>NC_132919.1:15035967-16235967 GCF_047675955.1 Chlorocebus sabaeus | reverse complement strand
ATTGAAAATGTCCATCAATAGAGGACCCGTTAGGCATTATGGACACTCATAAAATGGAATATTCTCCGACTTTTGAGAAGAATGAGACAGCGCTACAAATACTAACATGGAACAATTGCCAAGGTTACAAAGTTAAGCAAGGTATAGGCCAGGCACAGTGGCTCATGCCTGTAATCCCAGCACTTTGGTAGGCCAAGGTGGGCAGGTCACTTGAGGTCAGGAGTTCAAGACTAGCCTGGCCAACATGGCGAAAACTTGACTCTACTAAAAATATAAAAATTAGCCAGATGTGGTGGCGGGCACCTGTAGTCCCAGCTACTCAGGAGGCTGAGGCAGAAGAATCACTTGAGCCTGGGAGGCGGAGGTTACAGTGAGCCGAGATCACACCACTGCACTCCAGCCTAGGCGACAGAGTGAGACTGTCTCAAAAAAAAAGTTAAGCAAGGTATAAAACAATGTATGTGGTATACTACCATTTCTTTTTTCTTTTCTTTTTTTTTTTTAAGGCTATATACTGGTATGTGTGTTGTTTTTTTGTTTTTGTTTTGTTTTGTTTTTTGAGACAAGGTCTCACTGTTACCCAGGCTGAAGTGCAGTGGTATGATCACGGCTTATTGCAGCCTTGACCTCCCAGGTTCAAGTGATTCTCCCACCTCAGCCTCCTGAGCAGCTGGGACTATAGGCATGCAACACCACGCCTAGCTGATTTTTTTATTTTCTGTAGACATGGGGGTCTCACTGTGTTGCCCAGGCTGGTGTTGAACTCCTGGGCTCAAGTGATCAGCCCACCTTGGCCTTCCAAAGTGCTAGGACTACAGGCATGAGCCACCCTGCCTGGCCTGTATGTGCTTTTATATGCATGTGTATCTTTGAAAAGGGATCCAAGAAACAATGGCCTACCTTTAGGGAGAGAAATCAGACAGCTGAAGGGGAGGGGGTAGAGGTTTCTTATCATTGTTAACCCTCTTTACGCTTCCCCAGCCACTAACATACCATCCAGAATTGTGCTTCCTATAGAAATAGCTCCCTGAGGAGCCTTGCTCACTCCATAGCCACCGCAGCACAGAAAAGCAGCAAAGGACTGCCAGGTGGTCCCAAGCCATCCAGCATTATCTGGATGGAATTAAAGCGCTCTCTTTTTTTTTTTCACTGCTCCTTGTAGAGCAGGGTATAGAAGTGTGCCCAGAATAGCCAGATAACTTATTTCTAAGAGAATTGATCCTGAAGAAAAAATTTCTAAATTGTCAAAAATTTATACCAAGGAGGTTCACCACAGTGTTGCTGATAATCAGAAAAAAACTGGACTCAACCTAGAAGTGCAATGATGCAGAGACAGTGATGGGATAAGTAGACTAGGAAATCGGCTGTGGGGAAGAAGGCGACTGGGGCATGGGGACAGTAGGGAAAGACTTTTCACTGTGTGTATATACATTTTCTTCTACCTTTCCAATTTTGTACCAAGTACAAAAAATTCCCCAAAATAATAAAATTAAAGTTAAAAATATGTATATAAGCTTTTCATTGGGAAATGAGATAAGCAGATTATCAACAAAAAGAATGGTAAAATTCTATTTAATAAACATAAGACGATAGGTTTGGATGTAGTCTCAGATGTATTTTCTCAGAGTAGAAAATAATACACAAGGACAGACACCAAAATATTAACAGTGGTTACCTTTAGTTGATAGGATTTAGGTGATTTTATTGTTATTTGATTCTCTGAATTTGAAAATGTTTCCACAATACCAAATAGGCCTCCAAAAAACAAAGGTAAAAAATAACACAACCTTTTATTTTTTATTTTCATTTTTTTTGAGATGGAGTTTCGCTCATCAACCAGGCTGGAGTGCAATGGCGCGATCTTGGCTCACTGCAACCTCCGCCTCCCAGGTTCAAGTGATTCTCCTGTCGTGGCCCCCCAAGTAGCTGGGATTACAGGCATGCGCCACTATGCTCAGCTAATTTTTGTATTTTTAGTAAAGATAGGGTTTCACCATGTTGGCCAGGCTGGTCCTCAACTCCTGACTTCAGATGATCCACCCATCTCGGCCTCCCAAAGTGCTGGGATTACAAGCGTGAGCCACTGCGCCCAGCCCACCTTTTAAATGTCAGTCTGAAACCAAAGCCCGTGAGAGGCCCTGCTAAGCTCCAGGCCCCTCCCATGCTACAGAGGGCATGCTGAGGGTTCGCTGGGGAGTGTTGTAAATCTCACCAATGGGTTCTGCACTCCTTGACCCTGCTCTTAAGCACTGACCTTCAGGAGCTTGAAGCGAGAAGCTGGAACAATGAAGTGTCTATTCTGCTTCTTCTTGCAAATGCTGCAGCTACAGAAAGAGAGCAAATTCCAGATTGTGAACAGCCACCTGCGTCCTCTGTGCCTGAGCAGCCCAGCCTGATACGTTTTCAGAGCCAGCCGACCCCACAGATAAGGCTCTTTTCAGTACCATCCAGGGCCAAGGAGCTGGGGCAAAGGCCTGGATATCCAGGGCCTCTGGTTTGCAAGTACAGCAGAGCCCAGGGGGGCTCTGCAATGCTCAGAACACAGGACCAACAGACACGTCTGTACTGCCCACCCCCCAGTTCTTTATAGTGAAGGAGAAGCGCTGGACTTCAGAGACACTTAGAAAACAAATTTCAGACACTTCTACAACCTGATGTCTCTGAGACATCCACATCAAAAATGGACAAGGATGTTTAGGTTGCCCTCTTTCTTCATCACCATGTCACAAGAAGTCCAGCTCCAAGTAAAACATGTCCCCAGAATTACCATCTCTGGAATTAAACTGAAGTCCCCTCTTTTCAGGCCACCTTTGAAAAAGTTCTAATTTAGTATAGAATCCTCTCACAAGTTATTCCACAGTGCTTCTTTTCCAATCTGGACTCTATTGTTAGTAGCCTGGTCAGTTCTCCATTTGAGTAATTCCATCGTATGTGCTTATTATTCATATATAATTCCGGTACCTAGGGGCAAAAAGGACTGGATGCTGTTAAATAATTAGCTGCATGCCAACTTTGGGTCCCAAAGCCAGAGCCTGTCGTCCCTGCTCCATCATAATGCCGGGGAAGGTGGTACAAATCAGGCCCTCCACAGCCAGCAGCACCATCTGCCTCAACCAAAGAGCAGAGCGAGAGTG
Organism: Chlorocebus sabaeus; assembly: GCF_047675955.1. NCBI lineage: Eukaryota > Metazoa > Chordata > Mammalia > Primates > Cercopithecidae > Chlorocebus > Chlorocebus sabaeus. The sequence continues at coordinate 16,232,833 of NC_132919.1, read as the reverse complement.
TAGGGCCTGGGGAGCCTCTAGGTGTACACATCCTTCACTAAAGCACCCTCCAATTCTCCCCAACTCCAGACTCCTACGAAGATTCTGCCCAAGGCTTTCCACTCAGTACCCAGCCAGGCACACCTGCAGCTATCCGCCCCCGGCTCCTCAGCAGTGTCAGTCTGAGGGTGACGCTGCCACAAGTCACAAGCCCTGAGGACCCTGCTCTGTGTCACCTGGGCCATGCTGTTGAAGCTCTGTGGTGAGCCACACAAAAGGAGAAAGAATAGAACAATGAACCTTTCTGTCCCCATCACCTGACTTCAGCAGTTACCAGCCCATGGCCAACGTTTCCTCTGTACCCCAACTCCCCAGATTATTTTGAAATACTGCATTTTAACTCTGAAATTCTTTTAAGTCAATTTAGGGGGAAAAAAAATACTCACTTGCAGTCAAATATATGCAAGTCTGCTGAGGCCCAAACTTCAAAACGAACTGCTCCACAGTGGCAGCCTCCTGTGTGCTTCACCAGGCCCTGGTATTCACTAAATGAAACAAAAATCAGAAAGATAAGAATTTCTGAATAGCTACCTCCTGCTCTCTTTCTTTTCGTTGTTGAATGAAAGACGTAAGATTAGACAAAAGTCTTTTCTACATGACAACCAAATGCACTTCTGCTTTTAAGGAGATACTGTCAATTTTCTAAGTCAAGAATGGTTTCAGCACCTTCTTTATCTATGAGCTCTCTTTTCTCCAATTTCTTAAATTGTATTAAGTTGCAAAACAGAACATTCCAAACATTTCGAAAATGTGAGGGATCCTAACCCACTACCAAACATTTTTATTTATATGTCAAATACAAAATTTTTTTTTTTTTTTTTTTGGAGATGGAGTCTCACTCTATTGCCCAGGCTAGAGTGCAATGGTGCAATCTTGGCTCACTGCAACCTCTGCTGCCTGGGTTCAAGCAATTCTCCTGCCTCAGCCTCCCAAGTAGCTGGGATTACAAATGCCTGCCACCACACCCTGCTAATTTTTGTATTTTTAGTAGAGATAAGGTTTCACCATCTTGGCCAAGCTGGTCTTGAACTCCTGACCTCGTGATCCACCCATCTTGGACTCCCAAAGTGCTGGAATTATAGGCATGAGCCACCCCTCCCAGCCTCAAATACTAAAAATTTTTATGAGCTGGGCACGAAGGAGAGAACAGTAAACAAGACACAGCAGACATGATTGCTGCCCTTACCGACATTAACAAATTACTCAAATAATAATTAATTATGATTGTGATAAAGGAGGTACAGGCTGCTATGAAAATTAAGACTGGGTACTCAATCAAGTCTAGAGGTTCCAAAGAGCCTTTTGAGAAAGTTAATAAAGGCTCATATTTTTACTCTATTTCTTTCCACTATTCTTCACATACATGCGTTTTATATAGTTGTAATATACATTACATACAGATTTTTTTTTTTTTTTTTTTTTGAGACAGAGTTTCATTCTTGTTGCCCAGGCTGGAGTGCAGTGGCACAATCTCTGCTCACTGCAACCTCTGCCTCCAGTGTTCAAACAATTCTCCTGCCTCAGCCTCCCGAGTAGCTGGGATTACAGGCGTGCTCCACCACACCTGGCTAATTTTGTATTTTTAATAGAGACGGGGTTTCTCCATTTGGTCAGGCTGGTCTCAAACTCCCCACCTCAGGTGATCCACCCGCCTTGGCCTCCCAAAGTGCTAGGATTACAGGCGTGAGCCACCTCACCTGGCCTATATGCCATTTTAATCCTTTTAAAGCTTATACATAAGCCAAACTCAGAAATGAACATTAAGATCTGATAAACGTCATAAAATCCCTTTCCAAAAGGACTGAACACTCTTACCCGATATACAAATGAGAAAACATTTCACAGTACAGTCTCCGGCAATAATCATAGGAAAAATAGCTCACTGCAGTTTTAATTTGCATGATTAAGACTGATCATTTTTTCATGTTTCTTTACAAGTTTATGTATTTTAATTTTGGGGGCATACATAATGCTTATTGTAAAAAATCCAAACTTTACAGTATCTGAGAGTGCTCAAAGTGAAAGCCTCCTGTAATCTTTACACCCAGAGGGATCTACAGGTAATTATTTGCTATATATTCTCCCAAACTTTTTTCTATACAATATTGTAACGAAAATGGTACAGTTATACACATTTTTTGAATATAATTTAGTGGACTTTATAAGTACAAAGTCATGGCAATCTAGTGGGAGAAAAACATCTCTTTTCTGTCACTATTTTAAACCTTTTTCTTGACCATTTATCAGTTTGTCTTAAAGTAAAAATTTACCTCAAATTTGAGTTTTACATTCCTTTTTTTTTCTTTTTCTATATGCCTTGAAGTCACCATGAGTTTTACATTCCTAAGGATCTTCATATTCCTTCTGCCCAGAGGCAGCGGTTACCCCATAGGTGCTCAAAAAATGTTTGATGGATGAACGTTTTTTAAAAATTTAGTGTGCAGTCCAAGATGAAAAACCAAAAAGTGAAGCACAGACAAAACCAAATATGTATGAAGCACACAGAAAACCAAATATATATCTTCTGTCGGGGACGACCCATCCTAACTAAGAGAATTTCTTCTGCAAGCAGCTCAAAGGAACATGTTCAAGAAAAGAAGTAATTCTCAGGTTATGCAACTGCTAGGTTATTCTTGTCGGTCTTTCCCCCTAGTGTTTTGATTGTTCTTTTTAATTCGTAAAATTAACACTGAAATACATTATCAGGCCGTTAAAATATCTCTCCGTAGCACAACTTTTCCCCGAGGCAGGAATCCAGATCACATTTGGAGAAAAGAAGGCAGCCCTTTAACAGCCCAGTTAACAGCTCTTTTCTAACTTGCGGACACTCGGGATGCTCATTGGGCCATCTAAAAGACTGCGGAGCAGCCAGGACGACGAGCGGCCGGGAGCATTAGCTGGCGGAGCACATAAAAGCCTCCTTGCGCAGGCATCCCCGCCGCCGCCGCCGCCGGAGCATCTCTTTGCGCGCGCTTCTCTCCCGGATCAATAACCCCCGCCCCCTGCTCCCTCCCTGGCAGTGCCTGGAACAATGACGGGATTTCGCTTCCCAGTTAGTCCAAAACTACTCATGCTTCCTTCAGCGATTCTACCTTTCCCTTACACCCACCCTCAAAAACACGTGTGCAAACATAAAAAAACGGGATTCAGGTAAGAGAAAGCCGTGGGATATATCTTCTTTTCATTAGGAAAGGCCCCCACACCCTTTGCGCGCCAGCAAGAGACAACGTCCCCGAGCACGATGCTTGTGGCCGGGAAAGACCCTTTGTGTCCCAAGACGGCCGCGCGCGCCCTCAAGCTCCGGACGAAGCCCCCTTTCAATTCCCGGACCACAGAGCCCTAGAAGCACCGCCCCGCCGCCCTTAGAATTAGCGAACAACCCCAGTGCTAACGGGGGAGCCGCGTCGGCTCCGTAACGTGGAAGGATCAGAGCTGAAAGGCGCCCAAGGCCTGCGCGCGGGCTGCGAGCCCGACTCCTGCCGAGGGGTCCGCGTGGCACCGGCTCCCGCGCGTCCCGGCCCGCCGCACTCACAAGGTGTCCAGCAGGAGCTTGGCGGCGCCCTCAGAGGTGAGCTTCTGCCGCTTCTGGAACGTCTCCCAGCGCTCCCGCTGCTCGCCCAGATCCAGGTTGGACGCCGAGGACGTCGGGGTCGCGGGAGTCGGCGGCGGCGGCGGTGGCGGGAGCAACGCCAGCTCCGGCGGCGGCGGCGGCTCCCCCGGGCCCTCCTCCTGGGCCCGCGGCGACGAGCGCCTCAGCCGCGGCTTCTCCGACGGCGGCTTCGCCGCCGCCTGGCTCTTGCTCTCGGCCTGGCTCGCGGAGCGCCGTGTGCGGATGGCGCTGGGGGCCGAGGCAGCGGCCGCGGGGGCCCCGGAGGCCGCGGAGGCCCCGGAGGCCCCGGAGGCCCCAGACCGCTTCTGCCCGCGCAGCTTGGCGGCCGCAGAGCTCCTCGATCGCCGCATGGCTCCCGCAGCCTGGCCGCGCAGGCCTCGCAGCGCGGCGCGCCCCCGCCGGCCCGCGCGCGCCCCCGCCGCCCGCCAGTCTTCAGGCCCAGGGGGCGCTGCGCCCGGCTCCCCCGCTCCGCCCGCCGCGTCCCGCAGCCAGGCGCCTGCCCGCAGGAGGGAGACCCGGCCCGCCCGGCCGCTGGGACGCACCTGCCTGTTCAGTCCCGCAGGCCCAGAGGGGCTGCGCCCGGCCTACGCTCGCGATACCCAGAATCCACTCGCACCTGCGAAGGCGCCCCTGCCTTGTGTGAATCCAGCGGGCTCTTCGTACCTTCCTGACCTGGAGGGGCTTGGGTCGGGCCTGAATTCGCAGGCTCATCCGAGCGGGCAGCCTAGGGTAACTTCGTCTGCAAAAACGAGTCAATTTGTGTAAACGGCCTGCCACCTGCTACCTCCTGGTTAACAGCGGCCAAAACCATAGTTCTTCACCTTCGTCTTTTCTGTCACATTATAGAACAGTGTCATGAGGATACCAATAGTCAACAGATTTGGGGTTTCATTTTAATTAAATGAATGACCCGCGCATCGAATTTCATTAGTATGATTTTGATGAATGCAGCACCAAAGTTTAAAGACAAAAGGCACAAGAATCGTTGATGGAACCCAGATGGTCCCCAAACCTATTAGTTGCTCTATTTTAATCATATCTGCAAAGAACTCGCGTTTTTTTTTTTTTTTTGGACTCATTTTTATTTTTCTACGTCTTTAATTTCTTCTTCTTTCTTCTTCTTTTTTTTTTTTTCAGACGGAGTTTCGCTCTTGTTGCCCAGGCTGGAGTGCAATGGCCTAGGCTCACCTCAACCTCCGCCTCCCAGGTTCAAGCGATTCTCCTGCCTCAGCCTCCCGAGTAGCTGGGATTACAGGCATTCGCCACCACACCCGGCTAATTTTGTATTTTTAGTAGAGACGGTGTTTCACCATGTTGGTCAGGCTGTTTCCGAACTCCCGACCTCAGGTGATTCATCCTCCTCGGCCTCCCAAAGTGCTGGGATTACAGGCGTGAGCCACAGTGCACGGCCAATTTTTGTATTTTTAGTAGAGACGGGTTCACCATGTTAGCCAGGCTGGTCTTGATCTCCTGACCTCAGGTGATCTGCCCGCCTCGGCCACCCAAAGTGCTGGGATTACTAAATAACCACGCCCAGCCTATCTTTCTTTTTTTTTGGGAGTCTCGCTCTGTCGCCAGGCTGGAGTGTAGTGGCACGATCTCGGCTCACTGCAACCTCCGCCTCCCGGTTCCAGCGATTCTCCTGACTCAGTCTATCTTTCTTCTTTATTCTGATTTTCTTCGTGGTATTTTTAGTTTAATAGTTTATTGAATTAAAGGCGTAGTTTAACTGTCTTCCTTCCGCCCCCGCCCCATACAGGATCTAACATACTAGAGTGCAGTGGCGATCTCGGCTCAGTGTAGCCAAGAACTCCTGGCCTCAAGCGATCATCCCGCCTGGGCCTCTGGAGTAGCTGGGACAACAGACTGCGGGCGCACCACGCCCCGCTAATTGTTGCTATTGTTTTGTAGATACCGAGTTTCCCTATGTTGCCCAGGCTGGTCTCTATCTAACTCCTGGCCTCAAGCGATCCTCCTACCTAGTCCTTCCCAAGTGTTGGGATTACAGGCGTGAGCCACCGAGCCCCACCTTGCCGTTTTGTTGTTGTTGTTGGAATTATGGTTTACACACAACGTGCAAATATCTTAAATGTACAGCTTATGTGACCACCACCACTTCAGATACAGAACATTTTCAATACAGCAGAGTTTCTCTCAGGCAAAAGAAAACAAGAGGCGATCACTGTTCTTTTACCACCATAGGTTGGTTTTGCTTATTCTTGAACATCATTTTAAAACGGCATGTAGGCCGGGTGCATTGACTCATGCCTAATGCCAGCACTATTGGGAGGCCGAAGCGGGCAAATCGCTTGAGCCCAGGAGTTTTTTAAAACCAACCTTGGCCAACATGGTGAAACCCGTCTCTGCAAACAAACAAACACAAAATAGTCGGGGCTGGGCGGTGGCTCATGCCTGTAATTCCAGCACTTTGGGCCGAGGCGGGTGGATCACTTGAGGTCAGGCGTTCAAGACCAGCCTAGCCAACGTAGTGAAAACCCGTCTCTACTGAAAAAAATATAATTAGCCGGGCATGGTGGCACCTGCTGGTAGTCCCAGCTACTCCGGAGGCTGAGGCATGAGAATTGCTCCAATCCGGGAGGTGGAGGTTGCACCGAGCTGAGACCGCGCCACTGTACTCTAGCCTGGGCAACAAGAACGAAACTCTGTCAAAAAAAAAAAAAAAAAAAAAAGCCAGGCATGGTAGCTTGTGCCTGGGGTCCCAGCTACTCAGGAGGCTGAGGTGAGAGAATCGCTTGAGCCCCGAAGGTCAAGGCTACAGTGAGTGGAGCTCACACCATTGCAGTCAAGCCTCAGCAACAAAGAGACCTTGTCTCAAAAACTTAAAAAATTTAAAAAAATAAAAACAGCATTATTGCTTCTCGACCTTTTGGCTAAGACCAAGTGTAAAAGCAGCATGTACTCTGTTACACCTGACATCTTTCACTCAACATGTTTTTGGGAATCATCCATGTTATGTATATTGATTTTTTATTGCTCTGAAATATTTGATTTGTGAATATATTAAAATTTATTCTGTTAATGGATATTTGGGTTGTTTCCAAATTGTGGCAATTATGAATAAAGCTCCTATTTACATGGACATTTGTGTACAAGGTTTTTGTGGATTAACATTTCTCTTTAGTACATACATTGGAGTGGACTTTCTGGGTCACAGGTTAGCACTGTTGTTGTTTTTTGGTGTGGTTTTTGTTTTTGAGACGAGGTCTTCCCCGTCACCCAGGCTGGAGTGCAGTAACATGATCGGGCGCACTGCAACTTCCACCTCCCAGTCTCAAGCAATTCTTCCACCTCAACCTCCTGTAGCTGGGAACACAGGTGCCCGCCACCACACACCGCACAAACCACCAACATTCCAGTGAGGTTAGGGGGTTGCAACAATATCATAGCGGCCTATTCAAATAGCCAAAAACTGGAAACACCCTAAATGTTCTTCAACCATAGATTAAATAAAATGTAGGCCAGGCAAGGTGGCTCACACCTGTAATCCCAGCACTTTGGGAAGCTGAGGCAGATGGATCACTTAAGGTCAGGAGTTCAAGACCAACCTGGCCAACATGTCGAAACCCTGTCTCTACTAAAAATACAAAAATTAGCCGGGTGTGGTGGCAGACGCCTATAATCCCAGCTACTTGGGAGGCTGAGGCACGAGAATCACTTGAACCCGGGAGGCGGAGGTTGCAGTGAGCCAAGATTGTGCCACTGCACTCCAGCCTGAGTGACAGAGTAAGACTCTGTCTCAAAAAAAAAAAAAAAAAAAAAAAGTATAATCATTTAATGGAATACTACAGCACAATGCAAATGAGTGAACCACAGATATGTACAACAACATGGATTAATCTCACAGACATATTGAGTAAAATAAGTCATACACAAGAGTACATATTGTGTAAATACATTTAAATGAAGTTCAAAATCAACCAAAACTATTTCACAGTGATGATATAAGACGAGTGGTGGCTGGGTGCGGTGGCTCATGCCTGTAATCCCAGTACTTTGGGAAGCCAAAGCAGGTGGGTCACTTGAGGCCAGGAGTTCCAGACCAGTCTGGGCAACAGAGCGAGGCTGCATCTCTACAAAAAATACAAAAATTAGGTGGATGTCATGGCACACACCTGTAGTCCCAGCGACTCAGGAGGCTGAGGCGAGAAGAATGGCTGAGCCCAGGAGGTAGAAGCTGCAGTGAACTGTGATTGCACCACCATACTCTATCCTGGGTGACAGAGTGAGACCTTGTCTCAAAAAAGAAAACCAAACCAAACCAAACCAAAAAAAAAAACTGGGTGTGGGGAGTGGTTATTCTTGAGGAGAACTAACTGGGAAAGAGAACAAAGGACTCTTCTAAAATGCTGGATATGGCCAGGCACAATGGCTCACGCCTGTAATCCCAACACTTTGGGAGGCGGAGGTGGGCGTATTACCTGAGGTCAGGAGTTTGAAACCAGCCTGGCCAGCATGGCAAAACCCTGTCTCTACTAGAAATACAAAAACTAGCTGGGCGTGCTGACAGGCACCTGCAACCTCAGCTACTCGGGAGGTTGAGACACGAGAATCTCTTGAACCTGGGAGATGGCGGTTGTAGTGAGCCGGAGGTTGCAACATTGCACTCCAGCCTGGGCAACAGAGCAAGACTCCGTCTCAAAGAAAAACAAGATGCTGGATGTGTTCTCCACATTATCTTGATCAGGGTGGTAGTTATGGAGGTATGTAAAACATATAAAAACACTTCAGTGTATATAAGACTTAGCTCAATTTAAAAATGAAGAACGTCTCTGGGCATGGTGGCTCACACCTGTAATCCCAGCACTTTGGGAGGCCAAGGTGGCAGATCACCTGAGGTCAAGAGTTCGAGACCAGCCTTGACCAACATGGAGAAACCCCATCTCTAATAAAAATACAAAATTAGCTGGGCATGGTAGCTCATGCCTTTGATCCCAGCTACTCAGGAGGCTGTGGCAGGAGAATTGCTTGAACTCAGGAGGCGGAGGTTGCGGTGAGCTGAGATCGCGCCATTGCACTACAGCCTGGGTAACAAGAGTGAAACTCTGTTTCAAAAAAAAAAAAAAAATCCATAAGTTAGGCTTTTATTTTAAAGACATTATACCATTAAGTAGGCTTGAGGTGAAGAAAACAATTGAATAGTTATTGCAAACCCAAAACTCAAGAAGGCAATTAAAAAGGCATGTGCTGGCCGGGTGCCTATAATCCCAGCACTTTGGGAGGCCTATGAGGGCAGATCATTGAGGTCAGGAGTTCGAGACCAGCCTGGCCAACATGGTGAAACCCCATCTCTACTAAAATTACAAAAATTAGCCTGGCGTGATGGCAGGTACCTGTAATCCCAACTACTCAGGAAGCTGAGCGAGGAGAATTGCTTGAACCCAGAAAGTGGAGGTTGCAGTGAGATTGCACTCCAGCCTGGAACAAAACTCTGTCTCAAAAAAAAAAAAGGCCGGGCGCAGTGGCTCACGCCTGTAATTCCAGCACGTTGGGAGACTGAGATGGGTGGATTACTTGAGGTCAAGAGTTCGAGACCACCCTGGCCAACAGGATGAAACCCCATCTCTACTAAAAACATACAAAAAATTAGTCGGGCATGGTGGTGCGCACCTGTAGTCCCAGCTACTCGGGAGACTGAGGCAGGAGAATAGCTTGAACATAGGCAGAGGTTGCAGTGAGCCAAGATCGTGCCACTGCACTCCAGTCTGGGCGACAGAGCGAGACTCCGTCTCAAAACAAACAAACAAGGCATGTGCCCGGAACAGTCTGACTCTGGGAATGAAATTGAGTTGATTTAATCATGGCATTGGAAAATCAAGGAGTAACTAGAATAAGATGAAAATTATTCATTAGGCTCTCAGAAGACTAGAAGTGAAAAACTGAAAATTAAAGGAATGAGGTTAAGGCTATCAAATTGGAGGAAGTGAGAGATTTTCATAGAAATATGATTGATAGGCTGGGCGTGGTGGCTCATGCCTGTAATCCCAGCACTTTGGGAGGCCGAGGCATGTGGATCATGAGGTCAGGAGTTCAAGACCAGCCTGGCCAAGTTGGTAAAACCCCGTCTCTACTAAAAATACAAAAATTAGCCAAGTGTGGTGGCAGTCACCTGTAATCCCAGCTACTTGGGACATTGAGGCAGGAGAATCACTTGAACCCCGGGGGGCGGAGGTTGCAGTGAGCTGAGATGGCACCACTGCACTCCAGCCTGGGCGACAGAGTGAGACTCCGTCAAAAACAAAACAAAACAAAACAAAAAGACAGAAATATGATTGACATAGCATATCACATCAGGCTTTTCTGTAGAAATTAACAGCCAATTCTATACTTTATGTGGATATGCACATGACTTAGACGGGCCAAAACAATCTTGAAGAAGAACAAATTTGGAGGACTTGATGTATCTGATTTCAGAACTAAGGAAATAAGCTAAGTAGTTTAAACAAAGTGGAACTGGTCTAAGGATAGGTAAGTAGATCACTGGAACAGAATGGAGGGTTGAGACATTGATCTACATGTAATGGATCACTTAATTTTTTTTTTTTTTTTTTTTGACAGAGTTTTGCTCTTGTTCCCCAGGCTGGAGTGCAATGGCGCGATCTCGGCTCACAGCAAGCTTTGCCTCCCGGATTCAAGCTATTCTCCTGCCTCAGCCTCCTGAGTAGCTGGGATTACAGGCATGTGCCACCACGCCCACCTAATTTTGTATTTTCAGTAGAGACGAGATTTCTCCATGTTAATCAGGCTGGTCTCGAACTCCCAACCTCAGGTGATCTGCCTGCCTTGGCCTCCCAAAGCGCTGGGATGACAGGCATGAGCCACCGCGCCTGGCGATCACTTGATTTTTGTTTTTGTATTTGTTTTTGTTTTTTGAGACGGTGTCTCACTCTGTCGCCCAGGCTGGAGTGCAGTGGCATAATCTTGGCTCACTGCAACCTTTGCCTCCTGGGTTCAAGCTATTCTCCTGCCTCAGCCTCTGAGTAGCTGGAATTACAGGCACCCGACACCATGCCTGGTTAATTTTTGTTTTTAGTAGAGACAGGGTTTCTCCATGTTGCCCAGGCTGGTCTTGAACTCCTGGCCTCAAGTGATACGCCCGCCTCGGCCTCCCAAAGTGCTGGGATTACAGACATGAGCTGCTATGCCCAGCCAACACTTTTAAATGAAAATAATTAATAGGTGAACTTTTTAAAAACTCAATCTATTTATCTTTTTTTTTTTTTTTTGAGATGGAGTTTCGCTCTTGTTGCCCAAGCTGGAGTACAATGGCATGATCTCGACTCACTGCAACCTCTGCCTCCTGGTTTCAAGCAATTCTCCTGCCTCAGCCTCCTGAGTAGCTGGGATTAATGGCACATGCCACCACGCCTGGCTAATTTTTGTATTTTTAGTAGAGACAGCCTTTCACCATGTTATTCAGGCTGGTCTCGAACTCCTGACTTTGTGATCCAACCACCTCAGCCTCTCAAAATGCTGGGATTACAGGTGTGAGCCACCATGCCCAGCCCTTATCTTTTTCTTTATATTGACTTGGAAAAGTTTTCTTCATTCCCTTTTTGCCTTCCTGTTAATTTGGAAATTCTATCGTTTGTCTTTATAATGGTGGTGGTTTCCCTTCTTATATCTAGTAGTTATGATAAAACCTGTGTTCCTCTAGTAATGTTGCCAAATTGATCAACAAATATGTTTCCCAAAATATTTTATCCACTCACTCCCTAACCCTTCACCTAGAGGAAAATTTTGGAAATTGAAATTTTTAGTTCTTCACTTTCCCACTGACCCCATGCCCAGCCTCTCTGAAGTATACTTTCTTCTGAAGACTCCTTCATGAGCATGTACATTTGGTATTTCTTATTTGGTATCATAACCGTAAGGCCAGCTCCAAGAATTGCTGATGACTTTGTTGTTCTTTTGTGTCCACAGAGCTAAGAACTGAGCCCAGCACTCAAAATATTTGTTGAATGAATAAACTATCCATTTAGATATAACTATATTTATTACAGGATCAATTGTTCACAACAAGCATTGTGCTCACCATCTACCATACTGAGGTTTCTTTTTTATTTTACTTTATTTATTTTTTTGAGATGGTGTCTCGCTGTGTCACCCAGGCTGGAGTGCAATGGCATGATCTTGGCTCACTGCAAACTCCGCCTCCCAGGTTCAAGCAATTCTCCTGCCTCAGCATCTTGAGTCATGGGAATAGAGGGGTAGGCCATTATACCCAGCTAATTTTTGTATTTTTAGTAGGTACGTAGTTTCATTCACCAGGTTGGCCAGGCTCAGCTCGAACTCCTGACCTCAAGTGTTCCACCCGCCTCAGCCTTCCAAAGTGCTGGGTTTACAGGTGTGAGCCACTGCACTCAGCCTGAGGTCTTTTTAAAAATATGATTAACAATTGATTAGAGAATTTTTTTTTTTTTTTTTTTTTTTTGAGACTGTTTCACTCTTGTCGCCCAGTCCGGAGTGTAGTGGCCCGATCTCGGCTCACTGCTACCTCTACCTCCTAGGTTTAAGTGATTCTCCTGCCTCAACCTCCCAAGTAGCTGGGCTTATAAGCAGCCACCACCATGCCTGGCTAATTTTTGTATTTTTAGTAGAGACAGAGTTTTGCCGTGTTGGCCAGGCTGGTCTTGAACTCCTGACCTCATGATCTGCCCGCCTCGGCATCCCAAAATGCTTGGATTACAGGCGTGAGCCACTGCACGCCTAGAGAACTTTTCAGTATTTTCCTCAGCTAGGGTGCATGGGTGATACTGAGTACATAGGTGCTTAACTTATCTTCTTTTGCCCCAAAAGATGAATGACATTTTGTCTGGGGACAGATTTTTTTTTTTTTTTTTGAGACATGGTCTCACTGTCACCCAGACCATTGTTCAGCAATTTGATCATGGCTCGTTGCAGCCTTGAATTCCTTGGCTCAAGGGATCCTCCCACCTCAGCCACCCCTATAGCTGGGACCATCGTGCTCAGCTATTTTTTCATTTTATTTATTTTTATAGAGACAGGGATCTTGCTATTTTGCTCAGGCTGGTCTCAAACTCTTGGGCTAGAGTGATTCTCCTGCCTCAGCCTCCCAAAGCGCTGGGATTACAGGTTTGAGCCTTTTTTTTTTTTTTTTTTTTTTTTTTCCCGACACAGTCTCGCTCTTGCAGTGGCACGATCTCGGCTCACTGCAACCTCCGCCAGCTTGGTTCAAGCGAGTCTCATGCCTCAGCCTCTCAAGTAGCTGGGACCATAGGCATGCGCCACCATGTCTGGCTAATTTTTATATTTTTTTCTAGAGACGGGGTTTCACCATGTTGGCCAGGCTGGTCTCGAACTCCTGGACTCAAGCAGTCCGCCCACCTCAGCCTCCCAAAGTACTGGGATTACAGGCATGAGTCACCGTGCAGGCTGGAAATGAGAATTCTTTTTTTTTTTTTTTAAGACGGACTCTCACTCTGTTACCCAGGCTGGAGTGCAGTGGTGTGATCTTGGCTCGCCACAATCTCTGCCTCCTGGGTTCAAGCGATTCTCCTTTCTCAGTCGCCCCAGTAGCTGGGACTACAGGCATGTGCCGCCACGCCTGGCTAATTCTTGTATTTTTAGTAGAGATGGGGTTTCACTATGTCGGCCAGACTGGTATCGAACTCCTGACCTTATGATCTGCTCACCTCAGCCTCCCAAAGGGCTGGGGATTACAGGTGTGAGCCACCATGCCTGGCCAGAAATGAGAATTCTAATGCTAGTTTGGTTTTCCTTTTTTATAAAACAGCCTCTTTCTTCAGTGTGAAAACTTGTGTACCTCTCTCTTTTCCCATGGAATTTAGGACTTTTGCCAGGATGTGTGTATAGGTATATACATATTTTTATTACCCCTGTCTAGATGGCCTGATAAAGAAGAAAGATAAATCAAAACTACATTTATACATTATAAATGAAGAAGAAAATTTAACTAGAGAAACAGAATAAACTCAAAACGCTTATCACAGGATCTTATATGCTTTCTTGGGTCCTTTGGAAAATATTTTCATCATCTCTGTTATACCCTCTTAGTAGCATACATGAGTTTGGGTAGGTTTTGATAAGACTTACGAAATCATAACGTCTATTTTTATTTTTATTTTCTGAAACAGGGTCTAACTCTGTCACCCAGGCTAGAGTGCAGTGGCGTGATCATAGCTCACTGCGGCCTTGAACTCCTTGGCTCAAGGCATCCTCCCACCTCAGCCATAAAGTAGAATAGAGATTGCCAGGGGCTGAGGGAGGAGGGAGTGGGGAGTTACTGGGGTTTTTTTTGGTGTTTTTGTTTTTGTTTTTGTTTTTTTTTGTTTTGAAACGGAGTTTCCCTCTTGTCGCCCAGGCTGGAGTGCAATGGCGCGATCTCAGCTCACTGTAACCTTCGCCTCCCGGGTTCAAGCAATTCTCCTGCCTCAGCCTCCCAAGTAGCTGGGATTACAGGCATGAGCCACCACACCAGGCTAATTTTGTATTTTTAGTAGAGATGGGGTTTCGCCGTGTTTGTCAGGCTGGTCTGGAGCTCCCGACCTCAGGTGATCCGCCCACTTTGGCCTCCCAAAGTGCTGGGATTACAGGCGTGAGCCAATGCGCCCGGTCCGAGTTTTTCTTAATGAGTTTCTGTTTGGGGTGATGAAAAAGTTCTGGAAATAGTAGTGATGCTGCGCGCTGTGAATATATTTACTGCTACTGAACTGTGCACTTATATAGTTAAAATTTTATGTTATACAGTATATATTTTACCACACACAAAAAGAATTCTTCCTGGACTTTAAAGCACAAGCAGAATGAATAAAGAAAAGAATGCCTCATCATTTGCACATTGTGGATGCACAATACGGCAGTAGAGTCCCAATATCAATGCCCATTCATGAAAATCAAAAGTGGTTGTTTTTGTACCTAGAGTAGTCAAATTAGTAGACAAAAAGTAGGATGGTGGTTACTAGGGGCTAGGGGTACGGGGATTAGGGAGTTTTTGTTGTTGTTTTTGGGTTTTTTTGAGACAGAGTCTTGCTCTGTAGGCCAGGCTGGAGTGCAGTGGCCCAATCTCAGCTCACTGCAACCTCTGCCTCCCAGATTCAAATGATTCTCATGCCTCCGGCTCCTGAGTAGCTGGGATTTCAGGTGCCTGCCACCACACCCAGCTAGTTTTTTTGTTTTTAGTGGAGACTGGGTTTTGCCATGTTGGTCAAACTCATCTTGACTTCCTGACCTTAGGTGATCCCCCCGCCTCGACCTTCCAAAGTGCTGAGATTACAGACGTGAGCCCACTGGACCCCGCCGGGAGTTCTTTAATGGGTATAGTTAGGGAGGAAGAAAAAATTCTGGAGAGGGATGGTGGTGATGGGTGCACAACAGTATGAACACACCTAATGCCACTGGACTGTACACTTAAAAAGAGTTAAAATGGTAACTTTCGTGTTGTTCTTTTTCTTTTCTTTTCTTTCTTTTTTTTTTTTTTTGAGAGAAGGAGTCTTGCTCTGTCACCCAGGCTGGGGTGCAATGGTGCAATCTCAGGTTCAAGCAATTCCCCTGTCTCAGATTCGAAAGTAGCTGAAACTACAGGTGTGCATCACCACACCCAGTTAAGTTTTGTATTTTTTAGTAGAGACAGGGTTTCACTATATGTTGGCCAGGCTGGTCTCGAACTCCTGACCTCAGGTGATCTGCCTGCCTCAGCCTCCCAAAGTTTTGGGATTACAGGTGTGAGACACTGCGCCCAACCTTTTGTGTATGTATGTGTTTTTCACAATTTAAAAAATAAAAAATAATTTTTTTTGAGACAGGGCCTCACTGGTGCCCAGGCTAGAGAGCAGTGGCAAGATTTCAGCTCACTGCAGCTTCAACCTCCCCAGCTCAAGGGATCCTCCCACCCCAGCCTCCCAAGTAGCTGGGACCACACATGCAAGCTACCACAACTCGCTAATTTTTTTTGTAAAGATGGAATTTTGTGGCCGGGTGCGATGGCTCACGCCTGTAATCCCAGCACTTTGGGAGGCTGAGGCGGGCGGATCACAAGGTCAGGAGATTGAGACCATCCTGGCTAACACAGTGAAACCCCGTCTCTACTAAAAATACGAAAAAATTAGCCGGGCGTGGTGGTGGGTGCCTGTAGTCCCAGCTACGCGGGAGGCTGAGGCAGGAGAATGGCTTGAACCCGGGAGGCGGAGCTTGCAGTGAGCCGTGATCCTGCCATTGCACTCCAGCCTGGGTGACAAAGCAAGACTCCGTCTCAAAAAAAAAAGAAAAAGAAAAAGAAAAAGGACGAGGAATTTGGCCATGTTGTCCAGGCTGGTCTCGAGCTCCTGGGCTCAATTGATCCGCCCACCTTGGCCTCCCAAGGTGCTAGGATTACAGACATAAGCCACTGCACCCAACTGACATTTTTTCTTTCTTTCTTTTTTCTTTTTTTTTGAGTCGGAGTTTCACTTTTGTTGCCCAGACTGGAGTGCAATGGTGCGATCTCGGCTCACCGCAACCTCTGCCTCCCGGGTTCAAGCGATTCTCCTGCCTCAGACTCCTGAGTAGCTGGGACTACAGGCATGCACCGCCATGCTCGGCTAATTTTGTATTTTTAGTAGAGACAGGGTTTCTCCATGTTGGTCAGGCTGGTCTCGGACTCCCGACCTCAGGTGATCCGCCTGCCTCAGCCTCCCAAAGTGCTAGGATTACAGGCGTGAGCCACCACGCCCGGCCTGAAAAAATATTTTAAATGGGCATTTTTGACTCCAGCTTAGGCCCCTAAAACCAACATGATGAAGTCTCTGGTGACTCAGGATAAGGAGAAACAGATCTAGTATGTGATGTGTTCACAGAAGGAGAACAGATGCAACACTCAGCTCCAAAGGGGAAAAAAAAATCCTGGTAAATCTGTACAGGCTTTTAAGGGAATCTGAAAACGGTATGGTGTGTTTGATTTGCTTTTCTCTAAAGCACTGCTCTGTAAGTTCCTATGCAGGGGGTGGAGCTGCTAGAAATAAAGAAGCAAAAGAGAGTAAATAATGGTACTTTCATATGCAAATATGCAAATTTCATATGCAAATTTCAGATTGGATCTGTCTGTGCTTGTTTTGAGCTGTACCTGGTAAGGCTCCCTCCAGAAACAGAATTCTTGTTTAGCTCCTGGGAGTGTGCAGCAGAATCCGCAACAGCCGCTAGGGGGCAGGAGGCATGCGTCATACAGATCGGGCAGTGACAAGGAGTTAATGCAATTAACTAAGGGGCACCATTTTGTACCCCCAGGCTTGAGAGGTGGGCAAGCTACTCTAGCCTCCTACAAGTGGGGAAAGACTTTGATGGAGTTTAGGGTGGACTGGCAGGCTGTACTCTCAACCATAGCAGGAGCACTCAAATTTCTCAGCTCATGTGGCAGGCCTCATTTCTTTCCCAGATGGTATTATTTATCTCAATATTTATATCTCTCTTATCAGCATACTTGTGGTAAATGTTATTTTTCTCACCTTTTTCAGGGGCACCACTAACCTTTGTGCCAAGAAGAAAAAGAAGCCTCTCCTGGACAGACACAACCTATTAGGCCCAGAACTTGGCAAGCTGCCTGATGCTGTTAAAGGAAAAGTTATTCAATGATACTTGTAAAGGATAGTAAGCAAGACTTTATCTGGGACCTTCAAGATGGGTATAGAAACCACCGTAGTGGGATTTTGCTATAGGGGAGAGAGATTGGGCTCAACTCTAAATACAGCATGGGCAAGTGGGAATTTACAGCCAAGGAGCAGGGTGGAGGTCAGTGGATGGAAAATTACTAAGAGAGTAAGGGGGATTCTGGCCAAACCCACCTAACAGGACTCTTGCTGAAGACAGGCCAAGGGGACCCAACATCCGCTGGAGGATGATGGGGGATGAGAAACCTAATCAGATATTGAAGATGATCAGATATCAAGATACAGGGTTCTGGCTAAAATGACTTAGCAGAGTTCTTTTGCTAAAACTGGATTTATAAGGAAGTACACAGATGGGCCTCTGGAGAAAGTTCAGAAGCCTGACTGAAGTTTGTCCAAGCAAAGAATCTTTGTCAGTGCTTCTGAGTGAATTAGAAAAAGACACCCCTTCTTCCTGTGCAGCCCTATGTGGTAGCCCTGAGTGTTTACTAAGCACCAGGCACTGTGCTGAGATGAACTTTGCAAACTTTGTCTAACAATCTTCACAAAAAGGCAAGCACTTTTATTGTCCACATTTTTCTGCTGAGAAAATTGAGGGTGTGTGTAAGTAACTCACTCAGGGTCACACAGCTAGCAAGTGGTAGAGCTCAAAAGGATGGATAATGACCTCAGATGTCCTGAACTTATTCCCACATCCACTGAACTCACCAGAGTCTCCCCTCACCTCATCCCAAACTACATCCTCACAGCAGCAAGAGTGATTTTCTTTTTTCTTTTTTTTCTTTTTTTTTTTTTTTTGAGACGGAGTCTCGCTCTGTCGCCCAGGCTGGAGTGCAGTGGCCGGATCTCAGCTTACTGCAAGCTCCGCCTCCCGGGTTCAAGCGATTCTCCTGCCTCAGCCTCCCGAGTAGCTGGGACTACAGGCACCCGCCACCTCGCCTGGCTCATTTTTTGTATTTTTTAGTAGAGACGGCGTTTCACCGTGTTAGCCAGGATGGTCTCGATCTCCTGACCTTGTGATCCGCCTGTCTCAGCCTCCCAAAGTGCTGGGATGAGTGATTTTCTTAACTCTTTATTGCTATACTAACTAATGTATATCACATACATGTAGAATTCAAACAATAGTAAGAATGTCCAATTATGACAATCAATGGAGCTTTATCAATTGCTC
This sequence comes from Chlorocebus sabaeus, assembly GCF_047675955.1. Classification (NCBI taxonomy): domain Eukaryota; kingdom Metazoa; phylum Chordata; class Mammalia; order Primates; family Cercopithecidae; genus Chlorocebus; species Chlorocebus sabaeus. The sequence continues at coordinate 16,214,376 of NC_132919.1, read as the reverse complement.
TGATGTGCCCCATCATCCCCTCACCGCTCAAGAGGTAACCACCCTTCTGACTTTTGTGCTCATCTTTATCACATGGAAGTACACATATCTAAATAACATTTAGTATCATCTGGTTTCTTGGGGGTTTTTTTGAGACAGGGTTTCACTCTGTCACCCAGGCTGGAGTACAGTAGTGCGATCTCGGCTCACTGCAACCTCCACCTCCTGGATTCAGGTGATTCTCCTGCCTCAGCCTCCTGAGAGCCTGGGATTACAGGCATGAGACACCATGCCTGGCTAATTTTTTTTTTTTTTGAGATGGAGTCTCATTCTATCTCCCAGTCTGGAGTACAGTGGCATGATCTCGGCTCACTGCAACCTCCACCTCCCGGGTTCAAGCAATTATCCTGCCTCAGCCTCCTGACCAGCTGGGACTACAGGCTCGCGCCACTATGCCCAGCTAATTTATTTTTAGTAGAGACGGGGTTTCACCAGGTTGGCCAGGCTGGTCTTGAACTCCTGACCTCAGGTGATTGGTCTGCCTCGGCCCCCCAAAGTGCTGGGATTACAGGTGTGAACCACCACTCCCTGCAGTCTCATCTGTTTTTGAACTCATTATATAAGTTAACAAATAATGCATGCATTCTTCTGAGACTTTCCTTTTGTGATTCATGCATATTGATGTGTATCCTAGAGTTGATGTGTGTTCATTATTGCACAGGATGAACTTTCCACAATCGTCCATTTTTCTGTTGATGGAATATATGTTTACAGTTATTGCTATTCTGAACAATGTTGATATAAACATTCTTGTTCATCTCTCCTGGCACACATGTGCAAGAGATTCTCTAGGGTATGAGATGTTTAAAAATCTTTTCAGCTAGGCACGGTGGTTCGCGCCTGTAATCTCAACACTTAGGGAGGCTGAGACAGGAGGATCAATTGAGCCCAGGAATTCAAGACCAGCCTAGGCAACATAGTGAGACTCCTGTTGCAACAAAAATAAAATAAAATAAATTAGCTGGGCGTGGTGGTGCATGCCTGTGGTCCCAGCTATTTTGGAAGCGGAGGAGGGAGGATCACTTGAGCCCAGGAAGTCAAGGCTGCAGTGAGCTATGATCATGCCAGTGCACTCCAGCCTGGGTGACAGAGCAAGACCCTGCCTCAAAAAATAAATAGTAGAAAAAATTTAAAAATAAAAAGACTTTCAGGCAATTTGATTATGAATATGTGACAAAGTTTCACTATAGTCTTGCTACAACAACAAAGGCCTCTGACAGACCAAGTCAAAGATTTCTCTCTTGGTAGAAACAATGGGGGAAAATGACTACATAATCACTGTTTAGACTGTATACAAAAGAAATGCCTAATTAAAGATCTTTTTTTTTTTTTTTTTTTTTTTTTTTTTGAGACGGAGTCTGGCTCTGCCGCCCAGGCTGGAGTGCAGTGGCCGGATCTCAGCTCACTGCAAGCTCCGCCTCCCGGGTTCACACCATTCTCCTGCCTCAGCCTCCCGAGTAGCTGGGACTACAGGCGCCCGCCACCTCGCCGGGCTAGTTTTTTGTATTTTTTAGTAGAGACGGGGTTTCACCGGGTTAGCCAGGATGGTCTCGATCTCCTGACCTTGTGATCCGCCCGTCTCGGCCTCCCAAAGTGCTGGGATTACGGGCTTGAGCCACCGCGCCCGGCTAAAGATCTTGATAGACTCTTGACTAATAGCTGATATTCATCTTGGTGAGTGGGGATCTAGCTTCTCAGGAGAGTGTCTTAATTCGATTACAAACTATCAAAAAATTGCTTAAATTTTTTGTTGGGGTCAGGGGTAGGAGACAGAATCTCCCTCTGTCACCCAGGCTGGAGAGCAGTGGTACGATCATAGCTCACTGTAGCCTTGATTCCTGGGCTCAAGGATCCTCCTGCCTCAGCCACCAAATAGTTAAGACTGCAGGTGCATGCCACCACATGAGGGAATTTTTTAAAGTTTTGTGGAGATGGAGGGTCTTGCTATGTTGTCCAGACTGGTCTCAAACTCCCAGCCTCAAGCGATCCTCCCAACTTGGCCTTCCAGAGTGCTGGGATTACAGGCATCAGTCACCACTTCTGACCCAAATATTTTAGTAGGGATACTACTGTCTTCTTTGAGAAGGTTGTGAATTACATTACCCAAAAATATTCCACCTCAAGCCAAGTTTAGGACAATTTTTCTTTTATAATAACCACAGTTGGATTGCTGTATCTAGGATATGTGCATATTCAATTTTGTTTCTAAAGGGGTTATACCAGTTTACAGTCTTGCCAACAGTGGGAGAGAGTTCCTATTGCTCTACATCCTATCCAATACTTGATATTGTCTCAATTTTTAGTTTTTTTCTTTTTTCTAGAAATGGGGGTCTCACTTGTTGCCCAGGCTGTTAAAACTCTCAGTCTCAAGCACCTCTTCCACCTTGGCCTCTTAAAATGTTGGAATTACAGGAGTGAGCCACCACACTTGGCTTTAATTTTTTTTTTGCCCATATGGAGGTTGTGAAATGGCATCTTGTCATGGGTTTATTTTATTTATTTATTTATATATTTTGAGGCAGAGTCTCACTCTGTCACCCAGGCTGGAGGGCAGTGGCGCCATCTCATCTCACTGCAACCTCCGCCTCCTAGGTTCAAGCGATTCTCCTGCCTCAGCCTCCCGAGTAGCTGGGATTACAGGCATGTGCCACCATACCAGGCTGACTTTGTGTTTTTAGTAGAGACAGGGTTTCACATGTTGGACAGGCTGGTCTTGAACTCCTGACCTCAGGTGACCCACCCTTCTCTGCCTTCCAAAGTACTGGGATTACAGGTGTGAGCCACTGTGCCCACCCTTACCTTTTTAAAAGAATAGTTTGGCTATTCCAGGTCCTTTCCATTTACATATAAATTTTAAGAATAGTTCGTCAATTTCTATTTTTAAAACAGGCCGGATGCAGTGGCTTATGGCTATAATCCTGACATTTTAGGAGGTCAAGATGAGAGGATCACTTGAAGCCAGGAGTTTGAGACCAGTCTGGACAACATAGGAAGAGACCTCATCTCTACTTTAAAAAAAAATAAAAATAAAATTAGTCCGGCAAGATGACTTATCTTTGTGTCCTAGCTACTTGGGAGGGTGAGGTGGGAATTGCTTGAACCCTGGAGTTCAAGGTTGCCATACCTATGAATGTACCACTGCACTCCAGCCTAGGTGACACAGTGAGACCTTGTCTTAAAAAAAAAAAAAAAAAAAAAAAAGTCGGCCAGATGCAGTGGCTCACACCTGTAATCCCAGCACTTTGGGAGGCTGAGGCAGGCAGATCACCTGAAGTCAGGAATTCGAGACCAGCCTGGCCAACATGGAAAAATCCCGTCTGTAATAAAAATACAAAATGAGCTGGGTGTGGTAGTGCATGCCTGTAATCTCAGCTACTCAGGAGGCTAAGGCAGGAGAATCACTTGAACCCAGAAGGCGGAGGCTGCAGTGAGCCGAGATTTGCGCCATTGCACTCCAGACGAAGTTTTGCAACAAGAGCAAAACTTCACCTCAACAACAACAACAAAAAAATTATTTCCTAGGCTGGGTCAGGTGGCTCACGCCTGTAATCCCACCACTATGGGAGGCCGAGGTGGGTGGATCATCTGAGGTCAGGAGTTCAAGACCAGCCTGGCCAACATGGCGAAACCCCATTGTGATGGTTAATAATGAGTGTGAAGTTGATTGGCTTGAAGGATACAAAGTATTGATCCTGGGTGTGTCTGTGAGGGTGTTGCCAAAAGAGATTAACATTTGAGTCAGTGGGCTGGTGAAGGCAGATCCACACTTAATCTGGTGGGCACGATCTAATCAGCTGCCAGTGAATATAAAGCAGGCAGGAAAACATGAAAAGGAGAGACGGGCCTGGCCTCCCAGGCTATATCTTTCTTTTTAATTTTTGAGACAAGAGTCTCACTCTGTTGCCTGGGCTGGAATGCAGTGGCATGATGTCAGCTCACTGCAACCTCTGCCTCTCGGGTTCAAGCGATTATCCTGCCTCAGCCTCCTGAGTAGCTGGGATTACAGGTGCCAACCATGACACCCGGCTATTTTTTATATTTTTAATAGAGGTGGGAGTTCCCCATGTTGGCCAGGTTGGTCTTGAACTTCTGATCTCAGGTGATCCACCCACCTTGGACTCCCAAAGTGTTAGGATTACAGGTGTGAACCACTGATTCTGGCCCCAGCCTACATCTTTCTCCTGTGCTGGATGCTTCCTGCCCTCGAATGTTGGACTCCAAGCTCTTCAGTTTTGGGACTGGGACTGGCTCTCCTTGCTCCTCAGCTTGCAGATGGCCTATTGTGGGACCTTGTGATCATATAAGTGAATAGTTAATAAACTCTCCATTATGTGTATATATGTATATATACACACACACACACACAAAACCCCGTTATGTGCGTGTCTATATATACATCCTATTAGTCCTGTCCCTCTAGGAGAACCCTGATTAATATACTCCTCTCTGCTAAAAATACAAAAATTAGCCAGGCACGTTGGCAGTCCCAGCTACCCACGAGGCTGAGGCAGGAGAATCGCTTGAACACCAGAGGCGGAGGTTGCAGTGAACTGAGATGGCGCCACTGTACTCCAGCCTGGGCAGCAGAGTGAGACACCATCTAAAAAAAAAAAACTTCCCATTGACCAGGTCTGAAAAAATCGAAAAAAGAAAAAATAGGCTGGGCACGGTGGCTCACGCCTGTAATCCCAGCACTTTGGGAGGCCAAGATGCGCAGATAACGAGGTCAGGAGATCAAGACCATCCTGGCTAACATGGTCTTGTGAAACCCCGTCTCTACTAAAAATATAAAAAATTAGCCAGGCGAGGTGGCGGGCGCCTGTGGTCCCAGATACTCCGGAGGCTGAGGCAGGAGAATGGCCTGAACCCAGGGGGTGGAGCTTGCAGTGAGCCGAGATCGCGCCACTGCACTCCAGCCTGAGCAACAGAGCAAGACTCCATCTCAAAAAAAAAAAAGAAAGAAAAAAAAAAAAGAAAAAATAATAATAAAAAAATCTTTTACTTTTACTTACTGGGATACCTTCATGCTCATTGAGGATTTACCTAACTATATATAAATATGTACAGAATATAAACAGATACATTTCTATACATGCTTATACCTGTGAAACAATCACCATAATCAAGATAATAAACATTTCCCTCACCCCTAAAAGTTTTTCCTGCCTTTATAATCCATCCCATCTCATTCCTCCTCCTTGCCTCCATCCTCAAGTGATCACTGATCTTTTACTTTCATTAGTTTGCATTTTCTAGAATTTGATATGGAATGAAATCATACAGCTTATACCCTTTTTTGGTCTGGGTTCTTTCACTCAGCATAATTATTTTTGAGATTCATCTATGTTATGTGTATCAAAGGTTCATTTCTTTTTACTACTGAGTAGTATTCCATTGTATATACTACAATTCATTTTTATTTTGTTATTGTTTTTGAGACGGAGTCTTGCTCTGTCACCTAGGCTAGAGTGCAATGGCGTGATCTTAGCTCACTGCAACCTCCGCCTCCCAGGTTCAAGCAATTCTCCTGCCTCAGCCTCCTGAGTAGCTGGGACTACAGGCGAGCACCACCATGCTGGGCTAATTTTTGTATTTTTAGTAGAGATGGGGTTTCACCATGTTGGCCAGGCTGCTCTCAAACTCCTGACCTCAAGCAATCTGCCTGCCTCGGCCTCCCAAAGTGCTAGGATTACAGGTGTGAGCCACCACACCCGGCCTACAATTCATTTTTTAAATCACATGACCTTATTATGTGCCCTTCTCTTCGCACTGGCTGGGGGAGAAAAACTAAAAACCTCCCCCCAAACCCCACTAAACCTATGGCCTACCTCTACCAAAGGAAAAACTTCAAAACCAGCATTTTGTACACTAATCTCATTCCTAACTGTATTTTCTCTTTTCCTTTCCCTTTGTATATGTTCCTTGTCCACTTATCTTTATTTTATTTTGTTATATATATATTTAATTCAGTTACCTTGGATATTTTCTGGAATAAGAACTAATTACAAGTAAACAAGGCCAGGCGCAGTGGCTCATGCCTGTGATCCCAACACTTTGGGAGGCCAAGGCGGGTGGATCACTTGAGGTCAGGAGTTCAAGACCAGCCTGGGCAACATGGTGAAACCCCATCTCTACTAAAAATACAAAAAATTAGCTGGGCATGGTGGCACATGCCTGTAATCCCAGCTACTCAGGAGGCTGAGGCAGGAGAATCACTTGAACCCGGGAGGCAGAGGTTGCAGTGAGCTGAGATCTCACCACTGCATTCCAGCCTGGGCTACAGAGTGAGACTCCGTCTCAAAAAAATAATAAATAAATGAATACAAGTAAACAATGCTCTGTTTTTATTTGACTGTATCAGTTCCTTCCTCCTGCTTTCTTTAGGGACACTGGCTTTTGTAGACTGAGCCTACTTATAGATGCTTATCATATCCTGCTTGGACAAATGCCACAATCTCTGAAGTGCTGTAATCTAATCTTCCTTCTAATCACCTGCTATGATGTCACCAAGTTATCATTCTAAAATAGAAATCTGATCATGTCATTCCCATGCAATACACAGGAAGAAGTCTTAAGTTCTTAATATAGCAAGGTGGGCCCTTCATTTGTCGCTCATTCATTCAATAAATATTTACTGGCTGGGCACGGTGGCTCATGCCTATAATCCTAACACTTTGGGAAGCCAAGGTGGGTGGATCACTTGAATCCAGCAGTTCAAGACCCATGTGGGCAATATGGCAAAACTCTCTCTCTGCCAAAAAAAAAATATATATATGTATATATATGAAAAATTAGCTGAGCATGGTGGTGTGTGTCTGTAGTCCCAGCTACTTGGGAAGCTGAGGTGGGTGGATCCGTTGAGGCTGGGAGGTCGAAGCTGCAGTGATTGCGCCACTGCACTCCAGTCTGGGTGACGAGTGAGACCGTGTCTCAAAAAAAAAAAAAAATTAATTACTTAAAAATAAATATTTACTAAGTGCTAATTATGTAGAAGGCACTATGCCAGCTGGCTACATGTGGAGATATGGTGATAAACTAGATAGACAAGGCCTGTACCCTCCTGGAGCTTACGATCTACTTGGGGGAAAACAGAGAGATAAGCAACCAATCAAGCAGTAAAGTTACAGATTGAACAAATACAAAATAGTTCTTTTTTTTTTTTTTTTTTTTTTTGAGACAGAGTCTTGCGCTGTCACTCAGGCTGGAGAGCAGTGGTGTGATCTTGGCTCACTGCAACCTCTGCCTCCCAGGTTCAAATGATTCTCCTGCCTCAGTCTCCCAAGTAGCTGAAATTACAGGTGCCCACCACCATGCTCAACTAATTTTTATATTTTTAGTAGAGACGAGGTCCACTACCACATCCAGCTAATTTCTGTATTTTTTTTTTTTTTTTTGAGACGGAGTCTCGCTCTGTTGCCCAGGCTGGAGTGCAGTGGTGGGATCTCAGCTCACTGCAAGCTCCGCCTCCCGGGTTCACGCCATTCTCCTACCTCAGCCTCCCGAGTAGCTGGGACTACAGGCGCCCGCTGCCTCGCCCGGCTAGTTTTTTGTATTTTTTAGTAGAGACGGGGTTTCACCGGGTTAGCCAGGATGGTCTCAATCTCCTGACCTCGTGATCCGCCCGTCTCGGCCTCCCAAAGTGCTGGGATTACAGGCTTGAGCCACCGCGCCCGGCCAATTTCTGTATTTTTAATAGACACAGGGTTTCAACATGTTGGCCGGGTTGGCTGCCTCGACCTCCCAAAGTGCTGGGATTACAGGCATGAGCCACTGGCACCCAGCCTAATACGAAATTGTTGAGAAAGAAATAACCTGGGTGTTATGACTGAGATGCAGGAGCAGAGGTGGATGTCAGAGGTCTTTCTGAGGTGGCAACATTTACTCTGCCTAAAATATGAAACAGAAACGGCCATGAGAAGAGTTTTAGGCAAAGGAAACATTGGTTGCAAAGGTCCACACATGGGAAAAAACCTGGTGTTTCCTAAGAACTACAGATGGCCAGGATGGCTGGAGATGATGAGGCTGCTGGCGAGTTGAGCCCTGGCTGCTTCTCCCATGGAAAACCACAGGCCCACAAGCAGCTGCCCTAAATTCCAGCTATAAATTGCTCCCCACTATTTCCTCAATACTCTATGCCGTCTCATCTTTCACCTATTCCCTCCTGCCTTGTGACTGGGTTCCTAAATAATGCCTTCTCTGAAATGTTCTTGTTCCCCTCCTGCCCTACTCCAGACAGCTAAATGACCCCTTCCTCCTCTGTGCCTCCACAGAAGTCTGTATGTGCCTCTGATTGGTCTGTCTCAGTCAGCAATCAGTTTTCTACATAGCTAATATTTATTGAGTGCTTTCAATGCCCAGGATCTGTTCTAAGCATTTTAGCCATATGAACGCAACCATATGAGGCAAGCCCATTTAATCCTCAAAAACTTGGCCAAGTGGCTCACGCCTATAATCCTAGCACTCTGGGAGGCCGAGGCAGGCAGATTACCTGAGATCAGGAGTTCGAGACCAGCCTGGCCAACATAGTAGAACCCTGTCTCTACTAAAAATACAAAAATCAGCCAGGTATGGTGGTACATGCCTGTAATCCCAGCTACTCGGGAGGCTGAGACAGGAGAATTGCTTGAACCCGTGAGGCGGAGTCTGCAGTGAGCCAAGATTGTGCCACTGCACTCCAGCCTGGGCAAGTCAGAGTGAGACTGCATCACAAAAATCAATCAATCAATAAATAAAGTCTCTACACGAATCAACTCATTGAATTCTCCAACAGCTCCTTAAGGTGGATACTGTTAGTCCTCACAATGACCCCCTTACAGGCACCAAGACCATCTTTCTCTTGGGTGGAGTCCATATCCTGTCTCAGTCAGCAATCTAAATGCCTCCCACACCCAGCACTTGCTCAACAAACGTCTGCTGACTGGATGAATGACCTAGTATCTTTCTCTTGGCTCAGGATTCAAACTTCAAGAGCATAACAATGCCCAGGAATAGCTGGCTGGAGGAATTTACGATAATGGTTGTAAATGCATTATAGTATATACACATCAATGAGAACATAATATAAAGGCTGATTTAATATGTATAATCACTGTATTTCAAATTTATGTATCAGAGATTGTAATATATATATATATATACACACACACATATATATACACATATATGTATTAGGTCCCCTAAGTGTAATCTATGTTTAAATGCAACACAGCTGGCCATAAATCTAATGGGTCTCGCTCTGTCACCCAGGTCAGAGTGCAATGGCATAATCTTAGCTTACTGAAACCTCCTCCCGGGTTCAAGAGATTCTCCTGCCTCAGCCTCACAAGTAGCTGGGATTACAGGCACCCGCCACCACACCCGGCTAATTTTTTGTATTTTTAGTAAAGACCAGGTTTCCCCATGTTGGCCAGGGTGGTCTCAACTCCTGGCATCAAGTGATCCGCCCGCCTTGGCCTCCCAAAGTGCTGGGATTACAAGTATGAACCACCACGCCCAATCTAATCTATGTTTAAATGTCCTATCTCGGCTGACTGCAACCTCCACCTCCTGGGCTCAAGCAATCCTCCCACCTCATCATCCCAGATAGCTAGGACTACAGGTGCATGCCACTATACCCAGTTGTTTTGTATTTTTGTAGAGATGGGGTTTTGCCATGTTGCTCAAACTCCTGAGCTTAGCTCAAGGAATTCACCCGTCTCAGCCTCCCAAAGTGCTGGGATTACAAGAGTGAGCCACCGTGCCCATCCATAACATAACTTTCTGACAGCTTGGGAAATTGCTACAGCAAGCCTCAGTTTCTTAGTTTCTTGACTAGGCTTGATAATTCCCTAGAAAAGCATAGGAAAAAATAAAATATCAGTCTCCCAAAGGGCAGCTCTGAAAAGGCAGTGGAAACTAGGCAAAAAGACAAAGATTTAAGACTCACCTTAATTTGACAAGGTAGGATAACACCTAGTCCACATTTTTTTCTTTACAGATAGGGAAACCAAAGGTTAAAAATGAGTAAATCAGGCTGGGCACGGTGGCTCACACCTGTAATCCCAGTACTTTGGGATGCCAAGGCGAGCAAATCACAAGGTCAGGAGTTTGGGACTAGCCTGACCAATATGGTGAAACCCCGTCTCCACTAAAAATACAAAAAAAAAAAAAAAAAAAAATTTGGCCAGGCTCGGTGGCGGGCACCTGTAGTCGAGCTACTCGGGAGGCTGAGGCAGGAGAATCACTTGAATCCGGTAGGCAGAGGTTACAGTGAGCTGAGATCGTACCACTGCAGTCCCGCCTGGGCGACAGAGCGAGACTCCATCTCAAAAAAAAAAAAAAAAAAAATGCCAGGTGCGGTGGCTCACACCTGTAATCCCAGCACTTTGGAAGGTCAAGGTGGGTGGATCACCTGAGGTCAGGAGTTCGAGACCAGCCTAACAAACATGGTGAAACCCCCTCTTTACTAAATACAAAAAATTAGCGGGGCGTGGTGGTGCATGCTGTAATCCCAGCTACTTGGGAGGCTGAGACAGGAGAATCACTTGAACTTGGGAGGCGGAGGATGCAGAGAGTCAAGATTGCGCCATTGTACTACAGCCTGGGCAACAAGAGAAACTGTACCTTAAAAAAAAAAAAAAAAAAAAGGAAAGGAAGAAAAAAATGGTGCAACTGCTACGGAAAACAGTATGGTGATTCCTCAAAAATTAAAAATTGATCTTTTCTGCATTTTGGAAAAGAAAAAAATAAAATTTTAAATTAAAAACTTTTTTTTTTTTTTTTTTTTTGAGATAGAATCTCGCTCTGTCACCCAGGCTGGAGTGCAGTGGTGCAATCTCAGCTCACTACAAGCTCTGCCTCCTGGGCTCACGCCATTCTCCTGCCTCAGCCTCCCGAGTAACTGGGGCTACAGGTGCCCGCCACCATGCCCGGCTAATTTTTTTGTATTTTTAACACAGACAGGGTTTCACCATGTTAGCCATGATGGTCTCAATCTTCTGACCTTGTGATCCGCCCGCCTTGGCCTTCCAAAGTGCTGGGATTACAGGCGTGAGCCACCACGCCCAGCCAAAAACATTTTTTTTTTTTTTGAGACGGAGTCTCACTCTGTCGCCCAGGCTGGAGTGCAGTGGCACGATCTCAGCTCACTGCAAGCTCTGCCTCCTGGGTTTACGCCATTCTCCTGCCTCAGACTCCCGAGTAGCTGGGACTACAGGCGCCCGCCACCTCACCCGGCTAGTTTTAATTTTTTAGTAGAGATGGGGTTTCACCATGTTAGCCAGGGTGGTCTCGATCTTCTGACCTCGTGATCCACCTGTCTCGGCCTCCCAAAGTGCTGGGATTACAGGCCTGAGCCACCACGCCCGGCCTCAAAAACATTTTTTTTACAGAGACAAGATCTCACTATATTGCCCAGGCTGGTCTCAAACTCCTGAGTTCAACTGAGCCTCCTGACTCGGCCTCCCAAAGTGCTGGGATTACAGACGAGAGCCACCATTTTGGGCCAGGCACTGTGGCTTGCGCCTGTAATCTCAGCACTTTGGCAGGCTGAGGTGGGAGGACTGCCTGGGGCTAGAAGTTTGAGACCAGCCTGGGCAACATAGTGAGATTCCTGTGGCTACAAAAAATTTAAAAATTAGTCAGGCATGGTGGTACATGCCTATAGCCCCGGCTACTCTGGGAGCTGACATGGAAGGATCCCTTGAGTCTGGGACATCAAGGCTATAGTGGGCTGTCATTGTACCACTGCACTTCAGCCTGGGCAACAAAGCAAGACCCTGTCACCAAAAAAAAAAAATTTTGTTTTTACATTGAATTACCGTATGGTCCAGCAATTCCACTTCTGGGTATATACCCCAAAAGATCTGAAAGGACTTGAACAGATATTTGTACACCCATGTTCATTGCAGTATTATTCACAATAGCTAAAATGTAGAAACAACCCAAGTGTCCATCAACAGATGAATGAATAAAGAAAATGAGGTACACACAAGGGAATATTAGTCTTAAAAAAGGAGGCCAGGTGCGGTGGCTCACACCTGTAATCCTAGCACTTTGGGAGGCCGAGATGGGCAAATTACTTGAAGTCAGGAGTTCAAGACCAGCCTGGCCAACATGGTGAAACCCCGTCTCTACTAAAATACAAAAAAAATTAGCCGGGCATGATGGCAGGTGCCTGTAATCCCAGCTACTCAGGAGGCTGAGACGGGAGAATTGCTTGAACCCAGGAGACAGTAGTTGCAGTGAGCTGAGATCTTGCCACTGCACTCCAGCCTGGGCAACTGAGCAAGACTCCGTCTCAAAAAAAGAGGGAAATTCTGTCACATGCTAAAACATGGATGAACCTTGAGGACATTATGTTAAATGAAATAAGCCAGTCCAGGCACGGTGGCTCATATCTGCAATCCCAGCACTTCGGGAGGCCGAGGTTGGAAATCGCTTGAACTCAGGAGTTTGAGACCAGCCTGGGCAACATGGTGAAACCCCCTCTCTACAAAAAATACCAAAAAATTATCCTGGAGTGGTGATGTGTGCCTATAGCCCCAGCTACTCGGGGGCTGAGGCAGGAGGATCACTTGAGCCTGGGAGGTCGAGGCTGTAGTGAGTCCGTTTGCACTACCGCACTCCAGCCTAGGTAACAAAGCAAGGCCCTATCTCAAAAATAAATAATTAAATAAGCCAGTAACAAAAAAACACATATTGTACAATTCCACTTATATGAGGCATTAAAGTGGTCAAACTCATAGAGACAGAAAGTAGAATGGTGGATGCCAGGGTTGGGAGGAGGGGGAAAAGGGAGTTATTGTTCAATGTAGACAGAGCTTCAGTTTTACAAGATGAAAAAGTGCCACAGAACATCTGTTGCACATGGCCGGGCGCAATGGCTCACGCCTGTAATCCCAGCACTTTGGGAGGCCAAGGCAGGTGGATCACTTGAGGTCAGGAGTTTGAGACCAGCCTGACCAACATGGTGAAACCCTGTCTTTATTAAAAATACAAAAATTAGCTGGGCGTGGTGGTGGGCACCTGTAATCCCAGCTATTTGGGAGGCTGAGGCAGGCGAACTGCTTAAACCTAGGAGACGGAGATTGCAGTGAGCGGAGATCACGCCACTACACTGCAGCCTGGGCAACAAGAGTGAAACTCCGTCTCAAAACAAACAAACAAAAAAACAAACAAAACTGCTGCACAATAATATGAATATAGTTAACACTAGCAAATTGTACAGTCAAAATTGGGGGTAAATGTCAGGTTATGTGTTTTCTTTTTTTTTTTTTTTTTTTCCTGAGACGGAAATCTTGCTCTGTTGTCCAGGCCAGAGTGCAGTGGCGCAATCTCGGCTCACTGCAAGCTCCACCTCCCAGGTTCACGCCGTTCTCCTGCCTCAGCCTCCCGAGGACTACAGGTGCCCACCACCATGCCCAGCTAATTTTTTGTATTTTTAGTAGAGACAGGGTTTCACCGTGTTAGCCAGGATGGTCTCGATCTCCTGACCTCGTGATTCACCTGCCTCAGCCTCCCAAAGTGCTGGGATTACAGGTGTGAGCCACCGCGCCCGGCCAGGTTATGTATTTTTTTTAAATCACAATTTAAAATTTAAAAATAAAGGTTTTGTTTTTTGTTTTTTGTTTTTTTTTTTTGAGACGGAGTTTCACTCTTATTGCCCAGGCTGGAGTGCAATGCCACCATCTTGGCTCACTGCAACCTCCGCCTCCCAGGTTCTAGTGATTCTCCTGTCTCAGCTTGCCAAGTAGCTGGGATTACAGGCATGCGCCACCATGCCTGGTTAATTTTGTATTTTAGTATAGATGGGGTTTCACCATGTTGGCCAGGCTGGTTTCAAACCCCTGACCTCAGGTGATCCACCACCTGTCCTCAGGTGATCTGGCCTCCCAAAGTGCTGAGATTACAGGTGTACGCCACCACACCCGGCCAAAAAAAAAAAAGGTTTTTAAATGCTTAAGCAAATTGGGGATTATATGGTATTTGGTTTGTTACCTCCAGCTTTCATGAATTTATGTAATATTTCATGATAACAATATTGTAGCCAGGCAGAGCGGCTTGTATGTGTAATCTCACCTACTTGGAAGGCTGACACAGGAGGAGTGCATGAGCCTGGGAGTTGGAGGCTGAAGTACGCTATGATTGCACCACTGCACTCTAGTCTGGGCAACAGATACTCTAAAATAGATAATAAATAAATAAATACGTTAAAAAACATTTAAAGTAGCTATTTTTTGTTTGTTTGTATTTGAGATGGAGTCTCACTCTGTCACCCAGGCTGGAGTGCAGTGGCGTGATCTCAGCTCACTGCAACCTCCACCTCCTGGGTTCAAGGGATTCTCATGCCTCAGCCTCCCAAGTAGTTGGGATCACAGGAGTGCGTCACCACGCCCAGATAATTTTTGTATTTTTAGTAGAGATGGGTTTTGCCATGGTGGCCAGGCTGGTCTTGAACTCCTGGGACTCAAGTGATCCACCTGCCTCAGCCTCCCAAACTGCTGGGATTACAGGCGTGAGCCATTGCAATCTGCCTAAAGTAGCTATTTTTTAATGGATAGATTTCTGTACTTTTCAGGCCTAACATGAAAACAGTATAGAATTTTGCTCTGTGTTCCTTTGGGCATTCAATATCAAAGTTTCTCACTTGCTTGTAAAAAATCAGGAGTTCATTACATAATTGTATTGAAATAGCCAAATGTGAAATATAAAGGAATTGACAAATCAGAGATTAATTCCACATTTTAAACATCACCAAATAATGTCAAGAAAACAACTATGAACTTTTAATTGGAACCACAGTTTTCTCACAGATTTTCATTAAAAGGCATCTAGCCAAGTAAAATCACTTAGATCTCAGAATCAATCCCCCTTTGTTTCTTTTGAAGGAACTGCCAGGGCAAATACCATTTGCCTATGGAGATGAAATACAGTACTCTACTGTCTTTTTGCTTTGTGTTTCAAGGCTGTCACAAAATTTCTTTTCTCCAGTTGAACAAAAGAGAAACTTGCATTTTCGTCACTGAAGAAACACTTATTGAGCACAGTGCCTACTGTGCCAGATTACCAAATTCTTGATCTTAAGTTACCAAATTACCTACTTTGGGAAAACACTGAACCAGGAGCCTGTATGACTAACTATAAGTTCCGGCAACTGCTAGAACTTCCCAGTGAAGTCATTATACCAGTCATGAGATCTGCCTTCTAGCTCATTCTTCGATCAACGTGTATGATTCAGGAGGAGCTGCTTGTTGATGAAACAAATTTCATAATCACTGTTAGGCTAACAAAAAGGAAAATCCATACTTTGTATAATCAAATAAACATTTTATGAACTACCTCCCAAGTCGTTCAAAATCACTTCCAAAATTATCTTAAACTGTTTATTTCTATCTCCTGCTTATTCACGTCAGGAGACAGTAGATCCCGGTTTTACTTAATTTAACTGAAAGCTGTCTAGGTGTTAACTCATATACCAGTTCATTTGTCGACAGCTTCTTAACGTTATGATCAGGTATGTTGAATTTAGTAATTAGCGACCTTTCTAAGTGATGTTTACTTAATTGTATTAATATGCACATTTCTAGACTACTTCTTACATTATGAATGTTGGTATCACGTGAAAAACAGGCAATTTCATGTTTACTTCCACCCCACTCCCGTGACTCTGCCAGGCACCAGGATCCAAACACATCTGCCTTACTCACCCTCCTTGGGTTATCTCCTTGCAGGACGAGTGGCCACACCCAGGGTGTAAGGAAACCTGTCACTTGGTCCTAGCTGGTTAACCCCACCCTTGCACAACAAGCACGTCAATGGGAGCAGTATCAGCTACTTTCTTATAGGTGAATTACCGTTTCTTGAAATGGGGTTTCGGCTCCCTAATCTGCACTTTTTTTTCCTACCAGTTTGGAAAAACAACAGGGAAGGACTGGATTTGCAGGTATTGCCGGAGCCAGAGAGAAGCCCAGCCACTGTCACCCTGGACTCTAGCCTCGCCTCTCTGGGCCTGGTGGTGAGGGGCTTCAGCAACAGGTGCCCGGTCCCCGCAGAGGGTCCCACTCTGAACTCCAGATTTACAGACTGTCCTAGGGCTGTGATGAGGGTTAAGACAACACAATTAAGAGCACTCTGACTACAGAAGCATGATTTAAAGCTCCACAACCCTGCAATAACCATGAACAAAAATAAAAAATGGCTAGTCCGCCAGGCACGGTGGTTCATACCTGTAATACTAGCACTTTGGGAGCCCGAGGGAGGCAGATCTCCTGAGCCCAAGAGTTCAATAACAGCATGGGTAACATAGCAAGACTCTGATCTACCAAAAAAAAAAAAAAAAAAATCAAAAAAATTAGACCGGGCACGGTGGCTCACACCTGTAATCCCAGCACCTTGGGAGGCCGAGGCAGACAGATCACCTGAGGTCAGGAGTTCAAGACCAGCCTGACCAACATGGTGAAACCCCACCCGTACTGAAAAATACAAAAATTAGCCGGGCATGGTGGCAAGCACTTGTAATCCCAGCTACTCAGGAAGCTGAGGCAGGAGAATCGCTTGAACCAGGGAGGCAGAGGTTGCAGTGAGCCACATCATGCCACTGGCCTTCAGGTTGGGTGACAGAGCGAGTCTCTGTCTCAAAAAATAAATACAAAATTTAAAAGCCAGGCGTGTTCCACGCCTGTGGTCCCAGCTACTTGGGAGGCTGAGGTGGGAGGATAACTTGAGCCCTGGAGGTCGAGGCTGCAGTGAGCAGTGATCACGCCACTGCACTCCAGCATGCGGGACAGAGCCAGACTTTGTCTCAAAAAAGCAAAACAACTGGCCAGTGTATGAGGGGCTCGCGTTTTTTGTTTGTTGAGACGGAGTCTCACTCTGTCGCCAGGCTGGAGTGCAGTGGCGCGATCTCGGCTTACTGCAATCTCTGCCTCCTGGGTTCAAGCAATTATCTGCCTCAGCCTCCCAAGTAGCTGGGATTACAGGCGCCTGCCACCACGCCAGGCTAATTTTTAAAATATTTTTAGTAGAGATACGGTTTCGCCATCTTGGCCAGGCTGGTCTTGAACTCCTGACCTCGTGATCCACCCACTCGGCCTCCCAAAGTGCTGGGATTACAGGCGTGAGCCCCCGCGCCCGACCAGGGGCATGTGTTTTTTAAAACATGGGACAGGGAACTGTGCTTCACAATCACCACCAGGTGTCGCGACATCAGGTGCCATGCCGTCCCGCTTCTGAGGCGCGGCGGCCCACTCTGGGAGGCCGAGGCTGGTGGATTACCTGAGGTAAGGAGTTTGAGACCAGCCTGGCCAACATGGTGAAACCCCGTCTCTACTAAAGATACAAAAAATCAGTCGGGCGTGGTGGCACGTGCCTGTAATCTCAGCTACTCGGGAGGCTGAGGCAGGAGAATCACTTGAACCCGGGAGGCGGAGGTTGCGGTGAGCCGAGATCGCGCCATTGCACTCCAGCCTGGGAAACAAGAGCGAAACTCCCTCTCAGTAAAAAAAAAAAAGAAAAAAAAGGAAAAAAAACAAACACCCTCCTCTTTCTCCCGCCGGAAATGCCCTCTTTCAGGAAGGCGCGCCCGTGCGGCGCACGCGCACTCAGTTACTTAGCAACGTCGGCGCTAAACCACCCCAGGCGGAGCCCAGCAACAATAGAGTCACTGCGTCCCCCACCAATCAGCGCCGACCTCGCCTTCGCAGGCCTAACCAATCAGTGCCGGCGCTGCAAGGAAGTTTCCAGAGCTTTCGAGGAAGGTTTCTTTAACTCGAATTCATCCGCCCTATAATTTTCTTATATTTTCCTAAAGAAGGAAGAGAAGCGCATAGAGAAGAAGGGACATAATTTGTTAGGATCCTTCCTTACGGCTATGAGGAATTTGTGGCTCAGTTGAAAAGCCTAAACTACGTCTCGGGAGTTTGGGCGCGGCGAACTACTTTCAGCGGCGCACGGAGACGGCGTCTACGTAAGAAGTGATAAGTGACGCAACACACGTTGCATAAATTTGCGCTCCGCCAAACGGGAGCGTTCAGGGGCGGCTGGCTTTGTTGGGTGTGCTTGGTTTGGTGTCCCTGCGGCTGACCGTGATTGGTGATTCGCGGCATCCTCGTAACCGCTAACAGGTACTGTCCCGCAGCCATTACGGCCTCCGGGGGCGTGAGAGGGGGGAATGGGTGAAGTCAAGCTGGAGGCTTCTTGGGGTTGGATGGGCCGTTGAGGGGAGGGCGTGGGGGAGGGGAGGGCGAGGTGACGCGGCGCCGGGCCTTTCTGGGAGAGTGGGCCTTGTTGACCTGAGGGGGCCGAAGGCGGTTGCCGCGCGCGCGCGCGCGCCGAGGGAAACTAACGGACGCTTAACCGACGGCGATTTCCTCGCGTTTACTTCGGGGGAAGGCGGAAAAGAGGTAGTTTGTGTGGCTTTTGGAAACCTTTACTTAAAAAAGGTGCCCCTTGTGTTGCAGTGGGATTTTTACTTCGCGAGTCTTGTGGGTTCAGTTTTGTTTTCAGTTTACCTAACACCGTGCTTAGGTTTGAGGCGGATTGGAGTTAGGTTGGGGGAAGTTTGAATATCCGAAACTGTTAGTGGAGAAAGCTGTGGACGCTTGTTAGCGCTCTGGATTCTCCGCCGTTGACGTTGAAACCTTGAGTGACGAATTTCGTATTAAGTGACTTAGCCTCGTATAAATGAGGGGAGATTTGCGAAATGTTAACGTGTTTAAGGCATTTTGAAGGAATAGTTGCTAACTTTGAAGCATATTAGATGAAGCAAGAAATACAATAATCCTGAGATGACACACTTATGTTTTACTTTTAAACTAGGTCAAAATGCAGATCTTCGTGAAGACCCTGACCGGCAAGACCATCACCCTTGAGGTGGAGCCCAGTGACACCATCGAAAATGTGAAGGCCAAAATCCAGGATAAGGAAGGCATTCCCCCCGACCAGCAGAGGCTTATCTTTGCAGGCAAGCAGCTGGAAGATGGCCGCACTCTTTCTGACTACAACATCCAGAAGGAGTCGACCCTGCACTTGGTCCTGCGCCTGAGAGGTGGTATGCAGATCTTCGTGAAGACCCTGACCGGCAAGACCATCACCCTGGAAGTGGAGCCCAGTGACACCATCGAAAATGTGAAGGCCAAGATCCAGGATAAAGAAGGCATCCCCCCTGACCAGCAGAGGCTCATCTTTGCGGGCAAGCAGCTGGAAGATGGCCGCACTCTTTCTGACTACAACATCCAGAAGGAGTCGACCCTGCACCTGGTCCTGCGTCTGAGAGGTGGTATGCAGATCTTCGTGAAGACCCTGACCGGCAAGACCATCACCCTGGAGGTGGAGCCCAGTGACACCATCGAAAATGTGAAGGCCAAGATCCAGGATAAAGAAGGCATCCCCCCTGACCAGCAGAGGCTCATCTTTGCGGGCAAGCAGCTGGAAGATGGCCGCACTCTTTCTGACTACAACATCCAGAAGGAGTCGACCCTGCACCTGGTCCTGCGCCTGAGGGGTGGCTGTTAATTCTTAAGTCTTGCGTTTGCAGTGCCCAGTGATGGCATTACTCTGCACTATAGCCATTTGCCCCAACTTAAGTTTAGAAATTACAAGTTTCAGTAATAGCTGAACCTGTTCAAAATGTTAATAAAGGTTTCGTTGCATGGTAGCATACTTGGTGTTTTGTCAAATTTTGTAGTGATGTGTGGGTACACTTAAAACTAGTGAAAATGTCGAGGGGGAGGGATTTAATTTTGAGATTGGTATTGTGCCCAAAGTGAAGTCACTTGACTCTGGAATACAGTTGGGTGAGCCGAGGGGTAAGAGCCTTCCTTGCTATGTCATTACAAGTTAGGATCCTGGATTAATGGCGAACTTTTTTTTTTTTTTTTTTTTTTGAGACGGAGTCTTGCTCTGTTGCCCAGGCTGGAGTGCAGTGGCCAGATCTCAGCTCAATGCAAGCTCCGCCTCCCGGGTCTACGCCATTCTCCTGCCTCAGCCTCCCGAGTAGCTGGGACTACAGGCGCCCGCCACCTCGCCCGGCTAGTTTTTTGTATTTTTTTTTTTTTTAGTAGAGACGGGGTTTCAATGTTAGCCAGGTTGGTCTCGATCTTCTGACCTCGTGATCCGCCCGTCTTGTCCTCCGAAAGTGCTGGGATTACAGGCGTGAGCCACCGCGCCCGGCCGTAATGGCGAACTTTCTGAAGCTGAATTTAAAAGTATTGGGAGGCCGAGGCGGGCGCATCACGAGATCGAGACTATCCTGGCCAACATGGTGAAACCCTGTCTAATTAAAAAAACCAGCTGGGCGTGGTGTCGCATTCCTGTAGTTCAAGCTACATGAGAGGCTGAGGCAGGAGAATCACTTGAACCTGGGAGGCAGAGGTGGTAGTGAGCCGAGCTCGTGCCACTGCACCCCAGCCTGGTGACAGAGCAACACTCCATCTCAAAAAGTTGGATAGGCAGGCTTTTTTAAAAAGGTCTTGCTCTGTAGTCCAGACTGGTATACAGTGGCACATTGATAGCTCACTCTATGATTCCTGGGCTCAAGTGATTGCAGGCATTTTCTTTACATTGAAGGAAAGCAAATGTGCCTGCCTAGACCTAATCAAAGATGGCTGGAGAAATAAAGTTTTGACGCTGCTTGAATAGTAACTGCTTTCAATTCTGCAATTACTGAGTGACTATCAGTTGTGTGTTCATTGTTCTGTAGTGTATTACAGCAAAGTGTTTAACCTGGGTAGTAATAGGGGACTATAGTGTCTCTGCTGTATATGGTTTAACTGATGAGCCAAGAAGCAGCTAATCAGAATATGGAAGAAGACTGGCTGTGGAGAAAGATGGCTTGCAGGTATTTAATGTTTAAAACGGTATCCTGATCTAAGACAATCTTCCTGATCTTGATGAATTAGGTGACAAATTAGAGTGGTTCCTCACACTTTTTTTTTTTAACTCAAAATCTTACTCTTGCCCCAGACTGGAGTGCAATGGTGCGATCTTGGCCCACTGCAACCTCCACCTCCCAGGTCCAAGCAGTTCGTGTGCCTCAGCCCCCCACATAGCTGGGGACTACAGGGGCACACCAGCTAATTTGTGTATTTTCAGTAGAGATGGGATTTTACCATGTTGACCAGGTTGGTCTCAGACTTCTGGCTTCAAGTGATCCGCCCACCTTGGCCTCCCAAAGTGCCTGGATTATAGGCATGAGCCACCGCACCTGGCCACCCTGTTGGTTCTTAAGGACTAACAGCTTAACTTAATTGTGAAACGATTGCAGCAACAAATGAGATTTTACCTGTATTTGGTAAAAATGCTTATCCTTGTCTCAGTCTGGCAACATAAGCAGTTCTTAGGCTTCTATGCCAATGGATACTAGGCAGTAATACATGCACAGTGCTAATAGAAAATATTTGAGGGAGTAAGGGTGTACTAAGGAAGTTCTCAATCCTCCCCCTTCACTATCTTCTGTAATATAACTTCAGTAAATGTGATTTTTGGCACAAAATTGGGAGTGGTGTGGGGAGCCCTGTTTTTTTCAGGTTTATAGTAGAGAAATAACATTTTCTGGTACTAAAACTGGCATGGTTTAAGCGCATACTTAGGATTTCAAATCACTGGCCAGTTAATCTCTAGTTAGTGGTTTGGCATGCAAAAAGTACCCATGGGTATATTACACAAATGCAGGAATAGCATATCTATAAATATGCCTTTGATATTCATGGTGTACCTGAGAATGGTTTCACACATAATTTTAGGTAATCTGCCTTAGTCACTCTGGTTTTACTGTTCTTTGCCCACAGTTCCTGTCTCATAACTTCGATAGCCCTTGTTATGTTGGGTGTGTGAGGCCACAGGAAATTCACCTAACTTGTGCCCTTTTACCTTCCCTAAGACAGGACTCCTAATCTTCCCCTACCTTTCTGTGAGTCCTAAGACCCCCATTTCAGAGAGGGTTCTGTCCTATACCCTGGGGAAAGGAATGCTGTCATCGTGAAGCCTCCCTAGAAAACCAACAGGACTGAGTTTGGATATCTGAACACATGGAGGTTCCTGGAGGATGGCACACCCAGGCAAGGCATTAAAGCTTTGCACCGCTTCCCCCATACCTTGTGCTATGCATCTCTTCATCTGAGTCCTTTGTAATATCTTGATAATAAACCAGTAAACGTGGCCAGGCATGGTGGCTTATGCCTATAATCCCAGCACTTTGGGAGGTGGAGGCGGGAGGATCATTTGAGGCTAGAGCTTGAGGCCAGACTAGGCAATTGGCTCTTTACCAAAAAAAAAAAAAAAAGGTTTAAATGGGCATCGTGGCATATGCCTCTAGTCCTAGCTACTTGGGAAGCTGAGGTGGAAGGATTGCTTGAGTTCAGGAGTTCCAGGTCAGTCTAACACAGCAAGATCTTGTCACTAAAAACCTAGCTCTTCAAACCTGGAAAATTAGAACATTTCACTGAATACCTAAAAACTATTATCTGGGGCAATAGGGCTTAAAATACTGTGCAGTCATTTCTCCCAAAGCATCGCTGTCTGACACGATAGGCTCATAGGTCTGTAGTCTGGTGAATCCTTCAGAATAATATTCGGCTATTGCTCTTTAGTTCTCTTTTGGAATCTCTTATTTTCTTTTTTTTTTTTTTGGAGGGGGGGGAATCAATCTTATTTTCTGTAGAGATCCCCCTCTAAGTAATTCATGGATCTCAGCAAATTCAGTCTGCACATAAATGAATTTGAACAATTTTGAGACAGAGTCTCACTCTGTAGACCAAGCCAGAGTGCAGTGGCACGATCTTGGCTCACTGCAACCTCCACCTCCCAGGTTCAAGCGATTCTTGTGCCTCAGCCTCCTGAGTAACGGATTACAAGAGTGGTCACCACACCTGGTTAATTTTTGTATTTTTAATAAAGACAGAGTGTCACCATGTTGGCCAGGCTGGTCTTGAACTCCTGACTTCAGGTGATCCACCTGCCTCGGCCTCCCGAAGTGCTGTGATCGCAGGCGTGAGCCACCGCACCTGGCCAGGGAAAGGCTCTTTAAATATGTGTTGGAGGCCTGGTCTATGGCCTGATGCCAGTCCAAAATAGTTTTTGTCAGCTCTCAAGTAAATAAAAATGAGAACAGCGGCCAGGTGCGGTGGTTCATGCCTGTAATTGCAGCACTTTGGGAGGACGGGGTGCGGGGGGTGGGGGGCGTGCGGATCATGAGGCCAGGAGTTCGAGACCAGCCTGACCTACATGGTGAAACCCCGTCTCTACTAAAAATACAAAAAATTTGGTGGATGTGGTGTCACGCGCCTGTAATCCCAGCTACTCAGAAGTGTGAGGCAGGATAATTGCTTGAACCCAGGAGGCAGAGATTTCAGTGAGACATGTCCTCTGTAAAAATGCTGTGGTCTGATGGTTTAGTGTGGCTCTGGATACAAGACTTCTTGAGTCAAATCTGGCTAACTACTTACAAGCTTGTAACGTTAGGCAACTAATTTATCCTGTCAGTACATCAAATTCCTCATCTATAAAAATTGGATTAATTACACCTGTCTCAGAGTAGTTATAATTACATGTGAAGTACTTAAAACAATGTTAAAAACTTGGCCAGGTGAGGTGACTCATGCCTGTAGTCCCAACTATTTGGGAAACAAGCAGAGTGGCTTGAGCCCAGGACAGGGCTGCAGTGAGTTACGGGTAATGCCACTGCACTGCACTCCAGCCTGGGCAACAGAATGAAACCCTGTCTCTAAAAACAAAACCAAAAACCCCACACACTTGCATAGTGCTTAATATGCTATTTTTTGTAATAAAATTACCAATCAAAAAGAGATGATAGGTTGGGTGCTGTGGCTCACACCTGTGTAATCTCAGCACTTTAGGAGCCTGAGGTGGGAGGATCGCTTGAACCTGGTAGTTTGAGATCAGCCTGGCGACATAGTAAGAACTCATCTCTACAAAAAATAAAATAAAACAATAATAATAAGGCAGGAGGATCACAGCAACGAGGTTAAGACTGTAATGAGCTGTGATCTTGCCACTGCACTCCAGCCTGGGTGATGGGAATGAGACCCTATCTTAAAAAAAAAAAAAAAAAAAAAAAAGGTGGTAATGCAATAAGTAAACTGAATGAAGGTGATGGGAACTTCATGGGGCAATATCCAATAGAGTAAAAAATGCTATAGGAAAAAAATATGCCGAAGCACAAAGACGGGTGGGCCACTGTTAACAATGGTTGCTTCCGGAGAATAGAGGAGTAGTTTTAAAGGGGGGCATATTTCAGCTCCTCTCTAGATATTCTTAAATCTGGCACCCACATAACATAAGCATTGTTCACAAGTACCCCATGTTTAACAGCCAGCAATGTAACTCAGCCCTGAAGTCAGACTGTGTTTCTGAATTGGATAGAGTAGACATTTTGCACGAGTCTCTGGTTCAATCTCTATCACTCCTATAGGGCCTCTAGAAACTCTATCTCATGAGACTTCCTGAACCTCAACATACTTTATTTTAGCTATACCTTATTCATTCCTCAAAGAATCTGAGGGGGCAATTCATGACTCCATTTTAATCGGGCCCAGCTAACTCTAAATGGAAGCTTTAGATCCATGTTGGGTTCTGGGAAAGGACCTTATACTTAGTGCAGCAATAATTACTTGTGATATAAGTACTTAGTTTCCTTAGTCTGACAATAAGTACTTAGTTTCTTCCGTGCAACAAGGAAGTAGGTTTTGAGGTTTTTCCTTTTTTCATACTTTTTTCTTTTCTTTTTTTTTTTTTTTTTTTGAGGCGGAGTCTCGCTCTGTCGCCCAGGCTGGAGTGCAGTGGCCGGATCTCAGCTCACTGCAAGCTCCGCCTCCTGGGTTCACGCCATTCTCCTGTCTCAGCCTCCCGAGTAGCTGGGACTACAGGCGCTCACCACCGCGCCCAGCTAGTTTTTTTTTTGTATTTTTTAGTAGAGACGGGGTTTCACCGGGTTAGCCAGGATGGTCTCGATCTCCTGACCTTGTGATCCACCCGTCTCGGCCTCCCAAAGTGCTGGGATTACAGGCTTGAGCCACCGCGCCCGGCCACTTTTTTCTTTTCTTTTTTGAGACAGAGCCTCTCTCTGTCATCCTGGCTAGAGTGTGGTGGTGTGATCTTGGCTCACTGCAACCTCCACCTCATGGGTTCAAGCAATTTTCCTGCCTCAGCCTCCCGAGTAGCTGGGTTTTTTTTTTTTTTTTTTTTTTGAGACGGAGTCTTGCTCTGTAGCCCGGGTTGGACTGCAGTGGCCGGATCTCAGCTCACTGCAAGCTCCGCCTCCCGGGTTTACGCCATTCTCCTGCCTCAGCCTCCGGAGTAGCTGGGACTACAGGCGCCCGCCACCTCGCCCGGCTAGTTTTTTGTATTTTTAGTAGAGACGGGGTTTCACCGTGTTAGCCAGGATGGTCTCGATCTCCTGACCTCGTGATCCGCCCGTCTCGGCCTCCCAAAGTGCTGGGATTACAGGCTTGAGCCACCGCGCCCGGCCGAGTAGCTGGGTTTTATACTTTCTTAATCTCCCACTTTTTTTTTTTTTTTTTTTTTTTTTTGAGATGGAGTCTTGCTCTTGTCTCCCAGGCTGGAGTGCAGTGGCACGATCTCGGCTCACTGTAACTTCTGCCTCCCAGGTTCAAGCGATTCTCCTGTCTCAGCCTCCCATGTAGCTGGGATTAAAGGTGCCCATAGCCACGTCCGGCTAATTGCTGTATTTTTAGTAGAGATGGGGTTTCATCATGTTGGTCAGGCTGGTGTTGAACTCCTGACCTCCACTGATTTGCCAACCTCGGCCTCCCAAAGTGTTGGGATTACAAGCGTGAGCCACCATGCCCAGCTGATCTCCCACTTTTTTTTTTCTTTTTTCTTTTTTGAGAAGGAGTTTCACTCTTGTTGCCCAGGCTGGAGTGCAATGGCGCAATCTTGGCTCACTACAACCTCCACCTCCCAGGTTCAAGTGATTCTCCTGTCTCAGCCTCCTGAGTAGCTGGGATTACAGGCATGCACCACCACACCCGGCTAATTTTGTATTTTTAGTAGAGACAGGGTTTCACCATGTTGGTCAGGCTGGTCTCAAACTCCTGACCTCAGGTGATCCGCCCACCTCAGCCTCCCAAAGTGCTGGGATTATAGGTGTAAACCACTGTGCCTGGCCTCCCACTTTTTTTAATATCAAAAGTTGGGTGGTGAAGTTCACTCTCCAGCCAGTAGGTCCTAGCCAGCTTCTATAAAATTCTAAAACCTATTCTAACCACAGAACACTAACCAGGACCCGTTTTAAGAAACACCATTATCTTCAGAAATTTCTGATGTCAGTGTTTCCCCAAACTGTATCTTCCAAATGTTACAACTATTATGAAAAAGGATGCTGTGATCACAAGGAGCTTGGGAAGTTATCCATTATCTCCCTCCGGAAGACCTACAATGTCCTACAATATACATTAGCATATTTAAGTCTCCAAGGAGTGCTACCTTATAGGAACTGGTTTAACATTGTTTAACCCAGTGTTTTCCAATTTTCAATTTCACTTATTGAGCCACAGCGCCCGCCCTTACTTTTTTTTTTGATGGGGGAGACAAAGTCTTGGTCTGTCACCTAAGCTGAAGTACAGTGGGGCAATCTTGCCTCACTGCAACCTCCACCTCCTGCGTTCAAGAGATTCTCCTGCCTCACCCTGCCGAGTAGCTGGGATTACAGGCATGTGTCACCATGCCCAGCTAATTTTTGTAGTTTTAGTAGAGACAGGGTTTCACCAGTTTGGCCAGGATGGTCTTGAATTCCTGGCCTCAAACGATCCACCCGCTTCAGCCTCTCAAAATGTTGGGATTACAGGTGTGAGTCATTGTGTCTGGCCATCACTCTTTTTTTGTTTTGTCCCCAAGGCTGGAGTGCAGTGGCGCCATCTCAGCTCACTGCAACCTCCGCCTCCCGGGTTCATGTGATTCTAACAGGAGGTGACTTATTATTATTATTATTATTATTATTATTATTTTTTTTTTTTTTTTGGAGACGGAGTCTCGCTGTGTCCCCCAGGCTGGAGTGCAGTGGCGCGACCTGGGCTCACTGCAAGCTTCGCCTCCCGGGTTCACGCCATTCTCCTGCCTCAGCCTCCTGAGTAGCTGGGACTACAGGAGCCCACTACCGCGCCCAGCTAATTTTTTGTATTTTTAGTAGAGACGGGGTTTCACCGTGGTCTCGATCTCCTGACCTTGTGATCCGCCCGCCTCGGCCTCCCAAAGTGCTGGGATTACAGGCGTGAGCCACCGCGCCCGGCCGACATATTATTATTAATGAACTGTAATAGTTAACTCTTAATTGCACTTACCATGCAATAGGCATTATTCTAAGATTTTACATGCACTGGCTTGTTTGATTTTCACAACTATCCACCCACTCAGGCACACAGAGCTGGGGTCTGAGCCTAGGCAGGCTGGCTGCAGAGTTCTTGCTGTTAATGATTCAAGATAAAATCTCCTGAGAGAATAAGCAGAAGACAGTCACATAAGGATCTGGAAAAGAACATTCCAGAAAATTTTGAGCAAGGCTCAAGTTTCTGAGGCTAGCCAGCACCGAGATATTTGGAGATCCACCTACCTCAGCCTCCCAAGTAGCTGGAACTACAGGTGCGCACCACCATGCCCAGCTAATTTTTGTATTTTTAGTACAGACAGGGTTTTACCATGTTGGCCAGGATGGTCTCAATCTCTTGACCTTATGATCCACCCGCCTTGCCTCCCAAAGTGCTGGGATTACAGATGTGAGCCACTGTGCCTGGCCATCACTTTCTTTTTTAATGACTTAACATTTTTCATACTTTGAGAAACAGTGTTCAAGCCATGCCCTCTCTCCTGTCTCCATATCTAGTACTACTGATTGTGCTTGGTTCTAGGCGTGTTTCAATGACAGAAACATGCTGCTGTGAATTTGAGGCAGGCTGCACACTGGTCTTGGATCTTCTACTTTTAAAATAGAACAATAGGGCCAGGTGTGGTGGCTCACGCCTGTAATCCCAGCACTTTGGGAGGCCGAGGCGGGCAGATCACAAGGTCAGAAGATCGAGACCATCTTGGCTAACACGGTGAAACCCCGTCTCTACTAAAAATATAAAAAATTAGCCAGGCCTGGTGGTGGGTGCCTGTAGTCCCAGCTACTCAAGGGGCTGAGGCAGAAGAATGGTGTGAACCCAGGAGGAGGAGCACGCAGTGAGCTGAGATCACGCCACTGCACTTCAGCCTGGGCAACAGAGCAAGACTCTGTCTCAAAAAAAAAAAAAAAAAAAAAAAAAGAACAATACAGGCCGGGCGCGATGATTCACGTCTGTAATCCCAGCACTTTGGGAGGATGAGGTAGTTGGATCACCTGAGGTCAGGAGTTTGCTACCAACCTGGCCAACATGGTGAAACCCCGTCTCTACTAAAAATACAAAAATTAGCCGGGCATAGTGGTGGGCACCTGTAATTCCAGCTACTCAGGAGGCTGAGGCAGGAGAATCACAGGAACTCGGGGCAGCAGAGGTTGCAGCGAGCTGAGATTCCGCCACTGCACTCCAGCCTGGGTGACGGAGTGAGACTCTGTCTCAAAAAAAAAGAAAGAAAGAAAAGAAAAGAAAAGAAAAATGTATGAAAAAAGGAAAAGCAAGACTACGTCTCAAAAAAAAAAGAACAATTCAAATACTGGGGAGACGAAGTCTTGGTCTGTCACCCAAGCTGAAGTGCAATGGCATGATCTCGGCTCACTGCAACCTCCACCTGCCAGGTTCTGAGGCGGAAAATTAAAGAAAAATAAAATTTAAAAGAAAGAGAAATAAGTTTTCCTGTTTTAGGCTGACTTGTCCCAGAGGCAGCAACAGGCACAGCCCAGACCCAGGAAAAGTCTTGATAATATTATCTAATGTGCTCTGGAGACTCCCAGCACTCCCTCAACATCAGGAGAAGAAAAGCAGATTTTCCTTTGTTTCATGGAATGAGTTTATAGATTCTTGTTCTCTGTAACTAATGATTTCAAGTATTCTGTTTTATCTAAGAAGTACAACGAAGGTCACAAGAAGCCTGAGTAGGCCTGAACTACAGCTGCCTGGGCACCATAGTGAAGGTTATAGGATAAGCCTGTGCCCAGACAAACCTAGATAACGGACATCTGGGTTGCTCAGCAATGGTCCTGTGCAATCCTGTCTTTGTCCTGCCTCTGTATGCCTGATTTCATGCCACTGTAACCTTGCTTCAAGCTAGTCCACCCCCTTTTGTGAAGTGTGTATAAAAGTCAGGTGCTGTCTTTATTCCGGGCCCAATCTTTTAGATATGAGTCAGCTGGGCCTGAGTGCACTCAATAAAGATTCTCCTGTTTCAACCCGAGGTCTCTCTTGTCCTCCTGAATCCTGCAACAGTTCAAGCAATTCTCCTGACTCAGCCTCCCGAGTAGCTGGGACTACAGGTGTGCACCACCACACCCAGCTAATTTTTGTATTTTTAGTAGAGACAGGGTTTCACCATGTTAGTCAGGCTGGTCTTGAACTCCTAATCTCAGGTGATCCACCTGCCTCAGCCTCCCAAAGTGCTGGGATTACAGGTGTGAATCACTGCACCCGGCCAATTTTTTGTATTTTTAGTAGAGGTGGGGTTTCACCGTGTTAGCCAGGATGGTCTGAATATCCTGACCTCATGATCTGCCTGCCTTGGCCTCCCAAAGTGCTGGGATTACAGGCATGAGCCACCATGCCCAGCTCATAGATTATCTTAATCAGTTGCCACTTGGCTGCAGCTTGTCTTTAAGCATATGTTACCAGACAAATTAACAGACAAATTTTGACATGGAATTTTTTTTTTTTTTTGAGACAGAGTCTCACTCTGTCGCCCAGGGTAAAGTGTAGTGGCATGATCTCAGCTCATTGCCACCTCTGCCTCCTAGGTTCAATGGATTCTCCTGCTTCAGCCTCCTGAGCAGCTGGGACTATAGGTGCACGCCACCACATCTGGCTAATTTTTGTATTTTTAGTAGAGATGGGGTTTCACCATGGTGGCCAGGATGGTCTCCATCTCTTGACCTCGTGATCCACCCACCTTGGCCTCCCAAAGTGCTGGGATTACAGGCATGAGCCACTGTGCCTGGCACACGCCTGGCTAATTTTTGTATTTTTTAGTATAGACGGGGTTTCACCATATTGGCCAGG
Source organism: Chlorocebus sabaeus (assembly GCF_047675955.1). Lineage (NCBI taxonomy): Eukaryota > Metazoa > Chordata > Mammalia > Primates > Cercopithecidae > Chlorocebus > Chlorocebus sabaeus. Next base: position 16,184,203 of record NC_132919.1, on the reverse strand, counting down.
CGGGTCTCAAACTGTTGACCTCGTGATCCGCCCACCTCGGCCTCCCAAAGTTCTGGGATTACAGGAGTGAACCACTGTGCCGGGCCTGGACATGGAATTTTAAAAAATTACCTAATTGGTTGTTTCCTTCTTTTTGAGACAGAGTCTCACTCTATTGCCTAGGCTGGAGTGCAGTGGTATAATTTTGGCTCACTGCAACCTCTGCCTTTTTTTGAGGCAGAGTCTCACTCTTGCCCAGAATGGAGTGCAGTGGCGTGATCTCGGCTCACTGCAACCTCTGCTTCCAAGGGTCAAGTGATTCTCATGCCTCAGTCTCTAGAGTAGCTGGGATTACAGGCATGCACCACCATGCCCAGCTAATTTTTTTTTTTTTTTTTTTTTTTTTTTTTTGAGATGGAGTCTCGCTCTGTCGCCCAGGCTGGAGTGTGGTGGCATGATCTCAGCTCACTGTAACCTCCACCTCGTGGGTTCAAGTGATTCTCTTACCTCAGCCTCCTGAGTAACTGGGATTACAGGCGCACACCACCATGCCCAGCTAATTTTTTGTATTTTTAGTAGAGATGGGGTTTCACCATGATGGCCAAGCTGATTTTGAACTTCTGACCTCAAGCGATCCACCCGCCTTGGACTCCCAAAGTGCTAGGATTACAGGCGTGAACCACCATGCCCTGCCTAATTTTTGTATTTTTAGTAGAGACAGGGTTTCACCATGTTTGGCCAGGCTGGTCTCAAACTCCTGACCTCAGGTGATTAGCCCCTCTCTTACAGGCCTGAGCCACCCCGCCCGGTCCTGGTTTTGTTGTGTTTTTTCAAAACAGAGTCTCACTCTGTTGCCCAGGTTGGAGTGCAGTGGCCCAATCTCCGCTGATTGCAATCTCTACCTCCCGGGTTCAAGCCACCCTTCTGCTTTACTTTCCGAAGTAGCTGGGATTATTGGTGCCCGCCGCCACACTCTGCTTTTCGTATTTTTAGTAGAGATGGGGTTTTGCCATGTTGGCCAGGTTGGTCTCAAACTCTTGACCTCAAGTGTTCCGCCTGCCTCTGTCCCCTAAAGTGCTGCATTTACAGGCATTGAGCCACCATGACCAGCCTGATTGGTTTTGTAAAATACAAAAGTGATACAAGCTCTTGATAAAAATACATTCAGTGGCATATAAGAGTATCCAGCAGACTGGGAGTGTGGCTCACACCTGTAATCCCAGTACTTTGGGAGGCCAAGGCGGGTGGATCACTTGAGGTCAGGAATTCAAGACCAGCCTGGCCAACATGGTGAAACCCTGTCTCTGCTAAAAATACAAAAATTAGCCAGGCGTGGTGGTACACGCCTGTAGTACCAGCTACTAGGGAGACTGAGGTAGGAGAATCGCTTGAACCTGGGAAGCGGAGGTTGCAGTGAGCCAAGATCTCACCATTGCATTCCAGCCTGGCCGTTACACCAAAAAAAAAAAAAAAGTATCCAGTAAGAACTCCCCTCTCACCTTTCCTTGTATCCCCAGAAAAAACCGTTTAATGAGAGTATATGTTTTCATTTATTTATTCATTCAAAAAAAATTTAATTTAATTTTTAGAGACAAGGTCTCACTCTGTGGCCCTGCCTGGAGTGCAGTGACACAATCATAGCTTACTGCAGCCTTAAACTCCCGGGCTGAAGCGATCCTCGCACCTTAGCCTCCCGACTAGCTAGGACTACAGGCACCTGCCACTAAGCCAGGCTAATTAAAAAACTTTTTCTTCTTCTTCCTCTTTTTTTTTTTTTTTTTGATATGGAGTCTGGCTCTGTAGCCCAGGCTGGAGTGCAGTGGCCCGATCTTGGCTCACTGCAACCTCCACCTTCCGGTTTCAAGCAATTCCCTGCCTCAGCCTTCGGAGTAGCTGGGATTACAGCGTCTGCCATCATGCCCAGCTAATTTTTTGTATTTTTTGTAATTTTTTGTATTTTTAGTAGAGACCATCTTGGCCAGGCTGATCTTGAACTCCTGACCTCGGGTGATCCACCTGTCTTGGCCTCCCAAAGTGCTGGGATTACAGGTGTGAGCCACGGCGCCAGGACTTTTTTTTTTTTTTTTTTTTTTTTAATGGAGTCTTGTTCTGTTGCCCAGGCTGGTGTGCAGTGGCACGATCTCGGCTCACTGCAAGCTCCACCTCCCGGTTTCACGCCATTCTCCTGTCTCAGCCTCCCAAGTAGTTGGGACTACAGGCGCCCACCACCACGCCCGGCTAATTTTTTTGTATTTTTAGTAGAGACGTGGGTTTCACCGTGTTAGCCAGGATGATCTCGATTTCCTGACTTTGTGATCCGCCCGCCTCGGCCTCCCAAAGTGCTGTGATTACAGGCGTGAGCCCCCACGCCCGGCCGAGGCCTTTTTTTTTTTTTTTTCTTTTAAAGAGATGGGATCTCACCGGGCACTGTGGCTCACGTCTATAATCCCTAGGATTTTTGGAGGCCAACAGAAGGGGATCGCTTGAACCCAGGAGTCGGAGGTTGCAGTGAGCGGAGATCGCGCCACTGCGCTCCAGCCTGGGCAACAGAGCGAGACTCCGTCTCAAAACAAAACAAAACAAAACAAAACAACAACAACAAAAACCCCAAGCATTTAGCAGGCATGGTGGCGCACACGCCTGTGGTCCCAGCCACTCGGGGGGCTGAGGTGGGAGGATCACTTGAGCCAGGGAGTTCGAGGCTGCAGTGAGCAGTGATCGCGCTAGGGGACAGAGCCAGAACTTGTCTCAAAAAAAAAAAGAAAAAAGAAAAAGAAAAACAAAAAACCGGCCAGTGTGTGAGGGGCGCACGATTTTTAAGATGTGAGAGGGAATTGTGCTTCACGGTCACCACCAGATGTCGCGACATCGGGTGCCGCGCCGTCCCGCGTCTGTGGCGCAGTGGCCTGAGAAACTGGCTGCAGAGCCCGCTCTTCCTAGGCTACTGCCCGAAAACGCAGAATTTGGGGAATTGGAACTTTGGAGGCGGGAGCGAAAGACCTCTTCTTCTCCCGCTGGAAATACCCCTTTTTTCGGGAAGCGCGCCCCTGCCTTCCAGAAAGGAAGAACTGTGATCGCGCCACTGCACTCAAGCCTCTGGGTGACAGAGCGAGGAGACCCTGTCTCCAAAACACAACCAAACAAAAAAGGTAATGGGGGGCCGGGCGCGGTGACTCAAGCCTATAATCCCAGCACTTTGGGAGGCCGAGGCGGGTGGATCACCTGCGGTCAGGAGTTCGAGACCAGCCTGGCCACCATGGTGAAATCCCGTCTCTACCAAAAACACACGCACACAAAAATAGCTGGGCGTGGTGGCGGGTGCCTGTAATCCCAGCTACTCAGGAAGCTGAGGCAGGAGAATCGCTTGAACCCGGGAGGCGGAGGTTGCAGTGGTCTGAGATCACACCATTGCACTCCAGCCTGGGCCACAAGAATGAAACTCTGTCTCAAAAAACAAAAAACAAAACAAAACAAAAAGGGTAATAGGAACATTGCTGGTAATTGCTGTGTGAGGACACTGTAATGCCACATTTATACCTGTCTTTCTGAACTTCTATGCCAATGTAAATATGCATATGTGTATAGATATCTCCATATATAGTTACTCTCACCTTGTTCACGGCTGCATTTACACTAGATATACCATTTTCTCCTTCAAATAATGTTATTGCTAACTATGAATGTAATACATGCTCAGTGTAGGAAATTTGGGAAACATAGGAAAAGAAAGCACTCATTATCCCTACCATCCAAGGATATTCACTTTGGCATGTTTCCTCTTTTCCCAGTATTAATTTTTTACTTAAATAACAACGAATACAATGCAGTTGTAAGGACTCAACCAGCAGACACATAGTGAGTAAAAACATTGAAGTCCTTTTTCAGTGTCCTTTCCCAGCTGTCCTCTTCCCACGCATCTTTTTCTGTGCCACTTGCTAGAAGTTTGGTGTATTTACCACCAGATTGTTTTCAATGTGTCACATATGTTTGTGTTATATAAAAACATACTTTAAAAATTATATATAAATGGAATTATACATTACATACCCATCTTTCTTGGAGACATTTCCATGCTAGCACATATAGATGTGCCTTATTCTTTTCAAACTGCTGCAAAATATTTCATGGTATAGATACACCATATTTTACCCTTCTCCTTGCTGATGGTATTTAGATTGCTTCTAATTTTTTACTATTAAAACAATACTGCAATTAATATCCTTGTAAATATCTCTTGTCACAAATGTGCAAGTATTTCTTCAGGATATACTAGAAGTAGAATTGCTGTATCAAAGATTATGGCATTCAAAAATTGGGGATTGTTACAAAATTACCCTTCAAAAGACTGTACAACAAACAATGGAATATTATTCAGCCTTAAAAGGAAGAAAATTCATTTAGCAGAGCAGAAACTGAAAAATAAAAAAAGGAACTTCTGACTGGGCGCGGTGGCTCATGCCTGTAATTCCAGCACTTTGGGAGGCCGAGGTGGGCGGATCACGAGGTCAACAGATGGAGACCATCCTGGCCAACATGGTGAAACCCCGTCTCTACTAAAAATACAAAAATTAGCTGGGTGTGGTGGCATGCACCTGTAGTCCCACTCAGCTACCTGGGAGGCTGAAGCAGGAGAATCGCTTGACCCTGGGAAGCAGAGGTTGCAGTGAGCCAAGATCAGGGCACTGCACTGCAGCCTGGAGACAGAGCGAGACTCTGTATCAAAAAAAAAAGAACTTCTGTTGGGCGCGGTGGCTCACGCCAGTAACCCCAACATTTTGGAAGGCCAAGGCGGGCAGATCACTTGAGGTCGGGAGTTCCAGACCCACCTGGCTAATATGGTGAAACCCCGTCTCTACTAAAAATGCAAAAATTAGCTGGGTGTGGTGGCGCACGCCTGTAATCCCAGTTACTCCGGAGGCTGAGGTAGGAGAATCGCTTGAACCCAGGAGGCAGAAGTTGCAGTGAGCTGAGATTGAGCCACTGCACTCTAGCCTGGGCTACAGAGCGAGACTCCACCTCAAAAAAAAAAAAAAAAAAAAAAAAAGACCAGCCTTACCGACATGGTGAAACTTGTCTCTACTACAAATACAAAAATTAGCCGGGTGTCATGGCAGGTGCCTGCAATCCCAGCTACTCTGAAAGCTGAGGCAGGAGAATCTCTTGAACGTAGGAGGAACTTCTGACACATATTACCACATGGATGAATCTTAAAGACATTACATTAAATGAAACAAGACAGACACAAAAGGACAAATACTGTGTGATTCCACTATATGAGGTAGCTAGAGCAGTCAAACTCATAAAGACAGAAAGTAGAATGGTGGGCGCCAGGGACTGGGAAAGGAGGGAATGGGGAGTTAGTGTTTAGTGGGGAAAAAGACAAAAAGAGTTCTGGAGATGGATAGTGGTGATGGTCACACACAATGAATATTAATTAATGCTACCAAACTGTACGCTTAAAAATGGCTTAAATGGCACATTTTTTGTTATCGTTGACCACAATTTTTAAAAAGACTGTACCAATATCAATTCCCACCAATACTGCATAAGAGAGAGTATCTAGTCCTCCACCACTTCATTAATATTATACTTTGGACACATTGAGGGGCAAAAACAACACTTTATTGTTTTAATTTGCATGTGCCCGATTACTTCTGAGATTGGATACCTTTTGAATGTTTATTTAACACTAATTTGTCTTGTGAATTATCTGTTCATTTCCTTTGCCCAATTTTAGTATGAATTTGTACAAGTTCTTTATATATTCTAACAACTAATAATTTATCTAATTGTGGTAAATATTGTCTTTCAGACTTACTTCACTTTTTTTTTTTGAGACAGTGTCTCACTCTGCTGTCTAGGCTGGAGTGCAGTGGTGTGATCTCCGCTCACTGCAGCCTTCACCTCCTGAGTTCAAGACTCCTGAGTAGCTGGGCTTACAGGTGCATGCCACCACACCCGGCTAATTTTTGTATTTTTAGTAGAGGCGGAGTTTCACCATGTTGGCCAGGCTGGTCTCGAACTCCTGGCCTCAAGTGATCCGCCTGCCTCACCCTCCCACAGTGCTGGGATTACAGGCGTGAGCCACTGCGCCTGGCCTTACTTCACTTTTCAATTATGGTGTCTTTTGTAAAAACAGACGTTTTTTTTTAAAAAAAAAAAAAAAAGCTCCCATCTCTCCAAAAATACAAAATTAGCTGGGTGTGGTAACACACACCTGTTGGCCCAGCTATTCGGGAGACTGAGGTGGGAGGATCACCTGAGCCCAGGGGTCAAGCCTGCAGTGAGCTGTGATCTCCTCACTGCTCTCCAGCCGGGGTGACAGAGCAAGACCCTGTCTCAATCATCATCATCATCATCTGACAATCTTTTTCTTTATGGCTTCTGGGCCAAAGGATTAAATGAAGGTTTAAGGCTTGTTGATAACTATTAATAACACACATTAAAAAAAAAAAACTATACATAACACACATTTGAAATCTACGGCACATTGCCTGAAGTTGGCATGTTGGGTTCTGGCTCTGTCTCTTGCTTGAACAGTGTTTGGAATGAACAGACCAGGGTGCTCCCTCTTCCAGCCTCTGATCGCCTCCCATCTCCTTTTCACTTGCAGCCTCCGACGCCATCTTCTTGGCAACCTCCTGCTTCGGGGCCCAGCCAACACTGTTTTTGTGGTTATCTGCTTCTTGTCCCCAAGCATGAGCTCCCAGATGTGTCAGAATGACTCCACCCAGGTGGAGGAAGCCACCAACTGCCTGGTCAACCGGCATCTCTCTGAGCTTCTACTTCGGCCTCGACGATGTGGCTCTGGAAGGCAAACTGGTCAAGTGTCTCTGGAAGATGCAAAGCCAGCGTGGCGTCTCCCTCTTTTGTAGGACCTGCAGATGAGATGAGTGGGATAAAACCCTGGATGCTGCAGGGGCAGCCTTGGCCCTGGAGTGGAGCCTGAACCAGCCTCTTCTGGGTCTTCATGCCCCAGGTTCTGCTGGCACAGACCTCATCTCTGGGACTTCCTAGAGAGGCCTTTCCTAGATGTGGTAGTGAAACTCGTCAAGAGAGTGGATGATCGCCTGACCTCTGCGGGCTGGCCGCCAGGAACCAGGCCAGGCAACTGTCTTTTCCAAAGTCTTGCCACCCTCAAGCACGACTGGGAGCCTAGCGAGCCCAGCGACCTCTGAGAGGCTCCTTTCAAAGGATCAGCGTTTCTGCCTGCCTGAGCCTCCCACTCCAGGCACTAGGCCGCTTTTTAACCACCCTGGAGCCCTCGCCCAAGCCTCGCCCAAGCCAGGGACAAAAGAGGGGCAGGGCCTGGGGTGGGGAAATCAAATTCATGACCTTCTTAGGGTAAGGATGTTCCAGGAAGAGGAAACCTGCCATCCCACAACCCCTAGACCATAATAGCATTTATTCCCTCCAGGGATCAACAAACCAGTGATAGACTGTGGAGCCATTGAAATCTGCTATTTAAGGCCGGGCATGGTGGCTCACGCCTGTTGGCACTTTGAGAGGCTAAGGCGGGAGGATCACGAGGTCAGGAGTTCGAGACCAGCCTGGCCAACATAGCAAAACCCCATCTCTACTAAAAATACACACACAAAAAAATTAGCCAGGTGTGGTGGTGGGTCCCTGGAATCCCAGCTACTCAGGAGCCTGAGGCAGGAGAACCACTTGAACCTGGGAGGCAGAGGTTGCAGTGAGCCAATATTGTGCCATTGTACTCCAGCCTGGGCGACAAGAGCAAGACTCCGTCTCACCAAAAAAAAAAAAAAAAAAAAAGAATCTACTGATTAATGCCTATCTTAACTCCAGTGTCAGTAGCAGCTTTGACAAACGCCTTTTATATCACATGACTATACTTTGCCAAGCATACTGAACACTATTATAATTGTTTCCTAATACCTCATGTGATACCCCCATGCTTCTTCATAAGTTCGTAACACATTTAAAAATAGCATGATGCCGGGGGCGGTGGCTCATGCCTGTAATCCCAGCACTTTGGGAGGCTGAGGCGGGTGGATCACCTGAGGTTGGGAGTTCAAGACCAACCTGACCAACATGGAGAAACCCTGTCTCTACTAAAAATACAAAATTCACCAGGTGTGGTGGCCCAGGCCTGTAATCCTAGCTAATTGGGAGGCTGAGGCAGGAGAATCGCTTGAACCCAGGAGGCAGAGGTTGTGGTGAACCGAGATTGCATCAGTGCACTCCAGCCCGGGCAACAAGAGCAAAACTCCGTCTCAAAAAAAAAAAAAAAAGAATTAGCTGGGCATGGCGGGTGGGAGCCTGTAATCCCAGCTACTAGGGAGGCTGAGGCAGGAGAATTGCTTGAACCCAGGAGGCAGAGGTTGTGGTAAGCTGAGATCGTGCCATTGCACTACAGCCTGGACAACAAGAGCGAATCTCCATCTCAAAAAGAAAAAAAAAAAATTTCAGATAATCTGGAACGGTAAAAAGAAAAGAGTAAAATTACCCAAATAAATTACCAAATTCCCATCATCTGGAGGTAACTACTGATAGCACAGATTTTTTAAAAATGGGTTATCATATAATGCTTTCTATTTTTTATCCTGCTTTTTTAAACTTAATTTTTCTACTTAACATTGTTTTATTCTAATAAATATATATCTTCATTTAAACAGCTGCATAACTTTCTGTTGTATATATCATAATTTATTTAACTCATACTAATGGGGCACTTATAAACAACTCTATGATATAAATGCATCTCTTCATATATTTATATGTGTGTGTGTGTGTGTGTGTGTGTGTGTGTGTATTTAGAGATAGGCTCCCACTCTGCTGCCCAGGCTTGTGTGCAGTGGTACCATCATAGCTAACTGTAACCTCAAATTCTGGGGTCAAGTCATCTTCCCACTTCAGCCTCCTGAGTAGCTGGGACCACAGGCACGTGCCACCATGCCTGGCTAATTTATTTTTATTTTTAAGTTTTTGTAGAGCTGGGTTCTCACCATATTGCCCAGGCTGGTCTCAAACTCATGGCCTCAAGTGATCCTCCTAACTCAGCCTCCTAAAGCATTGGGATTTAGAGGCAGGAACCACTATGCCCAGTCTCTTGACATATTTTGTAAATAAAAAACGAGGAAGAAATGTTTACAACAGAGGCATGTGCCACCATGCCCAGCTAATTTTTTGTATTTTTAGTAGAGACAGGGTTTCACCATATTGGCCAGGTTGGTCTCAAACTCCTGACCTCAAGTGATCCGCCCACCTTGGCCTCCCAAAGTGCTGGGCTTATAAGCATGAGGCACTGTGCCTGACCTTAAATGACTAATTTCTTCCTTTTTTTAAATTTTCTTTTGAGACAGGATCTTACTCTGTCACCCAGACTGGAGTGCTGTGATGCAATCAGAGCTCATCGCAGTCTCCACGGGTCCCAGGCACAAGTGATCCACCTCAGCTTCCCAAGTAACTGGGATTACAGGGGCACACCACTATACCTGGCTAATTTTAAAAACTTTTTGTAGAGACAGGTTCTTGCTATATTTCCCAGAGTGGTCCTGAACTGCTGACCTCAAGCAATCCTTCTGCCTCAGCCTCTGAAAGTGCTGGGATTACAGGCATGGGCCACCGCACTCACCAAAAGGACTAATTTCTTCAATATATAAGCGGTTTCTATAAATATATGAGAAACAGATTAATAACACAATAGGAAAATGGACAAAGGACAGGATCAGACAATTCACAGAAAAGAAAATTGTTCTTTTTTTTTCTTTTTTTTTTTTTTTGAGACGGAGTCTTGCCCAGGCTGGAGTGCAGTGGTGGCGCTATCTCGGCTCACTGCAAGCTCCGCCTCCTGGGTTCACGCCATTCTGCCTCTGCCTCCTGAGTAGCTGGGACTACAGGCGCCCACCACCACGCCCGGCTAATTTTGTTTTTTCGTATTTTTAGTAGAGATGGGGTTTCACCGTGTTAGCCAGGATGGTCTCGATCTCCTGACCTCGTGATCCACCCGCCTCGGTCTCCCAAAGTGCTGGGATTACAGGCGTGAACCACCATGCCCAGACGAAAATTGTTCTTAAACACATGACAAGATGTGCAGCTTCACTTAGCATAAGAAAAATGACCATTCAGTGTATGAAGTGGCTTTTTTTTTTTTTTTTTTTTGAGACGGAGTCTCCCTCTGTTGCCTAGGCTGGAGTGCAGTGATGCGATCTCGGCTCACTGCAAGATCCATCTCCCGGGTTCACGCCATTCTCCTGCCTCAGCCTCCTGAGTAGCTGGGACTACAGGCACCTGCCACCACACCTAGCTAATTGTTTTGTATTTTTAGTAGAGACAGGGTTTCACCGTGTTAGCCAGGATGGTCTCGATCTCCTGACCTCGTGATCCGCCTGCCTCGCCCTCCCAAAGAGCTAGGATTACAGGCGTGAGCCACCGCACCCAACCCTGAAGTGGCATTTTTTAATATTTCAGATTGACAAAGATAAAATGAGACTGTTAATACTTTTGTTTCCAAGAGTGCAGAGAAATGCATCCTCATGCATTGTTGATCAGTGTAAACTGGTACAACCTCTTCAGAAGGCAGTTGGGTAAGTAGCTATGAAAATCTCACTTGCAGCTAGGTGAGGTGCCTGTCATCCCAGCACTTTGGGAGACCAAGGCGGGTGGATCACCTGAGGTCAGGAGTTCAAGACTAGCCTGGTCAACATGGCAAAACCCCGTCTCTACTAAAAATACAAAAAAAAAAAAAAAAAAATTAGTCAGGCGTAGTGGCAGGCACCTATAATCCCAGCTACTTGGGAAGCTGAGGCAGGGAGAACTGCTTAAACCCAGGAGGCAGAAGTTTCAGTGAGCCGAGGTGGCACCATTGCACTCCAGTCTGGGCAACAGAGCGAGACTCTGTCTCAAAAAAAAAATAAACAAAAGAAAATCTTGAGTGCACATACCCTTTGTGCCAGCAATTCCACATCTGGGAATTTTACAGATACTCTCACAGATGTGAAAAAAGAAGTATGAGCACAGATGTTCCCTGCAGTATTGTTAATAGAAATACACTCAAGGCTGGGCACGGTGGCTCATACCTGTAATTCCAGCACTTTGGGAGGCCGAGATGGGTGGATCACTTGAGGGCAGGAGTTGGAGAGCAGTCTGGCTAGCATGGTGAAACCCTGTCTCTACTAAAGATACAAAAATTAGCCAGGCGTGGTGTCGCACCCCTGTAGTCCCAGCTACTCGGGAGGCTGAGTTGGGAGAATCACTTCAACCCGGGAGGCGGAGTTTGCAGTGAGCCGAGATCACACCATTGCACTCCAGCCTGGGCGACAGAGAGAGACTCCATCAAAATTAAAATAAAATAAAATAAAATAAAAATAAATAAATAAAATAAAATAAAATAAAATAAAATAAAAAAGTAAACCTTAGCAGCAGCAAGGCAGCCATCACCTTTGCTCTCTGAAGCCTGCAGTAGGGATGGGTATGAATTAGCTGTGGCGGGAGGGGCTGAGTAAGCTCTGAGACCAGGTGGCTGCTGGAAATAGCAGAGGGAGGCAGTGGCCCAGGCTTCCCAAAAACCAGTCTTCAGGAATAAAGATAATGCTCCCAATTTTCAGAACTGTTCTGCTCACTCTGAATCAGAGTGGAAAACACTGACTGCTGCATCTAGCAAAGGAGATGTTTCAGCACTGTTTTGGGAAGAAGGGCCTGTAGGGCTTATCTGACGAGGGCCTTACTGTCATCTCCCCACCATGCCAAACAGCCTGTCCTTAGACCCAGGGCTCCCACCCCCACTTTCAGATTAGCTGCCAGCCTCCAACACTCTGCAGTTTGCCTTTCCTGCGAAGCAGCCCCTGTGAAAGCTGTTTGTCTGAGCATCAGGCCTGAGCATAATCTGCTTTAGAAGCTGACGTGACCTGTTCTTCTTTTACTGACAACACTTTAATACAGAAATTCTGTTGGCCTTTTAGATTTATATATGCTTCTCCTTCCCCCTGGGCTTTTCCTGGAAGCAGGTTGGCAAGGTTTACTGGAACAGTATGGTTCCTACCCCCACACCAGCCAAGTCCTTGAGAAGGGAGAAGGTGCTGAGCCACTCAAGCACATGGCCAGGGGAGCTTAGAAAAACAGGGACTTGCAACCTGCCTGGGCAATACAGTGAGACTCCTTTCTCAAAAAAAAGGGGGGGGGGGAAACCAGAAAAACAGGGACCTCTAAACACAAGGAGGGAAAAGCTGAAGAAGTGGGTGCTAGAAGAGCCTGGAGATGTATAGATGGCAGCCTGTCTGCTGCTCTGGGCCTTGGCCATCGCCTGTGCTGCTCATGCTTCTGCTGTCTCTTCTCCTTTCACAAAACTATAAGAGCTCAGGTTGGGGCTGTTCAAAAGCTTCCCGCAATGTGCTGATTCACTCTAAGTGCCTGATCCTCTGCAGACTGACTTCATACACTTAAAATAATTCACTCGTTTCATTGTTAGCTCTGTCCTCTCCACTTGCATTTCAGGCCAGAGCAGTACAGTGAGGTCCCAAGCTCTGTCCTGTAAACCACAAATACAATTCTAAGGCCCCTCCACAACCATCTGAATGGGCCCTTCTCCTTGGCTAAGGACATTCCCAAGCAAATCTGAAAATCTGGTTCAGGCCATGATGGAAGAGCAGGTCCCACAGGCATCATTATAACCTCCTCCCTTTTGGAATTCAGGAAAAGCCAACCAGCATTAACATCAACACAGATCTTAAGTCTGGTAAGAAACATTTGAGATCTGTTTTCTCTGAAGCTTGCTATCTGAAAGCTTCATCTGCCTGATAAAACCTTAGTCTCTACAACCGCTTATCACAACCCAGACATTCCTTTCTACTGATAATAACTCTTTCTTCTTTTTTTTTTTTTTTTTTTTTTGCTAGACAGTCTTGCTCTGTCACCCAGACTGGAGTGCAGTAGCGCCATCTCGGCTCACTGCAACCTCCTCCTCCCGGGTTCAAGTGATTCTCCTGCCTCAGCCTCCCAAGTAGCTGGGATTGCAGGCACGTGCCACCACACCCGGCTAATTTTCTTTTTTTTTTTTTTTTTTTGAGACAGAGTTTCGCTCTTGTTGCCCAGGCTGGAGTACAATGTCGCAGTCTCGGCTCACCACAACTTCTGCTTCCTGGGTTCATGCGATTCTCCTGCCTCAACCTCCCTAATAGCTGGGATTACAGGCATGCACCACCACACCCAGCTAATTTTGTATTTTTAGTAAAGATGGGGTTTCTCCATGTTGGCCAAGCTGGTCTTGAACTCCTGACCTCAGGTGATCCACCCGCCTCGGCCTCCCAAAGTGCTGGGATTACAGGCGTGAGCCACGGCACCTGGCCAACTCTTTCAACCAATTGCCAATCAGAAAAAATTTAAAATCTGCGTGTTACCTGGATACACTCCCCCCAAGCACTTTGAGTTGTCCTGCCCTTCCATATGGAACCAATGTAAGTCCTATATGTATTTGACTGATGTCTCATGTCTCCTTAAAATGCATAAAACTAGGCTGTGCCCTGAGCACCTTGGGCACATGTTCTCAGGATCTCCTGAGGGCTGTGTCACAGGCCATTGATCACTCATATTTGGCTCAGAATAAATCTCCTCAAATACTTTTTTGTCAACAGTCGAGTGGGCTCAGGTGAGCAGGGCCTGAAACAGATAACATGGAAATTTATAATAAAATAAGGGGCCCATGCCTTAAGACATACCACAGAGTAAATATAACACTGTATAGGCTCTCCCGGGTGACCCTGGACTACAGAATGTGGGTTGTGGGGAGGGAGAGACGTGGACTTTTTCCTGCAGGTCACAGCTTGGGTGCACCTAGAAACAGGCAAATACCACCCCTTCTTTTCTGGAAAGGTGGGGCCTGACAGCTTTGTGTGGGGAACCAGTTCCCTGTTAGAGTCCAGGTCTAGCTCTGTCGCCCAGCCTGGAGTGCAGTGGCGCGATCTCCACTCACTGCAAGCTCCGCTTCCCAGGTTCACGCCATTCTCCTGCCTCAGCCTCCCATATAGCTGGGACTACAGGCGCCCGCCACCGTGCCCGGCTAATTTTTTTTTGTATTTTTAGTAGAGATGGGGTTTCACCGTGTTAGCCAGGATGGTCTCGATCTCCTGACCTCGTGATCCGCCCGCCTCGGCCTTCCAAAGTGCTGGGACTACAGGCGTGAGCCACTGTGCCCGGCCTAGAGTCCAGGTCTAAAATGCCTCCTCAGTAAATAAGCATGTTGTTCTCAACCTAACCCTAAAAGCCTGATATTTGTAGGAATAAAATTGATCTTTCCTACCCTGGGCAAAGTGCTCCCCTGACAAATATGCTCAGTCATGGAGTGGAGACAGATAAGTCAACAGATGCTGGGAATAGAGTGGAGACAGATAAGTAAACAGATGCTGGGGATATGTCGTGATACAGAGCCAGGCCAGAGTCAAGCAAGGTCCTGCATTGAAAAGGTGTGAAAAAGCTATTGCGGTGATGGGAAGGGGTGTACTGTTTTGAAATGGGAAGATAAAAACAGAGCCACGGGGGTTCTGCACCATCGCCTTGGAACAAACAGTATCTGCCTCCACATCTGCAATGACTCAGATCTCTGCTCTGGGCATACTTGCAGTCAAATCAGGGCTACCCAGACATCCTGTGTTTGTGAAATGCTGAGAAAAACAGATGGGGACTAACTGGCTTCCAGCAGTTGCCTACTCATCCACCCTCTTCCAAACACCCAGGCTGGGGAATGACATTTTGGGGATGAGTCCTCCTAATGCTGCTTCTCTTTGGAGAGCAATGTGTGAAAATTGACCCAAGGAGTTGTCTCATGGAGTGAGGCATGATTGGCTGTCTTTTTTCAGAGCCTCCCTGAGCTCATCTACCCCCATTCCCTGAGATCACTGGAGCCTGCCTGGCCAAACAGAATATACCCACTAAGGGAAATAAATTTCCAGGCCACAATAACAAGCATCACCACTTTGAAAAGAAAAAACCATAAAATGAAATTCTTCAGAATAAGAATTTTTAATTAGCCTAATAAACACATTAAAAGATATAAGGAAGATACTAGAACTATGAAACAAATGAACACAAAAACACCAAAAAGAACCAACAAGAAATACTAAGTTGAAAATATAACAGTTGAGGCTGGGCAAGGCGGCTCATGCCTATAATCCCAGCACTTTGGGAGGCCAAGGAGGGTGGATCACCTGAGGCCAGGAGTTCGAGACCAGCCTGACCAACATGGTGAAACCCCGTCTCCACTAAAAATACAAACATTAGGCAAGCATGGTGGCGCCTGCTGTAATCCCGGCTACTCAGGAGGCTTAGGCAGGAGAATTGCTTGAATCTGGGAGGCGGAAGTTGCAGTGAGCAAAGATTATGCCACTGCACTGCAGCCTGGGTGACAGAGTAAGACTCCATCTCAAAAAAAAAAAAAAAAAAAAGAAAATAGTACAGTTGTTGCCAGGCTTGGCAGCTCACTCCTGTAATCCCACCACTTTGGGACTCCGAGACAGGTGGATCACCTGAGGTTGGAAGTTCAAGATCAGCCTGACCAACATGGAGAAACCCTGACTCTACTAAAAATACAAAATTAGCTAGGTGCGGTGGCGCATGCCTGTTATCCCAGCTACTCGGGAGGCTGAGGCAGGAGAATTGCTTGAACCCAGGAGGCAGAGGTTGCGGTGAGCCAAGATCGTGCCACTGCACTCCAGCCTTGGCAACAAGAGCAAAACTCCGGCTCAAAAAAAAAAAAAAAAAAAAAAAAGGCCGGTCGCAGTGGCTCATGCTTGTAATCCCAGCACTTTGGGAGGCTGAGGAGGGCGGATCACGAGGTCGGAAGATCGAGACCATCCTGGCTAACAGGGTGAAACCCCGTCTCTAGTAAAAATACAAAAAAAAATTAGCCGAGCATGGTGGTGGGCGCCTGTAGTTCCAGCTACTCTGGAGGCTGAGGCAGGAGAATGGCGCGAACCCAGGAGGTGGAGCTTGCGGTGAGCCGAGATCGCACTACTGCACTCCAGCCTGGGGGACAGAGCAAGACTCTGTCTCAAAAATAAAATAAAATAAAAAATAAAATAAAATAAAATAATAAAATAAATAAAATAAAATAAAATAGTTGTACTAAAGAACACAAATGATTGAATAAACAGCAGAATGGACAGAGCTGAGGAATATATTAGTGAACTGGAATAACATGAATTCCCCAAAAGGAAGAAGAAAAAATAAAAGAACAGGAAATAAAAAAGAATAGCTAAGAGATATGGAGAATAAAAGTGAAATGGTAACATTCAGAAGATAAGATTCCTGGAAAGAGAAAGAGAAAAATAGAGAAGAGGAAATATTTAAAAAAATAATGAAGAAAAAATTCTCAGAATTAGGAAAAAAAGATGAAGTGTGAACACAAGATCTGTATACAGATTATTCCTCATTAAAAATAATTTTGGCCAAGCGTGGCCAGGCGCGGTGGCTCATGCTTATAATCCCAGCACTTTGGCAGGCCAAGGCGGGTGGATCACGAGGTCAGGAGATCGAGACCATCCTGGCTAACATGGTGAAACCCCGTCTCTACTAAAAATACAAAAAATTAGCCAGGCGTGGTGGCAGGCCCCTGTAGTTCCAGCTACTCAGGAGGCTGAGGCAGGAGAATGGCTTGAACCCAGGAAGCGGAGCTTGCAGTGAGCCGAGATTGTGCCACTGCACTCCAGCCTGGGGGACAGAGCAAGAGTCTGTCTCAAAAAAAAAAAAAAATTTTTTTTGGCCAAGCGTGGTGGCTCACACCTGTAACCCCAGCACTTTGGGAGGCCCAAGGCCAGAGGATCTCTTGAGCCTAGGAGTTAGAGATCAGTCTGGGTGGGCAAAACCCTGTCTCTCAAAAAAAAAAAAAAAAAAACCTAAAAAAAGTTAGTCTGGTGTGGTAGCACAAACCTATAGGTAGGAGGGTCGCTTGAGCCTGGGAGATGGAGGGTGCAGTGAGACATGATCACTCCACTGCACTTCAGCCTTGGCAACAGAGCAAGACCCTATCAAAAAAAAAAAAAAAAAAAATGAGTTGGAATATGTCAATGAGGAGAGAGAAGGAAAAACTTACAGCCAGGGCCGGGCACGGTGGCTCACACCTGTAATCCCAGCACTTTGGGAGGCAGAGGTGGGCAGATTATGAGATCAGCAGATCGAGACCATCCTGGCTAACACGGTGAAACCGTGTCTCTACTAAAAATACAGAAAAAATTACTAAAAATACCACACAGCTGGGTGTGGTGGCAGGTGCCTGTAGTCCAAGCTACTTGGGAGGCTGAGGCAGAAGAATGGCGTGAACCTGGGAGGCAGAGCTTGCAGTGAGCCGAGATCGTGCCACTGCACTCCAGCCTGGGTGACAGAGCAAGACTCCGTCTCAAAAAAAAAAAAAAAAAAAACAAAACCAAAAAACTTATAGCCAGAAACATTTGGGGGAAATTTAAGAATATCAGAGACAGAAAGAGCATTCTAAAAATTTCCAGAGAGTCAGATCACAGATAAAGGAAAAAGAGATCTATTTATTTATTTATATATTTTTGAGACAGAGTCTCACTCTGTTGCCCAGGCTGGAGTGCAGTGGTGCCATCTGGGTTCACTGCAACCTCTGCCTCCTGAGCTCAAGCGATTCTCCTGCCTTAGCCTCCTGAGTAGCTGGGATTACAGGTGACTACCACCAGGCCCAGCTAATTTTTGTACTTTCAGTAGAGATGGGGTTTCACCATGTTGGCCAGGCTACTCTCGAACTCCTGACCTCAGGTGATCTGCCCACCTTGGCCCCTCAAAGTGCTGGGATTACAGGCATGAGCCACTGTGCCAGCTGAAGAGGCCTATTTATTAACATTAGATTTTTCAACACCAATACCAGGTGGAAGAAGACAATGGCAAAGAATTTTCAAAGTAATGAAGAGAAATATCTTAGAACCTAGAATTTCTTTTTGAGACAGGGTCTTGCTGTGTTGCCCAGGCTGTAGTACAGTAGTGTGATTATAGCTTACTGCAGCGGCAATGTCCCACGCTCAGGTGATCCTCCCATCTCAGCCTCCCAAGTAGTTGAGACTATGGGCACACACCACCATGCCCAGCTAGTTTTTTTTATTTTTAGTAGAGACCCGGTCTTGCTATATGGACCAGGCAGGTCTTGAAGTCCTGAGCTCAAGCAGTCATCCTGCCTTGACCTCCCAATGTGTTGGGATTATGGGCGTAAGCCACTGTACCTGGCTTTGACCTTTAAAACAAGAAACCTCCCTACTGCCCATGGACCCCGTATCTCCTTCCAGTTAGTTGCCACCTCTCTGCTTCCCTCTACAATGAAGCATCTCCAAAGGGTGATCTGCAGACATTGTCTCCACTCCCTCCGCTTTTTTTTTTGTTTTAGATTGCCTTTTTTTTCTACAGTCCTGAAAATCATCACATATAGATTGTCTTTTAAAAAGAAATAAAATAGGCTGGGCGCAGGGGCTCATGCCTATAATCCCAGCACTTTGGGAGGCCGAGGCAGGTGGATCATCTGAGGTCAGGAGTTCAAGACCAGCCTGGCCAACATGGTGAAACGCTGTCTCTACTAAAAATACAAAAATTAGCCGGGTGTGGTGGCGGGCGCCTGTAATCCCAGCTACTCAGGAGGCTGAGGCAGGAGAATTACTTGAACCTGAGAGGCAGAGGTTGCAGTGAGCCAAGATCGCGCCACTGCACTCCAGCCTCGGCGACAGAGTGAGACTCCGTCTCAAAAAAAAGAAAAGAAAAGAAAAGAAATGAATATGACAGTTATGTTTGGCTTCCAGTTTAAAAATGGCTTCCTGCATAAATCCCTCTAGAATAATTATACAAAAATTAAAAAGTTGTCGGGTGCAGTGGCTCATGCTGTAATCCCAGCACTTTGGGAGGCCGAGGCGGGTGGATCACCTGAGGTCAGGAGTTCAAGACCAACCTGACCAACAATGGTGAAACCTCATCTCTACTAAAAACACAAAAAATTAGCCGGGTGTGGTTGCGGCGGGCGCCTGTAATTCTAGCTACTCGGGAGGCTGAGGCAGGAGAATCATTTGAACCCAGGAGGCGCAGGTTGCAGTGAGCCCAGATGGCGCCACTGCACTCCAGCCTGGGCAACAGAGTGAGACTCCATCTCAGAAAGATCTTATTTTCTTCGTGTGTTTTGTTGTTGTTGTTGTTGTTTTGTTTGCTTTTTTTTTTTTTCAGAGACTGTCTCAACTTGTTACCTAGGCTAGAGTGCAGTGGAACAATCATAGTTTACTACAGCCTCAACTCCCAAACTCAAGTGATTCTCCTGCCTCAGCCTCCTGAGTAGCTGAGATTACAGGCATTCACTCCCATGCCTAGCTAACAAGGAGTTCTACCTTATAGGAACTGGTTTAACATTGTTTAACCCAGCGTTTTCCAATTTTCAATTTCAGTTTCTATTTCAGTTTTTGTGTGTGTGTTTGCGGTGAGTGGGGTGGGGGACAGAGTCTTGCTCTGTTGCCCTGGCTGGAGTACAGTGGTGCAATCTTGGCTAACTGCAGCCTCCGGCTCCCTGGTTCAAGTGATTCTCAGCCTCTGTCAGTAGCTGGGACCACAGGCCCACTCCAGGATGCCTGGCTAATTTTTGTATTTTTAGTAGAGACAGGGTTTCACTGTGTTGGCCACGCTGGTTTTGAATTCCTGACCTCGAGTCACTTTAGGAGATCCTCCTCGGCCTCCTAAAGTGCTGGGATTATAGGCGTGAACCACCGTGCCCGGCTTTGTCCCTGGTTCTTTAGCCAATGTGTCATCCCCTCAAAACATTCTTGCCCACTCTCCTTTTCCCCAAGCAGTGGCAATAAACTTTCCTTAAAGTCTGTGAGTCTGGTGGAAGGCGGAGGCTGCAGTGAGAGGTGATCGCACCACTGCACCACAGCCTAGATGACAGATGACAGAGAGAGACTCCGTCTAAAAAAATTAAAAAATTTAAAAAAAATTTTTAAGAAAAGACTATGGGTCTGGGAGGCAGGTCAGACACTGCCAACGGCAACTGCAGCAAGAATAAGAAACACAGTCCCTTCAAAGGAGCCAGGTGCACAGATGCGCACCAGGGGACTCCACTCCTGTGGCGACATGGCAGGGATGCAAGGATAGAAATCAGATTAATGATTATCAGAGACTGGTGGCAGGCGAGGGGGGTGCGAAGAGGCACCAGGGCACTTTTTTTTTTTTTTTGAGATATTTTATCATTCTTGTCACCAAGGCTGGAGTGCAGTGGCCTGATCTCAGCTCACTGTAACCTCCACCTCATGGGTTCTAGCGATTCTCCTGCTTCAGCCTTCCAAGTAGCTGGGCTTACAGGCGTGTACCACCACTCCCGGCTAAGTTTTTCTATTTAGTGGAGATGGGGTTTCACCATGAAGGTCAGGCTGGTCTCGAACTCCTGACCTTAGGTGATCCACTGGCCTCTGCCTCCCAAAGTACTGGGATTACAGACAGGTGTGAGCCACTGCGCACCAGGACACATTTTGGGGTGATGGAAATTCCCTATATGTTAATTATGGTGCTGCCGGGTGTGGTGGCTCACACCTGTAATCCTAGCACTTTGGCAGCCCGAGGTGGGTGGATCACGAGGTCAGGAGATTGAGACTATCCTGGCTAACAGGCTGAAACCCCTTCTCTACTAAAAATACAAAAAATTAGCCGGGTGTGGTGGCGGGCACCTGTAGTCCCAGCTACTCAGGAGGCTGAGGCAGGAGAACGGAGTGAGCCGGGGAGGTGGAGCTTCCAGTGAGCAGAGATCGTGCCACTGTACTCTAGACTGGGCAACAGAGCAAGATTCTATCTCAAAAAAAAAATATATATATATATATGGTGCTGCTCACACCGTTTGTCAAAATTCTTTGAACTATACACTTAAAAAGAGCATAAACTTTTAAAAATTAAATGAGTGTAAATTAATGTTAAAAAGGGTGTAAATTATACCACAATAAATCTGATTTTTTTTTTTTTTTAAGTAGGAGATGAGAAGGTAAAGGGAGAGAATACTGTATTGTAGTCTATAGGAATGAGACCTTCTGGGTTCAAATCCCACCGTCATCACTTGCAAACTGTGCAGTAACCTACAGCAAGTCAGTTACTTTTCTTTTGACCGAAGTGGAGGTTACAGCAGAACCTACCTCCTGGGGTATGGAAAGGATGAAGAAAGAAAGCGGCAGGGCGCAGTGGCTCACACTGGTAATCCCAGCTCTTTGGGAGGCCAAGGCGGGCTGATCACGAGGTCAGGAGATCGAGACCATCCTGGCTAACACGGTGAAACCCCGTCTCTACTAAAAATACAAAAAATTTGCCTGGCGTGGCGGTGGGCGCCTGTAGTCCCAGCTACCGGAGGCTGAGGCAGGAGAATGGCATGAACCCGGGAGGCGGAGCTTGCAATGAGCCGAGATTGCGCCGCTGCACCCCAGCCTGGGCAACAGAGCAAGATTCCATCTCAAAAGAATAATCCTAATAAATAAAAGAGAAAGAAAAGAAAGAAAGAATCGGACTGTGGCGGTGGCTCACACCTGTAATCTCAACACTTTGGGAGGCCGAGGTGGGCGGATCACCTGAGGTCAGGAGTTCGAGACTAGCCTGGCCAACAGGGCGGAATCCGGTCTCTACTAAAAATGCAAAAACTATCCAGGTGTGGTAGTGGGCACCTGTAATCCCATCTACTCGGGAGGCTGAGGCAGGAGAATCTCTTGAACCCGAAAGGTGGAGGGTGCAGTGAGCCAAGATCATGCCACTGCACTCCAGCCTGGGCACAGCCAGACTCCATCTCTAAATAAATAAATAAATAAACATTAGCCAGACGTGGTGGCACGCGCCTGTGGTCCCAGCTATCCGGAGGCTGAGGCAGGAGAATCGCTTGAGCCCGGGAGATGGAGGCTGCAGTGAGCCGTGATGGGGCCGCTGCACTCCAGCCTGGGCGACAGAGCAAGACCCTGCCTCGAAAGAAAGCGTCCCAAGGCGCCTGGCTCACCGCTCCAGAGCGCGCTCCGGGGTCGGCCCCCGCCCTCCAAGCCGGAGGGAGATGCTGTGGTCCCGCCGTCCGCCTGCATCCTCAGGTTCCTTTGGAGGGAAGGGGAGTGGAGCCCACAGTCCCTGACACCCTTACAGTCCAGCTCAGTGACTTGGGGAAGGGAGTGGCGCATGAGGAGCGCGAAGCCGGAGTCCAAAGGAAGGTCCTTCCGTCCCGGCCCCCGACCCCGGATCCGCCGAAGCGACTGCGGACGCGGTTCCCAGGCCTGTCCCAGGAGGGCGTGTCCGGGAGGGGGACCGATGCCTACGTCAGAAAAGAGCGCGGGAGACTCGCGGGATTCGTGGAGAGGCGTGAGGGGAAACAGCAGGGAACGTGCGCGGGGGATGCGGTCGAGGCGCAGTGGGAGGGGCCCAGGATTCTGGGTAGTTAGTTGGGGGGACGCGCCTGAAGCTCAGTAGCTAGAGGAACTGGAGTAGCGGTGGGGGTCTTAGCAGAACCGCTGTGGAGCCGACTACCCGAGAGACGGGGTGGGGGGCGCGGCTGAGGCGGGTCGGGGTGTGAGGGGTGGGAGGCGCGGCTGAAGTGGGATGGGAGGGCGTGGAGAGGCAAGGGTGGGAGGCGCGGCTGAGGTGGGGTGAGAGGAAAGTAGCGGGGTGAGGGGTAGGGGAGGCAGAGGCGAGGGTGGGAGGGAGGTGGGGGTGAGGGGTAGGGGGGTGAGGGGTGGAGGAGGCAGAGGTGGGGTGGGAGGCAGGTGGGGGTGAGGGGTGGGTGGTGAGAGGTGGAGGAAGCAGAGGCGAGGGTGGGAGGGAGGTGGGGATGAGGGGTAGTGGGGTGAGGGGTGGAAGTGGCAGAGGTAGGGTGGGAGGCAGGTGGGGGTGAGGGGTAGGAGAGGCGGATGTGGGGTGGGAGGCAGGTCGGGGGGTGAGGGGTGGAGGAGTTGGAGGCTGGAGGGGCCGGGGTGGGGGAGGAGGAGGCGCGGTGGGAGGCAGGTGGAAGAGTGAGCGGTGGGGAGGCGGAGGCGGTTGGGAATGCATCCTGTGCCTGCGGAAATTGGGGGAATTCCCCAGAGGGGTAGGGGCTTGGGGCTGGGCTCCTAGATTTGGCCCAGGACCTACCTGGCTGTGGCTATTCTTGGTCCTGGGAGAGACGGAATGTCCGGGCCTGGCCGAGCTGTGGCCTCTGGGGCTCCCTGGGGCGGTGTGGGAAGGGGCACGCTTTCCGTGAGAGCGGAAATTCTCTCAGGCCGGGGCCGTCTGTACCCAGCCAGCTGGTCCCCTTTGGTCCCCTCCGGCCCTGTTTGAGGACCAGCTAGCATTTTTTTTCCTTCGCCGCCTCAGTCTTCCTTGCTCCAGGAAGCCTGTGCTGCCTGCTAAACTGTCTTATTCTTTCTTCTTTTCTGTCAAACTCAGACACAATCTGCTCAGGGAAGCTACATCTGGCCAGTTAGACATAGCCCCAGCCCTGGCTCGGGGCCAAGTTTCAGAATTAGTACAAAGAGAAGCAAAGGCTGCAGGTTCAGGCCCTGGCTTGTCTACACCGCTCCAGTCCCTACCCCCAGCACCCTCAAGTGTCCCACCGTTTTTTCCTTTTAAGGCCAGGGCAGTTTCCACCTTCCAGACCCTGAAATCCTCTCTCCCACCTCTTTTTTGAATTTATATTATGCACAGGCTTTAGACATCTCTTGCACATTTGAGTTGAATTTTTTTTTTTTTTACATCTAAATGAGATGCCAATTCTATTTTTTAAAGCCAGTGGCAAAAATTTCAAACAGGCGGGGCGCGGTGGCTCACGCCCGTAATCCCAGCACTTTGGGAGGCCCAGGCGGGCGGATCACCTGAGGTCGAAAGTTTGAGACCAATCTGACCAACATGGAGAAACCCCGTCTCTACTAAAAATATAAAATTAGCCGGGTATGGTGGCGCATGCCTGTAATCCCAGCTACTCGGGAGGCTGAGGCGGAGGTTGTGGTGAGCTGAGATCCTGCTATTGCACTCCAGCCTGAGCAACAAGAGTGAAACTCCGTCTCAAAACAAACAAAAACAAAACAAACAAACAAAAAAACCGGGCGCGGTGACTTACGCCTGTAATCCCAGCACTTTGGGAGGTCGAGGTGGGTGGATCACCTGAGGGCAGGAGTTCGAGACCAGCCTGCCCAACATGGCGAAACCCTGTCTCTACTGAAAATACAAAAAATTAGCCAAGTATGGTGGCGGGAGCCTATAATCCCAGCTACTCGAGAGGCTGAGGCAGGAGAATCGTTTGAACCTGGGAGGCGGAGGTTGCAGTGAGCCGAGATCGCACCACTGCACTCTAGCTGGGCGATGAGCGAAACTCCATCTCAAAAAATGAAAATAAAAATAAAAAATAAAAAAATTTCAAATATACAAAGGATGTATCTTATGTGCCTTCCCGTCCCTGACCTCTAGTTCCCTGCTCCAGAGGAAACATCTGCTACATATTTTTGTGATCTCTCTTTGCTCTTATTAAAAATCTATCTGAAAGAAAATTCAAATAAAAGAAACATTTACAAAAAGTTACCAAATGAAATGAAGCACAATCGGAAAAATAGGGTGCAAAGCCTGCTTGGGGTAGATTTTCCTTAGGTGGACACTGGAGTGAGTGAGGCTTCTTTTTTTTGTTGTTATTTCTTTTAATGGAGTCAGAATCTTGCACTCCATCTCCCAGGCTGGAGTGCAATGGCACAATCTCGGCTCACTGCAACCTCTGCCTCCCAGGTTCAAGCAGTTCTCTTACTGCAGCAGGACAGGCCACAGACAAAACCTTTCAGACACCAAGTTGTAGAAGGAAGGGCTTTATTCAGCTGGGAGCATCGGCCAAGCTACCATCTCAAAATCCGAGCTCCCCGAGTGCATAATTGCTGTCCCTTTTAAGGGCTCACAACACTGAAGATTTCACATGAAAGGGTCATGATTGATTGAGCAATCTAGGGGATACGTGACAGGGGTTTAATGCACGGATAGAAACAGAACAGGGCAGGGAGTTTCACAGTGTTCTTCTATACAGTGTCTGGAATCTATGAATAACATCGGTTTCTAAGTTATGAATTGATTTTTAACTACTGGGTTTAGGCCAGGCAGACCCAGGCCTGGTTTTGGGCCTGGCGCCGGGCTGCCTGTCTTTGGTTTTACCTCCTTGTTTTTTTTCTTATAACAGGTACTGAGTATAAAACAACATAAAACAATGTGAGAGGATCTTTTTCTTTCCTCATTACCTCAGCTTCCGGAGTAGCTGGGACTACAGGTGCGTGCCGCCATGCCCGGCTAATTTGTGAGACTTCTTTTTTTTTTTTTTTTTGAGACGGAGTCTTGCTCTGCTGCCCAGGGTGGAGTGCAGTGGCCAGATCTCGGCTCACTGCAAGCTCCGCCTCCCGGGTTCACGCCATTCTCCTGCCTCAGCCTCCCGAGTTGCTGGGACTACAGGCGCCCGCCACCTCGCCCGGCTAGTTTTTTGTATTTTTTAGTAGAGACGGGGTTTCACTGTGTCAGCCAGGATGGTCTCGATCTCCTGACCTCGTGATCCGCCCGTCTCGGCCTCCCAAAGTGCTGGGATTACAGGCTTGAGCCACCGCGCCGGGCCTGAGACTTCTTGAAATATGAATCCAGTGGTATTGAGATTGAGGAAGTCTTGCTTCCCGGCTTGATTCACTTCCCACTAAAAACACAGGCATTGTTCCCTACACAGAGGACTTTTTAAAACAAAGATATAATTCACATACAATTCACAAATATAAAGTGTACATTTAATTGGTCTTTTAGTATAATTCACAAAAGTTACACAGCTGTCATCACAATCAACTTTAGAACATTTTATCACCCGCAAAAGAAGCTTCATACCTGAGCTGGGTACATTGGCTCACACCTGTAATCCCAGCACTATGGGAGGCTGAGGTAGATGGCTTGAGTCTAGAAGTCTGAGACCAGCCTGGGCAACACGGCAAAAACCTGCCTATATAAAAATGCTATACATGGCAAAACCTGCCTATACAAAAAAAAAAAAAAAAAAAAAAGACCCAGGTATGGTGGCATGTGCCTATAACTACTTGGGAGGTCAAGGCAGAAGGATCCCCCGAGACTGGAGAAGTTGAGGCTGCAGTGAGCCGTAATCACGTGCCACAGTATTCCATCCTGGGCGATGGAATGAGACCCTGTCTCAAAAAAATAAAAAAAGAAATCTCATACATTTTAGCAGTCAGTCCTTTCTACACTCACCCCCCAACCCCCCCTTGCCCTAGACAACCACTCTACAGTTCCCTGTTTTGGATGTTTCATATAAATGGAATCATGCAGATTACTTCTTGACCTTTCAGCTAAAATCAAGTGTAATATCTGTTCTTATCAGTTTGATGTGTCCCCTATCTGAGGATGTAATAAAAATAAACATAAATAAATGGAATCATGCAATATGTGATTTTTGTGACTGACTTCTTTCATTTAGCCTAATTTTTCAAGTTTCTTCCATGCTGTAGTGTATATCAGTATTTAATTTCTCTTTTTGTGGCCAAATAATATTCCATTAAATGGATATGCCACATTTTATTTATCCATTCATCAGTTAATCATCATTTGGGATGTTTCTATTTGGTTATTATGAATAATGCTGCTGTAAACATTCATGTACAATTGGTGTGGACATATGTTTCCATTTATTTGAGTACATACCTAAGAGTGGAATTGCTGGGTCATATGGTAACTATGTTTAACTTTTTTTTTTTTTTTTTTTTTTTTTGAGACAGTCTTGCTCTGTTGCCCAAGCTGCAGTACAATGGCAGGATCTCAGTTCACCGCAACCTCTGCCATCCGCCATCCGGGTTCAAGCAATTCTCCTGCCTCAGCCTCCCCAGTAGCTGGGATTATAGGCATGTGCCACTGTGCCCCTCTAATTTTTTTTTCTTTTTTCTTTTTTTGAGACAGAGTCTTTCTCTGTCGTGTAGGCTGGAGTGCAATGGGGCGTTCTTGGCTCACTGTGACCTCCGCCTCCCGGGTTCAAGTGATTCTCCTTCCTCAGCCTCCGGAGTAGCTGGGATTACAGGCATCCCCCACCATGCCCAGCTAATTTTTGCAATTTTAGTACAAACAGGTTTTCGCTGTGTTGGCCAGGCTGCTCTCGAACTCATGACCTCAGGTGATGCACCCGCCTTGGCCGCCCAAAGTGCTGGGATTACAGGCATGAGTCACCGTGCCCGGCCTAATTTTTGTATTTTTAATAGAGGAGGGTTTTCACCATGTTGTCCAGGCTGGTCTCAAATGCCTGACCTCACATGATCCACCCACCTCGGCCTCCCAACATGCTAGGATTATAGGAGTGAGCCACCGCACCCAGCCCTCTATGTTTAATCTTTTGAGGAGCAGCCGGACTGTTTTCCAAAGTAGTTGGACCATTTTACAATCTCCCAGGAGTGTAGGACAGGTCCAGTTTCTCCACACCCTTGCCAACACTTTGTTGTTACATATCTTTTTATAATAGCCATGCTAGTAGTGTGAAGTGGGACCACATTGTGTTTTTGATTTGCATTTCCCCGATGGCTATGATCCAAGGCCTTTTTGTAACCAGAATTTGCAGTTAAGGTTGTTTGTCTAGCCAATTGTCATTTTCACCAGATGTGGTGATGGCTCTGGAGGACTTCAGGTTGTCCACTTTTCACTTTTTTCTCAGCAGCACAGCAGTGCCCTCTGCACTGTGATTATAATTAGCCACCCTGTCACTCAAAGCCTTCTTTAGCACCACTTGCATGCCAGGCACTGTGCTGGTTGTTGGGGAGACAGCAAAAAGCAAGATCTCACCCCTTGGAAAGTATGGTGGTAAGCATGTGACCCTGGACTTGAATCCCTGCTTTCTCACCTCCTAGCCTTGTGGCCTTGGCCTTTCCCATGCTCAGTTTTCTTGTCTGTGAAATAAAGTTGCTCTGGGAGTTACACATTGAGCACTTAGCACAGTGTCTGGTACATAGTGAGTGCTCACTAAGTATTTTTTATTGTTAAAGGTGAAGGCAGGCATGGTGGCTCCTGCCTGTAATCTCAGCACTTTGGGAGGCCGAGGTGGCTGGATCACTTGTGGTCAGGAGTTCGAGACCAGCCTGGCCAACATGGTGAAGCCCCGTCTCTACTAAAAATACAAAAATTAGCTGGGTGTGGTGGTGTGTGCTTGTAATCCTAGCTACTGTGGAGGCTGAAGCAGGAGAATCACTTGAATCAGGGAGGCGGAGTTGCAGCGAGCCGAGATCATGCCACTGTACTCTAGCCTGGGCAACAGAATGAGTCTCCATTTCAGAAAAAAAAGTGAAGCCAGACAATATAATAAATATTACAGTAACAGATAATGAGATGTGATAGGGGAAGTACAGAGTGTCATGGGAGCACAGAGTGGCCATCCCCAGCCCAGTTCAGGGTCTAGGAAAGGCTATGCAAAGGAAGTGATGCTTAAATTGAGAGGTGATGGATGAGCAGGAGTTGGCTAGATCAGATCAAGAGCAGTGTGTGTGTGTGTGTTCCTGGCAGGTGGAACAGAAGAGGCATGGTATACTGGGGAGACTGAAATATGTTCAGAATGTCTGGAGCAGTGCTGTCCAATAGAACTCTATGTTTACGAAAAATTTCTCAGGCTGGGCATGGTGGCTTATGCCTGTAATCCCAGTACTTTGGGAGGCTGAGGGGGGCGGATCTCCTGAGGTCGGGAGTTTGAGACCAGCCTGACCAACATGGAGAAACCCCGTATCTACTAAAAATACAAAATTAGCCAGGCCTGGTGGTGCGTGCCTGTAATCCCAGTTACTCGGGAGGCTGAGGTAGAAGAATCACTCGAACGCAGGAGGCGGAGGTTGCAGTGAGCTGAGATCACGCCATTATGCTCCAGCCTGGGCAACAAGAATGAAACTCTGTCTCAAAAAAAAAAAAAGAAAAAGAAAAAGAAAAAAAAGAGAAAAATTTATCTATCTGTGTGCTGCCCGATATGGTAGCTACTAGCCACATGTGCTGATTGAGCATTTGAAATGTGGCTAATGGGACAGTAGAACTGAATGTTTACTGTTATTTTATTATGTATTTATTTTTGAGACAGAGTTTTGCTCTTGTTGCCCAGGCTGGAGTGCAATGGCACAGTCTTGGCTCACTGCAACCTCTGCCTCCCAGGTTCAAGCGATTCTCCTGCCTCAACCTCCCAAGTAACCGGGATTACAGGCATGCACCACTACGCCTGGCTAATTTTTTAATTTTTAGTGGAGACTGGGTTTTACCATATTGCCAAGCTGGTCTCGAAGTCCTCACCTCAAGTGATCCACCTACCTTGGCCTCCCAAAGTGCTGGGATTAGGGGCGTAAGCCACTGCGCCTGGCCTAATTTTGTATTTTTAGTAGAGATGGGGTTTCACTATGTTGGTCAGGCTGGTCTCAAACTCCTGACCTCAGGTGATCCACCCACCTCAGCCTCCCAAAGTGCTGGGATTACAAGAGTGAGGCCTATTATAATTGATTTAAATCTAAACAGCCATTGTGGCTAGTGACTATCTTATTGGATGGCACAGGTCTAGAGTGTAACGTGCATGACAGGGTTGCCATGAGTGACGGATAGCGATGGAGAAGGGCATCTGGACTTTGAGGGCTCATGGTATGGAGTTTGCATTTTATTCCAAGCACCATGGGTGAGGTTTTGTGATTAAGTCAAGGAGTTAGGTGACCTGGTTTTCTTTTTTTTTTCCTTTCTTTTTTTTTGAGACAGAGTCTCACTCTGTTGTCCAGGCTGGAGTGCAATGGCACAATCTTGACTCACTGCAACTTCTGCCTCCCAGGTTCGAGCGATTCTCCTGCCTCTGCCTCTCAAGTAGCTGAGATTACAGGTGCCTACCACCACACCCAGCTAATATTTGCATTTTTAGTAGAGATGGAGTTTTGCCATGTTAGCCAGGCTGGTCTTGAACTCCTGACCTCAAGTGATCCATGTGCCTCGGCCTCCCAAAGTGCTGGGATTGCAAGTGTGAGCCACCGCGCCCGGCCTTGGTTCCCATTTTTAAAAGGTCACTTCAGTTGCTATAAGGAGAAGTGGATTATGAGTGTGGGGCAAGAATGAAGCAGGGAGACCAGTTTGGAGGTGGCTGCAGTTGCCTAGGGGAGCAATGATTGTGGCTTGGACCAAGCAGAAAGACAAATTTTGGAGGCAGAGCTGATGCCAGGTTTTGGGAGTGAGGGAGAGGGAGTCCTAGGGCTACTTCGGTGGCGGCTGGGTCCCCAAGCTCCAAGACTGAGTCCAGACCAGGGCCCAATCGGTGGTGAGGTCTGATTTTAGCAGTGTGTGCCCACCTCCTTGTCTCCACCTGCTGGCTGGTGCTGGGAGCATCTTTAGGGGAACTTTAGCCATGAGTCCTGGGGTCAGGAGGCTGGGGGAAGGTCCTGGGAGGTGGGAAAGTCCCCCAACTGCTGGGTGAATGGGTGGGTGGGACTGTGTTCCCAAGGGCATCTGCTGGGCTGAGCCTCTCCCTGGGGGCTGTCCACATCAGCTCTCTCCCCTGCTGTGGGTCAACTCAGGCCCATTTATGGGCTATATGGCTGCTGGAAGGCGTGTGGTGGTGGAGAATGGGAGGGGATAGCTGTCAGTGTACTTGAGGAAGAATCCCCCATCCATGGCAGCTTCCATGGGAGGCAAGGCCCCAGCATCCAAGGGCTGCCTCTGATTGTTACCCACCCCCAACTGAGACCTTAGTGGTTAGATGGGGGAGGGGTGGGGGCGGGGCCTGATTCGCAGCAGGGTGTGTCCAGATGGTCAGTCTGTGGTGGCTAGCCTGTCCTGACAGGGGAGAGTTAAGCTCCCACTCTCCACCGTGCCAGCTGGCCAGGTGGGCTAAGGGTGACCCAGAGACCAGAACCTGCTTGCTGGAGCTCAGTGCTCAGAGCTGGGGAGGGAGGTTCCGCGGCTCCTCCGCTGTCAGCGCCCGCAGCCCCTCCCCTCTTCACTTCCTCCCGCAGCCCCTGCCACCGAGAAGCTCCAGGATCCCAGCAGCCGCCACACCCAGGCTTCAGCCTGCGCAGTAAGTCGGTGAGCAATGCTGGGGATGTTGGAGGGGGCCGGGTCCTCAAGCCTGACAGCGAATGATGGGGTGGGGAAGGCTAGTGGGCTCCTGGCTTCTACAGCCTGGAGTCAGGGTCTGTGTGGGGCTCCGGCTCCCTCTCCCTGGACCTCCACACCCCTTCCTCTGCTGCCAGGGTGGGTGGGGGTCCCAGGAGGTGGGGTAGGGGCTGGACAGACAGCTGTTGCTGCTGAGGCTTGGGAGTCTTGGGCTGGAGGAATGGGCCAGGGTTTGGTTGGGGACAGAGATGGGCTAAATGGTACGAAACAGAAAGGACGCCCTCCTGCCCCAGTGTGCGTAGAAAGGGTGGTGGGTCACATCTGCAAACTGAGGCAGTCAGACAGCTCCCCGCCTCCCATATTTCCATGGGAAAATGCCCCACGTGGGTCCCCAGGGCCTGATCCCAGCCTACCCTCTCCACTTCCCTCTGCTGCTGCTGCTCCTCTCTGCTCTCTGCCCCCGGCCCCCTTCTCCACCCTTCTGTCTCTTTACCACTCTCTGACTTGTTTTTCTTCTTTCTGATCCTGCTCACTGGGCTCACGGGGGTTGCCCATCCCTGACCGAGGCCCCACCCTTGCCAAGTGATGGAGGCTGTGGTTTCAGTTTTCCTGTGAGGGTGAGATTGTGCTGTTTGCTGAGCTTCCTAGGCCAGCCTAGGGCCCAAGGCAGGGTGGTGGAGACAGCCTGGGCCACAGGCTAGGGGCCTCCCTCCCCTCGTGAAGCCCCCAGAGGCCCTGAGGCACAGAGGTGGCATTCGATGCCTTCAGAGCTGAATCAGACTGAAAATATAGACAGACCCTGAAAGACTTTGAGAACAGAAGAGGAACCTCATGGTAGACGCGTGGTGTCAGATCCGGCTCTGCCAACGACTGGTGACCTTGGGAAAGCCACTCCCCCTTCTAAGCCTTAGTAGTCTTGGCAGCAAAATGAAGGGCTTGATAGTTTAGTGGTTTTCCCAATTATTTCTCCTTAGAGCTCCCCTTCTGTGGTGAGGGGTTGAGTGACTGGCCCCATCCCAGCCATCGCACTTTTCTCTGTTGGAATATTGGCCGCCAGGCAAGATGTTGTGTGAAGAAAGGATTGTGCTGTTAATGCAAACGGGAACAGGGGTTGCGACCCCTCAGATACCAGGAAGTCCCAGAGGAAAAGTCGGGGACAGTCATGGCTCTCCCTGGGGAACAACATCAAAGGGGTGGCCCTGTTGGTTCCCTGCTTCTCACACCACAGGCTTCCCTCCTTCTCCTCACCCCTGCTCCTCATCCCTCCTGGCCCACTTCCCCTGTATTGCGGCTGGGCTCCCACACAGCGGGTGGACCTACTTGCGCTTGGCTTTTTTGCGATTAGAAGTAATGAGAAGTAATGGCAAAAACCGCAATTCCTTTTTTTTTTTTTTTTTTTTTTGTGAGACAGAGTCTTGCTCTATTGCCCAGGTTGGAGTGCAGTGGTGCCATCTTAGCTCCTGGGTTTAGCAATTCTCCTGCCTTAGTCTCCCAAGTAGCTGGGATTACAGGCACAAGCCACCATGCCTGGCTAACTTTTGTATTTTTTTTAGTAGAGCTAGGGTTTCACTATGTTGGTCAGGCTGGTCTTGAACTCTTGACCAGCCTGCCTCAGCCTCCCAAAGTGCTGGGATTACACGTGTAAGCCACCGCGCCCAACCTTTTGCATCAACCTAATACCTCCTTTTTCAGGCTCCAGTAAGGCCAACACCGACCCGCAGCTGGGAGGAAGACGGGACCCTTGACATCTCCATCTCCACAGAGGTCCTGGCTGGACTGAGCAGCCTCCTCCTCCTAGGATGACCGTACCCCCCAGCTCTCCAGTTTTCAGGCTGGAGACATTAGATGGAGGCCAAGAAGATGGCGCTGAGGTGGACGAAGTAAAGCCGGCTTTGGGGAGCGGGCTGACTCCCATGGAGTCACCGTTCCAGGGCGAGGACCGGAAATTCGCCCCTCAGATAAAAGTGAACCTCAAGTATGGAAAGGGAGCAGGTGCCAGGTGAGGCAACAAGTGGGGTCAGGGAAAAGGGGGTCCCCTGGCCAGCTCCAGCAGAGAACCCGGAGTGAGACTCATTGACCAGCCCAGCACCAGTGCCCCTTCCCACAGCCTGTGGCGTCCTCAGTCTGCCTCTGATGGCTCCTGGGCCTGACCATCTGACCTCTGCTCTGCTATCTGGCATTGCTCTTTCCAGAGGCTTCCCCATTCTTGGCCTTCTGCCTTCTGAGGTCATGTTCTTTGTGAGATACATTCTTGAGCTCTAAGTCCTCAGCTGACCCTCAAATCCCCCATTCAGGCCAACTCCCACCCCTGTCATGGTCCCTGCTGGGGAAGGCAGCAGGATCCACACTCCATCCAGTGAGAATCAAGGACATCTGGAAATGTCCCAGGCTCTCCTCAGTTCTGCAATGCTGAGCCTGTCACTCAGGGGACGTGAACTGTGGGATTGAGGATAATGGGCTTCTGCTTGGAGTCATCTGCACTTTGATTTTCCTGTGGTCTTTCCACCAATTCAGATTGTGTGAGCCCCATATTCCTGAGAGTCCCGCTTCCAGTCCTGCTGCATCTGGCACCACTTACCTCCCTGCCTGGGGTGGGGGCCTGCCCAGTGAGACTGGAGAATCTTCATGGGCCAGGCTAGACTCTGCCACAGAAGCCCCTTCTTCCCTTGATGCTTGAGGTGCTTGAGGTACAGCCACCAGCTTTGGCCTCCCAGGCTAGAGCCGCTTCCTGTTTGTGCTGGAGGATTGTGGTCAGATTCAGCACCAGGGTAGGGGAGGTTGCGTGAGGAGCTTCTGGGAGCTGTGGAGCCTGCCCGACACAGGCAGGATGGGCCCTCGATGTCTTCAGTGCCTCAATCTGTGCCCTCGTTGGGCTTCTCTACCCCAGGACCATGATGCCACCCTGGTGACAGAAAGTCATTTGTCCAAATGGCCACTTCTGTGAGCCAGACTGTCTACAGGGCTCCTGTCAGCAGCAGATAGAGCCGTCATGGTCATGTGTGGCTTCCTGGTGCTGACGAGGGAAGCCTGGCTGTAATTACAGTCATAGCTGTTGGCTTAAAAAGTCAACCCTTGCAATCCCCACCAGAGTCAAGGAGGCAGAGGTTGCAGTGAGCAGAGATTGTGCCACCATACTCCAGCCTGGGTGTCAGTGAGACTCTGTCTCCAAAAAAAAAAAAGTGACTGATCCCAACAGTCACCTTGTCACCAACTTTTATTTGGTCGACCCATTCCACAAGAGAAGTTAAGCTGGGATCTGAGGGTACACAAAGCATCAAATAGCACCCCCTGTTATTTGTCTTCGCATATCTGCTGGTGGTGGTGCCAGAAGCCCCAGAGGCAAGTTGGCCCCTGTGAATAGTAACACAGCCCAGGAGCCAGGAGGGAATGACTCATGCCCTTCCCACTTCCAGTCACCAGATGCTGCTAGATTGGGATAAGCTACCAGACCCCTTCTGGGGTCTGTGGGAGAGATTTCTCCTTAAGTGTGCCTTCTCGGTGGTGTCTGATATGTTTCAACATTGGGCCCAGTGTTAGGCCCAGGTAATGCTCTGTTTCTGGGAAATTTCTTGCTGCCAAGCCTAGAATCTCTCTGGGGGTTCAGAGTCAGGGTCTAAAGTTAAACAGCCCTGCTGAGATTCCCAGTTTGGCACTGTGTGACTTTGGCAAGCTACATGACCTCCTTGCTTATCTAAAGGCAAAATGAGTGGTTTCCGACCGGCAGGGCTGAAGTGAAGATGAAAGACACAGAATATTCTGTAGTTAATAGCTGGTTTCTGAGAGGAGAAGGGAGCTTTTCTCCATTCTTTCTTTGAGGGCAGTGAGCATGCAGCCACTGTGAGTCTACGGGGACCTCCCACAGCCCTATCCAGACCCAGGCCCAAGTTCAAGAGCCACCACAAGTTGTGTGTGCTGAAGGAGACCCAGTGGGATATCGAGGCTGTTGAGAGATGGTACATCAAGGCACCTGGCACATGACAAGCACCTGATGCTGAAAAGTGTCTGTGATGACTGGTGTCATGGGGATGAAGCAGCTTAGTGCCTGGACAGGCCCCTTTTCCTTCTCCCGGGGTCTCCTTGGTTGGCTGTAGGTGGATAGAGGCCCTCAGAAGGGCTCTCACTGGGCTCTTGGGCCTGAGGGGTGTGCAGTGTGTAAAGGACTCCCTGAAAGGGCTCCCTGGGATGAAGGGCTTTTGGAGGGGCCTGTGGTCCTTGTCCAGCATGAGTCACAAACAACATCCTCCACAGTCAGCCGGATCCAAACCGATTTGACCGAGATCGGCTCTTCAATGCGGTCTCCCGGGGTGTCCCCGAGGATCTGGCTGGACTTCCAGAGTACCTGTGCAAGACCAGCAAGTACCTCACCGACTCGGAATACACAGGTAGACCCTGCCCTGTGCATCCAAGGCTAGGCATCCTGTAAGCTGATAGTTAGGTGGGCTGGGTGGGCGTGATCCCTGGTCAGGAGCCGAGGAGTGAGTGTTCTCAGCAGCCCTCCCACTAGAATTATTGCTGGGGGAGCTAATCAAAGATGGCCTCCTGTTGGTCTTGGCTGTGCCTCCCACTTCCACCCACCCCTCAGAGCTCCTGGCTACCTCTGTCACCTTTAGCCCATTAGCCCATTGCAGTGGCTGAATGGAAACCCAAAGCAATCTTTTTTTTTTTTTTTTTTAAATAACAGTGTTGTTGAGATATAATATATAATGGGCATACCATATACTTAACCCATCTCAAAGCACTCTTTGCCGAAAATCTAAATATCTGTATTATTTGGGCTGATCAGAAAAATAACGTGGCCGGGCGCGGTGGCTCAAGCCTGTAATCCCAGCACTTTGGGAGGCCGAGACGGGCGGATCACGAGGTCAGGAGATCGAGACCATCCTGGCTAACACGGTGAAACCCCGTCTCTACTAAAAAATACAAAAAAAACTAGCCGGGTGAGATGGCGGGCGCCTGTAGTCCCAGCTACTTGGGAGGCTGAGGCAGGAGAATGGCGTAAACCCGGGAGGCGGAGCTTGCAGTGAGCTGAGATCCGGCCACTGCACTCCAGCCTGGGCGACAGAGCAAGACTCCGTCTCAAAAAAAAAAAAAAAAAAAAAAAAAAAAAAAAAAAAAGAAAAATAACGTAAGTACTCTAGAAGATTCAACAGTAAGGAAACATATACAGCCAAGGTTAAACACAGTCTCTCATCCTGGGCCCCTATTAATGGTTTGAGAATGCATCTGTTTGGAGTTTCTTTCTTTCTTCTTTTTTATTTTTGGAGAGATAGGGTTTTGCCATGTTGCCTAGGCTGGTCTCAAACTCCTGGGCTCCAGCGATCCTCTCACCTTGGCCCCCCAAAGTACTGGGATTATAGGTGTGAGCCTCCGTGCAGCACCTGTTCAGACTTTCCCTCCCTCCCTCCCTCCCTCCCTCCCTTCCTTTCTCTTTTTTCTTGAGAAAGTCTTGCTCTGTCGCCCACACTGGAGTGCAGTGGCGAGATCTCAGCTCACTGCAAGCTCCGCCTCCCGGGTTCACACTATTCTCCTGCCTCAGCCTCCCGAGTAGCTGGGACTGCAGGTACCCACCACCATGCCCAGCTAATTTTTTTCTTTGTTTTTTTTTAGTAGAGACAGGGTTTCACCGTGTTAGCCAGGATGGTCTCAATCTCCTGACCTCGTGATCCGCCTGCCTCAGCCTCCCAAAGTGCTGGGATTACAGGCGTGAGCCACTGCACCCGTCCTGTTCAGACTTTCTTAATACATAAGTATATATTTACATAAATGAGGTCTTGACATATATACTAATTTGTAATGTGCTTTTCTTCCACTTAATACATCTTGTAGCACTTTCCATTTCAGTACATGTCTAACTTAGTCACTTTGACAACTGCAGAGTGAGTTTTCCACTGTGTCCTTTATCATAATTTAGTTAACCAATTCCTTACTTATCAATGGTCATTTAGGTTGTTCGTAGTTTTTGGCTTCAACTAGTTGTGTGCCAGGCCCTCTGTGTGCTATCCACTTTGTTTATATTATTCCTTTTTTTTTTTTTTTTTTTTTTGGAGACGGAGTCTTGCTCTGTCGCCCAAGCTGGAGTGCAGTGGCATGATCTGCAAAACTCCACCTCCCGGGCTCACGCCATTCTCCTGCCTCAGCCTCAGCCTCCTGAATAGCTGGGACTACAGGCGCCCGCCACCACGCTCAGCTAATTTTTTGTATTTTTTTAGTAGAAACAGGGTTTCACTGTGTTAGCCAGATGGTCTCAATCTCCTAACCCTGTGATCCACCTGCCTCGGCCTCCCAGAGTGCTGGGATTACAGGCATGAGCCACTGCGCCCGGCCTTTTTTTTTTTTTTTTTTTTCCCTGAGATGGAGTCTTACGCTGTCACCCAGGTTGGAGCGCAGTGGCGTGATCTCAGCTCACCGCAACCTCCGCCTCCCGGGTTCAAGCAATTCTCCTGCCTTGCCTCCTGAGTAGCTGAGATTATAGGCGCGCACCACTTTGCCTGGCTAATGTTTATATTTTCAGTAGAGATGGGATTTCACTATGTTGGTCAGGCTGGTCTCGAACTCTACCTCATGATCCGCCCGCCTTGGCTTCCCAAAGTGTTGGGATTACAGGTGTGAGCCACCGTGCCTGGCCTTATATTCCCTTTGAACCTTACAATAACCCTGGAACATTCCCATTTTACAGTAGGGAAAACTGAGGTTAAGAGAGGCCACGTGACTTGTCAGAGGGGAGAGAGACATTAAGTGGTGAAGTCATGTACAAATACTGCTCTGAATATTCTCGTGTAGACAGCATTTCATGAATGATGACTTATGTCTTAGAAATGTAGTGTCTAAGCCAGGTGCGGTGGCTCACACCTGTAATCCCAGCACTTTGGGAGGCCGAGGCGGGCAGATCATGATGTCAGGAGATCGAGACCATCCTGGCTAACCAGTGAAACCCCATCTCTACTAAAAATACAAAAAAAAAAAAAAAAAAAAAAAAGCTGGGCATGGCGGTGTGGGCCTGTAGTCCCAGCTGCTGGGGAGGTTGAGGCAGGAGAATGGCGTGAACCCGGGAGGCAGAACTTGCAGTGAGCTGAGATTGCGGCACTGCACTCCGCCTGGGTGACAGAGCAAGACTCTGTCTCCAAAAAAAAAGAAAAAAAGAAAAAGAAAAACAAAGACATTTAGTTTGTAGGGCAGAAATTGTAGTCATACCTGTTGGTATTTCTTATGTGTTACTTGGAGCCTTAATACCCTATAGCATGGTTGTGCTCCCACCAGTTATGTGTAGCACCTCTTTTAGTCCTCCCAAGGGGGACTTGGAGCCAGGCTTGCTATACCAGCTATCGGGCAGTCCAGCCACTCCAGGTCTTAGCACCACTGTGCCCCTTACCCTCCCTTCTTCCCACAGAGGGCTCCACAGGTAAGACGTGTCTGATGAAGGCTGTGCTGAATCTTAAGGATGGGGTCAACGCCTGCATTCTGCCGCTGCTGCAGATCGACCGGGACTCTGGCAATCCTCAGCCCCTGGTAAATGCCCAGTGTACAGATGACTATTACCGAGGCCACAGCGCTCTGCACATCGCCATTGAGAAGAGGAGTCTGCAGTGTGTGAAGCTCCTGGTGGAGAATGGGGCCAATGTGCATGCCCAGGCCTGTGGCCGCTTCTTCCAGAAGGGCCAAGGGACTTGCTTTTATTTCGGTGAGTGAGCCTTTCTTGGATAAATTGAGGCAAAGAGCGGGTAAGGCCTTGTTCAAGGTCATATGATTAGTGTATGACAGAGCTGGCAGTTAAACCTAGGTCTGTCTGACCCCGACACCCTGCTTCTAACCACTAGGCTGCCTGCGAAAGCAGTTTGTTTTTTGCCCAGGCCAGTCTCAAACTCCTGGGCTCTAACAATCCTCCTGCCTCAGCCTCTCGAGCTGGGACTACCAGTTGCACCACTACATCCAGCACTAATTTGTCATAAGAGATGTTTCATCCTCGTCTGGCCACAAGATGGGCATGCACCCAGACCCAGGGAAGGGAGTAGTGGGCTGCTAGCACTGGCATGTGACTTGACCAGGCAGAGCCTGAACAAAGAGGCAGCGTGCCTGGGCTCTGGCAAAGGAGACAGCAAAAGGCAGCAGGTTGGCTGGCCCCTGTTCTGCTCCCTTCAGTGGTAAAGAAGCCTGATCTGCTTCAAGGAGGGCCGGCCTTTTGTCCAAGGAGCATGAGGAGTAGGCAGATGGAAAGCAGGAGGCCTGGGGCCCAAGCTGCTCTCTTGGCCTGCAGGTGAGCTACCCCTCTCTTTGGCCGCTTGCACCAAGCAATGGGATGTGGTAAGCTACCTCCTGGAGAACCCACACCAGCCCGCCAGCCTGCAGGCCACTGACTCCCAGGGCAACACAGTCCTGCATGCCCTAGTGATGATCTCAGACAACTCAGCTGAGAACATCGCACTGGTGACCAGCATGTACGATGGGCTCCTCCAAGCTGGGGCCCGCCTCTGCCCCACCGTGCAGCTTGAGGACATCCGTAACCGGCAGGATCTCACACCTCTGAAGCTGGCCGCCAAGGAGGGCAAGATCGAGGTGAGTGGCTGTCCCCTTCCCACTTTCCCTCTCCAGGAAGCAGTAGGTCTCACCCCAAAATTTCTGCAGAAAGAGCCCAGGGGTGGTGAAGAGCAGTGGCTTCTCTGCTTTTCAATGGAACACTCCTGTTAGTAAGAAAATTTTCAGTATGTACCTCTAATATATGTGTGTTTATTTATAAATTGTATATGAACTATTGAATATATTACATTATAAAACATTGGGATTTTTGTTTTTGTTTTTTTTTTTGAGACTGAGTTTCACTCTTGTTGCCCAGGCTGAGTGCAATGGCGTGACACCGGCTCACCACAACCTCTACTTCCCAGGTTGAAGCAATTCTCCTGCCTCAGCCTCTCAAGTAGCTGGGATCACAGGCATGTGCCACCACACCCAGCTAATTTTGTTTTTGTTTTGTTTTGTTTTGTTGTTGTTTTTTTGAGACACAGTCTCGCTCTGTCACCCAGGTTGGAGTGCAGTGACACGATCTCAGCTCACGGCAACCTCCACCTCCCGGGTTCAAGCAATTCTCCTGCCTCAGCCCCCTGAGTAGCTGGGATTACAGGCACCTGCCACCACGCCTGGGTAATTTTTTTTGTATTTTCAGTAGAGACGGGTTTCACTATGTTGGTCAGGCTGGTCTTGAACTCCTGACCTCATGATCCACCCGCATCGGCCTCCCCAAGTGCTGGGATTACAGGCACACACCACTGCACCCAGCTAATTTTTTGAATTTTTAGTAGAGATGGGGTTTCACCATGTTGGTCAGGCTGGTCTCGAACTCCCGACCTCAGGTGATCCGCCCACCTTAGCCTCCCAGTGTTGGGATTACAGGCGTGAGCCACGGCGCCCAGCCAAACATTGGGAATTTTTAAAAGTCGTTTGGGTTTCTTTATTAAGAGATCGCCTTTTTATATCTCTTGTCTATTTTGCTATTCTGTTTCTGCATATTTATTGATAACTTTATAATGAATTTAGTATTTTGTCTACTATAGCACTTGTAAAATTTTTCCTAGTTCATCATTTGTTTTTTGAATTTTATGATTTTTTTTTTTGCCATACAGAATTTACAAATTTTTATACTCTGCAAGTGTAATTATCTTTTCCTTTAATTTTCCTTAGTTTTGCTATTGTCTAATTCCTGCTGCAAGATTATATATATGTACATAATATATAACTAGTATACATTATATTATAGATTATAATTATATATAGTATATATATAATCTTCATACCCATATTCTTTTCCAAACTTTTGCAGCTGCATTTTTTTTTTTGAGACAGAGTTTCGCTCTTGTTGCCCAGGCTGGAGTGCAGTGGTGCAATCTCGGCTCACTGCAACCTCCGCCTCCCAGGTTCAAGTGATTCCCCTGCCTCAGCCTCCCGAGTAGCTGGGATTACAGGCATGCACCACCACGCCTGGATAATTTTGTATTTTTAGTAGAGACGGGGTTCCTCCATGTTGGTCAGGCTGGTCTCAAACTCCCGACCTCAGGTAATCTGCCTGCCTCAGCCTCCCAAAGTGCTGAGATTACAGGGATGGACCACCACGCCCAGCCTGCAGCTGCATTTTTAATGCTAAGGCTTTGACTAGCTGGAAGTTTTTCTGGTAGGAAGAGTAAACATGAGGCGGCCCCCACTTTGTTCCAAATAGCTTACCAATGACCTGTTTCAAATAGTTTTTGCCAATAGCTCACCAGGGCTGGTCTCATGGGCTTACGGCGGAGATTTCTGAAAGGTTAAGGAAACGATAAACATAAATAGAAGTTTTAACCCTTTTTCGCTGCCCTCCCAAGTTTCTTGGAGTGCTCCCTGGGGTGTGTGAACCTCACTTTGTTGTCTAGAGGCACTGCTGTGTAGCCTATGAAATCAGTGCCCTGATCTGTTCCTCCTTTCCCGTTCCTCACGTGTGAAACCAGAATGCTTCCTAACCTGTTTGGATTAGGGACCACTTTCTAGTCTGCTGAAAACTCTGGATTCTAACCATGAAATTGCACACACAGATACAGCTAGTAGACTCTGATCTCCGGGGCCTCAAAGACCCCAGGGCTAAGGATCTCTCTGCCATTTGAGGAGTTCAAGGAAGGCCACAGGGTTAGGGAGGGGAAGGAAGAGCCAGGCTGGTTGGCAGGCTGGGGCAGATGTAGCTGTGTGTGTGTGTGTTTAAGAGTTTAGACACACAAGGACCTGCATGTACGGGCGCATGTGCACGTGTCAGCTGCAGCTCTGCAGACCGTGGGCAGCTGCAGGGTCCTGGGTGTTTCCCAGCCTTGGTCCAGGATCAGTGCCAGGAGGGGACCATAAAGGCAAGCTCGTATGGCCACCCTGCAGATTTTCAGGCACATCCTGCAGCGCGAGTTTTCAGGACTGAGCCACCTTTCCCGAAAGTTCACTGAGTGGTGCTATGGGCCTGTCCGGGTGTCGCTGTATGACCTGGCTTCTGTGGACAGCTGTGAGGAGAACTCGGTGCTAGAGATCATCGCCTTTCATTGCAAGAGTCCGGTGAGCCCACAGGGGCGTGGGTGCACATAGAGGACCCAACAGAGCTCCCAGCAAGGTCCACAAATTGGAGCTGCCTGCTGGACCATATCTGCCCCGTTCCTGTGCCAGTGGGGGTGTGGCTGCATGTCCCAGTAGGCATGACCCTGACCCATACTGGGCCCATACTCAGTCCATACTCCAGTCCCATCCAACATGGGGATCATGCCAAGGGCCTTGTGGCAACCATCCAGGTCCTCTCTGTTAACCAGCATCTCATTTGGAGGGCAAGCCCCTTGGTCACACTGTAGCTGGGAGGGTTGGGGTGAGGTCCTTTGGAGCTCCTGGGGTGTGGAAGCCTGCTCCCTGTCCTCTCTCCTCATTTCCTGGGCCCTTGCTTTGATCCTGACATGGAGTGGGCAGCCTATTTGCACTTGTTGACTGTACCCGTGGCTCTCCCCTCCCCACCCCAGCACCGACACCGAATGGTCGTTTTGGAGCCCCTGAACAAACTGCTGCAGGCGAAATGGGATCTGCTCATCCCCAGGTTCTTCTTAAACTTCCTGTGTAATCTGATCTACATGTTCATCTTCACCGCTGTTGCCTACCATCAGCCTGCCCTGAAGAAGGCAAGGGCGGGAGGTGGGTGGGGGGCACATCTTGGGGGAGGCCTGCTTGAAACAACCCTGGGGGAAGATGGGGCAGTAATAGTGCTGAGGCAGGGCTGCTGGAGTGACATGCCCAAGCTTATGGGAGCCAGCACCCCAGTGCTAACAGTGATACAGTGAAGATTTACTGAGTGCTCACTGTATGTGAAAAAGGATTCTAGGTGATGGACATGTGTTGACTAATTAATGTTCCCCAAAACCCCTGAGATGGTGAATTATAATCACCCTCAGTTTACAGTAGAGGGAAGGGAGGCACAGAGAGGTTAAGTCACTTGTCCAGGGTCACACAGGCTGAAAGTGGTGTGGAGAGGGAATCTGAATTCAGGCAGTCTGGCTTCAGACGCCACATTGAAATGCTACACAATGTACCTCTCAGGATCTGGTGGTCCTTCCCTGGAGCCCATGTTCCCCTGCTGTTCTGAGGGGTTCTCCACAGCTCAGGCTCAGAGTGGGCCCTCAGCTTCAGCTCTCAAGGGTGAGCTGCTCGAGAGAGGACCCAAAGCCCTAGGTCTCATCTGAGTGTGTCTTCAGCAGGCCGCCGCCCACCCGAAAGCGGAGGTTGGAAACTCCATGCTGCTGGCAGGCCACATCTTTGTCCTGCTAGCGGGGATCTACCTCCTCGTGGGCCAGGTGAGTGCCCCTCCCCTTCTCCCACCAAGAAGTAAACCTAGAATTCTGCTTCAGGAGGCTTAGAGCAAGT
Organism: Chlorocebus sabaeus; assembly: GCF_047675955.1. Taxonomy (NCBI): domain Eukaryota; kingdom Metazoa; phylum Chordata; class Mammalia; order Primates; family Cercopithecidae; genus Chlorocebus; species Chlorocebus sabaeus. Next base: position 16,140,811 of record NC_132919.1, on the reverse strand, counting down.
TAGCTGCATCCCCTCACTGACAATAGCCGGTCCCATCCAGAACAACCAACCTCACCGAAGCTGAGGGCCAGAGGTTCTGGCCTTGCTTTCTGAGTCCCCGGCAACCCTCTGCCATGCTTTTGGGGTTCCTCGGGGTAGCAGATAACTTCTCTGATTCCTTGGCAGTACACGCTCTGCTCCCCCAGGAATGGAGCTGGAAGCCCCTGTCCCCAGCCAGGCCCCTCGGCTGGGAAGTTCCCCTCTTAGGGAGCACAGAGACCGGGGGTAGGTGGGGTTCAGGCCAATCCACCCAGTAGGGCCTCTTCAGTGGGAAATGCTGTAAGCCTGCAGGACACAGGCTGGACACCAAGACATTGGGACCTCCTTAGAGTGGGCAGAACTTGGGCACCAAACCCAGGTTGGCTGGGGTATGGGTGCTCCCTGTGAGGCCAGGGAGAAGGGAAGGGAAAGGCGTCCTTCCCCTTCCTGCATGCAGTGCAGAGGTTCTTCATCTGTACCCCCCGGCCTTGCCTAGGTGGCTGCTCTTTCTGGAAAAAGAGTCCCAAGCTATCTCAGCTATCAGAAGTATTCATGAGTCCCCCAAAACCAAAGCTGCTGACTTAGCCCTAGCCGGGGTGACAGGCTCCCGCTCAGCCAGGCCAGCAGGGGGCATTCGGGAGAGCAGGTTTCACAGCCCTCTGTCCTCTCTCCGCAGCTGTGGTACTTCTGGCGGCGCCACCTGTTCATCTGGATGTCGTTCATAGACAGCTACTTTGAAATCCTCTTGTAGGTGGATTCTCACTCCTCCTCCCCTCAACTGTCTCTGAGGCCTGGAAGGGGCAGGTGTGGCAGAAGGCACCAGGTTGACTTTAGAGGCGAGGACACGGGGCCCAGGAAGTCGGGACCTGTGTACAGGCCAGACCCAGGGGTCTGGACTGCTGTCCAGCCTGGGGCCCTTTGTGCTCCTATCACTGTAGATGGTGATAGTGACATTTACTAGGCCTCGGCACACACCTGTTTCACTGAGTCCTTGAAAACACTCTATGTGTCAGGCATCATTATTATGATGCCCATTTTACAGTGGGAGGGAACTGAGGCCGCCGAGGTTAAATGTCTTGCCTAAGATGGAGGTCAGGACCTTGGTCAGCGCAGGCCAGTGGGGGCTCAGGAAGCCAAGTGGCCAGCAAGCCCACCTGGATCCTGCTCCCATACAGCCTGTTCCAGTCCCTGCTCACAGTGCTGTCCCAGGTGCTATGTTTCCTGGCCATCGAGTGGTACCTGCCCCTGCTTGTGTCTGCGCTGGTGCTGGGCTGGCTGAACCTGCTTTACTATACACGTGGCTTCCAGCACACAGGCATCTACAGTGTCATGATCCAGAAGGTGAGAGAAGGGGGTGGTCCAGAGGGACTCTTTTGGCCTCATCAGGCAAGAGCCTTCCTCCATAGCTATCCTAGGCAGAGGAGGGCATGTGTACATCTGCCTGCGTGCCAGCACCCAGATACTTGCTGGATGGAAGCTTAAGTACAGGCATGCATATACCTCTCTCAGGGTTCTGCATGTACATGCAAACACATGCACATATGTGTGTTTGCAGGTGTCCACACGGGAGCATGTGCATCCTTCCACATGCAAGGAGAAAATAATATGTGCATAAGCTCATCTGCGTGTCTGTGTCCCGGGATGTGTGGGCGCGGGCATGTAACTGCGTTCATTTATGTATTCAGCACATGTTTAGGGAGTGCCTACTGTGGGTCGGGCCCTGTTCTAGATGTTGGGAATATAGCAGAGAGCAAAACAAGTCCTTGCTCCCCTGAAGGTGATGTTCTGGTGGGAGGAAATGAAAACCTTAAGAAAACAACTGAGAACACTCCACACTACTAAATTCTATGAAGGAAAAAAAATGCACAGGACAATGTGATGGGGAATGGCTAGGATCAAGCACCCTTTAGATGGGATGGTCTGGGAAGCCTCTCTAAAGAGGGGATGTTTAAGTTGAGACCTGAAAGAATGATTCAGCCACCGCAGGGTGAGGAGGAGATATTCTCAGCAGAGGGCACAGCAATGGCTGCCGTGAGCCAGAAGCAGCTTGGGGTGCTTGGGACAGGGCGAGGAGGCTGGGTGGCTGGGGAGATGGCAGGAGGGTGGAGGTGAGGAGGTTGGGAGGAAGGGAAGGGCCAGGGGCCCCTTCCACGGGGAGGAATTTGGAGGCCCCCAGAGGCTTTTTTTTTTTTTTTTTAATTGTAGTAAAATACATCTAACGTAGAAAGTAACTGTTTTTTTTTTGAGACGAGTCTTGCTCTTGTTGCCTAGGCTAGAGTGCGATGGCATGATCTCGGCTCACTGCAAACCCCTATTCCTGGGTTCAAGCGATTCTCCTGCCTCAGCCTCCCGAATAGCTGGGATTACAGGCACCCACCACCATGCCTGGCTAATTTTTGTATTTTTAGTAGAGACAGGTTTTCACCACGTTGGCCAGGCTGGTCTCGAACTGCTGACCTTAGGTGATCTGCCTGCCTTGGCCTCCCAAAGTGCTGGGATTACAGGCGTGAGCCACGGTGCCTGGCCCATTTTAACCATTTTTTTAAAAATATACAGCTAAGTGTCATTAAGTACATTCACACTCTTGTATAACCATCACCACCATCCAGCTCCAGAACTTTCTTGTCATCCCAAACTGAAACTCAATGCCCATTAAAAACAACTCCCCATTCTCTCCTTCCCCCGGTCCCTGGAAGCCACCATTCTACTTTCTGTTTCTACGAATTTGACGACCATAGCTACGTTGTATAAGTGGAATCATACAGTATTTGTCCTTTAATGTCTGGCTTATTTTACTCAGTATAATGTCCTCAAGGATCAGCTATGTTGTAGCATATGTCAGAAATTCCTTCTTTTTTTTTTTTTCTTTTTTTTTTTGAGATGGAGTCTTGCTCTGTTGCCCAGGCTGGAGTGCAGTAGTGCAATCTCGGCTCACTGCAACCTCCGCCACCCAGGTTCAAGTGATTCTCCTGCCTCAGCCTCCCAAGTAGCTGGGACTACAGGCATGTGTCACCACACCTGGCAAATTTTTTGTATTTTTAGTAGAGATGAAGTTTTTCCATGTTGGCCAGGATGGTCTTGAACTCCTGACCTCAGGTGATCCACCCCTCTTGGCCTCCCAAAGTGCTGGGATTACAGGCTGAGCCACCATACCCAGCAATTCCTTCCTTTTTAAGACTGAGTAGTATCCCATCGTGTAGATACATATTTTGTGCGTCCATTCATCTGTCGATCCACTCACCTGTTGCTTCCACCGTTTGATCTTTGTGAATAATGCTGCTATGAACAGGGGTGTACAAGTATCTGTTAGAGTCCCTGCTTTCAATTCTTTTGGGCATATACATACCCAGAAATGGAATTGCTGGGTCATACGGTAGTTCTATATTTAATTTTGTGACCCTGGAAGGTTTTTCTTTTTTTTTTTTTTTTTTGAGATGGGACTCATTCTGTCACCTAGGCTGAAGTGCAGTGACACAATCATAGCTCATTGCAGCCTTGACATTCTGGGCTAAAGCAATCTTCCTGTCTCAGCCTCCTGAGTAGCTGGCACTGTAGGCTTGTGCTACCATGCCTGGCTGCTGGAAAGTTTTAAGCAGGAAAACAATGTGATCTGAGACATATATACATACATATATTATTATTATTTTGAGACGAAGTCTCACTCTGTAGCCCAGGCTGGAGTGCAGTGGTGTGATCTTGGCTCACCACAACCTCTGCCTCCTGGGTTCAAGCGATTCTCCTGCCTCAGCCTCCCGAGTAGCTGGGATTACAGGCGCAGGCGTGCCACTGCACCCGGCTAATTTTTTGTATTTTTAGTAGAAACGGTTTCACCATGTTGGCCAGGCTGGTCTTGAACTCCCAACCTCAGGTAATCTGCCCGCCTCAGCTTCCCAAAGTGCTAGGATTACAGGCATGAGCCACTGCACCCAGCCAGATCTGAGATATATTTTTAAAAGACTCCTCTGCTCAGTGTGGCTCCACAGGGCCCACGCATGCATAAGTATGTGTGTGTATGTGCAGTGTACACGGGAAACATGCTGCTGTGGGTGAGGCAGGGGTCTGGGGCCGTGACTGGTGGCCCAGCTACCCACCTTGGCCCCTGGGCACATGTGTTCTAGGTCATCCTGCGGGACCTGCTGCGCTTCCTTCTGATCTACTTAGTCTTCCTTTTCGGCTTCGCTGTAGGTAAAGGCTCCCTCCGGCCCCCTTCCCTTTCCCCACGTTCCTTGTCCACCCTGTATACTCTCAAGGCTGCCTGCCAGTCTCCTGGGCTGAGAACCCCTCTCCCTTCATCCCATAGCCCTGGTGAGCCTGAGCCAGGAGGCTTGGCGTCCCGAAGCTCCTACAGGCCCCAATGTCACAGAGTTGGTGCAGCCCGTGGAGGGACAGGAGGATGAGGGCAACAGGGCTCCGTACAGGGGTATCCTGGAAGCCTCCTTGGAGCTCTTCAAATTCACCATCGGCATGGGCGAGCTGGCCTTCCAGGAACAGCTGCACTTCCGTGGCATGGTGCTGCTGCTGCTGCTGGCCTACGTGCTGCTCACCTACATCCTGCTGCTCAACATGCTCATCGCCCTCATGAGCGAGACCGTCAACAGTGTCGCCACTGACAGCTGGAGCATCTGGAAGCTGCAGGTGCCCCCAGAGAGACTCCCTGCCCCCACCCCACCCCACCCCGCACTCAGGTGGTGGGGAGTGCTCTGGACCCTGCAGAGTTGGGCCTTCCCTAGCCAGGGGGTGCCGGGTTGGGCAGCTCTACCTTGTCAGTCTTCCTCCTCCTTTTTTTTTTTCCCTGGAGACAAGGTCTTGCTCTGTCACCCAGGCTGGAGTGCAGTGGCACGATCACGGCTCAATGCAGCCTCGGCCTCCTGAGCTCAAGTGATCCTCCTTCCTCAGCCTCCTGAGTAGCTGGGGTTACAGGCAGTTGACATCACACCCGGCTAATATTTTTATTTTTTGTAGAGAAGAAAGTCTCACTATGTTGCCTGGCCTCAGGTGATCCTCCCACCTTTGCCTCCCAAAGTGCTGGGATTACTCCCTCCTCCTTAAGCAGCTCATAGATGTACTCAGGACAGTGTCCAGCACCAAGTAGGTGCTCAATGTGCCACCAGCTACTATTATCATCATTGTTGTCCAGTTTCTTTCTTTTTTTCTGAGTCAGAGTTTTGCTCTTGTTGCCCAGGCTGGAGTGCCATGGCACAATCTTGGCTCACTGCAACCTTTGTCTCCTGGGTTCAAGCAATTCTCCCACCTCAGCCTCCCAAGTAGCTAGGATTATAGGCATGTGCTACCACACCCCCACTAACTTTTTGTATTTAGTAGAGACAAGGTTTCACCACGTTGGTCAAGCTGGTCTTGAACTCCTGACCTCCGGTGATCCACCTGCCTTGGCCTCCCAAAGTGCTGGCATTATAGGTGTGAGCCACCATGCCCCACCCTGCTGCTAATTCATTGTTGATCTTGGGGAAAGTCATTTATCTCCTCTGAGCCTCGGTGCCCTCCTCTGCAAGGTTCTGTGCCCCACCTGACTCACTGGTATGCCTCTGGGCAGGCACATGTGTGGGGTGAGCAAATGAAGTTCTGTTCCTGGTGGTGTGGCCATCTGGAGCCTGAACGATGTAAGAACAAGTAGCTGTCAAGTACTTATAACGTACAGACTTCCCATTAGCTGTCTGAGGCACTTTGTCCTCAGTCTACAAATAGGGAAACCAAGATGCAGAGAGGCTGAGGGCCCAACCCCACACAGGTAATCGGATGTTGGAGTCGAATTTGAATCTGTGTGTTTAGTTGACTTTGGGTTATACTGTGAAGTGCTGCAGGGCACTTTCCTGCTCCGCTTGCCTTGTGTGCCTTTGCCCCCAGGCAGGGTCCCAGGACGTTCTGTCTGATGCATCCTTTGTCCCCAGAAAGCCATCTCTGTCCTGGAGATGGAGAATGGCTATTGGTGGTGCAGGAAGAAGCAGCAGCGGGCAGGCGTGATGCTGACCGTCGGCACTAAGCCAGATGGCAGCGCCGATGAGCGCTGGTGCTTCAGGTGAGTGAGTGGCGGGAGGGTCTCCTGGGGCCTTGCTGTCCAGCAATCCCTGGGGCACAGCTGCCAGGAGCCAGGTCTGGTGGGAAGGGCAGGTACAAAGAGCACCAGGGACTGAGCCTGAGCAGATGAGGTCAGGGGTCTGGATCTCACAAGCCATGGCTGCCACATGACTGGCCATCTGCCTGTCCCAGTGGCTTAAACTGAAGATCCCCTCCTGGTGATCTCAGACTCCTCCTTGTAGCCTGAAATGTGGTACAGTAAGGAGGCCAAGAAGTCAGAGGGACCCTTGGGTTCCCAGCACTCTAGCCTTGCCCTGGCTGCTCTGTGTCCCCCCACCTCCAATTCTGCCAGCCTGATCTCGGAGCTACAACCCCTTCCATGGAGAACGTGCCCTTCTGTGTCCAGGAAAGGCTGGGACACTGGGAGAGGGAACCTAGCGACAAACACACAGCTAAAAACAGATACTGTCGTGAGGCAGCAGATGAGCAGAGAGAGCAGAGAGCAGAGAGAGCAGATGAGCAGAGAGAGCAGAGTCTCAGGCGTGAGGAACAGCCGTGAAAGTCCCCAGAACCCGGGAGCACAGATACACCTGATCTGAATTCCTCTTTTCTAGTTGCTCTGGGCAACCCAGGCTGCTGTGAGCAGCCAGAAGCAATGGATGCTGATTCCTGCAAGTGGGCACCTGCCTCACAGGACAGGGCTCCAAGTGGGTGGCCCAGAACCCTGCAGAGAGAAAGCCTGTCCTCCTCAGGGCCTCTGTGTCCACCAGAGCATCTCTGTGTAGTCTCCCAATTTGGGGGGCCAGGCCCCTCTCTGGGGTGGGGGGGCACGGTCAAAGCAGGCAAACCTCAGAGCTCCTCTGTTGCCCTCAGGGTGGAGGAGGTGAACTGGGCTTCGTGGGAGCAGACGCTGCCTACGCTGTGTGAGGACCCGTCAGGGGCAGGCGTCCCTCGTAAGTAGGCTGGCGACTGGAGCCTCTGCCCTGGGGTGTGTGTCTCTGCTGCTTGGCCACAAAGCCTTGGAGAGTCTGGGGCGGGACCCAGAGACCTCCTCATAGTCACTTTGCAGATCCCTGCACACCAGCTCCTCTTACAGGGATTGCCTCCTTAAAACAGTGGTTTCCTCCTTTCCTTTCCATCCACACCTTGCTTTCAGGCAGGAACCAGGGAAAACCTCTGAGGCTCTTAGCGCTTCCACCAGCCCAGCCTCTGGCTGCCCTCTCTCCGATGCCAGTCAGTCACAGCCTTTGCCCATTCAATTGATTATCAAGGGTCTGTCCCTAGCCAGGCCTGGGCTGAACCTGGGGACTCAGCAGGGGAATAAGTTAGGAAGGGCTGTGTCACAGCACAGCCCACAACAGAGGCAGCATCTCCCTGGACCCTCAGAGGAACTGCCCTGCATAGGCCCTCAGCCCCTTCACACCCCAAGTCCCCCACCTCTGAGAAACCACTTCCCATGCCTCCCCCATGTCCGTGGCCTGTGTCCTCTCCATTCTAGTGTAGTGATGGCCCCTCCTGTCCCCACCCTGCTGCCTCCACCAAGATCGGTTCCTTCCTCCCACCCTCAGAGGCCTGAGGATTAGCTGTCTCCCCTGCATACCCTTTCTTTCTAGAACCTTCAATAGCTCCCACCTTCCACTGGTTCACCTCCTCTCCTTTCTCCATCTCTTTCCTGACAAATTTCACTTGCTTCTGCCTGTTGTCCCCCACAATAGCCTCCTGAGTCACCTATGGCCCCTGTTGTAGGGAGGCTACTCTGGCCTCTTCTGCCCCACAGCCTGCTGGTTTCCCAGGCTCCTGGGCCGTGACCATGGCCTCACATACAAACAGGTTTCCCTTCACCCTCTCTTTGCATCTCCCTCCCTTCACTACGATGCCAGGAAAGTCACCTCTGAAAGTCATCTTGTCCCTCCCTCATCTTGCCCCAAGCACTCCACACCCCACTGCCTGCTGGAGCCTCCAATGTGACATTCCCAACAGGAGCTGCCTTGGGGTTGCCCCAGCAGGTCACATGTATGTCACCTCACCCCCTCCTTACCCAGGTAGAAGGCCTTGAGTCTCAGCCTATTCCCCCCGCTATACCGACTCTCCCACCTGGAGCTGAGTGTCCTTGACCTCTCAGGCGGCCACTCATCCCTCTGCCCTGCCTCTCACTTCTGCTTCTGCACCACTGCAGGGTGGCCCAGCCTGCACCTTATCCCATTCCAGTCCTGCTAATGTGGACAAAAACTACATGCAGCCCACACTACACAATGCCTCCCGCTGCCTGGAAGGCTGCACTCCTCAGAGCGGAGGTCAGGGCCCAAAGCTGTCTAACCCACTCCCCACACCTCCATCCAAGGTGGCGTCTGCAGTGCCCCTTGTTCTTTGCTTTCCTTGGTTCATCTCTGGATTTGTCTCTGTGAGAAGTGCTCTTCCTCCCCTCTGGGTGTCCAAATCTGCCACCTCCCCTGCGGGATGGGTCCCCTCTCTCCTCTGAGCTCCCCCCAGCATGTCTCAGGTGTTCTGATCTCTGACACACAAGTCTGTCACCTCCAGGCACTTTAAGCTCCTGGGGGTGTTGGGAAGCCCCTGATATGGCAAGAGATTGGGAAATGCTTGTGGAGTGAGGGAAGCAGGGAGAGGGACTGCTGGCCTCCAGAACTGCTGAGGCTGTCCCCATGGCATGACATGTTTTCATGACTGTGGCCCCTTGTTTCCCTGGTGCCTGCTTCCTGGGGACACACTCGAGGATTAAGCTACAGTGCTTGCCATCTGTTAACAGGAACTCTCAAGAACCCTGTCCTGGCTTCCCCACCCAAGGATGAAGATGGTGCCTCTGAGGAAGACCATGTGCCCCTCAAGCCTCTCCAGTCCAACTGATGGCCCAGATGCAGCAGGAGGCTAGAGGACACAGCAGGGGATATTTCCAGCCACATCTGCTGGCTCTGGGGTCCCAGTGAATTCTGGTGGCAAATATATATTTTCACTAACTCTTCTGGAAACATTATTTGAGCAGAGTTGCTGGGACCCATAGAGCTGGTAATGTCTGCATGTCTCTGTGTACACAGGTCTGTGTATGGGACTAGGTTGCTCCTGCCCTTGCCTGGGCACAGAGACCCTCAGCTGCTGTGTCCCCACCCTCACCCCCACGTCCCCAAGTCTGGAGACTGCCCTCTTCCTGGGTGCAGGCAGCTGGCTGAGGTGCTGTGCCCATTGTGGCAGATATATGGTGGTGGACATGGGCAAACAGCCACCTCTCCTCTCTCTCCACCACGACACCCTTTGCTTTCCACACCCTCCCTGCTTTTGGGCAGGCACCTGGGAAAACCCGTTAAAGCCACCTCTCTTGCTTTCTCTTCCTACTGGGCTGCTTGCTCAATTCCCACCCCTCCCAAGCCATTCTCTGCAGGGCAGCCAGAGAGGCCTTCCTAAGATACAAGACAAACATGTCCTTTTTGTGCTCTGAAGGCCTGAGAGGCTCCCCAGTACCCACGGAATGCCCTAGCTGGCATCCCGAGACCCCCACGGTTTTGCCCAAGCATTTCCAGACACCTCCTCCCCTCCACCTCTGTTGCCCTTCCCTCCTTAGCACTCTCCCCAAATACAGGCAGGCCGAGGGACCTCGTGCTTGATCCCTTGACCTGGCTCTTGCTGGAAGCCCCCTCCTCCATTAAAACCGTACTCTTGCCAGGCATCTGTAATCCCAGCATTTTGGGAGGCCGAGGCAGGCAGATCACCTGAGGTCAGCAGTTCGAGACCAGCCTGACCAACATGGAGAAACCATGTCTCTACTAAATATACAAAACTAGCCCGGCGTGGTGGCACATGCCTGTAATCCCAGCCACTCGGGAGGCTGAGGCAGGAGAATCACTTGAACCCGGGAGGCAGAGGTTGCGGTGAGCGGAGATCGCGCCATTGCACTCCAGCCTGGGCAACAGGAGAGAAATTCCGTCTCAAAAAAAAAAAAAAAAAACCACAAAAACTAACAACAACAAAAAACCCTACACTTATTTCTAAGGCCAGCTCAAAAGGTGTTACATGACTGCCTTCCCAGTTTCTTGCAGTCAAAATGAATTTCGCTCCCTTGGTATAACGTGTGTGTGCAAAACGTGGTTGCATGCATTATTTTTCAAGGAGAGAGCTGAGTATGTTCATAGGCTGAAAGGAAAGCTTCAGTAGAGAGTTTTCCATGGAAAGTGAGACAGGGGCATAGATGGATGAGGCCCCAAGGAATGAGAGGAAAGAAGGTGGGCAGAGCTTTACCCCAGAGGCGAACAGAGGATGGACGTGGATCCAGATAAGACGTCAGCTCGTTCCCTAAAGGTCGTGCTGAAGGAGTAATGAGGGTGGCCAGTGCGCAGGGGTTTGAGAGGCCCCGTGGATATGGTGCTCTGGGGAAAGTATTTGGCGATGCTCAATAGTTCAGGAGAAGATACTAGGATGAATGGTTGCTGTGTGCCACGGTTCTATAGGGTTTCACGTGTGTTATCTTATGTGATCTTCCGGGGCGCCGGTGTCTCCGTCTTCTGGATGACCAATCGGAAGCTCACAGAGAATGAGTAATTGGCCCTAAACCACCCACCTAAGGCGTGGCAGAGGCGGGGCCGAAACGCGCGCTCCAGCCCTCGCGCAGGCGCCCTGGAACTCGCCCGCGTGTTGTGACCCAGAATTCCTGGGGCTGTGGAAGAGACCATAGGCTCAACAGGAGGGTGAGCCCTGGGTTGCGCGCCGGTCTGCATCGCTACTTGGCGGAAAGTTCCCATGAGTCTTTGCCAGCGTCCCCCTCCTTTTGTGAGGAATAGGATATCCCGACTCCTTAAGGGCCTGGAGCGCATAAGTTGTGACCTTTTCATTCCCGTTGTTATGGAGGTAGGGTCTCCGCGAATCTGGGAGTGGTAGCTGGGGGCAAAAGCAAATAAAGAGCTCGAGCTTCTGTGGTCTCTGGGGAGATGTTCCCGGGAAGCCTGGCTAGAGGGCCGAGGGCAGCTGTTGAGATGGCGTGGCTCCCCGGCTCCTGCGCTCGCGTGGCCTTCGGCCCGGTGTTGGACAGCCTGGCAGGGCAGCGGGGGGCTGAATCCGGCTGCCGTGGATGAGGCTCATGGATCACCCTTTTGTGGTAGGGCCACATCTGCCAGAGCCTGGAGTCTGCGAAGGCCGGGACCCGGTTCTCCGGCCCGCCGTGGGGAGTGTGCAAACCCGAGAGAGCTGGGTAAGTTGGTGTCGGCTTTGCAGTTTGGGGTACCCCGAGGGCGGTGTACGTCGGTAAGATTGTAACAGGATTACTGGAAGACTTACTCGACTGTCCTGATGATACTTGTAATAGGAAGTGCCGTCAGAAGCGATAACTGACGACGTTTAACGTCTATCTGACCGCAGTCGCTGAAACCTTTACAACTTAGTTGACCGTAACTGCCAGAACCTGCCCTGAATTCTTGTTCTTCACTCCCTCTTTCAGATTTCCTGCCCACCGCAGAGTGCTGAAGACCGGGTAGCCATGAGGTAAGAGGCCCTCTAGGGTAGGGTTTAACGTGGAACGTAGTTTTGTCATCTTGAATGCACGGAAATTGGCGTTTTGACAGTTTTCTACGTTTAGGTGTTTTATACACTTGAGGGTAATGTGTCAAATCATTGCATATGATGGAACTTAAATAGAAACTGGAGATGGCTGCCCACATTCCTAACCTAGAACTGCATTTAAAGCAAAGTGATAGGCAGAAGCAAACTCCTTCGTTAAGAAATGTCTCCAGTGGCAGCGTTAGATTTTTCAGGTAGGGTCTAGATCTCGAGCAGTACTGGAGAGTTGTGAGGTGCTTGACTGCTCTGATGAAATCACTAATAGGAAGTGCCGTCAGAAGCGATAACTGACGAAAACTACTCCTGTCTGATCGCAGTTAAGTCTTCACCACTTGCTGGTTCCCAGGAGTAAACTTGTCTGAACGGTGACCTAATTGCTATATTCACCTAGGTTGCAAATTCGTGAAGATATCAGCAGCATGTTTGGCAGCTGAGTATTGGAGCAAGGAGCCTGCCACAAGGTAAGCCTTGCTCTATGGGGAGGCTAGTGGCTGACCATGCCTAGCTGTCAGGTGGAATGTTGGCAATTGGATTTGGTTAACCTGATACCTTGTAACAGTGTAGCCTATCCCAGAGATACCGATTTTGCTTTCCGGTGGCATTGGAGCCAGGGTGGAATAGCTAGAAAGAGGGGCTACTCTATTTACCTCTTGGCTGTTTAGTCTTGGGCAAATTACCTGTCTGCTGAGATGTAGTTTTCCTCAGATATGAAAAGGAAAAGTAAGCTCTGTGATGTTTAAAGTGATGTGACTGAAATGTAGATTGCAACTCCCCTGAGGCTGGCTGGGCACGGTGGCCTATAATCCCATCACTTTGGGAGGCTGAGGTGGGTGGATCACCTGAGGTCAGGAGTTCAAGACCAGCCTGGCTGGTCAACATGGTGAAACCCCGTCTCTACCAAAAGTACAAAAATTAACCGGTGTGGTGGTGTGTACTTGTAATCCCAGCTGCTTGGGGGGCTGAGCCAGGAGAATCGCTTGAACCCGGGAGGTGGAGGTTGTAGTGAGTTGAGATTGTGCTACTGCACTCCAGCCTGGGCAACAGTGAGACTCCATCCCCCCCCCCCAAAAAAAATTACAACTCCCTGAGAAGCTAATTAAGATTTGTAGTCCTCAATAATTTACAAAAATTTACAAAAATTACTTCTAATAAGGTCTTAAGGGGCTTTTGTTAGGATGGACTTAAATTTGTAAAGTCATTAATTGACGCTGTCATCAGAAATGCCTCTCCTGCTCTGCAGTCTCTAAGATGTATGCACCTTCTCCATTCCCCCAGGTTTTGAGAACAGAGTGCCATTTTAGAGCTGGCGGCAGCATCTTAGCCCAAAAGAAGGTAAGCCTTGAGCTGGCTAATGACCCCCTCAACCGAATAGTGGAATGAATAAACAGCTGATCTTCTTAAAACTCGCTTGAAAAAAAGATATCAAATGATGAAATCACCCAAAATAGCTGGAATTACCGGCAGATTGTGTAGTGGTGAACCTACCTACGGTTTTCTGAAGATATCTCTTACCCTGTGATTGACTGTCAGTTGGTGCAGAAAGTGAGATTGAAATGTAGTTTCTTTGCAGGTTATATTCCCAGAGGATGTCAATCCCAAGGACCAGTAGCTGCCGTCAGTTTGGATTATGAAAACTTTAACCAGCATCAACATTGGGTGTAGAAACATGCTTGCTTTGTGTATCAGAGGACATGCTCAGCAGATCTAAGAGATATATTTGGCAACTTTTTATAGAAAAGGCACATTGGGTATCATTCATTACATTCTTGAGTTTTTTTGGTTTTTTTGTTTTGCTTTGTTTTGTTTTTTTTTTTTGAGACAGTCTTGCTGTGTTGCCCAGGCTGGAATGTGGTGGCACAATCACAGCTCATTGCAGCCTCAATCACCCAGGCCTAAGCAATCCTCCTGCCTTGTAGCTGGGACTATAGCTCACAGCACATCTGGCTAAAATTTTTTTTTTGTTGAGACGGATTCACTGTGTTACCCAGGCTGGTCTCAAGCTCCTGGGCTCAGATGGTCCTCCTGCCTCAGCTTCCAAAGGCATGGGCCATGTTGTAGCTTTGTCCCTTGCCATCCTGCCCAACAGGGGGTGCTGTACCTTTTAATGAATTGACTTTCATAAATTGGTTATGTTGGTGGGCAAGTTCTTTAAGCTGGAAATTGTAAATTCTTCCTGAAATGTTTTTTCATGCAGTTACCATGAACTAATACTACAATAAAGGATCGTCTTGGGTATCGATTCTTAAAAATGTGTATTTGAAGAAAAAGTAAATTTCGCCTACTATTGTCAGATATTAGCAGTCCAGATATTTGCTCTAGCTTGTAAACTTCCCTGTGGTCTGCCTAAGCTCTTAACCCCCATTCTACAGCTTTAGACTGAAGGCAGAAATTCAAAGCATTTCGGCCCCTGCTGCTCTGTTGGCTGTTCCTTGGTGTAGCTTTCTTCCAGCTCCTGCAGCACTGCACCATTCCTAACCACAACCTTAACAGCACGCAGGGCCCATACTCTAGGCCCCATCTTGCTGTCTTCCTGTGTTGGAATCTTGCTTACCAAGGCCTGTCGGAGCGTACTCCCCATACTGTTTTCTCACAAGGTTCAAGAGTGATTGGCTCCCAATCTCCCAGCTACTTGGGGGTCTGAGCCAGGAGAATCGCTTGGCTCTTAGATCTAGGGGTTGCCTGTTATTTAGAAGAGATTCCTTAACTGGTAGGGCCCTTTCACTAGGAGAGCATTTGGGTAAGGGGAGGGTGTAAGATGAGAACCTTTGCTAAGTTAGGCTCCTTTGGGAGCCCCCAGTTTGTTTCTCCCTCTCCCCAGTCATCTTGCTGGATCTGCCAAGAGACTGGACTCTGTCATGGTCCTAGGTTTTTAAGGTTTTAAAGCCCACCTTCTGCAGCAGGTTTTCTGGAATGTGTTAGTGGATTACTTAAGAGTTATGGGAAAAGAGTTCCTGTGGCCTGTCTAGGTCAGTGAAGTCATACTGGCAAGTGACGAGAAGGAAGCCAGGCCTGTCACTTGGACTGCATGCTAAGGACATCAGATCCCACACAGAAGTCTGGTAGTTTTTCAGCCAGCAGTGGGTAGGGAAGGTTGATAAGGGATTTCTGAACAGGACTTTATGCCTGTATGCATGGGCACCATGTCTGTCCTGAGCACTGCCACAGGGCATCATAGGCTGCTCTGATTGTTAAAGGGCATAGTGATAGCTGGTCCTATGGGTAGATACCTGAAATCACAAGGTGGGCCTCAGAAATGGGACTGAGTCTCCATAAGGAGGTAGACCACGTTCAGTCCACTCGTAGCATAGATGGAACTGGGGTCTCTGGCAACCAACCCCTTCCCCCCAGGTTCTTGAGTTACAGGAGTTTTGCTAAAGATTCCCACCTCCCTTGAGTAAGGACACGTTCATCTGGTTGGAGCTTGTTCCCCTAAATGAAAAATGTGATGCAATGCAGGTAGGGGCCCTACTGTATAATTTTTCTGGGGGAAAGCTCTTGGTTTTCACAATGGCTCAGGCTTCTAGTACCTCCAGCCATGTGCCCATTTCCACGTCTTTGGGGAAGGCCATGGGCTGAGCTGAGAGAGTTCTCTGGGGCCTGGGATGACTTAAGAGCCAAATGGCAGATAATGGGATTGGGGGCAGATGGAGAGGACCAATGGGAAGTGTTAACACATCACCTTCCCCAGATGCTATGGTTTGCCTTTCTGTAGGTGGGTGGCCCAGGCCAATTTTTGGCAATATCCTTAACCCACCTGATAGAAGCTCCCTCCCCTTGCGCATTCTACCCAACAAGGACTCCCTGGTGAGGCCCTTCACTTCCATGTCACGTCTGAGCTGCAGCTACAGTCTCCTTGCCCTCATGGTGGTCTTCGGCAGGTGCCACAGGGCCCCCTCCAGGGTCTTCCTGGCCTACTGTGCCTTCCCGGACCTCCTCCCCACTACCCGGGCCCTCACCCAGCTCCAGGATGGTGGGTAGGTGGCCCTGCTTTGGTGAGCGCTTGCGCAGGCTGAGCAGGAAGGGCTGGGGCAAGGAGAAGATGTCCACGTTGTTGCCCAGGTCAATCCACGTGACATTGGGGAACTTGCTGGGATCCTTAAGGATGTCAGTGAGGTCGCGCAGCACAGCCCGGGTCAGCCGGTTGCCATTGAGTGCCAGTGTGGTGAGGCGGGGCAGGGTGCTGAGCGCCGGCAGCAGCTGCAGGACCATGTCATCCGTGAGGCCTGTGAAGCCCAGCTCCACGCTGTCCACCTGCTCCCCACAGCGCTGTAGGTAGCTGGTCACCCGCTCCAGGTCTCGGGAGGTCAGTGGGATGCCCGACAGGTCCACTGTGTTGTCTGGGGGGTTCCCGGCCAGGACAGCCTTGAGGCTGAAGGGAAAAGGGACAAGGAAGGCTCAGGCACATGGGGCAGGCCTTTCCCCCAGAAGCTGCAGTGCCAGCCTCTGCTCGGCTCTCTGACACTAGGGACCGCTTTTACGAAACGCTTGGAGGTTCGGACGCCACAAGTGCAGAGGTGGATGTAACCAGGGACCTCAGTCCCCTGACATTGCTGCACATCTCAGCTGTCAGGGCCCAGCTGGCCATAGCCTGAGGTATATGGCTGCCCTCATTTACCAGAAAAATTGAGTTAAGAGTACCATTGGGCTGTTACATGAAATAAGTTCATAAGTGCAAAATAGTGCCTTGTATAAGTGAGTGATGAATAAACATTTGCTGCTGTATTCATCACTTCGACTCAGCTTCCCACTTCTACCACCCTTGGGTGGCAGCTCAGCTCCCATGAATGGCACAAAGGATATCTGAGTCCCCTCTTTCAAGACCATCTTCCCCACCGAGAAGGATTCCCTAGGGGGAGCCGGTAAGACAGCAGGCAGGGCAGGGCTCAGGGGCTCTGAGCCTGGTGGCAGCTGCTGACTCCTGGAGGCTGAGTGCCTTACTCCTTGCTTCTGCTTGCTCTTGGGACAGACCCCAAGCAGCTCAAGCTGAAGGCAAGTGTGCCTTTCCCGGCACACCCCCACCCCCCACCCCACCCCCGCTGTCTGTTTGCTGGCTCCAGGCCCAGGTGCAGAGGTGAGATGTTCATTTTCCGCATTTCTTTTCTTTTTTTTTTTTTTTTTTTTTGGAGACAGTCTCACTGTCGCCCAGGCTGGAATACAATGGCACGATCTTGGTTCACTGCACCCTCTGCCTCCCGGGCTCAAGGGATTCTCCTGCCTCAGCTTCCTGAGTAGCTGGGATTACAGGCGTCTGCCAACATGCCTGGCTAATTTTTATATTTTTAGTAGAGACGGGTTTCACCATATTGGCCAGGCTGGTCTGGAACTCCTGAACTCAGGTGATCCACCCATCTTGGCCTCCCAAAGTGTTGGGATTACAGGCATGAGCCAACACGCCTGGCCATTTTCTGCATTTCTTTTTCTTTTTTCTTTTTTTTTTTTGAGATGGAGTTTCATTCTGTCACCCAGGCTGGAGTGCAGTGGCACCATTTCGGCTCACTGCAACCTCCGCCTCCCGGGTTCAAGCAATTCTCCTGCCTCAGCCTCCCGAGTAGCTGGGACTACAGGCATGTGCCACCACGGCTGGCTACTTTTTTTGTATTTTTAGTAGAGATGGGGTTTCACTGTGTTAGCCAGGATGGTCTCGGTCTCCTGACCTCATGATCAGCCCACCTCGGCCTCCCAAAGTGCTGGGATTACAGGCGTGAGCCACGGTGCCCTCACCTCGGCCTCCCAAAGTGCTGGGATTACAGGCGTGAGCCGCGGTGCCCAGCCCCATTTTCTGCATTTCTAAGTGTGCTGGGAAGGAGAGGGAGGTGGAAGGGGCTCCCAGCCCGCTCCAAGAGCATATGCTACTGTCAGCAGCTCAAGGGTCATGGCCTGTACTTCCTGGCAACACAGGGCACATTCGTCCTTGAGATCTAAGCTGGGAGGCTGTCCACAGTTTGATCATTTTGATTCTGACTGGGGTCCAGCCCCAGGGAGCTGGAAGGTAAAGCTCTCAAGGCGTGACATTTAAATGCTTAGAATGCTGTCAGCCATCTGTGCAGCTTGATTTAAGTGTTGGTGCTATTATCGATGCCATTCCACCAGGGAAGCAGTGTGGTAGTGAACAGCCTGAGCTGGGTTTGAATTCAGCCCCACCGCTTACCAGCTGGATGATCCTAACCAGTCAATTGACAACAGTGATATCTCCTCCCCAATTTGTTGCTTTTTGTTTTTTGGAGACAGTCTCACTCTTGCCCAGAGGGGAGTGCAATGGCGCGATCTTGGCTTGCTGCAACCTCTGCCTCCCAGGTTCAAGTGTTTCTCCTGCCTCAGCCTCCTGAGTAGCTGGGATTACAGGTGTGCACTATCAGGCCCAGCTAATTTTTTTATTTTTTTATTTTTTATTTTTTGAGACGGAGTCTCGCTCTGTCACCCGGGCTGGAGTGCAGTGGCCAGATCTCAGCTCACTGCAAGCTCCGCCTCCCGGGTTTACGCCATTCTCCTGCCTCAGCCTCCCGGGTAGCTGGGACTACAGGCGCCCGCCACCTCGCCCGGCTAGTTTTTGTATTTTTTAGTAGAGACGGGGTTTCACCGTGTTAGCCAGGATGGTCTCGATCTCCTGACCTCATGATCCGCCCGTCTCGGCCTCCCAAAGTGCTGGGATTACAGGCTTGAGCCACCGTGCCCGGCCAATTTTTTTATTTTTAGTAGAGACAGGGTTTCACTATGTTGGCCAGGCTGGTCTTGAACTTTCTACTTCAGGTGATCCGCCCATCTCGGCCTCCCAAAGTGGTGGGATTACAGGCGTGAGCCACTGTGCCCGGCCCATTTGTTCTTTTAACAAACATTTGTTAAACTCACCTGTGTGCCAGGCAGTATCCTAGACACTAGGGTCACAGTGGTGAACAGGATGGACAAAATCCCTGTTCTTCCTCTACCAGGGGGAGACAGACCACACACAAAACCATGTGAGTGTGGGGTGACAGAGTAGCGTGGGGCTGTGGCTACTCAGGAGAAGGTAATGTGTGAACTGACACATGAAAAAGCAAGCATGGGCCATCAGAAGAGTTTGCCGAAGGTTCCAGCAGAGGGCACAAAGGCCCCGAGGCTGGAAAGGGCCTGGTGTGTCTGAACCAGCAGGAAGGCCAGTGTGGCTGGGGTGGGAGAGCAGGAGAGGTGAGACCAGGGGGCGAGGACGGCAAATCAGAGGCCCATGCTTGAATTTTTTTTTTTTTTTTTTGAGACAGAGTCTCGCTCTGTCGCCCGGGCTGGAGTGCAGTGGCCGGATCTCAGCTCACTGCAAGCTCCGCCTCCCGGGTTTACGCCATTCTCCTGCCTCAGCCTCCTGTGTAGCTGGGACTACAGGCGCCCGCCACCTCGCCCGGCTAGTTTTTTGTATTTTTTAGTAGAGACGGGGTTTCACCGTGTTAGCCAGGATGGTCTTGATCTCCTGACCTCGTCATCCACCCGTCTCGGCCTCCCAAAGTGCTGGGATTACAGGCTTGAGCCACCGCGCCCGGCCTTGAATTTCATTCAGGTGCCATGAGATTCCACCCGAGGGGAATGAGACCTCATGACATGGCTTCCGAATGAAGAATAGACTGAGCATGCGTGTGTGTGGGGAACCAGGAGAGGCCCTTCCAGCAGAGCTCAAACTTCCAGCTTTCCAATGCTAAAGAACCAGCTCAGTCTCCTCATGGCTTTTCAGGTTCCAAGGGCCCCCTGTCTTGCTTGACATATATCCCCATATATGTCCCCTCTACCCAGGTGGAGCCCCTCCCGTGGCCAACACCAGGACAGCCTTACACTCTTCATCCACCTGGGAATGAGCCTCTCCAGGATCCATCTCCTGGT
Source organism: Chlorocebus sabaeus (assembly GCF_047675955.1). Classification (NCBI taxonomy): domain Eukaryota; kingdom Metazoa; phylum Chordata; class Mammalia; order Primates; family Cercopithecidae; genus Chlorocebus; species Chlorocebus sabaeus. The sequence goes on along the minus strand of NC_132919.1, from coordinate 16,121,365 downwards.
TGTGGGCGGGGGTGGGGGGCGGGTCCAGAACAGAAGGAGGCACCAGAGTTCTTTCTTCTTCATGAGGGAAGGGGACAGCCCCTCCCTCCCCAGCCTGCAGAGACCTGCAGGGATGAGCTAGCAGCAGCACCAAGGCCTTGCCAGAGTCTTTGTGAAGGCACACCACTGGGCTACCATTTGCAAAAAGATAGGTGTGCTTCCTCCTCCAGGAAGCCTTCCTTCCAGGCTCCCCTCTACTTGCTTCCTACAGTGTTATCACAGCCCACAGGTTCTGTGTCCTATATGCCCCTCAACCCCTACCAATTTTCAAGGGACTCTGAACCCCCTTGTTGCTGTATGGACCAGGGACATGGCTGGGGTCTGGGTCCCTATGAGGACATCCGAGATAACTGAGGAGTTCAGTAGGGAGTGCTCTGTTGCCCAGGCTGGAGTGCAGTGGCGCCATCTCTGCTGACTGCAACCTCCGCCTCCTCGGTTCAAGTGATTCTCCTGCTTCAGCCTCCTAAGAAACTGGGATTACAGGTGTATGCCACCACGCCTGGCTAATTTTTGAATTTTTACAGGGTTTCGCCATGTTGGTCAGGCTGATCTCGAACTCCTGACCTCAAGTGATCCACCTGCGTCAGCCTCCCAAAGTGCTGGGGTTACAGGCATGAGCCAAACACTGTGCTTGGCAGGGAGTGCCCACTTTAGCACACCAGGAATTAGAAATTTCTCAAATCTTCCTCCTGCCCATCCCATCTCAGTGGGCCCATACTCCCCAGCTCCCACCCACCAGGCCAGGGTCCCCCTCTAGCTGTTTCCCCATCCTGGAATCCTCCTTCCATCTTACCTCTTTCAGGCAGCTTCTATGACCGCCCCCCATGACTCCCGCCCTTCCCTTCCCTGCATCCCTGAGAGGGGCGCCCTGTATCACACACTCAGCCTGGCATAGACCCACCCAGGGGACTGTAACTCACCAAGCCTGTGGCTTCCTTTTCACCAGCCCCCGGTGCCGCCTCCACTGGGAGTGGGGGCTGAGGTGGTATGTCAGCTGCCGGCACAGCTTCTCCATGGCGCCCAGCGCATCGCCTTCCTGCAGAGGCAACCAGGGGTGGTGGGGCCCTGAGTGGCTGGGTGCACCAGTCTCAGCCCCCAGGCTTCCTGTCTCCCGGGTACGAGCCCAGCTCCCCCAGGCTGAGCTGGGGGTGGCCTAGGGTGGGCACCCTAGGCAGACGGCAGTGGCTACAAACAGGTCTGCAGGATGGTTTTAGTTTTTGTGAATTAGTTGCTAGCATTGAAAAACAGATGTATGTAAGTCTGGATTCCAGGAGATTGGACAACAGTTGGCTGGAGCCAAGTGCCTGCTGACCCCCTGGCTGGGACTCGTCATGGTCCCCGCCACTCCCCAGTGTCCAGGGCTGCTCTGTGCATTCTCTTGCTCAGCAGATTTATTGAGCACTTACTGGGAGCCAGGCACTTGTTCTAGGAAGCTAGGATACGGCCAAGAACAAATGTTCATGTCCTTGTATTTCACATAGTAAAGAGGAAAGTGAGATATTTTTACCAGTGTCTCCCTCAGAAGTGAGAACAAATGAATGAGGAGGCCAAGTCTTTCCCAGCCCAGTTCATTCACAGGCATTCTTGTCTGGCCCGTCGGCACTTGAGTTTGAAACCCTGGGTGTCATAGGCTGAACGGTGTCCGCTGACAATCACATATTGATGTCCTAACCCCTAGTACCTTGGAATGCAGCTGTATTTGGAGACAAGGTCTTTAAAGAGGTGACTAAGGTAAAATGAGGTCAGAGGAGTAGGCCCTAATCCTATATGACTGGTGTCCTAAGAAGAAGAAATGAGGACACAGACATGCAGAGGAATGACCACTGGAGGTCATAGGAGGAGGGGCCGACAGACCTAGGAGAGAGCCTCAGGAGGAAACCCACCAGCCAGCCTTGGATTTCTGGCCTTTAGAGCTGTGAGAAACTAACTGTCTGCTGTTTAGACCACCAGTCTGTGATTTTTTGTTATGGCAGACACTGGGTTAAATGATGCAGCTGAAAGATGCTACAGACTCCGACTACATCCCTAGGAAAGTCCATCCAACAGTCCCCGGAGCCAAACTGGTGCTGGACAGGGTGAGGGCATGAGTCACTCCAGGCAGTGAGGGCCACAGTGTGCTCTTGCCAGTGGGCCAGTGCTGAGGCTTGGATGCAAGCGCTGGGCTCGAATGCGAACCCACATGCGGCCAACGACTCGGTGTGGGGAGGTCCGGCGCGTTAACCACGCGCAGTGGTCGGCGTGGTGCCTGGCACAGAATGGGTGCTCAGTAGGCCGCTTTGTCATTACAATTCCCACACCCCTCTGCTAGCGGACAAACAGCGTATTGAGTAGTGAAGAGCAAAGACCTGGGGCCAAACTGCGGGGATTCAAGTCCTGGCTTTGTCCCGTTCTGTGTGGCCTTGGACAACTGCTTGACTTCTCTGTGCCTCCAAGCCACATCTGTGAAGGGATTACAGTACAGACCTCACAAGAGTTTCTGTGAGGATTAAATGAGTCACTACTAGTAGAGTGCTTTGAATAGAGGCCAACCCACAGCGACCTCTCCAGGCACGCTCTCTAAGTGAATACCGGCACCAGCATAGGGAACTCTGGCAGGGCAAGGAGGGAAGGTGACTTCTGCCTAGGCTTAGATTTGAGCTCAGCTTTGTTTTAATTTTTTTATTTTGTTGAGATGGAGTCTTGCTCTGTTGCTCAGGCTGGAGTGCAATGGCGCGATCTCGTCTCACTGCAACCTCCGCCTCCTGGGTTCCAGCGATTCTCCTGCTTCAGCCTCCCGAGTAGCTGGGATTACAGGCACCGGCCATCTGCCCAGCTAATTTTTATATTTTTAGTAGAGATAAGGTTTCACCATGTTGGTCAGGCTGGTCTTGAACTCCTGACCTCAACTGACCCACCTGCCTCGGCCTCCCAATGTGCTAGGATTACAGGTGTCAGCCACTGCGCCCAGGCTGAGCTCAGCTTTTGAGAGCGATGGGTTAGTGATTTCGGATGGAGAAAGAAAACGTGAGGCATCCCTGAGTGAGGAGGAAACAGTCTGTGGCAGGGCTTGGGGATGTAGCAGCCATGGGGTGTGTTACTGACATGAGGGCAGGTGAAGGCCTGGGGCCTGATCACATCTGGTCCCTCCATGGTTCAAGCCACTGTCAGCCCTGCACACCAGACATCATGCAAGAAGGTTATGGAATTCCCACAGCACCCCAGGGCAGTAGATACTTTCGTTATCCCCATTATGCAGTGGGGGAAATTGAGGCCCAGAGGGCTGGGGACGGGCCTGGGGCTGATGGGAAGGCAAGAGAAGGAGAATCTGAGGAAGGGGGACGAGAGAGAGGAGGTGGGAAGATGGGAGTTGAATTTCCAAAGGAGAGAGGCATCTGTGGAGGGACCCAGGAGGCAAAGGAGGGTCCGAGACTGAACTGAGCGGATTTGGAGGAGCCCCCTGGGCTCCAGTTCACAGCCCGTCCCCACCCCTGCCCCCAGCTTCCTGGTGCCTGGCCGTCTGATGAATAAGCTTGTATCACCTGCCACTTGTGCCTGTATCATACCTGTGTGCTACACCTGTGTGTCACTCTTGTGTGTTGCAGATGTGGAGGCAGGTGGGCATCTGTCTTTACAGCTTCATTCCCCACCCCTGGAGCTGACACCTTTTGGTTCCTAGACTTGGCTTCTTGCTGAGCCTGGCCACACTACTGTGCGGGGGGAAGCAAGGCGGGTGAAGCAGGAGGAGCTGGTCATGGGGGCTGCAGGGGAGTCCCTGAAGGGGGCTGTTCCTTGGACTGGGAGATGGAGAGAGGGGTGGACAGGAGATGGAGAGGGTGACTCAGGGCCAGGCTATTGGAAGAGGCTGAGGGGACAGAGGTCACGCAGCTGACTGATATGCTGGATGGAGAAGGTGTGGGCAGGGAGGGTGAGGAGGGTCTAGGCTTTGGGCTTGGGACCTGAGTAGAAGTCAAGGGGCTCAGGACAAGAAGAGGGTGAGAAGGCAGGAGGGTGAGCCCACGTGGGGCCACGGTAAGTTTGAGGGGCTCACAAGACCTCCAGCTGTGGATGTCACTGGACTTACGGGGCTGGGGCTCAAGACAGGTCCAGGCTGGACACATTCATCAGTAAGATTAAACCCCTGGCCAGAGAATGAGCCGAGCAGAAGGGAGAGAGGACACTGGACACACAGCGGTCAGAGAAGACTCCGTCAGAGCAGCAGGAGGAGCGGAGTCCGGACACCAAGGAGAAGAGTGGCTAATGGGGTTAGACCCCCACCCAGAGGCCACTGGGTCTCCAACAAGGAGGCCATGGCCAGCACAGGTTCAGGGAGAGGGGCCATGGTGAGAGCTGACCTTGGAGCTCAAAGGGAGAATAGGGGCTGGGTGCGGTGGCTCACACCTGTAATCCCAGCACGTTGGGAGGCCAAGGTGGGTGGATCACCTGAGGTCAGGAGTTCGAGACCAGCCTGGCCAACGTGGCAAAACCCCATCTCTACTAAAAATACAAAAATTAGCTGGGCGTGGTGGCATGTGCCCATAATCCCAGCTACTCCGAAAGCTGAGGCAGGAGAATTGCTTGAACCCAGGAGGCAGAGGTTGCAGTGAGCCGAGATCGTGCCACTGCACTCCAGCCTGGGTGACAGAGTGAGACTCCATCTCGAAAAATAAATAAATAAATAAATAAAAATAATAAATAAATAAAAACAAAGGGAGAATAGGACGTGACACTGGAGATGGCCCATCTAGAGCTATGCTTCTTTACCTTGGAATCTTGCATACGGGAATCTCGCATACTGGAATCTCAGGGGAGCTTTAATGTTCACTAATGGGCCAGGTGCTGTGGCTCACTCTTGTAATCCCAGCACTTTGGGAGGCTGAGGCAGGAGGATCACTTGAGCCCAGGAGTTCAAGGCTACCCTGGGCAATACAGTGAGACCTGCTCTCTACAAACAAACAAACAAACGAACGAAGCCCAGCATGGTGGCATGTGCCTGCAGTCCCAGCTACCCGGGAGGCTGAGGTAGGAGGCTCTTGAGTCCCGAAAGTGAAGGCTGCAGTGAGCCATGATCACACCTCTGCACTCCAAACAGAGTGAGACCTAGTCTCAAAAAACCAAACCAAACCAAACCACAACAAAATAACACTGATACCTAAGCCACCCCAGTGATGGGTGGGTGGCTCAGGCACGGGGAATTTTTTTTTTCTTTTTTTTTTTTGAGACGGAGTCTCACTCTGTTGCCCAGGCTGGAGTGCAGTGGCGTGGTCTTGGCTCACTGCAACCTCCATCTCCCAGGTTCAAACGATCCTCCTGCTTCAGCCTCCCAAGTAGATGGGATTACAGGTGCCTGCCACCACGCCTGGCCTAATTTTGTATTTTTAGTAGAGATGGGTTTTCACTATGTTGGCCAGACTGGTCTCGAACTCCTGACCTCAGGTGATCTGCCCGCCTCGGCCTCCTAAAGTGCTGGGATTACAGGTGTGAGCCACCCCACCTGGCCACATGGGAATTTTTAAAAGTTTCCCAGGTGATTCCCTAGTGCAGCTGAGGTGGAGAAGCACCAGTTCAAAAACCATAGGTGGGATCAGGTGGTCTGCCCAGCATCGCTCCTGGAACCACCCCAGGACAGAATGTTGCCAGTCTCCAAAGCTTAGAACTGAGCTCCTCAGCTGCAGCTCCTACTTCAATCACTTCCCAGGGTTTCCAAAATCTGGGGCCAAAATCCCTGTCCACCCTCTCAGTCCACCCTCTCAGCCTGGGCAGTTGAGCCTTAAAAGAAGAGAACAGAGGTCGGACGTGGTAGTTTATGCCTATAATCTCAGCACTTCGGGAGGCCAAGGTGGGCGGATCACAAGGTCAGGAGTTCAACACCAGCCTGGCCAATATGGTGAAACCGTCTCTACTAAAAATACAAAAATTAGCCAGACATGGTCGTGGGCGCCTGTAGTCCCTACTTGGGAGGCTGGGGCAGGAGAATCACTTGAACCCCGGAGGTGGAGGTTGCAGTGAGCCGAGATCATAGCACTGCGCTCTGGCCTGGGCGACAGAGCAAGAGTCCGTCACACACACACACAGAGCAGAGGACAAGGGGGCATCACTGCACTGCCACTGCCACAAGGGGGCAGCCACGCACAGGGCCAGGCTCCGGATGGACGTGCATCTGCCACTATCGGAGAACTGAGGATCCTTGGTCTCCTCACTGGCTAGACAGGAACAATAGATATGGACACCTCATAGAGTTGCCTTGAGACCACAAGTGAGCTGATGTTCTCTCTGGAGTGAGAGTTCCCTTCTGCTTGTCTGAACACGTACTGAGCAGCTGCGATGCATTGGGCATCTCCTCTCAGCAGTGTTTGCATGAACTTTTTGGAGCTCAGCATACAATTCCAAAGCATGGTGCCGGGGCCAGCAGAGAGCTTTGAACTAAAGGAAATTGGAAAGCCTCAGAAGCAAAGTTTTTCTGCCCTTCTGCTGCCCTCCTGTCTCTAGCCCTTCTCCCCCAGAGTGAGTCAGAGAAACCAGACTTCTTCTTCCCCAAGGCAGGTCACAGAAACTAGAACCCGTCTCCCTCAAAGCAAGCCATAAAACTAGGTAGGTCACTCTCTCCCTTCTGTCTTGAAGACCATTCCAGAGGGGTATGAAGGAACACTGCACAGAGAGGCCAAGAAGAATCTGCGCAGACAGCCTTCCTGGGTCCCCTCAGCCTATCACCATTGAATCACACCCTTTGTCCAATTGCATTGCTACAAGCTGTGTACTCTTTACCAAACCTGAGTACAAAAACAGATAGCTGGCTGGGCACGGTGGCTCACGCCTGTAATCCCAGCACTTTGGGAGGCCAAGGTGGGTAGATCACCTAAGGTTAGGAGTTTGAAAGCAGCCTGGCCACCATGGCGAAACCCTGTCTCTACTAAAAATACAAAAAATTAGCTAGGCGTGGTGGCGGGCGTCTGTAGTCCCAGCTACTTGGGAGGGTGAGGCAGGAGAATTGCTTGAACCCAGGAGGTGAAGGTTCCAATGAGCTGAGATCACGCCATTGCACTCTGGCCTGGGCAACAGAGTGAGACTCTGTCAAAAACAAACAAACAAACAAACAAACAAAATTACTTTGCTCTGCCTCCCAAAGTAATCCCAGCACTTTGGGAGGCAGAGCAGGCCCGAGACTAGCCTGACCAAAATGGAGAAACCCCATCTCTACTGAAAATACAGAATTAGCCGGGCATGGTGGTGCATGCCTATAATCCCAGCTGCTCAGGAGGCTGAGGCAAGAGAATCACGTGAACCCAGGAGGCGGAGGTTGAGGTAAGCCAAGATCGCGCCATTGCACTCCAGCCTGGGCAACAAGAGTGAAATTCCGTCCAAAAATTAATTAATTAATTAAATTAAAATAAAAAATTCAAACAAACAAAAAAAAAAAAAAAAAGAAAAAGACATCTTTCCCTGGGTTTTGGGGTCATTTCTTTCTCTCTTTTTTTAAAGAGATGGGAGTCTCACTATATTGCCCTTGCTGGTATTGAATTCCTGGCCTCATATAATCCTCCTGCATCAGCCTCCCAAGTAGCTGGGACTAAGGGTCTTCATTTCTTTTCTTTCTTTTTTTTTTTTTCAGTGACGGAGTCTTGCTCTGTCGCCCAGGCTGGAGTGCAGTGGCACCATCTCAGCTCACTGCAACCTCCGCCTCCCAGGTTCAAGTGATTCTCCTGGCTTAGCATCCTGAGTAGCTGGGATTACAGGCGCACGCCACCATGCCCAACTAATTTTTGTATTTTTAGTAGAGATAGGGTTTCACCATGTTGGCCAGGTTGGTCTTGAACTCCTGACCTCAAGTGATCTGCCTTATCTACAGTTTTAGCACCTTGATCTAACTTGGCTGTCTGTGGACACCACAAGACACCTCGGTATCTGAGGGACACATTTTCTTCCTTGCTGGAGCCAGCCTGCCTGGGCTTCTGTTATGTACAGCAGAATCCTAACCCACCCAGGAGGCGCAATGACTGTGTGCAGAGTCAACTCTCTGCAGTCCTCCCCCGATCCCTGAAGAAGGCAGGAGTGGAATGTGGCACAGTCAAGGTGACTGTGAGTGCAGGTCAGGGCAGCAGCCTCTCCAGACCTTCCCAGTAAGGCTGCCCAGGTCCTGGGGCAGAGTGTGTTTGAGGGGTTTCACATTAATCTGTCAGGAAAGATGGCATGCCGACCTGCAGGCTGACCTGGAAGGGGTCCCAGCACCCGACACTGCTCTGGCCGTCAGCCATCAGGCAGTGATACCATCTGCCATCTTCACTCCCCAGGCACCTCTGTAACTGCTCCAGGACCCCGACAAGCACAGCCCTCCACTGCCCTCCATTCAAGGGTATCCCTCCCTCATTCATAAATTCATTCATACATTCATCAAATGTGGACTGTCCCGCTCATTATGCTGGACACCATTCCAGATGCAGAGACTGTGTGCCGGCTTTTCTGTCTCCTCTCGCCCCACAGTCCACTCTGCCCTTCTCTGCTCAGAAGGCTGGGCTCTAGAGACCGCGTCACGGGGCTGTCTTCCCCCTGGCTTCCTCTTAGGTTCAGCTAATGGGAGCAGTGGCAGCAAGACCAGAGGGCAGGAGGAGAGACAGATGGGGGGCTTTATTCTGATTTCCACACTTCGGCATGTGCAGCAGCCAGCCTCCGAGACAGCCTTGCTGCTCTTGGCTCCTGGCATCTGTGCCCCTGTGTAGTGTCCTTCCACATTGTAGCAGGGCTGGTCTGGGTGAGCAACAGAATCATCAGAATCAATAGAATGGCAGCAATGATGGTTTGTGACTTCTGAGACTGGGTCTTAAAAGGTATTGTGGGAGTTGGGCTCACACCTACAATCCTAGTGCTTTGGGAGGCCAAGGCAGGGGGATTGCTTGAGGCCAGGAGTTTGAGACCAGCCTTGGCAACATAGTGAGGCCCCCATGTCTATAAGAAAAAAACCCAAAAAATTAGCTAGGCATGGTGGTGCCTGCCTCCAATCTCAGCTACTCAGGAGGGTGAGGTGGGAGGATCACTTGAGCCTGGTAGTTCCAGGCTGCAGTAAGTTATGATCACACCACTGCACTCCAGCCTGGGCATCAGAGTGAGACCCTTTCTCAAAACAAACAAACAAACAAACAAACAAAACAAAACAAAAAAACAAGGCCAGGCATAGTGGCTCACGCCTGTAATCCCAGCACTTCGGAAGGCTGAGGTGGATCACCTGAGGTCAGGAGTTTCAGACCAGGCTGGCCAACATGGCAAAACCCCGTCTCTACTAAAAATACAAAAAATTAGCTGAGTGTGGTGGCAGGTGCCTGTAATCCCAAGCTACTTGAGAGGCTGAGGCAGGAGAACTGCTTAAATCCAGGAGGCAGAGGTTGCAGTGAGTCGAGATCGCACCACTGCACTCCAGCCTAGGTGATAGAGTGAGACTCTGTCTCAAAAAAAAAAAAAAAAAAAAAGGCATTATGGCTTCTATATTATCACCTGTTGTGGGATAAGCCAGCTGCCAGCATGTGAGGACACTCAAGCAGTCCTATGGAGAGGCTACAGGGCGAGTGTGCCGCCCTGGAAGTGGACCTGCCGACTTCTTCTTTTTTTTGAGATGGAGTTTCGCTCTTGTTGCCCAGGCTGGAGAGCAATGGTGCGATCTCGGCTCACGGCAACCTCCGCCTGCCGGGTTCCAGTGATTCTCCTGTCTCAGCCTCCCAAGTAGCTGGGATTACAGGCATGTGCCACCACTCCCAGCTAATTTTGTATTTTTAGTAGACATGGGGTTTCTCCATGTTGGTCAGGCTGGTCTCCAACTCCCAATCTCAGGCGATCTGCCCCCCTCGGTCTCCCAAAGTGCTGGGATTACAGGCGTAAGCCACGGAGTCTGGCAGAGCTGCCAACTTCTGCAAAGTCTTCTGACACCTGCAGCCCTGACCAATGTCTTGAGAGACCCAAAGCTAAACTACCTAGTAGCTGAGACTAGAGGCAGGCACCACCATGCCTCTGCAATCCTGACCTGCAGAGACTATAACAATAAATGTCTATTGTTTTGGGGTAGTTTGCTATATGGCAACGGATAATGCAGCATGGCTCCGGACCAGGTGTTCTCACCCTGCCTCTGGCAATACAGCTTGTCCTCCTGTGAAACAACTTCCTACCGCTGCTGTCTCTGGATGTCTCAACATCCCCTGTTGACTTCCTTTATCCTGTCCTCAACCCTTTACTAAACTCTCTTCAAATTTCACAATGGAATATGTTACCTCCTTCCCGCCTGGTGCAGGATGGAATTGTGAACAAGACAGACACCCTTCCCTTCAGAGTTTATATTCTAGTGGGGAAAACAGACCATAAGTTAGCCAACAAGTAAATAAGCAAGGTGATTTCAGAGACCAGTAAGTAAAATGGAGAAATGAATGGAAAAATAAATGGGGCTCGAGACAGGCTGATCAGGAGCCTCCATGAGGCAGGCTTGTCAACGAAGGCCTCTCAGAGGCCAGAGGCTCAGTCTGAACTCAGGAGAAGGAAGCTCGGACAGAGGAGGCTGGAGCAGTCAGAAAGAGCAGTCAGAGGGAGCAGCGATGTCCCTAAGGTAGGAGAGGGTGTGGAGGTGTCAGGGGCAGAGGAGGAAGGCCCACATGCTAGAGCAGAGCTTGCAGGGTGGCAAGTAGGAGAGGGGAGCTCAGAGACTCAGGCAAAGCCAGGTGAGGAGTTTGGGTTTTATTTAAACTACAGCACGGCCCCTCACTGAAGGATTTTCAGTGAGGGTCTGTGTAGTATCCAATTTACCTTTGGAACGAGCTCTCCGGTCTTGACACCTCTGTCCACAATGTCTAGACCCATAACGTGGGCTGACGTGAACTCAGATGCAAATTGCTCTGACCAGGACATCCTGGTCAGCCCTCTGGGGTGGATGGAGGGGCTGCTCCTACCACCAGCCTGGGGACCTCCCACCCCTGCCTCATCCAGAGAGCCTCGCTTGCCACATGGGCACGAAAGGGGCCCCCCAGGTCTCTGGGCTTCAGCAGGGCTCGCCCACTCCGGCAGGGTCTGACTTGTTTTGAGGAAAACAAAGTCCAGGTAATGAAGTGGTTTGAGGAAGGTTACACCATGCAATGGACTGAATGTTGGTATGTCCCCAAAATTCACATGTTGAAACCTAATTCCCAGGGTGATGGTATTCAGAGGTGGGGCCTTTGGGAGGTGATTAGGCCACGGGGGTGGAGCTCTCACAAAGGGATTTGTGCTCCTTTGCCCATTTCCTGCCATGTGAGGACACAAGAAGGTGACTGTCTGTAACCCAGAAAAAGGTCCTTGCCAGTCACCAACCAGGCTGGCACTCAGATCTCAGACTTCCAGCCTTCAGAAGTGTGAGAGATAAATTTCTACTTTTGTAAGCCACCCGGTCTACGATAATTTGTTACAGCTACCTGAATGGACCACAACAACCCAGGTAGGCACCCCCCGGCCCCGCCCTACCCAGACAGAAAGGGAAGATCAGAAGGCAGGAGTTCCCGCCCCTCCTCCTGGCCTCGCCTGGCCCTGTCTCACAGGGTCTCCCGATGGCCCTTACCCACTCCCTGGCCTGCCTCTCTCTCTGAGAGGGTGGGTCCTTCTCCCCACACAGGCCATCCGTGAGGCAACTTGTGAGGGGCAGGTTGGGGAGGGAGGGGAGCTCGGCTGCTCCGACCAGGCCCCTCCTCCTGCCCCTTGGGCACTGACCACCCAGGGACCCCCGGCCTGTGTCCCGCCCAGCTCTGAGTCACTGCATAGGCCCAAATCACACCCATGGTTCTCCTCGGAGGTGTAACCTTGCTCAGATCACTTGACTGAATTTTGTTTTCCTCAACTCAAAGATGGGCATACACATAGCCCTCCTATTTCCTTTTTGCTTTTTTGAGAGCCCCATTGCCTTTCGCTGTCTCATCTCTGAGCAACTCCATTCCTGCTCTAGGAAAGGCAGGGTCTGGCACCTGGCAAGGCCTCCTCACAGGCCTGACTCCCGTCCCTTCCCCCCTCCCCAGGCAGAACCAGGTGGAACTGCATGAGAAGCGTCAGAGGCGCCAGCCCCAGCCAGCGCCCTGTGGCTCCTGGCACCAATCAGGCCTCAAGGCTTCCTCAACACCAGCTTTCCTTCCCCTCCCATTGGGCCCTGTATCCCGACCTTCTGCAACATTGTGCTCCTGACCCTGGCCAGCTCCCAGCCCTCCACAGCTGGGCCCCCACCTCAGAGCCTTCATATCAGGTGGCCCCAGAGTCAGAGAGAAGGCCCCCGAAAAAGCCGCAGATAGAGCTCAGCCCCAGGAAACGCCTTTCCAGAGCAAGGCTCCAGCTCACTGTAGGACCACGGTCAAGTCTGTGTCCAGGCCGAGCAAGGGGTGGACTTGGGAACCATCTCACTCCTGGCCTAGATCCTACACCAAAAGGAAAAACTTCCCTCCCGCACCCCTTCATCCTGCTCTGGTTTCCTGACTGCCAGCAGGGAAGCACTTCTTTTGGAAGCCACTGGAAATTGACGGATGAGACAGAAAAAACCAAAGCAACAGAGAAGCGCTCAAGTGTGGAAATGTCCCCGCCCAGCCCTCCCCTTCCCACCGGGTCCAGCTGCATAGCCCCGGGGAAGCCTAGACCTGGAACTGCAGGAACAGGGCAGAACCTCCCATCCAGGAGGGGCTAAGCGGCAGATGTGGAGCCTGGAGAGCCATGGAGCTTTCCCTTCCGAGCTCCCAAGGCCAGCAGGAAGAGGACATGAGTGAAGGGATGGGTGTCAAAGGACATTCAGCCTCAGAGGTGAAGACATCTGGGAGTGGTGGGACTGAGGCAAAGTGGACAGCCCCATGCAGGGCCCTGGCCAGCTTTCTATAACACCTTTGTGCAAATAAGAAAAAGTTCACCTCCGGGGGACACAGGCTTGCACCAGGGCTCACGGCTTGGTGGGTAGAGAGAGGGCTGGATTTGAACTTTCCCCTTCCTCCCCTACCTCGCCACCCCTCTGTATGCATGCTTTTGTGCAAGGCACAACCTGTACAACTGTATGTGGTGGCCTTGGCCCCGTATAACAGGGATGGCTACTTAGCTCCAGCCCTGCAGAAATGAGGGCTTCATGTTGCTGGAGCTTCCAGTTTTTCAAGGGCAGCTGAATATAGGGATCATGTGAAAAATTCTGGTTTTTAAATGTTGGCAGTGAATTCACCCCCTGGGCCAAACAAAACCAATCTGTGCTGGTGGCGCCAAGGGAGAGCACCTCAGGCTCTTGGCACCTGCAGGATGGGCTTGTCCTCCTTGGGCATAAAGCTGCTCTGCCCTGACACCCACCGCACACCCCGGGACCTGGCTGGCTCGGACCACAGCCACCCTACCGGCTTGGGACAGTGGATGTAGCGTGCCAGGCTGATGATGAGGTCGTGTGTGATGGGGTCCACCAGGTTCCGGAAGCTGGCGTAGCGATACAGAACATCATCTAGTGAGGTCGACTCCATGCCCAGGTCCTGCAAGAGCAAAGGATGCCCAGAGGTCAGGGCTGGCTGCCCCACCCAGCTCACCCACCATCCCCAGGAGAAGTAGGCACAGGCCCCTGGAGGCAATTCTGCCTCCCAGAGCCCCAGTGGGGAGCGTCTGCAGAACTTCCCTCAGGGGCCGGGCAGGCCCCTCCTGTTTGTCTTTACCTCCAAGTTGAGAAGAGTGGGGACTGGCCTCTGCAGGCTCCACAGTTTGTGTGGGTCCTGGCTTGTGGCCCTCTCCTAGGACAGCCTCTGACCTTTGTCTCTCTGGTTTTCCAGAGGAGGAAGCCAAGGGTGGCCCGCCTTGGTGCAAGCAGCTGCTTCTCCATCGTGGCAAAATTTGGAATTGACAAAACTGCCTTGTGACAGGATGGTTTATTGATATTTATTTGTGTTTTCTTCCTGCTTCCGACGTTTTTACTGCTCCTTCTGTAGCTGATGCAGCCTGAGTGTTCCTTTGCCTTGGGGGTTTCGGGGTTGTAAGGACAGCCTGCTAGGCACCCAGAAGGAAACCTCACCAGGACTCCCTCAGAAAGGTACTGAGTGGAATCTTCCCGACGGGAGGGGAGTAGCTTGGAGGCGAGTGACACTAAGTGTGGTGGGGCCGCAGCAGAAGCCGCTGGAGCAGAGCTTCCCTGGGTCTGAGGGAGGAATTGGGTCTGGGGGCTCAGGACACACCACCCCAGAATATGGCACCCTGGCATCTGAGGTGGCAGCCGACGCAGGAAGGTCTCTCTGACTGCCATCCTCCCCTGAAGCAGGCCCTGAAGAATACTGTGACCTTCCTCTAAAGTAGGTCATGAGACCCCGAGCTTAAAACGGAGTGATGGGCTTTGGAGAAGTAAGGAAACATGACATGCCTGCCCTGGGGTGGGGACTAAACTTGGTGCCACTCCATGTGAAAGGGGTAGTTACGCCTGCTCCCTGTCCTCAAGCTCCCCCGCCCCCACCCCCGCCCAATTTCTGCCATCCTTGGGTATGAGCTACACTGCAGGTCTGACCCTAGTTTGGTGCCTTACACAGACCAGGAAATGCTGACATTTCCATCCGGAGACTGTCCTCACGCCATCCTGGGGAACAAGAGGCATCCCTGGGTGGGGGGCAAAGCAGGCCCACCCACTGCGGGCCGTCCTCATTCTCGGGGCTCCCACAGCTTCCCCAGCACAGCCCAGAGGTGAAAGGCTCCCAGCCCAGGTGGCTGGGGTCCAGTACCCTGGGGACAGAAAGTCTGGGCAGGGAATGTGTGGGTGACCAGCTGAGTTTGCTCCTTGTCATTTTGTTTGTATTCTGAACTTTTAAAATACCTTCCCCACATGATTCTTAGAAATCCCTGGAAGGCAAACAGGCTGGACATCATTATACACTGTCTACAGATGGAGACACCAAGGCCCACGCCTTCTGTGCTGTTGGAATTTCAGGAAGGATGGGGGTGGGGCGGCGCGGCCTCAGCCCTGGGCCTGTTCTGCATATCTCATTGCTCTTATCTGCCAGGGGGTGGTGAGAGGGTGGTTGAGCTGGGCAGATGGAGGGCAGGGATGGGCTCTGTGGTCTGGCAGCTGACATTGCTACAAGCAAATAAAGAGTCTTTGCTGGGGGCTCTGGAGGGCCTGGGTGTCACGCCTGGGGGTGGGAGGAGCCTCCTGGGGGGAGCCCCTTGGAGCCCACCTGCCAGCCAGGTCCTACCTGCCATGGTTGGGGGGCACTCTGCCCCCACCCTCATTAAGGCTTCATTCATGCCTCAATGAGGACACAAGGCCAATTGTGAGGACTCTGTTTTCCACGTGGCAGGAATGAACCTTGGAGGCGAACTGCCAGGCCCTGTGCCAGGCTCTCTGGCTGCTGAAAAAATTTGCTGGGAACCAGGACCTGGGGGCTCAAGGTCTGGTGTGGATGCAGTCAGGGGAGGCTTCTGAAGCACTGGCTGGTAAAGGTTCCAGAGCTGCACTCCCTTGTAGAAGCAGGTGCGATATCCGCCGTCACCCTCTGGCCTTGCCCCGGCTTTTTCAATCCCTCAGCCAGGGCTGTGTCCTGAAGCAAGCAACCTGCCACTGCTGAGCCTGTTTCCTCATCTGTAAAATGGGGACAGTGACCCCAGCATCACAAGGAGGTAAGGGGAACAAGACCAAGTGCTACATGTAAAGCCCCTGGCAGGGAACAGAGAAAGCAGCAGTGCCCTTTCTACTTCATTTCTGCCCCCTCCTCCCTGGAAGGCCCGTCCTCCCCTTCTGCAGGGGTTCTCCATCTCCGGGACTACAGACAGACCCATTTGAGAATGTGTCAAAAGCCATGAGCTCTCTCCCTAGAAAAATGCAGGAATCAGGGCCAGGCGGGGACCTGGGCACACAGAGTCCACGCTGGCCTCATGGTCAGGAGGGTGTGTCGGAGCCGTGTGGACACGAGGGACACCAGGATACAAACTGTCACCCACTAATGTGCAAAATCACAGCCCTGCCCTCCCTGGGGCGGGAGGAGGCTGGGGACACAGGAAGGCTGAAAGTCAAAGTGCTTGTGTTCTACAATCTCAGAGGGCCTGTGTGGTCAAACAGGCTGTGGCCCAGTGCCTGGCTTGCCAGCCAGACCCTGCCTACAGCTTGAGGCTCCCCTTCCTGGGGACAGGGAGCTGGGGAAGGAGGGCAGTTGAGGTGGAAACAGAAGGGTGGTTATTCCCGTGGTCAGAGGCTGCCCTGGTGGCCACGGGGAGGAGGCCAGAGGCATGCAGTTATTTTTCTTTTACAGTCTGTCGAGCAGGCTGGGCTGCTCCTCTGTGGTTGGTGACTTAGTGCCAGCCTCTATCCCTCCTCTGCTTCACCCCTGGGCACCCCTCTCCTCCGTGAGCACTCCTGGCACCTAGTGGTATCCTCCTTCCAACTGTCCCTGCAGTCTGTCCCTGAATGACCCTGGGAAATAGCACTGGGTTTTAGGTCCTGGCCAGCCCCAACTCGCTGTAAGTCTGTGGTAAGGGACTTCCCTCTTGTGATCCATTTTCCCATCTGTTAAATGGGCAGATGAACCACACTAATGGTTATTAAACTGTGTTCTAACATCTTGGGGCTGACGGTCGGGGGCTGCGGTAGACAAGAGGGAGGTGAGAGGAACCAGCAGGGCTGTAGGCTGCGGTTCTTACAAAGCAACTCCTGGTTACAAACAAACGCAGTTCTGTTCCAAAGAAAAGCGTGAAAGCCCTGGACCAGATGACTGCCTGGGTTTCTTGTGTTCCTAGCAGCCTTGCCTCATCTTCCTGGACCCCCTACATCTCCAAACCAGTCTAGGCCACCCCTGGAAGGACCAAGAAAATCCTAGTTGCCAACCCAGGAGGCTGGGCAGGTCTGTGAAGATGCCAAACGTCCTTTCCGGAGCCCAGTCCCCTGCCATCTCCTCGCGCCGTCCCCCTGGTTGCCCAGCTGCTGACTGTGGCTCCACCTCTCTGGAGCACTGTCGGGTTCATGTGGTTGTTGCTTGGGAGGGGAAAAGGAGTGTAGAGGCAGGATGGGAGGGAAGGAGGAGGGTCTTCTAGAAGGCAGCTCAGGGTCACTGTGAGTCACGGCCAACCAACGCTGGCCCGCCCTGTGAATTCCAGCTGGGGTGGGGCTCCCCGAGGTCCCAGGGCTAACACAGGGAAAGCCAGATAGAGGCTGGCCAAAGGCCATGGCACACATTATTGCTTTATTGCTTTATTTCGACCCCACCTAAGTCCACAGGATGCTTGTGCTAATTGAGGGCACTTCATAGTCCTGAAGACCTTGGGCTACTTCCTGCCTCCGTGATGTCCTCTCCATCCCCCCTCCCCTAAGCCAGGCTATTGGAGATGATGGTGTCACCAGCTGCTGGGACTACCCATGGGGCTGGGTGTGAGGGAGAAGAGGTCACCAGATCCTCAGGTATCTCAGGAGGCTGCAGCCTGGGCCACAGCCCTGGGAACAGGCTCCTTTCTGACTCTGCACCCATGGCCTGCCCTTGTTCTCAGGAAGACACAGAATGGGGGTAGGCACACGAGGCCTGCTGCATGTGCAAAGGAAGTAGAAGTATCAGATCCAGGTGTGGTCCCTGCAGCCCCTCCTGTGCACTGTACTACTCTTGGAGGGGCTGGTTTGTCTTAAAAAGCACGAGGCATTGAGGACAATCCCATTTTCCTCATGATAGGTCTAAACGGTACCACCTCTAGTACTGTTGGTGGACGGTTCCTCATCAGGATGTCTGGGAACACCAGCAGGTACGCCTGAGTCACTGCTGGTGGGGAGTGACACTCGGAGAGCGTGGCTGGCCTGACACCAAGTCACCCTTGGCTCCCTTACCGAGCTGCCGGACCCAACACACATGGTATCTCATGATACATGGTATCTCAAAGAAGGGGGCCCTACATGACTGGAGCATGAATAAACAGGTCTGGGGACTCACTGCAATGGGGAGAGATGATGGGCTTGGGAATAGGGGTGCATGTTTCCAACAAGTGAGTAGAGATTCATGCAAGGCAGTCAGAATGGCATTTCTCAAAGTGTGGTCTGTAGACTTTGGAGAAGCACCCTTAATACCATTTTAGGGGTGCTGTGGGGACCTCTTTTCCAATGACATATCTATGTGATGCCAGATTTTCTTCATAGACGTCAATTAAAACAACCTGTCGCAAGACCCAATGCAAAAGCGTGAGTCTGATAGCTGTCTGTCTTCGAGAAAGTGAGACATGCAAGAGAGTCACAAAAATGGGGAGCAACACCACTCTCCTCACGTGGTTTTTCTTTTCCTTTGGAAAATATAGTTATTTTCATAAAATGTATTTCTTCACTTGTGAACTTATTCTTTTTTATTCTGAGACAGGGTCTTGCTCTGTCATCCGGGCTGGATTGCAGCGGTGCGATCATAGCTTGCTGCAACGTTGAACTCCTGGGCTCAAGCGATCCTCCTGCCTCAGCCTCCAGGGTAGCTGGGACTACAAGTGTGAGGCACTGTAAGGAGCTGCTGTTATTTTTTTAGATGTGAAAACAACCCTATGAATGGTAACAGCTGGCATTTTGCATTCACGTTTGCACACATGTGTGCAAGGCAATGGCACGGAGTGTACATGCTCACTGCCACTCACTCGATGCCTCCCCACAGTTGGACTTGCACCTTCACTCTGTATTTCTGTGCCGTAGGGAAGTCACCCAGTACATGTTTCCCCCAAAGCAGAATACACAGGTGGTTTCTCTTCTGAGCTCTGGCCTCCCTGAGAATTCCTTCATGTTGATGACACACCTGAAGACAACCTGGCTCAACAGAAACTCCCTGCAAAATATTGCAGACAGACTTGGTTACCCTCTGACTTTCAGTGCTGCAGATGAGAATGAGGCTATCTGATTTTTGTTTCTTTAGCTGCTTGTTTAGCCCTGGCACCTGTAGGGCTGTCTTTGCCATAAAACCCCACTGTGTCTCCTGGATAGCCCCAGCAGACTGTCCTCTTCCTAGGAATATCAGTTCAGCATACAGGAGACCTCTGAAGCAACTGATATCTCTACAGCAACTTCTCCAAGTCACCAAAGGGGCATCTCATTCATGACATCGCCCAAACTCCAAAAATCCCTTCCCTGTATCTTCCTCGCTACTCCAACCATCCCTCGCTTTCTCATTTCCACCCTGAAAACCCAGCCCAAATCTTTCTAATACAAATAAACTTAACTTCTCTGGCCAATCCAGTTCTCAGATCCAAAAAGCCCCGTAAAATCCCAGAAAATAACAAGGGTTGGCAAGAATGTGAAGAAACTGAAACCTTTGTGTGCTGCTGGTAGGAATGCAAAATAGTGCAGCCACCATGGAAAATGGTGTGGCAGTTCCTTAAACAAATGAAACACAGAATTGCCATATGATCCAGCAATTCCACTCTTGGGAATATATACCCCAAAGAACTGAAAGCAGGCACTCAAACAGCAGCTATGTCTCCAGCAGCATCATTCACAGTAGCCAAAAGGTGGAAACAATCCGAGTGGCCATCAACAGATGAATGGGGTACACGGAGTGGGGTCTAGCCATGCAACGGAATATTATTCAGCCTTAAAAAGGAAGGGGATTCCAACACATGCTACAGCATGGTGAACCTTGAGGACACAGGGACAAATAAGTGAAATAAGCCAGACACAAAAGGACAAATACTGTCTGATTTTACTTATATGAGGTACGTAGACTAGCTAATTCAGAGACAGAAAGTAGAATGGTGGATACCAGGGGCTGGGGGGAGGGGAAAGAGGAGTTACTGTTTAATGAGGACAGTGTCCGTTGTGCAAGATAAGAGTTCTGGAGATCAGTTGTGCAACAGTGTGAATGCACTTAACACAACTGAGCTGTATGCTTAAAAATGGTTGAGATAGTACATTTTATGTTATTGTATTTTACCACAAATTTTAAAAAGGGCCAGGCCCGGTGGCTCATGCCTGTAATCCCAGCACTTTCGGAGGCTGAAGCAGGAGGACAGCTTGAGCCAGGGAGGTTGAGGCTGAAGTGAGGTATGACAGTGCCACTCACTGCACTCCAACCTGGGTGACAGCCAGACCCCCAAGAAGGCAAACATAGACACGTTCTTGGGATAGGAGGGAGCAGGGGAAGGTGCACATTCTACCTGGCTGTTCTTTTTCTGGCCCTGACACTTGGTTATTAAACATTTTTGCCACCATGTGTCTAGTAGTGGATCTGTTTTCTTTGAATTTCCTTTCAGGTATTGGTCTGCAGAACATAGACCTTTTCTCAGGCTGGCGCTTCCTCAGGAAAACCAACGCTGGCTCTGTGTCTTCTGTATTTGTCTTTTTTGGTATTCTGTGCATGATACACTTTCATCCAGGGTTTCCAGTTTGCCTTCCATGTCACTGATTTCACATCCATCATTACCGCTCTCACTGCCCCCAAGAAGGATTGCAAGTCGGCTAGCATTTCATTTCCTTGCAATTCTTATTTTGCTTGTTAATCTCTCCTTTCATCTCACCCTGTTGGTTTTCTTTTCCATCTCAGCTTGGCCTCTTTGGGTGGCCTTTTATTCTTTTCCTGCAAAGTTCATTTCTTCTGGATCCTGCTGTAGATCATTTTCAGAGGTCGGGGTTCAGGTTCCAGGAAGCTCAGGCTTCCCCCATCCCCAGCTTGTGCACTCTCGAAGAGATCTAGTCTATCAGCGCATCCTTGTCCCCATGACAGCCTCCTTGGGTTGGGGCTGAGTCCACCTCTCAGGACTCTGGCTTGCACAAGAGTCCAGCCCCAGGATGAGACTCAGGCACCGTGCTTACGTGACTCTGACCTTGAGAAGGGACATCTTCACCCACTTCATGGCCTGAATCTCCAACTCTCACAACAGTGAAGTCCACGGAAATCTATAACAATGTCTGTATGTTCAGGACGCTTCCTGTCCTTGGACAAGCCCACTGGCTGCACTGGACTTCTCAGACGCCCTCTCTTCCCGCCTTGGGAGTTGCTGTCTCTGAACGGATGCAGACAGAGGCATGGGAGAGGATGAAGGGAGAGGGGAGTGGAAGAGCCCTCCTTCTACCTCCAAACTGTCACTTCCATGGTACAGGACCAGTTGCCTGGCTTTCTGATTGGCACAGTCCTCAGTCTAAGGGAGAAAGCGGCTTCCTCCCTTCCTTCCGGAGGTCTCAGATTCTTGGAGGAAGGCTGGATGGTGTCTTTCTTGGCCTTGCTCCATGTGTCTAGCAGTGAGGAGGCTCCTCTCAGACTGCCCACCTGTCTTTGTTTCCAGTGTGCTGAGCGTTTGTGTTTTTTTGGTGTGTCATCTTAGGTGTCTTAGGGGAAAGCTAGGAGAAGCCACAGAGGAGGCCGCCAGGCATACTCTATTTTAAACCTCAACTCCCCCCTTCCCTCTTCAACTCATTTTTAACCCCACTCCCAGAAGGAAGGCCCCACGGGAAATTAGCTTTCATTTGTCTGTCTTCTCCAGGCATGACTCTACAGTTTCTGCAACAACACAGCCGAGGAAAGGAGGACGCAGCAAGCGCTGAATATTAACAAGCAAAGGTAGATGCTTCAATATCGAAACCACCAGGGCCCGCATGTGCAAAGCTACTTAATGAGGGTGTAATCAAACACAGTCCACCAGAAGGAAATTAATTAGAGTCCAGAGGGCAAGCAGGAAGCAGAACCAGGCTGCTCTCCCTCCTGGCTCTAGAACATCACTGGCAGCCACTGCTAAGGGAGGGACAAGCCTGGGGGAAGCCAGGCCTCAGCTGGGTGCCAGGGCTCCTGTCCTCTTCCCCACGACATTCCGGCTTGCCTTTGGGGGACACCCAGGGGAGGGAAGGGAAATGTCAGGTTCTGTTAGGGAAACACAGCCTGAGGAAGCCCCCAGGGAGAGAAGCTGGGACATCCCAGAGTTAAGGAGCTGGGCACGGATAAGGCTTGCTTCTCTAGGAAGACAATGGTCTCATAAGGAGGACGGAGTCATAAACAACAGAAATGTATTCTCTCATAGTTTTGGAGACCAGAAATCTGAAATCAGGGTGTTGGCAGAGCTGCACTCCCTCTAGGGATTCTAGGGGAGACTTCATTCTTTCCCCATGTGTGACAGGGAAGGGAGGGATGCCAGGCACAGACCTGTGCACCAAATGAGAGAGACAGATACAGGGTGCAGTGGGATGAATGGTGGCCCCCAAAAGACATGCCCATGCACCTGTGCCCAGAAACTGTGAATGTGACCTCATTTGGAAAAAGGGTCTTCACACACAGATTACCTTCAGGACCCTGAGATGAGATGATCCTGGTTTATCCAGCTGGGAGGGCCCTGAATCCAAAGCAAGGGTTCTTACAAGAGACACAGAGAAGACAGCAATGTGTAGGTGGAGGCAGAGAAGGGAGTGACGCGGCCGCAACCACCAGAAGCTGGAAGGGTGAAAGAGTGAAATGTGCCCTGGAATCTCTGGATGGAACACCGCCCTGCCGACACTCTTACCTCAGACTTCTGGCCTCCGAACCATGAGAGAGTATGTTTCTATTGTTCCGAGTCACTCAGCCGGTGGTCATTGGTTACGGCAGCCCCAGGAAATGAATGCACCAGATTGGATCAGGACAGAGGTGGCATTTTCCCCAGGGGCACACCAGGCAAAAGGGAGAAGAGATCAAGGCAAGGGGCCGGGACTCCTCCCTTCTTCCACTGCTGTGGACCTCAGCCAAGAGCACAGCTGTGGGCAACCAAGGACATTACTGCCAGAAATCAACTTGCTGTCTCCACCAGCCCCGGAGCCTCTGTGGGTATATGACACACACTCCTTTGCTGTCTGCTCGCAGAGACAGGGCTATACTAGTCAGAAATGCTTCCTATAGGACCCCCAAGGTGTTTCTCAGCTCAACAGGGGAAAGAACCTTTCAAAACAGGTGATGAAGGAAATGCCAACACCACTCATGACAAGGGCGAGGCTTGAAGACACTCCACTAAGAGAAATAAGCTAGGCACGAGAGGACAAATACTGCATGAGGCCACTTACATGAGGGACCAAGGGTATCTAATTATTCAAAGTACTCAAATTCACAGAGACAGAGAGTAGAATGGTGGTTGCTGGGACTGGGGAAGAGGGAATTCGTGTTGGGTGGGGACAGGGTTTCAGTTTGGGGACGATGAAAAAGTTCTGGAGATGGAAAGTGGTGATAGTTGCACAGCAATATGAATGTGCTTAATGCCACTGAACTGTGCACCTAAAATGGTTAAAACGGCATTTTATATTTGTATATTTTATCATAATAAAAAAATAGTGGTGAGCTCACCGTCACTGGAAGGATACAAGCAGAGGAGAGACACTCATCAGCCGGCACTGCTGAGGCAGGATTTCTGGACCACAAGGAAGGTGGCCACTAAGAGCTGCCCTCCAGCCCCCTGTGACTCTTCTCATCAGCATGGCCCAGGATGCAGGATCCTGGCATCCAAGGAGGTGCCACTAAGTAGCTATAAGACGTGGGGCCTGGTGAGAGGAACTAGGAAAGAACTCAGAAAAAAAAAAAAAGCAGCAACAACAAAAAGCCAGTGACGAAGTTGCGTGGATGGCGGAAGGGGAGGAGGAGTTTGGTGATGGAGTTTGAAGACCAGGACTGAGACCCCCCCGCTGGAGGGGTATGTGGGGTGCAAAAGCAGAAGTGGCACCAGTGGGCTTGACTGCTCCAGAGAGGGGCATCGCTCCTCAGTGCCTTTAGCCCTGAAAGTGCCACTGTCACACAGGGCGGCCCTGGAGCAAAGTGCGAGTGCACTGAGGCATATGGAAATCTGGTATCTCACACATTTGTCACGTCATGTTCAGGAGAATTAGGCGTATCAGAGTATCTAACAGACTGGCCTTCCAATCCCCACTTAAAACGGGTAATTGAGTAGCTGATTTTAAGCTTATGATTTGAAGCAGAACACCGGAAGTGGATTCAGCCAAGTTTGTAAGTTTTGAAATGTTTCAGAGAACTAATAGTCATCATATTTATCAGTTTATTAAATTTTAAGAACTGTTTAGGAACCCGGGAAAGTCCTGCTTTTTAGGATGAGTATTTATAAACTTAAGAACACTGGTTATGTTAAATTTTTAAATTTATAAAATTGCATCAAGATAATTAAAGAAATTTAATGACTTAAGTTATAAACCCCCTACCCTTGAACATGGTCATTTAAATGAACTAGATTCATGAGATGAATAATGAAATTGGTATGTTAAATGCTTCAGGAAACACTAGGTTTAAAAATTTCCACTTCAATATATATTGAATATTAATTGAGAAAATTCAAGTAGTTGTAAGTAGTCTGCGCGCGTGTGTGTGTACCCCAAGAATAACTAATGAGAGATAATGCAGACGAGGTGGGCACCCTGCAGAGTCTGGGGCAAGAGCATCAGCACAGCTAGAGAGGGAGGACTACGCAGTTAAGAGCCCGAGGCACACTGCTCAGGCTTGGAAGACACCAAAGCAAAGCAGACTAGCAAAAGTAATGAAAGCAACTGCTACATCCCCTCCCCCTAACAAAACCACTGGACAGCGTGGGAACCCTGTTTGAAGATGAGGCCTCCTCACACTCCTGCTGATGTCTAAGGTGGGCATTGCCTAGCTCCTGGTCCGTCTTGGGGGTTGCCTCTCAAGGGCACCCTGGCTTGGTGCTCACCACCCCCACAGGCCTGTGAGTTTGGTGCCCATGAACACCCAGCTGACCGAAGTCAGCCAGATGCTGCCAGGGAGGGCTGCTCTGCGGAGGTCTGAGCCAAGAAACTGCTGCTGGGGGGGTCACTGGCACCCACTCCCCGCTCCACCAGACTTGCCCAGCCTGTCTGAAGGATGAGAGGTAAAGACTGGGGTTCTCTGGTTCCACCTCAGGGCCCAGGGGCAGCTCATGACTCTCCCACCCGTCCAACGCCATGTGGCCCCTGCAGGTTTTTGAAGCCAGGCACTCCGGCAGGCTGGCCCTCCTCAACAGTGACGAGTGTTGCCACCAGGTCTGCCTTGCCCAGCAGGAGTCAGCAGCCTGGGCGGCAATGTTTGGCAGCTTTGCTCAGTGAGGGGCTTCATGACTGCGTGTTGTTTGTGTTTTAACTTTGAAGTCTTAAAAAATGACACCCTCTGTGTGAAACAGGCCTCTGGAAACAGATGCCCGGCCGTTGCCAAGTGTAACTTAATTAAAATCCAAGAAACGGCTTTAGCAACAAATAAATATCTAAAGGATGCCTTCTCTTCAGAAAAATCTAAAGTAAGCTAGGAAGCGCATCAAGCCATACGGAGGATTTTGTCTGCTCCTTCATGGTCATGGCTCTGCCCACACGTGGCTGAGGGTGAGCGACAAAGACTGGGGTTAGACCCTAACTCACTGTGTGGCCCTGGGCAGGCCACCCTCCTACACCACAGCTTCCCCACCTACAAATGAGAAGGTTG
Organism: Chlorocebus sabaeus; assembly: GCF_047675955.1. NCBI lineage: Eukaryota > Metazoa > Chordata > Mammalia > Primates > Cercopithecidae > Chlorocebus > Chlorocebus sabaeus. Next base: position 16,096,013 of record NC_132919.1, on the reverse strand, counting down.
CACCAGCTCATTCTTCCAAAGAGTTGGAGAGGGCAGCAGAAGAGGGACTTGGACCAAATACGTTTGGAACACAAAGAATTCAACAAATAACTATTTTCCTTTTCATGCTGGACATTTCAGCTACTGTTTTATGACTCTGAAAGGGTGGTGGCATTTGCAATATTTCCCAGATTTATTTCCCAAGCCCCTCCCCTGCTTCCCCGTGACCTCTTGTGGACTCGGATTCTGCAGTATGTCTGGGGCCAGATGGTCTCTGAGGTCCGCAGTCCCCTACATTCCACGAATTCTCGGCACTTTGTCATCCATCCCAGCGCCCTCCTAATCTCTCTGCTTGGGAAATTATCTGAATCGGTTGTTTATACCTTCTGGCAAACGCATTTCAGTCCATTTGTCCCTCTCTGCAGTTTGCCCAAGTGAAATGAAACATTTGGTTCATCCTCAAATGATTTGCAGGTAAAATGGCAAAGAGGTAGAGGAATGACTTAGAAGATCCTTCTGGCTCCCTAACAACCCACGTTCCAAGCAGGAGAGTCTTCATGGGAACAGCCCATTTCTCAGAGTGAAAAGCTGGGGGCTGGAAGGTTGTCTCAGACAGTTAGCCAGTGGCAGGGATTGGGGGCTCCAGAGCCCCCAGAAATTTCTGACTCTGCCTCTGTGAGCCCTTGGAAGTTAAGTATTAGCCAGGGTTCTCCCGAGAAACAGAACCGATAAGATGTGTGTGTGTGTGGAGAGAGAGGAAGGGATTGATTTATTTTAAGGAATTGGCTCACATGATTGTGGGGGCTGGCAAGTCTGAAGTCTGCAGGGCAGGCTAGGAAGCTGGGGACCCAGGGAGGAGCTGGCAGTGCTGTCTGGAGTCTGGAGGCAGAATTCCTTCTTCCTCGGGGACCTCTCTTTTCTCTTGGAGCCTTCAACTGATTGAATGAGGCTCACCCATATTATGGAAGGTAATCAGCTTTTATCCATTTATGCTTTTGAGATGGAGTCTGTCACCCAGGCTGGAGTGCAGTGGTGTGATCCTAGCTCACTGCAGACTAGAACTTCTGTACTCCTGTAGTCCCAGCTATTCAGGAGGCTGAGGATCAGCCTCCTGAATAGCTGGGACTACAGGTGCAGGCTACCACGCCTGACTAATTTAAAAAAAAATTTTGGTAGAAATGGGCTGAGCATGGTGGTTCATGACTGTAATCCCTTTGGGAGGGCCGAGGAGGGCGGATCACCTGAGGTCCAGAGTTCGAGACTGGTCTGGTCAACATGGTGAAACTCCCTCTCTACTAAAAATATAAAAATTAGCTGGGTGTTGGCTGGGCATAGTAGCTTACACCTGTAATCCCAGCACTTTGGGAGGCCGAGGTGGGTGGATCATGAAGTCAGGAAATCGAGACCACCCTGGCTAACACAGTGATACCCTGTCTCTACTAAAAAATAAAATAAAATAAAATTAGCTGGGTGTGGTGGCGGGCGCCTGTAGTCCCAGCTGCTTGGGAGGCTGAGGCAGGAGAATGGCGTGAACCCGGGAGGTGGAGCTTGCAGTGAGCCAAGACTGTGCCACTGCACTCCAGCCTGGGCAACAGAGCAAGATTCTGTCTCAAAATAATAATAATAATAATAATAATAATAATAATAATTAGCTGGGCGTGGTGGCACTTGCCTGTAATTCCAGCTACTCGGGAGGCTGAGGCAGAAGAATCACTTGAACCCAGGAAGAGGAGGTTGCAGTGAGCCGAGATTGCACCACTGCACTCCAGCCCAGGTGATGGAGTGAGACTCTGTCTCAAATTTTTTTTTTTTTTTTTTTTTTTTTTGTAGAAATGGAGTCTTGCTTTGTTTGCCCAGGCTGCTCTTGAACTCCTGGCATCAAGCAATCCTCCCGCTGTGGCCTCCCAAAGGGCTGATTACAGGAGTGAGCCACTGCACCTGGTTTTATTTGGCTTTTGTTTTTACTCAAAGTCTAGTGATTTCACATGTAGGTATTTCAGATTTCTTTTTTTTTTAGGCTGAATTTCACTCTGTCACCCAGGCTGGAGTGCAGTGGCGCGACATCGGCTCACTGCAACCTCTGCCTCCCCAAGTTCAAGCGATTCTCCTACCTCAGTCTTCAGAGTACCTGAGATTATAGGTGCCCATCACCACGCCTGGCTGATTTTTTTCTTTTTGAGGTGGAGTCTCGCTCTGTCGCCCATGCCGGAGTGCAGTGGTGCTATCTCGGCTCACTGCAAGCTCCGCCTCCCAGGTTCACGCCATTCTCCTGCCTCAGCCTCCCAAGTAGCTGGGACCACAGGCACCTGCTACCATGCTCAGCTAATTTTTTGTATTTTTAGTAGAGACGGGGTTTCACTGTGTTAGCCAGGATGGTCTCGATCTCCTGACCCTGTGATCCATCCGCTTTGGCCTCCCAAAGTGCTGGGATTAAAGGTGTGAACCACCGTGCCCGGCCACGCCTGGCTGATTTTTGTAGTTTTTCTAGAGACCGGTTTCACCATGTTGGCCAGGCTGGTCTCAAACTCCTGAGCTCAAGTGATCTACCCACCTGGGCCTCCCAAAGTGCTGGGATTACAGGCATGAGCTACCATGCCTAGCCTCAGATGTTAATCACATCTGAAAAATACCTTCATAGCAGCATCTAGACTAGTATTTGACCCAAAATTGGGCACCACAACCTAGCTAGACTGACACATGAAGTTAACCATCACAAGCTAAGGGTCTTTACCACTTTAAATCTCTAGGTCAGAGGCAAGGCCAAGGCCAAGGCCAGACCTCCAAGAATCTAGATTCAGACCTCTTGCTGCCCTCCCTCTGGGTGAGCAGAGATGAGTCATGCTGGATGAGGAATCCAGCTCCAATCCAGCTAGCTTTCAACTTCAGGCAGGAAGGGGAGAGCGGGCGGGATAGAGGAGGAGGGCCCCAGGACCCACGACTGTGGCCAGGGCTGAGGCCCTGCCTGTGCTCTTCCACCTCTCCACGCTTGGCCACTTTCCCTAAGACGTTTCAAAATGCGCTCTGGGCAGTGGGGAGGGCAGGAGCCGGCCCAGGAAGGGAGCCACAGATGCCCTTCCAGGGGCCTTCCTAGCAGGAGCCAGAAGGAGCACCAAGGGGCTGCCAGACCCCGCAGCCAGGCAACGTCGTTCCCATCTTAGGGCCCTGCTTCTCAGGGCCTGATTCCCCTCCCCAGGGTGGAAAATCAGCGAGCCTTCTGGGCTGCAGAGGAGGGGACAGGGTGGGGGTGGTGTCCTCAGGGCTGGGAGGGGCCTATGCCTGGTTTCTCAGTGGTCACTGAGTTTGTCTATAGCTTCAAGATACTGGGAGGGAGCAGCTAGGAGCTGTGGGAGTGGAGGTGGGTGAGGCAAGACAGCCAATGCCATGGGCCAGGCAAAGGCTCTGTGCTTCCTGTGGCATCTCAGGCCTCTCTCTCCATCCAGCATCCCTGATCCCACCCTGAGGGTCTCTCTCGCTGGACTCCCTCCCTCAGAGCATGGCCCAGGTAGAGACTTGGAGCATTTTGCTGCATACCTGCTCTCAGGTCACCAACCAGCTGCCCACACTCCACCTCTTGCCCATTTTCTTTTCTTTTCTTCTTTTTTTTTTTTTTTTTTGAGATGGAGTTTCATTTTGTCACCTAGGTTGGAGTGCAGTGGCATCATCTCAGCTCACTGCAACCTCCACCTCCCAAGTTCAAGAGATTCTCCTGCCTCAGCCTCCCAAGTAGTTGGGGTTAGGCACGCACCACCACGCTCAGCTAATTTTCGTATTTTTAGTAGAGATGGGGTTTCACCATGTTGGCCAGGCTGATTGTGAACTCCTGACTGCAGGTTATCTGCCTGCCTCAGCCTCCCAACGTGCTGGGATTACAGGAGTGAGCCATCGCACTTGGCCTCCCATTTTCTAAAAAAGTCTAATTCCAGCCCAAAGTCCCTCCCCGCTCCATGTCCCCATTACCCTCAGAGAGCCCTCTTCTGGTCCTGGCTCATGGACCGGCCTCTCCCTAAGACAAGCGACACCAAAGCCATTTCCATTCACCTCGCCCTGCTGGACCTTTTCTGGAGAGATGGGAATTCTTGGAACAGGTAACTTATTCTCTTTTGTGTCTGAGTTTCCATGTCCCAAACCAACCCCTCTGAGTTCCTGCTGGTCTGTCTTGGGCCGACAGCTGTCTGGAAACCCCACCAGTGAGAATCCTGCCTAAGACTGTTTTTACTCCGAAACGCCACAACTCCAGAAGGCTGTGGAAAACATAAGTCTGCAGCTGAGAATCATAAAAAGTTCAGAAGACTGGCACATCCTAGGAAAAACTAAATCCACTGGAGTGACTAAGCCTGAAGAAGTGGAAGTTACTTACCGGGGTAGGAGCACCCAGACCTCATTCCCCCAGAACTGCCAGAGGCAAGGATGTGAACCGTCTGGGAAGCTTGAGGGGAGTCCTGGACCCCTGCAATACTGCAGGGTCTGGGGCTCAAGGGAGCCCAACAAGGACACCCTGATGCCTCTGCTGGTGCCCTCGGTGCCCCTGACTGGGTGAGTCCAGATCCACTCAGGTTGTCTTAGATTCTGTCTGATCCTCTTTGAGAGCCAGGGTGTTGAGCTGGAACTTTCTAGAAGATTCCCAATTCCTGCAGCTCCTCGATTCAAGAGAAAGAGGGCAAGTACCCAGTTGAGAGGCAGAAACCAAGTTCTGTCAGGTGTTCCGCAGTTCATTGCCTCAGGTGATTTAAGAAGGCTGTGCCTGAGGAGATGCATGGGAGAAGGGATAAGGCTCCTTAAAGGCCTCAGCTGATAAAGACTCTAAACTTCCATGCAGTCTCACCAATGCTGCCAAGTACAGCTGTGCAAGGCATGCACTGCACAAGTGTGTCTGGGTGGGGCTGAACTCACCAAGCCTTGACTCTGACCGTGCCCAACCAGACAGGCACCTTCTTCCACTTCTCATAAAAGCACTCTATGGGCTAGAAGCCACATTCCACCTCAGTGAAGGAAATCAAGGTGATAGGCATCCTTGAGTGACCTGACTCAGTCACTGAATGGCCTCTACACCCCCAAGTTCTTGGTTTTCCTGGGCTGCCAGCAGCAGAGCTGTAGCCAAATTCTAACATGGAGGCAGCGAGCTCATGAAGCTTGCCCCTCGCTAGGAATACCTTTTCAGGTCATGGTCCTGCTCTCTGCTTCCTCCAACACTAGGTCATCATTGTCATAGCCACCACCGTCTCAACATCTTACTTTAAGAAATAAACTGTTCGCCTGTGGTCCCAGCACTTTGGGAGGCCGAGGCGGGTGCATCATGAGGTCAGGAGATCGAGACCATCCTGGCTAACATGGTGAAACCCCGTCTCTACTAAAAAATACAAAAAATTAACTGAGCATGGTGCCGGACGCCTATAGTCCCAGCTACTGGGGAGGCTGAGGCAAGAGAATGGCATGAACTCGGGAGGCGAAGCTTGCAGTGAGCTGAGATTGCACCACTGCACCTCCAGCCTGGGGGGCAGAGCGAGACTCTGTCTCAAAAAAAACCCAAAATAAATAAAATAAAAATAAAAAAGAAATAAACTGTTGAAAAAGTGTCACTAGGAGCATGGGTCCCGAACCCCCAGGCCACAGACCAGTACCAGTCTGTGACCTGTTAGGAAGCAGGATGCACAGCAGGAGATGAACAGTGGGCCAACGTTCCTGCCTGAGCTCCGCCTCCTGTCAGATTAGTGGCAGCATTAGGCTCTCATAGGAGCACAAACCCTACTGTAAACTGCAAATGTGAGGGATCTAGGTTGCACACTTATGAGAATCTAATGCCTGATGATTTCTCACTGTCTCCCGTCACTCCCAGATGAAACCATCTAGTTGCACGAAAAGCAGCTCAGCGCCCTCACTGATTCTACATTATGGTGAGTTGTATAATTATTTCATTATATGACAATGTGATAATAATGGAAATAAAGTACATAATAAGTGTAATGTGTTTGAATCATCTCAAAACCATCCCCCACCCCTGGCCATGGAAAAACTGTCTTCCAGGAAACTGGTCCCTGGTGTCAAAAAGATTGGAGACCGCTGACTTAGGAATACACTCAAGGTAACTATGCTCCCCATTCTTCCCCTCTCCTGAGGCTGTCCCTCCCCATCTTCTTCTCCTGCCACAGTGAAGGGACAGCACAGGTCCTCTGTGTCCCAGAGCCCCCTCTTCCATCTTGCCTATGATGAGGGTACCCAGCCCACCTGTCCCAACCCGAGGAAGCTCAGAAAACACCGAGTTTTTCACTGGGACAGACCTAGGCATCACTTCCAATACTTCTCCAGGGACCATTGGGCAGGGCAGGATCTTGGGAATCAGGGACCTGGTTCCAGTCCTATGTGACCCTGCAAAGGCCACTCCTTGTCTCTGGGCTGTGTGCGCCTCTGTTGAACATCTCAGCTCTGACTGCAGCAGGCCTTCTCACCAAAGGAGCCATGGAACCCCTCCTTCGGCCATTTCCTCCAGGGAGGGAAAGGGGCAGAGGCAGATCCAGGCCACTTGGCCCTCTAAGGACATTAGAACCTCAGCGCTGCCTGTCCTCTGATGGCAGTGAGCCAGGACCATTGCCAGGAGAGAGCCGGTGAGACCACAATGTGCAAGGCAGCCAGGTAGCCTGTTACAAGGCCACAGGACTGCACCAGGTACTAGCACCTACCTGGTGCCAGGTGAGACGAGAGCCCCTCCATGCTTCCCTCTCTGTGGCCCCTGCTCTCTCCTGCCCACTCATAGGAAGTGTGATAGTCAACTGTATGTGTTTATACATGTAAATCTCCTTTTGATTCTGTTTCTCTGGAGAAGCCTGGCTTATAATACAGGAAGTAACATCCCCATGGGAAGACATTAAGAGCCTTAAGTAGGAAATTATGAACCAATCTCAGGAGCATCTCACTGTCATGCTGAGTCCACTGTAGGCCCTGCCATAGGAACGCAGAGCTTCAATCTTCAACAATCTTCAACACCTGGGCCCCGGCAGGTGCAGTGCAGGAAGACTGCTGGCTACCCCCTGCCCTCCTCCATGATGGCCTGGCAGAAGCAGGTGTCTGTGGGTGGGCGAGATGGTCCTGGCATTCAGCAGAGGAAGGGAGACATGTCTCTTCCCCGAGCCCTGTCTGTGCTTGTCCTCATCCTGCATCTGAGCTATGGGCCCTCCACACAGTGGGGCAGGCAGTTCCAGGCTGACCATTTACCAGGAGGGAATCAGAAAAAGAGGTTTTGTTTTCAGCCGCCCAGCCCACCCACAGAGCTCTGCCTCCCCAGGAGCACCTGCAGCTCCTGTTCCTCTGACTCCCCCATCATCTACAACACAGCCCTTTCCACAGTCTGCACCCACAGGGGACTCCCCAGGTCCCCATGGGGAAAGGGGTGTTGGAGGGCTGCCAGGTGCGCGGTGTGTGCTGGGCGGTCCAGGTCCAGGGCAGGAATTCTGACCGTTATGCTTGGTGCGGGGCTGCCTCTCCTGGGCCCTTACCTGCCCCTGGCACCAAGGGAGAGAAACCTGCCCCACTCCTGTCCCTTTCTATCGGGCAGGGCCTGAACCTGGGGCTCCAGGAGGCCATGACTGCATAGACAGAAACTAAGGGCAGTGGGGTGGGACGGGGGACATCACAAGTTGCCAACTTCCCAGGCTGCAAGTGCTGGCTCCCTGTGGTGCTGGGTGTCCCTCAGTGGATGAGGGCTGTCCTACAAGCCTCCGTGGCACCTGTATCTGTGGGCGGAGGCTCCATGGGGACAGCGGCTGTAGGGTAGGAATGTGCAATGCATGGGGTCCCAAGATAGCTGGGGGCACTTCCTACAGGTCCCTGGCATGCTCTGGGAGAGATCTGGGCTGAGGGCCGTGGGAAGGCCAAGTGGGTAGGAGAGGGACAGGCTTGAGGACCAGGGCTGCTGGGAGGCGCTGGCAGAGCAGGTCAGGCAAAGCCCACCTAAGAAGTGGGGGAGATGGGGCTACCCACAGCTCCTGGGCCTAGTGCCTGTGTCCACTCATGAGCCCCACTGAGGAAAGGGGTTTGCCCAGCAGTCAGTGTGTGCGTGCCCTGCACCTGTGTAGGCCTCCATGGCCAGAGACAAGGGCAGAGCTGGAATCCGACCATGGCCAGCCCTACAATCACTTGCCAGTCCTCTATGGCATCAGTGGCTGCTCTGAGCCCTTCTAGAAATGAGCGCCTTGGCCAACCCTGCCTTCCCTACTTGTTCCAACTGGTGCCAGCTCTGCTTAGGTGCCCAGGGACGTCTGCTGAGTGAAAGAACCAAGTACCAGTGCACAGTCAGGTGCCAGGCAGGGTTCTTGCCCTCTGAAGGCAAAGGCCCTGAAGCTTGGCTGGGGCTGGCAGGTCTGGGTCTCTGTGGACAGGATAGAGGCCGGAATGGGGACAGGCTCCATCCAGATGAGCATGGAGAGTAGCCCCTCAGAAAAGGCAGAGCGGAAAGTAGAGGGAGGGGAGAGAGACCAGATGTGCGAGGGGCCAGAGCAGCCCCCACAGTAGGCGGAAAGGTGGCAAGGGAGCCAGGCACTGAGTTACATGGGCAGTGGGTCCCAGCAGAGCCTGCCCCAGCCTCATTCCCCTCCCCAACGCTCTGAGATGAATGGCTTATGGCACACAGGGCAGCTCGGGCCTCTGTGAGTGCTGGGTTTTGCTCATGTGTGAAAGTCTGCAGGTTCCCTGGTTCTGGCCTCTGCCCCTGGCACCCTGTGATGAGGCCTTTCACCCTCCATCAGTTAGGACTGCGGTCAGCACAGACAGGTTGGCCTCAGCCATATGGGGGTCGGCCCCAGTTACCTGGTGGGGAGGTATCTGTGTCCCCTCTCTGTCCTGGGACTGCTGCATCCCAGCTCTTGCACCAGCTGAGGCCAAGGTGGGTGAACTTAGGGCTCGAATGTGAATCTGGCTCAGGGCCTGGAAGAAATAACTGACCACACATGGGAATGAAGGGGTCTTTCCAAAACCACAGGCACCTGCTGGAATCTCAGTGGTGGTAGTGAACCTCAGGGGTCATTTCACCCACCACGCCTTCATTCTGGAGATGGGGAAACCGAGGCCAGAGAAGGGAAAGGGCTGGGCAAGTTAGGGTTTCCACTGGGGCCAGAACTGAGGGCTCCTGGCTCCCAGTGAAGCCAGCCTCCCTTCTGTGCCAGGCTGTGCACCTGTACTGGTGCTGGCTTCTGGGGTCTTTGCCATCCCTCCCGGAGGGAGGGAAACAGTTGCTGCCATGGTTTTCTCCTGGTGAGTTGCCTGTTGCATCCCCAGTGCCTAGACTGGTGCCTGGAGGAGCAGGAACTCGATCGTTGAATAAATGATTTAATGCATACTGTTTTTTTTTCTTTTCTGCTCATCTAATTTTCTCATTTTTCTATAATTGTATATTGCTTTTATAAAATTTTTAAAACCACCATTTTTACTTTAAGCAACATTCTGTCAGCTTCACAAAACCACCTAATGAGGCCAAGCGCGGTGGCTCATGCCTGTAATCCCAGCACTTTGGGAGGCCGAGGCGGGCGGATCATGAGGTCAAGAGATCAAGACCATCCTGGCCAACATGGTGAAAGCCCATCTCTACTAAAAATACAAAAATTAGCTGGGCATGGTGGTGTGTACCTGTAATCCCAGCTACTCAAGAGGCTGAGGCAGGAGAATCGCTTGAACCTGGGAGGCAGAGGGTGTAGTGAGCTGAGATGGCGCCACTGCACTCCAGCCTGGCGACACAGCGAGACCCCATTTCAAAAACAAACAAACAAACAAACAACAAACAAAAAACCCCACCACCTAAGGAGCAAAATAAACATGAGAAAATGCTTTATGGACTAGAAAGCCATGTGCAGATGGGGGAGGTGTCCCTAATGCCTGCTCTCCTGCCCAAGGCACGGCTGACACTCAGACAATCAAATTGAGCTGGGCGCCCTTCTTGACCGCCACCAACCGCTTCCAGTTCTCACAGCCCCACTCCCCAACCTTCCTGCTGGCAAAGGATGGGAGGCTGCAGAGGGGAGCTGACCAAGATCCGGCAGAGGAACAAGAGTCTGCTTCTCACCCAGGGAAGCGGAAAACACTCAGCAGGGAAGAGACAGTGAAAGAAACAGAGACACCAAGAAAAGCCGCAGGGAGTGGGAGGCAGAGAGGCAGAAGGACACGCGGACACCGCCTGGACACCGAGGGTCGAGCAGGGGCAAGGGGCAGCTCTGAAGGTGGCCCCGGCATACACTCACACACAAGGGCACTCCCCACACTCAGCTGCGCTCCCATGTCTCTCCTGGTTAAGATAAAGTTAGAAACATCAAAATGCCACATCTCTTTGAGCAGCAGCCGCCGGCAGAGCTCCATATGGCTGCAGCAGCCAGGAGTCTGAGCTAATAAAAGTTAAAAAAAAAAAAAAAAAAAAAGCTGGGAAATGCTCCTGGAGAGCCACGTGGGCACTGCTCGGGGCTGGGTGGGGGTGGGGAGGAGAGCAGGCACCACAGGAGGGGGGTCCCCGCCCCTGCTTGGCGCGCCAAGGTCTCTGTTCTCATTTAGAACACCCAGCCCTTTTAGTAATGATGAGTCCAAGATGCAGCAACCAAATCTGCTGTTTTAGATGCCTGGGCCCTCTCCTACCTCCATTCCAGTTTCTCTTAATGGGAGAGGACATGACAGTCAGTGCTGAATGTTTGTGTCCCCTCCTCTCCACTCCCAAATGTATATGTTGAACTCCTAACCCCCAAGGTGACGGTATTGGGAGGTGGGGCCTACAGGAGGTGATTTGGTCATGAGGCTGAAGCCCTCATGAATGGGATTAGTGCCCATATAAAAGAGACCCAGACAGACCCTTCATTCCTTCCACCATGCGAGAATGCAGCGAGAGGGCACTATCACCAGAAAGCAGCCTCGCCAGACAGTGAATCTGCCAGCACCTTCATCTTGAACTTTCCAGACTCCAGACTGTAAGAAATAAATATCTGCTGTTTATAAGCCACCCAGTTTATGGAATTTTGTTATAGCAGCCTGAAAGGACTAAGACAGTCTTCGAGAACAGCCAGGAGGAGCCAGGACCAGCAGAGAGAGACAGAGAGAGAGAGAGAGAGGGAGGGAGGGAGAGAGAGAGAGAGAGAGAGAGAGAGAGAGAGAGAGAGAGAGAGCGCACGCACATGCATGGTTTTTTCGCAGGGCACCAGCAGCCCTGCTGTTGGTGAGGAAGGGGAGCCAGATGGCTGGCTGAGGATCCCCACACTGGGGGGAGAATCTCCAATGCTGACCCCACCCCCTCTGCATCCTGATGGGGGAGTTGGAGAAGACCCTGGTCACTAGATAACCCTTCTTCAAGGAGCCTCTCCCCTGCAGACAGGGTGTGGGGATGCAGGGAGGAGTCATGGCTTCCACCCCACAGGTTACAGGGGGATGGGGGAATATCCCGGCCCATGCTCACAGTAGAAACATTTTAGAAGTCTGAGCCAAACCCCACTGTCTCCTGCGAGAGAACGCCAGGGACAGAGGCTGGAGGAAGTGTGTGCCTGATGGGAAGTTTCAATCCATTCTGTAAGAATTTCCTGAAAACAGATTGTGTGCCAGTTTTTATGGCCTCTGCCCCAGAAAAGCACGCATGGCAATGAAATGACCCTGGGGGAGGGGAGGGTGCACCCACCCTGATGGTCCATGGATAGAGGCCAGGGTACTTTAGGACTTCTGAAGACAGCAAAGCAGTTTCTGGTAATCTCTGAGGAGGTGGCATTTGTTCCAGAAAAAAGGACCCTGTAACCCCATCCCACCATCTCACCAGACCCTAAAGTCAGAATAACTGGCCCAGCTACAGCCCCTGCAGTCGTGCTTAGCCACTACAGAGGCTGCTATTTCCCCAGTCACTGTCCCTGGCAGCCTTGGAAACCAATGAAGCAGGCTTGACACAGGAATCCCTCTGCATCTTTATCACTGGAAAAGCCTCGATCCAGCCCAGGCGGAGAGCGGCGGATTTTAAAAAGGGAGGTTTTTCTTTGTGGAGGAAATGAACATGATTCAGCACAAGAGCCGATCAGGAATGTGGAGGCCAGGCTCTCCCATCAGGCTCCACTCCCCTCCCGCCACCTCGGCAGAGGCCCCAGACTGCACCTGCCGGATGGGATCCCGTGGTGCCACGGAGCCTGGGCACCATGCCACTCCTCTCTCCAAGAACACCACCACCTGGCAGGCTGCCAGGAACAGCCAAGCCCTGTGGACATCACTCCCAGAAATCCAACCACACGGAAAACAAACGTGCTGTGTCTCATGACAGTACTAACAAGCCTGGTAAATCAGCCCACAGTTGCACAGCCGTAGCTGGGGAATCCAAATGCTTTCTGAGGACACACTGACGACAGCAGCAGAGACACACACGCGTACACACATCTTCACGGCACCCAGACTCACTAAGGTATGCCACAAGCCTGCAGGTTTTCAATACCATACAGTGGATAACAGTGGTGGCGGCGGGTCTCCACCCTCAGGAAGCACTAGACCTTATCTGACAAACAAAAGGAAGATCAGGGAAAAGCTCTGCACGGACTGAATGCCTCCCAGTGTGGTAGGACCTCAGAGGCACATGGATCTCTGAGCTTAGGCTGACATGCCCAGGAAGGTGGCCCTGGAAAGGTAAGGTGCATTCAGGAAGAAGCGCAGGCCCAGCGCAGGGGCCCCCTGCTCGGTGTCTGGTAGACTTCCAACCTGCTCACCTAAAGAGGTGTTCTTAGGTGGGGGTGGGAGGAAAAAGGTGACCTTCAGAGGTCATTATGCTCATTTTTCTGCTTCCAGGTAGTAATGACCTGTCCAGTCTCCACATCTCCAGGGAGTCTCCAGGTGCCTGTCCATTATTCAGCTCCTCTTGAGGGATGAGTTAAACTCTTATGTCCTGGCTCTGTGGCCCAGGCTGGAGTGCAGTGGCTTGATCTTGGCTCACTGCAACCTCTGCTTCCCAAGCTCAAGCCATCCTCCTACCTCAGTCTCCCAAGTAGCTGGGACTACAAGTGCACACCACCACACCTGGCTAATTTTTGTATTTGCATTTGTAGAGACACCCATGTTGCTCAGGTTGGTCTTGAACTCGTGAGCTCAAGTCATCTGCCTGCCTTGGCCTCCTAAAGTGCTGGAATTACAGGTGTGAGCCATTGCGCCTGGCCTCAGTGGTTCTTGTTGGCATTAGCTGATGTGGCTCCTATTCCCAGGTGCAGAGTAAAGCCAGCCCCACCACCCCAGACAGCAGAGGGAACCAGGATTCTAGGCCCTAACCATACCAATGGGGGGCCCAAACAGGTTAATATAGGAACAGCCCTGCTTAAGGGGCGTGCACCCTACTTCAAGTAAACCAACCCCATCAGCCTCTTCTCATGGAAAGCTGGGGTGCTGGTGAACATGAAGACAGGGGCTACCTCAGCTGGGTGTGTCCCAGGGAAACAGATGTCTTTTTCTGCTGCTCCATGACACAGGCTGACAGCTCAGTCCAAAATTTTGAGGACTCAGGGAAACTGCTGGGCTGAAGAGATGACAGCTCACCTTCCAGGTGGCCTAGCACTTGCCCTCTCTCAGTGACGGAAGGTTACTTCTTCTCCAGGCCTCCTTAAAGACAGCAGGCCTGGCTGGGTGCGGTGGCTCATGCCTGTAATCCCAGCACTTTGGGAGGCTGAGGCGGGCGGATCACGAGGTCAGGAGATCGAGACCATCCTGGCTAACGTGGTGAAACTCTGTCTCTACTAAAAATACAAAAAAATGAGCCAGGAGTGGTGGTGGGCACCTGTAGTCCCAGCTACTCAGGAGCCTGAGGCAGGAGAATGGCATGGACCCGGGAGGCGGAGCTTGCAGTGAGCCGAGATCATGCCACTGCACTCCAGCCTGGGCGACAGAGCAAGGCTCCATCTCAAAAAAAAAAAAAAAAAAAGACATCAGGCCTGAGCCCAAGACTTGGGGAAGGACATCTGGGGAAGGGGAAGGCCTGGAAGGATGGCGGCCAAAAAAGGACAGAGGAACAGCCTCTCCCATCCAAAGCTGGCTTCTTTTATCTCCACGAGCACTCGCTCCAGATGCTTCTAAATGTGCAGTGAGTTTCTGATCCAGACTGAACCCTGGCCAGGTAGATAGAATCCAAAAAATCCTTGGGCCAGGCCTGAGAAAGGATGCCACAACCCTGCCCCTAGTCTGGCCAGACCCAAAGTAAGGCAGATTTTCCTGTTTCTTATCATAGTCACCAAGAGAATGTGTCTTGAATGGCAGCACCAATACCATTTCACACACTTTGTAGCATTTGCTCTGCTCCGTACCCCAGATCCCTCTTTGGGAAACAAAGAAACACAACTCAGAGAGGTTATCTGCTGGGCCCAAGGTCACAGCTGACTGAGGACAGGAAGACGAGCTGCCTACTTGATCCTTGGCCCTGGACTCTTCTCAGATTACACTCATCTTAAAGGGAAGGGGATTACTTTCTGTTCCTTCAAGGTAGATGCCTGGCATCCTGCCTGCACCCCTGGCCACAGCTCAGGGTCGTCTGTGCTGAATGAGGCTTCCTGCTACCTCTCCAGCAAGTGACAAGCTGGAGAGACACCCTCCAAATCTTAGATGCTGAAGAGGGGCATTCAGAAGAAGTGGCACCAGCAGCCACAGTCCTTCAGCCCACCGTGAACGGCCACACATGCACCCGGGTTGGGTCTCTCTTTCCAGATCCCCAGCCTGGAGCAAGTCACAGCAGGCAGAACAGTGGTATTGGATTGGAGCAGAGATTCTGAACTTGGAGTCTGTAGCTGGGTTTCAGGGGCTTTGTGAACCCTCCGAAATTGCCTGTGAGATCGCGTGAGTCAGTGCATTTGTCTGGGAAGACTGTGTGTAGCTCTTTCAGAGCCTCAAAAAGATCAAGGACTCGAAGAGGCTAAGAAGCACAGGAACAAAGGCTCCTGAGGCCCCACCAGCCATATGGCTCTGGGCATACACAAATCCAGCAGCGAAATCCACGTTATCAAATGCAGGAGAACATGCTGTGTGAATGGAGGTGAGGGCTACTGTCCTCGCTGCTGTGCCTGCTCACTGACCCCCACCCCAGAGGCCTGCATGACATTCCTGCAGAACTCAGTGTCCCACGCTTTGCAGACCCCTGTCTTTACTGGCTGTCTTGCTGGTCTGACCCCAGTGAGGCTTGGGTGTTCTCATGGCTCTCACTGGCTGCTCATTCCCTTTCTGAACATCACCACCTCCAGACTAGAGGAGGAAACTGGAATGGAAAGGAAAATGCAATTTGGGAGAAAGAGCCACTTCAGTGCACAGCACAAATCCAGCTGGACATTCCTCCAAATGGCCTCAGGGTCCTAGAAAGCCACCTCTCTGTCACAGGCATGTGAACACTCCTGTGCTCCACTCCCACACTGCTCAAGGCCCATGACCACTTTCTGGAGGGGTCCTGCTTCATCCATTCCAGGACACACAGGGCAGCTCCAGGCCCATGGCCCTCACATCCCCAGCCAGCGGTTAAAGGAGCCCAACACGAGCCCAGAGCCTGAGGACCTGCTGCTTTCACAGAAAAGGGGGAAGTCTGATAAGCCCCTTCCCACCCCCCATCAGTCCTCCCAGTCCTCCCAGTCCTGCAGCTGAGGCGGGTACCAGGACACCAATAAGACCCATGTGCAGATGTCTGAGGAAATGCTTCTTGTTTCAAGGATCCCACAGTGGGGCTGCAGGGGCTTATCTACTCCCCCGCAAGGCAGGCAGAAGCTCAATGTTCCCAGGATGTGGAATCATACTCAGCCATACAGGGACTGGGGAGCCCAAAGTATCTGCCCACTTTGGGTCCAGTCTCCTCCCGTGGGCCTCCAAGCGACCCTCCATCATGCAAGCTTATTTTACTCTGGTCTTTCACCCTCCAAGAAGTGCTTGCCAGCTCCCTCTGCTCTACTGTATCCGCCAAAGCACCCACTGCAGGGTGGGGGAAACAGCATGTGATCAGGAAAACCTTACTGTATGGTGTGTAAATGGGATACCATGGTCTGGAAAACCCATTCTTCTGTTTGAAAGTGAAAGAGTTACTACAAAGGCCATATGTCAGTTTCCAATTTTCAAAAGACAAAGAAATACACACTGCTAAAGTTAAGTGGTGCATAATGTCATCTTTCTTTGATGACTGAACTCAGAGAAGGCACATGGGGATCTGGCAGCGTCTTGGGCATCATTCTGGAGGTTGTTGGGAAAAGCAGAGGCAGGAGCAGAAGTCTCACATCTTCCCAAGTCCCCACGTCTCTGCTTGCCTCTCCCTGTGCAGTGCGCAGCTTGGGGACACATACTTTAGGGTAAGAGCGCACCAGATACAAAGGTGGGGGAGAGAGCTGCAGAACCCAGGAGGGATGTGGGTCTGATTAGATTTTGGAAGCTCCTCCCAGGAAGGTGCTCCTACAGCCTCTTTCATCAGTGACTGGAAAACCTCAGAAAGGTCACCTGAGATTTTCCCTCTGCCATCCACGGTAGACTCCACCTCTAATGGGGTCAGTCTAGCAAGAATATGGGGCCTGGATTGTCTACCCCCCAAAGCCAGGCCAAGACAAGCTGTTTGGTGATGCAGGAGAGCAGCTTTGCACTCCCCTGCCTGACTTATACTCAACAAAATGCATGGCATGGGCCATGCTCCTCTCCCCACCAAAGACACTGAGGAAGGAAAACAAGCCACAGAGAGGTGAGTGACAGCATTAGCCCCAGGGCAGCCCCAAAGCACTGGCCAATTCTGCAACATCTGTCCCTAGCCAGTGGGGCAGGCACAGGCTAAGGACAGAGTCCTGGCAGCCTCCTGAAGTTCTTGCTGGCCAGGTGGTCACGCAGGACACCAAATCCAGCTCTCCTGTCTCTACAGCTTTCCACAGGGGCTCATGGTTGAGGATCTGCCAAAGTTAGTCAGGGGAGAGGAAACAGTCTCCTTGAACTACAATCCAGGATGCCTCCCAGGAGAGTGAAGGACCTAGGGACTGGAATCTCATTAGCCCCAGGGCTGTGTCCCTGGACTGGCTCTCGGGAAGCCAAGCCAGGTCCAACTGATAACCGCATTCCTTGAGGACCCTCGGCAGGGAGTGACTGCCAGTGGGCAGACAGGAAGAAAAGACCCTGGCCCAGATCAGGCAGGCATCCCTGCTTCCCCGCCCACCGACTATCCCCGGAGACCAGCCTTCTTCTCTGCCTGTGGAGAGCAGTGGGGACATTATGCCAACAGGTCCCCTTTGGCGGGCCTCACCGGCCAGCCTTCCTCCACCCTGCCCTGAGGCCCCAAATTCAGCGGGAGCGCCGAGGCACCTGCTGCCAGACAGTGCTCCATCCCCGCGGAAGGGGGCTTTGGGCGGTGCCCCTCGGTGCCCCCAGCTTCCTCGGTTAGGGGTGGGGCGCCCCCTGGCCCGGCGCGCCCCCCGCGCCCCCTCCCCGCGCTCACCTGGCGCAGGTGCTGCAGCAGTGTCCCCGCCTCCTCCCGCCGGCCCTGGCGCACCATCCGCAGCAGCTCCTGGACCATGCCGACGCGCCGGTGGTAGGGGGGCAGCCCCGCGCCCGCGCGCCCCGCCTTGTCCCCGGCGCGCAGCAGCAGCGACGCCCAGAAGTCGGGCCGTTCGCGGCGGGGGCCCGGCGCAGCGCCGGGGCTGGCTCTCTCCGCCAGGCTGCCCTTGGTCTGCCGGGTGCCCATGCTGCCGCCGCCGCCCGCCGGGACTCTCTGCGCTGGGCCGCGAGGCCGCGTCCCCGCCAACCGCCCGCCCCTCGGCCGCCCGTGCGCGCCCGCCTCCCGGGCTGCAACTTTGGGGGAACTGTTGCGCGCGGGCGGCGCGGGGGCGGGCGGGCGGCTGTCGGCGCTCCCCGCGCTCCTCCCTCTTGGCTACCCGGGCGCGCTCCCCGGGCGCTCGCTGCCTGCCTGCCCGCCGGCCCCGCCCCGGCCCGGCCCGGCCCGCCCCGCCCCCGGCCCCCGCCCCCCGCCTCCGCGCCCGAGCTCCGCGGCGCCGCGCGTCTCCCTCCCCCCGCGCTCCGGCTCCTTCCCGCCCCGCGGCTCCGGGCGGGGGACCGCCAGGCGCTCCCTGCCTGCGTCCTCCTGGCAGTCGCGCCTCCTGCTGGTGGCAGCGCTGCGCTTCCCGGGGCCGTGGCGTGGGGGCGAGGGGAACGGGCAGGCCCCATGGGTCGTCGCTTTCGGTGCCCACCGGGCTCCCCCGACGCTTCCACCTCCGCGAGCCCGAGTGAGGCCCGCGGGAGGCGTCCGGTGCGTCGGGCGAGATGGGGAAAGTTTGGCGCATGGGGGTATGTGTGTTGGGGGGCTCTCTCAGGCCGAGTCGGGTTTCTCAAGGTGGGTTCCGCTGAGCCTTAACGCCCAAATCGTCGGAGGCGCTGATTAAAAACACAGGCTCCCAGGCCTCCCCCGAGACCTACTGAATGATAATCACCTTGGTGCTGGGATCCACCTTTTTAGCCAGCATCTTGGGTGATTCCCATGCACGCTCCTTTGAGACCCGGCCTGCTTGCAGGGCGCTGTAGTAGTGATGGTTGGTGCGCGAACCTGGAAACTGTGTGCGAACTTATGTGTTGTGTGCGTGCCCTTTCATGGAGAGGGCGTGTTGCTTCCATCATGCTCTCAAAGCATCTGGACCGGAGAGGTGTGAACTCCTGTGTTCTCTTGCTCTCACTCTCACAGCCCTGGAGAAGGGGCCCTGGGATAGTCCTGGTACAACAAAGCAAACGCAAGTCTGCGAGTTGGCCCAGCGGCACACCCCTGCTGGCCCACCTTCCTCCCCGTGCCTCTGCCAGGCCCAGCCTGTAAGGGACCAGAGCCCTGGGATCTCATGGTGTTGCCAGGGCATGCCAGAGTGAAGGCGAAGGCACGTGGGGGAGCTTCTCTGTTGCAGACCACAGGCCGCCCTGGTCCCCGCGCAGGGCAGAGCAATTGTGCAAGGTCGCCTCTGACCCCAGCCCTGGGTGTTGCTTGAGGGTGTAAAGGCACATGGGCTGTAGGGGCAGGAGGCTGGATCCCAAATCACAGGAAGCCGAGCCCCACTACTTAGCCCTGAGTATCAGGCGAGTCTTCAGCTTATTCTTTTTTTTTTTTTCTTTTTTTTTCTTGAGACGGAGTTTTGCTCTTGTTGCCCAAGCTGGAGTGCAGTGGCACAATCTCGGCTCACCACAACCTCCGTCTCCCAGGTTCAAGCAATTCTGCCTCAGCCTCCCGAGTAGCTGGGATTACAGGCATGCACCACCACACCCGGCTAGTTTTGTATTTTTAATAGAGACGGTGTTTCTCCATTGTTGAGGCTGATCTTGAACTCCTGACCTCAGGTGATCCGCCCGCCTCGGCCTCCCAAAGTGCTGGGATTACAGGCGTGAGCTACCGCGCCTGGCCGGCTTCAGCTTCTTGAGTCCTGCTTCTTTCTCTGTCAGGCTGGGATAATAACACTGCCAAGAATTGGGAGAGTAAAATCGGTGGACACTGCTAGAGGAAAAAATTCTTTAATGACATGAGTTAAAGTATTGTAAGGAAGACTTTATTCAGGACCATTACCATAGGTGTAGGGACCTCTGCAATGAGATTTTGCAGTTGTGGGGAAAGAGAGATTGAGCTCAACTCCAATTATAGCATGGGCAAGTGGGAATTCATTGCCAAGGAGCAGGGTGAGGGTCAGTGGATAGAAATTTACTAAGGGAAACATCAGGACTGAGGGGGATTCTGGCTAAACAGCGTGTATAGAGCACCCTTGACATAAGTAACTCCATCTTAGGAAAAGGGTTCGTTTTACATTTGAAAAAGTCCTATGCCAACGGGAACCAGATGTTCGCCTAATCAATAAAGACTACACCCCACCAGATAAGGACATAAACAGGCACACTCTTTACTATCAGTCCTCACCAGAGGACTCTGGCCATAAAAAGAGCAGGACTTCAGCAACTGGAGATGACCGTCTGGCTAGACCCCATCTTGCTCACACTCTGTGGACATCAAAGACTCTTCCTTGCAAGACATTGAGGACTGTTTGGATCAGGCCAGGAGACTCTTCTTGTCCAAGTCACTCTCCTTGGACTGTATTGTTAACCCCTTCTTCCCTATCCCCTTTTCTTTTGACGTGAAATGTTACTTTGATGTGGAATGTGTAATCTATAACATTGATATATTGATTAAGTATACTACCATGTATGGTTTGCAGTATTGACTGACTTGTGGAGTGACTTGGGCCTGTGTGCCCGTAGCTCTTATTACCAAGTGAATGGGGGAATACGAAGGAGAATTTGCCAACTTGAGAACTCCAGGTAGCTTGTGGCTTTTATGACTGAAATAGCATCAGTAAAAGCCGGACGTTGTAGAAAGACACACATGTGCATGAACCTGATTATTTCTGACCTTGTGCCACTCACAACACCAACCTAGCAGAATTCTTGCTTTAGACAGGCCAGGTGACCAGACATCACCTGGGGGAGGGTGGGGGATGATAAACCTAATCAGATATTGAAGATGATCAGATATACAAGATGGAGGGTTCTTGCTAAACTGACTTAACAGGGTTCTTTGCTAAAACTGGATTTTACATGGAAGTGCACAGAGGGTCTAGGAGAAGGTTTGGGAGCCTGACTAAAGTTTGGCCAAGCAAAGAGTCTTTGTCAATATATAAACTTCAAGCAGAGTAGAGGTGTTCTGCAAATGAGAGTTCCTCTTCCTGCTCTGGGATCACGGGTTTTCCATAGGTGTCTTCTCCATTATCCCTGAGTACCTTGAGTATGAGTCCTGGCATCTCTCCTGCAGGCTTTCTCTTCCTTTTGGCCACCCCACTCCCAAATGTCCATCTCTGCCAGCAGAGAACACTCAGCCTTCCTACAAGCTGGCTTTGCAGGGCTTGGACAGCACTTTCCAAACTTACCTGAACCCTTTGTATACAGAACACACCTGCTGGCATCTTCAGATAACCCAGCTTGAAAAATACTTAGGTGTCTCTCATCTCTGGTCTGCAGGACCGCCAGAAAGAGTGACCACCAAGGAAACCTACTGACCAGGCCCCTCCCTGCAGACAGTGAGCTCTACCCACCTGGAGACGGACCACACAACCTAGATAGCCTGTTGGCCTGCTTGAGGGTGTGTGGTGGGGGCAAATGCCATTTCAGTGGGAGAGGGCCCAGACCAGCCCCTCACTTGGGCTCTAAATGTTAGCCCTCTCCTCTTTTTCAGAGACCTGATTCTATCCTCCTCCCCTTGCTCTTAATTTTTTTACTGTGACCTTTCCTCTTTTCTGGTTTGTTCTCCTCAAGATATGCTCTACTCAAGTCTCTTCCATCTATTTGAAAAATTTCATTTGCCTCTGCCTGCTTCAGTCACCAGTGCCCTACCTTTATTCTTCCTTTTCAGCTAAGGTTTTTAGTTATTATCATTCCTTCCTCCCTCCCTCCCTCCCTTCCTTCTTTCCTTCCTTTCTTCCATTTTTCTTCCTTCTTTCCTTCCTTCCTTCCTCCCTTTTTTTTCTCTCTCTCTGTCTTCCTCCCTCCCTTCTTTCTTTTTTTTTGAGACAGGGTCTTTCCCTGATGCCCAGGCTGGAGTGCAGTGGCACCATCACGGTTCACTGCAACCTTGACCTCCTGGGCTCAAGCTAGCCTCCCACTTCAGCCTCCCAAGTAGCTAGGATCACAGGTGCACGCCACCATGGCTAGCTAACTTTTGTAATTTTTTTGTGGAGACGATTTTACCATGTTGTCCAGGCTGGTCTTGAACTCCTGGCCTCAAGCAATCCTCCGGCCTTGGCCCCCCAAAGTACTGGGATTACAGGTGTGAGTCACCACACCCAGCCTATTGTCATTCTTTCTTTACCTCCATTCATTCCTCACCCAGTTCAGTTTGGCTTCTGGCCACACCATGTCACTAAAATGTCTCTTGCCTTTAGCCTTTAGCAACAGCTAAATAAATGACCTAGTTGCTAAACTCAGTGGCCACATTCAGTCTTTGTCTTACTTGACTTTTAAGCAGCATCTGATCCTGTTGCCTACTCTTTTGATTGAAATTCTACTCCCTTGGCTTGCAAGGAACTATTCTCCTCTAGGTTTCCTTCTTGAGTTCTCCTGGGAGCTCCTTTTCTTACCCTCATTCTTTACTTGTTGCCATTGCCCAGGGTACTACCCCATATCTCTTCCTAGGCAATGCTATCTATCTATCTATCTATCTATCTATCTATCTATCTATATCTATCTATCCATCTATCTATTTATTTAAGACAGGGTTTCACTCTGTCACCCAGGCTGGAGTGCAGTGGTGCAATCATAGCTCACTGTAGCCTTGAACTCCTGGGCTCAAGGACACTCCTGTTTCAGCCACCCGTGTTTCTGGCACTATAGGCACGTACCAACATGTTCTGCTGGCGATATTATTTGTAATCCTGGCTTTACTTGCCAGTACACACTGATGACTCTTTCCAACTTATAAGCTAATAAATTAACCTGTCATTGATTCATGGATGCTGACAGAAGACATGACACTCTGGGGTCAGAAACATAGGACTTTGTTACTCAGAGCACAGCAAGAAGCATGTGCATCAGCATATTTGCCTCCAAGTCTCACAGGGGCAATGTGGGGGGCCCCAGATGGTTGCTCCACAGGCAGTTGGTTAGCATCATAGCTGAGGAACACTGAGCCTGGAGCTGCTTATGCAGGGAGGAGTAAGCAAGCCTGCTCTTCCTCCTCCAGGGAGATGGTACCTCATCCCTCAAGGCAGCTCGCTATAAACACAGCACTGAGAAGTGGCCCAGGTTAAAAATGGTCAGGGTCTTGCAGTCTTGGCATACACAGCAAGATGTGTGAGAGTGCAAGGGACCCATGGAGGATCATCTCTTCCAATAGTGGGCACTTCATGCTCAACAAATGAGCTCATCCTCTTCCAGGCCTCCCTCCCAATCTACCCACTGCTGTCTCCGCTTTTAGTAACAGCAGGCCAGAAACCTGGGAGTCACTGTGCACTCTTTGTTTAACCTGCATCTGGTTAACCAAGGGTAGTTAATGATGCCAAGGATAGGAGCTCTCATTATCTGCGCATTTCCTGTGTGCTCGGTCTTGGGTTGTGTTCTTTGCATATATTAGGCAATTCATCCTTTCCTTGCGCAGCTGCAAGGTAGGCTTTGTTATTGTCCCGATTTCCCAGGTGAGGAAATGGAATCCTAGAGAGGTTAAATGACTTGCCCGAGGTCGCACAGGTAGTAAAGGGCAGTGTTGAGATTCACACTTAGGTCTGCTAGCATTGTTAAGGTCCTACGTTTTTTTTTTCCAGACAAGGTCTCACTCCCGTTACCCGTTACTCGGGCTGGAATGCAGTGACGTGATCATGGCTCACTGCAGCCTTGACCTCCCAGACTCAGGTGATCTTCCGACCTCAGCCTCCGGAGTTGCTGGGACTATAGGCGTGCACTACCGGGTTCCACTATGTTGCCTAGGCTGGTGTCGAACTCCTAAGCTCACGAGGTTCACCAGCCTCAGCCTCCAAAAGTGTTGGAATTATAGGCATAAGCTACTGTCCCTAGCCTTGGTCCTGCTTTTTTTTTTTTTTTTTTTTTTTGCGATGGAATCTTGCTCTGTCACCCAGGCTGGAGTGCAGTGGTGCCATTTTGGCTCACTGCAACCTCTGCCTCCTGGGTTCAAACGATTCTCCTGCCTCAGCCTCCCGAGTAGCTGGAACTATAGGCACATGCTACCACGCCCAGCTAATTTTTGTATTTTTAAGTAGAGACGGGGTTTCACTGTGTTGGCCAGGATGGTCTCGATCTCTTGACCTCATGATCTGCCCGACTTGGCCTCCCAAAGTGCTGGGATTACAGGCGTGAGCCACCGTGCCCTCCTGTCCTGTGTTTAAAATACTTCCCCTTCCTACCGCCACTGCCTTGGTTGAGGATTTGTCATTTTCACCCCAGCCTTATTTGTAACTTGTCTCCCCACCTCCAGCCTTGCCTCCTCTGATGCATCTTCCACGAAACAGTTGTAGTGATCATCATAGAAGGGAATCTCTCTCTCCACTTCAGTGATTTCTGTCACTTTCAGTCCAAGCTGCATACCATGGCATTGCTGTCCCAAGGTGCTACCATGTCCTTATGTCCTTCACATCAGTCATCATTCCATATTCCCTACCACTCTCCCAAGACACCACATTTTGTGCCTTTGCACATGTGGCATTACCTTCCTAGGGTGTCCTTCACCTCCTTAATAGATACCTGGCCATCCCTTAAGGCTCGGTGTAGATGTCACCTCCCTCAGGAAGCCTTCCCCAATGCTCTCACGTCCCCTTATGTGACTGTAAGGCTCTGTGGATAGGAAAGCACATCCTGTACTGTGCTTCTCCCGCTTGTTTGCACGGGCTGCGCTTCTGTCCCGGGCATCCTTCTTCTTCCCCTCATTGGTTAATCCCTCCTTGACCTTTAGACTAAACTCGTGTTTCCTCCTCAGGGATGGTTTCTAGGATTCCCTTCGCTGTCACTGGCTAAAGTCAGGAGTCCCTCTTGTCTTCTATGAGTCTCATTGCCTGCACCAGACTCTGCAGTAATGGCTATAAGTTTCTCAAGGCCAGGTTGTTATTAGTGGGAGCTGTTGTCCATCAGTGCTGACACAGCACAGCACCAGGCACACTGGAAGGGTCCCATAAATACTTGCTGAACGAAGCAACTCCACAGCCACCTCCAATGGCTGAGCTTCATGCCAGGAACTCAGTATAGGGCAGGAGCTCAATGAAAGGGATGGAATGAAACAGAGCGCTAAGATGCCCATTGGATTTGTTGACATGAAAGCTACTGATTGCTGAACTCCAGGAAATTAGTTTCCAGGGAATGAGAGATCAACCGGGAGGCAGGTAAAGAAGTTGAGGCTAGGCACAGTGGTTCACGCCTGTAATCCCACCACTTTGGGAGACCGAGGTGGGCGGATCATGAGGTCAGGAGATCGAGACCATCCTGGCTAACACAGTGAAATCCTGTCTCTACTAAAAAGTACAAAAAATTAGCCGGGTGTGGTGGCGGGCGCCTGTAGTCCCAGCTACTCGGGAGGCTGAGGCAGGAGAATGGTGTGAACCCGGGAGGCGGAGCTTGCAGTGAGCTGAGATCGCGCCACTGCACTCCAGCCTGGGCGACAGAGCGAGACTCTGTCTCAAGAAAATTAAAAAAAAAAAAAAAAGAAGTTGAGAGCGCGATTGTAGCTTGTTCTGTCAAGAAACTCAATTGGGACTAGGACGATAACCAGAGGGGCACAGGGCAGAGAACGCTGCTGATGTTGCTGTTGTTTTTCATTTTTTTAACAAGGGAGATCACCTTATTCAAGAGATAATCATGGAATTTATCCTGTCAATAATCATTCTCTTGTAAGCAAGTAATTTCTGTAATATGGAAACACTGGACTTTTCTCACCATCAAATCTGGAATTAAAAAATTCTCATCATGACTTTACTTGGAACATTTGCTTCAGTTTCTGATCATGTTGTGAGGATTTGAACCATAAGATGCCTAATGAAATTTAGGCATTCATATTATATAAATATTTAAATAAAAAATCTAACATATGGATCAAGCAGTAAATATTTTTATTCGACATGTCAAGCTCTTATCACTTTGATAAAAAAATTTTGTATTTGGGCCGGGCGCGGTGGCTCACACCTGTAATCCCAGTACTTTGGAGTCCGAGGCAGGCGGATCACGAGGTCAGGAGATCAAGACCTGCGTGGCCAACGTGGTGAAACCCTGTCTTTTCTAAAATTACAAAAATTAGCCAGGCATGGTGGCGAGTGCCTATAATCCCAGCTACTCGGGAAGCTGAGGCAGGAGAATTGCTTGAAACCAGAAGGTGGAGGTTGCAGTGAGCTGAGATCGCGCCACTGCACTCTAGCCTGTGCAACAAGAGCGAAACTCTGTTCCTCCAATGCCCCCCAAAATGTGTATTTGGGCTGGGCACGATGGCTCACGTCTGTAATCCCAGCACTTTGGGAGGCCAAGGTGGGTGGATCATGAGGTCAGGAGATCGAGACCATCCTGGCTAACAGAGTGAAACCCCAACTCTACTAAATATACAAAAATTAGCTGGGCGTGGTAGCACACACCTGTAGTCCTGGCTACTCAGGAGACTGAGGCAGGAGAATCGCTTGAACCCGGGAGGTAGAGGTTGCCGTGAGCCGAAATGGTGCCACTGCACTCCAGCCTGAGTGACGCAGCGAGGGTCTGTCTCAAAAATAACCAAACAAACAAAACACACACACACAAAAGTTTACATTTGTAATATTTCACCCTTTTCTTAATAATCATGCAAAAGGTGTTATGATACCTCTTTTTATAGTGGCAGAAGCTGGAATATAGAAAAAGTAAATAATTTGACCAACGCCTCCTTGATAGTCATTGGAGAGCTGGAATTCAAAACTATGCCTGCACTATGTTAGGGAATATAGATTCTCAGTTTATATTTTTAAAAATTTTAGACCAGGCATAGTGGCTCACACCTGTATTCCCAGCACTTTGGGAGGCCAAGGCAGGAGGATCACTTGAGCCCAGGGGTTCAAGACCAGCCTGGGCAACATAGCAAGACCCCGCCTCTAAAAATATAAAAAGACAAATTTCCCAGGTGTGGTGGCATGCACCTGTAGTCCCACCTACTTGGGAGGCTGAAGCTGGAGGATTTTGTGAGCCTAGGAGTTCAAGGTTGCGATGAGCTATGATCACGCCATTGCGCTCCAGCCTGGATGACAGAGCAAGACCCTGTCTCTAAAAATAATGTGTTTGAAAATGTTGTCACATAGTTGCTGTTTGTTTTTAAGCATTAGAAGAGAATCTGGGCAGGGAGAAAGCACAGGTGAGGCCTGAGTCTCCTGGGCCCATGGTGGGAGATGACCTGGTACAGCTGGAGGGATGAGTCTCTGATGTGCGCCAGGTAGACTCACACTGATTCAGAAGAAAAGGCCTCAGCTGGGCGTGGTGGCTCATGCCTTTAATCCCAGCACTTTGGAAGGCTGAGGCAGGCGGATCACAAGGTCAGAAGATCGAGACCATCCTGGCTAACACGGTGAAACCCCGTCTCTACTAGAAATACAAAAAATTAGCCAGGTATGGTGGCAGACGCCTGTAGTACCAGCTACTCCGGAAGCTGAGGCAGGAGAATGGCATGAACCCGGGAGGCAGAGCTTGCAGTGAGCCGAGATTGCACCACTGCACTCCAGTCTGGGTGACAGAGTGAGACTCCGTCTCAGAAAAAACAAAAACAAAAACAAAAAAACAAAAGAAGAAGGAGAGATGCAAACAAGTTTGCAGATGGAAGAGAAATTGGAGGAGTTTTGGCCTTATGGTCTTACTTTCTTTTTTCAATGACATCAAAAGCTACCTGCTAAAATGCAGCAGAGAAAAGCAGGCCATGGGTGTGTGGAGAGAGCTGGCCAATGGACCACAGCTGGGAAGCTTCTGCAGAGGCAGGAGACAGGAGCTCAGAGTGGCATCCTGTGGCTATGAGGTTTGCTCTGGCTGCTCCTGACATCTCAAGAAATGGGGGATGAGGTTGATCCCCTGCTGAGGTTTCCTAGGGCATTCATTTGTGATAGAAGGATAGGGGCAACATGGGTGGTAGTAGGTCCCAGACACAATGACCTGTGAAATATTGTCTGGAAAGGTGATGAAGCAAGAAGGAATCCAGGGATGGCATACAATGCAGCACTGGTTTAGGTGGTGCTCAAACTTCAGCCTGCATCGGAATCCCCTGGAGGGCTTGTTAAGGCACAGACTGCTGAGCACCACTCCCAGAGTGTCAGATTCAGCAGGGCAGGGCATGTGCATTTCCAAGGAGTTTCCAGGGCTGCAGATGCTGCTGTTAAGGTTGAGGACCACGCTTTGAGAAGAGCCAGAAGAGCTGGGGTGTGGGGAGGAGGTAAGTGAGGGTTTTTCTCTGCTGAGGTCTCATTAAGGTCTCCAAGAGGACAGAACCATTTTAGACTGAGAGGAATTTAGGGTGTCACTGCAAGTACTGACTGTGAGGGGACACCAAATACACACACACACGCGCGCACACACACAGTCATACTCTCTCACACATTCACACTCACACACACACATACACTCTTACACCCACACACTCACACACCAAAGAGATCCCTGTCCATTAGTTGACAAGGGTTCTCTGCTTGACCAAACTTTAGTCAGGCTCCTGAGCCTTTTCCTAGGCCCATCTGTGCACTTTCATGTAAAATCCAGTATAGCAAAGAAGCCTGCTAAGTCAGTTTAGCAAGAATCCCCTCACCTTTATTATCTGATCAGGTTCGTCAGCCTCCACCATCCCGCAGGTGACATCTGGTTTACCCTGGCCTGTCTTCAGCAAGAATCCCATTAGGTGGGTTTAGCCAGAATCCCCCTTACCTCTGACGTTTCCTCTTAGTAATTTTCCATCCATTGACCCTCACCCTGCTTCTTGGCTATAAACTCCCACTTGCACCAGCTGTATTCAGAGTTGAACCCAGTCTCTCCCCCTACTGCAAGACCCTATTCAGTGGTCCCTACGTCTATTGCAATGGTCCCAAATAAAGTATTCCTTACCATGATTTACCAAGTGTCGTAGTCTGTTTTGTGTTGCTTTAAGGAACAGCTGAGACTGGGTAACTTATAAAGAAAAAAGGTTTATTTGACTCATGATTCTGATGTCTGGAAAAGTTCAAGACTAGGCGTCTGGTGAGGGCCTCAGGGTGCTTCCACTCATGGCAGATGGTGAGAGGGACCTGGTGTGTGCAGATCACATGGCAAGAGAGGAGGCAAGAGAGAGGGAGCGGGTGCGGGGTCTTTTCAACAACCAGCTCTCTCAGCGACTAATAGAGCGAGAGCTCATTCACCCCCAACTACCCCAGGGAATTACTCTATTCATGAGGGATCTGTCCTCATGACCCAAACACCTCCCCTTAGGCCCCACGCCCCAAACTGGGGATACATTTTGACATGAGGTTTTTGGGAACAAATGTCCAAACTATATAGCACTATGTATAATTGAATAACTTTTTTTAATATAAGTTTATTTTCTTCTCAAAGAAGAAACACCCCACCCCTTTTCTAGGGTGCCCGGGTGAGTCCACTTCTCTTTTGGCAACTCTTCCAAACCTAGTGACTTCTTTTTTTTCTTTTTCTTTCTTGCTTTTTTTTTTTTTTTTTTTTTTTTTTTGAGACAGAGTCTCCCTCTGTCACCCAGGCTGGAGTGCAGTGGCATGATCTCAGCTCCCTGCAACCTCCATTTCCCAGGTTCAGCTGATTCTCATGCCTCAGCCTCCTGAGTAGCTGGGATTACAGGCGTTTGCCACCAAGCCTGGCTAATTTTTGTATTTTCAGTAGAGATGGGGTTTCATCATGTTGGCCATGCCTGGTCTCGAACTCATGACTTCAGGAGATCTGCCTGCCTTGGTCTCTCCAAGTGCTGGGATTACAGGTGTGAGCCACCGCGACTGGCCCCAACACTGGTGACTTACTTTGGTGACCAGGTAAAATGTTTCTGAGTCCCTAAATAATGACATATGCCAGGGATGAATACAGACCCCTACATTTTCATCCAAAAAACTGGACAGTACAAGCAAACGCCTGTGTGACATCCCAAACATCCAGCCCAGCCTTTAATCGGGAACCTAGAAGCCCTAGGATACTTGGCCCAGGCCTTTGGCAGACAGCGTACTGTCAGATGTTCAGAAACACTGACGAGAGAAATGTCCTCTGCAGGAGAGAGAGCCAGTGGAGGGCAGGAGAACTGGCATCCAGGTCTCCACGAGGTGTAAGCTCTCTCTTTGCAAACAGAGCACCAGAAGGACGCATCCTGGGACCCATCCACTGAGTGCCACTGAGAACTGTGGGCGAGCTGCCTTCATGCTTTTCCCTTCTATTCTCTAATTATTTCTTCATTGCTCCGTGCATGGCTTGCTTTAATTTGGTTATTTAATCCATTACATAAGAGGAGTCCATGAACTCACCATGCAAAGCAAAATAGAACCAAGCCAGATCCTTGACAAGAAGTGACACTGACTCGTAGGGTTCTCTGCCATCCCATTGCTCTGCCTCCCCCCATGTCAATACCTGCATCCTGAATCCGATGTTCATCATTCCTTCCTTTTCTCTTCGTATTATTTTAAACTTTCTTTTTTATAATGGAAAATGTCAAAAATACACAAAACTAGAGACTAGTCTATTGAATCTACATGTACCTGTTGTCCACATTTTAACTTCAAATCATACCCAGCCTTGCTTTATCCTACCCCCACCCCACATTTTCTCTGGTTCCACATTTTTAGGCTGTTGTATTTTATCTATATGTGTTCCTAAAGGGTGTCTATTTCTATTTTGGTTGTTTCTAACTTGATAAAAATACATTCTGCAGTATTTTTTTTTTTGAAGAGACTTTTTTTCCCCTCGTACTATCGTATTGGTAAGAATCATCCTCATTGCTGCCTGTCACTGGAGTTCATTCATTCTGTGTCCTTTGTATCTTGATTTATTCCTCCACTCTCCTCTAGATGGCCATTCAAATTGTAGGTTTTTGCTATTGTGAAGGGCGCTGCTATAAATATTCTTTTTTTTTTTGAGACGGAGTCTCGCTCTGTCACCCAGGCTGGAGTGCAGTGGCACAATCTTGGCTCACTGCAACCTCCACCTCCTGGGTTCAAGCGATTATCCTGCCTCAGCCTTTTGAGTAGCTGGGACTACAGGCACACACCACCATGCCCGGCTAATTTTTGTATTTTTGGTAGAGACGGGGTTTCACCATGTTGGCCAGGATGGTCTTGATCTCTTGACCTCGTGCTCTGCTTGCCTTGGCCTCCCAAAGTGCTGGGATTACAGGCGTGAGCCACCATGCTCACCTCAAAATATTCTTGCCTCAAATATTCTTATATGTTCTCCACCTACACCTGGTATAGTCCTAGGAGTGAAATTATTTAACTTTAAGATTAATGCTGGATTGTTTTCTAAAGTGGCTACAGCAAATTACTGCCCCTAGCATTGGATTCCCGTTATCCATATCCTCTGCTTCCCTCTAATGCTTTTATTGATAAGCTTGTTAATTTTTTCTGATTACCTGGCCATCTAAAATGGAATCCCATTTGAGCCTTCATTTACATAAATACCATAGGCTGGATTTTTGCTTACTTGGAACTTGTCACTCCTTCCTTCCTTTTTATTTCTCCTTTTTGAAATGGGAATGTTTATCCTATGCCTGTCCCACTACTGCATTTTGTAAGCACATAATACAGTGCTTACTTCTCTGGCTTCGCAGGTTCACAGCTGGAGAGGAATGTTTTCCTGAGATAAATCATACCTTGAGTCTCACCCATATCTGATTTAGATAACATTTAGATCAGACTTTGGACTTCAGACTTTAGGGCTGATGCTGGAATGAGTTAAGACTTTTGATTATGTTGGGACGGAATAAATGTATTTTGTATGCTTTAAGGACATGAATTTTGGGGGAGGCACTGGGGTGAAATGCTATGGACTGAATTATGTCCCCCAAAATTTGTATATTGAAATCTGAATCGCCAGGGTGAAGATATTTGGAGATGGGGACTTTGGGAAGTAATTAGATTTAGTTGAAGTCCTGAGTATGGGATTAATGCCCTTGTAAGAAGATCATGGAGAGTGCCACCCAATCCACCAAAAAGGCCATGTGAGAACACAGCGTGAAGACGGCTGCATACAAGCCAAGAACAGCGCCCTTGCAGGAACCTGACTTGGTTCCCAGCAACTTCCAGCCTCCAGGACTGTGAGAAAATAAATGGCTGCGGTGTAAGCCCCCCAGCCTATGGTATTTTGTTATGGCAGCCAGAGCTGACTAAGACAGCTGGTGCTGTCGACCATCTCTTCATCTGTTTACTGGTCCATCTGTTGCCTTTATAGTTAAATGCCTGATCACATCTTTTGTCTGTTTTTCAATTAGGTGGTTCTATTAGATACCGAGAGCTGCTGTAACCAGTTACCACAAACTTGGCAGCTTAAAACAACACAGTTCTATTATCTCACAGATCTGGAAGTCAGAAGTCTGAAGTGGGTCTCGCAAGGCTACAGTCAAGGTGTGCAGAGCTGCCCGCCTTCCAGAGGCTCTCAAGAGAATTTGTTTCCTCACCTGTCCCAGCTTCTAAGAGTTGCCTGAATTCCATGGCTCATGGCCCCTTCCAGCAATCACATCACTCTGACCTGTTTTTCTTCTTATCTTTCTCTCCCTGATCCTCCTGCCCCCGTCTTATAAGGACCTTTGTGATTCCAGTAGGCCCATGCAGATATTCTTGTACAATGTTCCCATCTCAAGATCCTTAATACAATCGTATCTGCAATGTCCCTCTTGCCATGTAGGGTAACATATTCAGCGGTTTAGGGGATACGGTTGTGAGTCTCCTTGGGGAGAGGGGCATTGTTCTGCCTACCATAGTTGTGCTTTTGCCTTTTTTCATGGGTCAGTATAAGAGGAGCCTCCTAACAGAAAATAAAAAGTGTTAGCCGGGATGTGGAGAAATTAGAACCCTTGTGTCCTGCTGGTGGGAATGTAGAATGGTGCGGCAGCTATGGAAAACAATGTGGCAGTGCCTCAAAAAATTAAAGATAGGATTTCTATATGATCTGGCAATTCCACCTCTGGGTATACACCCAAATGAGACGGAAGCAGGGACTTAGTCAGATGACCTGTAACCCCATGTTCACAGCAGTGTTCTTCACAATAGCTGAAAGGAGGAATCAACCCAAATGTCTATCAACAGATGATGGATAAACAAATGTGGAATACACAGACAGTGGAATGCTTGAAAAGAAGGAAATCCTGACAAATGCCACAACATGGCTAAACCTTGAGGACATTATGCTGAATGAAATAAGGCAGACACAAAAGAAGAGCTATTGTAAGATTCTACTTATATGAGATTCCTAGAGCAGTTAATTTCCTAGAGACAGGAAGTAGAATGGTGGGCCTAGGGTAGTGGCTCGTGCCTATAATCTCAGCACTTTGAGAGGCCAAGGGAAGAGGATTGCTTGAGGCTGAGAGTTTGAGGCCAGCCTGGGCAACATAGTGAGAACCTCTCTCTACAAAAAATAAATTAAATTAAAAAAAAAAAAGTAGAATGGTGGTTGCCAGAGGCTAGGATAAGAGGAGAATAGTTCTCTCCTCTTATCTCTATTTAGAGAATAGTCAAATCTCTAAAGTTACCGTTTAATGGGTAGAGTTTTTGTTTCCCAAGAGGGAGGTGGAGTTCTGTAGATAGATGGAGAGTCTGGGTTTCCCAATATGGGGAGAATTCTGTAG
Organism: Chlorocebus sabaeus; assembly: GCF_047675955.1. Lineage (NCBI taxonomy): Eukaryota > Metazoa > Chordata > Mammalia > Primates > Cercopithecidae > Chlorocebus > Chlorocebus sabaeus. The sequence goes on along the minus strand of NC_132919.1, from coordinate 16,062,820 downwards.
ACAGATGGTGGTGATGGTTGCATAGTAATGTGAACGTGGCCAGGCGTGGTGGCTTATGTCTGTAATCCCAGCACTTTGGGAGGCCGAGGCAGGTGGATCACCTGAGGTCAAGGGTTTGAGACCAACATGGAGAAACCCTGTGTCTACTAAAACTACAAAAATTAGCCAGGCATGCTGGCACACGCCTGTAATCCCAGCTATTCAGGAGGCTGAGGCAGGAGAATCGCTTGAACCCAGGAGGCGGAGGTTATAGCGAGCCAAGATCGCATCACTGCACTCCAGCCTGGGCGACAGAGTAAGACTCTGTCTCAAAAAAAAAAAAAAAAGTGAATGTACTTAATGCTCCTGAACTGTACACTGAAAAGTGGTTGAGATAGTAAATTTTATAATGTGTGTATTTTTTACCACAATTAAAAAATGAAGAGTGACATATCAGCATTTGCATGTGCAGTATTGTTCATTTTTTTTGTTCAGTAAACTCTTTTTTTAAAACAATTATTGATTTATCATTTTTTAAGAGTTGGGGTCTTGCTTTGTTGCCCAGGCTGCAGTGCAGTGGCATGAGCATAGTTCACGCTAGTCTAAAACTCCTGGACTCAAGTGATTCTCCTGCCTCAACCTCTCAAGTAGCTAGGACTACTTGAGAGTATGCCACCATGCCCAGCAAATTTTTCATTTTTCAGTAGAGACAGAGACTCACTATGTTGCCCAGGGTGGTCTACAAACTCTGGGGCTGAAGCAATTGTCCCACCTCAGCCTCCCAGAGTGCTGGGATTACAGGTGTGAGCTACCATACCTGGCCTCAATAAACTCTTATTAGTGAATAAACATTCTCCAGATCCTGTGTCAGGCACTGGGGCTCCCAAGAAGAATAAGACACTGTCCCTGTCCTCAGAGCTCATGGTTTCAGAGAGACGAGGTGCACAGCTAAGCAATGTATGCAACAGAGTCCTCTAGAGTATTCTGGGTGATAAAAGCCTATAGGTGACCCGAGGAATACAGGGGAGGGAGTGGCTGGTTCTTCTAGCAGGCTACATGGCAAGTCCGGAAGCCTTCTAGAAAGTGTAACATGTGACCTGATTTCTCAAGCCTGAACAAGTAGTCACCAAGCTTTGGGGGTTGGGGAGGGAGAAATTTGAGCAATGCAGGGGCCTGACATGTCGTGGTGTGTTCATGGCTCTGCACTTGGTTCTTTGGGGCTCGAGGTGACAGAGGAAGCCTGGGCCAGCAGCAGATAGTGTAGAGAAGGAAGCAGAGGCCAGACCACAGGTGTCTCTGGCTGGATGAGGTGCTGGACACTCCCTGTAGGCCATGGGAATGGCCTGTAGGACAGATTCTGAGCAGGAGGGTGACAGGATCGCCTTGAAGTTAGAACCATCAATCGGCAACGCAAGACTACTTATCCGATTTATTCATTCTTGCTTCTAGACTATGTAGAAACTAGCAAAAAGCCTAAAAGTCTAGTGTTTTCAGGCCTATTTGGAGAGAATGATGGACATGGGTTTGTGAAATATCAAATGCTTATTCTGACCCAAATTGCTCATAATCAGAAGGGGTACTTTTTTATTTGTTTATTTTTTGTTTTGCGATAGGGTCTTACTCTGTTGCCCAGGCTGAGGTGCAGTGGCATGATCATAGCTCACTGCAGCCTTGAACTCCTGGGTTCAAGGGATCCTCCCAACTCAGCCTACTGAGCAGCTGGGACTACACTGCATGCCACCACACTTGGCTAATTTTGTATTTTTTAGTAGAGAGAGAATCTCGCTATGTTGCCCAGGCTGGTCTTGAACTCCCTGCCCCAAAGGATCCTTCCACTTGGCCTCCCAGTGTGTTAGGATTTATAGGCACGAGCCACTGTACTCAGTCAGAGGAGTATGAGTACTTAGATATTTGCACACAAATCTCAGTCTGACGTAAGTCTGTAACTCCAGCAGCAAAAAAAAGTCTCATTCTCTTTTCTTAGCAGTGTTTCAAATTGAGCCTTATTGATTATGACCTTGTAGTTTATCTCTCACAAGTAGCTTTCTAACAAAAAATACTTATGTAACTGTTTTTACTTAATGTTCAAGAGTCTAGCATATTCTCCGTGAATCAGAAGACTAATATTTTATGCTGGCAGTGACGCAGAAACCTAGAGTTCATCGTCTGAGACTACAGCTTGTCCCAAAGATCCCCAGGGAACACGAAGTAATCCCCATCAGCTACAACCAGAAAATCAGTTTCCTATGAAGTTAGAACAATACGGCTGGGTTCCAGGAGGTAAAGCATCCTGCAGCTTTGCTGGATGGTATTATTTCTGGTTTTCATCAGGCTGCAATGAATTTTCACTTGTTATAATAGGGAAGTCCATTTCCTGCAAAGAAATATCTTTCCTAGGGGTCTGTCTACTCTCTAGCTCACCACATTCAGAAAGAACAAGAACTTTACAAGTGTTTACAAACATCGTCTTGTGTTAAGCAAGTATCAAAAAATCTTGTCTCTCACAGACATTTCGGGGAATCCACACAAATAACTCAGAAAGTCTGTTCATGCAGAAAAGCCAGTATGAGTTTGCCTTTTTTTTTTTTTTGAGACAAGGTCTTGCTCTGTCACCCAGGCTGGGGCTGGAGTGCAATGGCGCGATCACGGCTCACTGCAGCCTCAAATTCCTGGGCTCAAGTGATTCTCCCTCCTCAGCCTCCTGAGTAGCTGAGACTACAGGGACATGCCACCACATCCAGGTAATTTTTTTTTTAATTTATTTTTATTTTTATTTTTTTTTTGAGACAGGCTCTCGCTCTGTTGCCCAGGCTGGAGTTCAGTGGTGTGATCTCAGCCCACTGCAACCTTTGCCTCCTGGGTTCAAGCAATTCTCCTGCCTCAGCCTCTCGAGTAGCTGGGACTACAGGCGCACGCCACCACGCCCAGCTAATCTTTGTACTTTTAGTAGAGACGAGGTTTCACCATGTTGGCCAGGCTGGTCTCGAACTCCTGACCTCAGGTGATCAACCTGCCTCGGCCTCCCAAAATGATGGGATTACAGGTGTGAGCCACCACACCTGGCGAATACCCAGCTAATTTTTAAAAGTTTTTGTAGAGACAGGGTCTCACCACATTGCCCAGGCTGGTCTTGAACTCCTGCGCTCAAGCCATCCTCCTGTCTTGGCTTCTCAAAGTGTTGGGATTACAGGTATAAGCCACTGCACCTGACCTATTCTGACTTTTGTGTGGCATGAAGTGAAAAACCTTAACAGGGCATTTCCTTTCGTGCTGCTCTGGCTGTGATGAGCATTTGCAGAATCCCTGGGCATTATTCTCATGGCGTTACTCTCTCACTAAAGAGCCTGAGGGCTCGAAGTCATTATCAGTCAGTTCTCCCTGAAACTTCAAGTCAGCATCTCAGCTATTCTGTCAATATTGTGAGCAAAAACTAGTAGCCACACTTTCCAAGTGACAGAGAGGAAGTGTGAGCATGCCACTTCATTACATTTTGTCTCTGGTTGACAGAAGATTCTGACCATTCCTCTTGTTGTCTAGAACACTGGAGGGTGATTTTGTGTCTAAGGGACATGTGGCAATGTTTGGAGACATTTTCCATTGTCATGACTGGGGTTGAGGGAGCTACTGGCATCAAGTGAGTAGAGGCCAGGGATGTTGCTAAACATCCTACAATGCCCAGACAGCCTCCTTTCTGCAACAAAAATTTTCCAGTCTAAAATGCCAGTGGTGTGAAGATTAAGAAATCCTCGTCTAGAACTAGAATCCAAATGCCCCAGTGCCGGCCATTTAGTTCTCTCAGAAAGCAGACTTTTCTGTCCACCCCAATCATGTTCTCCTTTTGTAGTGATGGAAGTTACAACAAGATGCAAGACCAGATTACATTTTCCAGCCTTCTTTGCAGTTTAGTATGGCCATTTCACTAGTTGCCACCAGTGGAACAAGACCTAAAGTGATGTGCGACACTCTGGCCAAGGCTTCTGAAAATTCCCTTTCTCCTTCTGCTGGCAAGATGTAGATGACAACTAGGCTTTATAGGAGAGCCATGATGGGAGCCTGGATCCCTGCATCACCTTATGGCAGAGAGCTGCCCACCAGCTGAAAACACATACTGCAGTCTCTTATGTGAGTGAGAAGTAAACTCCCGTGTTTGAGCCAATATACATCTTTAGGTCTACTTGTCACAGCAGCTTAGCTCACCCTAGCCAGTAAACAGCCAATCCCCAAAAGCCTATTTTGATGCTAGGAGCCTTAGGAAGCAGAGAGAGCTCTGAATGAGGCAAACATGGCAGGGATCTTTGCCCCTGAGGTTAGCTTGGGTCCCCTCTGCTAACTGGTAGGAGCAGTGCAAGCTCAAGCCTGCCATCGAGGGGCTCTTACTTTGTTTAGTACAGCCTTGACTGCAGGAGTAGGTGGTGATGTGATCCCCACTCTGTGTGATTTCAGCTACGTCATCACGATTAGACACTTAGGCTACTCTGATGGTTCATTTTATGTGTCAGCTCAACTGGGCCACTAAAGGCCCAGATATCTGGTCAAACATTATTCTGCTGTGTCTGTGAAGGTGTTTCTGGATGAGGTTAGAATTAGAATCTGTAGACTGAGTGAGGCCAATTGTTCTCTCTGATGTGGGTGGGCTGCATCCTGCCAGTTGAAGGCCTGGGTAGTACATAAAGGCTGAGTAATAGGAAACCCCTTCCTGCCTGACTGTGGGGACCAGGACATTGGTCTTTTTCTGTCTTTGGTCTCAAACAGAAACATCTGCTCTTCTTGGGTTTTGAGCCTGTGGCTTTCAGACTGGAATGTACACTCCTGGGTCTTCAACTTGCTGACTGCAGATCTGGGGAAGTTTCAGCCTCCATAATTGCACAGGCGAATTCCTTATAATAAATCTCTGTCTCTGGCTCTTTCTTTCTCTACACACACACACACACACACACACACGTACCCTGTTGGTTCTTTTCCTCTGGAGAACCCTAATATAGTTGCAAATTGCAGAAACTCACCTGAAAGCAGTTTAGGCAGAAAAGGAAGAGGCTCAGAGAACCAAAGCATAGGAAGTGATGCGGTGCAGCTGGCCACAGGGACAGCCGGACCAGCAGGGCGCATTTTCTCCACCTCTTATCCCTACTGCTTTGGGTGTGTTGGCTTCATTCTCTCTTTCTGCAGTTAAGCCTCTTCACACAGCAGGGAAAAAGCATCGTCATCTCTGAGCTCGTATCCTCACAGCTGCTGGGTCAAAGAGGAAGCGTCTCCCTGTCTCCCATTTGAAAATCCTGGGAGGGACTCAGGTTGAGCATCCCTGCTGTGGCTGGAGCAGGCTGTGTTATCAGGAGAAATAAGGAATGGGCATAAACAACGGCTGCACATTGTTTCTTGTGTGTGCTCTGTGACATTGGGATATGGTCACTGTCCCCTTCCACTTCTGCTGGCTCATCTTTGCCTCCCATCCCTGCTACTTTGACCCAGGGACTCAAAGTGTAGCCTCAGGGAGCAAATCACAGAATTTTTTCCCAACAACCCCTCCCCCACCACTCCTACAGTGGCAGTGGTGGCTGTCCAAAACGTGACAGGAGAAAATTCTAACTGCAAAATGTGACAGATCCTACAACACGATGATACATGAGATCTGTCATTTAACTCAAGCTGGAAAATTTCAGAAGACAAACTGACTGCCATACATCTTAACTAGTCCCTGTTCAGTTTCTATTGGCTACTGCTAGTTTATTTCTTTTATGTTTTTGAGACAGAGTCTCACTCTGTCACCCAGGCTGGAGTGCAGTGGCACAATCTCAGCTCATTGCAACCCCCGCCTCATGGGTTCAGGGGGTCCTGCTCCCTCAGCCTCCCGAGTAGCTGGGATTACAGGTGTGTGCCACCATGTCCAGCTAATTTTTGTATATTTTTAGTAGAGATGGGGTTTCACCATGTTGGCCAGACTGGTCTTGAACTCCTGACCTCAGGTCATCCACCTGCCTCAGCCTCCCAAAGTGTTGGGATTACAGGCGTGAGCCACCGTGCCCGGCCCATACTAGTTTATTTCATTCATCATAGTTATCATACTCTGTGATTCCTTGCTTGATGTGTTTACTTGTTTACTGTCCACCTCTCCTACCAGAATTAAGCTTCCTGAGGGCCAGGTTCCATCTGTCTTGGTTCTTGCAGGGTTTCCACACCTGGCGCAGTGATTGGCGTACCCCTACTTGTGATGTGTGCAACAGAATATGCCTTTTGCCAATGCTCGGAATGTTGCTGGGGTTTTGCTGAGGTTTTCCACTTTTCTCTGCGCATGGTGACTTAAAGGTCTGCAGGCACTTCTTGGAATCTACTCTTACTTCCGCCATGCCTTGCAGAAGTTCCTTGAGGTCTCTGAGGCCTGAGCAGCTGTTTTCTTCTTATGTCTAGTGTAATCGTCCTCTACTTTCATACTCTTTTTGTCATTTCAGTGACAACTTGGAAGAGGGGATTCCTGGTACAATATTGGAAAGGCATAAAATGATACAGCAGTGATCGCTCTTTGGAGATGGTGCTCATAGTCTCACCTTCCAGGGGTTTTTCATTCATTCTACAAATATTTATTTATTGGCAGGGGCTCAGTTCACTCTCTTGAGCCACTCTCTTGGGCAAGTTCCAAGGCCTTATGTTGACCTGTCTGCTGCATTTGCCATTGCGACTGCACTTTCCTGTCTGGGGTTTTCTCCACCCTCTTGTTTCTCAACGCAGTAGGGGTCAAGACCCTGTTCCTTCCTAGTTTGCCTTCTTCCTCTTTGACATCACCTCTCCATCTTCCTCAGAGATTCCCCGCCTTCCTTCAGTATACCACATGGCACATTGGCCCACTGATCTGCCCTTGTCCAGTTTCTTGTCCCAGGTGGTCTCCTCCAAGGCCTTTGGTTCAGTTTCCTTCTGCAGGGGCTGGTTCTCAATTGCGCGTGTGGAGTCAGAGCACACCCCTGTGCTTTAGCAATCACACCTCAAACTCAACACGTGCAGAGTGGAGGTTGCTTCCTCCCCACACCCTTGCTCCTCTCGCTTCTCGTTTCCTCAGCATTTCCCTGCTCCTCATCCAACTTGCAGCCAACTCTTGTGGATTCCACATTCCCAGCATCTCTGTGGGACCCTACCTCTCCATCCCGGCTACTCTTGCCTTAGTCTCAGTCAGAATCATGTTTGTTTTTTTTTTCTTCCCAAGACAAAGTCTTGCTCTGTCACCCAGGCTGGAATGCAGTGGCGTGATCTTGGCTAACTACAACTTCCGCCTCCTGGGTTCAAGCGATTCTCCTGTTCCAGCCTCCCGAGTAGCTGGGATTATAGGCACGTGCCACCATGTCTGGCTAATTTTTGTATTTTTAGTAGAGACAGGGTTTCATCATGTTGGCCAGGCTGGTCTTGAACTCCTGACCTCGTGATCCATCCACCTCGGCCTCCCATTAGTGTTGGGATTACGGGCATGAGCCACCGTGTCTGACCCATGTTTAATGTCTGTCAGTGTGACCCCTATCTTCTTGCCTCCAGTTCTTCTCTCCTTTTAGCTCCTCCTTGCCTCCTTTAAATGATCTCTCTATAATACAGCATTGTATTATATCTGCAATACAACATTGTTTCTGACTTCATCCTTTATTTATTTATTATTTGAGATAGAGTCTTGCTTTTGTTGCCCAGGCTGGAATGCAATGACGTACTCTCGGCTCACTGCAAGCTCTGCCTCCCGAGTTCAAGTGATTTGCCTCCCTCAGTCTCCCGATGGCTGGGATTACAGGTGTCTGCCACCACCCCAGGCTAATTTTCATATTTTTAGTAGAGATGGTGTTTCGCCATGTTGGCCAGGCTGGTCTCGAACTCCTGACCTCGTGGCCTGCCTGCCTTGGCTTCCCAAAGTGCTGGGATTACAGGTATGAGCCGCTGCGCCCAGCCTGACTTCATTCTTTCAACACCTCAATACCTTGAACGCTGGATTAAGTTCCAAATCCTTGTCACCAGAGGCCCTTCATGCCGGGCTGCTGCCCGTCTCTCCAGCCTGCCCTCCGCCCGTCTCTCCAGCCTGCCCTCCATCCCTTGCACCCTATACTCCAAGGCTGCAGAACTGTTTGAATGTGCCCAGTGTGCACTACTCTACCCTACCACACTGTGCTGCTTCCTTTTCACAAACACCTCTGTATTCGTTTGCCAGAACTGTCATAACAAAGTACCACAGCCCGGGTGGTTTAAACAACAGAAAGTTGTTTCTTCCCAATTCCAGAGGCTAGAAGTTCAAGATCAAGGTGTTGGCAGGGTTGGTTCCTTCAGAGGCCTCTCTCCTTGCTTGTGGATGGCATCTTCTCCCTGCATCTTCTCATGGTCATCCCTTTGTGGGTGTCTGTGTCCTAATCGTGTCTTATAAGGACACCAGTCCTACTGGACTAGGGCCCACCCTAATGACCTCATTTTGACTTAATTTACTTCTTTAAAGACCTATCTCCAAATACAGTCCTATTCTGAGGTTGTGGGTATTAGACTTCAATGAATAATTTTGGGGGGACCATAAGTCAGCCCATAACGCTTCTCCCTCTGGCTAAAAATGAATGTCATCCTCACATGCAAAATACACTCACCCCATCCCAACAGTATCCAAATCTTAACTCTTTGCAGCACCAACTTTTAAGTTCAAAATCTCATCTAAATCTCATCTCAACCCAGTATGGGTGAGACTCCAAGTATACTTCCTGAGGCAAAGTTTCTCTCCAGCTGTGAAACTGAAACCGGTCAACAAGCTATGTACCTCCAAGACCTAGGGTTGGGGCCAGCATAGAAAGAAATTGAAAAGGAGAAAGGGGTCATATGTTAGGATACTTCAATATATGCATTTGTAGGGTTAACTCAATGGAGAACAGTCTCCCTTGAGTGAACCTGGAAGACGCCGCTCACCATTTAATGTCCACTTATCAGGCTGCCCATTTGGGAGCCTCCCTCTCCCCTGTGCTCCTCCATATGCCACCCAATATATCTCTCCATCTCAGTGCCATAACACTCACCGCATCCATTTGATGGCTGACTCTCTACCCTGCCAGACTACACACCTCACGACTTTCAGTACACGCTCCATGAGTGACTATTACGCACATAAACCCCATGACAGGGGCTTTGTTGTTTTGTACATGCTGTGTCCTCAGAGTCTAAAACAAGTCTGATAGATGGCAGGTATTCAACAAATATTTGTTGAATCCGCGAGTGAATACAAATAAACACACACACCAAATGTGTATCATGCACACATTCTGGATTCTGATTTTCCAGGAGTCTGTGAATCTATGCAGTTTCTTCAAGGAGAGTCCAAGGGGACACCAACACACTCCTCCTTCCCCTCAATGGCCGGATACCAGCTGAGCAACCGTCAGATGTCTCCGGGTCTCCCGATGACTCACCGAGTGCTTTCTTTGGGAGGAGTGGGAGGAGAGGATGGCTGACAAAAATAACTGCGGGCACTTGAAGCGGCATCAAGCCTCTGTCGGCGGGGGAACAACGGGGGCGCATCTGAAGGTTTCTCCCAGGCAGGGCGGGCAGCTCTCTATTCTCCAGCACCGGAGGTTCTCCTATGTGTTTAGAGAATTAGACAAACGTAGAGTGAATGGAATAAAACAGGCATTGCTCCCAAGCAGTCAGCTGCTCGTGTCATATGTGAAATTCTGTACCAGCTGTGAAGGAAGCACACAGGAAGGGGGCTTAGTGAGCACCGTTAAGGTGATCATTCTGTGTGTCTGTCTTTTTTGTTCTTTAAAAAGGGCTTTATGCTTTGTACTTTATCTCATCTGATGATTACATCAATCAGGTCAGAAGGGCACTTTCACAGAAGAAAAAGGCTCAGAGAGAATCACTGACTTGCTGGAGAGGATCATTACAGCATGGTTCTCAACATGTGGTCCAAGGACCAGCGTGTCACCACCACCTGTGAACTTGGTAGACATGCAAACTCTGGGCCCTTTCCAGGTTAGAAACTCTGGGGTGGGGCCCAGGAGCCCATTGTACAAGATCTCCAGGTGACTCAAATGCATACCTGAGTTTGAGAACCCCTGGCTTAGAGTCACACAGGCAGCAATTACAGATCCTGGGTGAGAACCCAAGGACATCCTTGGGTACTATCCTTCAGCAAGTGACTTGCATGTTAGTAGCTGACAATATCTCTCAGCACAATCTATTGCAATATTAAGTTACATTTTGCTTTTGCTTCTACTTCAGTTTATGAAGCCCTGCACAGTCCAGTGCTGGTTGCATCTCCAGTTTCCCTCCTGCTCACTGTGCTGGGGCCACACTGGCCTTCTCTCTGTTCTTTAGACACGGCATGCCCTTTTCTGTCAGGACCTGCTTGATTCTTCTCACTTTAAGTCTCAAGGCAGTCATCCCCTCTTCAGAGAGAACTTTAGGACATGCCTTAGTCGCATCATAGCACTCGACACCTCCCAAAGTTAACTTGTTTATTTTATTTTACTTTATTTTTGGAGACAGTCTCACTCTGTTGCCCAGGCTGGAGTGCAGTGGCTCAATCTCGGCTCACTGCAACCTCTGCCTCCCGAGTTCAAGCAGTTCTCCTGCCTCAGCCTCCCGAGTAGCTGAGACTACAGGCACATGCCTCTATGCCTGGCTAATTTTTTTTTTTTTTTGTATTTTAGTAGAGATGGGGTTTCACCGTGTTGCCCAGGCTGGTCTCAAACTCCTGAGCTCAGGCAATCCGCTCGCCTCCCAAAGTCTTAGGATTACAGTCGTGAGCCACTGCGCCCGGCCACCTTGTTTGTTTATTAGAAAGTAAATTCCCCGAGAGCAGGGTCCTGCTGGTCCTATCCAATATTGTGTTTCCAAAGTTTACCACAGTGCTTGGCATATAGTAGACATTCAACAAACACTTCCTGAAAAAATAAACCATGAACTAGAGACAACTTGAAAGAAGGAAAAAGCCCTTTCCTCCATTCTTGAATCCTGGAAGAACGGCCAGTCTAGGCTAGCTCTCCTTTGGGGAAGGGAGCAGGAAGAAAAATTAAGTTTCTTGGTTATCAGGGACGCCTAATGGAAGCTGCAGTTGCCACAGATGGCAAGGGAGGGAAGTTGGGCTTAGATGGGAAGAGTGTGGCTTCCTTAAGACTTGTAAATGGACAGATCTCTCTCGTTTTTGTTTGTTTGTTTGTTTGTTTGTTTGTTTTTGGAGATGGAGTCTTGCTCTGTCACCCAGGCTAGAGTACAATGGCGTGATCTCGGCTCACCACAACCTCCGCCTCCTGGGTTCAAGCGATTCTCTTGCCTCAGCCTCCCGAGTAGCTGGGATTACAGGCATGAGCCACCACACTTGGCTAATTTTGTATTTTTAGTAGAGACGGGGTTTCTCCATGTTGGTCAGGCTGGTCTTGAACTCCTGATCTCAGGTGATCTGCCCGCCTCGGCCTCCCAAAGTGCTAGGATTACAGGCGTGAGCCACCGCGCCTGGCCTCGGTCTTTTTTTCATTGTGGTGAAAAACACGTAAGATAAAATCTACTCTCTTAACAAATTTGTAAGTGTAGAGTACAGGCTTGTTAACTTTAGAACTTTCTTATCTTGTATGACTGAAACTCCACATGCATTGAGCAGCAACTCCCCATCTCTCCTCCCCAAGCCCTGGTAACCGCCATTCAGCTTTCAGCTTCTATGAGTTTTGTTTGTTTGTTTGTTTTGCTTTAGATACCTCATATAAATGGAATCATGCAATATTTGTCCTTGTGTGACTGGCTTATTTGACAACATAATGTCTTCAAGGTCCATCCATGCTATAGTATGTGTCAGAATTTATTTCCTTTTTAAGGCTGAATTATATTCCTTTGAATGCATGAACCACACTTTCTTTGCCCATTCATCTATTAATGGACATGTGGGTTGCTTCTGGCTTTTGTCTACTGTGAATGATCCTATTACGAACGTGGATATACAAATGTTTCATTGAGGCTTTGCTTTCTATTTTTTTTGGGTATATACTCAGAAGTGGGAATGCTAGATCATTTGGTAATTCTATTTTTAATTTTTTGAAGAACCTCCGCTTATTTATTTATGAGACAAGGTCTCACTCTGTTGTCCAATGACTTGATCATAGCTCAATGTGGCCTTAAATTCCCAGGCTCAAGCCATCCTCCTACCTCAGATCCCCAAGTAGCTGGGACTACAGGTGTGTGCCACTACAACTGGCTAATTTTTTATTTTTTGTAAAGATAGGGTCTCACTGTGTTGTCCAAGCTGGTCCTGAACTCCTGGGCTCAAGCAATCCTCCCACTTCAGCCTCCCAAAGTGCTGGGATTATAGACTGAGCCACCGTGCCCAGTCCATACCGTTTTTATAGTGGCTGGGCCATATTGCAGTCTTTTTTTTTTTTTTTTTTTGAGATGGAGTCTCGCTCTGTCGCTCAGGCTGGAGTGCAGTGGCCGGATCTCAGCTCACTGCAAGCTCTGCCTCCCAGGTTTACGCCATTCTCCTGCCTCAGCGTCCCAAGTAACTGGGACTACAGGTGCCCGCCACCTCGCCCGGCTAGTTTTTTGTATTTTTTAGTAGAGACGGGGTTTCACTGTATTAGCCAGGATGGTCTTGATCTCCTGACCTTGTACTGGGATTGACCTTGGTCTCGGCCTCCCAAAGTGCTGGGATTACAGACTTGAGCCACCGCGCCCGGCCATTGCAGTCTTACCAATGGTGCGCAAGGGCTTCAATTTCTCCACATCCTCATTAACACTCGTTTTATGATTTTTGTTTTGTTTTTCGATAATGGCTGTCCTAACAGGTATGAGGTGATTTCTCATTGTCGTCTTGATTTGCATTTCCCTGCTGATTAGTGATGTTGAGTATCTTTGGAGAAATGTCTGTTAAAGGTTTTTCCTTTTTTTTTTTTTTTGAGATGAAATTTCACTCTTGTTGCCCAGGTTAGAGTGCAGTGGTGCAATCTCAGCTCACTGGGAGCCCCACCTCCCGGGTTCAAGTGATTCCTCTGCCTCTCTCCTGAGTAGCTGGGACTACAGGCACGTGCCACCACGCCTGGCTAATTTTTTTGTATTTTAGTGGAGACTGGGTTTCACCATGTTGGCCAGGATGGTCTTGATCTCCTGACCTCGTGATCTGCCCACCTCGGCCTCCCAAAGTGCTGGGATTCTAGGCGTGAGCCACCACGCCCAGCCAGGTCTTACCTCATTTTTAAGTTGGGTTGTTTATTTTTGTGGCTATCTATTAAATTTTCTATCTGGCTTTCGATTCTGCCATTTACAGAGCACTGTACCTCAGGTATTATGGGAAGCCCTTAACACACACAATCTCATTTTATCCTTACAACAGCCTTGAAACATAGATACAATAAGAATTCACATTTTACAGATGAGGTATCAAAGCACAGATAGGTTAAACTACATGCCCAAGGTCACATGGCTAGTAAGTGTACGAGAGGGTCCTCAGATCAGACCTATCTGATCCTAGCCGGGGTCATAATGTAGAAGCCGTCACCGCATCTCACCACTGTGCACGTTGATAGGAAGGCTGGGGCAGGGCCCTGTGGCGAGCCACAAGAGTCTCTTCTCTACAATCCAGTGTGCTGGGAAGACAACAGGTTGGAGGGTAGGATCCTGGGATCTGCTAATCTCAGTGCTGCTCCGACTAGCTGGGGAGCTTCTGGCATAGTCACCTTGTGGCACTTGGCCTTAGTGACAGCATTGAGTTAAGGGATGGGAAGATGTTTTGAAAAATTAGTGTGTCAGAAAGGAAGTACTGCTAGGAGTCCCAAGGCTGGTGCATACATCATGCCTGCATCTTCCCCCATCCCAGAACCCAGAGCCTGTCTCCTGGCTGGGGGCTGACAGAGGGTCCTGGCTGGCCGAAGTCTTGCTTTCTGGTGTGTCAAACACCCACAGGGTTGGAGCAGAGAGAATGGGGAGCCCGGTGCTGGCCTCCTTGTTAGGACTGGCCTCTGCTGTTCAGGGGTCTTCAGGAGGCAGAGGGATGGGGTGGAGGGGTTATGTGGATATAGGGAGTTGATGCTTCCAGGCCCCACTTTGCCATGGTAACCCATGAGACTGCAGGCAAGTTAAGCTCCAGGACATCTGATTAGCAGCAATTCTTTCCCTTCCCTGGATCCCTCTCCGCTTTGCCCCGTCTCACTCCACGTGAGTGCAACCCTTATCGCACCTCAGGAGAACACCTGTCTGCCTTGGAGGAGGCTCAAGCTGAATCTGAGCCTGTCTGCTCTCTGAGTCCAAACTAATGTTTAACCAGGAAATACATTTCAGTTAGGAAGACTCTTTACTTCACTGAAGATGTGGACATCGAAGTTCAGGGAGGGGAGAGAGATTTGCCAGACTTGACTGTTCTGCCATCTAGTGGTGGGATAAGAGGATTAGCTAGCGTCCCTTTCTGCTGTGGCTGCCCTGGAGAGAACAGCAATTTTTTGGAGGATAAAAGAGGGAAGAGTGGTTTGGTAAATGCACCGTCATTATTTTAAGGCAGAACGCGTGGCAGTACGCTGTCAGTTGCTTGAGATTTCTAACCAATTGTTGGGCAAAAAGCAGTATAAATGTTGGCACCTGTGAGAACGCTATAAGTTTTCTCTAAGGGGTCACCTTCAAATGCCATCAGAAGCGGGACTTTGGAAATGTTGACGTTTGGAATTCATATACTCATAAGTCACTGGTTCTTGCTAACCTATGTTGACGCATCACAGTAGAGGTGGATTCTAATGATTCACTCTAGGCCAGGCGCGGTAATTCACACCTGTAATCCTAGCAGTCTGGGAGGCCAAAGTGGGAGGATAACGTGACCCCGGGTGTTTGAGACCAGCCTGAGCAACATAGTGAGACCTCCTCTGTACTATTAAATAAAATTAGCTTGACGTGATGGCATGCACCTGTAGTCCCAGCTACTCAGAAGCCTGGGTGCTTGAGCCCAGGAGTTCAAGGTTGCAGTGAGCCGTGATTGCGCCACTGCGCTCCAGCTGGGGCGACAGTGAGAGACCCTGTCTTAAAAAAAATTAATTCTACAGATGTGCTTTCTCTGATTTTATTTATTTGGGGGAAACAAGTAGCTCTGAAACTAAAAAACAGTTACAGTGAGGACTCTAGAAATTCCGAAAATGATTACTGAGATTGTCCTACTGTTTTCATTTATTGGGAGCTGTATTCCTGAAATTGATGCAATACGGAGATGTAGTGGAGAAGGGAAGCTGGGAGAGGGGGAAAGAGAAAGAGCTCAGGCTCCTCCAGAAATAATATTAATAATAATATTATCCTTCAGAGATGATAATAAAAACAGTAAGAATGACAGCTAACTATCAGTCAGGAGAGGTTAGGTTTTGTTATGACGCTATCCAAGATAAACAATGCTGACCGACACTGATCAAAGTGGTGAGAACAGGTTTTATTCAGCAATACTACGGCAGCAAGGAATAGAGACCAGTGTGGATTGAACTCAACTTCTCCAAAACAAAAGGCTGGAAACTTTTAATCGTGGGGTGTGCTCAGGGAAAGGTACTAAAGGTGTGAATGGGGTTCGGCCATGTCAGGCCACCTGGGTTTGTTGGCTGCTGTCTATCTGAAGGACACACACACTTCTCATGTCTTTGTGACCGGGGCAGTGGTGCAGGTTGAAGCGAGGTGCCCACAATTAGGCCCTCAGCCTCCCCTAGAGACTATGAGAGACAGAATTATCTCCCTGAAGCCTCACATTTTAAAGAGAAGACTCTCAGGTCCTGGAGGAAACAGTTTTGGGTGGTAGTTTTACATCCCAAAGAGCAGAGAAAGGCTTTATAATTGCAAGCTTTCTAGAGTGACGGCTCTACAGGCAGTTGAGGGGTGGTGGTGCAGAGCTCTATTTGCCTATTTCTTGGTACTGGCTGGATCAAACAGTCAATTCTCCTGGCAGCCTTGAGCTTTCTCAGGAAGGCCTTTATTTTAATTTAAAAAAATTTTGTTTGAGACAAGGTCTCACTCTGTTACCCAGCCTGAAGTGCAGTGGCATGATCATAGCTCACTGAAGCCTTGACCTCCTGGGCTCAAGTGATCCTCCCTCCTCAGTCTCCCAAGTAGCTGAGACTAAAGGTGTGCATCACCACATCCGTCTAATTAAATATTTTTTGGTAGAGATAGACTCTCCCTAGGTTGCCCAGGCTGGTCTTGAACTCCTGGGCTCAATGACTCCTCCCATCTCGGCCTCACAAAGTGTTAGAATTAGAGGTGTGAGCCACCATGCCCGGCCATAGGCAGGCCTTTAACTGGGGTTAGGGTCATCCTAGAGACAGGGCCTTATGCTTCTAGAAGCCATGCTAGAGTTCAGTCGTCTATTAGTGCAGAAGTTAGGATGGAGCCATTATATGCTGGGAGTTCCGCAGTTTTTGTTTGTTTCAGGGAAAACTTTTTAAAATTGTTACAAAATATACATGTCATAAAATTGATCATTTTAACCATTTTTCAACGCACAGTTCAGTGGCATTAAGTGCATTCACATTGTTGGGCAACCAACACCATCCTCCACCTTCAGAATGTTTTCATCTTCTCCAACTGAAACTACCCCTCAAATAATAACTCCCCATTCCTCTCTCCTGCCAGCCCCTAGTAAACAACATTTTATTTTTTGTTTTTATGAATTTCATTCCTCTATCTACCTTGTCTAAGTGGAATTACACAATATTTATCCTTTTGCAACTGGTTTATTGAACTCAGCATAATGTCCTCAAGTTTCATCCTTGTAGCACTTTCTTCAGCAGGCTAAGATTCCACTGTATGGGCCGGGCTCACGCCTGTAATCCCAGCACTTTGGGAGGCTGAGGTGGGCGAACTGCCTGTGGTCAGGAGTTTGAGACCAACCTGGCCAACATGGTGAAACCCTATCTCTATTAAAAATACAAAAATTAGCCAGATGTGGTGGCAGGTGCCTGTAGTCTCAGCTACTCAGGAGGCTGAGGCAGGAGAATTGCTTGAAACCGGAAGGCGGAGATTGTGCCACTGCAAGGAGATGTGACAGTTTCAGATTTGACCATGTTGGGATGATTCACCAAAGTGACTGGTTGTAGAGAACCGATCTCAAGACTGCAGGGAACCCACACCGGAAGATTAGATGATAAAAATGGCCAACAAGGTAATGAGCAGAGGGACAGTGTTATAAGGAAATACAGACTAGGTAGAATAACAGAGTAGGAAAAGGTACAGAATTAGAGCAGAGAACAAACTCTCATCACTCTAAGCTTTGATTAGTGGGGTTAGGGTCATCCTAGAGACAGGGCCTTATGCTTCTAGAAGCCATGCTAGAGTTCAGTCGTCTATTAGTGTAGAAGTTAGGATGGATGGAACCATTATATGCTGGGAGTTCTGCAGTTTTTGTTTGAAACCTTAATGAGCATCTTGCCTTTCAGTTGCTTTCCTGATTCATTTGTGCATTGCACCCTGCTATAAAACTATTCTTTCTAGAGTACCAATTTCATTCCCAGGCACAGGGATCATGCCTGTAATCCCAGCTACTTGGGAGGCCACGGCAGGAGGATCATTTGAGGCCAGGGATTAAAGACCAGTGTTGGTAACATAGTGAGACTCTGTCTTAAAAAAAAAAAAGTGAAAAAAAAAAGTTGCCATGTCTTTAGCTAAAACTTAAAGATTTTTAGGATAAAGAGTATTATATGTTGCATAAAGAAACAGTCATGGCTGGGCGCAGTGGCTCACGCCTGTAATGCCAGCATTTTGGGAGGCCAAGGCGAGTGGATCACCTGAGGTTAGGAGTTTCAGACCATCCTGGCCAACATGGTGAAACCCCGTCTCTACTAAAAAATACAAAAATTAGCCAGGCATGGTGGCACGCTCCTCTAGTCCCAGCTACTCGGGAGGCTGAGGCAGGAGAATCACTTGAATCTGAGAGGCGGGGTTTGCAGTGAGCCGAGATTGCACCACTGCATTCCAGCCTGGGCAACAGAGTGAGACTCTGTCAAAAAAAAAAAAAAAAGAAAAAGAAAAAGAAAGAAAGAAAGAAAGAAAGAGTCATAATACTTGAGTAGACATCTCTCCAAGGCATACAAATGGCCAAGAAACACATGAAAAGATTCCCAACATCATTAGTCATTAGAGAAAATGCAAATCAAAACCACAATGAGGAACCATTTCACACCCACAAGGATGGCTATAATAATTTTTTTAAAACAGTGCGAAATAACAAGTGTTGGCAAGGTTGTTGAGAAATTGGAACCAGAAATGCATTGCTAGTGAGAATGTAAAATGGTGCAGCCACTGTGGAAATCGGTTTGGCATTTCCCCAGTAAGTTAAGCATAGTTATATGTCCCAGCAATTCTACTTGTAGGTATGTACCCAACAGAATTGAAAACACGTATCCAAACTAATTTTTTTTTTTTTTTTTTGAGGTAGAATCTCGCTCTGTCTACCAGGCTGGAGTACAGTGGCATGATCACTGTTCACTGCAGCCTTGAACTCCTAGTCTTCTTCTTTTTTTTTTTTTTTTTGAGATGGGGTTTTGCTCTTGTTGCCCAGACTGGAGTGCAATGGTGCAATCTCAGCTCACTACAACCTCCGCCTCCCGGGTTCAAGCTATTCTCCTGCCTCAGCCCCCAAGTAGCCTGGGTTTACAGGCATGCACCACCACTCCCGGCTAATTTTGTATTTTTAGTAGAGATGGGGTTTCTCCATGTTGGTCAGGCTGGTCTCCAACTCCCGACCTCAGGTGATCTGCCCACCTTGGCCTCCCAAAGTGCTGGGATTACAGGTGGGATCTCCTAGTCTTAAGCTATCCTTCCATCTCAGTCTCCCAAGTACTTGGGACTACAGACAGATGCCACCATGCCTGGCCAATTAATTTTTTTTTTTTTTGTAGATACAAGATCTTGCTATATTGCCAGGACTGGTCTCAAACCCCTGGGCTCAAGCAATTCTCCTGCCTCAGCCTCCTAGAGTACTGAGATTACAGACATGAGCCACCATGCCCAGCCTGAACAAAAATTTGAATGTGAATTTTCATAGCAACGTTATTCATGATAGCCAAAAGATGGAAAAACCCAAATGCTCATGAACTGATGGATAGATATAAGTAAAACATGGCATGTTCATATAATGGAATATTACTCAACAATAAAAAGGAATGAAGTGCTGATACATGTCACAACATGGATGAAGTTAAAGTGCTAAGAGAATTAAGCTGGTCACAAAAAGCCACATATAATATGATTCCATTTATATGAGATTTCCAGAACAGGTAAATCCATAGCGACAGAAAGCAGATTAGTGGTTGCCAGGGTCTGGGGGAGGGGAGACTAGGTAGTGACTCTCTAGTGTGTATGAGGCTTCTTTTTTTTTTTTTTTTTTTTTTTTTTTCCTTTTTGTGGAGAATGGGGTCTCGCTATATTACCCAGGCAGGTCTCGAACTCCTGGGCTCAAGCTATCCTCCCGCCTCTGCCTCCCTGAGAGCTGGGATTACAGGCGTGAGCCACCGCGCTCGACGTGTATGAGGCTTCTTTATGGGGTAATGAAAATGCTGTGGAACTAGGTAGTGGCAATGGTTGCTCAATATTTTGACTACACCAAAAACCACTTCATGGTGTACCATTAAAATGGTTAAAGTGGTGCATTTTATGGTAGATGTATATAAACACACACACACACACACACACACAAAGAAACAGTCATAACAGGCTTTTTTGGGCAGTTGTCACCCGATAGATGATATCAGAAGAAATTAACATCACAGTATGATGGAAACTGGGACATTTTCCTATTCTGGTTGATTGATTTCTGAGCACAGTTTTGATTACAAAACATTTCAAACATACAGAAACCTACAGAAAATAAGACACCCACACATCTGTCACATAGATGTAGCAGAGGTTAACATTCTGTCAGATTTGTTTTTGGTTAAAAAAATCGAACATTACAAATACAAGTTTAACTTGACACAGATACACACACATATAATAGATGCTAACAGCAGGATTATTTATCATGGTAAACTAAACAGCTGGGGACAAGCTAAGCAACCACTGGTAGGAGACGGGAATCTGTGATCCAATTTGTTAAATAGGTTTCCTTAAGTGGGGGTGACAAGAAGCTGTGATGGTGAAATCACCGAGGGACTTTTATCTCTGGTTTGTTTGTTTGTTTGTTTGTTTGTTTGTTTTGAGACAGAGTCTTACTCTGTCACCCAGGCTGGAGTACAGTGGCGTGATCTCAGCTCACTGCAACCTCAAGTGATTCTCCTGCCTCAGCCTCCTGAGTAGCTGGGATTACAGGTGCCCGCCACCACTCCTGGCTAATTTTTTGTATTTTTAGTAGAGATGGGGTTTCACCATGTTGTCCAGGCTGTTCTCGAACTCCTGACCTTTGGTAATCTGCCTGCCTCAGCCTCCCAAAGTGCTGGGATTACAGGCGTGAGCCACCACGCCCAGCCTGTCACTGTTTTGCTTTAAAAATTTCAATGATCATCCTTGACTACAAACTCCCACTTGCGTTGGTTTTCTAGGGCTGCAGTAACAAAGTACCATAAACTGGGTGACTTAAAACAATAGAAATTTCTTCTCCCACTGTTTGGAAGCCAGAAGTCTGAAATCAAGGTGTCAGCAGGGTTGGTTCTTCTGGAGGCTCCAAGGGAGAGGCTGCTCCATGACTCCCTTCCAGCTTCTTGGGCTGCTAGCAACCCTTGGTGTGCCCAGGCTTGCTCCCCGGTCTTTGATCTCTGCTTCCATCCTTGCCTGGCCTTCTTTCTGCATGTCTTCATAGGGTGTTCTCATCTCTGTGCGTCTCTGTCCAAGTTCCCCTCATCTTACATGGACACTAGCCATTGGATTAGAGCCCACCCTAATTCAGCAAGACCTCATCTTAACTAGATTACATCTCAAAGACCTGATTTCCAAGTAAGATCTGATTCACAGGTAAGGGGATCAGGACTGCAACATCATGTATCTTTTTGGGAGGACACAATTCAACCCACAGCAATCAGGTACAAACAGAAACAATAAAGATACTTCCACGGATTAAATGTTTAAAAAGTCATTAGAAAATAGAGAGAAAAGAGAATGCAAGCAAAGCCAATTCAAAGAAAGAAATAAAAACGGAGAGGAGATGCAATGGGGAGATGTCAGTCACAGGGTGCAAACTGAGTCACAAAAGGAACCAGCTCTGGATCTCAGGTGCGGCAAGGGCAGTGAGGGGTGTGTTCATTAATTGGATTCTGGTAATCATGATACAATGTGTATTGATCATCACGTTGTACACCTTGAATATATGCAATCTTCATTTGACAATTAAATATTTTAAAATTAACAAAATTTAAAAAACAAGGCACATTCTGAATGCTAAAATCCTGCTCCAGTAGATACCATTCTTCCTGAATCCAGCTCCTTGATTATCCAGGAACGCCGTGATCACAAGGTAGATTTTCCCGCAAATTTTTTTTTTCTGTTAAACTGATATGTGCCATTTAAAGTTTCTCAAACTAGTCCTTCCTTGCTGGAAAGTCTCTTGTACTTAAAACACTGGGAGGAGAGGAGCTATAGGAAATGAGAAAGGGGAGGGGACAATATATTAAAGGTGAGACAGTTCTCTCTACATTGGGTGGACTATCAAGTGACGTCATCCCCTAGGCAGGTGGGAAGGACGGGAGTAGAGCCTAGAAGAGGCCACAGGACAAACACTGGGAGCTGCCCGCAGAGAACTGAGGACTGAAGCAGCCATAAACACTGAGTTCTGCAAGGGAGCGACCACAGAGTGAAAAGGGCAGAGGGTGCACCACGAAATCCTCAGGAGAACCTCGGAAAGGGGAACAGGGAAGAACTGACGTGAAGATGCCATACAAGGGGTGGGGATCAGAACTGGGCAGGTCTCCAAAGTGAGTGAAGGCAGGAGTGTCAGGGGAAGGGAAGTCCACACCACATCCTACACACACGATGTCAACAAAGTCAGAGGGGAGTTGAGGAGGCAAAGACCCTAAAATGCCACTGGCTTCATCTGGAAGTTGGTGTTGATTAGAAGAGAGTACTTTGGTGGACTGAAGGAATTAGTGTTGAAAAGTAGAAAGAACTCCTATAATTTGATAAAGACTCTCTGCTTGACCAAACTTTAGTCAGGCTCCTGAACCTTGTCCCGGGCTCATCTGTGCGCTTCCTTGTAAATCCAGTTTTAGCAAAGAACCCGGTCAAGTCAGTTTAGCCAGTGCCGCCGGCCTCTATGCTCTGATCACCTGGATGTCTGATCAGATTCCTCACTCTGCACCATCTCCCAGGTAATGTTGGGTCACCCTGGCCTGTCTTTAGCAAGAGTCCCGTTAGGTGCCGTTAGCCAGAATTCTCATTACCTGTAATGTTTACTTTTAGTAATTTTCCACCCACTGACTGCCACCCTGCTCCTTGGTTATAAACTCTCGCTTGTCCAGGCAGTATTCAGAGTTGAGCCCAATCTCTCTCTCTCACCCACTCCAAGACCCCATCGAGTGGTCCCTATGCCCATCCAGATGGTCCTGAATAAAGTCTTCCTTACTGCGCGTTAACAAGTGTCATTGAATTATTTTTCCTTAACAAATTCAACATGAAAAAGACGACTCAATAGAAAGATGGGCAAAGTATATAAAACAACACCTACAATAGACTTCTTTACGGAAGTTACAGTGAATAAACAGGAGCTATAGGAATCCACATGGATAAATCTGAAAAAGACAAGATAAGACAAATTGCAGAAAGAAATGTACAATCTGGTACTTAAAATGTTTTAATTTTCATTTTTTACTTAACAGGTGAAATTTCACATATTATTTGTATATACATACACATGTAGTAAAAGTATAAATACATTTTAAAAAATGGTTATACATACAGTAGAAGACAAGGGAATGAGATTCAGGAGAGGTTCACAGGGGATTTTAATTGTATCTACCATGTTTCAAAAACATTTGACATTTTATTAAGGATATTAGACATCATAAAATAAGCCAGCCTGCTATTGTTGGTATCTAATGAAAATCTCTTCCTTGGTCAGGCACAGTGGCTCATGCCTATAATCCCAGCACTTTGGGAGGCCGAGGGGGGCCGATCACTTGAGGCCAGGAGTTTGAGACCAGCCTGGCCAACATGACAAAACCCTGTCTCTACTAAAAATGCAAAACTTAGCCAGGCAGCCAGGCATAGTGGTGCATGCCTATAAATCCCAGCTACTTGGAAGGCTGAGGGACAAGAATCGCTCGAACCTGGGAGGCAGAGGTTGCAGTGAGCTGATATTGCACCACTGCACTTCAGCCTGGGCAGCAGAGAGAGACTCTGTCTCAAACAACAAACCAACAAACAAAAGAACTCTGTGCCGTGCCCCTTGAGCATTGCATTGCTGCATTGCACCCCACTGACTCCACTATGTTGAAGAAATTCAACAAGAAGGACGAAGAGTCGGGTGGAGGCTCCAACCCATTCGAGCACCTTGAGAAGAGTGCCGTACTCCAGGAGGCCAGTGTATTTAATGAAACTCCCATCAACCCCTGGAAATGTGCCCACATCCTCACCAAGATTCTTTATCCTATAAACCAGGGGGAGCACCTGGGGACCACAGAAGCAACTGAGGCCTTCTTTGCCATGACCAAGCTCTTTCAGTCCAATGATCCCACACTCCATCGGATATGCTACTTGACCATCAAGGAGATGTCTTGCATCACAGAGGATGTCCTCATTGTCACCAGCAGCCTAACAAAATACATGACTGGGAAAGAGGACAACGACTGGGGCCCGGCTGTGTGAGGCCTCTGCCAGATCACTGATGGCACCATGCTGCAGGCTCTTGAGTGCTACATGAAACAAGCCATTGTGGACAAGATGCCCAGTGGCTCCAGCTCTGCCCTCATGTCTTCCCTGCACCTGCTGAAGTGCAGCTTTGATGTGGTCAAGCACTGGGTGAATGAGGCTCAGGAGGCGGCATCCAGTGATAAGATCATGGTCCAGTACCACGCCCTAGGGCTCCTGTACCATGTGCGTAAGAATGACCACCTGGCCATCAATAAGATGATCAGCAAGGTCACCTGGCATGGCCTTAAGTCTCCCTTTGCCTACTGCACGATGATCTGGGAGGCCAGCAAGCAGCTGAAAGAGGAGGATGGCAGCCGTGACAGACCACTGTTTGACTTCATCGACAGCTGCTTGAGAAACAAGCACAAGATGGTGGTGTACAAAGCCACCTTGGTCACTGTCAATCTGCCAGGCTGCAGTGCCAAAGAGCTGCCCCTTGCTGTGTCAGTGCTCCAGTTTTTCTGCAGCTCACCCAAGGCTGCTGTCCACTATGCTGCTGTTCCCACCCTCAGTAAGGTTGCCATGAAGCATCTGTCAGCTGTGACAGCTTGTAATCTGGATCTGGAGAACCTGGTCACAGACTGAAACCACAGCCGTGCCAGGCTGGCCATCACCACCCTCCTTAAGAGGGTCAGTGACAGCAGCATTGACCACCTCATGAAGCAGTTCTCCTCCTTCATGTCAGAGATCTTGGATGAATTCAAGGTGGTGGTTGTCCAGGCTATCAGTACCCTGTGTCAGAAGTATCCTTGCAAACATGCCATCCTCATGAACTTCCTGTTCACCATGCTGTGGGAAGAGGGTGGTTTTGAGTACAAGCACACCACCGTGGACTGCATCATCAGCATCACTGAGGAGAACTCAGAGAGCAAGGAGACAGGGCTGTCACATCTGTGCGAGTTCATCGAGGACTGCGAGTTCACAGTGCTGGCCACTCGTATTCTACATCTCTGGGCCAGGAGGGGTCCAAGACCACCAATCCCTCAAAGTACATCCACTTCATCTATAACCGAGTGGTCTTGGAGCATGAGGAGGTCTGGGCAGGTGCTGTGAGTGCTCTGGCCAAGATTGGAGCCCAGAATGAAGTGATGTTACCCAGTATCTTGGTGTTGCTGAAGAGGTGTGTGAGGGATGATGGCAATGAAGTAAGGGACCGAGCCACCTTCTACCTAAATGTCCTGGAGCAGAAGCAGAAAGCCCTCAATGCAGGCTATATCCTAAATGGTCTGACTGTGTCCATCCTGGTCTGGAGAGGGCTCTGCAGCAGTACACTCTAGAACCATCAGAAAAACCTTTTGACCTCAAGTCTGTGCCCCTGGCCACGGCACCCACGGCAGAGCAGAGAACAGAAAATACTCCCATCACAGCTGTCAAACAGCCTGAGAAAGTGGCAGCTACCAGGCAGGAGATCTTCAGGAGCAGTTGGCGGCGGTGCCAGAGTTCCAGGGACTTGGGCCCTTCTTCAAGTCCTCGCCTGAGCCCGTGGCCCTCACAGAGTCAGAGATGGGGGTATGTCATCTGCTGCACCAAACACACCTTCACCAACCACATGGTGTTTCAGTTTGACTGCACAAACACAGTCAATGACCAGACCTTGGAGAATGTCACAGTGCAAATGGAGCCCACTGAGGCCTATGAGGTGCTCTGTTACGTGCCTGCCCAGAGCCTGCCCTATAACCAGCCTGGGACCTGCTACACACTGGTGGCACTGCCCAAAGAAGATGCCACAGCCTGCACATTCAGCTACATGATGAAGCTCACTGTCAAGGACCGTGATCCCACCACTGGGGAGACGGATGACGAAGGCTATGAGGATGAGTATGTGCTGGAAGATCTGGAAGTTACTGTAGCTGATCACATTCAAAAGTCATGAAACTGAACTTCGAAGCAGCCTGGGATGAGGTAGGGGATGAATTTGAGAAGGAGGAAACGTTCAGCTTATCTACCATCAAGGCACTTGAAGAGGCTGTGGGTAATATTATGAAGTTCTTGGGAATGAACCCTTGTGAGAGGTCAAAGTGCCGGGTAACAAGAACACCCACATGTTGCTCCTGGCTGGTGTGTTCCGGGGTGGTCATGACATCCTAGTGCACTCTCGGCTGCTGCTTTTGGACACAGTGACAATGCAGTTGACACCCAGAAGTTTGGAGGAGCTGCCAGTAGACATCATCTTGGCATCTGTGGGCTAAGGAGCCAGCCTGCATAGGACCTTATACCCTTCCCCAACACTATCTGGAAGTTGTGCCTTCCTCATGAAACCAGCAGAAACCCTTTCCCAAGCTTCTGTATTCAAAAACAGTTAGGAATCATTGCATGCATATATATTTTATTCTGCCCCCTACCCGGGACTACTTGGGGGTGACTTTTTTTTTTAAATAGGGGATAATTTTAGCTTGTTCTAAATCTTGCTATCCTCCCTTCCAGGAAAGTGACATCATGAATAAAACATTCTCAACTCCTCTTGAATTTATTCCCCAAGAAGCCATCTTATCCTTGTAATAAATCAACATGTATTTCTTGAAAAAAAAAAAAATTCCTGGCCAGGTGTGGTGGCTCACGCCTGTAATCCCAGCACTTTGGGAGGCCGAGGTGGGTGGATCACAAGGTCAGGAGATCGAGACCGTCCTGGCTAACATGGTGAAACTGGTCTCTACTAAAAATACAAAAAATCAGCCGGGTGTGGTGGCGGGCGCCTGTGGTCCCAGCTACTCGGGAGGCTGAGGCAGGAGAATGGTGTGAACTGCGGGGGGCAGCTCTTACAAGTTTAAATATCTGAAACATGAAAACCTGCAAATATCTACAGTAAGCCGAGATCGTGCCACTGCACTCCAGCCTGGGTGACAGAGCGAGACTCCATTTCAAGAAAAAAGAAAAAGAAAAAAAAATTCCCTTTCTACAGGCATAAAACTGGTAAAGCAGGGCTGGTGAGAGGCTACCTCCCAGCCCCGCCAGGAAATCCAGATACTTGCAATCCCATTTCTTGGTGTTTCTTAGAGTCAGTCCAAGGTCATCACATGTACTTCACCACCCCACCCCCTGCCATATACATTGAAATTAACAAAAAAGTTTTCATTTTGTTAATAAAGCCATGATTTTGAGTTTAAAAGTGAAAATTAGGCCAGGCGCAGTGGCTCGCACCTGTAATCCTAGCACTTTGGGAGACCAAGGCAGGAGAATCGCTCGAGCCCAGGAATTCGAGACCAGCTTGGGCAACATGGCAAGACCTGGTATCTACAAAAAATACCAAAATTAGCCAGGCATGGTTGTGTGTGTTTGTAGTCTCGGCTGCTTGGAAGGCTGAGGTGGGAGGATCACTTGAGCCTGGGGAGTTTGAGGCTGCAGTGAGCTGTGATTGTGTCACTGAACTCCAGCCTGGGCAAAAGAGCAAGACTCTGTCTCAAAAAAAAAAAAAAAAAAAAAAAAGTGAAAATTGTATTTTTTCTCTTCTTGGGCACCTTCAGCTGTAACAGAAGAGAGAAGAGCTGACTTCTGGAATTAACCAAATGTGACAGGTCCGGGTTTAGATGCGTCTGGGCAGGTGTGGGGCTGTGCAGAGGCACACTGTGTTTAAATTTGTCTTGTTACATCTGGCTGACAGCCTGGCCAAAGCTACAACATTCTTGCTCACACAGGTCAAAAGTGACTGCATTACAGTCTCATTGCAATTTCTGCAGCCCTGAGGGCAGGCTGGAATATCCACCAGGGATGTTAGAGAAACTAGAAGGTGCTTTGTTCTTGGGGCTGGACTTTTCCACTGGAGTTAATATTCACAAACTCTGGAAATGAGACTGAATCAAATTTCCACATCCAAATCAAGTTAATTGTACTCCCTATTCTCTTTTACAATTTATCAGCAGCAAGCATTAGAGCTGTCAAATCTTTATCCACTTGATGGAAAAGACCAACAAAGCTGCTCTTTTTGAACATTGCTGATTTTTATTTGCTTTTACTTTTTCTAGTCATAACAAGACATTTTCTCAGAACGTCTTATACTTGATCAAAAGATTTGTACTGACTTACAGATGTGCTTTTCTCTTAGATGAAGTGAGATTGGATAAACAGTGTACTACTCCATTTTATTTCAGTTCTCCAGCATGAAGCCATTGAAAAATATGAAAATTGCATTTTTTTTTTTTAAGATGGAGTCTTGCTCTGTTGCCCAGGCTGGAGTGCAGTGGTGCTATCTCGGCTCACTGCAAGCTCTGCCCCCCAGGTTCACGCCATTCTCCTGCCTCAGCCTCCCGAGTAGCTGGGACTATAAGCGCCCGCCACCACGCCTGGCTAGTTTTTTGTATTTTTAGTAGAGATGGGATTTCACCGTGTTAGCCAGGATGGTCTCGATCTCTTGACCTCGTGATCCGCCTGCCTTGGCCTCCCAAAGTGCTCGGATTAGAGGTGTGAGCCACCGCACCTGGCTGAAAATTGCATTTTGAACATTCCCTTAATTTTCTTACAAGATTAACTATCTGAAACATGAAAAGCTGCAAGTATCTACATTCATTGTATATCATAAATATTTTGTTACCCTTCAAGCTGCCATTTCTATGATGTTCATAAGAGGAATTCTCAGAGGATAGAAAATGATTAGAAAGTTTAAGCCAAGTTCAACATGAAAATGATTTGGCTTATTTTCCTTTAAACCTCGTGGCACCCAGGATACAGCTTCATGCTCACCTTATTATTGTTCCTCACAAACCCACTGGTCACTCTGCTTCCCGCTCATTTTCTAGAGGCTTTTGTTCACAAACCCCAAGCCTTAGCTTCATGCTCCATGAAGTCAATGTCCACTGGATGATCAGTTCCACTTGCCCTGCTGTTCTTTGAATCTCTTATCTCCACCCCCCCGCCCCACCCCCTCCACACACTGGCATCCCCATGCCTCACCAGCACCAGGATCTCTACCTCTAGAACATTCACCCTAGACATCTCTCACCACCACCAGTATGTCAGCTATTTGCTCGAGAAGTCAGAATGTTCAAATCCTTTTACCCCTGGGAGAGCTCTGTCCTGAGTGCACATGTTCCTGTTGCCAGAAAAAAGAGTCCCAATCCAGACCCCAAGAGCAGGTTCTTGGATTTCACGTAGAAAAGAATTCAGAGGGAGTCACAGAGCACGGTTGGCGAAAGAAGCAAGTTTATTGGAAACTACTTTGTTACAGAGTACGACATCCTCAGAAAGCAGGAGGAGGAATGCATTGTCCTTTGTCAGTGCTTCTACTTGTAAGAAACTTCAAGGAGGCCAGGCGCAGTGGCTCATGCCTGTAATCCCAGTACTTTGGGAGACCAACACGGGTGGATCACCTGAGGTCAGGAGTTCAAGACCAGGCTGGGCAACATGGTGAAATTCCGTCTCTACTAAAAATACAACAATTTAGCCGGGCATGGTGGCGTGCTCCTGTAGTCCCAGTTACTCCGGAGGCTGAGGCAGTTGAATCGCTTGAACCTGGGAGGCGGAGGTTGCAGTAAGCCAAGGTCACGCGCCATTGCACTCCAGCCTGGGCGACTGAGCGAGACTCTGTCTCAAAAAAAAGAAAGAAAGAAAGAAAGAAACTACAAAGGAGCTATGACTAAACTTGGAACGTGCCTATGTACTCACTAAAGGTAGGGACTATAGGCATTATCAATTTTACATGACCACTATAATCCTTCAGCCTAAGCCTGTTCATTGGCATTATCTCCAAGTAAAGAGTGCTACATTCCGGCCAGGCGGGTTGGCTCAGGCCTGTAATCCCAGCACTTTGGGAGGCCGAGTCAGGCAGATCATGAGGTCAGGAAGTCGAAACATGGTGAAACTCCGTCTCTACTAAAAATACAAAAAATTAGCCAGGCGTGGTGGCGCACACCTGTAGTCCCAGCTACTGGGGAGGCTGAGGCAGGAGAATCGCTCGAATCCGGGAGACAGAGGTTGCAGTGAGCTGAGATCGTGCCACTGCACTCCAGTCTGGGTGACAGAGAAAGACTCTGCCTCAAAAAACAACAAAAAAAAAGAGTGCTGCATTCTGAGGACATCTGGCAAGCTTGTCCAACCCATTTGATTTTGTTGTTGTGTTGTTCTGTTTTGTTTAGTTTTAGGCTTTTAGCAGCCTGAAGCCATGGTTTTTAGTTTCTGTCTCTGGTGATAAGTGGAAAATAAGAATGAGGAAGGGGCTTTACTGGCCCAATCAGAAACAGAAACTAAGAACCCATGACTGGGCCGGGAGTAGTGGCTCACGCCTATAATCCCAGCACTTTGGGAGGCCAAGGCGGGCAGATCATGAGGTCAGGAGATTGAGACCAGCCTGGCCAATATGGTGAAACCCATCTTTACCAAAAATACAAAAATCAGTCGTGTGTGGTGGCACGCGCCTATAGTCTCAGCTACTCGAGAGGCGGAGGCAGAAGAATTGCTTAAACCCAGGAAGTGGAGGTTGCAATGAGCCGAGATCACACCACTGCACTGCAGCCTGGGTAAGAGAGCAAGACCCTGTGTTGCCCAGGCTAGAGTGCAGTGGTGTGATCATGGCTCACTGCAGCCTCAAACTCCTGGCTCAAGGGATTCTCCTGCCTCAGCCTTTCAAGTAGCTAGGACTACAAGTGTAGGCCTGCATACCCAGCTAATTTTTTTCTTTTCTTTTTTTTTTTTTTTTTTGTAGAGATGGGGTCTTGCTATGTTACCCAGGCTGGTCATGAACTCCTGGCCTCAAGGGATCCTCCCACCTTGGCTCCCGAAGTGCTGGGATTACAGATGTGAGCCACCATGCCTGCCCTAATCACATTCTTTAAACTGTGTATACTTTTACCGATTTTTAAAAATCTGTTTATTTTACCAGTTACTGACAGAGGTATGTTATCATATTATGGTTCAGGATTTACTTTTCCTTTCAATTCTGACAGTTTCTGCTTTACATATTTTGAGATTAAGTTATTAGGTACTTTTTAAATGTACAGTTATGATTATCTAGTGGATTAATGCTTGTATCATTATATTATTCTTCATTTCTAGTAATGCTTCTTGCCTTAAAATGTCTTTTGCATGATATTAATATAGCAACATTAACTTTCTTTTGATTAGGGTTTGTGTGGTATATCTTTTCTCCATACTTTCACTTTCTACTTTTTGTGCCCTGAAATTTAAAGTGCATCTTTTGTAAACAAAGTATGTTTTTAAAAATTCAGTCTGAAAATTTGATCTTCACTTAAAATATTTATCCATTTATGTTTAATGTAATTACAAATGTGTTTGGGTTTAAGTCTATCTTCTTGCTATTTGTTTTCTATTTGTCCCACCTTATCTATGTTTCTTTCTCTCTCCTTACTTTCCACCTTTTGGAAATTCTCCAAATGTTTGTCATTAAAGGACCGCTTGGATACACTGTACAACCAAACAATATAGTAATATGCAACTGTAAAAAGGAATGAGAAATATCTCTGTGATCCTTAGGATTTATTTTTATGTGGGAAAAACAAGATGGATGCATGAATAGTATATGCTACAGTTTAAGAGACAACGGAAGGGATAGAAATATATATGTACACATTTGTTTATGCCAAATAATGGAAGAATAAACCATAAAATTTAAAAGTGGTTAGCTATAGGGGAGGGAGTGAACCAGGTAGAGGGCATAGGAATAGAAGTTGGGTTTCTCTAAAGTACTTTGTTTTGTGGATTCTACTTTGATAGCATAAGAAACTTTACCTAATTATAAAACCAAAATATATTAAAGAAAAAGCAATCCATAAACCTTGAAAGTACAATGAAACAAAGGAACTTGTGTATATTAGTTTCTTGTGGCCACTGTACAAATCACTACAAACTTGGTGTCTTGGAACAGTTTCTCACAGTTTGGGAGGCAAGAAATCTGCAATCAGTTTCACTGGGCCAAAATCAAAATGTTGTCAGGGCCATGCTCCCTCCAAAGGCTCTAGGGTAAACTCTGTTCCTTGCCTCTTCCGGTTTCTGATTGCTGGCATTTCTTGGTTACTGACTGCATCACTCCAATATGTGCCTCTGAGGTCACATTATCATCTTCTCCCTTGTTAAATTTTCTTCTGCCTGTCTCTTACAAGGCATTTATAATTTCATACAGAGCTCCTCAGGAAAAACAAGATAACCTCCCCATCTCAAGATCCCTAATTATTCACACCTAAAATCCATTCTGACATTATAAAGTAACATTCACAAGTTCTAAGGATTAGGACCTGGATATCTTTGGGGGCCATCATATGGTCTACTACACGGTGGAGTTGGTGTTATTAAGGAAGGAGACCACTACTACTGCTGCTGCCCTCCTCCTCCCACCTTGCCTAGTTCGCAAGACAGGAGGAGAGAAAAAGCAAAAAGTTAGAAAGAAACAAAAGTAAGATAAGTAGCCAGACAACCCTGGCACCACCACTTGGCCCTAGGAGTTAAAAAAAGGTAATAATAATAACATCAACCCCTGACATAAACTACTTGTGTTACCTGTAAATTCCGGACACTGTATGAAAAAAAAGCACTGTGAAACTTTTTGTTCTGTTAGCTGATGCATGTAGCCCCCAGTCACGATTCCCACACTTGCTCGATTTATCACGACCCTTTCAGGTAGACCCCTTAAAGTTGTAAGCCTTTAAAAAGGCCAAGAATTTATTTTTCGGGGAGCTCGGCTCTTAAGATGCAAATCTGCTGACGCTCCTGACTGAATAAAAAAGTAATCCCAGCACTTTGGGAGGCCGAGACGGGCGGATCACGAGGTCAGGAGATCGAGACCATCCTGGCTAACCCGGTGAAACCCCGTCTCTACTAAAAAAATACAAAAAACTAGCCGGGCGAGGTGGCGGGCGCCTGTAGTCCCAGCTACTCGGGAGGCTGAGGCAGGAGAATGGCGTGAACCCGGGAGGCGGAGCTTGCAGTGAGCAGAGATCCGGCCACTGCACTCCAGCCTGGGCGACAGAGCGAGACTCCGTCTCAAAAAAAAAAAAAAAAACCTCTTCCTTCTTTAATCAGGTGTCTGAGGAGTTTTGTCTGCGGCTCGTCCTGCTACATTATAACACCCAGAGAAAAATTATTCCAAGTTACTTTAAGATTCATTGACTTGACTGTATATCTCTAGTAGAGTATACTCTAAGGACAGAAATAATTTTTAAAAAATCTTAAACTTTTAAATAATAATGGTGGTGGTACTATTATAATTGTTCTGAAATTTTAAAAAAACGTGTGTATTGTTTGATAAAGTAAATGAGTAATTATATTGGCATAACTGATAATTTGGGTTTCCAACATTGGAGAATAGAGACACAGATGTAAGACTGATGAGGTTAAGTAAAAATCCTGTTGTTTGAATTTGAATTGGGAGTATCGGTTTGAACTGTAGCTCTATTTGGGAGAGGTCTAGACACATGACTTTTCAATAGTGATGAGTACCACTTGCACCTAGATTGTGGTTTGCAAATACCAGCTCCCACTAAAAGGAACCAGGGTCTCCAGAAGAAATGATTAAATCTAGGTATGGGGCAAGAAGTGTGCCAGTTGAACCTGGTATACCTTATCATTTCAGAAAATAAAGAAGTATTGACAACTAGGGTTATGTTAAAGGCCTCAGGAATCAATCTAAAAAGTCTTCCACAGGTCAAAGATGGAACAATTTGAGCATCACTAGGAATAATAACTACAAGGATTTGAAACACATGTCACAGGAATTTGGTATATAACAACACTTAAGAAGCAAGCAAACAAACAACTAAATAAACAAAACCTCATTGGTCAGTTTTCGTATCCTAGGGAACAAATTATTATTTTGAAAGATGTTTAATAAAGGAATAAAGCAAGCATTTATTACTTTTCTATATAAACTGTTACCCATGGTAGACAACTAGTTGATGAGAGGAAGTTTCTCCTTGTAGGAATAATCCAATTTATAAGTGAATAATGAATGATAGGTTTAGAATATTACTATTTTGCAACCCCTAATGAACTAATGGATCTAGGTAATAATCTTTAATGGTTGTTTAACGTCAGAAAGAGAAACCCAGACATTATGTATTTTCTGATAAAACACAAACCTCCTATGAAATACTTTGGCCAAAAAATTAAACTTGAATCAGATCAAGCCTATTATCAGTTTATTTTTATTTATTTATTTTTATTGTGCTATCAGTTTATAGAAAACACACAGGGCAGAGAAACATGTAAAAGAGCACCCTGATTAATCAGTGAAGTCCAGATTGTGGGAAACTCTACAGGACAAAATCCAGTTTCCCTAAGAAATAAATTGAAAGAGATAAAAGAGAAATGCCAGAAGACTGAAGAAAGTGACTTAAGTGACATGCCAATTAACTTTAAGCTGTAGAACTTATTTGGATCCTTATTTAAATAAATGGAAAGCCCCCAAATTTCCATCAAGTAGGAAAATTCATTCACTTGATATTTGACATTATTTGTGATTTGAAGAGATATAATAAAGATGTCACTCTGTTCGAAGAATCTCCATCTTTAGAAATTGGTACTGAAATGTTTACGATTCTGAGATGTGCTTCAAAATAACGGGGGTGGTGAGCGCAGCCGTGGAAGCGTGGCGGGGTGCAGGTTGGAAATGAGATCGGTAATTCCTCAGGCCGTCCACAGGTACATGACGGTTCATTTAGAGACCAGTGAGAGCGAAAGGCTGCTGCCATCTCCTCGGAGGGACATGACGGTAGCGCTGTAACTGGGAACAAGGCATTTACTTCAAGAAATCCCGTCGACAAGTTCCTCGGGCCCCTGAAGCAGGGCTCCTGAGGCAGCTCGGCCAGTGTGTGGGTGCGCACCCACACATTCCGCTGCCGATCTCCCCATTGGGGTGGGAAGATCTTACAAACTGCGTGTCTCTCCCACTTAAATTAGTAGTCAGCCTGAAATAAACCCGGCCGCCCTCACCACAACACTGCCACCGAGACCGATAAAGCCTGCCTCAGCATTCGCCACGCCTCCTAGTACCCCGGCAGAGTGCGTGCGCGCTCTCGGGGACAGCCGTCTCCAGCCGAGCGCGTGCGGAGCAGGGCCACGGCGCCTGCGTGGAGCGGCGCCTGCGCAGCGGAGGCTGTGGACCCCATTTCCCAGGAACACTGCGTTCCTGGCCCCGCCCAGTGTCCCAGAGTCCTTTTCGAGCCGGAAGCTGGGCTCCTCCCGACGTCTCTTTCTGGGTCGCGGAGCTGTACTTTTTGAAACCTGAGGGAGTCGTAGTTCAGGGAGGGGCAGCTCTTGCACCTAGGGCCGTTAGGAACGAGTTTTAGGTTCGAATCCCATCTTATGGAAAGTGGTATTGGTCCCTTGGGTGTCCTACCCGTCTCAGCCAAACTGCGGGCCATTTCGCGGGGTGGGCAAGGGGAGTTACCCCGCCAGTGGGTAGACTCGCAGCCCCTCAGAGGCGGGAGGAAGTCGAGCATCGACCGGACCTGGGGTGCAGGGAGGAGTCTCAGTTAATGAAAAGGGTGGCCAATGGTGGGCCAGGCGCAGTGGCTGACGCCTGTAATCGCAGCACTTTGAGAGGCCGAGGCGGGCGGATCACGAGGTTAGGAGATAAGAGACCAGCCTGGCCAACATGGTGAAACTTTGTCTCTACTAAAAATACAAAAATGGGCGTGGTGGCGCGCGCCTGTAGTCCCGGCAACTAGGGAGGCTGTGGCCAGAGAATCACTTGAACCCAGGAGGCGGAAGTTGCAGTGAGCCGAGATCGCGCCACTGCACTCTAGCATGGCGACAGAGCGAGACTCCGTCTAAAAAAGAAAAGTGGCCAATATGGTGAAACCCCGTCGCTACTAAAAATTAAAAAATTAGCTGGGCGTGGTGGCGCTCGCCTGTAGTCCCAGCTACTTGGGAGGCTGAGGCAGAAGAATCGCTTGAACCCGGGAGGCAAAGGTTGCAGTGAGCCGAGATTGCGCTACTGCACTCCAGCCTGGGCGACAGAGCGAGATTCCATCTCAAAAAAAAAAAAAAAAAAAAAAAGAATGAAAAGGGGACTCGCTTCCTAGAAGCTGCCCTCTGCAAACTTAAGGGACTGAAGTTAGGGAGAGGAAAGGGATACACATCTGTTAGTGCGAGTTGCATGTCTTGTTAGTGCGAACTTGAACCCAAGTTTCCTTTCGGAAGACTTTGGCGAAAGAGTGCAGGAACACCAGCCACTCCAGAAAGAGAAGACTGCTCCTCTTGAACCCGCCCATTTAACTCCTCCCGCAGGCTCTGCGTGCCGCATGCCTCCACCCTGATTTTAGACAGTTAAAGACGCACAATCAAGGAATGTCGACAGAGGGCGTCCTTCCTCTAAGTAGCATTGTCCACCTGCTTCCTGAGCGGAGATGAATGATTATTCTCTGAACCTGGACTTCTGGCGTTGTGCCTCTATACTCCATTTCCCTGCTTCAAAGCTCTCTTAATTGACTTTATTTTCTGACACTTCCCCACTTTACCCCCCAGGAGTGTTGCTTCTTTTATTTCTTTGCTTTGCTGTTGCTGCTTTGCCTGGATGGTTGTTTGGCTTAGTAAATAGACCTAGACCCCACCCCATGGTGTAGAAGCAGTTGGTGGACTTCTACAAAGGGCCAGATAGTAAACATTCTAGGCTTTGCAATCTCCTTATGGTTGTAAGTTCGGCTGTTGTAGCACAAAAGCAGCCTTTGACAGTAAACAAATAGGTGTGGCTGTGTTCCAACAAAACTTCACTGAAATTTGAATTTCACTGTAATTTTCACGTGTCATGAATTTTTTTTTAACCATTTAAAAATGTAAAAAATAATGTAGAGAAACAGAGCAGTCTCCACCTAGGTTTGGGAATTCTGGGAGAGAGGTCCTTGCCAAAATCACAGTTCATGGCCTGCTTTTCTAGATCTGGGAGTGAATAGGACTACTACTAGACTCTCATTTGACCTCTCCTTTGGGAATTGCAGGGTATATAGTGCCCATTGATTGGTGGGAATTTTGTCAAGGTGGGTCTTATAATCTGTGGCTTCTTTCCCTTCCCAGCTTTTTAGAGTCTTTCTTTCTTTTTCATCGTTCTCTCCCTCTCTGTTTTTAGAGATGTGGTCTTGCTATGTTGCCCAGGCTGAGCGCAGTGACTATTCATAGGCCGGATCTAGTGCACTGCAGTCTTGAACTCCTGGCTTACAGTCCTACTGGTTTCTGAGAAGCAGGAGAAGAAATGGCCACCATGCTCTGCAGCTAGGTCTCAGGTAGGTTTGGGCCGTCTCTCTTTTCTGGTTTCTAGGCTTATCTCAACTCAGCATGCACCTCTCCCTAGAAAGGTGCATCCTGAGTTGAGATAAGTATTCATCCTGGTTGCATGATGAATACTTTTCATTCTTCCACTACATAATCATTTTAAAGTTGTTTCATCTATGATGGGTATTCTGGGTCCTAGAAGAGAGGTAGTACTTGGGTCAGTCCCTTTCCAGTCTGGAGTCTAACACGTACAGATGAAATGAATGTGAAAATATAAAAATGCTTTGTAATTACAAAGCACTCTACAAATACAAATGTTGCAGTAAAGAAAAAAGTATGGTTGACATCTTTCTTTATCCTGGAAAGTACAAATCTATCTTTTTTGAATACTTAGCACTTCTCTGAACTACTGTATCTTGCCAGCACTTTGCACAGTGCATATTAGAATGATTCATTCAGTTAATATTTATTGAGTGCCTACTTGCCTACTGTGCATCTCTTAGTGCCTTTCTGGTTTTTTTTTTTTTGAGACAGAGTCTCGCTCTGTCACCCCAGGCTGGAGTGTGGTGGCGTGATCTCGGCTCACTGCAACCTCTGCCCTGGGTTCAAGTGATTCTCCTGCCTCAGCCTCCTGAGTAGCTGGGACTACAGGTGCGTTGCACTGCGCCCAGCTAATTTTTGTATTTTTAGTAGAGACGGGTTTTGCCACGTTGGCCAGGCTGGTCTTGAACTCCTGACCTCAGGTGATCCACCCGCCTCACCCTTCCACAGTGCTAGGATTACAGGCATGAGCCACCAAACTCGCCCCCTTTCTGGTTCTTAAGTGAATCTTCTCCATTACTGCTTTCTTTTGGTTTGAGAAAGGGCAGGACCAGAAATTGGCCTTCTCAGCATGCTTGATCACCTCCATTTTAGTGGTACTAGAGTCCCCTTAGCAGGTGGGACTTCCTGGGACCCTAGTGTAGGGTATTATAGAGTTGGCTCTTGGCCCTTGGTATACAAATGTTCTGCATTTCTTTTCTCTTTTTTTCTTTTTTTTGAGATGGAGTCTTGCTCTGTCGCCAGGCTGAGTGCAGTGGCACGATCTTGGCTCACTGCAACCTCCACCTCCCAGGTTCAAGCGATTCCCCTGCCTCAGCCTCCCGAGTAGCTAGGACTACAGGTGCATGCCAGCATGCCGGGCTAATTTTTTGTATTTTAGTAGAGACGGCGTTTCACCATGTTAGCCAGGATGGTCTCAATCTCCTGACCTCGTGATCTGCCCACCTCTGCTTCCCAAAGTGCTGGGATTACAGGCATGAGCCACCATGCCCGGCTATGTTCTGTGTTTCCCCCAACCACAGATTGGAAATATTGAGAAAATCCTCAAAATAATGCAATAAAAATTTAAAACTGCTGTGTAACAACTATTTATGTGGTATTTACATTGTATTAGGTATTATAAGTAATCTAGAGATGATTTAAAGTATTTGGGAGAATGTACATCAGTTATATGCAAATACTACGCCATTTTTTATATCAGGTACTTGAGCATCCAAGGATTTTGGTATCCATGGGCGTTCTGGAACCAATCCTGGAACCAATACTGAGGGATGGCTCTACTTTAATGTAAAATATAGTGCTCAGCATGACTATTCCAGGTGTAGTTTAAAATCAGTTTACAGTGGAGATCATTCCTTTTCAACTTCCAGATGCAGATCTTATTTTGGTATGGCCCAAAATTGTTCTTCAGGAAAAAGCCTCTACTCTTGTAGGCATGAAACAGCCAACTTTATTGTAAGACCAATAGGACTAAGATGATTATTGGTGAATAAGAGAGTGCCTCCTAGCTCCCCTGTCAAAGTTATAATGAATTTAGAGAGAAGAGGTGTGGGGATGAAAACAATTTAGTTTTAGGTTAAACCACATAAGGTACTTGTGAGATAGTTCTGGGTGATCACTGACTACATGGCTTTGAAACTTGGGACAGATCTGAGTGAAAAATGGGTAGGGGGAGGTGCATCCTGAATTGAGATGTTCTTATTTAAACATTTGAATTTAAGAAACTGTACGGGAGGGGACCTCCTCTTTTGGCTTTGGAGCCCCCCCCACCCCATCTCTGTACAGGGGAGCTGCTTATTTCTTCCTTCTCCCTTCTTTCTTGCTCCTCTTGCCTATTAAGCTCTCCACCCCTTAAAACCACTCCACGTGTGTCCGTGTCATTTCATCTAAACCGGCATGAGGACCAAGAACCCTGGTGTTCCTCCACTCATCGGAGCCGTATCATTTTGGTGCATTGGCCGGGAAAGGAAATTCAATCATGAGACTGGTGAGTATGGAGCGGATTTCAACTTTAAATCTGTCCTTTAATCTCAAGGCTCTCTTCCAGCTACCCTGTTGCCAAACTTTCTTTCTCTTTCTATCCGTGGTCTCTCTGTGTGTCTAAATGTGCAGGATTCTGTTAGAAAAGATCGTGAATCATGGCAGGCAGTGACTCAATAAATGTCTCTCTATGTTTTATCTGGCAAGAACATGGTATTTTTAAGCCACCTAGTAGAAATCAGGCTCTAGACCTCTTCTAAGAACCGTAAGTTTCTGCTTTTTAACAGGAGGAGGATGTCTTCCGTAGCCAAATTTTAGTCTCAATATTGTCCCACTGGCAGGAAAATGGCCATTCAGTTCCTATGTTCCTTTAAGCCATCATTCTGGCTCCTACTAAGACAGTACTTAATTAGTAAGGGGATTTTAAGTCCAGAAGTTAACCAGAACCATTCTTCTATGGGTAAATGCTTTAGCATGGGCTATAATAGCAGGATATACAGTTCAATCCAGCATGCCCCCTCCCTTAAAGGGGCTCTTCCTAATTACATGGTTTTTCTTGAAATCCATTTTTTGGGAGGCCACACAAGTCTAGGAGGTCAAAGGGAAATAAAAGGCAGAAAACTGATTGCTTGGGAGCAGCGTGACTAAGGCCCCAAACTCAGATCCTCTGGTGCCATGGCTTGGAGGGTTACACCTGCAGTCATGGGTGGCATATTTAAATGGGTGCTGGGAATCCAGGAACGAAGGAGAGAAAATAGTTGGGGGACACCTACTACTGCTTTCTTCTCCATTCTGGATCTCATACCGAAAGGAAGGAGACTAAAAGGATGCTTTTATTTTCACTTCTCTTTCTAGATTGGTAACAGATCGTCTTCAACATGCACTCCCCTTGAGTGTATTTTGAAGCACTGGGACTCTTTTGACCTTGAAACTTTGAAGAAAAAGTAGCTCATTTTCTTTTGCAGTCATATTGGGCAGGCCCAGGGAAAACAGTTCCCCCAAATTAAAAAAGTAACTTTCAGGGAAGTCATCTGAGGGTCCCCCTTATTTGGGGCCCCTTCAAGTTCCCTTCTCATTGCAGGACCTTTGGCAAGTAAAGAGAGACTTAGGCCAATTTTCTGACGACCTTAATAAGTATATAGAACCTTTCCAAAATTTAACTCAGGTATTTAACCTCTCGTGAAGGGATGTTATGTTGCTGCTAAGGCAAACCCTCACTGTAGCTAACACAGGCAGCTCTGCAAGCAGAAGAAAATTTTGGAGATAAGCAATATGTCTCCTGTAGTAGAACAAAAGGGAAAAGAAAAAATTGGAAAGGCAAAGGGGAAACACCATTCCCAATAGGAAAAGAGGCAATACCTCCTGACAACCCTAATTGGAACTCCTTTCTGTGGTGGTTTTCCTTCTTCTGCAGTTTAAAATGGCTTCTATCTCTTTTATAATGTTCTTCCAACATGGAAAAGGTTAATTTTCCAAACCTTAAAAAGCTTGGCGTAGAGTTGAGCTAGGGGGAAGGAAACCCAGAAGCCTGATATGCTGGCAAAAAGGTAAAATCTTCTTACCGGTTGGGCTTTTGGCTTCTCTCTTCCTGTGGAAACTGGAAAAGGGATAATAAAGGGATAATAAGGCCGGGCGCAGTGGCTCACGCCTGTAATCCCAGCACTTTGGGAGGCCGAGGCGGGCGGATCACAAGGTCAGGAGATCGAGACCATCCTGGCTAACACGGTGAAACCCCGTCTCTACTAAAAATACAAAAAAACTAACCAGGCGAGGTGGCGGGCGCCTGTAGTCCCAGCTATTCGGGAGGCTGAGGCAGGAGAATGGCGTAAACCCAGGAGGCGGAGCTTGCAGTGAGCCGAGATCGCGCCACTGCACTCCAGCCTGGGGGACAGAGCAAGACTCCGTCTCAAAAAAAAAAAAAAAAAAAAAAAAAAAAAAAAAAAAAAAAATAAAGGGATAATAAAAGGGATAATAAAGATGATTGTTTATGTTTTCTTTAAATTTATAATCAATGAAAAAGGATTTGTGAGGTTGGTCTTAAGCTGTAAACAATCTGCTCTGCTTTGTATATCTTTCTGTATGGTTCTGTTAAAGAAAAGGTATCTTGGCTGGGCCCGATGGCTCACGCCTGTAATCCCAGCACTATGGGAGGCCAAGGTGGGTAGATCACGAGGCCAGGAGATCGAGACCATCTAACACGGTGAAACCCCGTCTCTACTAAAAAAATCACAAAAAATTAGCCGGGCCTGGTGGCAGGCACCTGTAGTCCCAGCTACTCGGGAGGCTGAGGCAGGAGAATAGCGTGAACCTGGGAGGCAGGGCTTGCAGTGAGCCGAGATTACACTACTGCACTCCAGCCTGGGCAACAGAGCGAGATTCCGTCTCAAAAAAAAAAGAAAGAAAGAAAGAAAGAAAAGGTATCTTAGGTCAGGATGCAGGCCACGAACCCCACAAGCCTGCTGTTCAAACCAGCTCAGCAAAGCGTCAACTGGCAAACTTGGCTACAGGCCTCCATCTTGTTTCATGTCATGGGAACATAATCTGTAGCCGCATGGCAATACTTTGTTTTAGTCTCTGCCATTTTACAATGGTGGCTGTCTTCTTGTGCTAAATCAGATACGCCATTTGTCAGTCTGGGCTGTGTCAGCTGATCCATCAAGGGCAGGGTTTACAAAACATCTTAAGCACTGATCATGAGAGCAGTTTAGGGAGGGCCAAAATCTTGTAGCCTCCAGCTACATGGCTCTTGGGCCGTGGTTTCTAATCCTGTAGCTAGTTTCTTGGTCTGGTCCCCAGGCAAGAGGGAAGTATATCTTGAGAAGCAGCTGTTATCGTCTTTGTTTTAGACTATCAACTGTAAACCAGGCTCCTCCCAAAGTTGGTTCAGCCTATGCCCAGGGATGGGCAAGGACAGCTTGGGGGCTGTAAACAAAATGGAGTTGTTTGGGTCAGATCTCTTCCACTGTCTCAGTCACAATTTTGCAGTGACAGTTGTAAAAGCTGCCTGTCTGGGTGGATCACAAAGTCAGGAGTTCAAGACCAGCCTGGTCAACATGATGA
This sequence comes from Chlorocebus sabaeus, assembly GCF_047675955.1. Lineage (NCBI taxonomy): Eukaryota > Metazoa > Chordata > Mammalia > Primates > Cercopithecidae > Chlorocebus > Chlorocebus sabaeus. The sequence continues at coordinate 16,020,574 of NC_132919.1, read as the reverse complement.
CACCATGTCTCTACTAAAAATACAAAAATTAGCCGGGCGTGGTGGCATACACCTGTAGTCCTAGCTATTCAGGAAGCTGAGGCAGGAGAACTGCTTGAACCCAGGAGGCAGAGGTTGCAGCGAGCCGAGATTATGCCATTACACTCCAACCTGGGTGACAGCGAGACTCTGTCTTAAAAAAAAAAAGCTGCCTGTTGCTTCTTTAAAAATACCTTTTACACTCCTGGTTAAGTCATAACCTAATTAAAGCTCTTTAGTTTCACCTGTGAGGTTACTTGTTGTAAAGTTCAAAAGCCAAAAATCTTAACTGCTTGGTGTGGCTAAAGTCAAGTAACAAGGGATTTAAAAGAATTTTCTTAAAGAGTGCTCAGCTTAATTAAAAGTGGATATTCAAGTTATAGGTACATTAAAAGGCCTTTATGTGTTTTCTCTTCTTGAATCTTGTTTTTCTGGAAAAAGACTCATCTCAGTCGACTGAATTATTTTTCTCCATTTTTTCTTTTACCACTCTTAATGCATGCATACAAGACCCTAAGATAACTTCTGGTAGCATGGGACTCCTTGGGAAAAACAGAGGAGGCGCCACAGACCCCGTTTTGGGGAAAAAACCCTCTGTTTTCCTCATGAAACCCCAGGAATTAAAAGCAAATAGTTCCCTCTCAAAATCAAAGGCTCTGTTCTGTTTTGCATTGTGTTATCTGATGGTTTTGAGTTTTTGGGGTATCAGAAATTACTTTGCATTATGAGAAAACTTTGGTGTGTAGTAGAAAATACACTGTAAGGGATGGCTAATAGTAGTTATTAATCAGGGATGCTCTTGGCCACCTGGAAGATAAGGAAACATCCTCACCCCGCACTGGGAGATGAGACTCCCATCAGGGATGGGCTAATTACAAAATAAGCCAATCGGCTTTGGGTTGCCTCGCACTGCAATGCATGGTAGAAGCACTACAGCATCTTCTCCCATAGTATCTACATGGTCTTTTCATAAATTAAGCATTAAAATAAAAGCATAGCAAGGAGTTCTTAAGACACCAATCTGTCACTTAGTAAAAGGGTTATAAAAGGTTTGTAAAGATTTCACCTTGGCTGGGTGTGGTGGCTCACACCTGTAATCCCAGCACTTTGGGAGGCCGAGGCAGGCAGATCATCTGAGGTCAGGAGTTTGAGACCAGGCTGACAAACATGGAGAAACCCCATTTCTACTAAAGGTACAAAATTAGCCGGGGGTGGTGGCACATGCCTGTAATCCCAGCTCCTTGGGAGGCTGAGGCAGGAGAATCGCTTGAACCTGGGAGGCGGAGGTTGCGGTGAGCTGAGGTTGCAGTGAGCCAAGATTTCAGTGAGCCGAGATCATGCCATTGCACTCTAGCCTGGGCAACAAGAATGAAACTCCATCTCAAAAAAAAAAAAAAAAAAAAAAAAAAAAAAAGATTACAGATTTCACCTCATGGTCAAATTGGTTAGGATTAGATGGAATAATCTATAAGGTTTCATGTAAACAAATTGGGGTTAACATTAATAAACTAATGTAAGGGTAAAATTTTGCTTTGAACAAGATTTTCATTTCATAAAAAGGCTAATGAAAGGTTTTTGCCTTGAGTCATCATTTTGGCAAAATAATTTATGGCAATCTGGAAATTGTCCGTCCTGATGCCTGGCTTTTTGGATTGCTCAGAAGGCCCCTGAAACATTCAGAAAAGAGGTAAACAGGATTATTTGACATGTGTAGTCACATGAGATTGCCAAAATGATGTCTAATCATATTTAAGTTATATTTTGGTGAATAATACTAATATATGTTCCAGAATTGTATGGGATTTCTAAGATTCTAATGTCTAAGTATGTGCTATCAATCATAATTAAGGGTAAAGTTATTGTAAACCATGAAGATAAATAAACTTCTTTGTAAGTCATGTTTTTAACTATCCTGAAAATTTTGTCATTTGCAGACAATTGTTGTCCTGCTTTGTTCCTTCTCAAAAAATAGTTTATAATCAAGCTCTATTAAGGAGTTTAACACGTGTTCTCAAATGCAGGTTTTTAATAGCTTTAAAGATTGTAACACTGGAATAGAGAAAGAATGTACGGCACTCATAAAGAACTAACATGTTCACAGATATCAAGCAAAACAAGAGTTAACTAAATGGACTGCACTCAGAAAGTTAAAGCAGACTTTTTAACTTTGCTTGGAATATTGCTGATCCTTGTTTTGTTTTTCAGAGTCAAAAAAAGTTTTAAACTATTTATGGCCTTTAATAATTGAGTAAGGTATACTCCTGTGAACAAAATTTGGAGTGTGTTTATTTTTCTCTCCCTGGTTCTTCTAGAATTTGGAGACTAGTTGTAAGTACTCTTAACTTATGGCAATATAGCTGTTTGCATCATTGCAATAAGAATCCATTTTTCTTTGTCAACAGGACACAATTGGAAAAACTGGTTATTTTAACCAAGGCTTTGACTGAAAAGGATGTGTTTCCTTTTAAGGAATGAGGCTTGACATGCAGAGCCAATAAAAGCCCCTTGGGGAGAACTGGCCTCATACCTTGTCTGCACAGCCCCCACACAGGATTCCTAACCTGTGGTCAGTAACGAATGTCACTTTCTAAAAGGTCTGGGAGCTCCGAGTTTATCTTGGGACCTCAGAAGGAGGGGATCACCCAACTCACAGGTATTTGAGGATACAAACCCATGGCTGGGCTTGGCTTTAAAAGGTATTATCTGAGATTCCTTGTGGAACAGTTTCATCAAAGCCAATCCAAAAGGCCCGTATAGAAATAACCTTTCTCGCTGCACGTTATGCAAATAATCAGGCCACGTATAGGACTAAAGTTTACAGAAAACACACACGGTCCTATCATAATTTGTTTTTATCAAAAGTGAGGACTGGAGAGAAAAATTATGCTCCAAAGTTTATCATACATTTCTCCAAAGCTTAGCATACATTTCTCATAAATCCTAGTCTCGTTGTTTTTAAACTTTTTGCCTACATTTTGTACTAACCCTGCTTATTCCTCTGAATCAAGTGGTAATCCCCTCCAGTTTGGAAGAAATAAAAAGGGATAGGTAATGTAAAAATCTGAATCAATATGCTAGTTCTGGGCAATTATCCTGCAAATTCTGCCAGGTAATGAAAGTGAGTATGATGCCCATAACCCAGAGGTTTTTTTGTTTGGGAAAATAAAACCAAGGCTTCATAGTCTACTAAAGGAAAATTCTATATCTTGGCAAGTAAAATTTTACATGGAAATTATCTACTACACCACACTTATGGAAGTTGCTATACTCACTCTACTATTTGCAATAGGGTTATACATGGTAGCACCTTCTAACTGAAATATTGGACAGAGTTTCCATTGCTGTTGTATTTTGCTTAATTATCCTTACAGCAGGGATAATAGTTAACTACTGACAAAAAGGAAGCATGAAAGTTTTACTATCACTGAGTATGCTAGGACTTTTTTTTTTTTTTGAGATGGAGTCTCACTTTGTTGCCCAAGCTGGAGTGCAGTGACGCACTCTCGGCTCACTGCAAGCTCCATCTCCCGGGTTCACGCCATTCTCCTGCCTCAGCCTCCCGAGTAGCTGGGACTACAGGCACCCGCCATCATGCCTAATTTTTTTGTATTTTTAGTAGACGGGGTTTCACTGTGTTAGCCAGGATGGTCTCGATCTCCTGACCTCATGATCCACCAGCCTTGGCCTCCCAAAGTGCTGGGATTACAGGCAATGAGCCACTGTGCCTGGCCTCTTCTAGGACTTTTTATTGGGTTTAGTAATGATTAACACCTCTAGTAGAGGAAAATCTACAGGTACTTAAAAACTAAATCAAAATTATTAACAGGCTCAGGGAAAATGCCAGCTTCAGCCCTGCGTGGCTACAGTCCCTCTTTAATGAATTCCATTCTTCTTTATGGAATTGGTTAGCCCCTTTATCAAGCCCACTCTTGCTTATATGTCTTGTATTGATATTTGGACCCTGTACACTCAATACTATAACTTGAACTCTTTCTTCTCACCTTGAAGCAGTCAAACTCTAAATGATGCTGCAAACTGAACCACATATAGACACGCCAGTCTCCAGAGGATCCTTAAGTTGACCCCAGGAGGAGCCCTCGCTGCTGGTCCCCATTTGACTTCCTGCTGAAAAGCAGGAAGTAGCCAAAAAGAGTCATAGCCCAAAACCCCCTAACAGCAGTTAGTGTCATATCGCCACAGGGAGGAATGTGGTAGGAGTTACTAAGAAGTTATTTTAGGCAGATAGAGAGGAAAAGGGGTCCTTGGGAAGTTCTAGTTTTTTAAAGCATCTCCAGAAAAGATTCTTGTAAAGCCCAGGCTCTTACAGTCAGGCTGTCAACCTTTGATATGCAAATGCAGACCATTTGAAACGGTCAACGCAATATGGTGATTCCCACAGCCTTCTTGCCCTTGCCCCACACGTTCCTAGCAACATGGCCACCCCCACCTATCCTATCCGCACGTGTGTAGAACATCATGGCGCCCCGTATTTGCATATTAAAAGACTAGGGTGGGAGGGCCAGCTCTTTCTCTGGCTATGTAAAGACATGCCTAGTCAAACCAATCCCCTGAGCCCTATGCAAATCAAACACTGTGTTCTCCAGCCTTTGCATATATACCTAGCTGGTGTCCATGGCAGGTGGGGACCTTCTCTTTCGGCTTTGGAGCCCCTTCTCCTTCTGTCTCTGTACAGGGGAGCTGCTTCTTTCTTCCTTCTCCCTTCTAGCCCCTTCTTGCCTATTAAACTCTCTGCTCCTTAAAACAAAAAACAAAACAAACAAAAAACAGAAAGAAACTATGGGAAATAAGACAAAAACAGATTTAAAAAACTTCCAGTGCTCTAATCTCATAAAAATACATAATTTGATAAAATTTTAGGTACATACTCTTTGTACTCAGAATTTCCATTCAACATTATTTTACAAGAAGAACTCAATTAATTAAGTGCTGGAGCTATGCTGTTCCAATCCTTATTCTGTCATTATATGACGTATGACCTCAAGCAAGATACTTCAGCATCATGGGCTTCACTTTCCCCATTCATACAGAGTGCGGGGCCCGATGCTGCTTACACACTTACACATTTGTATGTATCACTGCTATGCACATGCTTGCCATTTTTAATGGTTATAGTGTTCTAAGGGGCTAATACTTATGAAAGATAAAGCCATGGGGAGAATAACAGAAACAGAGGAGTAAGAATAAATTTACGGGCACATGCAAGTGAACTGACACCAGAAGACAAAGAATGAAACATAACAGCCTTAAAGTTTTAGAGACCAAATAAAGGTTTAGTAAGAAAAACTAGTACTTAGATTTGCATGAAACAGATCCTTAGGATTAATATTCAGATCTTACCATAAATCTGCCTTAAGAGATGTGATGGGAAAGGAGGGCTATTAGCTTATAAATACCGTAAGTTATCAAGACATGTGATAGTTAAAACACAACAGATTAGGTATACATCTAGTTGCTCTCTTAATTGCCCTCAACCCACTTGGCAGATTAACTGACAAGCTCTATTCCCTTATAAATTTCCTGATGGCCTTGTCACAGGCCTCTTGCAGCTAATTTGCTGCTTTCTAGCATACATAACATGGAAGTGTTCTCTCCAATTTAGGTGCATGCTTAACAAGATTTAGTTGTTTGCGCCCGAAAGTTTATCCCAGTTATGTAATTATATCCCTTATCACACAGACGTTATATAACTGATGGCATGAGTGAAGAGTTGTCATTATGAAAACCAACTTGAATGATTGGAAAGAATTGCCAGTGACACTCCAGGAGCAGTGAGAATGCCTAGTGCCCAGATCTTGGTGTCTAAATAGCTACCTATTAAAAGGAGCCAGGGATTCTTGGAAAAAGTTTCATTCCATGCCTGGGGTATTGAAAATGCAAGGTCAACTTGAGATATCTTGTGTTAGAAGGCAATCAAGTGTCCAAAGACTAGAGAGTGAATGTCAAAAGGACACAAGAGCTACTTGAAGGGCTCCACCTGGCCAAATTTGGGACAATCTGAACATCAGAAACAATGATCATAAATGACTGTTAATACATGGAATCATTTGTTATCACTGCAGATGAGAGCGTCAAACTCTTTTTTTTTTTTTTTTTTAGACGGAGTCTCGCTCTGTAGCCCGGGCTGGAGTGCAGTGGCCAGATCTCAGCTCACTGCAAGCTCCGCCTCCCGGGTTTATGCCATTCTCCTGTCTCAGCCTCCCTAGTAGCTGGGACTACAGACGCCCGCCACCTCGCCCGGCTAGTTTTTTGTATTTTGTAGTAGAGACGAGGTTTCACCGTGTTAGCCAGGATGGTCTTGATCTCCTGACCTCGTGATCCGCCCGTCTTGGCCTCCCAAAGTGCTGGGATTACAGGCTTGAGCCACTGTGCCCGGCCCAGAGAGCATCAAACTCTTTACTGGTAATTAAACTCCTACACTGGTAATTAAGGGAAAATAATTGAGCCTGACTCTGCCTCTAGTGCATTCCTAGTTGATGAGGGAAGGTTATACAAGAATGCCACTCAACAAATGTAGAGTGATAGAATTAGAAAATTGTCATTTTGCAAACACTGATGAGACAATGGATTCAGGCAAGGATCATCGATGGTTACTTTTTACCAGCTAAAAAGTTGTTGGCAATCAAAATATCCATATGCTGCCAGTGTCAGTACACAGATTAACTGTAATAGGAAAAACTAACTATATGTTGGGAAGATCTGGTGACCTCAAATGAGTGACCCATTGATAGTGACTCAACCTGATATTAATGAGACTTTTGATATGATGCACTATGAAATACATCTGTGAGGTGTTATCATTAAAAATGTTTAAACAACCCAATCAAGCCTTTTGCCCTAACTTCTAATTTATGGAAACTACAGGGGGTACCAGAACAACCCACATGTAAATAGTCAGTTGAATCCTGAACATGAGATGTTTTTCCAGACAACTGACCTGCTCTCTTAAAGAGGAAATACCAAAGTGGGGACTGTTCTAGATAGATGAAACAGATATAATAATCAAATACGATGTGTGAAAACTGACTGGATCAACAGAGGAAATTTAAACACAGACTAGGTGTTCAGATATTAGGGAATTACTGTTCTTTTTTTTTAAAAGGTATGTAAATATATTGTGGTTATGTAAAAGACCATCCTTATTTTTATGCAATGCATGCTTAAGTGTTTAGAGATGAAATGTCATGTCTGTAAGTTCCTTTCCAATGTTTGGTTAAAAAAAATATGGCAAAATGTTAGTTTTTAAATCTAAGTGGGTATACAGTTCACTTTATTATTTTTAAACCTTTCTGTATATTTGAAAACTCGTAATAAAAAGTTTTGGAAAATAAAGCTATTTGCTAAAAACTGTTGAATAATTTGTGGGTCAGACAACTGTAAAAGTGGGAAAAATACACAAAATTTTTATCTAGAGTTCTCCACTATTACTAGTCTGTTATTTTATAAGGGCATCAATTGCCTCTGTTTATCAGTGGAAGACTTTATAAATGCATTATTTACATAAAACATACAAAGGCAGGAAATACAGAGTAATGCAAAGGAAGGTGCTATGGACTGTCACATGCCACATGCTCAACCAAGGGAAATAAGTGCTGTGTGAAGGATGAAGCAGCATCAAAAAAATAAGATCAAACAACTGTTATTTAAAAAAACATAGCTATATAAGCACAGTTTGAGTATTCTGCAACCTGTACTTTGTGCAGGATGATACTATGAAATCAAGGTTAACTAATGTAAGGGAAATGGAAATCAAATTTTTTAAAGGAAACACTCAACAACCATAGCCTTTCGGATGCTAGCATCCCGGGTCTTTCCTTCAATACCTGTTTGTAGGATGGTTTTATAAACAGTAATGTCCAAAGGAAGTTGCATGGTTAGTTTAAATTGATATTTATAGTACCAGAATTGATATCAATTTCCCCTCATTTAGCTCAGGAAAACTTCCTGTACAAAGATGTCCCATGAAATCTGATTCACTACTTTTAAGCAGTTCCCAAGTAAATGTTATTTGTTGAACATTTCTTTGATATATGCACAAAAGTATTTTTAGTTATGCCAACTTTCACTCCATACCAGTCAATTCTACTTTATTACTGAAATCTAATTTATATAATTTATTCATTAATTCAACCATGTATTGACTATGCACTATTATGCACGGGACTGGAGAAACAAGTATGAGCACAATGAAATCTCAGTTCTCAGAATATGGCCTTATATTCTGGTAGTGGAATGCTGTAAATATGAAATACGACAGTATTTTTATCTATTTCTATTTGCATTTCTGCCAGTTTTCCTTTTAAGACCCACAAATCCAGTTATCATTGTTTAATGATTACTGCATCAATGCTTTTGCCAATTAAATTTTTTCCTGACATGTTAAGAGTAACCTCTATTTTACTTGCATGTATGAGGGAGTGTCAGGCTTCCAATTATTCCTTAAAAATCAGTCACTTTGTTTTTAGTTTCTTCTAATATCCAGGCTGAATTCTTTTTTATTTAGCCACTCATTTCATAGGCAAAGCAAGTCCAATTACATTTCATGTTATAGCAATTATCTATGTATTTTTTTCCTCACTCCATTAAAATTTCACCTTTTCCCCTGACCCACATTCTGCAGTGAACTCAAATCTATTTTCCATTATTTATTTTTTCTCACATTATTTATATAGCTACACTATTACTTCCACTTCCTTCTCTTGGGATGTAGGTAGCATTTGGCAACCCATTTTAGCAGGTTGCTTATGCTCATCCCATGACCAAATATCACATCCTCACTCTCTCATTCCTCTGGAAATCTTTCTGTTGTGTAAACCACCTGTGATTTTCAGCACTGTAACAAGCCTTGAAAGGATCCAATTAGGAAGTCTGGGACCTAAGCATAGTAGACACTCAAGAAATGTGTTTAAGTGGAAGAAATGAACTTTCCATAGTAAAACAGTCACAGAGAAATCTAAAGTATAAATTTAGGAGTCAGGTGAAAAAAATGCGAATTGTATACCTTATACCTACTTTTTTCCTTCAGGATGACTTTGAATGTCAAAACCTAGTAAAATCAAGGCTAATGTGTATTAAAAATTCATTTAAGCTTGGAGCATTTAATTTTTGCCTGTTTAAATCTCTACACATCTAATGTTATATACACATTAGTTTCCATCATATCTTTCATTAAGCTTCTCTTTAATGTCGATATGTGAGGGAAGGTGTAACCAAACAGTGGTCACATAGAAATCCTTAAAATACTTTCAACTGTTTTTTTCAAACCTACTGGCTCCATATGGCAGTTATGGCATAACAGGAGAAGGGGAAGTAAAACAGGGAAAGGAATCCTTTATATATTTTAAGGCTTCAAAGCTGGGAATAAAAGGCCTGAAAGCAGCTTTCTCTTTTCTGTAATTTTAAGATCACTCTCTAGTGTGAAACCTCTACTTGATGGACACCTTCCCAAGTTACATTCATAAGGCCTCATCAGGATGTACAGTTGACCCTTGAACATTTGAACTGTACAGAGCCACGTATACTGGAATTTTTTTTTTCAACTGAACAGACTTTGAAAGCACTTTATTCAGGGATGGGAAACCTGCGTAGATATAAGGTTTTTCATATACACAGGTTCCACCAGGCTGACCGTGCAACTTAAGTATGGGTAGATTTTGGTATACATGGGTGGTCCTGGAACCATCCCCAATGAGGGATGACTGTACTTGAAATAAAGAGTTGATGAGTTATGTTTCTGAACACCCTTCACAGGGTTTCTTTCTATAATGAATTAAACTCATATCAAATAAAGGTTAATAAGTCAAGTTTCCTTCTTAAATTTCACATTAAATCTAAATAGGTTATATCCCTACCACTACTTCTGATACTTCTGCTGAGTGATATCTAACATATTGCACTTCTTCGGATTTCTTCTGAACATTTTGACACACAGAATGCATAAAATAAAATTGAAATGAAGTTGTAAAACCTAATTGAAGTTTCCCTTATCCATTAATTACGATGTTTGGCACCTGTATGAACACGTTGATGCTGAATAAGGTTTGTACTCTGGGTGAAGGTTTTACCACATATACGACATGCATAGGGTTTCTCTCCTGTGTGAATTCTCTGGTGTTGAATAAGGCATGTTCTCTGGCTAAAATCCTTATCACATTCATTACATTTATAGGGTCTCTCTCCAGTATGAGTTCTCTGATGTTGATTAAGTGATGAGGAATAAATGAAAGCTTTCCCACATTCATTACATTTATAGGGTTTCTCTCCAGTATGAATCCTTTGATGCTGAGTAAGATTTGCACCTTGTCTATATGCTTTCCCACATATATTGCATTTAAAGGGTTTTTCTCCATTATGAATCCTCTGATGTTGAGTAAGGTGCACACTCTGGCTGAATGCTTTCCCACACACACTGCATTTATATGGTTTCTCTCCAGTATGTGTTCTATGATGTTGAGTAAGATTTGCACTCTGGCTGAAGGCTTTCCCACATATATTACATATATAGGATTTCTCTCCAGTGTGAGTGGTTTGATGTTGAATAAGGGTTGAGGAATGAGCAAAGGCTTTTCCACATTCATTACATTTATAACACTTCTCTCCAGAATGAATTCTCTGATGTCGAATAAGGTAAGTACTCTGACTAAACACTTTCCAACATTCATTGCATTTATATGGTTTCTTCCCAGTATGTATTTTTTGATGCTGAAGAAGGTGTGTACTCTGACTGAAAGTCTTCCCACATTCATTGCATATATAAGGTTTTTCTCCAGTATGAACTCTCTGATGATTAATCAGTGATGAACTGTGACTGAAGGTTTTACCACATTCCAAGCATTTATATGGTTTCTCTCCAGTATGTGTCCTTTGATGGATGGTAAGGTGTGCACGTTGACTAAAGTCTTTCCCACAGTCATCACACTTATAGGGTTTTTCTCCAGTATGAATTCTCTGATGTATAGTAAGGTGTGCACGCTGGCTGAAGGCTTTACCACACTGGTGGCATTCATATGGTTTTTCTCCAGTGTGCATTCTCTGATGTGCAATGAGGGATGAAATATGCCTAAACTCTTTCCCACATTCTTCACATTCATACGATTTCTCTTTGGCATGGGTACTTTGGTGTTTCAGGAGGGATGGGTATTTCCTAAATTTTTTCCCACACACATTACACTTGTAAGGCTTCTCTCCAGGAAGTATTTTCCTATGTACAATACCATATGAGACATGATTGAAGGTTGCCCTGCCTTCATTATACACAGAAGTTTTATTATCTAATTGGGTATCAAACTGTACAATTAGGTTTGAATGCTTTTCAAAATTATTTCTATATATATCATATTTACTAAGACATTCTTCTGTAGGATCATCATCTTGTGAAAGGACTGACTTCAAACTGAAACCTCTTTCATTAGTGTGAAATTTCCAGAAGCCACCTGTTGCTCGCCTCTGTAATCTATCATTGTAGTCATATGAGTCTTCTAATTTGATGGTCTGGGTTTCTTCCTTTGTGAGTTTAGACATATCCTCCACTGGAGTACATGCTTGGGCTTTAGTTTCCCATTCTGAAATAAAAAAAATATAAAAAGTCTTCATTTATTTTGAGAGAGGAAACTGCCAAAATAGAAACAAAATAATAAACATAGATAAAATGCTCAAAGAGAACAGCTCTGAAAACGTCATCATCATGGTCTTTCAAATTTGGGAAAGGAGACAAAAAGGGCAAAAAAAAGGGAGACTAAGTTGTTGAAAACAGACAGGTTCTTCATATTCAACATGGACACAGAGGGAATAAAACAGATTAAGTCAGGTGACAGAGCTAAGAGAAGCCAAAACAGTGATAACACTGTGTGGGATAACTTGGGATGGCTTCATGGATTAATTTATGTAATGGGCTCATAAAGTAGACATGCTGACTCTCATCGCTCTCTCTTCCAATCTGCTCTGCACAATCCCACATAATATTCCTAAAACAATTTCACCAAGTGCTTTCTATGCTCAAATATCTCTAGTAAATCTCCTATAGCCTAAAACAATGGTTTTCAAGGTAGTCCTCCCACTAGCAGCATAAGCATCACTATCATCAAGAAATGTGTTAACATTATTGGATCTCACCCAGACATACTGAATCAGAAACTCTGGCAGTAGAGCTGAGTAATCTGTTTTATTAAACCCAGCAGTTTTGCTACATACCAAAGTTTAAGGACTAGTGGCTTAAAGTATAAAAGCGAAAAAGTTTAAAATACCTCCACTTGGCATTCAATCCCAGAATAACTAAGCCCTTTCTATTCTATTCTGTCTCCTACTACAACTCATGTTCAGCTTAAAGTTATCCGCTACCTTTTTTTTTTTTTTTTTTTTTTTTGGAGACAAGACTCTGTGCTATCTTGGTTTACTGCAACCTCTGCCTCCCAGGTTCACGTAATTCTCGTGCCTCAGACTCCTGAATAGCTGGGATTACAGGCAGGAACCACCATGCCTAGCTAATTTTTGTATTTTTAATAGAGACACGGTTTCACCATGTTGGCCAGGCTGGCCTCAAACTCCTGGCCTCAGGTGGTCTGCCTGCCTCAGCCTCCCAAAGTGCTAGGGTTACAGGTATGGGCTGCCACACCCGGCCTAAAGTTATCCACTACTCTTCATAATCTTCTCTAGATGCCATGCTAATCCTAGACTCTAGGCCTTCTCTTATGATGCCTTCTCCACCTATTAAAAAAGCTGTTTATAGTCCAACTCATATTTCTCTCTACAATGCTTCTTTGAATTTAAAATACAGATTAGAGGCCAAGCTCTGTGGCTTTCTCCTGTAATCCCAGCACTCTGGGAGGCCAAGGCAGGTGGATCACTTGAGGTCAGTAGTTCGAGACCAGCCTGGCCATCATGGCGAAATTCTATCTCTACTAAAAATAGAAAAATTTAGACAGATGTGGTGGTGTGTGCCTGTAGTCCCAGCTACCTGGGAGACTGAGGCATGAGAATTGCTTGAGCCTGGGAGGTGGAGGTTGCAGTAAGCCATGATCGCCCCACTGCACTCTAGCCTGGATGACGGAGCAAGATCCTGTCTCCAAAAAAATAAAATAAAATATAGATTAGGTTGAATCATATAGGAAATTGGCTTTTTTTAATAGGTCAAAATGGCTGAATGTCAGCAACCCTATATGGTTCAACCTAATATAGTATTGGGCTCATGACAGAACTTGGCTTTATATGAGTACAGTCATGGATTGCTTAACAATGAGGATACGTTCTAAGAAATGCAGTGTTGGGTCAATTTCATCCCTGTGTGAGCATCATAGGGTATACTTGTATGAACCTAGATGATATATATATATTTTCTTTTTTTAAACATGGAAAGCTAAATGTACCAGCACTATTACTGAATATCAATAATTTCCCCTACTTGATCTGCAATACAAATATCAAGTGCTTATATATCAGGCTGCTATATATGCTCCATTGTTGTCTTATGGGACCACTGTCATACATGCAGTTTGTTGTTGACCAAAACATCATTATGCAGCACATGACTGTAATTCACAATTCTGTACATTTCTTATATTTCCAATCTAGGTGCAAATTCTGGAAATAGTTTATCCTTCTTACACATTTCCTTTAGAAAATGGCCCAAGACTCTGGATATGGTGGCAACTCAACTGAAATGGTAAAATAAATGACACTAACATGTAAAAAGGTAAACTCAAATCAAAGTGTACACAGATGTGCATGCATACACATAACCAAACACACACACACACCCCAAACCAAACCAAAAAAGGTTGACCCTCAATCTAACCTGGCTGTAATAAGGCAGTCAAATATGTATTTGTTGCTGCCTATTATGTTTCTTGTATAATTATTTAACACAAAATTTAAGTTACAACCTCTATGCTTTGAAACCAGGTGGGAAACATATAACGTGCAAATATCAAGAATTACATAATGTAATTTCATCAAATATGGAATTTATAATATAGCAAAAATGGTACTAAATACTTCAGAAACTTTCTAAGAGGCAAATCACAGTATAATACCTTTACAAATATATTTATTCAATTGAGTAATATGCAGTAATTGAAAATGACAGCTACATCATCAGTAAGGGACTAGTTATTAATAGAATAAGGGATAACAGAATATTGATAACTGATAATTAGGTAGGTCTAGGTACATTGACATGAAAAGGTGTGCAGGATACATTAAGTGAAAAAAAAAGCAGGTGTATAAAAAAATGTAGAGCAACATCCTAGCTGTGTAAAGATATGCTATTTGTGTTACAGACAGACACACACCCACACACGTAAACTAAGGGGAGAAGGTCCTGGTCATGACTGAGGAAAGAGGTACACTTAATATTTGCTTCCTTGTACTGCTTGAATTTACAAACTACTTTTTTTACTTTTATTCAAATACAAAATCATAGTTTATATAAGAAAATGTTTAGGAGTAATGTTAAATGAAAAAAGTATCATAACAAGCATGAAAACACATCAGAAGTGGAAAAAGATTACCAAAATGCTAATAATGATATTATAGGTTTTTTCTAGTTTCTGATTTTCAATAAATTTGCTATATTACTTTTGTTGCTATTTATTACTAGTAAGTAGTTATATTCCATTCCAGTAGGTGTAGCAAAATAAAAAGTAATAAAAAAAGAAACATAGAAAATAATTATATTACTTTTATGAAAGAAAAAAATTTATAAACCAACTTTCTCAAACCAGGATTTGTTATTCCCCTCCCCAGAAGAAAATGAGAATGTGGATGGACTGTACAAGTAGGTGTGTATACACACAAAAAAGAGATGAGATAATACCAGAAGCTGAATTCAACTTCTATGTAATCAGTATCAGTCTATGACAGACTGTACATACAACTGAAAAGTACTAAAGTTATAATTAACAAACTTAAAGTGAAAGACTGAATAATGACCAGGAATAAATTGCTACTATAAACACACTTTTTTTTTTTTTGATATGGAGTTTTGCTTTTGTTGCCCAGGTTGGAGTGCAGTGGTGTGATCTCGGCTCACCACAACCTCCACCTCCCGGGTTCAAGCGATTCTCTTGCCTCAGCCTCCTGAGTAGCTGAGATTACAGGCATGTGCCACTACGCCTGGCTAATTTTGTATTTTTAGTAGACAGGGTTTCTCCACGTTGGTCAGGCTGATCTTGAACTCCTAACCTCAGGTGATCCACCCGCCTCAGCCTCTCAAAGTGCTGGGATTACAGGCATGAGTCACTGCGCCCGGCTGATAAACGCACATTTTTAAACAAATTAGTTTACCAAAACTTCTGAAAGAGATAATTAAGCAGGGTTTAAATACGTGTTTATCACTAAAACCAGAAAGGATTGGTTAGAAGTGTTATCTGTTGGTTAATAAGGACAAACAGTGGTATAATATTTCTAAACAGAGGAGATTAATGTTGACTCAGGTAATCAAGGAAAGCTTCAGTGGGGGAAATGTGATTTGAAATGAGCCTCAAAGAATGGCAAAGTACTGTATAAACATAAAGAATTATAAACCATAAAATATAAAGAACTATAAAAGATCTGAGACAGTAATGGCCATCAAACCAATACTACTATTCTGTTTGTTAATTATCAAAGTTTCCATTTCCTGAAGTGTGACTAACCTACTTCCTGAAGTACTCTAACCAAAGGCAGATTCAACTTACTATATATCTCTGAGCTGGCAAGAAAGCAAAATCCTCACAGGCCAAAAATTAAGTAAAAGCAGGAAGGCAAGAAATCAGTAATAGCTGAAGTTGACTGCCTGAGATAGCTCTTCAATCATGTTTGATGACCTTAAGCTTCCATTTTGAGGGTACAAGGGATTCTGGGGCTAGAAGACAAAGGCTGGGGCCCAGCCAAGGAGAGAAGGCTGACAGGAGTCCCTTGAACAGAGGACAACACACTATGTAAGAACAGGCTAGGCTTAAAAAGCAAAACCCCAAAACCTCACCTCTACAGAAGGAAAAAAGGAACTGTCTTTCTCAGTCTTGGTGCTCTTCTTTGGAGGGAGAAAAATCCCCCCTCTCCAAATGCATAACCATACATTGCCCTTTCTTGAGTATTCAGAGCCCAAATTTGTGCTCTCTGATGATCTAAAAAACTCTTCATGTTGAGAAGTGACTTCAGACTGCAAGTATCTCCCAGAAGACTATCCTGACTCTAATCCAGGCTTATTTCCATTATACTCTGCATGTTTTCTCAGTGCCTAGAGTGTGCAGAATGTGTTCCCCAGAGAATTTAGTGTGCTGTAGGTGTATTTTGTATTTTGCCAACTAAGGCATATAAGACCATAAATTATAGAGAATAATTAGCTTTTAAAGTTTATGACCCTTAAAATACCTAATGACCAAAGTTAGTTTTTTTTTTTTTTTTTTTTTTTTGAGACGGAGTCTCGCTTTGTGGCCCAGGCTGGAGTGCAGTGGCCAGATCTCAGCTCACTGCAAGCTCCGCCTCCTGGGTTTACGCCATTCTCCTGCCTCAGCCTCCCGAGTACCTGGGACTACAGGCGCCCGCCACCTCGCCCGGCTAGTTTTTTTGTATTTTTTAGTAGAGACGGGGTTTCACCGTGTTAGCCAGGATGGCAAAGTTAGTTTTTTAAAAAAAGTGAAACAATTCACTCTAAAGTAGCATTTTTTTTTTTTTTTTTTTGAGACAGAGTATTACTCTGTCACCCAGTGGGAATGCAGTGGTGCGACCTTGGCTCACTGCAGCCTTGATCTCCCGGGCTCAAGTTATCCTCTCACTTCAGTCTCCCTGAAGCTGGGACTATAGTCATGAATCACCGTGACCAGTTAATTAAAAAAATTTTTTTTTTAGTAGAGACAGGTCTCACTATGTTGCCCAGGGTGGTCTCAAATTCCTGAGTTCAAGTGATCTGCCTGCCTCAGCCTCCCAAAGTGTTGGGGTTACAGGTGTGAGCCACTGTGCTTGGCCGTATCATATCTGTCATTATTGTTTAATTCACTGTTGTATACTAGCATCCATATTGGTGGACACATAAGAAGTCAGTGTCTTAGATTTAAAAAATGGAATAATGGCTAGGCGCCATGGCTCACACCTGTAATCTCAGCACTGGAGGCCAAGGCAGGTGGATTGCTTGAGCCCAGAAATTGAGACCAGTCTGGGAAACATGGCAAGACCCTGCTCTGCAAAAAATACAAAAATTATCTGGGCGTGGTGGCACGCACCTGTACTCCCAGCTACTCAGGAGGCTGAGGTGGAAGGATCGCTTGAATGCAGGAGATGGAGGTTGCAGTGAGCCATGGTCATACCATTGCACTCCAGCTTGGGCGACAGAATGAGACTCTGTCTCAACAACAGCAATAAAATAAAATAAAAAATGGAATAACAAAGCAAGATGCAAGAATATACATAGTATACTTCTTTCGTATACAAAAGAAGATAATATATTAATAATTTATTTTTGCAAAGAGAAACATAGGAAGGATACACCAGAAACTGATGATCATGGCTACCTGTAGGGAGTAGGTGGGAAGAGAGCAGAAGGAAATGAAATGTATACTTTTCTATATAGTTTTTGAGTTCTCAGCCATGTTACTGTTTTCGCATACTCAAAAATGTAAATTAAAAATAATTTTAAAAAGCAAGGAAACACTATCCTTAGTGGTATATATTCTAAGGACAAAAAGGACTTCAAAGAAATCTTGAACTTTCTAGACTGTTATAGTGATGTAAATTTGAAACTATTTTTGTGTGTAACATATGATACAGCAAATAAGTAAATATACTGATGTTGGAAACTAGGTTATTCACTGCATGAGAAAGGAGATACAAAATAGAAAATGGGAATATATAAAATGGAATATCCTTGTGGTGTTAGATTTGAATTGGAGTTTAAGTATGAACTCCTGACTTAAAAGAACTAACACACACATACACACGCATAAACACACACACACACACACACACACACACACAAACTTCCTAGCTCTACCCACTGAACAGTAGCAATGATACCATTAAACAGTGAATACACTTATGGCCCAGATCTTGGTTTCTAAGTACCATTTCCTACTAAAATGAATTAGGATTCCTTGGAGAAATCCCAAGTCTAAGGTGAGCATAAGGTGAGCCTAAAGAACATCTGGTTGTGCCAGAAAGCAAGGAAATGGATGAAGACTAACTGGGACATGTCAAAAAGATGCTGGACTTTGTTTGATGCTAGAGTGCCCAAATTTGGGACAACTGAGCATCACAAACACAAAACAAAATGTAGAAACTGGAATTAATGGACTAATAATACATAAATATACATACATATATATATTTTTTTCCCTTTTCTTTTTTGAAATGAAGTCTCGCTCTGTTGCCCAGACTGCAGTGCAGTGCCACAATCTTGGCTCACTGCAATCTCCACCTCCCGAGTTCAAGCAATTCTCCTTCCTCAGCCTCCCGAGTAGCTGGGACTACAGGCACACACCACCATGCCCAGCTAATTTTTGTATTATTATTATTATTATTATTTTTTGTAGAGACAGGGTTTTACCGTGTTGGCCAGGCTGGTCTCAAACTCCTGACTTCGTGATCCGCCCACCTTGGCTGCCTAAAGTGCTGGGATTACAAGCGTACCTGGCCGAAAGAGCTATTCTTTAATGAAGAATGCTATTAATCATTTAGAAAAGATGACTGAATTAGAAAATCACCATTTTGCAGCTGGGCATGGTGGCTCACGCCTGTAATCTCAGCACTTTGGGAAGCCAAGGCAGGTGGATCACCTGAAGTCAGCAGTTTGAGACCAGCCTGGCCAACATAGTGACACCTTATCTCTACTAAAAATACAAAAACTAGCTGGGTGCGGTGGCACATGCTTCTAATCCCAGCTACTGTGGAAGCTGAGGCAGGAGAATTGCTTGAACCCAGGAGGCAGAGGCTGCAGTGAGAGGAGATCACACCATTGCACTCCAGGCTGGGCGACAAGAGTGAAACTCCACCTCAAAAAACAACAAAAAACGAAAATCACCATTTTGCAACCAGCAATATAACAATGCAAAGATCATCAAATGGATGCTAAAAATTTTAAGTAAAAGATTATCGAGGAATAGTCATGTGACCTCAAAGTATCACTCCACAGATTACTTATTAATCATAAAGAATGCACCTTTAAAAAGGAGAGATCCTGTAGACACCACCTTAACCAAACTGAGCATCACCAATGATGAGATGAATTACCACTATGTACCTCCTGAGGAAATGCAATGGAAGATACACATCACCTTTCAAATATTCTTGGTAAAATCTTTAAACTGACTAATCTTTAGGAAACAATGAGGCAAATCAAAACTGTAGGTCATTAAAAAAACTGGCTTGGATCCTTTAAAAAATATCAATATCATGAAAGACTTTTTTTAAAAAAGAAAAAAGGCTGGGGAACATTTCTCTATTAAAAGGTACTAAAGATAGGAGATAAACAAGTGCAACATGTGATTCCTGACTGGATCCTGTATTGGGGAGAAAAATATATATAAAGGATGTTTTTGGGACAGTTGGGAAAATCTGAATATTTGACTATACATTTGATGACACTATTATATAAATGTTAAATATCTAGAGTGAGAGAATGGTATCATGCTTATGTAGAAGAATGTTCATGTTCTTAGAAGGTATTTAGGGGTTGTCATGATGTCTATTAAAATGGCTCAGTGCAAAAACCTTTGTACAGAGATAGAGCAAAAGTGGCTAAATGATAATTAGTGATTCCAAGTAGACAGTACATAAGTGATTAATGTAATGTGCCTGTGTAGGTTTGAAATTGTTTAAAATGAAGTTACTGTGGAGGGAATAAGCAAGGAGTGAGAATGAAAAAGTCCATGAATAAGGAACAAGTTCAATAATAAAAATATGATGCAGATATAAAAAAAGAAATGAGGAAGCTCTTTACATACTCACTTGGAAGGCTTTTCAAGATACACTTTTAAGTTAAAAAAGCAAGGTACAAAACAGTATGTATAGTATGCTACCATTCATATTAAAAATGGAGAAAAACTATTTTTATATTGACTTTACATGCAAAAAACCCAAAGCAAAATAAACATCTCTAACAACTGTTTATCACCATACTTTTATCCTGGAGACAACAGTTGTTCAAACTTTATTACCTGACTTCTACTTATGTGGGAGGACAGACTTCTACAGGAAAACAGTGGTTCATGGACATGCTCTAATGACAGCGGTCACATGCTAGGGAGATGTAGGAACTGGGTGAATGTGGTATTCAGGTGGGTAATTTATATATATATTTTGCTTTATACATTTTTAAAAATTGTGAATCGTGAATATATTATCTTTTTAAGTAATTAGAAAATAAAAAAGAAAGGGATGATTTAGAAAAGTGAAGGCAGGGGGATATGGGGATTTGTCAGTGAACAGAATAAAAGAAACTCAAAAAGAAGAAGGTTTAACATTTAAATTTTTAGGGGGCATTCATGCATGTTTAAATCTAGAGGAAGGGGAACATGGCACAATGAAAGCCCTAGACAAAGCCCTAAGAGATGGGACCTAGAGGTCATGTAGAAGGATAAAATGAGAAGAGACACGGGAAAAGTGTGTTAATAGTGATCTTAGGAAGCTCTTCCTGAAGAGGCCCCTGTAAGGAAGCAACACCAAACAGCTCAGTGTTCTTCACAGGCTAGAAAGCCTTTGCAAAAAGAGACCTGGTCATATTTAAAATGCATATCTCACCACACTTAGGATATAGATTCTTAAATGCAAAGAAGCTCATGTGCTTTCTGTTTCTCACCTGGACTAGGGCCTTCTAAAATTTCTTTTATCACCATCCATGGTTCTTCCAACATGGGAATCACAGTTGGTCTGTATACTGTAAGTCCTGTTCAGGAGGAATATAATGAATTTTATCCTGGAGATAAACAGTTGCTCGAAGTTTTATTACCAGACTTCTACCTACCTGAGAGAACAGTCCTCTATAGAACAATAGTTCATGGACATGATCTAATAAGAGAATTAGGCTGTTGGTTGCTATCCTTTTCCGAGACAGGATAACAATTTCCTGCCACTTAAGAGGATATGTGAAGGAAGAAACCTTCCCTTAGAGTAGCAAAGGCTGGGCAAGGCAGCATCGGGTGGCAGCAATATGAAGCTGTGCATCAGTTGCTAATGTTCTCTCACTTAAAAACCTTTCATTTGGGAAATGGGAGTAAAACAGTCACTCTTGTGCTTGAATGAGATAAGAACATTTATTTCTAGACCCCATTTTTAGCCAAGCATGTCTGAGGGCCAACCCATTTTTAACAACGGGTGTAAGAAAGAGACCCGGGGGGACAGGCTGAGAGGAGGAGGGGTAGAGATGGTCCTTACCCAGAGAAACCATGTTCCAATAGTTCTGTAGCGTCACAGTCTTGTATAATTCCTTCTGCACAGGACGCATTAACTCCCAGTCCTCCTGGGTGATGTCTACAGCCACATCTTTGAATGTCATCGATTCCTAAAATATCAAATGTAACTTAACTCAGTTCAAGAACTAATGGCAAAGGGGACACTGATGACACTGGGTGTATGTATGCTGGGGGAGTGTCACAGAATTTTAAGCTTTAGTAGGATCCTAGAAGTTGTCTAGTCAAAACCCTTCCCCGACATATGGACAGCCCCACAGCATCTCTCCATGACCCTAAACGGAAGTTTGAAAATAGATCAGAATTTATTTTCACTTGGCACTCGTGCATGCATTGGTGGCAGCTCCATTTTACAAAGAAAAAGTTTATTATTAATATTTTTAAAAGAGACAGGGTCCACTCTGTTGCATGTGCTGGACTAGTGCATGCATTGGTGGCAGCTCCATTTTTAAAAGGAAAAGGTTTATTATTATTATTTTTTAAAAGAGACAGGGTCTTGCCTGGTCACCTGGGCTGGAGTGCAATGGTCCAATCATTGTTCACTGCAGCCCCGAACTCCTGGGCAGAAGTGATCCTCTCACCTCACCCTCCCGAGTAGATGGGACTACAGGCACACACCACCACAGTTGGCTAATTTTAAAATTTTTTTGTAGAGATGGGGTTTTGCTATGCTGCCCAGGCTGGTCTCAAACTCCTGAACTCAAGCGATCCTTCACCTCAGCTCCCCAAAGTGTTGAGATTACAGAAGTGATCCACCATGCCTGACTTGAGTTTTAAATTTTAAACACAGATGACACAGAGTTGAATGGTTTTGCTTTTCAAGCTATGCTTTAAGAATAAATCCAACATATTATAATTAAAATGTTAAGATATTTTTATGTGTTCTATGGTTAAATTCAGCCTTTCTTTTAAAAAATGTAACAGATACCAATAATCACAGTGTTGAACTGCTGCACTGTTAAATACCTTCCACAATCTGGTAAGGTTAGTGCCTTTCTTGTTTGCTCTTCTTTTGTTAAAAAGATAGTATTATCTTACATGTTTCTTTTTTATTTATTTTTTTTTGAGACAGAGTCTTGCTCTGTTGCCCAGGCTGGAATGCAGTGACCTCTCGAGTAGCTGGGATTACAGGCACATGCCACCATGCCCAGCTAATTTTTGTATTTTTAGTAGAGACAGGATTTTGCCATGTTGGCCAGGCTGGTCTCCAAACTCCTGACCTCAGGTGATCCAGCTGCCTCCGCCTCCCAAAGTGCTGGGATGACAGGTGTGAGCCACTGCGCCTGGCCACGTGTTTATTTTTGCATATAATTGTATCTTTAAAAAATAATATTGGAGGCTAGGTGCAGTGGCTCATACCTATAATCCCAACACTTTGGGAAGCCAAGGCAGGAGGATCACTTTGAGGCCAGAAGTTTAAGACCAGCCTGGGCAACTTAGTGAGATCCTATCTCTTAAAAATTTTTTTCTTTTAAATCATATTGGGATTTAAAACTTGTATTAAGTTTATAACTTAGGGAGAACTGGTGACTTTATAATATTTAAGGTTTCTTTCATGTTCCACAAAATATTAGACATGAAAGTACTGCAATATTTATACTATGCTTAGTTTTAGATATTTTAAATTTTTTTTGGGGGGGTGTGATACTGGAAGCATTTTTTTCATTTTATCATTTATCTCATTTTTATGTGTATATGTTGATATATGTATACGTATATATGTGATTAATTTTTGCATGTCATTTTCTGTAGTCATTTTATCCAGTTTTTCTATTAGTGTTTCTAACAGTTTTTCCCTTGATTTTGTTAGGTTTTCCAGGTAAATGTTCACATCATCAATGAATAATCATTTTAACTTGGTTACCAAAGGCTTTCCAATTTCAGAAAGACCAGTTATATTTTTACAGTAAATCTTTCTCTTAAGGTAGCTTGAGTTACTATTCTTTAAAATAATACAGACTCATGGCCAGGCGCAGTGGCTCACACCTGTAATCCCAGCACTTTGGGAGGTCAGCGTGGGTGGATCACCTGAGGTCAGGAGTTCAAGACCAGCATGGCCAACATGGCGAATCCTTGTCTCTACTAAAAATACAAAAATTAGGCAGGCATGTTGGCGCACACCTGTAACCCCAGCTACTCCAGAGGCTGTGGCATGAGAATCACTTGAACCCAGGAGGTAGAGGTTGCAGTGGACCAAGATCGCACCACTGCACTTCAGCCTGGGCAACAAAGTGCGACTCTGTCTCAAAAAATATACATAAATTCATGATCAACAATAATATGACAGAATGCATGGCCTTTGACTACTTGTTAATGAGGAAAAATAATAGTAACAATCATCTATTAATTGTTTAATCCAGGCTAACTACAAGTCTCATAATATTTAATACTCACAATCTAAGAGGTAAATTCTATTTATGAGAGTAGAATAACTCAGGCTAAGAGAGGTTAAGTATCTTGTCCCAAATTGCAGTTCCAGTGGTAAAGCCAGGAACCAAAACCTAAACCAAAACCTAAAAAACCAAAACCTAAATTGATGGAGGTCAATCCCGTATCCTCTGTGTGATATTGCTGACAAAGTCAAAGTAAGGAAAGACATATGGGAAGGGAAGGGAATGGAAGCCCCTTTTCTTTATAGTACATTCACCTACCTTAACAGACCAAGATAACATAGGAGAGAAACTGGAGCTTAAGTCCTTGATAGAGCTTCTGGGGGCACAGTAGTTATAGGGCCAGGTCAGAAAATGTCCTCACACACTAAGAAGGCATCTTAAAATCAGAAAACACAGTCATACTCACTTTGGTCACCAAGTCATTTAGCCATCCTGCCTGGAAAGCATGTTTTCCTCTGGGGTCTTCCTCTGGGGTATCTTGGGAAAGGGTAGAGTTTTGAGGAGCTAGAGAAGAGAAAGAGGTCATGAGGGAGATTAGTCCTTTTTGAATAGACTAGGAAACCCCTCACCAAATAGATGCCTACACTTTCTTAAATTGAGAAGAAGGAAATCAAAAACAGCACTCCTACTTCAAAGCGTCAGACGAAAGGGCCAATGACTTGTCCTAAGACATCAAAACAGACTTCAAAAACAAGCTTGCTCTAAAAATCTTAAAGAGTATGAACAAAATTCACATTTTAACTAAATCCTTATAGAATATTAATTTTGTGAGTTATCTCTTAATAAGGGAATGTTCTCTAGACCCTTTCTTCCTTTTTTGGAAGTATTTTATTGTAAAATTCAATTCACAAAGCAAATGATTTATTAGTAGAATAGTGCAAACCTCTGCAGGTACTTTCTGAGGGCTCACACAGTGGTAATTTGGTTGTGTCTGGTCATTCTTTCAAGACATTTTTCCTGGGGGTTTAGATAATGTGTATTTGCTCCCAAGCAATCTGGAAGAACACCATGGATGGAGCTCATGTTAAAGCCTTGTTCTCACTCACTAACCTTTGTTCTCCCCAATTTCTTTCTGTTTAAAAAATGCATCCTGGACCTCTCAGTGTTCTCCCCAATTTCTTTAAAGGAGCTGCTCAGATGTGCTAGTTGTCTTCTTTAACCACCCAGGGATTCCTCCCCTCTCTGCTCTATGATTCTCACCTTCCTCTTCTAGAATCTGAGTCAAATCCTCCACCAGAGTCACTGCTTCCTCGCTGCTCTCTGGATACTGGGACTTTACCCAAGTCCTAACCTCACCAGGCAGGATGGTCAGGAATTGCTCCAGCACCAGCAGCTCCAAAATTTGTTCCTTTGAGTGAATCTCAGGTCTCAGCCACTTAAGGCAGAGCTCTCGGAGTTGACTCAATGCCTTTCGAGGACCAGCCAGGTCTGGGTATGGAAAATTCCTAAAATTCTGTCGACAGGTCTCAGTGTCACGCAAGAATCTCGAAGTAAGGATTTCCTTCTCAACATTGTAGGGTCCACTCTGAGCCTTGTCTGACTTCCACCTTAGAAGGATTTGGGAACGTGAAGAATTGTTCATCCTCTTGCTTGAGGCTAACATTGCTACAGACAGGAGAGTCAATCTGGCAATATCCTTTATTTCTCCAGTAGTGAGCCAACTGCTTGAAGTCTCATGCTAGAGTCACAAGGACACTATATCAAAGGCTGCTGCAGCCGAGGGCAGAACAGAATCAAGGAAGAGTTAGCAGCCTTAGTGACAAATTCTGAGCCCAGAACTTGCAGGGATGGATAAAAGACCCTGAAACACAAGCATGGACCACAAGGTCAAGAATCCCTGGTGTACTCTACTATACATATACACACACAGAAACAGACTCGCAGTGTGCATAGATGAACACGCGTAGCTTTACCTTGTCTTCCTCCCCTATATCCTTAGACTTGTAAGGGAACTGCAATCTGCTTGGGGTTGGTGGGGGATGGAGCTGCTATTAAAAAGGTAGTGTCAGAGGCAATGACTCAAAGAATCTAAGCAAAACGACAGATTAAACCTCTAACCTGTTGAAACAAAAATTAAACATTTTTATAGAGAAAATAGTTTCACTATTTTAGTCACTGATGTTACAGAAGCTGTAATGACTGAACTGGCTCTCAACAATAACAGAGCGAATCTGTTACTTGGAATAAACGAGGAGAATTTCTTCTTAATACAGTGCTCAAGGTTCCCAAGGGAACTGTCAGGGGAAAGGGCGAGCCATTTCTCTGCTTTGCATGTTAATGCCAGCCGATTCTAGCCTTTCACTATCAGAGGGCTGGGAAGACCAGCGGGTTGGACTGGAAAAGAGTGAAGAGGTTGGTGTGACTTGAAGTCCTTTAAGTGCTTCTACAGGAGACAGTTCTTTAAGGATATATTCGAAACAAGGATTCTCGAAGGAAACCTTAGAACCGGCCTGATCTGGAGGAGAACCGACACCACCTGTCCCCAGGCTCCAGCTCCGAGCCCTGCTCAGGCACAGTCGTGCCGCCAAACACAACTGTTTACAAGGCCCTGCAGAGAAGATGCGACAGCCTTGCCTTGCCTCCTGTGGCCTCCCCTTCCCGGCCAAGTCCCTCTGCCTCTTACTCCTCTTCAGCCGCAGGGTCGAGGGCGAGGGCAGCGGGGGAGTCGGGGACCCTGCGACGAGCAACGCTGGGACTGGGCCCACAGCAGCCACCACCCCGTCTTTGCCCTCCCGCAGGCCACGAGCACGGGAGCCCGCGCGTGGACGGGCTCGGGCTGTCACTGACCGCGCGGACACTCGCGCGCTGCGCCCGGACATCAATACCTGTCGCTGGGACCCGGCCGACGGGCAGCCGTAGCGGCCCTAAGGCCACAGGCAACAATGGCGACGCTGGCACAGGCGCCTGCGTGGCGGGCTCAGTACTGAGCGGCAGCGGGTCCTCGGGCTCCGCCAGTTCCCTTCCCTGCAAAGCATAGAGTGTCCCGGCCAAGAGCTGCACGTTCCAGCCCGGTCCTGAGAAGCCCGGCCCAGAAGCCTCGGCGCCTCTGCCTCGCCGCGACCTCGCCTCGGCGTCACTGCGCATGTGCACCAGGAGAACGCTGCGCGCCCGCAGAGCCAATCGGAGCCCGAGTTTCGGCCTCCCCCTCCCGCGCCTCTGGCCCTGGACCTGTCTCCATGGCAACCTCCTCCACCCATCTCTCTGACTTGCTTGTCAGCCTGCGAGGTTCCGAAGGGAACTTCAAAGTTTCCCCGGGCAGACGCAGGTCTGGTAGACGTCTTAAGAGGCCAGGGAGGTGCCAGTAGCTGGAGGAGCGCAGGGAGTTGAAGCCCCGCGCCAATTACCCAGAGAAAACCGGGTGCCAGATTTCCTAGAGGAAGAATGGGCAGGGAAGATGTGGGTCTGAAGGCAGAGACTTAACGTGCGGTTTCGGGCTTTACTGTGCATACATATTAACTGTTAAAGGTTCTCATTTCCTCCTCAGGAATTTGATTCTGAGACTTTCAGATTGGGGGAAAAAACCCATGTTATTTCTTTCTTTTCTTTTTTCTTTTGAGACGGAGTCTCGCTCTGTCCGCCAGGCTGGAGTGCAATGGTGCGAGCTTGGCTCACTGCAACCTCCGCCTCCTGGGCTCAAGCGATTCTCCTGTTTCAGCCTCCCGAGTAGCTGTTATTTCTAAGAGACACAAACAAAAATACATAAAACACTGTAAAAATAAAATGGCAGAAAAACATATTCAAGGTGTTCCCGTTATCTACTGTTCTATTAACAAACCACCCCAAAACTTAGTGGTTTTGAAGAACAATCACCTTATTATGCTCATAAATTTCGTGATGAGGAATTTAAAAGGGGAACTGAGTGGGTGGGCCTTTGCCTTATTATGTGTGTAGCCTCCGTTGGGATGATTTGATGGCTGGGAGAGACCGCTTCCAACATGGCTTTTCCACTCACATGTCTACTGCTTGGGAGGAGTTGGGCTAAAATATGAGCTTGGCTTGTATTTGACCAGAGAGCCTCAATGTGGTCTCTCCAGTATAAAGGACTGAGGCAGCTGGACTTATTACATGGTGGCTCTGGGCTCTAAGAGTGAGCATTCCAGTAAACAAGAGAGAAGCGCCATGGCCAATTATAACATGGCCTTGGAAGTCACCTAGCACCAATTCTGTCAGACTCTTGGTCAAAGCAGTCACAAACCTACACAGAATCAACTGGAAGCAGAATCCTGTGGGGCTCGGGGGAGGACTGTCAAAGAGTCTTAATATCACCACACCAGGAAAATTTTAACAAAAAGAACGTTGGGCCGGGCACGGTGGCTCACGCCTGTGATCCCAGCACTTCGGGAGGCTGAGGCGGGTGGATCACCTGAAGTCAGGAGTTTGAGACCAGCCTGGCCAACATGGTGAAACCCCGTCTCTACTAAAAGTACAAAAATTAACCTGGCATGGTGGCACACGCCTGTAATCCCAGCTACCCAGGAGGCTGAGGCAGGAGAATCGCTTGAACTCGGGAAGCGGAGGTTGCAGTGAGCCGACATCGTGCCACTGTACTCCATGTACTCCAGCCTGGGTGACAAGAGCCCGACTCCATCTCAAAAAAAAAAAAAAAACTTGGGGAGTGTGATGGTCTTTTGATGTATCAGCTTGACTAGGCTACAAGTCTCTTGCTATTCAAGTAAACACGAATCTAGGTGTTGCTGTAAAGGCATTTTGTAGATGAGATTAAAGCCCATGAACCCAGTTGGACTAAGTAGTATGGGAGATTATCCTCGATAATTTGGGTGGACCTGATTCAATAAGTTAAAAGGCCTTCAAAAAAGAACTGAGGTTTCCCTGATGCAGAAGAAACTCCATCAGCATACCACAGCTTCCAGCCTGCCCTTCCTGATGGGGTGCTCTTATGGACTTTGGACTCGTCTAGTCACCCCCTCAATTGAGTAAGCCAACTCCTTGCCACAAGTATCTTAAATATCTACTGGTTCTGCTTTTCTGGTTGAACCCTGACTGATACACATAATGATTCTAATATCTGATAAGCTAGAACTTGAGAAGATCACAAGGGAATAAATAAGAGTGTTTGATGGAAAAGACATATTTATCATAAATATACAGTATGTCCCTAACAATAGGCCTCAAAATCATGATGTTGGGAGGAAAACATAACCAACAACTGAAGCTGGAAATTTAATACACCCTGTAGTGCACACTGTGGTGCTGCCGGGATCCTCCTTCAGGGTTGAGGCATCCATCCCCGCAGCTGCTGGGTGAGTGGCTGCTGATGGCTCACAGCTAAATACTTCCTTGGGAGTTGTCCTAACTGCAGGGGACTGCCTCTCACAAGTCACATCTTCTCCCTGGGGGAAGTCCATATCCAAAGACTGCTCAGTGCAGGCCTCAAAGACCTGGCCCCCTGTCTTCAACTTGCAGCCTCTATAAAGGGCCATCTTGGCTTAAGAGTTCCCTGTGAGACCAACTGAGGCCTCTGTTGCAATCACACAGCATTTAAACCTATTACTCTGTCCAATTCTCCTTATATCACTCCTGTGCAGGCGTTTTTCTAGAGAACACTACCCAGTAATTACCTTGTATACAATTCTCCATCTCAGAATCTATTTTTAGGGAATCTGCCCTGCACCAGTGGGTACCAGCAGTTGTTCCAAGAACACAAACTCTAAAATGGAATCTTTTTCTTTTTGAGGCGGAGTCTTGCTCTGTTGTCCAGGCTGGAGTGTAGTGGTGCAATCTTGGCTTACTGCAACCTTCGCCTCCTGGGTTCAAGCAATTCTCCCTGCCTCAGCCTCCCAAGTGGCTGGGATTACAGTCACCCGCCACCACACCTGGCTAATTTTTGAATTTTTTAGTAGACACTGGGTTTCGCTATGTTGTCCAGGCTGGTCTTGAACTCCTGACCTCAGGTGATCTGCCCACCTTGGCCTCCCAAAGTGCTGGGATTAGAGGCATGAGCCATATAATGGAGTTTTGAAACTGAGTTACCTGCCACCTTGCTGATAATGAGGGAGGGCCCTATGACTTGTGATTGGCAGAGTAATGATAGCATATGTCAGGTTGTAGCAATATGATTGTTAAAATTGTCAGTGGTGTTGAACTGGGGTGGAATATTGACAGAAGGGAATGCACTGGTGGGTGCTATATCTCAGATCTTTATAATGTTGGGGGAAGTGGTAATTCTAGAGATGATGGAATTGAATGGCTATTACCGGGAGCTATTGACAATGAAAGGCTGATGGTGATTAGTGACAAATTTAAGGGAAAATGTGAGCATCAGAAGATTTCTTGAAGCCTTATAGCAAAACAGCTGAGAATCAGGCCCTAACTTCAGCTAAGATTGAATTCTAAATCCCAGCAAGTTTGCTATGCCAAGGTCAGGATCCTGCTGGGAAAGAAGTAGAACTCTGAGATTTGGGATGGGAACATTTTGATTTATGCATGCAAACACCTTTAAACACCAATCACTCTGAATTTCTTGGGCTTGCTAAAGTGGCCCACTCCTCCAAGTCTAAAGCTAGGACTCTGCCTTGGGATCTACCTACCTTTTCCTCTCCCTATCCCATCCACTAAACCAATAACTAGAATTAAGTCACCAAAAAACCCAACAGGGGAAATTCTGGGCATGATAACAGAGGAAAAGAACCATCCGCTGAAGTTACTACAGGCCCTAGTTTATATGTATATGTAGGAACCAGGAGAGTATGTATGAGACTGGACCCTGAGGATGCTGGATCAAGAAGGTAGAACATATATTTGAGTACCAGAGAGTTTATTGAGAAGGAGCACACTCCTGGCTGGGCACAGTGGCTCATGCCTATAATCCAAGCACTTTGGGAGACTGAGGCAGGCGGCTCACCTGAGGTCAGGAGTTCGAGTTCAGCCTGGTCAGCATGCTGAAACCCCATCTCTCCTAGAAATACAAAAAATTAGCCAGGCGTAGCGGCGGGCACCTGTAATCCCAGCGACTCAGGAGGCTGAGGTAGGAGAATCATTTGAACCCGGGAGGTGCAGGTTGCATGAGTCAAGATCGCACCGTTGCACTCCAGCCTGGGTAACAAGAGTGAAATTCTGTCTTAAAAAAAAAGAAAAAAGAAAAAAGAAAAGAAAAGAAAGAAAGCACACTCTTGTGATACAGGATTTAAACACTCTGACAAGGATGCCCGGAGATGGGGATTAGAGAAATACATGGCTCATGTTAAGCAGAAAATGTCAGAATTGCTTGACAAAAGGTAAAATAAGAAGTTAAAAGGCTCAGGGAACTGGGCATACTAGAATAGGTAGAGTATGTAAGGCTGCAATACTTACCAGCTGTCTATGTTTCATTGGAAAGTCTGGAAGATCATCTGCTGCGATAAAGAATATGCTAGAAAAAGGCACCAGCATCATTGAAAAACTCTGTGGTAGCTGTCCTCTGTAGGCTGAGGCTGACGGTAGGGGATTTTTACAAGACTGGGGCTCCCTGAGGATGGCTCCAGAAACAAGGTGAGCTCAATTCACATAATGAGCAATAAGATTAAAGTGGAAGATGGGGAGAGGGAAAGGGAAGAGGTGCTTCAGAGATCTTTCAAGGAGATTAATAGAACATGGTGTCTCTAAAGACAAGAAATATGGGCAAATGATAGGGGAAGTAATCAGTCTGTACAGTCAAGTGAAATAAAGGATGGAGAATCAAGAAACTGAGCCTGATAAAATGTAATGATCACTGCCATTTTCAGACCCAGAACCCATGACTGAAGAAGCCAGATCTTCAGAAGTCAGAACCCTCTCTCATCACCATGAATATATGTGGTAATGATTTTCCCAGCCCCCTCCCACCCAAAGGGACCTATGGCCATTTACTCAGGTACACAGGGAAAAGGGGAGTATCCAGAAGTTTCAAGGCTGCTGGATAAAGGTTCGGGCGCCGTGGCTCACACCTGTAATCCCAGCACTTTGAGAGGCTGAGGCAGGCGGATCACGAGGTCAGGAGATCAAGACCATCCTGCCTAACATGGTGAAACCTTGTCTCTACTAAAAATACAAAAAATTAGCCGGGCGTGGGGGCGGGTGCCTGTAGTCCCAGCTACTCAGGAGGCTGAGGCAGGAGAATGGCATGATGCTGGGAGGCAGAACTTGTAGTGAGCCGAGATTGCACCACTGCACTCCAGCCTGGGCAATAGAGTAAGACTCTGTCTCAAAAAAAAAAAAAAGGTTCTGAGTTGACGTTGATACTTCGGGACGTGAGGCCACATCATGATGACCTCTATATTAGAATGGAGGAGTGTGGGAGCCAGGTAGTCCATGAAAGTCTGTCTCATGGCAGACTCACAGGATTCATTGCCCCATTCAGTGGTAATTTCCCAAGACCCTGAATGTATAACTGGAATGGATGTACTTATTGTTGGCAAACCAAATTAGTTCCTTGGCCTATAGGGTAAGAGCTACCAAAAAGGCCAAATGGAATACTCTGACACTACTTCCCTACCCCTTTCCTGGCCAAGACCTAAGTCAAAAAGTGTCACTTCCAGAGGGAATGGCAGAGATTCATGCCTCTCTTAATAACCTAAAAGGTACAAAGGTGGCAGTCCTCATTATATCCCCATTTGATTCAACAGTCAGACCCTTCCCAAACCCATATGGATTATGAGGATGACAGTGGATTATTGTAAAAGATCAAACAAGAATTTTCTCCAATTGCTTTGTTAGAACAGACTGGGACATCCTCAATTATATGGCTTTGCTCTGGCAAGTGTGTTCATCTGCCAGGTGAGCAAGACATGGCAGGCAAGTTGGAGGCCTTGGTAAAATACAAGCACTACAGAGGGCAGAGATGGATCCTACACAATTTCAGGGGCCTGCTACAGCAGTAACATTTTAGAGGCATGCCAGCAATGCTCTCCAATATAGAGGGTGGATTATTGTTTCACACTCCTACCTCTCTTTTCTTTTTGTTTTTTTTTTGAGACCAAGTCTCACTCTGTTACCCAGGCTGGAGTGCAATGGTGTGATCTCGGCTCACTGCAACCTCCACCTCCCGAGTTCAAGCGATTCTCCTGTCTCAGCCTCCTGAGTAGCTGGGACTACAGGTGTGTGCCACCACGCCTAGCTAATTTTTTGTATTTTTAGTAGAGACGTAGTTTCACTGTGTTAGCCAAGATGGGCTCGAACTCCTGACCTTGTGATCCGCCTGCTTCAGACTCCCAAAGTCCTGGGACTACAGGCATGAGCCACCGTGTCTGGCCCACACTCCTACCTCTTAAGAAGGAAGCACAATCTGGGTAAGACCTTTGGGTTTCTAAGGCAGAACATTTTAATTTGAGCAAGAATCGTGACATGGAATGCTGTCAGCTCTGAGTGGGGCACAGAGCAGGAAAAGGCTAGGCAGCAGGTCCAGGCTGTAGTTCAAGCAGCACTTCCACCTGGGCCATATGACCCAGCAGCCATTATAGTAGTAGAGGTATCTGGGCCGGAAAAGACACCATGTGGAGTTTATGGCGAGTCCCACCATGTGAATCACAATATAGACCCCTTGGATTATAGAATAGGTCTCGTCATCTTCAGCAGATAATTACATGCCATTCAAAAATCAGCTCCCAGCATGACACTGGGTAAAGCACTTGACCATGGAACATCATGTAACCTTGACCAGACCTGTTTATCATGAGCTAGGTTCCACCAGATGCTTTAAGTCATGAGGTCAAGCAAGCCTAGCAGTAATTCATAAATAGAATGGAAGTGGTGTATGTGAGTTTGGACATGTTTTAATACAGGTGTTACTATTATTTAAGTATAGTAAGTCCAATAGATCAGAAGATGACTGGCATTGAAAAGATAGTTTGTAATACAGATCCCAAGGGGGTATTCCATGCCATGGGGATCCCCGTGAAGAAGCACTGGGTTGGTCAGGAGGCAGAGGGTGGGGAACTGTGGTCAAGAGCATTTACTGTGGTTTCCATCAGAAGGAATGATGAGGCATGGTAAGTGGATTCAGAATTGACTAGTTTGACTTTTTTTTTTTTTTTTGAGACCGAGTCTTGCTCTGTCACCCAGGCTGGAGTACAGTGGCACGATCTCAGCTCACTGCAACCTCCGTCTCCTGGGTTCAAGCCTTTCTCCTGCCTCAGCCTCCCCAGTAGCTGGGATTACAGGCACCCACCACTATGCCCAGCTAATTTTTATATTTTTAGTAGAGACAGGGTTTCACCATGTTGGCCAGGCTGGTCTCAAACAGGCTGGTCTCCCAAAGTATTGGGATTACAGGTGTGAGACACCGCGCCTGGCCAGTTTGAATAATTTTAGTGCTCTCTGGGGCATAGGTCTGTGCACAATTGTCTGTTACTTAGCTGCAGTGTGGATGGAGGGAAGAAAAAGTGGGAGAGAGGAGAAATTCTTTTTATTTTTTTTGGTGCTGGAGTGATTAGAGCAGGGGAATAGTGGCCCAGAGATAAAGAAGGTGGCTGGGGGTGTGGGCTCTGGACTGATTGGTTTGCATTTGAAAACTGCACTCACAGGCAAATTGTTAATTATCTCCAGGAATCAGCTAACCATGGTAAGGGCAGTCCCTCCACAGTCAGCAAGGCTTCAGATGTCAAAGCATCAGAATACAGAAAATAAAAGACATGGTTAACACAGGGCGCAAGCAGGACCAAAGTGCATAAGCTGCACAGGCAGATGGCCCAGCCTTTTATGGCATGATGACATGACGCTTTCCCTCAGTGCACACCTGTGATGGTGGGGGAACCAGCTAATGGAGGAAGAAAAAGTCCAACCTTGGTTCATGGATGAGTTGGCCCAATATGTGGGTACTGGCTGAAAATGGACTGCTCCTACATCATAGCCCTATTTAGGAGTGGCCTTGAAAGAAACTGATGAGAGAATATCCTTTCAATGGACGGAGCTTCTGGTGAACACCTGGGCATTTATTTTATGTAGGAAGAGACGTGGACAGAAGTAAGGATACACATTAACAAAGATGGCTGGCTTGGATGGTTGGTCAAGGGACTTAGAAGATTGAAGGACTGGAGGCAAAGAGGTCTGGGGGAAAACGCGAGTGGATAGAGCCATACTAGGGCGCATGAAGTGTATCTTAGTCGGTTTTTGCTGCTATAACTGAAAATCACAGAGTGCCTAATTTATAATGAACAGAACTTTATTGACTCATGGTTCTAGAGGCTTGGAAGTCTAATATCAAGAAGCCAGTATCTCGTGAGGGACTTCTTGCTGCATCATCCCATGTCAGAAGCATAAAGGGGGAGAGAGGGACTAAAAGGGGCTGAACTTCCCCTTTGAAAACAAACCCACATTCATGATAATGGCATTAATCCATTCACTCTGCTCTCAAACCTAATCACTTCTCATTAGGCCTTACCTCCCAACATTGTTGATATTGGGGATTAATTTTCCAACATCATGCTTTTTGGGGGACACATTCAAACCATGGCAGGGTGTGACAATCTTTGTATTATATGTTAATGTTCATCAGAGAGGATCCACTATAGAAGAAGCATGAAACTACCAAGTAGACAGAAAGAATTGTCCAGTTGTCATCAGTCAATCTCTGCCATTAGCTACTCCAGTGCTGGTACAATGCATGATAGAGTACCCATGGGCTTCCATGCACAGGCATGGAGGCTGTGCATGGGTGGATGTCCATATGCTCCCATTCTCCAAGGCTGATCTAACTATTGATGCTTTGAACACCCAACCTACTAGCAAGAGAACAATGCTGAATGCCTGGTGCAGTATCATCACTGGAGGAGCCCATCAAGCTCGGTAGCAAGTTAATTACATAGGACACTTTCCACTCTGGAAGGATCAGAGATGGATCTTGACTGGAAAAGACACATGTTTGGGATTTGAGTTTATCTGTCCTATCTGCAAAGTCTTAGACAGCAGAACTCTCCAAGAGTTCCAACCCAGGGTTCCAGGTAACATTCCTGTTATCTGGAGGGTTTCAAGAGTCCAGGAATGGAGATCCCTAAACAAGAGAAAGACCATGATTTGAGTTCCAGTTCTGCTACAGGCTCCTCATATATTCTCAAAGGAATCATTTAATCACTGTCCCACCTCTGTTTTCTTCCCTTTTTTAATTTAAAATTTTTATTTTTGACAAATAATAATTGTAAATATTTTATGGGGTACAAAATGATACTTTGATATATGTATACATTGTGAAATGATTATATCAAGCTCATTAACATATACCTTATCTCACATATTTATCATTTTTTTGTGTGTGGTGGGAATATTTAAAATATATTCTTTTAACAACTTGAAATATATAAGATGTTATTATTGTCTATGGTCACTGTGTTGCACAATAGATCTTGAAAACTTATTTCTCCTGTCTAACTGAAACTTTGTACCCTTTAGTCAACATCTCCCCATTCTCCACACACCCCCACCGCCAGCAACTGGAAGCCACCATTCTACTCTCTACTTCTATATGTTTGGCTTTTTTATATTCCACAAATAAGCGAGATCATGCAGCATTTGTGTTTCTGTGCCTGCCTTATTTCACTTAATTTAATGTCCTCCAGGTTCATCCATGTCATTGCAAAGGACATAATTTCCCTCTTTCAAATGGATGAATAGTATTCTATTGTGTATATATAACACTTTTTTTTTTTTTTTTTTTTTTTTTACAGAGTCTCACTCTGTTGCCAGGCTGGAGTGCAGTGGCGTGATCTCAGCTCACTGCAACCTCCACCTCCCAGGTTCAAGTGATTCTTCTGTCTCAGTCTCCCAAGTAGCTGGGACTACAGGTGCACGCCACCATGCCCAGCTAATTTTTATAGTTTTAGTACAGGTGGGGTTTCACCATATTGAACAGTATGGTGTCAATCTCTTGACCTCCTGATTTGCCTGCCTTGGCCTCCCAAAGTGTTGGGATTACAGGTGTGAGTGACTGCGCCTGGCCACATTTTCTTTATCCATTTATTTGCTGATAAACACTAAGGTTGATTCCCTATCTTGACTATAATGAATAATGCTTCAATGACCATGGGAATGCAGGTATCTCTTCAACATGCTAATTTCAATTCTTTTGTATGTATACCCAGATGTGAAATTGCTGGATCATATGCTAATTCTAGTTTTGGTTTTTTGAGGAACCTCCATACTGTTTCCTATAATATCTTGGCTGTGCTAATTTACATTCCCACCAACAGTGTACAAGGGTTTCCTTTTCTTCACATCCTCACCAACATTTGCTATCTTTTGTCTTTTTTATCATTGCCATTCTAACAGGTATGAGGTGATATCTCATTGTGAATTTAATTTGCATTTTCTTGATGATTAATGATGTTGAGCATATTTTCCCCAATCTGTTGGTCACTGGTACATCTTCTTTTGAGAAATGTCTGTTCACATCCTTTGCCCATTTTTAAGTTTTGTTGTTGTTATTGTTTTCTTGCTGTTGAGTTGTTTGAGTTCCTTATACATTTTGGATACTAACTGCTTATCAGATGTATCATTTGCAAATACTTTCTCCCACTCGGTGGGTTGTCTCTTCACTCTGTTAATTTTTTCCTTTGCTGTGCCGAGCTTTATAGTTTGATGTAACCCAATTTGTCTATTTTTGCTTTTGTTGTCTGTACCTTCTGGGTCATAGCCAAAAAAATCATTGCCAGGCCAATGTCATGGAACTTTTCTTCTAATAGCTTTACAGTTTTAGGTCTTACATTTAAGTCTCTAATCCACTTTGAGTTGATTTTTGTATATGGTATAAGATAAGGAGACCCCCATTTTCTAAACTGTAAATGAAGAGAGAATATTGTCCATGCTGCCTAATCTCACAGGTGTCTTAGGAAGACCAAATGGGATTCTGAAATCAAGCAGTTATGTTTCAGAGAGTGACAGAGTTGTAAAACCATCATTCTGCCACCATTATAGTAAAGACAGATCAGGCAGTAATCATCCATGGATGTGAAACATTGGTGAGGCAGGAGGAAATTTTGTTGCAGAGCAGAATGTTTTCATGGACTTAAAGTGTTTCTCCACAGACAGCTTATTAGTTACAGGGAGGGAAACAGAAATAACCTAGAAATAACCTAGAAATCAGAGAAAACCTTGGTTGGTTGGTCAAAATTGATATTACCAGTATGAGACTGTCTTTGTATTGTTATAAAGTAATTTATAAAGAAAAGAGATTTATTTGGCTTACAGTTCTGTAGGCTGTACAATAAGCACGGCGCCAGCATCTGCTTCTGGTGAGGACCTCAGGCTGATTCCACAAATGGCAGAAGGGAAAGGAAGCTAACATGTGCAGAGATCATATGGCCAGAGAGGAAGTGAGAGAGAGAGGAGGAGGTGTCAGGCTCTCCTAAAAACCAGCTGTCATGAAAACTAATAAAGCCAGAACTCACTCCCCATCCCCTGCTCAGAGAAGGGACTAATCTACACTTAAGGGCTCCACCTCCCACTGCTCCCCACCTTCAACACTGGGGATCAAATTTCAACATGACATTTGAAGGCATCAAATATCCAAATCATAGCAGCTACAGGCAGACATTCTGTGCCTCCAAGTGTGAAACCCTGAATAGGATACAAGATTACCTGGTATTTAAACCAAGAAAGAATAACCTGAATCTAATCTTGACAAAGCATTACATAACTGTGGAATGTGCTTTTAAAATATGGGGAGAATGAGGAAACTGTATACTAACAAAATGCAAGTATCAGACAGTAAATGGAAAGACTGAAGATATTCGAGATGAAAGGAGGTAAAGATACTTTGTAATTAAATGTCATAACTCCCTTTAGGCTAGATCCTATAATTGAGGGGGTTAAAAAGGACATTTTGAGTCATTTGGAAAATTACAAAAGGGCAGTAGAATAGTTGAAAGTATCGTATCAAGATTAAAGTTATGGATGTTGATAACAGTACTGTGGTTATGTAAGAAAATATTTCAATTCTTTTTTTTTTTTTTCCTGAGACGGAGTCTCGCTCTGTCACCCAGGCTGGAGTGCAGTGGCACGATCTCGGCTTACTGCAAGCTCCACCTCCCGGGTTCACACCCTTCTCCTGCCTCAGCTTCCTGACAATATTTCAATTCTTAGGAAAACCCCTCAGATGTATTATGTATTTAGGGGTAAATGGTCATAACATATGTAACTCAAATAATTCAGGGGAAAATATTATGTGTGTGTATATATATGTGCGTGTGTATGTGTGTATCTCCTAAGAAAGGAGACAGGAAGAGACAGCAAGAGCCTGAGCAAGTGACAGCGCACAAGCTATTAAGTGGCCACAAAAATGGAGAAAATATTAAAAATATGTGAATCCAGGCAAGGAGTATATTGATATTCTTTGTACTGTTCTGATTCTTGCAAAGTCTACTCTGCATATCTTTATAATGCATTCTCAGGTGCCTTAATTTTTTCCTTCTTTAAATTTTCCTGGGAAATAATTTCAATCTTATATTCAAAAAGGAAAAGTTAAGGAATGAAAACAGACCAGGTGCAGTGGCTCACACCTGTAATCCCAGCACTCTGGGAGGCTGAGGCAGGCAGATCACGAGGTCAAGAGATCAAGACCATCTTGGCCAACATGGTGAAATCCCGTCTCTACTAAAAATACAAAAATTAGCTGGGCGTGGGGGTACATGCCTGTAGTCCCAGCTACTTGGAGGCTGAGGCAGGAAAATCGCTTGAACCCAGGAGGTGGAGGTTACAGTGAGCCAAGATTGCGCCACTGTACTCCA
Organism: Chlorocebus sabaeus; assembly: GCF_047675955.1. Classification (NCBI taxonomy): domain Eukaryota; kingdom Metazoa; phylum Chordata; class Mammalia; order Primates; family Cercopithecidae; genus Chlorocebus; species Chlorocebus sabaeus. Next base: position 15,981,082 of record NC_132919.1, on the reverse strand, counting down.
GCCTGGCGACAGAGCGAGACCCCATCACAAAAAAAAAAAAAAAAAAAAAAAAGAATGAAAACAAAAATAAGCACCTAAAGATACATTAACGAGATATTGTATATGCAAATATTTTATTAAGGAAATTAGATGATTTTGCAAAACATTAAACATTTCTTAAGTAATGGACAGCAGAGCCTATATGGGAAAAATTTTGATGAGACTCTTCGTTCATAAAAACAACACAAAGGTGTGATAATCAAAATCATCTCATGCTCACACAAAAGCTGTGAATAGAAGGTTTTAGGGTGGGACAGGGCAATGTTTCTCCAGTAAGAAGGATGTCATTCAGTCCCTTCACTCTATAGTTCTTGTCTTCAGGGACTATGTATGCTGTGAACTGAATATGTGTGTCCCTCTAAATTAATATGTTGAAATCCTAAACCCCAATGTGATGATGTTAGGGAGGTGATTAGGTCTTGGGGAGATGACACCCTTATGAATGGGATTAGTGCTCTTATAGGAAGAGACAGGGGAGCCTCCTCTTTCTTTTTCCCACCCTTCCTCCCTGCCATTGAAGATACAAGGAAAAAATGGCTGCCTGCAAATCAGGAAGAATATATTTACCTGACACCTAATCTGCTGGCACTTTGACCTTGGACTTCTCAGCCTCCAGATTGTGAGAAGTAAATGTTTGTTGACTAAGCTAGCCAGTCTTCGGTAATTTCCTAAAGCAGCCGGAGCTGGCTAAGACAATGTGCATGTACTCTACGGGGGACTTCATATGATAAAATTGGATGGAGGCCCAAGAAGGGACAGATGTAGCCTTAGCCTAGCTCTCGAGAGCACCAGAGCTCAAGGCTACCTTCCAGAAGAAAAGTGAGATAACTGAGAGGTGAGGATACATGGGTTCAAAATATTCTCCAGCCTAGGCTGAGGTGTGAGGTCCCCGAAGTCATGATTCAATCAATGCATATTCTTCTATGTTATAGGTTGAGGACACTAGTCTTGTTTATAGATGAGGACATGGAGGCTCAGAGAGATGTCGTGACTTAGCCTAAGTCAGTGAGCCGAGGCAGAGTCAGGACCTGAACTCTGGGGATCTACCTCCAAGGTAACCCTGTTTTTATGTTTTGGTTACTTATACTTAAACATGGTGGTCTTGGAACCTGTTTCTCAGCTGGCAATAATTTATTCAGTTGGAAAGGGAGGTAAATTAATAGGACTAATTAAAAGAAGGGCCCTGCTGGGTGCTGTGGCTCACACCTATAATCCCAGCACTTTGGGAGGTCAAGGAAGGTGGATCACCTGAGGTCAGCAGTTCGAGACCAGCCTGGCCAACATGGTGAAACCCCGTTTCTACTAAAAATACAAAAATAAGCCGGGTGTGGTGGCGAGCGCCTGTAATCCCAAGCTACTCGGGAGAATGAGGCAGGAGAATCGCTTGCACCTGGGAAATGGAGGTTGCAGTGGGCCGTGATTGCAACCATTGTACTCCAGCTGGGCAACAAGAGCGAAACTCTGTCTTAAAAAACAAAACAAAACAAAACGGGTCAGAGGAAATGTTAGATGCTTAGCAGATTTCAAAATTCAAAGGGGCTTCTGGAAAATTCCCTCTGTACCGGTGAAAAATGGAAAGAATGGAACCGGAAGGTGGTATAGAAGTGGGGGTTCTCCAGTCCCCAGCAGAGGCAGGGCCTCACTTGTCCCAGCTCAAGTCCTGCTCCTTCCCTGTGGCCTCCTAGGCTTCGCCTCCTGCCCTCCACTGTGGGAGTTAGAAGGAAGGAAAGAATAAAGTGTAGATAAATGAAACAGAGAATTGAAAAACAGTAGACAGATTTCATAAAATCAAAAGTCCTTTTTTTGAAATGATAAAATTGGCAAACATTTACCTAGACTGACCAAGAAAAAAAGAGGGAAGAGTTTCAAAATAATGAAATTAGAGTTGAGAGTGGGAACATTACTATAGGTGTTACAGAAACAAAAGAGATAATAGAATACTGCGGGAGGGATTGCATTGGGAGTTATACCTGATGTAAATGACGAGTTGATGGGTGCTGACGAGTTGATGGGTGCAGCACACCAACATGGCACAAGTATGCATATGTAACAAACCTGCACGTTGTGCACATGTACCCTAGAACTTAAAGTATAATAATAATAATAATAAATAAATAAATAAATAAAAATTTTAAATCCACTATTTGGGAATTGATTAAAATTTATATTAAGATTCTGTTCCAAATGGTATGTAGAAAAAGCTTGCTAAGTAAGTAAATCTTATAAACAGGAAAAAAAAAAAGCAAATATGACAGTTCTGCGCTTATATTTATACCTGCTTTATTTTTTGTTTTGTTTTATTATTTTTTACTATAAGTTAAGTTCTAGGGTACATGTGCACAACGTGCAGATTTGTTAGATACGTATACATGTGCCTTGTTGGTTTGCTGCACCCGTTAAGCAGCTATGCCAGGCACATCGCCTGTGGGTTAGCCCTGCTCTTCAAGGAGCAGTACCTCTGCTGCTGTACACTGCCACTTCAATAAAAGTTACTAACACCACCAAAAAAAAAAAAAAAAAACTGCGAACACTGTACGCCAGCAAATCAGATAACCCACATGAAAGGGACAGAGTCAATTTCAGAGAACTGGCGCAGCGAGGGCCACAGGGCCACCGTGCACAGTAAATGCTGTACAAAGTGCTTGTGCTGCGCCCCTATGCCGCAGGAGGGCGCCCGACCCCGCCTTTTCTGCCCCGCGTTAGGCGTATGCATGTTCCATCTGTAGACGCGGACGCGCGTCCTGGGAGCCGACACCAGCTTCGTTCCCTCAGAGCCCAACCCGGATGCCCCGCATCGCTTCGGACAACCCAGGGCCGCGTCCTCTGTAAGGAAACAGCTGTGACGGCTGAGGAAGGAGGGGCCAGCTCTAACCGATTGCTTAAGTTGTTACAGATGGTGCAGGGCCAGTGGCTGAGTTTTGTAAATCAGGTGTATTCATTGAGCAAACTTTCCCCTTCGGAATATTCAGCATCCCAGGGGGTTCAGTTTGATTTTATCTATCGCTGGCGGGGCGCGGGCTAACGCCTGGGACCCCTGCACCTGGGGAAGCCGAGGAAGATCGCTTGCCAGGAGTTCCAGACAAGCCTGGGCAACACAGCCAGACCCCATCTCTACAAAAAAGAAAGAAAAATGTGTCTATCTCCAATCTAATGGTGAAATTAGGATGTCTGTAATCTCCTCTTAACATCTTGGATTATACATTACTACTTTCTTTACATTTCTTGTTTGTTCATTTTCAAAATTGGAAAATACATTCACTTGTCTTGTAAAAGTTTGTCTTTAAACATATTTGCAAATTATATTTTGCAAGAGAAAGAAAAAATCTTTTATTTTTGTTTTTGTTTGTTGTAAGCAAGGGCAATGCAGGTCTTTTTTGTCAGAATTTTTTGTTGGAAAGCTTAATTTTCCACTTGTTTCAAAATATCATCCCATACTGATGAGTTGCATAGAAATTTCTAAACTATTTGCACGAAGATGCTTTTGATTTTGGCCTAGTGTATTTCCTCATTCAATATGATACACATTGTATTATACATACATTAAGATATAAATATAAATGCATTACTTATCTATGGGTATATGATCAGTGTTGTTAGTTTGGGCTGGAAATTGCAGTTGCTCTGCCTGTCAGCGCCACACAGATGGGAAAATCCCGGCTCATAATTCCTGAGCACTCTCTACCCTGTATGCCCCTGCCACAATCAGGTGAGTCCCTTGTGCCCCTATAGACACTAAAACGTCCCAATAGGATCCCAGAGGGCAAGAGTCAGAGAGGGGACATGCACAGTGTCTCAGCATCTCTTTGCCTGACTTCTGAAGAACACAAGTGTGGACAGACTCCAATTAGTACAAAGAGAGAAAATCACAGCTGACACTACAGCCATCTTCTGGGGTTATAACCGAGAGTGAACTGAAGCAGAGATTCCAGGGCAGCATGCCGCTTATTTGCAAGAGGAAGTTGTACAAGTAAGTGCACTTTTCCATGGGGTTTGACATGGGGCAAAAGAGGGCAGACAGTTTCACGGTACTCAGTAGAGGAAGTGGTTTATGTAGAAAAGTGAAAGTCAAACAACTCTATGTTTCCACAGCTGAGATGTCAGAGAAGCCTAGGAAAAACAAAATTCCCCCAAAGAGGTCACGTTCCAATTGTGTTTTAGTCCAAAGAAAATGACTTAAAATACTCATTGGATTAAAATATCTGGGTAGTGCCAGGCGTGGTAGCTCACACCTGTAATCTCAGCACTTTGGGAGGTTGAGGTAGGCGGATCACTTGAGTTCGGGAGTTTGAGACCAGCCTGGCCAACATGGTGAAATCCTGTCTCTACTACAAATACAAAAGTAGCCGGGTGTGGTGGTGCATGTCTGTAATCCTAGCTACTCGGCAGGCTGAGTACCAACCCAGGGTTACTGGGTAGGATTAAGTAAGCAAATGTAGCAGGAGAATCGCTTGAACCCGGGAGACGAAGGTTGCAGTGAGCTGAGATCGCACCACTGCACTCCAGCTTGGGCAACAGAGTGAGACTGTGTCTCCAAAAATAAATAAATAAATAAATAAATAAATAAATAAATAAATAAAAAATATCTGGGAAGTATGAGGTGAACCCAATTGTGGAAAATGAGGGGAAAAGGAGAGGATTTGTGAGATTTAAAAAGCATGGGGACAGTCTGAAATATTTATGAACCATGGAAAGATGGTTCGATTATCAAGGCATAGTAGGATGCCACATATTTATATTTATTTAGAAACAGCCATTGGGAATTTAGTTGACACTGTAATTAGACTGGGTCAGTAACCTAATCATGTGCTCTGACAGATACAGCCTTGGGGAGGGGAGATATTTGGAGTCATCTGGGGTTGGGCTTGAACAGTGACCTTTCCCTGTGAAGAAATAACATTAGAATTGTTGGCTCTGCCCTGTATGTGCTGAAATGAGTGTCAGTGAAGCTGTGCACTGAAAATAAGGAGAGGTGGGGACTGGTGTTTGGGATGTGGGGTCAAAGCACTGGAGGTCCCCCTGTGGTGGGAGAAAGTGGGCTTGGGGAGTAATTGTGTGAACAGGCTAAAAGAAGCCGGGCTGTGGGAAGAGGCAGTATCTATAATCATTCATCTGAGAGGGGAAATATCCTGGTAAGAGCTGGCTCTGGCACCTACCCCTCAAGATGAGCATGGTTAGGAATCTGAGATTCAGAGAGAACACTAGTTTTAGTTTCAACCTTGTTTATTTTTTAGGCATTTAATTTTGTTATTGAGCCCAGAGTTCCAGACTAGCCTGGGCAACATAGAAAGACCCCATCTCTATAGAAAAGAAAGAAAATTGTGTCTATCTCCAATCCAATGGTGAAATTAGGATGTCTATAATCTCTTCTTAACATCCTGGATCATACATTATTACAGAGCTAGTTTGGTCACATTACTTGTCATGAGGAACCAATCCATAAACAACTGGGTAGGATTAAGTAAGCAAATGCATGTAAATCTCATTTTATATACACTGTTGATTACATTGAGACCTTAGGTAGGGTCTCAATGAATACTACTAGACTTTTTTCTCTTTTTAGGACTTGAGGGTGAAACGGTCATAATGCTGCCTCTGTTCCTGACACATTGTCATTATTTGTCCATGCAATGTCTTTATTGTTTTAGGTGGTCCTCTACAGTTCACACATTTTCATCTGTGTGTGTTATGAGATACAGGGATATTGCTGTGGCTGCTTGTTACTATGCAGAAGTCCAGCTACCATCTCACCAGAACATAGTGAGTCAACCAACCTTCCCTAAACTCTGATTTTATAAGCCTGTCTCCCCTATGGGCCTTGTGGGTCACAACAGCAGCATAATGACATAGGCACCCCTGCTTCTCTTATGTGCTAGATTTATGTCATGAGAATTGCTGAATGTGCAACATGGAATGAGTCATGACACTGTTCCATCCCACCAATAACAGATTCCAGTGTTGCCTGGCCAAGTGTCCAAGGCCATATGGGGCATAGCTAGGATGGAGGTGCTGATGCTGCCTGAATCCCAGAGGTGGAGGGGCCAAGATGACTGAAGGCAGGTTACACAGAGGGTGGGGCGTGGGTACTGCAGGGAGGGGTGGGAGACTCTAAAGGACTGGATGGGTGTTGGAGAACCAGTGCTCATGCACCTAAACAAGAATAAGCAAATGAGAAATTTCAGATGGTATCTGCAGTTGTGGAGTCAGGAATCCCCATGTGACCACTCTGAGGGGTTCCTAGGATTTGGTGTCAGAGGAGGAATGAAATTAATACCTCTGGACACAAGGTCTAATGAGAGTATAAACCCTCTGACTTTCATTTCATTATCTGTAAACTGACTATGTGGCTACCTCCATGTGAGCAGCAGTGGCGGGAGCCTTCTCACCTTTGACCCTGGGAAGGGAGCCCCCTCCCTCACCCCCACTGTGTGTGTGAGATCGCTCTGCATGTGCACATGGGTGGAGATGGGATAGGGTCACTCTCAGGTGAATGTCTGGGGGTTCATGACTGGTGTACCTGAAAAAAGATGGTATTGCATGGTTTTTTGTTTTTTGTTTTCCTCAGCTTCATCTGCTTAGTTATTGAACTGTCCCTGAGTGTGAAAAATAAATCCACTCACTGTTTCTCTTGCTTCATCTTAATTAGAAACGAAGACTAGGCTGGACGCGGTGGCTCACACATGTAGTCCCAGCACTTTGGGAGGCCAAGGCCAAGTGCTGATCACGAGGTCAGGAGTTTGAGACCAGCCTGGCCAATATGGTGAAATAGAGTCTCTACTAAAAATACAAAAATTAGCCGGGTGTGGTGGTGCATACCTGTAGTCCCAGTTACTCGGGAGGCTGAGGCAGAAGAATCGCTTGAACCTGGGAGGTGGAGTTGCAGTGAGCCGAGATCCCGCCACCATATTCCAGCCCGGGCGACAGAGCAAGAGCCCATCTCAAAAACAAACAAACAAAAAGACTAATTTGACCACGGCCTCCTTTTGAGATCATTCTTTTGCCAGACTCCTCTGACATCTCAGGCTGTCTTCAAACCTGTCTACGAACACTCCTTGCTGGTGTCCTGTGCAAAGCCCCCCTGAACAGTATCAGGGAACATTCTGAGACCCAGTCCCTGTCCCCGTGTGCCCCTTTCACTATAGCTGCCTTGGAAACCTCCTGCCTGTCTTCAGTTGCTGCAGCAATTTCTCCTATCATTATCTTGATGATGATGGCATCTGAAAGCTCCATCTAGATTTCATTTGAGGCACAGTCTGTGCGTGTTATAGGCACTTAAGATGTAATACATTTCAAACTGAGGCCCTCAACTTCCTCCCCAAATAAAAAGTTACATGTCCTCTTATCTCCAACTTCAGATAATGGCTCCACTAGGACCCAGTCATGAATCTCTGACATGGCCTCTCAAAACCACTGTCAAGCATAGCTGTGATCTCTACACGGAGCGCCACAATCGTCATTCACTTCCACACCAGCACCCAGACAGTATTCCCACCCCGCACTCACACTGCTCAGTGCCAGTTTAAATGTCAATTTTTCAGATGATACAATAGTTGGCATTTTAAAAACCAAACCAAACAATAATGTCTCAATGTCCAAAACTGACGAACACATTTTGCTTAGTTCTTTCCCAAATGTGGAAGTGGATCTGATATATATTTTCTCCCTCTGCTTCCCAACATGTTCTGATACATAATTTTTAGCGATACCAGTCATAATGGGGGTCCCGCAAAAGAAGTTTTTGTAAGCTGAAATTAATTGACAGCTATTTAAGACTGTCACTGTGCCATGAGGAATTGTTGGACATGTTCAAATGAAAATGAGATAAGCTAAGAAGTGTATTTTAACGATGTTATTGATAAGTTTGCTTTCATTAAAGCCAGGAAGGCAAATGTATTCAAACTTTCCTTTGGTACAAACTAAGGTTAAAATGATGTGAGTTTTAACATACTCACTTTACAGTTTCTTATGTTTTTAAACTACTTTCACGTTGCAGCAAAAACGAACCTTAAAGGCTTCATAGAGGCCGGTCCACGGGAGGGGAACGCCCGTCTCGCGGTCCCGCCGGGCTCACAGGGACGGAGCGGCCTGGGATTCCGCCCACCCCTTCCCGCCGACAGCGCTTCCTCCTCCTGGGAGGGTCTGGGGACTTCTCCCAGAAGCCGCCACCTCGCGCGAGGACACCGGGCGTTCGCCGCTCCCTGCGGCAGGGAACTGGCTTGGGGCCCTGCCGGGCACCGCGCGCGAGTGAGGCAGAAACCCACGCACCATGCAGAAAGCCCAGAAAAATGTCCCTGGAGAAGCCGGGGAACGGCTCCCTCCACAACTGTCAGGGCCCGAACAGGCTGTTTCCTCACGGAGGTCTCCGCCCCAGGTTGTCACGAAGCCGCCACCACGCCTCCCCCGGGTCCTGAGGGAACCCAGCGCTCTGCCTCATTGCACACAAGGCAGTCCGCAGGCGAAACACGCTTGCGCGCCGGCGAGTCCGCCAGGGCGGGTTCGCGCGCCCTCTTGCGGCCCTCTCGGCGCAGTGCAGGGAGCTTTGCGTTTTAGGGACTTGTGCTCCCTCAGGCCATCCTCTATTGTGTTTTGGTATTTTGGTTTGGAACTCCTGACCTCAGGCGATCCACCCGCCTCGGCCTCCCAAAGTGCTGGGATTACAGGCGTGAGCCACCATGCCTGGCCCTGGCCATCCTCTTTAGTTACTGAACTTCAGATTATTCAAAGCCATCATACTCCACTCAAGGGCTTCAGAATATCCTCTAGTATTCTCCAACACACATGGAACACTCTCCAGATTAGACCGTAAATTAGGTCACAAAGCAAGTCTCAATCAGTTTTAAAAGACTGAAGTAATACAATATTTTCTATAATCACAATATAAGGAAACATTAACAGAAGGAAAACTGGAACATTCACAAATATGTGAGAATTAAACAACACTCTTAACCAATGGTCAAAGAAAAAATAACATGGGAAATTGGAAAATACTATGAGACAAATGAAAATGAAGCATAACATACCAAAACTATGAGAATCAGTGAAAGCAGTTTCAAAGGGAAAATTTTACGAGTAAACATTTACCTTTAAAAACCAGAGATACCCGCCAGGCGCGGTGGCTCAAGCCTGTAATCCCAGCACTTTGGGAGGCCGAGGCGGGCGGATCACCAGGTCAGGAGATCAAGACCATCCTGGCTAACGTAGGGAAACCCTGTCTCTACTAAAAATACAAAAAATTAGCTGGGCGTGGTGGTGGGCACCTGTAGTTCCAGCTACTCGGCAGGCTGAGGCAGGAGAATGGTGTGAACCCAGGAGGCGAAGCTTGCAGTGAGCCAAGATCGCGCCACTCACACTCTAGCCTGGCGGACAGAGCAAGACTCCGTCTCAAAAAAAAAAAAAAAAAAAAAGATATCAGGTAAATAACCTAACTTTACACCTTAAAGAGCTGGATAAAGAAGAGAAAACAAAACCCAAAGTTAGGAGAAGGAAATGCCATAGTTTAAATGTGTCCTCCAATGTCCATGTGTGGGAAACTTAATCTCCAGTGTAACAGGGGTAAGAGGTAAGACCTTTAAGAGGTGATTAGGCCATGAGGACTCTGTCCTCATGAGTGGATTAATGCCATTATTAAGGGAGTGTATTCGTTACAAAAGGACAAGTTCAGCACTGTCTTGCTCTCTCTCTTCCCTTTTCTTGACCCTTCTGCCTTGTGCCATGGGATAACATAGCAAGAAGGCCCTCACAAGATGTTGGCACCTTGATCTTGGACTTCTCAGCCTCCAGAACTATAAGAAGATAAATTTCTGATTTTTGAAAAATAAATTATGCAGTCTGTGGTATTTTGTTGTAGAAGCACAAATGGACTAAGACAGAAGGACATAATAAAGATTAGAGCATAGTTAAACAAAATAGGGGATAGAAAAATAGGGAAAAATCAACAAAACCCAAGGCTGGTCCTTTGAAAAGGGCAAGCTCTCTTCTCACCCCACACACCCTTCCCCCAACACATGGGCACATATACAACTGCCACTGTGTCTCAGTCCAACGATATCCACCCGGACTCCAACCCAGGCCGTCCCACCTCTGCGTCAGCCCTCAAAAGGCTTTCAGCACAGGCTTGTTGATCTTGTTAAATGAAAATGTGTTTAACAAACTGGGATTGCAAAATCAGGTTGATTTATAGAGTAAAATGCTACCTGTGGCTAGGACCTTCCAGGGCTTTGTGCACACATGTATGGATGCCACAGCTCCCTGAAGCCACATAGCTGGAGACAAGAGCCAATCAGGTTCATCTGGTCAGGCGGGCAGCAGCAGGTGTTCCTGAAACCCTGCTCCTGAGACTCCTTAGTTCCAACACAGAAAGTCTGGCCAAACTGGTCTACCTTGGATGGAGCCCCTCACCTACTCTGGGTCCTTACTCTCAAGTCCTTCCCAGACCTAGGGTATGAAAGGCCAGAGTCAGACCCAACACCTGCCCTGGTGTGGAGACTGCCCCACCAAGAGGCCCTTCCTTTCCATTCTATACCCTCCACCTTTACAGCAAAGACGCCATTCCTCAGCCGCATAAGCGGCAATGTCCCCACATTCCCAGCCATGGTCAGCTTCTTAAAACACAGGAGCCAACCTTCTCCATAGCCTCAGGGGAGGAGAGCATGCAGGACCCTACAGATGCTCCACTTTAGGGCATGTGACAGAAGGTGATCGGGACAGAGCTCAGCTCTGTACTGATTCTTTGTGAATGGCTTGGTGCTCTCCGTCTGGTGATAAGTGAGTTCTCACACTGTTGGTTCTCATGAGAACTGACTGTTGGAAAGAGCCTGGACCTCCTCGCTAGCCATGTGGTGCCAGCTCCCCGTCTCCTTCTGTCATGAGTGGAAGCAGCCTGAGGCCCTCAGCAGAAGCAGATGCTGGCTCCATGGTCCTTGGAAAGCCTGAAGAGCCATGGGCCAAATAAGTCTCTTTTCTTTATAAATTACCTGCTTCAGACATTCCTTTTTAGCAACACAGACGGACTGCGGGGGGAGAGTGACCCAGCCACACATCCAGGCTTCTCCCCAGCTTGCTTTCCTTCCTTCCTTCCTTCCTTCCTCCCTCCCTCCCTCCCTCTCTCTCTCTCTCTCTCTCTCTTTCTTTCTTTCTTTCTTTCTTTCTTTCTCTCTCTTTCTTTTTCTTTTCTTTCTCAGAGTCTTGCTCTGTTACCCAGGCTGGAGTGCAGTGGTGTGATCTTGGCTCACTGCAACCTCCACCTCTGGGGTTCAAGCAATTCTCTGCCTCAGCCTCCCGAGTAGCTGGGATTACAGGTGCCTACTGCCATGCCTGGCTAATTTTTTTGTATTTTTAGTAGAGACGGGGTTTCACCAAGTTGGCCAGGCTGGCCTTCAATTCCTGACCTCGTGATCCACCTGCCTCTCAAAGTGCTGGGATTATAGGCGTGAGCCACTGCACTCAGCCCTCCCCAGCTTTCTAAAGAGGGACCTGGGCTCCTCCCCTCTGCAGCTGTGGGTATTTAGGCCAGGCATCTTGGCAGGCATTAAACCAGTATCAAACCTATCAGGGGTTTCCCCCATGAGGTTTCAGCCCTTCAAGAGACTTAACACTCATATTGAAATTTAATCCCTAATGCGGCAGTGTTGAGAGGTGGGCCTTTAAGAGGTGATTTGGGTCATGAGGGCTCTGCTTATGAATTAAGGGATTAGTGGGTTAATGGATCAATGGGTTATCATGGGAGTGGCATTAGTGACTTTATAAGGAGGAAGAGAGACCTGAGCTGGCACCATCGGCCCCCTTGCCACGTGATGCCCTGTGCTGTCTCAGGATGCTGCAGAGTCCCCACCAGCAAGAAGTCCCCACCAGCAGCCCCTTGGCCTTGGACTTCTCAGACTCCATAATTTTAAGAAACAAAAGCCTTTTGTTTATAAATTACCTAGCTTCAGGTATTCTGTTACAAGCAACAGAAAACAGACTAAGACAGCCGAACTAGTAAGCACCCAGAATGCTCTGACATCATGGGCCAGCAAGTGTGGCCAGGGGAACCCAGGCACACATTTGGACAGAGCCCAAAGGGACAGAGGATAAAAGATAAAAGGGGCAGGACTCTGAGTTGGAGACAGTCCTGGGGCTGGGCTGACTGACCTCGCTTCATCAAGAGGGCAGGTTCTTGTTGCCTGGAAACTGATTTTAGGGCAACACAGGATTTTCACCCTTTGCCTGCAGGTCACTGCAAGATGAGCGCATCAATAAAGGCTGAAGATCACAACCGGTGCTGAGTTTCTGAATATCAAGCATGTAGACCTCAGGAACCATCGGGTCACCGTCTCAATAGGTTCTTTTAGCATCCAGGGATGTCTTAAAGCCCCTTGGTGCAAGGCAAATGCATTTATTGATTCATAAAATGTGCAGATTAGTACTTTTCAAGAAAGGAACATTTTGAGGAAGAGCCCCTTTTATGGGGTTCTCTGTGCTGTCATGCTGTGCAGTAACTCATCTGCCTGGGGTGAGGGTGGTGGCAGAGTGGAGGAAGCCACTACTGTTATCAGGGACTCGACTCGGGGTCCACTTGATCCTAATCCTGTTGGAGAGAGCCTTGACCTCTGACCTCCCAGGCGGGGTCGGAGGATTCTGGTGAACTAATTCTGTGTAAAACCCTCACAGGCCTGTCCCCGCCCTTTCCCAAAGTGCCCGACTGTGGGAAGGACTCTTCCTGCATCCAAGGAGTGCTGTCCCCTCCTGAAAGGGAGTCTCCACTATCCGTGCTTCAGGCTTTCGCCTTCTACAGTAGAATTTGTGCCCTGGGCTGCACCTCTCCTCTCAGTTGGCCTTTCTGCTTGTGTGGACTCACAAAGAGCGCAGGAAGAAGGACGAGGCCCACCGGGTGTGTTGCAGGGGGGCGGCCTTGCTCTGTGCTCCATCCAGCGCCATGTTCACCCCCAGGCGCCTGGGCGTTTCGGTTTCTTCTGGCTCACATGGGTCATGCAGGGACCGCAGGCTGCTGTTCATTGGATTTGGCAGGAATGTTATCACCCTGGGCTTTGGGGAAACCTCTTCTGCCAGCCCCCTATGGTTGTGCTTTGGCTTCCTGATTTTGCCAGGCCTGTTCCACGCCCACGGCTTTACCATCTGTGCCACCATCTTGGCACAACTATGCAATGACTACCGCCATGAGATGCTGAATCTTACTTACTACCTCTTTGTAAGGCATTTACTTACTACCCCTTACTACCTCTTTGTAAGGCATTTCCTGAGGGCTCAGCTGGGGAAGGGCGGGCAATGTGAGCCCTCGGGCATCCTCAAGTCCTCTCACCCTGGGTTCTGCCCCCAACCCTGGGTTCTGGGTTCTTCTCATCAGAAGTTGGTCTTCTGCTGCCCTTGCTATGAGGCCAGTCAAGGGAGGAGTCTCGGTTCTCCAATCACAGGTGCCTTCTCTTGAACCCCAGTTTCTGAGAGCCTGGACCCATCTTTGGCGAGTCCCAGGGCAATTAGAGCAGTTCGGACCTTTCCAAAGGAGCACCCAGCAGCGCCTGATCCTTGCTGAGCATGGTGGGGAATGGAGGAGTGTGGTAGTGATCTGAGGACCAGAGTTGCTCTGGGGACTCGGCAACTGTCCCATCTCCTCTTTGAGCCTCTGGGGTATGGCGGCCGATTGAGAGCCTCCCATCTCTCTGGCTGACTGCCTCTCTCTGTCTCCACAGAAGAATCATGCCGACCTTGTTGAAACCATCATCCAGGTGCTCTGGAGACAGCACCTGCCTGGACCAGAGCAAGCTCAGCCATGAGCCCAGCCTCCATGGCTCCCTGCTTGGGATCCAAGTGCTTCCACACTGCACCCCTGGTGGTCAAGGTAAAGATGAGGGTGTTCCTCGACTTGGGGAGGGCACTGAAAGGGAAGGCCAAGGGAGCGCTGAGACTCAGCAGTGTGCCCTGTTTAGAGGCAACTGGGGGAACGGCGGTGAAGCACAATGATCTGGTACTGGGCTGGACAGAAGTGTGTGCCCAGCGACAAGGCACTTCTCCTCTGAGCTCCAGCTGCTGCCTCTGGAGGGTACGAGACAGAAGCAAGGTGTGCTGCACTGAGCACACACAGATCATGTATGGGGTTGCAGAGAGTTTTTGAAAGTTTTTCCTTGTTTTGTTTTTGTGAACTGGGGGACTCAAAATTTTTACCTATGGTTTTTACTGGCCATTATTTAGGTGCTTTAATGTTCACCAAAATTCTTGTCTCATTTCCTCCATAAAGCCATTTGCCCATAACTGTTAATGCATTCTTTGGTATCCATTTTTGTTTTCATTTTTAATTTTCTTTGAGAATAAGACTGAAAGTACCTCAAGAGAAAAATATAAAGAAATTTTAAGATGACAGCACCTAAGGATGCATGAACAATAGGATATTATGCAATGCAAAGTTTTCAAGCATAAGAATATTACAGTGGACACTAATATACTCTATAACCAGATTCATCTAGACTGATTTATTATCTGTGCACACTTAAGGTCTCTTTTCCTTTTTTTCTGTCTGTACACAAAGACACACGTACAAACATATATGTGCACATGATATTTTTTCTCCCAACCATTTGAGGCTATTTAAATACTTCAGCATGTTTTTACTAACAATGGAGATATCCTACTACACAACCACTTTACAATTATCAGCTACTATATTAGGGTTCTGCAGAGAGACAGAACTCATAGGATAGAGAGATACAGATAATAGGTATAGATATAGATACATGAAAGGGGATTTATTAGGGGAATTGGCTCACGTGATTATAAGGGCTGAGAAGTCCCACTACAGGCTGTCTTCAAGCGGAGCCCCTGGGATGCCAGAAGCATGGTTCAGTCAAAGGCTAAAAGCCTCAGAACCAGGGAAGCTGATGGTGTAATTCTCAGCCCGAAGTTAAAGTTCTGAGAACCCAGGAGGCTGTTGGTATAAGTCCTAGTGTCCCAAGGCTAGGGAGCCTGGAGTTCTAATGTCCAGGGGCAGGAGACAGAGTGTCCCAAATCATTTTCTTTCCTTTTTGTTTTATCCAGGCCCCAAGTCATTGGATGTTGCCTTCCTACATTCAGGGCAGTCCCTCCCCACTCAGTCCTGTCACCATTCACTGTAGAGGAGTTTAAAAACCGTGGGAATTCCAGGATATCCTGCGGAATTTCTGGGAGCAAGCTCTTGGGAAATTGGACAGAGCTAGCCAAGGGCGGGGCATTTTCTCATCACTTTTCTCTGTGCTCTAGTTTCACTGGTCACATATCCCCAATGGACACAGCGTTCCCAGAGAGTGTGGAAGGAATCAAGAACCCCAACTCTGTGGGCTGGATCCAGCTTCAGCCTGATTTATACTCTAACGTCCTTCCCTCTGACTTGTATCGCTGTGAGCACAGCCACACAGAAAAGCTACCAGGAGGAAGATAGCAGCTTTTTCCTCAGAAAACATAAATCTAGAATCTGCCCAGAAGCTGTTTCTCAGCATTGGAAAAGAATAGTGATCCTGCTACACTGATCCTCCGCTCACATTTCCAGATAGACCTGGATTGTCCTGGGACTCCCACAACCCAGGGAAGTGGAGCATCAGGATTTTCTATGGCAATAATATGGCCGTAAGGGACAGAGTAGTACACTGCTCCTGTGAAAAGGTTAGGAGAAACTGCTGGTGCAGATGGGATGACAGAGTTGGAAAGTTTTGAATCCTGCTTACCTCAATTATCATGAGGTAAAAGCTCATTTTCTTCTTCTAGGGATTTTATATGGAAAGAATAAGCCTCCTCTGATTTCTATGGGATGCAAAAATTCTCAAATATAGAGAAGGCAATGTCAAAATCGCAAGGATGTGATTGCCCAAGGCAGGCAACAGATGTGGGAGCAGGAGGTACTCCCACATGCAGCTGGTGAGTGTGCAAAGGTTTTGGAAGGCTTTGGGCATGTGAATTAAAAAGCCTTATCAATATGTGTCACTTTGCCTAAGAAATTCCATTTTTTATGATCCCATGGAAACAATTAGGTTGTTTGCAAAGACTTTCCTGCAGGGTTATCAAAATTGTATTTATAATAGTGAAAAATTAGAAGCAATTTTAGCTCTTGGTTCCATAAATAAAGTCTAGATTTTTGAGGTATGACAGGTGGGGAAGAACACTCAGGTTGGGTTCCCCAGAAAGTTGTGAGATGGGATTTGTATGGAGGCTTTCACATCACAACCTGCAGGAGAGAAGGAGGTGGGATTGGGTAGAGGGAGAAGGTAGGCTGCTATGCAGTCTCAGTAAGGGCACTAGTTGACCCCAGGAAGAGCTGCAGAACTGAGACAGCCCTTCAAAATTACCCCAACTTTGAGTGGAAGGGCCAGAACTTTGCCCCATGTCAACTAGTCATTGGCTGTGGCTGTCCCAGGAACAAGATGTGTTCCAGGGCAAGGGGATGCTCTTCGGCTGAGGGCTGTCTGCCAGCCACACTCCCAGCAGCTGGAGAACAAATTCCTCTGTTCTGAAAGGGGGTCCTGGGTGGCACCACCTGACAGCCGCTGCAGGCCACACCTTCCACCACTTGGATTCACTTCTTCATATAAGTTTTGGGAGAAACAATTCTAGGATTCTGGTGGGTCTCTTTTTCCAGGAAGAAACTTTAAGAGGCCGAGGGATGGACTACAGCCTCCCATCCCCCCTGCAGTTGACATTGATTGCCGCTCTCCTCTGCTATCCATTCCAGGTGCCCCTCAACCTCCGCTGGCACCTCTGCTGGTCTTGGTGGCTTCCCGGTGGCATGATCCAGACATTCATCCCTGAGCCCCTGGTCACCATGTGCCTCTCAGGCCATGGCTGCTGCACTTATCTATTTATCAAATGTTACTATCAAAATGGGGCAAGGTAGTCCAAGGAGCTTTCCAGTATTAAAGTGCATTACCTGGGTGCCAAACATATTTCTCTCTCCCCCCACTGTGTGTTAATCACCCTACTTCCTTCTAATAATCAGGATCAAATACCCTTGTTGGGATGGTGACTCCTCTGCTTGCTGGCTGGTTCCTTGGCAGCAGCTGTAGTTTACAGCTCAAAAGAACTCTTGATGTGTTTCCCAAGGGAATTGTTTCACCCTCTAAACCTACAGAATGGAGGTTTGTGGGATAGGGAAGTACATAACCCTCAGCTGGGCAGCTGGGAGTGATGGTGGGCAAGGACTCTCCTGTTTACATTCCTTGATTCCCAGGCCGCGGATGCTGCTTATCAGGAACACAACCATGTAAAGGCACGATGTCCTTTGACTTACAATGCAATTACATTCCAATAAACCCGCCTTAAGTTGAAAATAAGTCAAAAATACATTTAGTACCCCAATAAACCATCGTAAGGTTGCAAAATTGTGAGTCAAACCATCATTAGTTGGGGACCATCTGTAGTTGATCAGCGTGATCTACTGGTATTTTAGCTCTCTGCTAAAATAAGACTTAGCTCTATTTAGAGGAAGATAAGTCAGGAATATCTATAATTTTTTCAACTATAATGTTTGTCATCAAATGAAATGTTAGAAGTCATGCAGGGGAAAAGAAATAATCTACTGGCCAGATAGCAACATACCCAAAAGCAATTCATTTATGGCAGTTAACACCCAAGGATTTTAAAATAAATATTATTTAAAATAAATAATATATTCAAAAAAGAAAAAAGAAGGAAGAATTTTAGCAAATAAATAGAATCCATATAAAAGAGTACTAAGATTCCAGAAATAAAACATCTGATTAAAATGAATAATTAAAAATATGGTTTTAATAGATTAAAAACAAGATAATAGCAGAAATACAGGTAAGTGGAAAGTACCCAGGTTGATGCACAGATAGATAAAGAAGAACGGGAGATACAGAAAACTGTAAGAGCCATCTGGAACATGATGAAAAGTCCTAAGCTATCTATAACTGGAAACCTAGAATTAGAGACAGAGAAAACGAGGTAAAGCAATATTTGAAGAAACCCGGGTGAGAATTTCCCCACGCTGATGAAAGACATCATAACACTATCACAAAAAGCTCTACAAACCCTCAGTATGAGTCAAAAGCAAAGAAAACCCCTGCACACACAGGCACATTGCAGTAAAACCTATGACAGCTAACAGCAAAGAGAAAATCTGACAAGCAGCTACAGAAAAAGAAAACAATGGGACTCACAATTCACAACAGCCTTTTTAGTAGAAACTCTGGAAACTGAAGACAATGGGATGTCATTTTATTTTAGATGCTTTAAAAAAAAAAAAAAACCAGCCGGGCTTGGTGTCTCACGCCTGTAATCTCAGCACTTTTTGGGAAGTCAAGGCGGGCAGATCATGAGGTCAGGAGATCGAGCCCATCCTGGCTAACATGGTGAAACCCCGTCTCTACTAAAAATACAAAAAATTAGCAGGGTGTGGTGGCACACACCTGTAGTCCCAGCTACTTGGAAGGCTGAGGCAGAAGAATTGCTTGAGCCCAGGAGGCAGAGGTTGCAGTGAGCCAAGATCTCGCCACTGCACTCCACTCCAGCCTGGGTGAAAGAGTGAGACTCTGTCTCAAACAACAACAACAACAACAACAACAACAACAAAACCTGACAATTCAGTTGGCAAGGCTGAAAGTACCTGAAACAATCATACATTGTTGGTGGGTTGTAAAATGGTACAAATACTTTGGAAAACAACCGGCTGTTTCTTATAAAGTTTTACATATATTTATCATATGAACTAGCAACTCCAAACCTAGAAATTGATGCAATATAAATGAAAAAAATATGTCTACACGAAAAGTTGTATATGACTGTTCATAGCAGATTTATTCATCATAACCCCAAACTGGAAACAACTGTCCATCATCGAGTGAGTTAATCAACTGTGGTCATATATTAATATAATGGTATGCTACTCGGCAATAAGAGAATGAAACACTGACACACACCAAATTAAGGGATCTCAAAACTTTATGCTGAGAGAAAGAAGGCAGACACAGGAGAGTATGCTGTATCATTCCATTTATATGAAAGTCTAGAAAAGATAATTCTAATCTATACTGACAAAAAGTAGATTTATGGTTTCTTGGAGTCAGAGGTGGGAAGTATTGTCTGGGAAAGAATACAGGAAATTTTGGGGTTGATGAAAATGTTGTTTGATTGTGGTGGTGGCTATACAGGTGTATAAGTTTGCCAAAATTTATCAAAATGTAAAGTTAAACTGGGTACAAATTATTATATATAATTTATGTCTCAATAAAGGTGATAAAATCTATTTGATACAGCTAAATAGGTACTTTAAAGAAATGTATAGTGTTAAACACAAATATTAGCAAAAAAGAATTGAACATTGCTTATCTAAGATTTCATTCCAAGAAGCTAGAAAAAAACCCCAATAAATCACACCCAAATAAAATACATAGAAGAAAATAAAGGAGCATAAATTAGTAAAAAAGAAATTAGCTCTATAAAAGTAGGTGGGTTTTTTTTTTAAAAAAATTAAATGTTAAGTCCTAGAAAACCTAATCAAGAAAACAAAAAGAGAGTACATAAATTACCAACACCAGGACTGAAGAAGGGAACATCACTTTAGATCCTAAAGATATTAAAAACAGAACAGATACTATAAACCATTTAAAGCCAGTAATTAGATATTTTGGTGAAATTATATGGACATAATTTTTAAAAGAATTTACCAAAATGTACACGAGATAAAAAATCTGATTAATCCTATGTCTATCAAATCATTGAATACATAGTTAAAATTTTTCCAACAAAAATTTTCCCAGGTGTTACTCTGGTAATTTTTACACACAAAATTATAGCAAATGACACCAAAACCAATAATACCAATCTTACACATCTTACCCACACTCTTCCGGAGGACCAAAAACAAACAAACAAAAAACCAAAAACAAAATAAAGGGAATTCTCAACTCATGTTATGAGTCCATAATTCTGCTACAAAGTCAAACAAGGTTATTACAAGAAAGAAAACACAGAAAATATGGACATAGACACAAAATCCTATACAAAATTTTGACAAATTTAATTCAATAACATATTAAAAATATTACCCACAATGACCAAATGAAATCTATTCCAGGAATGCAAATTGCTTTAATATCTAAAAATCAATTTGTATAGATGAATCTTGAGGACATTATGCTAAGGGAAATAAGCCAGTTACCAAAGGACAAATACTGTATGATTCTACTTATACGAGGTATCTAGAGCAGTCAAATTCATACAGACAGAAAGTAGGATGGTGGTTTCCAGGGTTTAGGGGGTGAAGTGGGGAATGGAGAGTCATTGTTTAATGGGTATTCAGTTTCAGCTTTCTAAGATGAAACAGATTCTGGAGATGGATAGTTGCACAATATGACTTAATAGCACTGAACTGTACACATAATAATGGCTAGGATTATAAATTTTATGTGTATTTTATGACAATTTTTAAATGTTTAAAATCAAACCACATAATTTAAACACATTAACAGAATGAAAAACTATAAGCATCTCAATAGTGGCAAAAAATGTATTTGATGAAATTCTACACCCATCCTGATAACAAACCTCAGAAAAGTAATTTGAGTGATAGAGACTATCTAAAATTTACACTTCAAGTCATACCAAATGGTAAAATGTTTTGTTTTCCTTTAGATTCTGGGAAAAAGGCAAGGATGTCTACAAATCCTATTTCTGGAGGTCCTAGCCAGTGCAATAAAGCAAGAAAAACGTGGTATAAAGATTATAAAGAATGATGTAAAACTGACTTTACCACAGATGACATACTGTGTACACAGAATGTGAAAAAGAATGAACGATTATAAATAAGTGAATTTAGCAAGGTTAATGGATATAAGATCAACTTTAAAAATCTATTCCATATATATATATGATATACCGTATACCTATACTGTGGCAACAATCAGAAAATGAAATTAAAATAATAGCATTTATAGCATCAACATCATCAAATACATAGTACTAATCTAACAAAACTTCTACAATTGAAAAAATACAGTAACTTCTATAATTGAAAAAATTGCAAAACATTGCAAAAATATAAAAATTGGTGAAATTTTGAGGTCAGTTCCGGAGGCGGGTGGATCACTTGAAGTCAGGAGTTCAAGACCAGCCTAGCCAACATGGGGAAATCCCATCTCTACTAAAAAAAAAATACAAAAAATTAGCCAGGCGTGGTGGCAGGCACCTGTAATCCCAGCTACTCAGGAGTCTGAGGTTGCAGTAAGCCGAGATTGTGCCACTGCACTCCAGCCTGGGTGACAAAGCAAGGCTCCATCTCAAAAAAACAAAACCAAAAACAAAAAACAAAACCCCCAAATGTTTAAAGTATCTATATAAATGAAATGTTTTGGAATACTCATAAATCTCTCAGTATTAATGTTCATACATTCATTTTTCCAGAATTAATCTATGTATCTGATGTAATGCCAACAAAATCCTAGCTTTTTGGTATGGGGTAATTGAAAAAAAATCATTCAACAATGTATATGAAAATGCCAAGGACCTAAAATAGTGACAATTTTGAACAAGAACAAAATTAGAAAACATACCGTTGACCCGTGAGCACAGGTTTTAACTGTGTGGGATCACTTATACATGGGTTTACTTCTACCTCTGCCACCTGAGACAGCAAGACCATCCCCTCCTCTTCTTCCTCCACCTTAGCCTGCTCAACGTGAAGACGATGAGGATAAAGATCTTCATGATGATCCACTTCTACCTAATGAATAGTAAATATTATTTTCTCTTCCTTATGATTTTCTTAATCATATTTTTTCTCTAGCTTATGTAAGAATACAGTACATAATACATATACAAAATATGTTAATTGACTGTTTATGTTATTGGTAAGGCTCCTAGTCAAATGTAGGTTATTAGTAGTTAAGTTTTTGAGGTCAAAAGTTGTACAATGATACTTGATTGTGTGAGGGCTCAGTTCCCCTAATCCCCGAATTGTTCAAAGGTCAACTGTACTATCAGTTTTCATTTAAAATACTTGGTATTATTACAACAATAAACGCACAGAACAATGAAACAGAGTATAGTCCAAAAGACCCTAACATGCATGATCATCGGATTTATCATAAATGTTCAACTGCAAAACAAGGGAAAGAGGGAAAGATGGCCTTTTCAATAAATGATGTGGATCCAATTGCTTATTTGTATGAAAAATATTTTGACCTCTACTCCATACCACACATAAATATTAATTTCAGATGGATCATACGCATTAAATAGTAGATATGTGGAAGAGAATGTAGAAAAACATCTTTATGACCTTGAGTTAGGAAAGTATTTCTTAAACTGGGCAAAAAAGCACTAATCAAAAGAAAAGTTATTCTTTATCAAAATTTAGAACTTCTGTTCATCAAAGGACATCATTTGGAGAGTGAAAAGGTAAGCGGCAGATGAGATATTTGGTATTTGTAATACAGACATCTAAAAAACACCCATCTCCAGAATATATAAAGAATCCTACAAATGAGCAAATATCAGTTCCCACTAAAAAATAGCAAAAGTCTTGAGGTACTTCTCAAAGAAGATATTTAAAAAGCCAACACATATCGAAAGGGGGGCTCAACAGCATTATCCACTGAGGAAATGCAAATTAAAGCCATAATGGAACAGCGGCATGCACAAGAGCCAGGCCCTGGGAGCTCACGGTGCCACTGAAACTGCTCTCGTCAGGTTGGTGTGGGTTATCCCCAGCCCCTTACCCAGTGGATACTTTTCAGTTCTTTTGTCATTTGAACCTGCTGACCATGTTCCTCTTCTTGAAGCGCTTCCCTCTAAGGCAGGAATGGGAGGAAGGGTTTAGATGTAGTGAGGATTTGGAGGCAGAATGGAGGGACCAACAGAGTTGCATTATGCCATGTCAACTCTGTGACAGCAGAGCTTCTTAAAGGTCTCTCAAACTTTTCACTCAGAAAGTGGCACATTAACTATCCTCAATGAGGACGGGTCTCTTAGTAATAGTTAATAGGTTTCACTATTAAACCTCAATCAAAAATGGTCATTTTAACCAGAATGTCAAACTGTTCATTCATGATGGAAGATAATTCACATCATTCATCCTTTACCTCCTTCCCAATGTTAAATACATATTTACCCTGGCATCGTGAAATAGGTATTTGATTTTCTTAGCCTCCCTGAAGTGTAACTCATCATGCCTTGCTCTTTTTGGATGTCAGGTGTGTGGTCTGTTAAGGGCTTTCTGGTATTAGGGACACAGCTTCTGGGTTCCCATTGTTACCCTAGGCCCCTCCTAGCAGAAGTATTTCATAGTGTTCCCAGAACTTCCAAGCCCTCATTTATAGACTTGGGAGTTATTGGCTATTTTCTCTCTCTACACTTCATCATGAAAAGTTCAGAGGCTTTACATAGCCTCTTCCATAAAGACACCTGCTGTTGCCATTATGACCTTTTCTTTGGTGACATGTTGAAAGTGGAACTTCTTTCTGAGGCTTGTGGTCTTCTGGTCTACAGCCTGGGCAGAAGTTCGAGATATTCTTGGACATATTTTTCATCTTTCTGGAATTTCTATCACCTCCTACAAAGGAAACTCAGTGGGTGGTAGGAATAAGGTGCTAAGTAACTTTTTTTGGAATTTAGGTAACATCAGAACCAACTTCCATGCTCTCAGATGCATGAGCACCTCTCCCCCTCATTGTACATCCGGCACTGAGGGTAGGTCCTGGCACATTGAAGGTGTCCAATAAATAAAATGCACAACAAAAAGATTTTTCCTTTTTATGTAAATATTACAGGTTCATTGCAAAGAAAAAAATTAACTTAAGAACACAGAAAAGAAAGTAAAAACAAAAAAATCTGATACTCCACTAAAACAGAAATAACCATCATAAATTTTTTGGAGACCATCCTTTCATTCATCTCTCTCAAAAGTTCACATAAATACATAATATTACATATATAGTTTCATACCATACATGCAGCATTTACATTTTTCTGTTTTTATAGTCTCCCCTCCCCTTATTGCTAATTCTCCTTTTCTCACTCCCCTCAAGGTAATCAATATTAACAGCCTGGTGTATATTCTTCCATACCTGTCTCCATGTGCATCTAACCACACACACATAAAAACAAAATAAATGGGTGTGATTATTTTAACAAAAATGATATATTGTATATATACATTTCTGTTATAAAGCAATTATTTATCAATACATTGTGGAAATACAGTGAAATCAGCTAGTATAGATATAGTTCATTTTTAAAATTACTCTCACACTGTTCCATAATAAGCATATGTCAGAATTTATCTAACCATTTCTCTATTAATAGGCATTCATTTGTTTGCAGTTGGGGCTTTGCCCCCCTCTACAAACAATACTTCAACAAACATGTTTATTTATATTCTTATGCATTGATGCCGCTTTTATTTCTATGGGACAGATCCCAAAAGTGAGACTGCTGGGTCTAAGAGTATGTTTTAAACTTTTCAATATATATTATTGGACTGCTGGTGGAAGTATGTTATATAACCTTTAGGTAATAGTACATGGTTTCCCAAATCCCAATAGCAAAAGATCTCTTAATTTCTGCCAAATCCATGAAGGGAAAGTTTCATCTCACTGAGCATTTCAATTTGCATTTCCCTGAGTAATTTTGAGGTTCGAAATCTTTTCATAGGATAATGATCACCTACAGTTGCTCTCCTATGAAGAACCATCCAGTCCAGAGGAATTAAAGACTTAAGTGTAAAAAATAAAATCATAAAAATCTTAAAAATAAATTTAGGATACTATGTATAACCTGGGATTAAGGAGATCTCTTTTAAGTAAAATGAGTAAATAAAAAATCTAAAAAGGAAATGATATAAATATTTTCTGATAAAAATGTTGTGCCATTACTATAAAGTATAAAGACAAATGCTAGATTAAGAAACACATCTGCTACATCATGACAAAGGATTAATATCTAAAATATATAAAAAGCACCTCCAGGTTTATAAGACAGATAAATGAATAGAAATATAGGTGAATACATATATAGGCAATTAACCAATGATAATTTGTTAAATGAGTAATGTATGAAATCTGGATGAAGGCTTTCATTTGTTCATTATTTTCCTCTAGTGAGAGTTTCCTTATAACTTCTAAGATTTAATGTTATTAACTAGATGTACCATATGACCCAGCCATCCCATTACTGGGTATATACCCAAAGGATTATAAATTATGCTGCTATAAGGACACATGCACACGTATGTTTATTGCAGCACTATTCACAATAGCAAAGACTTGGAATCAACCCAAATGTCCATCAGTGACAGATTGGATTAAGAAAATGTGGCACATATACACCATGGAATACTATGCAGCCATAAAAAAGGATGAGTTTGTGTCCTTTGTAGGGACATGGATGCAGCTGGAAACCATCATTCTTAGCAAACTATCACAAGAACAGAAAACCAAACACCGCATGTTCTCACTCGTAGGTGGGAACTGAACAATGAGATCACTTGGACTCGGGAAGGGGAACATCACACACCGGGGCCTATCATGGGGAGGGGGGAGGGGGGAGGGATTGCATTGGGAGTTATACCTGATGTAAATGACGAGTTGATGGGTGCAGCACACCAACATGGCACAAGTATACATATGTAGCAAACCTGCACATTGTGCACATGTACCCTACAATTTGAAGTTTAATAATAATAAATAAATTTTAAAAAAAAATGATTTCCCACATAATTGTTTATAGTTTCTCTATATACTTTCTGATGAATTCCTAATGAAGATTTTCCTATATTCATAAAATACAGTTTATAAGATTCATCTTGTGGAGTTGACATCTAGGTGAATGACTTATTGTTCTTTATATTAATTTACTTTCTCTCTGATGTATTCTTTGATGTAGAGTAAGGCCTGAACTACTCCTGAAGGCTTTTCCACATTCATTACATTTATAGGGTTTTTCTCCAGTATGCATCCTCAAGTGTACAGTAAAGTCTGAGTTAGTTCTGAAGGCTTTTCCACATTCTTCACATTTATAGGGCCTCTCCCCAGTATGAATTCTCTGATGTAGGGTTAGCCGTGATAGAGTAATACAACCCTTTCCACATTCCTTACAGGTGTAGGGTTTTTCTCCAGTGTGTGTTCTCCAATGCACTGTAAGGTAAGAACCCCTCCTGAAGGCTTTTCCACAGACATCACACTTATAGGGCTTCTCTCCACTATGGATTTTCTGATGTTCTGTGACATGTGCCATCTGGCTAAATGCTTTCCCACAGTCATTACATTTAAATGGTTTCTCTCCAGTATGTGTTCTTTGATGTGTATTAAAGCCTGAGTTACTTGTGAAAACCTTTCCACATTCATTACATTTATAGGGCTTCTCTCCAGTATGCGTTCGTTGGTGCACAGTAAGCTGTGATGTATTAGTGAAGGCTTTCTCACATTCATTACATTTATATGGTTTTTCCCCAGTATGGGTTCTCTGATGTACAATAAGGTATGATTTAGTCCTAAAGGACTTTCCACACTCATAACATTTACAGGGTTTCACTCCAGTATGAATTTTCTGATGCTCCTTGAGATGTACCATTTTGGTGAAGGCCCTCTCGCAGTCAGTACATTTATATGGTTTCTCTCCAGTGTGAATTCTCTGATGTACAGTTAAGTGTGATTTTATTCTGAAAGACTCCCCACATTCATTGCACAGGTAAGGTTTCTCTTCAGTATGAATACGCTGATGTATAATTAGCGAAGAAGGACGCATGAATGCCTTTCCACATTCATTACATTTATAAGGTTTCTCTCCTGTATGCATTCTGTGGTGCACAGTAAGGCATGAATAATTAATGAATGCTTTCCCACATTCATTACATTTATAGGGTTTTTCTCCTGTGTGAATTCGCTGATGTTCTGTGAAATTTGCAATGCGGTTGAATGCTTTCCCACATTCATTACATTTATATGGTTTTTCCCCAGTATGGGTCCTCTGATGTACAATAAGGCATGATTTAGTCCTAAAGGACTTTCCACAGTCATAACATTTATAGGGTTTCACTCCAGTATGAATTTTCTGATGTTCCTTGAGATGTACCATTTTGGTGAAGGCCCTCTCGCAGTCAGTACATTTATATGGTTTCTCTCCAGTGTGAATTCTCTGATGTACAGTTAAGTGTGATTTTATTCTGAAAGACTCCCCACATTCATTGCACAGGTAAGGTTTCTCTTCAGTATGAATACGCTGATGTATAATTAGAGAAGAAGAACGCATGAAGGCCTTTCCACATTCATTACATTTATAAGGTTTCTCTCCTGTATGCATTCTGTGGTGCACAGTAAGGCATGAATAATTAATGAATGCTTTCCCACATTCATTACATTTATAGGGTTTTTCTCCTGTGTGAATTCGCTGATGTTCTGTGAAATTTGCAATGCGGTTGAATGCTTTCCCACATTCATTACATTCATAGGGTTTTTCCCCAGTGTGAGTTCTTATATGTACGACAAGGCTTGAATTACTTCTATAGGCTTTTCCACATTCATTACATTTATAGGGTTTTTCTCCAGTATGCATCCTCAAGTGTACAGTAAAGTCTGAGTTAGTTCTGAAGGCTTTTCCACATTCTTCACATTTATAGGGCATCTCCCCGGTATGAATTCTCTGATGTAGGGTTAGCTGTGATAGAGTAATACAACCCTTTCCACATTCCTTACAGGTGTAGGGTTTTTCTCCAGTGTGTGTTCTCCAATGCACTGTAAGGTAAGAACCCCTCCTGAAGGCTTTTCCACAGACATCACACTTATAGGGCTTCTCTCCACTATGGATTTTCTGATGTTCTGTGACATGTGCCATCTGGCTAAATGCTTTCCCACAGTCATTACATTTAAATGGTTTCTCTCCAGTATGTGTTCTTTGATGTGTATTAAAGCCTGAGTTACTTGTGAAAACCTTTCCACATTCATTACATTTATAGGGCTTCTCTCCAGTATGCGTTCGTTGGTGCACAGTAAGCTGTGATGTATTAGTGAAGGCTTTCTCACATTCATTACATTTATATGGTTTTTCCCCAGTATGGGTTCTCTGATGTACAATAAGGTATGATTTAGTCCTAAAGGACTTTCCACACTCATAACATTTACAGGGTTTCACTCCAGTATGAATTTTCTGATGCTCCTTGAGATGTACCATTTTGGTGAAGGCCCTCTCGCAGTCAGTACATTTATATGGTTTCTCTCCAGTGTGAATTCTCTGATGTACAGTTAAGTGTGATTTTATTCTGAAAGACTCCCCACATTCATTGCACAGGTAAGGTTTCTCTTCAGTATGAATACGCTGATGTATAATTAGCGAAGAAGAACGCATGAATGCCTTTCCACATTCATTACATTTATAAGGTTTCTCTCCTGTATGCATTCTGTGGTGCACAGTAAGGCATGAATAATTAATGAATGCTTTCCCACATTCATTACATTTATAGGGTTTTTCTCCTGTGTGAATTCGCTGATGTTCTGTGAAATTTGCAATGCGGTTGAATGCTTTCCCACATTCATTACATTCATAGGGTTTTTCCCCAGTGTGAGTTCTTATATGTACGATAAGGCTTGAATTACTTCTATAGGCTTTTCCACATTCATTACATCTAAAAGGTTTCTCTCCAGTATGAATCCTCTGATGCACATTAAAAATTGTGGTGTTCTTAAAAGACTTCCCACACTCATTGCGCTGATACGGTTTCTCTTCAGTGTGGGTCTTCTGATGTACACTAAGATATGACTTGTTCCTAAAGGCTTTCCCACAGTCATCACATTTGTAGGGTTTCTCACCATTGTGAGTTTCCTGATGTCTTGCAAGTTTTGATTTATCACTAAAAGCTTTCCCGCATTCATTACATTTATAGGGTTTCTCTCCAGTTTGAATTCTCTGGTGCTGATTAAGACAGGCACACTGGCTAAAAGATTTCCCACACACATTACACTGATAAGGTTTCTCTTTAGTGTGAATTCTCTGATGTACCATAAGTGATGAGGAAGCAATGAAGGCCTTTCCACATTCATTACATTTACAGGATTTTTCTCCAGTGTGGATTTTTTTGTGCTGACTGAGATATGAAGGCTGGCTGAATGTTTTCCCACATTCATTACATTCATAAGGTTTTTCTTTAGTATGAGTTCTTTGATGTTGAATGAGCAATGACCTATAACGAAAGGCCTTTTCGCATGTACCACATTTGTAGGGTTTTTCCTTATTATTGGATTTTTTCCCCAAAGTAAGTTCTGAAGTCTGCCTTATGGCTTTGCTGCCTTTCATCTCCTTACAAATTATCTTCCCCAAACGGGTATCTATAACCAAATTTAAATTCTCTGTGAAATTTTCCTCTTGTGTTTGGCATCTGCTGTGAAGCTCTTCGGTGGCAATGCCTGGTTCTGGAATAAGAATAGATTCAAATCTAAAGCCTCTTTGACTAGTGGGAGTCTTCTTGAGTGGAATTATTCTTTGACTCAAATGATTCTCCTGATTATTTTGTAATCTCAATATCCTATCATTCCATTTCCATAACCCTTCCACTCTGGAATCCCACAGACCATTCTCCGTAAGTTTCTCTAGTACGGCATCCTGTGATAAATCTTCAGATATATCCTTTGTTCGTGTAGCATTCTTGGTTGCAGGTTTGGGCTCCATGTCTGGAATAAAAAAGAGATAAATCAAGTAATTCCTTTCCTAAGCTGGAGCAATCTCACTAAACAGAACAATAAAAATAATAAATACATGGATAATGAATATATGGTTTTAATTGCTTTCACACTGACTTGTTTTCTAGCGAGAAGAAGGTAGGGTTAAGGGAGGCTGGTTTGGCAAAAACTAAAGTAGAAAATTCACTGAAACTTTCCTGTTAAAAAAGTCCATTCAGCTGGGCACAGTGGCTCATGCCTATAATCTCAGCACTTTGGGAGGCCAAGGTGAGAGAATTGCTTGAGCTCAGGAGTTCGAGACCAGTCTAGGCAATATAGCAAAACACTGTCTCTACAAAAAAAATACAAAAATTAGCCAGGCATGATGGTGTGCACCTGTAGTCCCAGTTACTTGTGACGCTGAGGTGGGAGGACTGCTTGATTCCAGGAGGTGGAGGTTGCAGTGAGCCAAGATTGTGTCACTACAGTCTACCCTGGGTGACAGAGCAAGACTGCCTCAAAAAAAAAAAAAAAAAAAGTGTTGCAGGAAGTCAGGGACCTCTAATGGAGGGACTGACTGAAGCCCTGGCAGAATGTGAAGACGTCATGGACATTTATCACTTCTCCAACCAATACTTTTGTGATTTCCTATACCTGTCTTTAATCTCTTAATCCCACCATCTTCGTAAGCTGAGGATGAATGTTGCCTCAGGACCTTGTGATGATTGTGTTAACTGCACAAATTGTTTACAGAGCATGTGTGTTTGAACAATATCAAATCTGGACACCTTAAGAACAGGATAACAGCGATTTTCAAGGAACAGGGGAGATAACCTTAAAGTCTGGCTGCCTGTAGGCTGGGCAGGACAGAGCCATATTTCTCTTATTACTGAAAACAGGTAAGAGAAGTATCGCTGAATTCTTTCCCCAGTAAGGAATATTAATAATTAACAGCCCTGGGAAAAGAATACATTCCCAGGGAAGGCCTCTGAAATGGCCTCCCTGGGAGTGTCTGTCTTTATGCAGATGTAGATAGGGATGAAACATGCCCTAGTCTCCTGCAGCACCCCCGGCTTGCTAGGATGAAGAAATTCCAGCCTGGCAAATTCTAGTCAGACCGGTTCTCTACTCTTGAACCCTGTCAAAATGTTTATCAATGACAATGTGTACACAGCGGGACACAGAAGTTCATTAGTGATTCTAGTTTTGCCCTGACCTTGTGATCTCACCCTGACTTCCTGCCTTGTGATCTTTTGTTGCCCTTAAGCATGTGATCTCTGTGACCCACACCCTATTCGTACACTCCCTCCCCTTTTGAAAATCACTAATAAAAACTTGCTCATTTTGCAGCTTAGGGGGCATCACGGAACCTGCTGACATGTGATGTCTCCCCCAGACACCCAGCTTTACAATTTCTCTCTTTTGTACTCTTTCCCTTTATTTCTCAGACTGGCCGACACTTAAAGAAATAGAAAAGAACCCACGTCAAATTATCTGGGGCAGGTTCCCCCAATAAAAAAGTCCATTTGTGGTTTAGAGCCAACTATTTTAGATGGTATTCTTCAACTTTTGACAAGCTCAAACACTGTCATACTCTCCTGCTATTTACTCCACAAACCAGACATTAGTCCCCAACCATACTTTCTATTTGTTCTTTTTTTATTTTTTTGAGACAGAGTCGTGCTGTGACACCCAGGCTAGAGTGCAATGGTGCGCTCTCGGCTCACTGCAACCTCCGCCTCCTGGGTTCAAGCAATTCTCCTGTCTCAGCCTCCTGAGTAGGTGGGACAACAGGCATGTGCCACCACGGCCAGCTAATTTTTGTATTTTTAGTAAAGATGGGGTTTTGCCATGTTGGCCAGGCTGGTCTTGAACTCCTGACCTCAGGTGATCCACCCACCTCAGCCTCCCAAAGTGCTGGGATTACAGGCATGAGCCACCATGCTTGGCCTCTATTTGTTCTCATTCTTGATTGACTAGCTTTGTTGTGAGGGCTTTCTCAAATTTCACTGGCAGAATAGTTTATTCAAGTCTTTGTATATACCTTTTAATAAAACTTTTATGGAAAAAAACACTTTGATTTTCAAAAAGAGCTAAACAACAAACTAATCAAAAGTTAATATTTATACTTACTATTTCATATAGTGATAATTATTATTTAATTAAGGGTAGATTTAACAACTTTTTTATGGCCCTAAGAACTTTTCTGCCAGTTTGTCAAAAATTCATTACAAATTACACTGTGGGATACTGGTCTTAACAATGTGTTTGTGTATGCAATTTAATATTTTATTTTTAAGACACTTTAATGCTTTTTAAAACTTCTTTTTTTTTTTTTTTTTTTTTGAGAAGGAGTCTCGCTCTGCCGCCCAGGCTGGAGTGCAGTGGCCGGATCTCAGCTCACTGCAAGCTCCGCCTCCCGGGTTCACGCCATTCTCCTGCCTCAGCCTCCCGAGTAGCTGGGACTACAGGCGCCCACCACCGCGCCCGGCTAATTTTTTGTATTTTTAGTAGAGACGGGGTTTCACCGTGATAGCCAGGATGGTCTTGATCTCCTGACCTTGTGATCCGCCCGTCTCAGCCTCCCAAAGTGCTGGGATTACAGGCTTGAGCCACCGCGCCCGGCCTAATTCATTTTCAGGTAATTATGCCTCAATGTTTAAATATAAGTTCAATAAAAACTCTTGTTGATGGTAGAATGGTTTTATGACTTTTTTTTTGTTTTGAGGCAGTGTCTCACTGTGTTGCCCAGGCTGGAATACAGTGGCACAATCTCAGTTCACTGCAATCTCCACCTCCTGGGTTCAAGCGATTCCTGTGCTTCAGCTTCTGAAGTAGTTGGAATTACAGGCATGCACCACCACACCCAGCTAATTTTTCTTATTTTTAGTAGAGAAAGTATTTTGCTATGTTGGCCAGGATGGTCTCCAACTCCTGGCCTCAAGTGATCCACCCTCCTCGGCCTTCCAAAGTGCTGGGGTTACAGATGTGAGCCACTGTGCCCAGCCAATTTGATGATTTTAAAACTCATTTTTAAACAGTATGATTTGTCTACGTTATTTTACTTTTATAACATTTAAATTAATATTTTGTCATGTTGTTGCTATTTATCACTCTTACTTTTAAATAGTTTTAATTAGTTTGAGCATATTTTTTGCTGTCGTAGGATATTATATTGCCAATATCTGATAAAAGAAAACAAAACTTTTGCTGTCAGAAAAAAAGCTATAAGGCTGAGTGTGGTGGCTCATGCCTGTAATCCCAGCACTTTGGGAGGCTGAGGCAGGAAGACTGCTTGAGCCCAGGAGTTTAAGACCAGCTTTGGCAACACAGTGACCCCATCTCTACAAAAAATTAAAAATGAGCTGGGCATGGTGGCACACACTTGTAGTCCTAAATATTTGGAAGGCTAAACCTGGAAGATCCCTGAAGCCCAGGAGGTTGAAGCTACAGTGAGCTATGATCTACACTGCACTACAGCCTGGGTGACAAAGTGAAACCCTGTCTCAAATAAATAAATAAATAAATAAAAGAAGGCCGGGCATGGTGGCTCATGCCTGTAATCCCAGCACTTTGGGAGGCCGAGGTGGGCGGATCACCTGGGGTCAGGGGTTCGAGACCAGCCTGGCCAACATGGTGAAACCCCACCTCAACACAAAAATTAGCTGGGTGTGGTGGCACACGCTTGTAATCCCAGCTACTCGGGAGGCTGAGGAAGGAAAATTGCTTGAACCCGGTCAGGAGGTCAGGAGGCGGAGGTTGTAGGGAGCTGGGATTGTACCACTGCACTCCAGCCTGGGCGACAGAGAGACACTCCATCTCAAATAAATAAATAAATAAATAAATAAATAAATAAAATAAAAGAAGAAGAAAAGCTATAGAAAACATGTGTAGCACCAATTTGGAATTCAGAAACTAATAATAAATGTAAAAGGCCAAAAGAATATGAAGTTGGAAAGCAGAAAAATAATGAAAAACTTGCAAACATTAGAAAAGGAGACATCCAGGATAGGGTGAAAAGGTCTATCACAGATGTAACCAGAGTCCTAGAAGGTTAAAAAGAGAAGTGAGAGAGAATGGAGAGAAGCTAAGTCAAAGAAACAATGTATTAGAATTTTCCACAACAGATAAAAAAAAAAATCAAGTCACAAATCATAGAAGCCAAATGAATCTTCAGCATGAGAAAGATGAAGAAAACTATACTAAAGTATACAGTAGTAAAACCATTGAAAACTAAACTCTTAAAAGCAGCCAAAAAAAGAGAGACAGGGCCAGGAACGGTGGCTTATGCCTGTAATCCCAGCACTTTCGGAGGCCAAGGTGGGCGGATCACCTGAGGTCAGGACTTCGAGATCAGCCTGGCCAATACAGTGAGACCCCGTCTCTACCAAAAATACAAAAATTAGCTGAGCATGGTGGTGGGTGCCTGTAGTCCCAGCTACTCAGGAGGCTGAGGCAGGAGAATCACTTGAACCCGGGAGGCAGAGTTTGCAGTGAGCTGAGATCACGCCACTGTACTCCAGCCTGGGCGACAGAGCTAGACTCCATCTCAAAAAAAAAAAAAAAAAAAGAGAGAGAGATATCCGGTTTTGTTTTTTGTTTTTGTTTTTTTTTAAAAAAACAGAGTCTTGCTCTGTCGCCCAGGTTGGAGTGCAGTGGATAGGATTACAGGTGGGTGCCACAATGCCCGGCTAATTTTTGTATTTTTAGTAGACATGAGATTTTGCCATGTTTCCCAGGCTTGTCTTAAACGCCTGACCCCAAGTGATCCACCCACCTCGGCCTCCCAACACCTGGTCAAAGACAGATGTCCTCTAAGGAGCAACAATTAGATCAGAGGTTACAAATTATAACCAATTTGGCCCATTGTCTGTTTCTGTATAGCCAGCAAGATAAGAATGATTTTTTATATTTTATTTATTTATTTATTTATTTACTTTCTTACTTATTTTGAGACCGAGTCTTACTCTGTCACCCAGGCTGGCGTGCAGTGGGCAATCTCAGCTCACTGCAACCTCCGCCTCCTGGGTTCAAGTGATTCTTGTGCCTCTGCCTTCTGAGTAGCTGGGATTACAGGCCAGTGCCACCATGCCTAACTAAAATTTGTATTTTTAGTAGAGACGGGGTTTCACCATGTTGCCCAGGCTGGTCTCAAACTCCTGGCCTCAAGTGATCTGCCTGCCTTGGCCTCCCAAAGTGCTGGGATTACAAGCATGAGCCACCACGCCTGGCCAAATTTTACATTTAAAGTGGTTGAAAAATATATGAAAAGAATGATGCTGTGACACATTAAAAATGTATGAAATTCAAATTTCAGAGTCCATAAGTGAAGTTTTAGTGGAGTACAACCACACTACTTGGTTAATGTGTTGCCTATGGATTCCTTGGTGCTAAAATGGCAGAGTGGAGTAGTTGCAGCAGAGAGTCCTTATGATCCAGCAAAGCTGAAAATGTTGCTGCCTTGCCTTTTATATAAAAGTTTAGACAGATGGTTCACTTCTCAACAGGTTCTACATAAGACAGAAAACAACAAATGATACCTTTGAAATGCTGAAAGAATGTAAATGCAAATCTAAAATTCCAAGCTTACCAAAAATATCCTCCCAAAATGAAGGTCAAATGAAAATATTTTTAGGAAAAAAAAGAGAAGAGGCTAGGCATGGTGGCTCACGCCTGTAATCCCAGCACTTTGGGAGGTCGAGGCAGGCAGATCTCATGAGGCTAGGAATTCGAGACTGGCCTGACCAACATGGAGAAACCCCGTCTCTACTAAAAATACAAAATTAGCCTGGCATGGTGGCATATGCTTGCAATCCCAGCTACCTGGGAGGCTGAGGAAGGAGAATCGCTTGAACCTGGGATATGGAGGTTGTAGTGAGCCAAGATCGTGCATTGCACTCCAGCCTGGGCAACAAGAGCAAAACTCCATCTCAAAAGAAAAAAATAAAAAAGAAAAACAAAAGAGAGTATGGCACAAGTATATCTGAGTAAAAGGAAACATTAAAGAGTGTTTTTTAGGCAGAAGAAAAATAATCTCAGATACAAGCTCAGCCTTGAAAAAAACAAAGAGAAAGGAAAGGCAAAAACGTGGGTAAGTTTAAATGAACATTGACTGCATAAAGCATAATAATAATATTTTACGTGATTTGACATATATAGAATTAAAATACATAATTTCAATAATGTATGTGAGGTTAAATGGAATAAGCTGTTCTAAGATCCTTTTATTGCTTGGGAAGAGGGTAAAACCTATATATAACTATTGAATCACGGATGCAGACTTTCATCTCAGGGTTAATCATTGAACAAATAATTTAAAATGTTACGATTACCAAGTGATCAGAGAGGGCAAATAGAACAATAAAAGGTGATAAATCTAAAGGAAGGCATGAATGGAAAGAAAAAGAATACAGAATGGGCAAAATGCTTTCACAGTTAAATGTAAATGTACTATGTATAAATAGACTGAACACTCCAAAAGACAGGAACTGTCAGATTGGTTAAAATATTAACAATAGGCCAGGCGCAGTGGCTCACGCCTGTAATCCCAGTACTTTGGGAGGCCAAGGCGGGTGGATCACTTGAGGTCAAGAGATCGAGACCAACCTGGCCAGCATGGTAAAACCCCGTCTCTACTAAAAATAGAAAATTAGCTGGATGTGGTAGCAGATGCCTGTAATCCCAGCTACTTGGGAGGCTGAGGCAGGAGAATCACTTGAACCCAGGAGGCAGAGTTTGTGGTGAGCCGAGATTGCGTCATTGCACTCCAACCTGGGCGACAAGAGCGAAACTCAGTCTCAAACAAACAAAAAAAAAAATTAACAACA
The DNA here is from genome assembly GCF_047675955.1 of Chlorocebus sabaeus. NCBI lineage: Eukaryota > Metazoa > Chordata > Mammalia > Primates > Cercopithecidae > Chlorocebus > Chlorocebus sabaeus. Next base: position 15,944,601 of record NC_132919.1, on the reverse strand, counting down.
TACTACTTATAAAATAAAGACAAAAAGTACAAGAATACACAGAAGGTGAAAGTGAGCAGATGAAAAAAGATATACCATACAAACAACAACCAAAAGAAAGATGCTGTAGTGATATTAACATCAGACAAAACTGACTTTAAGGCAAAAACCATTAAGAAATGAGATACTTCATAATGACAAAAGCCAATTTACCAAAAAGGTAACAATTATAACTTTGTATTTACATAATAACATAGCTTCAAATACAGAAATAAAAAAATTAAATGAACTAAATAGGAAACAAATGTATAGTCTCACTAGCAGACTTTAAAAAATCTTTCTCAACTGATAGAATAAGCTGTAAGTACACAGATTTTAACAACGTAATTAACAAACTTAATCTCCTGACACATCTAGAAATTGTACTTAATACGTAGAGGCTATACATTTTTTTCAAGAGCACAAAATACTTACAAAATTCTGCAAAGACTGACATAATTCAGAGCATCTTGTCTGACCATAATAGAATTAAAGTTAATAAGATTGCTAGAAAATTCCCAAATGGCACAAAATTAAGAAAAACATTTAAAAATAACTGAAGGATAAAAGATATCACAATAGAAATATAAAATATTTTCCACTCAAAAATTATGAAGATGCTACATAAAAAAGTGTGATACAGTTCTGAGAGCCCTAAACAATTAGAAAAGAACAGCTGAAAATCAATGATATAAGTTATCTAATTCAAGAGGTTAGAAAAGATCCACAAATTAAGCTCTAAGAATGTAATAAAATAATAAAGAACAGAAAGTAATAAAACTCAAACAAAAAGGACTAAAAACAGTAATGTTTTTAAAAGCCAAGTAATGTCATGCATGGTGGCTCACATCTGAAATCCCAGCAATTTGGGAGGCCAGGGTGGGAGGATAGCTTGAGCCCAGGAGTTCAAGAACATCTTGGTCAACATAGTGAGACCCCTCTACAAAACATAAAAATCTTAGGTGGTGGTGTGTGCCTCTAATCCCAGCTATGTAGGAGGATGAGGCAGGAGGATCACTTGAGCCCAGAGGTTCGAGGCTGCAGTGAGCTATGATCATGCCACTGCATTCCAGCCTGGGTGACAGAATGAGACCCTGTCTCAAAGAAAAAAAAAAAGTCAAGTAAGATTGATAAACTCTAGCAAGACTGAGTAAGATAAAATAAAGAAAACACAAAAAACCAGTATCAGGAATAAGAAGTGGCACATCACTTCAGATCCGTATAAACATTTAAATGATAAGCAGAGGATAGTATGCCAATAAATTTAAAAATTAAACAGAACAATCCCTAAACATAATTTGCTAAACTAAAACAAAAATAGGAAATATGAAAAGTCCTAAGTACTGAAGGTACACAAGCTATAATTAAACACTTTTCCCAATAAAAGCTTCAGGCCAAGATGGCTTCCCTCCTGAATTCCACTACCATAAAAAATAACTTTCCCTCTCTCACAACTTTTTCTTCCCTCACCATAAGCTGATGATCTTGCCTCACATTTTAGAAAATATGGCAGCTATCATAATAGTGGCCTCAATCTTCCTGCCCTCAACTGACCTGCAGGTGCACCCATCTTCTCCACCTTTCTCAGTATTACAACACAGGAGGTGACCTCTCCACCTATTAAAGGTAAATCCCCCTTTCCATTCTAGATTTTATCTCCTTTAACCCTGTCAAACACTTTAGTCCTTCATCTTTGTCTTGCAACATCAATGTCGCTCTCTCCATTAAGGCGATCCTATCAGCACTCAAACATGTCATAGCAGCTCCCATCTCAAAAATAAAACAAGTGTTTTTTCTTGACTCCATTCTTTCCTTTAGCCACTGCTCCATTTCTCTTTCCCTCTTCACAGGGGAAAAAAAAGTCCCTCTCTAAAAAGTTATCTAAAACTATCTCTAATGTCTACTTTTCACTCAATCTTTTAAGCATAAATAATATCTGATATATAAAAATATGTAATGCATGTGTGGGTTGTTCATGGCATCATAATAAAATGAATCAGAATCTATTTATTTCTTTCCATCTCCACTACCATCACCCTAATCAAAGTTCCTCTCATCTCCTGGATAGACTATTGTAACAACCTTTTAACTTACTGCCTGCTTTATGCCTCAAGTTTAATCTCCAAAAACAGGGTTATTTTCTAAAAACCCTGCAGTAAAATCTCTCCATGCTTTGGAATTCACTTAGATCATCTACAAAGCCCTGCACAGGCAGGCTCCTACATCTCTAATCTTATTCTGTACCAGTTTCCGCTCACTTTAGTCACAGCAGCTTCCTTTTGATTTCCAGAGTACATGACCTTCTTTGCTGTATCAGATCCTTTGCATTGTTGTTCCCTTAGCCTGGAATACTTCCTTTTTCCTCTTCCCCTCCCTGGCTGCTTCTTCTGACCCTTCAGGTCTCAGCTCAAATGTCATCTCTTCAGAAGCTCCCCTGACCACCCTGTTTGAAGGTGACCTCATCCCACCCCAGTTACTCTTCCCTATCCTCCAATTTATCTCATAGCTGGGAGGTATGGCAACCACCATTTAGTTTGTTTTTATTTATTTGCCAAATTTCTGTTTCTCAAAATTTAATCTTCATGAAGGCAGGGACCTGGTCCATTTTATTAGGTGCTGTAGCCCTTGTACCTAAGCCAGTTCACAGCATATAGATGTATAATATTGATTAAATACATCAATACTATATTTTGATTCTCAACTGATTTCTTGTTTGTATTCTCAATTAGTTAAGAACCTGGAGGACAGGTGGTGGGTTCCTCCAAAGTTTCTGCAGCCTTGCAGGTGAAGAAAACTAAATAATGAGTAAATAAGTTTGCCTTAAGAGAAATCAGTGGGGACCCTTATGAAAGCATTTTCAGGTAAATGAAGGAAGAAATGTCAGATAATGGTGAAACAAATGAGAAACATAAAGTTAACTGGAGAAGATAGACCTGAAAGGGATATTTTGTGTATGTTTGAATGAAGAACAAAATAATAATTATGAAAAGCATGTCCCCAGGAAAGCACAATAGGATGAGATGGTTCCCAAAAGTGGAGGACAGAGAGAGAGGATAAGAGAAGATGGGGGTGAGAGAGACAGGCAGCGAGATGGGGGATCTCTTCCTCTGAGACAGCTTTGAACAAATATATCTTTAAAATTTTTTCAGATGTTGTGTTGAACATCCCCCTATAGTCTGTTACTTCAAATAAATCCCATCTTCTTGGTTCTGTTTAACTCACCAGGATAGGGAATGCTTGAAATTTCTCTCATTGTCACCCATGGTCCTTTCCCATTCTCCAAATGAGATATCATGTCCGGTTTGGAAACTGCAAGCCCTGTCCAGAGAAAAATAAACAGGATTTGATTGGAGCCATGAGCAAGAACTCCTGCCAAATTCAGTCTCAGTTCTTAATCTTCCATGCAGAATGACCATTACAGGAGGTTCTGGAGCCGCACTGTCCAATACAGTTGCCAGTTGTCACATATGGCTATTTAAATTTGAATTTAAATTAAATAAAATTAAGTAAAATCTAAAATTCAGTTCTTCAGATGGACTAGCCAAATTTCAAGTGCTCAAAAGGCACAAGTGAGGCCAGGTGCGGTGGGTCATGCCTGCAATCCCAGCACCCGAGGCGGGCGGATCACGAGGTCAGGAGATCAAGACCATCCTGGCGAACACGGTGAAATCCCATCTCTACTAAAAATGCAAAAAATTAGCCAGGCATGGCGGTGGGCGCCTGTAGTCCCAGCTACTTGGGAGGCTGAGGCAGGAGAATGGCGTGAACCCGGGAGGCGGAGCTTGTAGTAAGCTGAGATCGCGCCAATGCACTCCAGCCTGGGCAACTGAGCGAGACTCCGTCTCACACACACAAAAAAAAAAATAGGCACAAGTGACTAGTACCTGCCATATTATATAGTGATGTTTTAGACAATTAGAAAGACATCCCAAAGGAGCTCAACACTATGATTCTGGTTTGGTGGGATAACAGATTATGGGAATAATCTAGTGAGTTTAGAAAGAAATTGAATACATTTGTTTCTTTCTTCTAGAGGTACTGATAACTTCCATTTAAGGAAGTGACTAGAAAATACTTCGGTCCAAAATCTGTGGGGTTGTCAACAATCTCCAAGATTCCAGAGAAGTATGTTTCTTACTCTACAATGGGCAGATCATGTAGTTAAAAGTGAGGAATAGCATAACCCAACAATGTGCCCCTAAGATCAAGTACTTCAGTTAAATACTTTAGAGGCCTTTTATCTTTGGCAAACCCGGTCAAATGGGCAGATCAATCAACACAGAAGAGAAGTTATCCTTACCCAGGGAGACCAGATTCCTGTAATTCTCTAGCATCACATCCTTGTGCAGGTTCCTCTGTGTAGGGTCCATCAATCTCCACTCCTCCAAGGTGAAGTCTATAGCCACATCCTTAAATGTCACTGATTCCTAAAACAATTACATTGTGATCATTTAGAGACTATACAATTAGACTTGCTAGGCAGAATTATACATAACAAACTGGGGAAGAGCCCCAGAAACCAGAATCACCAAATGATTATGTAGGTCAACCAGTTCATCCCTTATAGGATGTATAAATCTCTCTAGTGACAAGAACTTGAAGCCATAATATGCTGCCTATATAATCTTCAGAGTTTCATCTGATAGCAGAATTTCTTTTCAGACCAAGTCTGGCTTCCTATAAATTATAAATATTGGCTCCACTATATTATCTGGAGTCAAACAGCATGGTTTCCTCCTTCCCTAGGAAGTATTTAAAATATCTGAAAACAGCGAGCAGTTTCTACCCAAATCATCTTTCTTCCTTAAAACCCTGGCTTATATAAAATATCAATTTTCTTTCAGTTCTAATCTATAGACTATGACTTACTAAAAGATATATTTTATCATTTGTATTATGATATAGAATACTATAAGCTTTCTCTTTGAAAAAGAAAAATAAAAAATCAAGGAACTTTGGGGAAGTTCTTTGGTCAGGATATGTACACATATTAAAAAATGGAAGACTAGGCCATAAACATTTTTAATGGTTACCTACTGGAGAAAAGAGGGAGTAGAGAGGACTGGAATGAAGGCTAGACTCATTTGGCTATTTGTTTTGTAGATTGGACTTTTGGACCATTTAAATTCTTTATATTATAAATTAAATAAAATTTTAAAAAAAATCCTTAAAAATTAAGAGTAACATGAAACTACGTGGTAGCATACTCATTCATTAGAGAGGAACTATTTTGAGTGATTTTAATAGACTAATTTTTCTGTATATACCTCACAAGATACACCCTGAGAAAAATAACTGCAAAATAACAACAAAACCAAAATATTTTCAGTAAATAATCATATTAATTATAGTGACAGACATGCTATTATGTAACTGTTGTGTGTGTAGTGCTGGATAAAGCAAATCAGCATACTGATGCCATTGAGAACTAATACATTTGGCATGGGAGAAAGAAGACAGAAATGTACTATTGATAAGCTTAGGTTAAAAACTCCATAGTTTGGAATTTGAATAGGAAGTATCACTAGAGATTCATGAAGCATTTTAAGGGGAAAAAAATATTTCCTAGCTTCAGCCACTGAAAAGGCCCAGAAACCATAACTAATAAGATGGCATTATGCAAACCAGACTGTAGGCTCTAAATATTACTTCCGCCTAAAAGGAACCAGGGCCTAGAACACCCTGACACATCAAAAAGCAAGGAAGGTATCAAAGACTACTAAGATCATATATAAGACACAGGAAACACTTGAAGAGGCTTCCACTGGCGAATGATGTGACAATTTGCGCATCAATAAGGATAATAATTGCAATGGATTTCAAAAATATCTAATACAGTTATATTCATGATACATTATTTTAAAAATCTCATCTATCATTTTTGGAGAATACCTGGAAACTGGTAAGTAAAGAGAAAGAATCAAACTTTCATCCTTTCTTACCTATGCAAAGTATACATAGTTTGTATTATAATCAAACATAATTAAGTAGTTGATGAGGGAAGGCTTCTCTTTATGGAAGTACTCTAGCTAATAAATGAAGAAGGAACAAAAGAATTAGAACATCACAATTTGCAACTTCTCTTTTTTTTTTTTTTTTTTTTGAGATGGAGTCTGGCTCTGTCGCCCAGGCTGGAGTGCAGTGGCCGGATCTCAGCTCACTGCAAGCTCCGCCTCCTGGGTTTACGCCATTCTCCTGCCTCAGCCTCCCGAGTAGCTGGGACTACAGGCGCCCGCCACCTCGCCCGGCTAGTTTTTTTTTGTATTTTTTAGTAGAGACGGGGTTTCGCCGTGTTCGCCAGGATGGTCTCGATCTCCTGACCTCGTGATCCGCCCGTCTCGGCCTCCCAAAGTGCTGGGATTACAGGCTTGAGCCACCGCGCCCGGCCCACAATTTGCAACTTCTAATGAATTAAAGAACCATCAGCAGCTGCTAACATAAAAGAAAGGCCTCAGTTTGATGGTGTACGTCTTCTGGTGGTATATACCAGCAATATGAAATGACATTGCTGAAAATATTTTAAAAAATCAAAATCTCAGCCGGGTGCAGTAACTCATGTCTGTAATCCCAGCACTTTGTGAGGCCAAGACAGGACGGTCATTTGAGCCCAGGAGTTCAAGACCAGTCTAGGCAACATAGGAAGACCCCATCTCTACAAAAAATAAAATAGAATAAATTAGCTGGACATGGTGGTGCATGCCTGTGGTCCCGACTACTTGGGAGGCTTATATGGGAGGAGCTCTTGAGCCCAGGAGGTCAACAAAGAGACCCCGTTTAAAAAAAAAAATAAACAAAAAACATCAAACTCTGAATCTGATCAAGGATCTAACTAACAATTTAAAAGCAATACAGATAGGGGCAGAGGGGCATGTTAAATAATTCCATGGGGATGTAATCAGTAAAATCCATATCTTGTGAAATTCAAAATTAATGCTGTCCAATAAAAATAAAAAGCAAGCCATATAGGTGCTTTTATATTTTCTAGTAGCCACATTAAAAACAAAAAGAAACAAGTAAAATTAGTTTTAATAATGTTTTATTTAATCCAAATATAATAAAATGTTATTTCAAAATGCATCAATATAAAAACTCTTAATGAGATAGTTTACGTTATCTTATCATACTGTCTTTGAAATCTGGTGTGTATTTTAAATTGACAGACCATCTCAATTCGCACTAGTCATGTTTCAGGTGGTCCACTGTCACATGTGGCTAGTGGCTTCTGTATTAGACAACATAGCTCTAAAGTACCAATAACCTAGTTTCTTTAATAAACAGTTACAAAGCGGTAAAAGAAAGAGGGGGAAACTTCTGCATTAAAAGTGACCTAAGAGGCATATTAACCTATTGGGAGCAAGTCCCCCAAAATCTGGCCATAAACTGGCCCCAAAACTGGCCATAAACAAAATCTCTGCAGCACTGTAACATGTTCATAATGGCCCTAACGCCCGCGCTGGAAGGTTGTGGGTTTACTGGAATGAGGGCAAGGAACACCTGGCCTGCCCAGGGTGGAAAACTGCTTAAAGGTGTTCTTAAGCCACAAACAACAGCATGAGCGATCTGTGCCTTCACGACAAACTCCTGCTGCAGTTAACTAACCCAATCTATTCCTTTAATTCAGACCATCCCTTCGTTTCCCATAAGGGATACTTTTAGTTAATTTAATATCTATAGAAACAACGCTAATGACTGGTTTGCTGTTAATAAATATGTGGGTAAATCTCTGTTCGGGGGTCTCAGCTCTGAAGGCTGTGAGACCCCTGATTTCCCACTTCACACCTCTATATTTCTGTGTGTGTGTCTTTAATTCCTCTAGCGCCGCTGGGTTAGGGTCTCCCCAGCTGAACTGGTCTCGGCATTAACCAATTACACCATATGAATCAACTGGGGAGACAAATACCAAATGAGTATTTGGTGAAACAAAGGCTCAGTGTTCATTTTTTTTAGCTGTAATAATAGTAATATTATATAACACTAAGAATTTTAAAAATTGTCAGAGATATATAATAAAATAGATTAAATAATATAATGTTTTGTATTTGTATCAAAATAATTAGTGAGAGAAGGGTTACAGATGAAATGTGATTGTTCATGGGTTAACTGGTTAAGACGGCAATAGGTTTAAGGGATTCAAACTACTCCCCACTTCTGTGACTATAATGCTTATTAAGTATCAGAGACTGCTCTAGGGGCTTACAATGTATTGAATGAATCATCACAATAAGGAAGGTGCTATTTACAAATAAGGAAAGTGAGGCACAGAGATGCTAGGTGTCTTGCCCAAGGTCAAAGAAGCAGAAGAGTCTAGATTCAAATCCAAGCAGTCTGTATTGAGAATTCCAGCTTGTAACCTTGTAATCATTCTGATCTATGGTCTAGTAAACTAAGAGCCCTGAGTAGCTGACTACTCAGGCAAAGAAGTCAACTTAGATCATATCTGGCTAAGGTCTGTTCTAGATCAGAAGAAAGATTTCCTCTGGGGTGTTTTACTACCACTTAGATATGTATGCTTGTCATACATGTCTTATGTATACATATCCCTTTGGCGTTTTCAACCTTAGGTTTTTGAAGCATGTTTTAGATAATACTGCTAATAATAAAACATGGCAAATGTAGGAGATGATGAGTTCATAAACTTTATTGCTAATCACTTGACATGTGTGTAATTCAAACTGTAACCAATATAGTGGGTTTTGTTTTCTTTTTCCACCAAGAACTCAGCCCCAGGAAAAACCTGAAAAGGCCCTAATCTCTCATCTATGGTTCACCTTGAGGCTCTGTACAAGCAAGAAGTAACTAAGGCGGAGTTGTAACCTGCCTGCCTAAGAGGAAAATGTATGCCCAACACATACAAAGATCCCTCTGGCAGTTGCTGAAGACTTACTGGTTTAAGGTATAAAGAAATCTGTCTAATCATTAACTAATCACCATGTTAACCAAGCAGATATTTTTGTGGCTATACATGATAAAGAATACAGACTTCACAGATTGGTCCAGGAAAGTTTCTAAACAAAAATAGCAGCAGTGCCACCAACGACTGCAACAACAAACCCTAAAGAGGGGAGAATCTGATTTCCAGAGTTACCACATTATTTAAAATAACTAACTAGTTTTCAACCAAAAATTATTAAAACACACAAAGAAACATGAAAGCATGAACCCACACACAGTAAAAAATAAAGCATCAATGGAAACTACCTCCAAGGAAGTCAAGATGTTGTACCTATTAAACACAGACATTAAGCCTGCTATTATAAGTATGTTCAAAGGCCTAAATAAAACCATGTATAAAGATTTAAAAGAAATTATGAGAATGATATTTCACTAAATGGAAATTTTTGAGTTGAAAAGTATAATAATTGAAATAAGTGTATCAGTAAAACATAACAAATTTAAACATATACTCACCTAACAAAACAGTCCCATAATATAGGAAGCAAAAATGTATAAAATTGAAGGGGCAAAGAGATAATTCAACAGTAGTAGCCGGACAAAGTGAAAGCAGTGCTCAGAGGGAAATTTATAGCTATAAAGTGTCTACAATTTAAAAAGAAGAAATCAATAACCTAAAGTTATACCTTAAGGCGCTAGAGAAGGAAGAGTGAACTAAATTTTTTAGAAAGCAGAAGGAAGGAAATAATAAATATTAGAATGGAGATAAAATAGAGAACACAAAAACAGCAGAGGAAATTAAAAAAGGCAAAAGTTGGTTATTTGGAAAGATTAAAAAATGGCAAACCATTAGCTAGAGGGACTAAGAAAAAAAGAGAGAAGACACAGATTACTAAAATCAGAATGAAAAAGAAGACATTCCTACTGACCTTAAAGAAATAAGAGGATTATAAAGGAACACTATGAATAATGGTATATGAACTTAGATGAACCGGACAAATTCTTAGAAAAGCATTAACTAGCAAAACTGACTCAGTGTAACAGGAAATCTAGATAGATCCATAACAAGTAAAACTTCCCACAAAGAAAAGCCTGGGTTCAAATGGCTTCATGTGAATTATACCAAACATTTCAAGAAGAATTAATACCAATCCTTCACTAACTCTTCCAAAAAATGGAAGGGAACAATTCCAAACCCACTTTATGAGACCAATATTACCTAAACTAGACAAAGACATCAGAAGAACACTACAGACCAGTATCCTTATGAATACAGACACAAAATTCTCAACAAAATACTAACAAAGTGGGTTCAGCAACAAATAAAATGCAGCATATACTACAGCCAAATGGAAATTATCTTAGGAATACAAGGTTTTGTATTTCATGTAATACAAAAAATCAATCAATAGAATAAAGAACAACTGCACAATCATCTTAATAGATTCAAAAATGCATTTGACATAATTCAACAAACTAAAAATAGAAGCAAACATCATCAACCCGATAAAGACTCTCTGTGAAAAACTACATCTAACATCATACTTAATGGTAAACAGCTGAATAGCTGAATGTGATCATAAACAGGACAACAATGTCCCTTCTCACTTTCCTTTTTCTCTTTTTTTTTTTTTTTTTTTTTGGATACAGGATCTTGCTTATCACCCAGATTGGAGTACAGTGGTGCAATTTCGGTTCAATGCAACCTCCACCCCGCCAGTTCAAGGGATCCTCCCATCTCAGCCTCCCAAGTAGCTGGGATTACAGGTTTGCGCCACCACGCCTGGCTAATTTTTGTATTTTTTAGTAGAGTCGGGGTTTTACAATGTTGGCCAGGCTGGTCTCAAACTCCTGTCCTCAAGTGAGCCACCCACCTTAGGCTCCCAAAGTGCTGGGATTACAGGAATGGGCCACCATGTCCAGCCATTCCTTCTCACTTCTATTCAACAGTATATTCTACATTTTTGCAAGGGAAATTAGAAAAGGAAAAGAAATACAAAGTATTCAGATAGGAAAGGACAAAGCAAATTTCTATTTGCAAATGATACAATCTCTCTATATAGTTAATGTTATCTTGCATATAAAAAACCCTAAGAAATCCAGGCGCACACACACACACAATTTAGTTCTATTAGAACTAATAAGCTAGTTCAGCAAGATTCAGGATACAAGATCTATATGTGTGTGTTTAAGTCAATTATTTGCATACACTACCAGTAACTATTTCAAAAAGAAATTAAGAAAAAAAATCATTTATAACAGCAAAAATAAGAAAACAGGAATGAAGTTAACAAAAGATGCGTAAAATATGCACACTGAAAACTATAAAACTACAAAACTGAAAGAAACTAAAGAATACATAAATAAATGGGAGGACAACCCATGTTGAAGTATGGAAGACTTAATCTTGCTAATATAGCATTACTCTCCAAATTGATCAACAGATTCAATACAAGACTTACGTAAATTCCATCTGGCTTGTTTTTTCTGAAATGGAAAAGCTGATCCTAAAATTCATTTGGAAATGAATTTGTTTTTCAAAACAATATTGAAAAAGAAGAAAGCTGAGGCACTCACACCTCCTAATTTCAAAACTTACTTCAAAGATACTTTCAAAACTTACTTCAAAGCTATAGTGCTCAAGACAGTATGGTACTGACATTAGGATAGACATTTCCATCAATGGAATAGGACTGACAGTCTAGGAATAAATCCCTACTATAATGGTCAGTTGGTTTTCAATAAGGGTACTAAGACAATGAGTAGAGAATGGTCTTTTCAACAAACAGTGCTGAGACAACTGAATATTCACATGCCAAAGAATGAAGTTGAATCTCTACCTCAGACCATAAACAAAACTTAACTCAAAATGGACTATAAACCTAAATGTAAGTTGTAAAACTATAAAACTGTAAGAAGGAAAGAGGAACATCTTCATGACCTTTGATTTGGCAATGAATTATTAGATATGACACCAAAAGCACAATAGAGAAAAGACAAGAACAGATCATTTGCACTTCATCAAAATTAAAAACTTCTGTGCTTCCAGGGACATCATTAAAAACTCAAAAAGGCAACCAAAGAATGTGAGAAAATATTTACAAACCATTTATATGAAAAGGGATGTGTGTTTACATGTAAACAAATAACCCAATTAAAAAATGGTCAAAGGATTTGAATAGACATTTCTCCAAAGGAGATATACAAATGACCAATAAGTATGCTCAAGAGAAGATGCTCAAAGTCCTTAGTAATTGGGAAAATAAAATCCATAAGATACAGTAAGATACCACTTCACACCCAATGAGATGTCTATAATAAAAAAAGCCAGACAATATTAAGTGTTGTTGAGCAATTGCAACACTCATACATTGCTGGTGGGAATGTAATATGGCCCAGCTGCTTTGGAAAGCAATCTGACAGTTCCCCAAATGGTTTAACATAAAATTATCATACGATCCAGCAAAATTCCAACCCTAGGTATATACCAAGAGAAATGAAAACATATGCTCACACAAAAACATATACACAAATGTATTAGCATCATTATTAATTGCCCCAAAGTGGAAACAACTCAAATGCTCATCAACTGACAAATGGATAAGCAGTATGTGCTATATCCATACAACTGGAATACTATTTGGCCACAAAAAGGAATACAGTACTGACACAGGCTACAACACACATAAGCCTTGAAAACATGAAAGAAGACAGTCTCAAAGGACCATATATTATATCATTCCATTTATATGAAATGTCCAGAATAGGCAAATCTATAGAGATGAAAAGATTAGTGGTTGTCAGAGGCTATAAGGTGGGGGAATTGAGTACTGCTAGTGGGTATGGGGCTTCTTTTTGAGGGTGATGGAATATTCTGGAATTCCACACAGTGATGGTTATCTGGGGATATATTTAAAAACCACTGAAATGAATACTTTATGAATTATATGAATTACAACTTAGTAAAACTATCATTAAAAATACTGCCAGAGGGGTGGCTCCAAGATGGCCGAATAGGAACAGTTTCAGTCTACAGCTCTCAGCATCAGCAGCGCAGAAGACAGGTGATTTCTGCATTTCCAACTGAGGTACTGGGTTCATCTCACTAGGGCTTGTCGGACAGTGGGTGAGGGTCAGTGGGTGCAGCCCACCAAGTGTAAGCCGAAGCAGGGCGAGGCATCACCTCACCTGGGAAGCGCAAGGGGTCAGGAAATACCCTTTCCTACCCAAGGGAAGCTGTGACAGATGGCACCTGGAAAATCGGGTCATTCTCACCCTAATACTGTGCTTTTCCAACGGTCTTAGCAAATGGCACACCAGGAGATTATATCCCACACCTGGCTTGGAGGGTCTCATACCCACGGAGCCTCGCTCATTGCTAGCACAGCAGTCTGAGACTGAACTGCAAGGCGGCAGCAAGGATGGGGGAGGGGTGCCCGCCATTGCTGAGGCTTGAGTAGGTAAACAAAGTGGCCAGGAAGCTCGAACTGGGTGGAGCCCACCACAGCTCAAGGAGGCCTGCCTGCTTCTGTAGACTCCACCTCTGGTGGCAGGGCATAGCTCAACAAAAGGCTGCAGAAACCTCTGCAGACTTAAATGTCCCTGTCTGACAGGTTTGAAGAGAGTAGTGGTTCTCCCAGCACGGAGTTTGAGATCTGAGAACGGACAGACTGCCTCCTCAAGTGGGTCCCTGACCCCTGAGTAGCCTAACTGGGAGGCAACCCCCAGTAGGGGCAGACTGACACCCCCCACGGCCGGGTACCCCTCTGAGATGAAGCTTCCAGAGGAACGATCAGGCAGCAACATCTGCTGTTTAGCAATATTCGCTGTTCTGCAGCCTCCACTGCCTGATACCCAGGCAAACAGGGTCTGGAGTGCACCTCCAGCAAACTCCAACAGACCTGCAGCTGAGGGTCCTGACTGTTGGAAGGAAAACTAACAAACAGAAAGGACATCCACATCAAAATCCCATCTGTACATCACCATCATCAAAGACCAAAGGTAGATAAAACCACAAAGATGGGGAAAAAAACAGAGCAGAAAAGTTGAAAATTCTAAAAATCGGAGCACCTCTCCCCCTCCAAAGGAACACAGCTCCTTGCCAGCAACGGAACAAAGCTGGACAGAGAATGACTTTGACGAGTTGAAAGAAGAAGCCTTCAGAAAATCAAGCTTCTCCAAGCTAAGGGAGGAAGTTTGAACCCATCGCAAAGAAGCTAAAAACCTTGAAAAAAGATTAGACGAAAGGCTAACTAGAATAACCAGTGTAGAGAAGTCCTTAAATGACCTGATGGAGCTGAAAACCATGGCACGAAACTATGTGACAAATGCACAAGCTTCACTTGCCGATTCGATCACGTGGAAGAAAGGATATCGTGATTGAAGATGAAATGAATGAAATGAAGCAAGAAGTTTAGAGAAAAAAGAGTAAAAAGAAATGAACAAAGCCTCTAAGAAATATGGGACTATGTGAAAAGATCAAATCTACGTCCGATTGGTGTACCTGAAAGAAATGGGGAGAATGGAACCAAATTGGAAAACACTCTGCAGGATATTATCTAGGAGAACTTCCCCAACCTAGCAAGGAAGGCCAACATTCAAATTCAGGAAATACAGAGAACGGCACAAGGATACTCCTCGAGAAGAGCGACTCCAAGACACATAATTGTCAGATTCACCAAAGTTGAAATGAACTAAAAAATGTTAAGGGCAGCCAGAGTGAAAGGTCGGGTTACCCACAAAGGGAAGCCCATCAGATTAACAGCGGATCTCTCGGCAGAAACTCTACAAGCCAGAAGAGAGTTGGGGCCAATATTCGACATTCTTAAAGAAAAGACTTTTCAACCAAGAATTTCATATCCAGCCAAACTAAGCTTCATAAGTGAAGGAGAAATAAAATCCATTACAGGCAAGCAAATGCTGAAAGATTTTGTCAGCACCAGGCCTGCTCTACAAGAGCTCCTGAAGGAAGCACTAAACATGGAAAGGAACAACCGGTACCAGCCACTGAAAAACATGCCAAACTGTAAAGACCATCGATGCTAGGAAGAAACTGCATCAACTAACGAGCAAAATAACCAACTAACATCATAATGACAGGATCAAATTCACACATAACAATATTAACCTTAAACGTAAATGGGCTAAATGCTCCAATTAAAAGACACAGACTGGCAAATTGGATAAAGAGTCAAGCCTCATCAGTGTGCTGTATTCAGGAGACCCATCTCACGTGCAGAGACACACATAGGCTCAAAATAAAGGGATGGAGGAAGATCTACCAAGCAAATGGAAAACAAAAAAAGGCGGGGGTTGCAATCCTAGTTTCTGATAAAACAGACTTTAAACCAACAAACATCAAAAGAGACAAAGAAGGCCATTACATAATGGTAAAGGGATCAATTCAATAAGAAGAGCTGACTATCCTAAATACATATGCACCCAATACAGGGGCACCCAGATTCATAAAGCAAGTCCTTAGAGACCTACAAAGAGACTTAGACTCCCACACAATAACAATGGGAGACTTTAACACCCCACTGTCAACATTAGACAGATGAACGAGACAGAAAGTTAAAAAGGATATTCAGGACTTGAACTCAGCTCTGTACCAAGCAGACCTAATAGACATTTACAGAACTCTCCACCCCAAATCAACAGAATATACATTCTTCTTAGCACCACATCACACTTATTTCAAAATTGACCACATGGTTGGAAGTAAAGCACTCCTCAGCAAATGTAAAAGAACAGAAATTATAACAAACTGTCTCTCAGACCACAGTGCAATCAAACTAGAATGCAGGATTAAGAAACTCACTCAAAACCGCTCAACTACACGGAAACTGAACAATCTGCTCCTGAATGACTACTGGGTACATAATGAAATGAAGGTAGAAATAAAGACGTTCTTTGAAACCAATGAGAACAAAGACACAACATACCAGAATCTCTGGGACACATTTAAAACAGTGTGTAGAGGGAAATTTATAGCATGATATACCCACAAGAGAAAGCAGGAAAGATCTAAAATTGACACCCTAACATCACAATTAAAACAACTAAAGAAGCAAGAGCAAACACATTAAAAAGCTAGCAGAAGGCAAGAAATGACGAAGATCAGAGCAGAACTGAAGGCGACAGAAATACAAAAAACCCTCAAAAGATCAATGAATCCAGGAGCTGGTTTTTTGAAAAGATCAACAAAATTGACAGACTGCTAGCAAGATTAATAAAGAAGAAAAGAGAGAAGAATCAAATAGATGCAATAAAAACTGATAGAGGGGATATCACCACCGATCCCACAGAAATAAAACTGCCATCAGAGAATACTATAAACACCTCTACGCAAATAAACTAGAAAATCGAGAATAAATGGATAAATTCCTGGACATACACACTCTCCCAAGACTAAACCAGGAAGAAGTTGAATCCCTGAATAGACCAATAACAGGCTCTAAAATTGAGGCAATAATAGCCTACCGACCAAAAAAAGTCTGGGACCAGACAGATTCACAGCTGAATTCTACCAGAGGTACAAGGAGGAGCTGGTACCATTCCTTCTGAAACTATTCCAATCAATAGAAAAAGAGGGAATCCTCCCTAAGTCATTTTATGAGGCCAACATCATCCTGATACTAAAGCCTGGCAGAGACACAACAAAAAAAGAGAATTTTAGACCAATATCCCTGATGAACATCGATGCAAAAATCCTCAATAAAATACTGGCAAACCGAATCCAGCAGCACATCAAAAAGCTTATCCACCATGATCAAGTGGGCTTCATCCCTGGGATGCAAGGCTGGTTCAACATATGCAAATCAACACACGTAATCCATCATATAAACAGAATCAAAGACAAAAACCACATGACCACATGATTGTCTCAATAGATGCAGAAAAGGCCTCTGACAAAATTCAACAGCCCTTCATGCTAAAAACTCTCAATAAATTAGGTATTAATGGGACATATCTCAAAATAATAAGACCTATTTATGACAAACCCACAGCCAATATCATACTGAATGGGCAAAAACTAGAAGCACTCCCTTTGAAAACTGGCACAAGACAAGGATGTCCTCTCTCACCACTCCTATTCAACATAGTGTTGGAAGTTCTGGCCAGGGCAATCAGGCAGGAGAAAGAAATAAAGGGTATTCAGTTAGGAAAAGAGGAAGTCAAATTGTCCCTGTTTGCAGATTACATGATTGTATATTTAGAAAACCCCATCATCTCAGCCCAAAATCTCCTTAAGCTGATAAGCAGCTTCAGCAGTCTCAGGACACAAAATCAATGTGCAAAAATCACAAGCATTCTTAAACACCAATAACAGACAAACAGAGAGCCAAATCATGAGTGAATTCCCATTCACAATTGCTTCAAAGGAATAAAAAACCTAGGAATCCAACTTACAAGGGATGTGAAGGACCTCTTCAAGGAGAACTACAAACCACTGCTCAATGAAATAAAAGAGGCCACATACAAACAGAAGAACATTCCATGCTCATGCATAGGAAGAACCAGTATCGTGAAAATGGCCATACTGCCCAAGGTAATTTGTAGATTCAATGCCATCCCCGTTAAGCTACCAATGACTTTCTTCACAGAATTGGAAAAAACTACTTTAAAGTTCATATGGAACCAAAAAAGAGCCCGCATTGCCAAGACAATCCTAAGCAAAAAGAACAAAGCTGGAGGCATCACGCTACCTGACTTCAAACTATACTACAAGGCTACAGTAACCAAAACATCACGGTACTGGTACCAAAACAGAGATATAGACCAATGGACCAGAACAGAGCCCTCGGAAATAATACCACACATCTACAGCCATCTGATATTTTACAAACCTGACAAAAAATGGGGAAAGGATTCCCTATTTAATAAATGGTGCTGGGAAAACTGGCTAGCCATATGTAGAAAGCTGAAACTGGCTCCCTTCCTTACACCTTATACAAAAATTAATTCAAGATGGATTAAAGACTTAAATGTTAGACCTAAAACCATCCTTATAAACCCTAGAAGAAAATCTAGGCAATACCATTCAGGACACAGGCATGGGCAAGGACTTCATGTCTCAAACACCAAAGCAATGGCAACAAAAGCCAAAATAGACAATTGGGATCTAATTAAACTAAAGAGCTTCTGCACAGCAAAAGAAACTACCATCAGAGTGAACGGACAACCTACAGAATGGGAGAAAATTTTTGCAATCTATTTATCTGAGAAAGGGCTAATATCCAGAATCTACAAAGAACTCAAACAAACTTACAAGAAAAAAGCAAACAGCCGGGCACGGTGGCTCACACCTGTAATCCCAGCAGTTTGGGAGGCCAAGGCGGGTGGATCACGAGGTCAGGAGATCGAGACCATCCTGGCTAACACGGTGAAACCCCGTCTCTATTAAAAATACAAAAAATTTAGCCGGGTGTGGTGGCGGGCACCTGTACTCCCAGCTACTCGGGAGGCTGAGACAGGAGAACGGCGTGAACCCGGGAGGCGGAGCTTGCAGTAAGCTGAGATCGCGCCACCGCACTCCAGCCTGGGCAACAAAGCGAGACTCCATCTCAAAAAAACAAACAAACAAAAACCCCAAAAAACAAACAACCCCATCAAAAAGTGGGCAAAGGATATAAACAGACACTTCTCAAAAGAAGACATTTATGCAGCAAACAGACACATGAAAAAATGCTCATCATCACTGGCCATCAGAGAAATGCAAATCAAAACCACAATCAAAACCATCTTGCACCAGTTAGAATGGCAATCATTAAAAAGTCAGGAAACAACAGGTGTTGGGGAGGATGTGGAAAAAGAGGAACACTTTTACACTGTTGGTGGCACTGTAAACTAGTTCAACCATTGTGGAAGACTGTGTGGCGATTCCTCAAGCATCTAGAACTAGAAATACCATTTGACCCAGCCATCCCATGACTGGGTATATACCCAAAGGATTATAAATCATGCTGCTATAAAGACACATGCACACGTATGTTTACTGCAGCACTATTCACAATAGTAAAGACTTGGAACCAACCCAAATGTCCATCGATGATAGACTGGATTAAGAAAATGTGGCACATATAACCATGGAATACTATGCAGCCATAAAAAAGGATGAGTTCATGTCCTTTGTAGGGACATGGATGAAGCTGGAAACCATCATTCTCAGCAAACTATCGCAAGGACAAAAAAACAAAAACAAAAACAAAAAACCGCATGTTCTCACTCATGGGTGGGAACTGAACAATGAAAACACATGGACCCAGGGTGGGGAACATCACACACTGGGGGCTGTCGTGGAGTTGGGGGAGGCGGGGCGGCGTAGGGATGGCATTAGGAGATATAACTAATGTAAATGACGAGTTAATGGATGCAGCACACCAACATGGCACACGTATACATATGTAACAAACCTGCACGTTGTGCACATGTACCCTGGAACTTAAAGTATAATAAAGAAAACAAAAAAAAAAAAAGAAAGAAAAGAGCTTCAGGATCAAGAGTGGCCTAAAGTACAGCGGTCTGGATAATTCAAGTGTTGAATCAGATCTTTCCCTGCTGCTGTGTTCCCCAAATAATAATATGGGCCCTCTGTACAGATGCCAACTCCACTGGCCCACCAGTATTTGAAAAGGATGCCATGGGGAGTTATTTCTGCTACTCTTTTGAAAAAATAATTCACTTATGAGATGGAGGTGGAAATTCACAGAGAATTGACAGGTATGGGTTATTTCTTGTAGGGCCTCAGAATAGAGCAATGCCAAGCACCCTTTGGGGGCCTGGTCTTGTGCTACTGATCTTACTGGTCGTACAGAAGGGCTGCTCCCATTGGCTCTTGGGTGGGATGGTAAATTTGCTAAACCAGGTTCACTGCACCTTCCCCTCACAAAGGAGTATATATGCCTGGAGTGGCTCCATTGCTAGGCTCCATTTCCAGCACCTACCAATTGGCACTGTGTATTTTTAAAAGAACAACATTGAGGCTCCTTGCCTCCTTTCAAACTGTGAGAGAGAGAAAGTTTCTATTCAGTGTTCTAAATGCTATCTGCTTAGTTTGATAGGGTTGTAGTGACTATCATAGGTGTTTTATTGAAGTCCAAAGTATCCCAGAAAATGTACATTCCTCTCTTTTCTTATTAAATGGTGCACAGGAAAAAAAAAATACTGCCAGAAAGACAATCTTTTTCTTCTCTCCCAGGGGAAAATCAGGTAAATAAATAATTATAAAAAATCAGAGGTTTGTGTGGCATGAAGAACGAATGAAATATTGATTGTAGAATGTGGAGGTGTGAATTAAGCTTTGAAACATAAAACTGCTGCAAGAGTTTTGATGCGTTCCCCCCAAAACCTCATGTTCAAAACTGATCCCCATGTTGGAGATGGGGCCTAATGAGAGGTGTCTGTGTCATGGGGCTGGGTCCCTCATGAATGGCTTGGTGCCATCCTCACGGTAATGAGTGAGTTCTCTCTCTATGATTAATAGTTCCCATGAGAGCTGGCTGTTAAAAAGAGCATGGGCCGGGCACAGTGGCTCACATCTGTAATCCCAGCACTTTGGGAGGCTGAGGTGGGCAGATCACGAGGTCAGGAGATCAAGACCATCCTGGCTAACACAGTGAAACCCTGTTTCTACTAAAAATACAAAAAAATTAGCCGGGCGTGGTGGCGGGCACCTGTAGTCCCAGCTACTCGGGAGGCTGAGGCAGGAGAATGGCGTGAACCCAGGAGGTGGAGCTTGCAGTGAGCCAAGATCGCACCACTGCACTTCAGCCTGGGCGACAAAGCGAGACTCCGTCTCAGAAAAACAAAAAAAAGAGCATGGCCCCTTCTCTCTCCCACTCTTGCTATGTGGTCTCTACACACACTGGCGCTCTTTCCTTTTCACTGTGAATGGAAGCAGCCTGAGGCCCTCACAAGATGCAGATACTGGCAGTATGCTTCTTATACAAACTGCAGAACTGTGAGCCAAATAAACCCTTTTCTTTATAAATTACCCACCCTTGGGTATTCCTTTATATGGCAACAAACAGACTAAAACAACTTCTAAGAATGTTGAGGGCATTCTGATCTTGGTGAAAGTAAATTCACTTAAGTATCCTTTATTCAGAAACTGAACTTTGTTAAACTGAAGAAACTATTACTATAACTAAAGTTTTATTTTTATTGCAAAAAGTTCCTAGGGAGCTAAAAGAGTACCCATTTATTTCAATTGCACCATCCCAGACCAACTCTATTCATAATTTAGACAAAATTGGAAACCTAATACATAATACCCGGAAATTGTTGATTCTAAGATAACACACTGATGCATGCAATGGAAACCAGAAATCATAAGCCTCATATTCTTTACCTCAAAGACACTGAGAAAATAACATTAAGCCAGACTGATGTAAAAGTTTCTTTTTGATGGAGTTCGAGAAAGTAAAAATTAGCTTATACTGAGAAAGCAAAATTCTGCCCTTCCACACCTCAAGCTAGAATAGACACAAATAAAACCCACTGAAAAGTTAACAGCAAACAATATTTCTTCTAAGGTCATTCTGCAGCTGTAAAATGTCATAATTACCCGTTTTGAGCAACTACTGCTTTCTTACTCATTATGACACCTCATCTTTTAAAGTCATAGGCTGTCAGAAATTGTGTAGTCTGAAATCATATCAGAAAGAACGAAAGTAACTTTGATGCTGAGAAGCAGTTATCTGCAACTCAGATGCAGACTTTCACATGAGGGGTTTCTGAATATGTAATTTTACATTTAACTTTGTATTTTCCAAGGAAATAGGATCCCAGGTCCATTATGCAGTCTGGACATGGCATTGACTCTTTTATACAGAGCCTATTTTGCTTTCAGTCTATCACATCACTGATCTCACTGAAATTTCATCAGAATTCCCTCCTTCCTCAAGATTATATGATAACCCAGTCGGGTGCCATGGCTCATGCTCGTAATCCCAGCATTTTGGGAGGCTGAGGTGGGCGGATCACTTGAGGTCAGGAGTTGGAAGACCAGCTTG
This sequence comes from Chlorocebus sabaeus, assembly GCF_047675955.1. Taxonomy (NCBI): domain Eukaryota; kingdom Metazoa; phylum Chordata; class Mammalia; order Primates; family Cercopithecidae; genus Chlorocebus; species Chlorocebus sabaeus. Next base: position 15,922,675 of record NC_132919.1, on the reverse strand, counting down.
GCCAACATGGTGAAACCCCGTCTATACTAAAAATCCAAAAATTAGCCGGACATAGAGGTGGGTGCCTAGTCCCAGCTACTGGGAGGTTTTTAAAGGCTTCTTATTATCTCCTGTTCATCTTGAGGTTATGCTTATCTAGTTGTTTGTTGTTGGGAAATTAAGTTGTTCACCAAAAGTTACAACATACATACTGGCACTATGATACTCACTGTCCATGACCTCACTGGTTTTAGTTTGTGACTTCACTAGCATGTAAGTGTCTTAATCTTACATATGTCAGAAAATATCAAGACTCTTTGTCTTGATGTGTTCCTTTTGGGTCTGATTATAACAATCATGCAATAAGAGTTCTTCATCAATCTTCTATAGTTTCTTTGTTAGACCTTTGCACTAAAAAACATGTACCTGTAAAATAAAAGACATTTAGCATTGAAAGTTCTTCTTTTAAAGGACTATGCTACAAACAAACAAACAAACAAACAAAAAAAAAAAACCACTAATTGAAAATGTCAGCCGGGCACAGTGGCTCATGTCTGTAACCCAGCACTTTGGGAGGCTGAGGCAGGCAGGTCACCTGAGGTCAGGAGTTCAAGACCAGCCTGGCCAACACGGTGAAACCCCATCTCTACTGAAAATACAAAAATTAGCTGGGCGTGGTAGTAGGTGCCTGTAATCCCGGCTACTTGGGAGGCTGAGGCAGGAGAATCGCTTGTACCTGGGAGGCAAAGGTTGCAGTGAGCTGAGATTGTGCCACTGCACTCCAGCCTGGGTGACAGAGTGAGACTTCATCTCAAGGAAAAAAAAAAAAAAAGAAAATGTCAACAATAGTTATAAGAAAATCAAGCAAATAAAAAACCAATTAAATTAAATTAATAACTTATTGATAGTTATCATCAAATCATTGGTTCTATTCAAACTAACATTAAACTAAGCTATGTTCAGTATGTATAAAAAAAAGGATGCAGAATTTAGGAAAGAGCCAGACGGAATTAATCTTCTACCAGGGACTCCCTGTCAGAACAAAAATAAACCATACGAATTGTACACCATGCCAAAAAGTATGGCATTTTCCTAAGGTTCATGGTTCAAAGTCTAAAACTATGAATATTTCTACCTTAAGTTTTTAAGAATCTAAGTTATCATATCTTAAAAAAATTGAAAAATCATTTCAAAAATATTATGTATAAAACTGAATCTCAGAATGTATTTTCTCATAGAAGCAAAAGTAAAAACCACATTTTACATAAAACATCTCTGGAATAAAACCAACCTTCAAAGGATAATCTTAAAAAATTTAAAAACATAATTCTTCTAAAAGCATAGTGAATACTTGTCAAAGATTTACTTAAGTCATTAATGAGGGATCAGCAGCTAGACAAGACAAGTTTAAAGGAGATGCAAGAAACCGATATACAGATAGTGGAAAAAAGAATGCTGGAATAAGACTGCAAAATTAGACACAAACCTGATTAATGTCCTACAGGACAGTAATACCATAGCTTTGGGGATTATCTTTTATCCTAGCAAAAATAATTGCAACGTTTCAATCTTGTACAAGTTAATATCTTTCAGGATCTAAATATTAATTAATAGTAAATGGTAAGTCAAACAACATAACCCTCCCCTGCTATGTCAGATAACCCTTAGACAGGCTTGTTAATACAGTGGTCTAATATGACTCTGAAATGGCCTACATTTATCTTTTATTTATTTCTAAGTTTTGGATAATTTTTCTCATCACAACAAATTTCTGATTTTTACTTTTTCTGGAAAAATCAAGTGGATTCAGTACTCACAAATAAGAAAGCCTTAATAAATAAAATGAAATAAAATATCTAAACCAATTTAAACTCATCTTAACACGATTTCCACAATGTTGATGTACTCTTGGTATTTTTTAATGGCACAGCACTGGGTCTTACGATGCAGCACAAGCATCAGACTATGTGATGATAGAATATTTTACCATTAGTAATCATGATGTGACTGTCTGGCTAGATTAGCGCTGCCACCTCTGAGAGAAATGAAATGTTAAATTGATGCCACCAGCCCTGGGGCTACCATACCAATCAAATAATCATTGTGAACTCGCAATTAACTGGTAACATTGAGAATCAGAGGCAGTAAAATAGGCATTTTCTCTGTATTCACTGTATGTACAACTGTAGGTATTACCTTTACCAATTTTGTTTCTTCTGCATGAAGGTGAAGATCTTCATCTGGCTGGGTAACTTCAGGGCTCTGAAAGGATACAGGATAAGATCACTCAGTGATAGGCTGCCTATGACCTACAGCAGAGCCTCAACGAGCACCACCAATCCACTGTGGATGCAGTGTATATGGGATGACCTCGTCTACTGTTTAACTTAGGGCTGAAATCAAAGTCCCATTGTAACATGCAATCATAATCTTTCACTTTGTTTGGGACAATGACAAACACATGTAAGATTGAGAAAGATATAACTGCTTTTAACAAAGAACCTATTGAAACAAAAATAAACTTACAATAAAGGGCCTTCAGACACTACGCAAGTCTGCTTTTTCATATTGGGATGAAATCTATTTCTCAGAAAGTATTTATCTTGCTCAAGAATAATATTCAAAACCTACTATCTGTTTTCTACAATTGAAAAATCATTATAGTGTTTGGTGGGGGGATATGGCTCAGCAGTCACTCAGGAAATATTTCAGCAACCTCTCATAACATTGTTTCCTTCCAAAACTTAGAAACTGTATCTCCATGAGGGCCTTATTTATTTATTTATTTATTTATTTATTTATTTATTTATTTTTGAGACAGAGTCTCACTCTGTCACTGCCTAGGCTGGAGTGCAGTGGGGCAATCTTGGCTCACTGCAACCTCTGTCTCCCAGGTTCAAGTGATTCTCCTGTCTCAGCCCCGAGTAGCTGGGACTACAGGCACGCACCACCATGCAGGCTAATTTTTTGTACTCTTTTTTGTAGAGACAGAGTTTCGCCATGTTGCCCAGGCTGGTCTTGAACTCCTGGGCTCAGATACTCTGCTGACCTCAGCCTCCCAAAGCGCTAGGATTGTAGGCATGAGCCACCACACCCAGCCCATGAGGGCCTGATTTTATAAATGAAATGATATTTTACTTTATCTTCTAGTAATAGTTATCCATTTCAGATTTTGTGCCATTTAAAAAAATTATGGATAATAAAACTACATATTTAAAGATCATTATGAAAAAATGTCAGACTAACTCTCCCTCAACAACTTCTTGCCTAAAAATGCACAAATATTCAGATTCCAGAAAATTAATGATGATGTGAATCTTCAATCTCTGATAGAGACGGGTTGATCCGGTGATACATGACTAGACAAATACGGTTGTACCCAGTGATCAAGGGCAACATTTTGGTTTTATTTATCTTTTCAAGGGTATGTTTTAAGCACTATTTACATGTCACATGTTCTGGCTACAAAGAATAAAAGACCAGAATCACAGGTTATTATAGATCATTACTATAACAAACTATTTTTGTTGGTATTCTCTTTCTTCGGAATCTGTTTTAAAAAGTCACTGCTAAAGCACAGCTTTTATCACATTAATACTAATCCCAAGGACACTCAAACACACATACACATTTCAATGCCTTCAGGGAAACATTAAAAGATTCATCTCAAGTATCTAAGTTCCAGCCCTATCTGTCACAACTTTCCAGCTTGAATCACAAGCTCACCCCCTGTTCTCTGCCTCTGAAGCCTTGCCCTTAAACCCCTTTCTCACCTGAACTATCTTCACAAATACTTTATGACAATTAAAATCCCATTTGTAATTCAGTACCAGCTTAAATCTAGCTATCCTCATGAACTTTCTATGACCAGTTTAGCCCACACTATCGTCCCATTTCTTTCTTTTCATAGTACTCATCATCTTTATCATACTGATAAGCAACTATTATTCACCTAAATAATGTAATTATTACTTTTGTACATTTTACCTCAATGAAACTGTAAATTCCCTACAGCCAAGCACTGTCTTAAACATATTCTCTCAATATAATCTATTAAATCTGATCACTTCTTAATGGGTAGAAAAGAGATCACTGACAGTGGCACAAGGAGAATGGCTCCTATAAATCAGGGCTGGGGTATGTGTTTGTGTACATATATTTTCGCCAAAATTTCCTAAATAAAATTTTCCAATTGAAAAATATTCCACTCTGCTGTCCCATAAATAACTGAAATTTCCCGGGAACAATACAAATTTAATATCAAAATTAAAGATGCCTGTCATAACTAATGACAGCTCAGATATTTTCTGAAAGATCATGTGTCCTGATATTTGGTTAAGTAAGTATAGTGAATCCTCCCATAGTTTACTGCCTTTACTGTGAACTCAATTTTCATGGGTCTATTTAGTTGAGTTCCCAGAAGCGGTGTCGGGGAAGTAGAGAAGTCACAAGCCTTCGGGAAAAGTAAACATGCTCTCAAACCAAGAGAGTAGGTCAAAAACAGGGAATCCCAACTTACCAGAGGTCCAACTGAAAAAAACACAGCAGCCATAATCTCTGCCTCTGGCTTCCCCTCTCTGGAAAGAGTGGAGTCTTACAAAGACATATCTAAGGAAGAGAATAAGCCATGAAAACCAATCCTGCCTGGGGAATTTCAGACTTACTAAGTTGGAATCCTGACATAGAAGTAAGCATGGCCTCCCTAAGGAAGCACAAGAGTAACCCTTAAGATTAGTGAAGGACAAAGACCCTTGCTCCTGTAGAGCTCGAGATTTTAGCACTGTTAACTATAGTCACAACTAACAGGCTAGCCATTGTACAAGGAGGTTTTAAAATATTTTCTCATGTTATTTTCACATCAACCTAATAGGAATAATATTCTCATTCCATAGATGAGGAAACTGAGTCTACAAAAATTAAACTACCCACGGCCATGCAAATACATGACTCCAAATCAATCTAATTCCAAAGCCCATACCTTTACCACTGAATCAACATGCTGTGTGAAGTACAACAAAATAATACGTCAATCTTTCTTTGCCATAATTACTCACTCATCTAACAATTACATATTCTAAGAATCTCCTTTTCTTGCCTTTCCCACGAAGAGTCAATTTCTTAATATTTTCAGAGATCTGTTTCGTGTAAAGAGAACACTACAACTTCAAAATTTAAATGATATTGGAAGTCTTGACTTACCCCCTCCCAATCTGATATTCAAATAGATCTTTATCCTTTCTATATCAGGCAAACTTAAATAAAAAGGAAGCAGGTATAATAATAATAATAATAATAGAAGAGACATGAAATTCAGTGCACAAAGCATTAAGCTGTAGTCTTTCTATACTGAAAAAAAGTATATACCTAATAAAAGTTTTATACTATGGAGGAACAGGGTGACAGAGATCTTTTCCAGGGATGCTTGGGCACTGCTTTTCTACCTTTGGCTAATGGTATGTATGGCCTTGCTGAGGCTGAGTTTGGTTCAAGAACCAGGAGTGCCTGATGTAGGATATCAAACAGTCCAGATTGTTAATGTAAATTCTTCTAGGATGGTAATATTAGCCTCATGAATAAAAGGGCAGTGACATAGTAAGTATTGAGTTTTTGAGAAACTCTGCCTTGTGCAAAAAGTGTTATAAGCAATTATATGGTCCTGCAGCTAGGGCCTTTGTTATGCTTAAACATGTGGAATCTGCTCCTTCCCTGAATGTGCACCTTGCTTCTCATAAGGTTCAGTAGCTTTGCTCAATAAACATAGCAGAACTCAATCTAACCTTACAGTGTCTAACAATCAGAAGCTCATCTGAAAAGGTATTTGAAGTACTTAGCCATTATTCTTTGAAAAACAAGAATATTAATATATAAAGCAAGGTTATCATGAATGCAAAGAATATTAGAGATACAAAAATTAAATAATTAAATAGATATGGGTATACTGAAACTTATACTGTCAGATTAATGTACTAACTCAAGGAGGAGACCAGGGTTTAGTTAAATCAAGAAAACACGTAAATATCTTGGCTGGGCATGGTGGTTCACACCTGTCATCCCAGCACTTTGGAAGGTTGAGGCAGGCAGAGCACCTGAGGTCAGGAGTTCGAGACCAGCCTGGCTGACATGGTGAAACTCCGTCCCTACTAAAAAATACAAAACAATCAGCCAGGCATGGTGGCGCACACCTGTAGTCCCACCTACTCGGGAGGCTGAGGCACGAGAATTGCTTGAACTTGGGAGGTGGAGAGACTGCATCACTGCACTCCAGCCTGGGCGACACAGCGAGACTCCGTCTCAAAAAAAAAAAAAAAAAAAAAAAAAAAAAGCGAGTATCTTAAAAATGTAGAGTGGTTTCTTTCATGACACTGGGGCTTTCTTAGGCAAAATGAAAAGGTTTTGGTGGAAGAGAAACAATGAGAAGTTGAGGGAGGAAAGCAGTGCAGTGTGGAGATAAAAGAGGTAAAGAAAGAATAGTCTGAGGGGATTCCTGTATTGAAGCCTCAAGGTAACCAACCAGTAAGTGGTTCTGCCTTATACCAGTGTTTCTCTAGATTTTTCTGTTATACAGCCTTTTGCAAATCTAATGAAAATTATGACTCCTCTCCCATTTTCTAATGAAAACACTCCATGTATAATTAGAGGGGTCTCAAATAACTAAGAATGCAAAAAACTCACTGGATATTCTTATTAAAAAAGAAATTCTTTGGCTCCATCCAAGATCAAAATCAGGATCTCCAGATGTGAGGCACAGAAATACACATCGCTTGGTGGCCGGGCGCGGTGGCTCAAGCCTGTAATCCCAGAACTTTGGGAGGCCGAGATGGGCGGATCACGAGGTCAGGAGATCGAGACCATCTTGGCTAACACGGTGAAACCCTGTCTCTACTAAAAAATACAAAAAACTAGCCGGGCGAGGCGGCGGGCGCCTGTAGTCCCAGCTACTCAGGAGGCTGAGGCAGGAGAATGGCGTAAACCCGGGAGGCGGAGCTTGCAGTAAGCCGAGATCCGGCCACTGCACTCCAGCCTGGGTAACCGACCAAGACTCCGTCTCAAAAAAAAAAAAAAAAAAAAAGGAAATACACATCGCTTGAACAAGTACACCTCAAGAAATATTTAGTTTAATATGTTAACATATTAATTATATAAAATGGAATATGTTAAATTATATAATGTTTTAGTTTTAGTGTAGTATTTTAAGAAATACTGTCCTGATACACAATAGGGATTCTGAAGGGTGAAGGTGGGTGGAGAATAAGGAATTACTTAATGGGTGTAATGTACATTATTCTGGGGATGGATACCCTGAAAGCCCTGATCTCACCACTACATAATCTATGCATAACAGTAAAACTTAACTTTTTTGGGGGTATGGACCCATCTGAGAATCTGACCTTGTCCGCAGAATAATGCACATGCATATATGATGTTGCATATTACTTCAGAGAGCTTGAAAACTGACTTTCCCTCCCAAGCCCATACACTGACCCCCAAGTTTTACAAGGTTGCAAAGAAAAAAAATGAGCCAAGAATATTGCACACCCCCAAGCCCCCGAACACTGAAGTAGACGTACAAAGAGCAACATAAGGCATTTTCAATTCCTCAGGTCTAGAGTAACGGTTTTCTGCATCTTTAACATTTATCAAGAGTGAGCTCATTTAAAAAATACTTGTAAATATTAATAAACTCCGTGAGAATACTTCATCTAAATTATGCTAGTAATATATGTTTAACAACCAAACTGCAATAAACACCTTGTTTTATTTTATAATCAGAATGAACAATATTTAACATTTAATATATTCAGCTTGATCTCAATTGTGTAAATATAATGCATAGAAAAAAAGACTGCGAGTAAGCCAAAACTCTACTGAGACCTCTGACACTTGGGGCTGTGATGCTTACCCTTCTTTCTGCTTTTCTGTACTTTCCAAGTAGACAAGAAGCAGTATCTACATATACATAGGAGTCTGGAATAGGAATAAAATCCCAGAGCGGCTGGTCACAGCCCCAGGTTCTAACCGTGGTTTGGCTACTGTAGAACTGTGACTACAGGCAAGTCACTTGAGCACAATGAATCAGCTATTAGTACATGAGAGTAACCACATTATATATTTCTACTATCCCCTTTGTCATTATGCAGAAGATATCTAGGCCAATATTCCCCAGATATAATTTCCCTAGATATTTACAAGCTCTGTCTTTCCAGCTATTGCAAAAGTATCCAGAGACTGAAGGAGAAACTTTACTTGTTTAGCTTCCTTGGCCAGTGTAGTTATTTAGAAATAACGAAGGGTCCATGTTTTTGCTAAGAATCTCAGCGCCATGCACCAGTCCAGCATTTCCCAATCAATGCAATAACACCATTGTCATGACAGGGAGTGACAAGTGATTAAAAGGTGATTACAGTATTTGAAATGCTACATTTCAGGAAAAGCTGCCTCGGTTACTGAGTAGCGCTGGTCCCCCGATGTGAAACCTAGTTTCATCCCTGCCAGTTCAGAAGCCAGAGCGGGCATGGACATGCTTCTGCCAACCTCGCCCTCTTTCCCTAACTGCTCTCCTCTACCCACTCCGGGTATGCCCTCCTCAGGGCCAGCAAGGCGCGGGGCTGGGAAGACAGGAAAGGTCGGGTCAGGGGCCCGCCCGTCCTACTCGAATCCCAGCTCACGCCCCGCACCCGGCTCTTTTTAACCCCAGCGCCGCCAGGCCCGCCAGGGAAGAGGTTCCTGGGTTCGGACCCGGGTTAAGAGGCCTCAGAGGGCACGGGGCCCGACCTATGAGGTGGGCCGGCTGGTGACTGAACCCACACTCGAGAAGGAGGCCCAGCCCCAATCGCCTCTCAGGGGTGGGCGGGTCCGCTCAGGGTCTGGGGCTATAGAGGGAACGGCCACGCCCCAGACGCCGCCGGGAGCCAAGCGCCAAGGGAGGGGCGGCGGGCAACCGAGGCCAGGCGCCCGGGACAACGAGTACCTGGCGGCAGAACTGAGGACAACTGAGGGCACTCGCAGAGCCAGGCACGGACGCTTCCAGCAATGGCGGCGGTTCGGCGGGGCCGGCCTCCAGGCAGGGCATTGCGCCTGCGCAGCCGGAGCGTCGGAACTACAGTGCCCAGAATCCTCAGCGCCTGAGCACCCCCACCCCTTTTGTCTGCGTTAGTGAAGGAATTGGCTCTTTCGGGGTGCGAAAAAATGCCAATTGGATATACTTCTGTTGAGAAGCCTTGACTATGTGTCAAAAGCAGTAGCACTAGAGATACAAATAATGACACAACCCTTGCCTTGGAACATTTAGGTGGGACGAAAGAAAGCCATTGAGAGAACAGATAGATGTGACCCAGACAAATATGTGAACAAGTGCTCGGAAACACTATTTCTGAACAATTCCCTTTATGACAATTTCCTCAGAGTTGGAAGAGATGGCAATTGATGACAACAATACCAATTAAGTAGAATGGATATGAACACCTGAAAATACAAATTTGAGGCCAAAATTATTCGAAATACAAAGAAAAAATCTTTTTGAAGACAAATAGCTGTAGAAGTTCTCCTCGATGCGTAGAAATGATAATTCTTAAAACACAATGACTGAAAGTATTTATTTGCAACAAATTTATTTGACCACTTATTCAAGGGCTGCTTGTCCAAGAGCTATATTAAGATTTCTTTACTTTCTTCCCTACCAAAGACGATATTTTTTGATGATAGAAACTACGTCTCATGGAGTTTATTACTCAGAGTGCCTACTTAGGAGACTGCTCGCATAATGAATGAAACGAAGGAAGAATGAATGAATAATTTAGGACCCTACCTCCCAACAAAATGCACACGGAATTGTCCACATCACTATCAGCATTTTGGTCAAAACCATTCAACAAGTCTCTAGGAAGCTCCAAATGTTCCCACATCTTCCTGTCTTTTTCTGAGCCTTCCAAACTGTTCCAACCTCTGCCCATTACCCAGTTCCAAAGTTGCTTCCACATTTTCCAGTATCTTTATAGCAGTGCCCCAAACTCTTGGTACCAATTTCCTGTATTGGTCCATTTTCACACTGCTCTAAAGAATAACTGAGACTGGGTAATTTATAAACAAAAGAGGTTTAATTGACTTACAGTTCCAAATGGCTGGGGAGGCCTCAGGAAACTTACAATCATGGTGGAAGGCAATCGGGAAGCAGCAACTTCTTCACAAGGCGTGAGGAGAGGGAAGAGCTGGGGAAACTGCCACTTGTAAAACCAACAGATCTTGTGAGAAGTCGCTCACTGTCACAAGAACAGCATAGGCGAAACTGCTCCCATGATGCAGTCACTTCCCACCAGGTTCCTCCTTTGACACATGGGGATTACAATTTGAGATGAGATTTGGGTAGGAACACAGAGTCAAAGCATATCATCATGGTTGCTGGTGGATTCGTCGATATTCTGAGGTAGAGATACGATAATCTATCAGTTTGATTAGGAGGTCTGGGTTTTGCTTTTCTATGGTAATGTAAAAGGGCAGGAATATCAGTATGTTACAAATTCACTGCAATTACAAATCAGTCTCTGTGCATATAAGGAAGCACAAAATCACAGACCTAGGGTCTTGATAGATATGAAAGAAACCCTATGTGATATCATGCCCTCATCTTTACCTCAAACTCTCACCTAAAATTACTAGTGAGGACTTTTTTGTCCTGCTGTTAATATTTGATAATTCTAGGTAGCATGCAATAAGATATGGAATATATGAATAATAACTTGATTTTATAATATTAATAACAGCCTAATTTTAAATATATATGTTGTGCCTTGTACTCTACAGAAAATGCGCACTTTCCTTTTTTCTCTAAATTAGGTTTAATTTATTTCAGAAGTTTCTAGATTTTATTGTCTCTATTTAGTCAAAGCTACAAAACAGGTCAAATTCATATCTTTAAATGCTTTTATTATCAATCAAGAGAGTGAAATGAACAAAGAATTTTACTCAAGAAACTAGTGAGAAATCAAAGAAATGTACAAAATGTAGAATACAAGAATTAATAAAAACAGATTAACAGTGGAATAAATAAATAAGTCCAACTGGTTCTTTGTAGTGGAATATGGAAAGACATACTCTATTCTTCTGGATAGGAAGATGAAATATCATAATCATATCAATGCAAGTTTTATGCATGCTCAAACATGTATAAACTAAGAAAAAGTCTGAAAGGAAATACAGCAAAATGTTTGCACGTTTTTTCCTTTAAGTGGTGAGATTAAAAGTAATACTTTTTTTTTAATGCTTTTCTGTATTTTCTAAATCTTCTGTAAAGAACAAATAATTTTATGATCAGGAAAAAATAAGACATTTCTTAAATGCCAAATTACCTCTCATTAATACATATAATGCAAATGCCAATCAAAATACCAGAGAGACAGATGAGGGACTGGGGAAGAACTTCAAAAAGGGCCACAAGGGAGATTAAACATTATGCAAAAGAGTAATGAGGAATTTTAAAGCAAAAAAAGAGAAAGTAATCCTATTCTACAAGATATTAAAACCTAATGCAAAGTCTGGCTAGTAACTTCTAATCAAATTGCTTCCATACTTTAAATAAAATACCTGCAAATTTAGAACACAGACAAAGATAGAAACTCCTCACATGACCCAGCACTAAGCCCATCGGATGGCAGAATGCAGAATCAGGTGGCAATGGACTGATCTTAAGACAGATGAAGCAGTGGAGAAAAATCTTCCTGGAGCTGATGGTATAATTTGCTTCCTGAAACAATGACAGTCCATGAAATAAGGTAGGAAGATGTTTTGAACCTCTCTCACCAGCAGATCCCTAAATCACAGGCCCAGAACTTGGAGGAAACAGGAAACAGGAAACAGGAAGCCATCTCTGCACCTCTCCAGCACTGCTCTGGTTGGCGGGCAGAATATCATAAAATCATCATGATTCTTATATCAAAAACCAAAATTCTAGACTGATTAAATAATTATTTTTTTAAATGAGAAAAGTTATTGTTTATTTGATCTTGGGCTAGGGAAGATATTTCCAAGCAAAAAGGGTAAAAAGAAAGAAAAAGAAATGATTAACAGATTGGAATGCAATAACGGTGTAATATCAAGTGTTGGCAAGAGCTCATGCAAGTGCGTGTTCTCATGACTGCTGGAACAAATTGGTGTAATATTTCTGAAGGGCATTCTGGCTGAATATATTAGAAGTCTTTAAAATGTTTATGCTCTGACTCAGTAATTCAACATCTATGAATTTTTCCTACATAAGTAATAAGAGAGAGATAAAAAAAGTATGTACAATATTGAAAGACTGGAAAGAACATAAATGTTCAACAATACATATATATTCAACAACAGGGGACTAGTAAATATGAATTATTTATATGATAAAATACTATCTAACCTTAAAATGATATTTTAAATAATATTTAATGATGAGAATATGCTGAGAAAAGTTTAATCATTTTTAAAAAGTTAAATGTAAAATGAAAGTTAATAACATGTACAAGATTATTCTAATTTTTTGTTTTTGAGATGGAGTCTCAAACTGTTGTCACCTGGGCTTGTAGTGCAATGGAGTGATCTTGGCTCACTGCAACCTCCACCTCCCAGGTTCCAGCAATTCTCCTGCCTCAGCCTCCCGAGTAGCTGAGATTACAGGCACCTGCCACCATGCCTGGCTAATTTTTGCATTTTTAGTAGACACAGGATTTCACCATGTTGGTCAGGCCGGTCTCGAACTCCTGACCTCAGGTGATCCAACCTCCACGGCCTCCCAGATTACTGGGATTACAGGCGTGAGCCACTGCACCCGGCCTATTCTAAAACTTTTTAAACTTATGAGATACACATACACACACATGTATCTGGAAGAAAACTCCAAAATAGTGGCAATGATTTGGAGGGAACATTGGGAGTGATTGTAATTGTCTGTTACTAGCAGCTAAAAGCATGCCAATAGACCTGGCAAACGCCCACTCAATCTTCAGAACTCAGCTCAGCTGCCACTTCTTCCAGGAAGACCTCCTGTACTACTCACTCCTGTATTATACTAGGTATTCTGCTTTGCACTAGACTAGACTCTGGGCATAACTCTATGATTTCCTCCCTTTCTTCCTTCCTTCCTTCATTCCTTCCTTCCTTCCTTCTTTCTCTTTCTTTCTTTCTCTCTTTCTTGATGGAGTCTTATTGTGTCACTCAGGCTGAAGTGTAGTGGCATGATCTTCTCAGTTCACTGCAACCTCTGCCTCCCAGGTTCAACTGATTCTCCTGCCTCAGCCTCCCAAGTAACTGGGATTACGGGCACCTGCCACCACTCCCAGATAATTTTTGTATTTTTAGTAGAGATGGGGTTTTGCCATGTTGGCCAGGCTGGTCTTGAACTCCTGACCTCAAGTGATCTGCCCACTTCAGCCTCCCGAAGTCCTGGTATTACAGGTGTGAGCCACTCTGCCCAGCTGATATTCTTTTTTTTTTTTTTTTTTTTTTTGAGACGGAGTCTTGCTCTGTCCCCCAGGCTGGAGTGCAGTGGCTGGATCTCAGCTCACTGCAAGCTCCGCCTCCCAGGTTTATGCCATTCTCCTGTCTCAGCCTCCCGAGTAGCTGGGACTACAGGCACCTGCCACCTCGCCTGGCTAGTTTTTTGTATTTTCTAGTAGAGACAGGGTTTCACCAGGTTAGGCAGGATGGTCTTGATCTCCTGACCTCGTGATCCGCCCGTCTCGGCCTCCCAAAGTACTGAGATTACAGGCTTGAGCCACTGCGCCCAACCGCAGCTGATATTCTTTATCACTGCATTGTACTCTCTGCTTTGATTCTCTACATCCCAACTACACTTTGAACGGTCTACCACCGGAAATGTGGGTGTTTCCTTTTTGTATCCCAGTGCCAATCTGTCTGCAGTCTAACAGGCCTTCAAGCTGGAACGCTGGCTTCATGAGTGAAATAGACAAGCAAATGCTTCTCTGTGCTCTGTGAATTTAGAGGTTAAGGGCAGAAATTTGAACAAGGACTGGCAAACACCAGTAAAAAGCTGTCTCTCCTCACCTTGGCCAGCAGGCTGGAAAGATGTTTAATTTCACCAATTGCCTTTAGTAATTCTTATCTGAACTCATTGCAAGACCGTTCCAGTAGATCCAGAATACCATGCTGCTTACTGATGCGTGAGACACATATGAGTTTCCTGTGGATCTGTGACAAATGACCAAAAACTTGGTGGCTTAAAACGATAGAAATTAATTTTCTCACAGTTCTAGAGGTGAGAAATCTGCAATCAAGGTGTTGGCAGGGCCCCACTTCCTACAAAGGGCCTAGGGGGAATTCCATTTCTCACTGCTTCCAGCTGCCGGTGGTTTCCTGTGTTTCTTCTGTGGCCACATCACTCCCCTTCAGTTTCCCAGCCCCTGCAGGACAGGAAGGCACAGGAGGAGGAGGTGGGAATGGGTGTTGCGGGAAGTCAGGGACCCTGAATGGAGGGACTGGCTGAAGCCATGGCAGAAGAACATAACTTGTGAAGATTTCATGAACATTTACTAGTTCCCCAAATTAATACTTTTTTTTTTTTTTTTTGAGACGGTGTCTCTCTCTGTCGCCCAGGCTGGAGTGCAGTGGCCAGATCTCAGCTCACTGCAAGCTCCACCTCCTGGGTTTATGCCATTCTCCTGCCTCAGCCTCCCGAGTAGCTGGGACTACAGGCGCCCGCCACCTCGCCCGGCTAGTTTTTTGTATTTTTTAGTAGAGATGGGGTTTCACCGTGTTAGCCAGGATGGTCTCAATCTCCTGACCTCGTGATCCGCCCATCTCGGCCTCCCAAAGTGCTGGAATTACAGGCTTGAGCCACCGCACCTGGCCCCAAATTAATACTTTTATAATTTCTTACACCTGTCTTTACTGCAGTCTCTGAACATAAATTGTGAAGGTTTCATGGACATCTATCACTTCCCCAATCATTACGCTTGTGATTTCCTATGCCTGTCTTTACTTTAATCTCTTAATCCCATCATCTTCGTAAATTGAGGATGTATGTCGCCTCAGGACCCCATGATGATTACGTTAACTGCACAAATTGTTCGTAAAGCATGTGTGTTTAAACAATACGAAATCTGGGCACCTTGAAAAAAGAACAGCATAACAGTGATGTTCAAGGAACAAGGGAGATAACCATTAGGTCTGGCTGCCTGAGAGCCAGGTGGAACAGCACCATATTTCTCTTCTTTCAAAAGCAAATAGGAGAAATATCACTGAATTCTTTTTCTCAGCAAGGAACAGCCCTGAGAAAGGGAATGCATTCCTAGGGGAAGGTCTCTAAAATGATCGCTCTGGGAATGTCTGTCTTTTACAGTTGCAGATAAGGGATGAAATAAGCCCTGGTCTCCCGTAGTGCTCCCAAGTCTATTAGGATGAGGAAATTCCTGCCTAGTAAATTTTAGTCAGACCAGTGGTCTGCTCTGAAACTTTGTCTCCTGATGAGATGTTATCAATGACAATGCGTGCCCAAAACTTTATCAGCAATTTTAATTTCACCCTGGTCCTGTGATCTCGCCCTGCCTCCATTTGCCTTGTAATATTTTATTACCTTGTGAAGCATGTGATCTCTGTGACCCACATCCTGTTTGTACACTCCCTCCCCTTTGAAAATCACTAATAAAAACTTGCTCGTTTTGCAGCTTAGGGGGCATCAGGGAACCTGCCGACATGTGATGTCTCCCCCAGACACTCAGCTTTAAAATTTCTCTCTTTTGTACTCTTTCCCTTTATTTCTCAGTTGACCCTAAGGCCAACACTTAGGGAAATAGAAAAGAACCAATGTTTAAGTATCAGGGGCTGAATTTCCCCCGATAAATGGGTGTGGAGGGCCACGCACCAGGCCAGGGCAGCAGGTGCTCAGAACACAGCCACCTAGAAGCGGGGTACCAGGAAGCCACACCAGCCTTCAGGGCCCCGGGCAGGCTCCCTCCTGCCAAAAGCCTTTGTGCATGTTGTTCCTGCCTTCTCAAATGTTCCTCCCTATCCTCTCTGCCTCTGCATAGCAAGGTAACTTCTACTCAGTCAAAACTATCACTGTCTAGCACAAGCTAAATATCCATGAACAGAACATGTCAACAAATGACAGTGTATTCATGCAATGAAATACTATACAGCAATGAAAAAGAATGACCTCCGACCACATGCAACAATATGAGAGGATCTCACAGATGTCATTGTTGAGCGAAGAAACCGATCTCAAAAGAGCACCTTCCGCATGCCTCTATAAAAGGCAAAAAGCTGCAGAATTAATCTATAGTAAAAGGGCTGAGAAGAGTGGTTACTTCTCGGGGAAAGTATTGGACGGGAGGGGACAAGGGAGCCCCCTAGGGTCTGGGCATGAACTTGGTCTTGTCCAGCCTCATCTGGGGGCTGAGCCTGAGTGCACCCATGGGTAAAAGTTCATCAAGTTGAACACTTAAACTGTGCGTTCTTCCTGCAATGAAAAAGTAAAAATAAAACAGGCCCCTTTCTCTAAGAAGCATTTTCCCAGACTAGAGCACCTTCCCCAGGATGAGCTGCCAGGGTTCTGTGCACCCCTCCTGCAGGCTATTGTCCAACTGTGACAGTCTGTTTCCCCATGGAGTGGTGGGTGGTCATCTCCCCTAGATGATAAGCTCCATGCAGGAAGTCTCTCTGTCTTTCTAGGGCCTGTGTCTCCCATGCTCAGATCTTAAGCATCTGCTGCAAGTGTGGGTGACCCCCATCGTGGAACGAGCCCACTCTCTGGTAACTGCAACATGAGCCTTCTGCTTGCAATGTGAGTTCGAAACCCAGGGCCAGTGACAGATTCATCAGATTTGTAACAGACGAATCCTGGACCTATTAATCCTGAACCAGCTCACGTTGTCCAGCTTCGAGGCCTTGGGAAGTTGCCACCAGGATGGGGGAGTGGATCAACTTCCTCCAGGATCCAGAGAGTATCCCAGCCAGCCTCAGGGTCAGGAAAACAGCCCAGCCTCTCCAGAAGCCAGACAGGCTCGCAGCAGGGTGGGTTAGGGGGATGTGGATCGCTTGAGCCTAGTGAGGGGAAGAGGAGAAGGCACTGCAGAGAGGGGTCTCACGCTGTCTTGCAGCTCTCCTGGGGCTGACGTTGAGTTCAGATCAGCTGGCTCTGGTCTACAGCACGTTGGGGCTCTGCCTGTGCACCGTCCTTTGCCACTTCCTGGTGACAGTGGCCTGCTTCCTCAAGAAGAGGGGGGAATCTCTGCTCCTGCCAGTCCCACTCAAGGCCCTGTCAAAGTCTGGCCAAGTCTTCCCATGGTGAGTGCATGAAACTGGGGCCCTCACCCTTCTCGCGCTTGGGTGACAAGACTCCTGCCATCCCTCGGTCCTGTCACTGCCCCTGCTTCTAGGTGGAGAGGCACGGGGCTCATCCCTGTTATTCGCTGTGGCTTCATAAAATCAGATTAAGACATCCTGGCAGGCAGATACCTAGCAGAGTGGCACCCGGGAAGGGTGGGTGTGGGGTGCCAGCCTTTGGGCTTGCCTGGGTCAGGGGTTCTCAGGATGCAGGGCCATCAGAGCTAAGCCCTGGAGGAGGTGTCTCCTTGGTGGGCATGGCACGCTTGGGGCTGGGCAGAAGTGAGAGCCAAGATTTGCCTGCCCACCCCTGCCGCAGCGCAGGTTCTGGTCAGCAAGTGAGGGACACTGACACCCGCCTGGGTCCCCCCGATAACCCTAGCCTGGTGATTGCCCTTAGTTCCTGGGTCAGGGTAGAGTATGGCTGCTCACACCATCTCCCATACCCCAGTCCAGGGCCAGGCCTAGCCCACACCCTCCACTCTCGCCTCTGCAGATCACAAGATGGAAGCCAGCAGCCCTGGGACACGTCTCCTGAGCCAGTGGAGACCTGCAGCTTCTGCTTCCCTGAGCACAGGACGCCCACACCCAGGAGAGTGCGGTCATACCTGGGACCCTGAACCCCATGGGTGATGGAAGGTGGAGGCATCCTGTGAGGGTGCCCTGATAGATGGCAGCCTTGGCATTGTGTGCGAACACACCCAAGAGAGGGTCCTAGGTGCCGGAACAGGGGCAAGGAGGAAGAGGAGGAGGGAAAGAGATGGAGAGAGAGAGAAAAAAAAAAGAGAGATGAAGAGAAAGACAGAGGAGGCAGAGAGGAAGAGAGAGACGGAGCAGGAGGTCGGGGCACTCTGGGTCCCAGTTCCCAGTGCAGCTGTAGGTCGCCATCACCTAACCACATGTGCAATAAAGTCCTCGTGCCTCCTGCTCACAGCCCCCGAGAGCCCCTCCTCCTGGAGAATAAAACCTTTGGCAGCTGCCCTTCCTCACTGCATTGTGGTTGTGTCTAATGAACCGAGACGTCCCATCTATCACCTTCCTCAGCTCAAGGCTCCACTGAACGCTGCCCCCTCGGTTTGGGAGGCTCTGTGGTGCCCTCATCTCACCAGGCTCCTGAGGAAGCTTGTGACCTTGGGTTGGGCCCTAAGCAGCCGGGTACCCGTTGGGGCTCTGCTTCTCTCTTTCACTAAGAGAGAGAAAGAGACCAAAGAATGGTTTGCAGGGAGGGCGTCTGTGCAAATCCCCAGGGAACCAGGGGCTTGAGCCGTCTTCATTTCCTTACAGACACACATTCCCTTCCGTGCCTCCTTAGTGAGGGCATGATGCACAGTGTGTGTGTATGTGCAGGTGTGTGTGTGCATATGTGTGTACACGTGTGTGTGTTGTGGGGGTGTGCAGTGGACAGGAAGGAGAGGGCAGCTCCAGCTCAAAGCTGCAAGTCTCTGAAAGAAAGATCGAGATTCCCTGGACCACAGGAAGAGACTTTTCATTTGCCTCCATTTTTTTATTAGCATTTAAAGCTATATTTTGAGTGGCATGCAAACCTTAAGTTACTTAATTATTCTTAGAAGCATTTACACAGTAAGATAATACATGATAATGTACATTGAAATTATTCACCCTGCACCCCCCAACAATATCTTGCATACCTACACCCACTAAAGCATCCCATGGGAGATGGGGTGGGCAGGGAACTGTGGCCCACCTGGGACCCTTCAGTGGGGGCCCTTGGTCAGTCCCCAAGGCTCTGCGTGGCCTCCAGAGACTCTGCTTCCTGCTGGCTCAGTCAGCACCATAGAGGGTGGAGGAGGGAGATGGAGTTGGGGCAGGCAGGACAGTAGGGGGAGGACAGTCAGGCACCTCATGTCCTGGTTTTTGCAGTGGCTGGGAGGAGGCTGAGGGCTGAAGGCCAACTCCCCTGAAAGCTGGCTGAGGTTTGAGGCGGGGTGGTAGGGCCATCCCCACTGCCTGCAGGGCCCTTGGTCATCCTTGTCACCTCAGGTTTCTCCTCAGCAGCATTGGGCAGCCCCGTGAGAAAGTGGCCAAGGCAGGGGTGTGGATGGATCAGGGAGGGAGGTCTCATTCTTAGGCTCTGACAGGAAAAGGGTCAGAGAAGGGCCAGGGTGGTCAGAGGGAGGGTCACAGTCTCTGGGCTGGGCAGGATGGGGGAAGTTGGGGTACAGGCAGGGTCAGCGGCCAGGGCACAGGCAGAGGCAGGTGCACGCTGGGAGGTCACACCCTGCAAGGCCCATGGGGAGTGTCAGCTGGGATGGGCTCCAGATGCGTCCTCAGGGCGCTGGGCAGCTCTCAGGCCAGGCTCCCTGGACTCTGGTGGGTGATGTGGTCACTCCCGAGGCACTGCTGTCAGTCAGGGCTTGGTCACCCACTCTGGGCAGCACCCATCCCGTCTCAGGACTGGACTTTCTCAGCTCCCACAGAGGGTGTCGCCTCCAGCCCAGGAGGGGCAGCCCCACTGTGCAGCCCGAGGCACCCTGCGGGCCCCAAGTGGCTCCCGCCAGGCCAGCCTCGAACTCCCTCTTCTCCAGGGTCCTGGTGCCTCACATATGTCAGCTCCACAAGGAGGCCCTTGCCTTCCTTCTCTGTGCCTTGTCCCAGGCTGAGACTTAGGGTGGATGGGGATAGGCTGGTCCTTCCCTGGGGCCCTCTCAGGGAGGGGGATGGCTCCTGCCCTAGGCAGGAGGATGGCTTCTGCCTAGGTTGCCCTACAGTGAGAGGGAGCTGTCCCCACCAGTGCCCTGGAGGTGAAGGTAAGAGCCTGTGCCTGCTGTGTGGGAGGCCGCCCCAGGGACGGGGAATCAGGGGTGGTCGGTGAGGCAGAGGTGGCGGCTGGTGGGCCCGGGCGGTGGTGAGAGGGCCACGGCTGTCACTGGGAGGGGCGGCCATTCTGGCTGGACTCTGTTTCCATGAGGCTTTGACCAAAACTTAAACCAAGAACTGCAGTCCTGGCTCAGAGTCCACTGCCCATTTGCACCAAGTCTGCAGTTGAAGGCTGGGACCCAACTAACACTCGGGGTGTCTGTGGCCTGAGGAAGGCGTGTCCTGGCATCACCAGTCCAGACTACCAGCTCTGGTTCCTTCAGAGGGTCTCAGCCCCCGGGATCTGCTATTTCCTGGCTCCTTCAGGTTGGGTCTCTTCAGGGCCCCAAAGCCCTGGACCCAGCATCCACGGGCCACTGCCAGGGGCCTGGCATTCCGCTAACTCCATCATGGCTCATTTGACAGCAAAGACAGCAGGAAATAAAACGCACTGACAAGTGGCTGAAGATGCTTGCAGACTGGACAAAATATGGGAGCAGCAAGAAAGTAACATGGAGGGAATGGCCCCTGTGACTGCTCTTTGCAGAGCCAGGAGACAGGCGCCCATGGCTGTGACCTGGCACTATTGGCCTCTCAGTGGGTGGGTGGCACCCTGTCCTCACCATAGGACAGCAGGCCTGTTCGCCAGCTTTCCTCCCCGAGTCACCCCATGTCCTGTCTCACTGGAGCGTTCTTCTGACTGTAGCTGTCTCAAAACACGTACAAAGGCATTTCCCTGGTGGTGTGGGGCCAGGCATGGTCACTCCTGCTAGACATTGACAAAGTGAAGGCTGAGAACCCAGAGGAATACAGGATACAGCCCTCCCACACTCAGCTAGGACAGGACAAACAGGCCAGACCATGTCAGGAGCCCAGGACTCCAGCTGGAGGGAACGTCCAGCCCGGGTTGGAGGTGGGGGCTGTGGTCAGATGCACATGCTGGGCACATATGGGGACTCAGGCACTGCAGGTGCACTGGGCTCCGTGACCTTCCCTGGCTTCAGAAACAAGGCAAAAAGTCGCTTTCTGCAGAAGGAAACCTTCCTCCCTTCCTTCCAGAAGTGCTGACTGTGGGATGACTGCCATCAGGGGCAGGGAGTCTTTTGTCTGTTCTGAGGCTGCTTCCTCCTCTCAGCCCTGCCCTACAGGTCGTGAAGGAGAAAGGCAAGAGGTCGTCCAGGATCACTCACCACATCAAGGCAGATGTCAGCCACACCGTGTAGAACCACATGATGTTTAGAGAATGATTTGGAGTCACGTAAGGCCTATGGGGGCTGCAGGGGTACCAGGGAAGATGGGGGTGATCCAGAGGGATGAGGGCTTCCCCAGGGCAGAGGCCACGGTCACCCAGGAAAAGTGACAGAGCTGCCAAGGGCTCTCCTGGCCCAGGCAGCAGCCAGCATTATGGACTGAGCACCTCCCAGGCTCTAAGATCTGGGCCGGGCTGGGACATGTGGGGCCAGAACCCAGGTGGCTCCCAAGGAGATGGAAGACAGCAAAAAAATAAAAAAAAAAAAATCATGCAGATGGTGGAAGGTGCTCTCCATGCCCTACAATGAGCGAGGGTAGGGACCCACGGGAAGGTGGCAGGATGGCGGGGCTCGGGAGCCTTCCCGGGCAACACTGACAGCCCAAAATACCAGGCAGGATGCAGGGCCCGGAAACTCTCATCCATGGCTGGCAGGCACGCGACAGGGAACAGCCACCTTGGAAGTCAGATGGGCTGTGGCTCACAAAGCTCAGTGGCCTCGTACCACACATCCCCAAAATGTCACAGATATTGACCACACTGAGTTGAAACTGATGTGCAAATAAAACCCGCATGCCACACTCACTGCTTGATTGATTGTCACTCACATCCGGAGGCTATTGAGATGTTCTTCAACACCGGAACTGGGGAGGAAGGGGGTTCCACTCTTCAGAGAGAGAAAACTCAGGGAGGAAAAGGAACGAACCCCTGATGCCCGCAGGAACATGGGTGGATCTTAGATGCATATTGCTGAGGGAACGAAGCCAGACCCAACAGGCTACCACCATAGGATTCCAATTCATCAGCCATTCTGAAAAAGAGTAAACCACAGGGACAGAGAACAGGTCAGGATGGCCAGGGACTGAAGAAGCCGGGAGACGTTGGCTGCAAAGGGGACATGCTGGGGACTTGGAGGATGAAGGAGCTGCTCTGGGAGGGGCTGCAGTGGTGGATGGAAGGGTATGCACATTGGTTCAGAACCGTAGAACTGCACATCCCAAAGACTGGACTTCCGTGTCTGCAAACCAAGAAAAGGGGGAAGAAAAAATCAACCAGAGTGAAAATGATCACTGATCCAACTGTACACCTGTGATATTTGCATTGCAAAGAATGTGGATTTTACTGAAAAAACTCCTAAAAACTCAGGTGTCCTGAAGAGCTCACTGCTTATTTGGGGGATCATCTGAACCCAGAACTGTGTGTGTTGTCCAGGTATGTAGAGAAAATGAAACTGACAGCATTCGCGCAAAACAAACAAAACCCTCTTTTCCCTCTTTTCGAGGCAGCAGGAATTATGTGACATCCTCGTGGCCTATTCTGCATATAATCCTGTGAGTATTCCCAGGCAGCGATATTCCTGGGCCCTGTGCCCATATTCACAGGCATGGGTGTCTCTCGGGGGTGTCGGCACTTCTTGAAAATTCAGTGTTCGTGACCCACCAGCACGTAGTAGGCAGGACTCAAGCTCACTTGCTGGCATGGACACCCAAGCAAGGGGGTGGCGCAAGGGGTCAAATTGAGACAGAAAAGGGTTGAGGTCCTGACTCTTGGTGTCATCTGGACCCAACCATCACGTCTCAGATGAAGAAATGACCTTCCCCTCCTGGTGTTGCCCCGAAGCCCAGGAGCTTGGCAGGGCCGCATGCAGATGGTCCTCACAGGAGACAGGTTTGACAAGTTGCTGAGGTGCCTGATGGACCAGGCTCTTGTCATGAAATGAGTTTGTATCCTGAGGAAGCCTCTTCTTCACCAGAAACCAATCAGAGATCCAATTTCCCCTTTGCCTGAACCCCACAGTAGGGCAACAGACCGGGAGGGTGTCACCCAGGTGGCTGCTCCTGTACCACTCTGACTTTCCAGGCCATTCCAGGCAGGGAGAGCTGCTGAGCTGACTCCATGGGCTTCCCACATGGGGTCTGGACCCAGCCGCCCTCCTGTGCCTGGCAGGCAGCCCCTGAGCTGTTGCAGGACCCTTTGTGTGGTGGTCAGCACCCCGCTGCCTGCCCTTATGGTGGGTGCAGTTCACACGTGCTGCTCCAGGCCTGGCATAGTGGCCTCCTCAGCCTGGCCCATGGGAGGGAGCATGAACAATCCCTGCCTGTGCCCTTTAGGGCCATGTGAGCTTAGACGGTTGCTGCAGGAGTCCCCCCAGGATCCTTGTCAGCTGAGCTATATGTGACCTGCTCAGTCCTCATGCCCACACCAAATCCCTGGAGGCCTGTGGCAGGTGTCCCCAAGGACCTCTGCCATCTCTGGTGATGTGAGTCCTCCCAGGTGGCCTCAGCCTTCCCAGGTGACATCCTTCCATGGTGACCCTGGCTCTTGCAGGAGGTGGGCTACCACAGGGACCTGAGCCACGTCACCGCCATCCTCCTCCTGTATCTGCTGGAGGAAGATGCTTTCTGAGTGCTGGCCCAGCTGCTGGTCGACGAGAGGGGCTCCCTGCAGGGTAGGTGGACAGCTGCCCCCAGGGCCTTACACAGCCATGCCAGGGGACGGCCACCCTGGTCAGTGATCCCAACTTCCAGTCAAGGCGCTTTCCTTGTATCCCAGCTTGTTTGGAGCCTCCAGGATGTCCCTGCTGAGGTCCCACAGCAGCCTGGGTCTGGACAGGGACCCTCAAACCTCAAGTCAGACGCCCTTCACCCCTAACATCACAGGGCATGGATACCTCCCCCAGGCTGCCCTCTGTCGCCCGAAGCCAGCCCTGACTTTGTGCAGGTGTCACTCACCTCTCTGAGTGTCCTCCTGCCTCCCAGCTGGCTGTGCTCCCAGCCACCTTCCCTTCCTATGGATGGGCCAACGAAGCCAAGGTTGCAATGTCTGTCCATCCCATGACCCCCAGCCTGATCCCACATCCAGGAGATGGCCACGTAGCCCCAGCTCCCACCCCGTTCTCCGTGCTAGCACCTGCCTGCCTTAGCCCTACTTCATGGTGTCAAAGGCAGGCCTGCCCTCCTGGCACCTGGACCCAGGATGCCACTGGGCAGCACCTCCAGCCAGGGTCCTCCTCCCCAGGGCTGAGGCTGCATGCTGGGGTCACTAGATGGGAGGGAGGGAGGGAGGCTTCGGGGTCTGGGGTTCCCCTGCCCTGTCCAGCTCTTCCAGCTAATGCCTCCACATCTTGGGAGTGGGGTCTGATGGGGTGATGGGTTGGGGGCTTCTAAGTATTCTACAGCCCAATACTGCCTGGCTTGAGAGACTCCTATCGTATCAGGAGCAGGTGCTGTACAAGTCCTTCCAGAAGATCATGACACACCTGGTGAGTAGTTGACACCCTTGGCTCCTCCCTAGAGGCCCTGGGTCCCATGGGCCAGGGAAGGCTTGAGTCCCTCATGGGGCTGGCAAGAGGCTGAGTCCCAGCCACGACCTGACCTGGGATGGGGATTCCCCATGGCTTTGGTGTTGGGTTTCCTTTTCCCGCCCTGGTGGAGGCAGAGGCACTGGTGGACCAGGGTTGAGCTGCAGCTGAGCAAGGCTAAAAGAAGTGTGTCCACCGGGTGTCTGTGCATGGGGCGGGTGTTGGAGCCCTGGCGGCCGCCATGGGTTGTTCCCCTTGAGGGAGGGTCTGCAGACGGGCCTGGAAGTGGGAGGATTTCAGGGCAGCCCACGGGCCCCTAAGCACCTCTGCTCCTCCCTTCAAGGCAAAGAAGGGCTGTGCATTGAGAGTTCTATGCTGACAAGGCTCCTCTGGTGTTTCCTTGATGGGATAAGGAGGCACAGGGAGATCCCAGCCCAGGGACCCTCCTGTCCTGCAGTGCCTGGTTCCCTCAGCTCAGGGGTCCAGCTCCCCCAGGAGGACTTGGCTCAACCACAGCCCACAGGAGGCACAAGCAGATCCCTGCAGGGCTCACAAGTCAGGCTCTGCTCAAGAGAGGGGGCATCCCATGGCAGAGGCCAGGGCTCAGGCCCAGCCTTGGGGGCAGACTGGGGCAGGACCTGACTTGGGAGGGCCCAAGGAAGCCCCAGGTCCTCAGGAAGCCCTCTTTCCAGAAGCCACAGCGCTGTTGAGCGGAGTCCCTCATGAGGAGCTACAGGACCTTGTCTGACTCAGTCTTGCTGGGGGTCTCATCCCATGGAGAGGGGTCCCCAGCACTCCAGTGGACTGAAACCCCAGTGGGCCCTGCTCAGGCTACTGGCCCCAGCTTGGAAAGGCCAGGTTCTCCCACACTTGCTGTCCCCACAGAAATCCTTCGGGCTCACCCTGAGACTGTGGGATGTGTTCATCTTGAAGGGCGAGTGGGTACTGACGACCATGGCGCATGCATCATTCAAAATACACAGGAGTAAGTCCTGTGTGCCCGAGGGTGCTTGGGGGAACACGTGGGACAGACCCCGCTGGCCTGAGGGACGTGTCCTTACACTGTCTGCTCCATCTGGCTAGGGGGGTCTGGCCTGGTGGGCTGGGCAAAGCATGATGACACTGAGTCCACCCCCGACATGACCCAGATGAAAGTCAGGAGTGTGGTGAGCACTTCCCTGCCCGGCCTTCCCCAACTGTAGCCTCCTGTGCACAGCTGGACCCCGGGGTGGCCAAAAAGGACCAGGCACCACCCAGTGGGAGGTGGGGCCTGGTGGAAATGGGGTTGCAGGCACTGACCCCTACCAGGGAACTCTCCTGGCCTGATGCCCACCCAGTCCCTAGAGTGCTTCATGAAGCTTTCCTGGAGCACCGTCTGGGAGTTTCAGGAGTGACTCCCAGAACTGGCCCCTAGAGGACAGCGCAGTACTCAGGATCCTTCAAACCTCCATGAAGGAACTCACAAGGAAACACCGGGACCTGCCACCTCCAGGTGGGCTCCAGCACCAGGTCCCCTCCCAAGTAACTCTCTGGGGCAGTCAATGGTGGGGAGTGCCCTGGCCCCCCCAGTCCTCCTACCTGGCCTTCCTCCTGCACCCCTTCTTCCTCCTCTCTCTCCTCTATTCTAAGAAAGTGAAATGGGTCTGCCAGTCCTCAGGGCATGTGCTGAGCACATGTGTGTGTGCTGGACATGCTGTGTGGACAGGCAGGGGCCATGGGCAGGACCTCATAACACCCCTCTCCCACTTTCCACATTGTCCTCCTCTCCTCCTTGAAGGGCCCTGAGGGACACTGGGGCAGTCAGACCCCGCTGTGGAAGCCCCCACCCCCACCTCCAAGCAGCAGAGACTCCTCATTCTCTAGTGCCCCCCAAGGGTGTCAAAACAACAAGCCAGGGGGACAAGAGAATCAGTGTCCCTGACCCAGAGAGGATTCGGGCAGAGGGGATGGGGGAAGCTCTGACCCAGAGCCACAACCAAGAGTTCAGCTGGGTGTGGGATCGCTGCAGCCCTGGCATGGGGTGGGCAGCCTGGAGGGCAGAGGGGAACCTGTGCCCATTCCCTTCTCACCCGCTGTGGAGACAGGCCCCCATGTGAGGTGGCAAGAAGGCTGGGTGACAATGCACGTCCCTCCCACCTGAGTCCTGAATTGGGGCTGCCAAACTGCCCTGAGGTGAGGGCGTGAGGCAGGAAGCCCTGAGCCACCCTGAACCCTGGGGGCCATTTCAGGAGAGACCTGAGGTTCCCTGAAAGCTCCCCCACCCCAGACTGCACACAGCCCTTGCCCTGGGATCAGCAGCCTGCAGGGGCATCCTCAGTGTCAGGCCATGGTGCCACGCAGGGACCCAGAGGACTCCAGAGACCCAGGCCTGTGGAGGTTAGCCCTGAAGAGACCAGATGGGCTTGGAGAAGATAGTGACCATGTCTGTTTCTTTTTTTCAGCTGGGCTCAAGCAGCGGTCCTCTGGGGTGTCCCCTGGCATTGGGCCGCTCTGTGAGGGGGACAGACTGGCTGTCCTCACCCCACCAGCTCAGCTCCAGGAGCTCATGCCATCAGCCTCCCTGGGACAAAAGCCTTGTCCTCCCCCAGCCTGGCCTGATGGGGCTGTCCCCAAGGCCCAGGTCGAGGCCCATCAACACCAAGGGGCTTCCCCAGAGCCCAGGGCAGAAGACTGCTCTCTGAGGGGTCCAGAGGCTCGAGATGAGGGCAGCCTGTCCCCCAGTGAGGTCAGGCTTTGTATTACACGGAAACATTTGTCCAGGAACCCTAGGCCACAGCTCCACACAGACCCGCATGTCGGGGGTCCATGTTTCCTGTGCTGCCATTTTGAACACGGCTCCTGGGATTCTGTCAGTTATATATCTTCTGTGGACAGCAGCCCTGGGACAACAAGATGCACCCCGCCCAGCGAACCCACTGGGACCGCGACACCAGGCCCTGCCTGGGGTTTATGACAGGGAGGAGGCACTTCGAGAGATACCCCTGAAACAAGGTGTCCCCTGCCTGAGACTCACATCGGTAGAACAACATGGCATGGAGGGAGCCCAGGCAGCACCTGTCCAGCTGCCTCGCAGCCCCAGATGGCTGCTGGACCTTGTTTTTTACTGCTATTTTATTTTTATTTTATATTCTTGTCTTCTTGGCCTTGGGAAATACTTAGTGGGGAACTTGGTTCCATCAAGGCCTCTGGAGGGAAGGCTGAGCATGGGGTTCCTGCAGCCCTAGCCAGCCAGCAGCGTGCCCTGGGGCCCCTGACCCCACCTGTGGGTCACAGCCCCTCCCCCAGGGCCCAAGTCCCCGGCCCAGAGGGACCTGGCTTCATTCCGAGTCCTAGGAGGAGAGGGGCACTGCAGGCCCCCAGGTGACCACACGGGACCAGGGCACAGCGAGCCTTGGGTGCTGCGAGGATTCACATCAGACAACCTTGGGAAGCTGGGCCAGAGATGCTGAGCCCGTACAGTGATGATATGGGCAACTGGCACAGGAGGGTCAACAGCTGTGAACACTGCTGCCTCTTTCCGACTTCATCACTGCAGTGCAGGCAGTCTGCACCCCAGAGCCTGGCCCAACAGCGCCCCGAGTGCCCCGGTCTGCTGTGCCAACATGCCACCTGGAGGCTTTGAGGCCCTGCCTGCCACACCACACCCCTCCTGGAAGCCTCGTCCTGCAGCCTAGCCGCTGCTGCAGCCACAGCAGCTACCACAGCCAAGCACCTTCCAGACGGGCTTCCCAGAAGGCGGAGGAGCCTCAGTGGCTCAGACTGTGAAGGTGGTTTCATCCACATTTCCATTGTTCCCACCAAAAAGAATCCCTGCAGAGGATGCTCTTGATCAAAGGTGGGCAAAACGGCATGCCAGGAGATGGAGTCAGCTTCTTTCCCTGGCCACCATGTTAGACGGGGACAAAGTGGCCATCAGACAGGCATGGGACAGAAGAGGCTCAGCATGTTGCATGTGCCCTGACCAAGGCTGACCAGGCCAACACCACTGCCAAGCATCCCATCTGCTGACGAGGGACTTGGTGTGGATCCCTGGGCTGGCACTCTTTCCCAGGAGGACCGGCTGGCTGCCTGTGGGCAGGCTGCCCACACTGTGGAGGGGGCTGAGATTGGCCTTCACTGCGGGGAGCCCCTACCTGGATATAGACTTGCCCTTCCTTCCTGTCACCATCATGGCAGCCCACACGGCATTGCTTTTGACCAGGTCACTTCATTCATAGCGAGGGACATGCAGCAGTGGCCCCTGACCAGGGAGCTACTGTTCTCGCTACATCAGCCACTGTCTGGAAGCAACTGGGCTTAGGATCACTCAGTTATGCTGATGTGATGGTTTTTCTTAAAAGATAAATGTCATGCTTTCTACTGGAATCCAGTACACAGTGTGACTCTCCGACAGCCAGAAGGTATAGTTCTGAGAGTGAAGGTGTGAAAGTGGACAATGTTCAGTATTGCACTGAATGTCTCAGTCACAAAATTGTCCTATTCCTGTCCTGGAGGAATGGAGCTTTGCTGGTTGGAAGGTCTGAGGACCCAGGCAGAGTGAAGCTTCCCCCAGGGGAAGACAACAATGGTTCCATTTAATATGAAGAGACAGGACTAAGTCTGAAACTCTGTGGGCCTTCTCTGGTGTTCTGGGCGTTTTCATGTAAAGAAAGTCAAAAAACAAAGTTTTCCCACAAAGGCATCTGAAAAAGGAGGGGGCAGAACTATTCAGAACTCAGAGGCTTCAGAATAGAAGATGAGGCCAAGCAGGAGACTCCTGACCCACTGAGGGCAGGGGAAATATGTGGAAGTGGCTGGGAGACGATGTCATAGAGGTCCACCCCCACCTTGTGATCTGTCAGAGAACCATGCACTTGAATAGCTGTGCACATCTTCTCTCCACTGATTATAGTATTTCTTTTCATTTGTGACTCTCCAATCATGCAGGGAGCTTGCTACAAAATACACTGTGCTATACCATAGCCTGGGGCTTGCAATCCAAGCCTGGGAAGGATTTCTGCATGTCAAGGGCCTCAGGTGACTTTCATGCACACCCAAGTTGGAAGGCTCTCCTGAATCCTGGATGTCACCTTTATCAGGGGGAAACCCACCCATGATATTCAACATGGGTCCTTTTCTATTTTCCCTAAGTGTCCGCTGGTCTGAGAAATAAAGGGAAAGAGTACAAAAGAGAGAAATTTTAAAGCTGAGTGTCCGGGTGAGATATCACATGTCGGCAGGTTCTGTGATGCCCCCTGAGCCATAAAACCAGCAAGTTTTTATTAGCAATTTTCAAAGGGGAGGGTGTGCATGAATAGTGTGTGGGTCACAGAGATTACATGCTTCAAGGGTGACAAAAGATCACAAGGCAGAAGATCAAGGCGAAATTAGAATCACTAATGAACTTCCATGTCCTGCTGTGCACGCATTGTCGGGGTTCAAGAGCAGAGAACCGGTCTGACTAGAATTTGCCAGGCTGGAACTTCCTAATCCTAGCAAGTCTAGGGGCACTGCAGGAGACTAGGGCGTGTTTCATCCCTATCTGTATCTGCATAAGGCAGACACCCCCAGAACAGCCATTTCAGAGGCCTCCTCTGGGAATGTATTCTTTTCCCATGGCTGTTAATTGTGAATATTCCTTACTGGGGAGAGAATTCAGCGATATTTCTCTTACCCATTTTTGGTAATAAGAGAAATATGGCTCTGTCCTGCCCGGCCCACAGGCAGCCAGACTTTAAGGTTATCTCCCTTGTTCCTTGAAAATTGCTGTTATCCTGTTCTTAAGGTGCCCAGATTTCATATTGTTCAAACACACACACTCTACAAACAATTTGTGCAGTTAACGCAATCATCACAGGGTCCTGAGGCAACATTCGTCCTCAGCTTACGAAGATGATGGGATTAACAGATTAAAGTAAAGACAGGCATAGGAAACCACAAGAGTATTGATTGGGGAAGTGATAAGTGTCCATGAAATCTTCACAATTTATGTTCTTCTGCCATGGCTTCAGCTGGTCCCTCCGTTTGGGATCCCTTCCTGCCCCAAAAAGGAGAAATGAAGGTCAACCAGCAGCAGGCCAGTCACGAAAAGGGATGAAATGTGAGTGTGGGGCCTTCCTGACCCCCAGACAAGACTTTGGGCAGAAAGCCAGGCTGCAGCTCTGGTCACTGACTCAGACCCGGGACGCCCCCATGCAGGCCGGTGTGCCCTGGCTGCTTTTCTCCCTCCTGCCGCCCTCTCTTCAGCTGTTTGTGTTTTGAAGGGAGAGCCTGCCAATTTTCAGAAGAAAATGTAGCTTTATTATGATATAGGAAAGACTGCAAGTTATTAGGGGAGGAGGAGGAGTCCTGAAATAGATCCTGAAAATGAGAGGGAAAAGGAAGGTGTAAATCTGTTGGTAATAAAGTCTCCAACCACAGCATAGTCATGGGAATGTTTCTGTTACAATTTTTGTTTTCAAGGATATAGTAAACAAAACAGTCACTTGAATTGTCAAAAGAACAGCAATTTTACAAAGTGAAAAGCATACACACCAAGCCAGAATACAATAGTACTCAGGTGTGTATGTTGCAGTGGTGCCAGTGTAAGAGGAAACCTACAGGGAGGTTGCAGTGACCCTCCAGGGAGCCCAGGCCCATGGAGGGCCCTAGGGCTGGAGGGAGGCCAGCAAACCACTCAGCTCAAAGCACTCCCTTCAGGCATCTGAAGAGGGAAAGCCCATGTGTCTTCCTGTGAAGCACTGAACGGGCAGCCAGCATCTCAGAAATGCAGGCGATTTTTCATACATGGTGTGAATGAGTCTGGGGTCACCCAGGGGGTCCCTCAGTGATCAGACACACTTTGAAACAATCAACACCTACAGAAGAGGTTATTGGGAAATAGGAAAAATGTTTTCCTGAATTTCATAGCAGATTTGGAGCTAAAGGAAGAGATTCCCAAGCCCACCATGGAAATATTTTGTTCTAATAAAGTAAATTCACAAGAGCACATCAAACACAAGACCTAATGCAAGGGGCAGTGCCTATGGCCACTGCCTGCCTCCGGTGAGAAGTTGTTTAGCAGCAGTCACAGGGCAATGCTTAGGCAATGCCACAGTGAATAAGGAGGATTCACTTGGATACAAAAGTTTAGAGTAATGCCCACCAACAATGCGCATGGCTCCATCTCTCTTCCCAGTTCTAATGGTCTCAGAGCAGCAGCCACCCCTGAACACAAAGGGAGACAGGAAAGGGCCCAGGGGTATGGGGATTTATTTCTGGGTTCTCTATTCTTTTCCACTGGTCTATGTGTCTGTTTTTATGCCAGTCCATTGCTGTTTTTTACTGTAGTTCTGTGGTATAATTTGAAGTCAGGTAATGTGATGCCTCCAATTTTGTTCTTTTTGCTTAGGGTAGCTTTGGCTATTCTGGGTCTTTTGTGGTTCAATTTGGATTATTTTTTCTACTTCTGTGAAGAATGTCCTTGGTATTTTGACAGGGATTGCACTGAATCTATAGATTGCTTTGGGTAGTATCGACATTTTAACAATATTGATTCTTCCCATCTATGAACATAGAATATATGTCAATTGTGTGTGTTCTCTTCAATTTCCTGCATCAATGCTTTATAGTTTTCTTTGTAGAGATCTTTCACTTCTTTGGTTAAGTTTATTCCTAAATGTTTGGTTTTATTTACATCTATTGTTAACAAGATTTCTCTCTTAATTTCTTTTTTAGATTGTTCACTGTTGGCATAGAGAAATATTACTGATTTCTGTATGTTAATTTTGTATCCTGCAACTTAACTACATTTGTTTAACTATTCTAATAGTTTTCTGGTGGAGTCTTTAGGTTTCTGCAAGATTGTATCATCTGCAAACAGAATTTGACTCTTTTCTTTCCAAGTTGGACACAAGGCTGTTATTTTATTTCAGGCCATTTTCCAAGCTCAGCGGTTTTTGTCAGAATTCAGTTCCTGTAGTTACAAGACTGAAGATTCTGGTTTCTTTTTGCCTGTCAATGGAGAGTTGTTCTCAAATCCTACAGGTGGCCCACCATTCTATGGCATGTAGCCTTCCCTACAGCATGGTAATTGTTTACCATTAGAAACATGGTAATTGTTTCTAAGAAGAAAATCTTAGAAGAAATCTTCCTATCACCTACCATACGGTTCCCTCTGAATTTCAAATGTTCCTATTCTCCCTAAAGGCAAAATACATTTACTCCCTCCCAAAGATTTCATCTCATCATCAGCTCAAATCCAAAGCATTATTATCTAAATCATATCATCTTATCAGTTGAAAGTCCAAAATGGCCCCTGAACATCACAAACTTGAAGTTTAGAATCTTACCTTCTAAATGTTTTAAATCAGGTACAGATGGGTACAAATCATTTAGTGCAGCTCCTGGGGGCACACTTTCAATTTGTGGATCTGTGAAGCTAAAGAAACAAGTTATTTTCTCCAACAATCCTAATATACATTAGTGGACGGGCAGAGGATAACTGTTATGTGCATCTGGAGAAAGAGGTGGAGGAGGTTGGGTGCAGTGGCTCACACCTGTAATCCCAGCACTTTGGGAGGCTGAGGCGGGTGGATAACCTGAGGTCGGGAGTTCGAGACCAGCCTGACCAACATGGAGAAACCCCGTCTCTACTAAAAATACAAAATTCGCCAGGCGTGGTGGCACATGCCTGTAATCCCAGCTACTTGGGAGGCTGAGGCGGGAGAATTGCTCGAACTTGGGAGGCAGAGGTTGTGGTGAGCCTAGATCGTGCCATTGCACTCCGGCCTGGGCAACAAGAGTACATCTATGTCTTAAAAAAAAAAAAAAAAAAGAAATATACAATATGTTCACATACTAAAACAGCATGAAAACATAAAAATTAATAAATGAGCCATAAATTGAAAGTGATTAAAAATTAAAGAAGCTATTTCATTGAATGTTATGCTGGTCAGCATTGAAGTTTGCCAAAATTTAAATATTTCAGATTGTTGAACATGTATGTTAATAAATTGTAGATAAGAATATGTGTATTTATAAATATATTTCAACAGTTTCACTTCCTCAGAATAGTGTTACTACTCAAGTATCAAAGAGGCCAATTGTTACTACTCAAGTATCAAAGAGGCCAATTCTCATGAACACATGTAGAAGCATAAATGCAATGTTTATCACCAAATCTCCATGGAAAAAAATGCTCAAAAACCTAGAGATGTGAGCAGTACCAATAAAATTTCTACAATTTGTCAAGATTGTTTAAAATGATCAATCTATTTCCCTGGTTGGCTGTTACTTTTCTGGAAGCCTGAGAAGAGGAGAAGCTGTCAGTGAGGTCCCTGAGGTTACCCAGGCCCAGGAGAGACACAGCATCAGCTGACAACTGCAGTAAATGCCACTGAAGACCCTCACTGGGAAGAGGCTGCAGGACCGTGTCTGCCATGCTCGTGTTTTAAATGCTGGCCAAGATGAGTCAAAACTCCTTTTCCTTTTTTAATTAGAAGAATTTTCAGGTACTCAAAAAATGTCACACAAGACTAATTTATTGTGCTTGCCCTATATAATTTCTTCCTTAAACAATTGAAGCAGGAGTTAGTTTACATACTGTATTTGGCAATCAGCTTTTGTTACTTCGAACCACTGAAGACAATAAATTTGCTTTCTTCCTCTTTTCTTTTTCTTTTCTTGTTTTTTTTTTTTTTTTTTTTTTTTGAGACGGGAGTCTCGCTCTTGTCCTCAGGCTGGAGTGCAATGGTGGGATCTCAGCTCACTGCAACCTCCGCCCTGGCTCCCTGCATGCCTCCCTTCTGCAGGGAAGATATCAATATTTACCCTACTGACCCTGGCCAGTTCTTCGTATTGCTCAAGATCCCTGGGCCTTCAGACTGGCAGGTGACTTCAAGGGACCAACCACCCTGGACCGCTCCTGGGACAAACACTTGCCTTCACCCATTATCATGTCTTGTTCAGCCCTCAGAGGACTGAACAAGGGGTGGATTACTTCATGCCTTGATTCTGCCTTGCCAGAAACCACGGTGGCAGCAGGCTTGGGTGTCATCAAGTCACCGTGTTTCATGCTATTTCTGGAGGTTCTGGCCTTTGTGGCCTCAGAAAGGAAGGCCATCTGGTGCTTTGGGGAAGGCCCTCGGGATGCTCCTCCAGATGGTCTTCTTCAGGCCTTTTGCTTAGCATTGATCTGATCAGTTCTGCCAGGTCTGAGCCATGATCTCTTGGCACTGGTGCGGCTTTCCGTCAATAATTTCATAAACTCCAGACTTCGTGTCTTTTGCACGGAAAGCACGCGGTGCCCATTTTATATGACACCACACCCCGGAGCCCAAACGTCAGCCCTGCGGGTGTGGGGTTTCTTGGGGACAATTTTTCAGGCTCAGGTGTAGGGGGCGTTTCCTCAGGGCAGGCGCGTCCTGGTCCCCATCCGAGGCCGTGGGCTCCCGGCAGGAGGACCTGGAGTTTTCAGATCCCCGGGAAGGGTGCATTTTCCCCCACTCTCGGGCACAAGCTGCCCTTTGGCGGCGTTGGGCACGGATCACCGCCTCCCAGAAGCCCGAGACAGCTTGGAGCAAGCGGTGCTCCCGCCCGGGACTCCTCGTGGGTGACAGCGCCATGAGGCCTTGGCTGGGACAGACTGGGGCCTCCGGGTCTGTCAGCCGCTCCCGCCCGGGTGAGGCTTTCATAGGCTTTTGGACACCGCCTGCCATCCCGCCGCCCCTCTCGGGGTCAGCTCCCCCGGACTGGCCCTGCCCACCGCGCGCGGGTAGTAGCTGGCGGCCAGGAGCCAGTGGTGGGCGCCGCAGGTGGGATGAACAGCAGGAGGCTGCGCTGGAGCCCGCTGGGCAGCGGGACCCCTAAGGCAGCGGGGCGGGTGAGAGAGCCGCGGTGTGGGCGGCTGAGGGGTTGAGGCGACAGAGGGGCTGAGGGGCTGAGGCGGCTGAAGGGCTGAGGTGGCTGAGGCGGCTGTGAGGGGCTGAGGGGCTGAGGGACTGAGGGGCTGAGGGGCTGAGGCGGCTGAGGTGGCTGTGAGGCGCTGGGGGGCTGAGGGGCTGAGGGGACTGAGGGGCTGAGGGGCTGAGGCGCTGAGGGGCTGAGGGACTGAGGGGCTGAGGCGGCTGAGGCGGCTGTGAGGCGCTGAGGGACTGAGGGGCTGAGGGGCTGAGGCGCTGAGGGGCTGAGGGACTGAGGGGCTGAGGGGACCGAGGGGCTGAGGAGCTGAGGGACTGAGGGGCTGAGGGGACTGAGGGACTGAGGGGCTGAGGCGCTGAGGGACTGAGGGGCTGAGGGGACTGAGGGGCTGAGGGGACTGAGGGGCTGAGGGACTGAGGGGTTGAGGGGACTGAGGGGCTGAGGGGACTGAGGGGCTGAGGGCCTGAGGGGCTGAGGGACTGAGGCGGCTGAGGGGCTGAGGGACTGAGGAGGCTGACGGGGCTGACAGGCTGAGCCGCTGAAGGACTGAGGGGCTGAGGGGCTGAGGTGGCTGAAGGGCTGAGGTGGCTGAGGCGGCTGTGAGGCGCTGAGGGACTGAGGGGCTGAGGGGACTGAGGGGCTGAGGGACTGAGGGGCTGAGGGGACTGAGGGGCTGAGGGACTGAGGGGTTGAGGGGACTGAGGAGCTGAGGGGACTGAGGGGCTGAGGGGCTGAGGGACTGAGTCGGCTGTGGGGCTGAGGGACTGAGGAGGCTGACGGGGCTGACAGGCTGAGGCGCTGAGGGACTGAGGGGCTGAGGGGCTGAGGCGGCTGAAGGGCTGAGGTGGCTGAGGCGGCTGTGAGGCGCTGAGGGACTGAGGGGCTGAGGGGACTGAGGGGCTGAGGGGACTGAGGGGCTGAGGGGCTGAGGCGCTGAGGGGCTGAGGGGCTGAGGGGCTGAGGGGCTGAGGGGCGGGCAGCCTGGCGGGTCCCTGCCGCAGGGGCCACCGCACGTCACGTGGCCAAATCCCCCGGGCTGTTTTCTCTCCGGCTGCTCAGCCACTTGTTTTCTTACCGTGAACCTCGTGGGCTCCTGCTCGGCGTCCTTTCTTGCTCTGTCTCTGTGTTTGCTGCATTCTATCGGCAAGTCTTTAAGTTAGGATATTTCACTGATATAACTGAGGATGAACTGTGTTTTGCAGCATTTTATCTTATTACGCGTTTTCTCCTAGATTTTGGTATCATTTTTATGCTGACTTGATTAAACATTTGGAAACTTTCCTGGAACTGATAAAATAGCTTTGATATGATCTTTTGCTTGAGGTCATAAAATAATTTACTTGGAAAATGTCTCAGCCTAACAACTTTTGTGCTTTTGTTGTTTTGTGCAGAGGTGGGAAGACTCCTTTGCATTTTTGGTATAACTTCTGTGTTAATGATTTTGTTGTCTGCTTCGCAAAATCACTTAGTGATCCGTGTTTTCCAACTTAGAGTTAACATGTATCATTTTGTGATTTTAAAAAATGTCTCGTATATCTCTTTGCATGTCTCTTTTCGTTTGTCATATTTGGAATTGCCTTCATATTTTTCAATCATTAAAGTAGGAATTTGTTAAATATTCCAAAAAGACTGGTTTTACTTCGTCTCCTAGGCATTCATTTTTCAATGTGTTATTCATTGATTTCTCCATGTTCATTAATATTAGGAATAATTTATATAAATTATTGCTGCGTTACAAGCTTATGGAGCAACATTCTTTGTCTTCTGTATTTTAATTTTTTTTATTCAATATACTTTAATCACTTATACTGTATTTAGGTTTATTTTCCTGATTCTAGACCCTCTATTAACTAGAATGCTGATAATTTTCCCTAAGCTTCCATTGTTTATAATTTATTCATTTATTTATGACAGATGAGCATAAAACTCATCTTAGGTTTGGAATATCTGCTATGGGGAGTTATGTTAGGGTTTTTATTTTGTTTTACATTTTAATTAGGGAAGACACATCATCTTGTTTTTCACTTTGGAAATGGTGTATGGAGAGAGGGGAGATGAGAGTTAAGAAAAGTACTTGTAGCTGTTCACATAAGAGATCATGATATCTAAAGCGATCTTCCTAAAGAGTGAGGTTGACTAGTTCCTTGCTCAAAACCTCGCTGACATTCCCTCTAATGACAGTTTAAGATTCAGACTCCTGAATGTGATTGACAAAACCTTCCATGATCTGGTTCCCACCTGCTTCTCCATTTCTAGCTCCTTTAGAACAAATCCTCAAACAAACAAACCACCAACCTTCACCCCCCAGGCTCAAACCAGAATGACTTATATGCTCCCTCCAGCTGCTCCTGTCTGAGCTCCTCTCATGGGCTGGAATGCAGTTCTTCTTTTGTCCACTTGGCAAATGCCTATTCATCTTTCAACAGAGATCAGCCTCTCCAGGAACTTTCCAGACCCATCCCTGACCTCTGCCATCTGTGCAGCCCACCAAGCCTCCTACCCCTATGTATTTTGTATTCCCAGTGCCCCTGTGGTGTAGTTTCCACCTGGGGTTCTGAAATGCAAACTCCAGTGTGACACTATTTATGTGTTGTTCGTAATGTAGACTTTCAGCCTCGCACAGTGCCTGGTCTATAGTAGGTGGTCAGTATCATTTGAGTAAAATGTGATGATGGGAATTGATGAGAATGTAGAGAAAAGGAAAGTTTTGAGAGAAATGGAATGGGTGGAATCAATAGGTCTTGCTGATTGATTGGGTGCAGAGGCTCAGGGAGCTGAGGGACATTCTGAGGTGAGCTCAAGACCTTAGGAGGAGGAGTTTTGATAGAGGGAAAGATTAATGTCACTTTAAACTTGCTTCTTTTTAAAATTTTTACTTTTTCTTAAAGTAAGATTTACATACAATGAAACGTATAGATCTTAATTACACAGTTGGACTAATAATACATGCTGAATTGAAGATGACTATAAGACATTCAGGTGAAGGTATTGCAAAGATGGCCAGCAGTGTGTATCAAAGCACAGAGTCTGGTGCTAGAGACTGAGCTCTGGGGTCCTTATGGGAAGTGGTACTGGGTGCAGATGAGACTACCCCCCTGGGGTGAGAAGCCAGGGCCAGTCAGCCATTGTGAATTGGAGTCACCTTGGGATAGTGGGATATCTGGAGTCTCTCACTAATTACTAGGATGTTTTCATCTTCCTTTGGCTGTTTTCTGCTTTTGTTTTGGCCGGGCTTCCCTTTTGTTTATGGGCTGTGAAAGGATTAGAAAGTATACTGGGGAGTAGAAGGGACATGGAATGGGATGGCCACAGTTAACTGGGAACATGTATAGAGGACCCACTCTTTGATCCACATGACTATGCTTATGAAAACAGTGTTTCTTTATCCATTCACAGGGAGTCAGTCCATCACTTCCTGAGTGGGTGATGGGGCTCCTATCCCTGGTGACCACCACATACAACAGATGAGGAAAGAATTCTAAAATAAATAGAAATGACTCGTAGTTTAATAAGAAAACCAAAAGTGCATTAACCATGCTATTTCTTAGCATCCTGAAGCAGCACAGTCATGAACTCTTTGGGAAAATCAATGTTCTCAGTTAGAGGTTAGCATTCATTTCTCCCCAAAGTATACTGCATTGAATTAAATGTACAGGAAAAATTCCGACCAGAGGAGTTACAGTGATGAAACAATCCCTGTTTGGAAGTCTAGACATCTTTGGTTCTTTGTCCAATTCTCTCTGCTGTGTCACAAAGGCAAGTGATCTCCCTGAGCCTCAGTTCCTTCTTTGGTAACCTGCAGAAGATGTCAATGCCAACCCTGAATCCTGTATTTACTCAATTTCTCAAGAAATTGAGAACAATTTCTCAACAAACTTGGCTGGGAGTGGTGGCCAATGCCTGTAATCTCAGCACTTTGGGAGTCTGGGGCAGGTGGGTCACTTGAGGCCAGGAGTTTGAGACCGGCCTGGGAAACACGGTGAAACCCCATCTCTACAAAAAAAAAAAAAAAAAAAAAAAAATCAGCCAAGCATAGTGGTGCATGCCAGTGGTCCCACCTACTCGAAAGGCTGAAGTGGTAGGATCACTTGAGCCCAAGAAGTTGAGGCTGCAGTGAGTCATGATTGCACTAATGCACTCCAGCCTTGGTGACAGAGTGATACCCTATCTCAAAACACAAACAAACCAACCAACCCAAATATTCTTCACCTTCTACTCTGTTCTGGGCACCGAGTTGGTTAAAAATCCCTACTTTAGGCTGGGTGCGGTGGCTCATGCCTATAATCCATGCACTTTGGGAGGCCAAGGTGGGTGGATCACGAGGTCAGGAGTTCAAGACCACCCTGGCCAAGATGGTAAAACCCCGTCTCTACTAAAAATACAAAAAATTAGCTGGGTGGGGTGGCAGGCACCTGTAATTCCAGCTACTTGGGAGGCTGAGGCAGGATAATCCTTTGAACTTGGAGGGCAGAGGTTGCAATGAGCCAGGATCATGCCATTGCACTCCAGCCTGGGTGACAGAGTGAGACTCCGTCTCAAAAAACAAAACAAAACAAAGCAAAACACAACAAAACTCATTACCCAATATTCCATAAAGCAAGAGTCAGAAAGTTTTATACTAGTTGTTATCATAAGGACAGTTTCTATGATTACAGTCCAATTAGAATAGAAATGAATAACAAAGAGATAAAAACGTATGTGAGGCAGTTCAAAAACACAAAAGATTGAAAACAAGGAAATATAAATTGCAGTATTCATAAACAGAAAACAATATGATTGTCTACAAAGAAAGCCCAAGATAATATACAGAAATTATTGAAATTAATGGGAATTTAGTAAGGCTGCTGAATCTTAGAATAACCGGATTCCTGTGAAGAACATCTTATCACAAGAAAATGCTATAAAAAACACTTGCAAAGGCAATAAAGGGTATAGTGCCCTGGAATCAATATAACAAAAACATGCATGACTTCTGTGGAAAAGGCATTATAAAACTTTATTAGAATTTAAGACCTAAATGCATGGAGATAGGATACCACTGCCATGCATAGGCAAACTAAGTATCTCTCCAAAATGCTTTCATTGATTTAATCTAATTCCAAGATTATGCAGAACATTTGTTTATGTATTTATTTTTTATTCAAATTAGTATAGAGAGACAATGAAGCACACGTAGCTAAGAGAATTCTGAAGATGGAAACAGGGTGGGGAGACCAGCCCTACAGATGTGGAGACGTATCATGCCGCATCCTCATTGCTGCTGCTTGGGTTTGCCAAAGGGCCGAGCACATGGAACAAAGATGCTCACAGCCTAGAAGCTGCCAATGTTCGTAATTCTGGATGATGAGAATGATGTTGTTTCCAGTCCCTTTTTCCCAATTATTAAACGTGAAGCTTGACCCAGTATTTTTCCCCCTAGCTTTCGCAACAACCCAAAGTAGTCAAAGCTCTGTTTTACCTAAAAAAAACCACTGGAACACAACAGTAATAGTAATTTCTTGAGCATTAGGAACTATAAAAGATGGATTTGAAAACTCTTAATGTTTTAAACTGCTGGGAAAAAATTACCACGCCTATAGATACTATGTTTACAAATTTTGGAAAACAGAGAAGTAAGAAAAAACTGAGATATAATTATAAAGTAGGCAGCTTTGAACCAGTCTGGTGACCATACAATTAGTAATACCCAGCATAAAGCATAGGCAAAGTTGGGGATGACTTGTACTAATAATAAATTTTTAAATAAGAATTGTTAGAAATGCTTACACATCTCACAGCTGTAATCCTAGCACTTTGGGAGGCCAAGGCAGGCGGATCACGAGGTCAGGAGATTGAGACAAGCCTGGCTAATACAGCAAAACCCTGTCTCTACGAAAAATACAAAACATTAGGTGGGCATGGTGGCATGCGCCTGTGGTCCCAGCTACTTGGGAGGCTGAGGCAGGAGAATTGCTTGAACTCGGGAGGCGGAGATTACGGTGAGCCGAGATCACACCACTCCACTCCAGCCTGGACAACAGAGCAATACTCCATCTCAAAAAGAAAATAAAAATAAAAACAAATGCCTACACATTCAGCAAGATGCATCGCAAACAATAAAATGAAAAACACTCTATTATTATAATGTCTGCCTTAATAAATACAACATGCATCATTATTTTACTTAGGTATTTTCAGGACTCTGTATGCATTGACAATGTTAAAAACAGAATTCACATTTAGTTTTTCCTACATTAAAAAATGTAGTTTCCTTGAGATATAAAGATCCACCAGGAATAACTAATACACTTACATTTTTACTCTAGGATGTTTTTTCAAAACAGCAATCATATGAATTAAAACACTGATATATGATGTTACAGATAGGTTGATACTTAACACTAGAGATTAATTCAGTGTATTATTCTCACATTTATAATAAAACAAATGTCCAGGTTCACTCCCCCTATAATCTGGTGGTTCCTTCTACCTTGTTGGCCACTGGTTCCACAACACAGCTGGATAGTACTATGTAGGCAATAATCTATGGGCTTTCCTTAGGGGGAATCACAGGGTCTTACCCAAATAAATCCATGCCATTTTATTCGGTCTGATTTTGGT
Organism: Chlorocebus sabaeus; assembly: GCF_047675955.1. NCBI lineage: Eukaryota > Metazoa > Chordata > Mammalia > Primates > Cercopithecidae > Chlorocebus > Chlorocebus sabaeus. Next base: position 15,880,547 of record NC_132919.1, on the reverse strand, counting down.
AGCAACCTGATTCAATAAAACAATTTCTTAACTTTTAGGATACTCATTGTATATTTCTTCCTGTCTTGCCAAATGCACTGCTGGTCACTTTATTAAAAGCTTTAGACAAGATAAAAACTTAACAATGCTAATTTTCTATCTTAAATGAGTGTTCTGATACCTAAATAAAATTGGAATGGCTACTAAGTCATTCATATTTTTTGGTACAAAGCTATTAGTTTGGGTCATATTAAATTGCTGACTTGTTGACCTGCAAAAGTGATAGTTTCAGATGCTTCAACCCGTATATCTTGGAGTGAGTGGTGGCTTTTTGATTGTTAGGAATTAAAACTTACTAAGTTCTACACGGATAAAGGGCACGAGAAGGGTAAACTAGATGAGCGATTATTCGTCCATAAATCAGAAATACATATGTAATTGAAGTATTACAACAAAAAATACGAACATCTTATTAAGAACTGTAGAAAAATCACCTTACTCTGTCCAGAGGGGAGGTTGTTGGTCCAGCCAGCTCACCTGCCAGGTCTCTGGCTCCTATGCTAGTCCTTTTTGTGTTAGAACCACAGATACTAGTGTTTCCCCAAGTATTTACTTACATGATGATATTATTGTTGTCATTATTATTATTTGTAATATCCAGCAGATTTCCTGGGGGCACGAATGATACTTATGTCCACATGCCCAACACACAGGCCCGGCAAACACACGATGTGCAGTAAGTGTCGATGCACAGGTGGTGACGGTCATTGACCAAGCACTTTCCCATGCATTATCCTACACAATAACTTTAAGAGTGCGTTGTATTATACCTTCATCTTGCTCTTGAATCAGTAATTTTTTTTGTTTTTAAATTCACAACATCATAAATGCCTAATAATCACGATAGGAATCTCTTATTATCAATAAAGTTCTGATAATTGAAATCCTAAATCTTCTCAGTCATGTGTTTTTATGGTGAAGGCAGATTGCTATTCCTTGCATGGTAACTGCATTTAAGTTTTATGCAGTGGCTACACTGGAAAGAACAGTGACTTGCTTAATTGCATGGAGAATGTAATCTCAAGCCTGCACCCATGACCACTTCCTTTTCTGTGGTCAGGTTCATGAACAGTGAACACTGGTCCTCAGATGACCTCATTAAATACATTACTATGTTTGTAAGTGTTCGCATGAGCAGCTTGATTTCCCTGCTATTATGGGTGAAAAAAAAAAGTCAAATTCTGTAAAATATCTGAGGAGATTTATTCTGAGTCAAATACGAGTGACCAATGGTCCGTGACACAACCCTCAGGAGATCCTGAGAGCACGTACCCAAGGTTGTTGGGGCACAGCCTAGTTTATATATTTTAGGGAGACATGAGACTCGGTCAGATTCATGTAAGATGCACATTGGTTAAGTCTGGAAAGGCAGCATGAAGTGGGGAAGGGGAAGCTTCCAGATTATGGGTAGATGGAACAATTTTCTGATTGCCCATTGGTTGAAAGAGTTAAGTTATTAACTGGATGACTTGGAATCGGTAGAAAGGAGTGTCTGGGTTATGATGATAAGGAGTTGTGGAGACCAAAGTTTATCATGTAGATGAAGCCTCCAGGTAGCAGGCTTCAGAGAGAAGAGATTGCAAATGTTTCTCAGCAGACTCAGTTTGTTCCATCGTAATTCCAAAAGGGAGGAGGGTGTAATGAGGTACTCCCCGCGCCCCCATCACGGCCTGAACCAGTCCCTCAGGTTAGCCTTGGAATGCCCTTGCCCAGAGGAGGGGCCCATTCAGATGGCCAGGAGGCTTAGAATTGTATTTTTGGTTTACATTATGTATTTACAATTATGTATTTACAATTTGTAAAATTATGTATTTACAAATGTAACTTAATACCTCTTGAACTGCAATGAAAGGCTATTATTTACTGTGTGTTGTTCAGAATAACATTAAGGTAGTTGTATTTGCTTCCTAAGGCCAGTGACACAGAAGTTCTTTCCCATGAGGAGCTCCTGCTGGTCACTCAGGTTGTGAGGATGGACACACAACAGCCATGCTCTGAAGTGGCTTACATGATAGGGCCTCTGCTCTGCCAAAGGGACAGTAAGTAGTGGCAAGAGGAACTGTCTTGGTCCACTAATAATACATGTCATGTTTTATGGGAAATTTAGCTGCATAGGTTAATAACAACATTGGCTGCCCTGGCAATCTGTATTTCATTAGGAGTAATTAACTTGAAAAAGCAATGTATCTTGTAATTGGGAAAAAAGTGATAAAAATTGTATTACCTTTGGGTTATGTCTCTGATACAGTGTTTAAATAAGACCACAGCTGTAAAGACTAATGGAATCATCTGAAATAATATATCACTTGTTAGCAAGGGTTTTATCCACACCTATTTTACCAAAAGCTAAGATCACTAAAATTGGTCAGCAAATGAGAAAACGTGAGGACAGAGCCATCAGGCCTGTTGGCTCATCAGCACCTCTGGCAACTCCGCATGTTCACAGGGAAACCTCCATGACCTCAGCTCCCCCAAAACAGGCAAAATGAGACACATGTATTCTAGCTTTGATCTCATCTCTCATGAATATGCTCTATCCAGGACTTCTCTGTCATCACTCCCCAGACACTGGAAAAAAGCCACAACCACGCCAGGAGTGGAGCCAGGGTGTGCAGAACACGGCAGCAGCAGCCACATAGGATGGGCTGTCTACACACAAGGCGGGTGTGCCCATGGAGCAGGTCGCAGAGAAACTGTGGGAGATCACAGACTGCAGAGATCATTCTGGCATTTGGCACTTTAAGGAACGTATAAGGTAATTCTGTCTGATTATTTAAAATAGAATTGTTTCCGTCCCAAACCCATTTACTTTAGGAGGAGATAGGATTCCATTCTAGAGGTGCCTGTGGCTGCTTCTGTTGGATCTGGTGGCAGTCCTTTCTGCATTTGTCAGAGGATCATCAGTGCAACACCTTGAGGAAAGTATTAACATAGAAATTACACAGTTCTACTGGAGATTCACCTTTATCCAAATCGAAGGTGAAGCAGTTTGGGGGCAATAATAGGATGTTAGTTGTTAATTCTGGGTCCTGGGAATATGAGGGAGTTTAGTTATCTATATTTCATATTCCTCTCTAAAATTGTTTAAAATTTAAAAAGTTTCAAAAAACATCAAAAATGCTACGATTATTTTCCTTTGAGATATTTAAGGATTAGAGACACTTTAAATATACATAAAGCAAGAGTCTTGCACATACATATGCCTAACATAGCAAAACTGTGTCATTCCAGAGATTTTGGCATGTTGAATGGGCACCGTGGTGATCTACAATCTTCAAGAACAGTACACTTACACCTTCAGTAAGAACTCCAGCTTCCCTGCAGCTTTATTTCCTGAAGAGGTCATGCTGACCAGAGAGGCGGCCACACTGAGCTTCCGAACCACCGTCCCCCGGCTTACAGCTCTACAAGAGCTCCTTCCTCGAGGAATACCTTCCAGTTGTTCTCACCTTAAATGGTGAGTGTCCTCAGTGTAACAACAAGAGTGAGGCCAAATATCATAACCATAACAAGGTGGGGCCTTTCAGTGTTCAAACCACAAACAAGAAACTCGACAGCATATCCTGCAACTGTCATTTTATTAGCATTGGTTTATTTTTCATTATAGCCCTAAATATTTATCCAAAAAGTTACATTTTGGTGATTAAAATTAAGATACCTTTCTTCCATAAGATTTTGATCATTTCTATGTATTTGATGTGAAACTGCGCTTCTTGTTCTCTGGAGGCCTTTCCTTCTCTATATGAATAAATTTTAAATCAATTTACTTTGAAGTAAGAGCTATTATGTTATCTATGGAAATTATTTCCTCCTCCTAAACAAAGTAGCACTTAACCCATGTAAAAGCTGGTATCCACGTGCATAGATACCCGCAGCTGCTCTTCATCCATCGGTAGCTGGGAAGTCGCTCGTGTCATCCCTGCATGAAACAGAGAGGTGGAGCGGGAGTTACCCAGCCTGTGCCCCACCAGGGCTTTTTCAGGCGTGGACATTGGAGAGCAAAACCAGCCTTCAACCTTGCCTCGTGGCACACGAGAGGAGAAACTTCTGGAAGCACCTCCACACTCTCTAATAGGATCTGGCATAGGCATCAAGAGATTGTAAGGTAGAGAGACTATCTGTGAAGACCATTGTGTGGGTAAAGGGTTTAGATATTGTAGTAAACCACTTACTTCTCTTTTCCATATTCCTTGATTATGGAAAAATCAAGGAATATGGAACATGTATTCTCATTAGGAAAAAAATCCTGGTTGTGCAAAGAAAAACAAATTATGCAAATGTCAGTAATACATTAAAATGCATTAAAATAAGTCACATTAAAAGAAGTCATAAAACATGTCATAAAACAAGTCATGTTTTCAGGGTTCATGTGTGTTGTAAGAGGAATCAGAACTTCACTCCTTTTTATATCTAAATTATATTTTATTGTATATATATACTACAGTTTTTAAATCCAGTCATCTGCTGAGTTGTTTCCACCTTTTGACAACTGTGACTAAAGCTACTTTAACTTTTTTTTTTTTTGAGATAGGGTCTCACTCTGTCGCCCAGGCTGGACACGATCTTGGCTCACCGCAAGCTCCGCCTCCAGGGTTCAAGTGATTCTCCAGCATCAGCCTCCAGAGTAGCTGGGACTACAGGAGCCTGCCACCGCGCCCAGCTAATTTTTTGTATTTTTAGTAGAGACAGGGTTTCATCATGTTAGCCAGGATGGTCTCAATCTCCTGCCCTTGTGATCTGCCCACCTCCGCCTCCCAAAGTGCTGGGATTACAGGCATGAGCCACCGCACCAGGCCAACATTTTTTTAAAAACAGAAGTTAAATGCTTATAAAAACTGAATGGTAATGCAGTATTGCCTAAGGTCTTGCCATTTAATAATATAAATATCACATTAATATTAACTTAGAGACTCAGTTTTCATGTTCTTAATTTCAACTTTTTCCTTTATTGAATGAAAATGGGAGGACTTGATTGTTCGTGTTTTTTTTGTTTTGTTTTGTTTTTGAGATGCAGTCTCACTCTGTCGCCCAGGCTGGAGTGCAGTGGCGCGATCTCAGCTCACTGCAAGCTCCGCCTCCCAGGTTCATGCCATTCTCCTGCCTCAGCCTCCCTAGTAGCTGGGACTATAGGCGCCCACCACCACGCCTGGCTAATTTTTTGTATTTTTAGTAGAGACAGGGTTTCACGGTGCTAGCCAGGATGGTCTCAATCTCCTGACCTTGTGATCCACCCGCATTGGCCTCCCAAAGTGTTGGGATCACAGGCATGAGCCACCTCGCCCGGCCGATTGTTGGTGTTTTTTAAGAGTTGGGTTCTCACTCTGTCACCCAGGCTGGAGTACAGTGATGCAGACACAGCTCACTGCCACCTCCAACTCCTGGGCTCAAGGAATTCTCTTGTCTCAGCCTCCTGAGTAGATGGGACTATAGGCATGCACCAACACACACAGTTGAAAATCGGGGAACTTGGAAAAGGTATTATTATAACCTATTTGGTCTTGACTTTTGAAATAATTAGAATTGGATTTAAAATTTGGTCCTGGAATAGCCATAATTATCATTATTCCAGGAAAAGTAAATATTGGTGCATCCAAGTAAATGCTTAATATATTCAAATTTTATTAAATAAATTACAACAAAATGTGCTTTAGAACCTGCATTCACAGTTTAGTACTTCACTGGTTTTACTTTACTTGGTAGCCAAATTTGTCTAGTTTATCATAGTGACGACTGGGGATAGGCCAATGATAATTGCTATAAAATTCTGCTTTGGCCAATTAAAATTGTTACTCCAAGAATGTAAGACTTAGAGCAAAAATGTATAACAAATCCTAAAGAGAAGAGATAACATTCAGCACTGTTCCCCCACGGATCTTGCTATGACGTAACCTATAGTCAAGGTGTTTTGTTCTGTTTAACAATATTTAGCAATGAGATTGTCAAGTTATCACTGATATTTCACCATCTAAAATACCAAGCTCTTCTCACTGGTTTTCCTTTACCTGGCAGGGAAATATCTGATTTATCATAGTGACTATTGGAGATGTGCCAGTGGGAACCCATTCCCAGTAGGTACAAAACAAATGCTACAGCAAATTTACCTGAAGGAAAAATCAAGATTTGGCTTAAATAGGAATACATATTTCTGTATGCACAGAGGCCGGGTGCAGTGGCTCATGCCTAAAGTCCCAGCACTTTGGGAGGCCAAGGCAGGAGAATCACTTGAGGTAATGAATTCAAGATGAGCCTCACTAACAAGGCCCTGTCGCTACTAAAAATACAAAACTTAGCTGGGCGTGGTGACCGGCAACTGTAATCCTGGCTACTTGGGAGGCTGAGGCAGGAGAATCGCTTGAACCTGGGAGGTGGAGGCTGCAGTGAGCTGAGACTGCTCCATTGCACTCCAGCCCTGGGTAACAAGAACAAAACTCATCTCAAAAAAAAAATAATAAAAATTAATTAAAAATAAAAATAAAATTAAAAGCTCCAGAGTATTGAAATTATGCATTGTCACTTGGTTTTGAAGAATAACTGTAACATGTTGAATCTGTATATAGCATACATTTTTCTGCTTGCATTACAAAGTTCCTGTTGATATAAGAAAAGCTTTGGCAGGGCGTGGTGGCTCATGCCTGTAATCCCAGCACTTTGGGAGGCCGAGGTGGGTAGATCAAGACATCAGGAGATCGAGACCATCCTAGCTAACACAGTGAAACCCCGTCTCTACTAAAAACACCAAAAAAAAAAAAAAAAAAAAAAAATCAGCCGAGTATGATGGCAGATGCCTGTAGTGCCTGCTACTCGGGAGGCTGAGGCAGGAGAATGGCATGAACGCGGGAGGCAGAGCTTGCAGTGAGCCAAGATCGCACCACAGCAATCCAGCCTGGGTGATAGAGTGAGACTGTGTCTCAAAAAAAAGCTTTGAGGTTTAAAATAAGTGTCTTTGTGGATTATACCAATTATAGATACTTAAAACATGAATAAGCATAGAGGAAAAAGGGATAGACAATGGGGTGGGGTGGAATTTGAGGTATTAGAGAAATTCTTTCTGTAACAGTTTCCCCCTGTCTAAATCATCTATTGTTTGAAATTAGTTTCTTTAACCTTTGCGATAGCACTAATGTTATATGGCTTATTTTTATCATTTTTCTTGAATTTTCTTTGATTCCCCTTCTCCTATTATCAAAATTGCTTACTGGCCTGGCATAGTGGCTCATGCTTATAATCCCAGCACTTTGAGAGGCCAGGGTGAGAGGATTGCTTGAGGCCAGGATTTTGAGATCAGCCTAAGCAACATAGTGAGACCCCGTCTCTACAAAAAAAATTTTTGAAAAATTAGCTGGGTGTGGTGGCACATGCCTGTGGTCCCACCTACTCAGGAGGCTGAGGCTGCAGTGAGCTATGATCATGCCACCACACTCCAGCTTGGGCAACAGAGCAAGACCCTGTCCCTCTAGGGGAGGGGGAAAAAAACCGCTCACCATTCTACCATTTCTACATTTGCTTCTTATAGGAATACTGAATAGGTTAACCAGAATACAAGGAGACAGAATTCTCTTTCATCAGAGACAGAATTCAATGATTCAATGCTGTCAAATCCCTTATGTTGAGGCAATTTTAGGAAAGAAAAAGAGAGTATTTCCCCCATAACATGGATCAGAGGCCCTATATTGCAAATGCAGGAAACACTGTCTATGCTGAAAGAAGCTCCTTGTTATATTCACAATTTCCCAGTGACAGACAAGGTAGAAACTGCTCTTGCCTGAGTGCACATGTCATCCTAAATGCTACCTGTGAGACCACCAAGACCTTCCACGAAAAGTGCTTCCACACTGACTCCCTCACTTGGCCATCAGGCATAATGTAAGAAACTTAGCATTTTTCTAGCAATTCAGGAAAGCTGAAATCAAAGCAGACATCAGCTTCACAAATGATATATTAATCTGGGCTCAAATATGGAAATTATTTTTAGTATTATTAGTATTATTTTGAGTTGGAATTGCATTCTGTCACTCAGGCTGGAGTGCAATGGCATGATCTTGGCTCACTGCAACCTCTGCCTCTCTGGTTCAAGCAATTTTCCTGCTTCAGCCTCCGGAGTAGCTGGGATTACAGGCACCTGCCACCACGCCTGGCTAAATTTTTGTATTTTTAGTAGAGAGGGGGTTTCACCATGTTGGCCAGGCTGGTCTCGAACCCCTGGCCTTGAGATCTACCCACCTCAGCCTCCCAAAGTACTGGGATTACAGGCATGAGTCACCATACCCAACCAGAAATTATTTAATGATAAAACTAGATTTAAGTATATGGGAAGAAGAGAAAGAACTGTTCATTTTCTTTTAGCAAATGAATACGTTTAAGGCTGTGGCTTGGGTCCTGCCTTGCCTGTGAGTTGAGCTGAGATGTGTGCAGTGATCCCCGCTACTCTTGCAAACAGGACCTAAATATTCTGCAGACAGACATTTCTTTCCGGCTGCCGGTGATTTTCCATAAAAATATACTTTACTATTTAGGCATTACATTCCTAATGCCTTTATTATGTTTTCTTCTTCACAAATAATTACATTGAAATATAGGTAAGTTTTCACCTTCTTTCCAGGTGTGCATTCGGACAGTCCCAGCTATACAGGAGGCTGAGGTGGGAGGATCTCTTGAGCCTGGGAGTTCAAGGCTGTAGTGAGCCATGATTGCATCACTGCACTCCAGCCTGTGCGACAGTGTGACTCTGGTCTAAAAAAAAAATAGTTAATTCTTTTCTTTTTGATCATATTCTTTTGATAAATTATACATTTTTAAATATTTAAATATCATTTGGAGCAAATCCCCCTGTGGCATGTTTATGATTCCTGCTTTGGTACTTGAGACTCAGCCAGGTCTGTTTTGTCCTAAACAAGTGCTGGGACCTTTATTGTTTATTCAGCCATTTGTACATTGATTCTCCTGGTCATTTCTTTTACAGCTTTGTATAATAGCACAAACCTGGGAATGTTAGAGAAGACACATGAATGGGCGTTTAAAATATGTTGAGAAATACAGTAACTATTAAAACTAGCATGGCTTTCAAACAGATGATGATTAATAAAATTGTGACTTCTTATTTTTCACACAGGAAATGCTATGAATTTTAGTGCACTAAAAACCAACGTTAACAGAGAGTGCAGCCTGACTGGAAGATTTTAAAATTCTGTTTAAAAGTGTCATAGTATAGGAAACCAGAAAGAATTGGAAACACAACTGAAAGAAAGAGACTGCTCCCTGCAACTTTTAGCCATGAGAGTAACAGTACACATTTAGATAGAAAAGGCTATGAGATTCCAAAAAGTTCAGACAGTATTGAGTTTCAGAGAACAGCGGGATATAACCCAGTCCTTGGTGGTCAGCTGAACCATGTTATGATTGTTTTTAACATGGAAGGAAGAAGACTGCTCTCTTTTTAAAAACCTGCTGTTGAGCTGTGTACTCTCTGCCCCAGCTGATAGTCACAGCCTTGTCCTTAGTGTGAGCAGAGTGAGGAATTGACCATCTCACTAGTGTGTAAGCTCTCAGACTTGTTCTTTACTAGAGTAGGTGCAGTCTGGGTGCAGTGATGGTTTCTCTCTGTGCCCAGAGGGCTGCTCCCTCCTTCACTGCCAGGACAGATGTTGGTGTGTGTTCTCCCAGCCAGTAGGACAGATGCAGTCAGTAAACAAAACAAACACAGACACACACACACACCTTCCTCCCTCAGCAAGCCCAACCCCTGACAGCAGAGATGAATCATGTCACTCAGAGTAGAAAGTTGCCATCAGTAAGTGAAACTGACAAAAGGGTATCTTAAAAGACAATTGCCTCAAATTTAACATCTGTAAAGAAATATGGCTGGGCGCGGTGGCTCATATCTTTAATCTCAGCACTTTGGGAAGCCAAGGCGGGTGGATCACCTGAGGTCAAGAGTTCGAGACCAGCCTGACCAACATGGAGAAACCCCATCTTTACTAAAAATACAAAGTTAGCCAGGTGTGGTGGCACATGCCTATAATCCTAGCTACTGGGGAGGCTGAGACAGGAAAATAGCTTGAACTCAGGAGGCAGAGCTTGCAATGAGTCGAGATCATGCCATTGCACTCAAGCCTGGGCAACAAGAGCAAGACTCCATCTCAAAAAAAACAAAAACAAAAAATGCAGTTGATTATGGAGACTGATTAAGAAGTAAACTGCATGATATAAAGGAAAACATATTAATCAAAAGTAGAATAATAAATTTCATTGTATAAATTCTTTTTCTACAAGTTAATATATAAAGGACAATAGCATAGAATCAAAGGTGTTGTGTTTTTATTCAAGAACGATTTTTTTTTTTTTTTTGAGGCAGAGTCTCCCTCTGTTGCCCAGCCTGGAGTGTAGTGGCATGATCTCGGCTCACTGCAACCTCCACTTCCTGGGTTCAAGGGATTCTCATCCCTCAGCCTCTTGAGTAGCTGGGATTACAGGTGCTGAGCCACCACACCTGGCCAAGAATATTTAATTTTTTTTTTTTTTTTTTTTTTGAGACAGAGTCTCGTTCTGTCCCCCAGGCTGGAGTGCAGTGGCGCCATCTCGGCTCACTGCAAGCTCCGCCTCCTGGGTTCATGCCTTTCTCCTGCCTCAGCCTCCCTAGTAGCTGGGACCACATGCGCCTGCCACCACTCCTAGCTAATTTTTTAATTTTTTTAGTAGAGACGGGGTTTCATCGTGTTAGCCAGGATGGTCTTGATCTCCTGACCTCGTGATCTACCTGCCTCGGCCTCCCAGAGTGCTGGGATTACAGGTGTGAGCCACCGCGCACAGCCAAGAATATTTTCAAAAGCATGTCTCTCAGGCTATAAACATTGAAGTGGAAATTGAATAATCAAGTTTATAGCCTGAAGCAATTGGGTCTGATAAAATAATAAGTATTCATTTTATTTCTAAGTAAAAGAAAGAAATCAAAGGCTAATAAAACAGTTCATTTGGGATAATTTTCTTTTAAGATGGCTTTCATTCTGATTCTGCTGTTACTTTCAGATCAGTTAATACGTAGAAGACGACTACAATTTTGTGTTCAGATTTAGACTATAAACCAAGTCCCATTTCATTACCTAATATAGACCGGCAGGTTGGTTAAGAAAGGAATCATTAATTTTACAAAGAGAGTTGTCCTAAACTGTTACAAGTTTTCCAGTACTTAATTCTTTTTACAATTCATTAGCTTTTTAAATAGCAAATAAAATTGTATATATGTTGTGTAAAACCTGTTTAGAAATAAGCAGATTGTGGAATGATTACATTGCACTCAGGAACATACACATACTTATTTTTTGTGGTGAGAACACTTCTTGATTTTCAAGAATACAATACATTAACTGCAGTCACCATGTTGTGCAATGTATCTCTTAAACTTATTCCTCCTAAGTACAATTTTGAATGCTTTCACTGTCTCCCCAAACCCCTGCCTCCCAGCCCCTGGTAACCTCCATTCTACTCTCTGCTTCTGTGAGTTCAGTTATTTTACATTCCACATAAGTCAGATCACGTGGCAGCTGTCTTTTTGTGCCTGGCTGATTTTAAGGAAGGAGACCACTACTACTCCTGTTGCCCTCCTCCCCCCACCTTGCCTAGTTCACAAGACAGGAGGAAAGAGAGAAAGCAAAAAGTTAGAAAAAAACAAAAGTAAGATAAATAGCCAGACAACCTTGGCACCACCACCCGGCCCTAGGAGTTAAAAAAAAGTAATAAAAATATCAACCCCTGACCTAAACTACTTGTGTTATCTGTAAATTCCAGACACTATGAAAAAAGCACTGTAAAACTTTTTGTTCTGTTAGCTGATGTATGTAGCCCCCAGCCACATTTCCCACACTTGCTCAATTTATCACGATCCTTTCACGTGGACCTCTTAAAGCTGTAAGGCTTTAAAAAGGCCAAGAATTTCTTTTTCGGGGAGCTCGACTCTTAAGACGTGAGTCTGCCGAGGCTCCCAGCCAAATAAAAAACCTCTTCCTTCTTTAATCCAGTGTCTGAGAAGTTCTGTCTGTGGTTCATCCTGCTACATTTCTTGGTTCCTTCACCGGGAAGCCAGGTGATTTAAGGACGGTAGAGGCAGCCCCTTAGGCAGCTTATGCCTGCCCTGTAGGGGGACTCTGGCCAGCTTGAGCGGATCCTGAGATGTGCATCCTGAGATGAGGATCCTGAGAGCGCTCCCGGGTAGGCATTTGCCGCAGTGGAACGTCTCGTCAGGAACGTCTCATCAGAGCAGTGCACAGCAGACCCCCGTGGAGGATCAACACAGTGGCTGGGCACTGGGATGGCACTGGCACTTTAAGTCCGGACATCTGAAACTTGGTAAGACTGGTCTTTAGAACTTGCCCACTCCATTTGAGTGGAAGTGTGGCCTGATCACCCACGGCGTGCCTGTACCGGCACTTTGGTTTTTGTTTTTGACTTGATTTGAATTAATTGCTTGATACTTTGGTTTTAGTTTTGATTTTGACTTGAATTGCTTGATAAACAGGCGTGCCTTTATTGGCACTTTGGTTTTGGTTCTGATTTTGACTTGGCTTAAACTGCTTGACGAACAGGTGTGCCTTTAACAACACTTTGGTTTTAGCTTTGATTTTGATTTAGTGTGAATTAGACGAGTGAGTGATCTTGTGCCCTTTCCTTCTTGTAGTGTGAATGTTGTTTTGTCTCGAGAGAAAAATAGGTCAGACACAAAGTAAGGCCACTCCGCTAAAAACATTTCAAAAAGAAAAAAGGAAAGTCATCAAATCATCAAAACTTACTCTATTACAATGCAAGTTACAGAACCTTAAAAAAGGTTTTGCAGGAGATTATAGAGTTAAGTTAACCCCCTAGAGGTGAAGAACTCTGTGTAAATTAGAATTGCCCTCTTTTGGTGTTGGATGGCCCACTGAAGGAACTACAGACAGAGAACAATTGGCCATGTATTTAAGGTGGTGACAGGGGTCGGAGGACAGCCAGTGTACCTAGATCAAATTCCTTTATATTGACTCACGGTTAAATATAAGATAGACAAAACCAGCATACATTTAGCCCTGTTTAAGAGCTTATTGCAAAAAAGCCAAAAGTAAAAGTAAGAGCAGCTTCGCCAGCAGACACAGAGTTAATAAAAAAAGGGAGTCCCAGAGAAGCCAGTTTTGCAGGAGCTGCCAGAGATAATAGAAATTCTTTCTCCATATGTCCCAGCCTACCCCGCTTTACTGAGGCCAACAGCCCCCTCAGAAACGAGATTCAGGAGCTAACACGCCCCAGATCTCACCTTGAAGGGGAGGATCGGAGCCTAGAGAGGCCAAGGAAGGAAGTCAAGATAGTCAAGTGGGCCCTCTCAGACCTGTTCTTGCTTGAGCTATGTAAATGCCTCTCAGGCAGACGCGAGGACCTGTCTATTATAATGACCAGGCCCACATCCAGGGGGGCAACAGACTTTCATCTATCAGCCCTTTCCAACCATTGATCTACTAAATTGGAAACACCCTGAACCCGCCACCTTGTTCCCGGCAGCTAGAGCCCCGTCAAGCATAACTGTGTAGAGGTGTTGGACTCAAGTTTACTCTAGCAGACCTGACCTCCGGGACCAGTCTTAGGCATCAGTGGACTAGGAGCTATACAGCTTCGTCAACCCACAAGGAGAGAGATGTGCAGAATATGCGGTGGTAACCCTGGACACTGTCTTGTTAAGCTGAGCTCATTGCTTTAATTTGGGCCTTAGTACTCAGTAAAGGTAAGACTATAAACATTTACACTGACTCTCGGTATGCCTGTTTAACCCTCCAAGTGCATAAAAAAAATTATATAAAGAAAAGAGCAAAAAAAAAAAAAAAAAAAAAAAGACTAAAAGTAAGCGTTAAAAAAAAGAATCAGAAGAAAACAGGAGACAGACAGCAGTGCGCGGGGGCAGGGCCCGTGCCGTTGCCCCGCCCCACCAGCTGGCCTTAAGAGCAGAAGAACTCAGAAGGAAAAAAAGAAAAAGCAAATTAAAGACTTAAGAAAAAAAGCCAATCTGTTAGCAACAGCTCTTATAAAAACAAAAATTAGCAATGTGAGAGGATGTGGACGTGGATGTAAATGTGAAAGAAGTCAAGTTAGGCAAGGATTCAAGAGCCGGACAAGGCTAGAGAGAGATTAACGTGTGAGATGCGAAAAGAAAGGACACTAGAAAGGTAAATATTCAAAAGGCAATAAAAGAAACGGCCAAGACCGCAAGACAAAGAGACCATCGGCTAAGGGCCGCCGCACCTTGGAGGAACCAGATACTGACCTGATCAGGCTGACAGGAGCTGAAGAATGTATAGACTAAGGCAGACTAGGCATCTTCTCTTTAGGCTCCCAGGAGCCCATGGTCACATCAGAAGTTAAAAGCAGCAAGATTTTGCCGCATCTGGATTCCAATTACTCACTGAAGGCTAAGCCACTAAATAGCGTTACCAAGAGGGGGCAGGGGAGAAGAGCCCCTCCTCTAAGAAACTTAAACAGGAAAAAGAGCCATACCTTGTGAAAACTTGCATATAGACTTTACAGAACTGCTCCGTGCTGGAGGCTGTCGATACATGCTAGTGCTTGTTTGCACATTTTCAGGGTAAGTTAGTTTTCCCTGTCAGGACAGAAAAAGTACAAGAAGTGACTAAAGTACTGTTAAAAGACATTATCCCCAGGTTGAGAGTACCTCTAAAGTCAGACAATAGGCCAGCATTTGCAGCTGACATAGTGCAAGATTTAACAAGACTGTTAAAAATAAAATAAAAGTTACACACAGCCTATCGGCCACAAAGTTCAAGAAAAGGTAGAACGCATGAACTAGACACTCGAGCAGCTACTGAAAAAAATATTGCCAGGAAATTCATTTAAGATCAAATCAGGTTTTCGGCTACGGTTCCCCTCCGAGTCAAGTGCACCCCCAACAAACAAACTAGGTATTTGCCCTATAAGATTGTGTTCAGTCTGCCACCCCCAAATCATAGGTCAAATTAAAGGGGACCTCCAGAAACCAAAGGAATTAACCTTAAAAAAGCAAATGCAGGCTTTAAAAATAGCCATACAAAGTGTTCATAATTAAAGAAATGAAAATGCCTATAAGCCTGACACCCCTTTAAATCTAGTGACTCTGTTTAAAGTAAAATTTAGTTTTTCTAGGACCCATATAGGACGGGCCCTGTACTGTAACCTTGTCTACTCCCACTGCTGTTAAAGTTGCAGGTGTTGTGTCTTAGATCCACCACAGTCAGATAACACTGGCAGCTCAGGACAATGGACCAGCCAGCAGGATGCAGATCACCCACCCCAGCCGATCCTGAGATGAGACCAAGCTGCTGCTGAGAACGACAGCCCTGCTCTAGTCACACACCAGCAGCTGACTAGTCTACACACGGCCGAAGCTTGAGGACTCATCAAGCAAGTAAATGTAGTTAAAAATCTTAAGACTAATAGTTTTCCTGTAATACTAACTGTTTTCCTATTGTTCTGTGTCTGTATTCAACCTTTTTCCCAGGTAAGGACCTCTTTTGTCCTTGCTGGATATGAATATACTGTACATTGTTTTGTTGTTGATACCTCCCATAACCATGCTAGAAGAAACACCTATATAAGGTGTCCTCACTGTACACATACTACTTAGGAAACCCAGACCCGTCCAGCCCAGCAACAATTCCGAGTCTTTCAGTCATTCTTTAAACATATAACCCAGAAGTTACCAGAACCTCCTCCTTTAGCAAAAAGAAAACAGAAAAAACCTATTTGCTCAGCTGGCTGAAAACATTGCTGGCAGCCTGGATGTCTCTTTATGTTATGTTTATAAAAAGGCTAACATAAGAGACCAACAGCCTTGAGAAGCAAAAGAGTTAATGCCTCAAAATAACTTTAACTAAATCTTTCCCCAAACAGACGCCCCAAGTTCAAGCGTCTGGCTCTTAAAAGTTTCTGTTATTAAAAAATACTGTGTTACTTGCTAAGAAAAAGCTTTTAAGACCCAGTAAAAAAAACTAACTTGCTTAAGACATGACAAAGTTGGTACGTGTGCCTGTACAGGTTTAACACAGGTTTGATCCTAAGTCTTCATTCAGAAGACAGTTTCCAACTACAAAAAAATGTAAAACCCTCATTATAAGTGTATTACTAGTAATAGAAACTTGCTTGCTGCTCCCCTGTGTATTACACTTGCTCCTTCAAATGATAAAAGGTTCGTCAGAAGAGGTCAGCACAAGCGTATGACGTAAAACACTATTGCTCTGTCTCGCTAAGAGACTCAGAAAGTAAAAACAAAAGAACTCCCACTAATTAGTATAAATTCTCAAAGAGGGGGATACGGAAGGAGATCACTACTACTCCTGTTGCCCTCGTCCCCCCGCCTTGCCTAGTTCACAAGACAGGAGCAAAGAGAGAAAGCAAAAAGTTAGAAAAAAACAAAAGTAAGATAAATAGCCAGACAACCTTGGCACCACCACCCGGCCCTAGGAGCTAAAACAAGTAATAATAATAACATCAACCCCTGACCTAAACTACTTGTGTTATCTGTAAATTCCAGACACTGTACGAAGAAAGCATTGTAAAGCTTTTTGTTCTTTTAGCTGACGCATGTAGCCCCCAGTCACATTTCTCACGCTTGCTCGATTTATCACGACCCTTTCACGTGGACCCCTTAAAGTTTTAAGCCTTTAAAAAGGCCAAGAATTTCTTTTTCGGGGAGCTCGGCTCTTAAGACGCGAGTCTGCTGACGCTCCAGGCCGAATAAAAAACCTCTTTCTTCTTTAATCCGGTGTCTGAGGAGTTTTGTCTGCGGCTTGTCCCACTACAATTTCACTTAACATAATGTGCTCCATTAAGCTCCTGTGAATCCCAGTTTCTAACCTGCAATTGCTCTAAGTGTTTTCACTGCCTTTTCATGGTTTCTACTAAGAATTCCAGAGCTCAGCTGCAATGTGGTCACTGCTTTGGAAGTTATTCATTGCTTTTCTTTACTTCTTGTCCACGGACACACAAATAAATTGTCTGGTGCAAGTGCAGCGGCTATATGCCCTTCCTGTGAAGGCAGGCCGGTTTGACATCTATTAAGCAAATCCATCTCAGCATTCTTAACAGCCTTTATATTGTTTGATATCAAGCTCAGCAATTTAAAAAATATGCCTCTGTCTTTATAAGACTACCTATGGGTTGGAGACGACTTATGTAATATTCAACCCAGCAGATAATGTATATAAAAATTATTTCATATGATTTAATGATCTTGAATCGACTTAACTGTTTCTATGTCATATTTGGAAAAAGCAGGGCAATTATAAAATTTAATAATGGCATCTCCATAAAAAGCAATAATTCATACGCTACTTTAAAAATCTTTCTCTGGCAGTTAGGTGGGCAGAAAACCCAAAGTTAGTAACTTTGAACAGTTCCATCACTACCTTTTTTTTTAAGTTAACTGAAGCAGCCTCGGGCAAGTCTTTCAGGAGGTTTCTAGAAGAAGGCATTATCATCAAGGAGATGACAGCTCCATGCCTGTTACTGCCCCTGAAGGCCTTCCAGTGGGACAAGATGTGGAGGTAGAGGACAGTGAAATTGATGATCCTGACCCTGCTTAGGTTTAGGCGAAAGTGTACGTTTGTGTCTTGGTTTTTAACCAAAAAGGTTTTGAAAATAAAATAAATAAATAATGAAAAAAGCTCACAGAATAAGGTTAAAAGGAAAAAATATTTTTGTATAGCTATATAATTTGTGCGGTCTTTCGTTGATTTGTTTGAGACAGGGTCTCACTCTGTCACCCAGACTGGAGGGCAGTGGCACAATCAAGGCTCACTGTGGTCTCAATCTCTTGAGCTCCAGAGATCCTCCCACCTCACTCAGGAGGATGCCAGTCCTGCAGGCAGACATCAGGCCCCAGGTGGACCCTCCATTGGTGTACACCAGGCCCCAAGTTGACAACCAGGCCCCAGATGGACACCAAGGCCCTAGGTGGACAGCAGGCCCATGTTGAACACCAGACTCATGTGGACATCAGGCCGCAGGTAGACACCATGCCTTAGGTAGACATGTAGGCTCCAGGCGGACATTAGACCCAAGGAACACACCCAGTCCCCAGGAGAACATCAGGCTCACGTGAAAACTCAGGCCTTGGGCGCACATCCGGCCTTAAGTGGACACCCAGGTCCCAGGTTGATACCCAAGTCCCAGGTGATCACCAGACCCCAGGTGGACACAAGGCCTTAGGTGAACAACAAGACCCAGCAGGCCATCAGGCCCCAGCTGGATACAGTCCCCAGGTGAACACAAGGCCCCAAGAGGAACATAGCCCCAAGGCAGACATCAGGCCCTCCGTGGACATCAGGCCTGAGGAGGACATCCGGCCCCCGGTGAACATCAGGCACAGGTGTCCAAGCAGGCCCTGGGTGGACATAATGGTGTCTAGATAAGGAGTTGTCCTGGGGGGAGGGTGAGCAGTCAGCATCCCAGTGGAGTCCTGAGGAGGTCTTATGGAAGGAAGGGGCTGAGGGGACAGAACCTTAAAGAAGCGACCTCACTTCCTTAATGACAGACCCGAACAGAACTTAGAACTCGGGTAACCAGGCGCCCAGATCCTAGGGTCAGCCCAGTAACCAGCTCACTTGGTGGGAGACGCTTGAGACAGCAAGATGTTCTCGTGTTGCTTCCCCACTTCAAGAGGCTGCTGCTTCAGGAATGGAGGGAGTGAGAGCCTTTTCCGACGATGCCGAAGAAGGCTCATCCCTCACCCCAGACGCCTGTGGCCCTTTGTAAGAAGGCGCACCCAGGTACCGCAGGGCAGCCCGGGGCAGGCCCTAGCAGGGCAGGCCACACCAGAGATCCCATCGGGGCTGCATCTGCACATTGTCCCTGTCCAGGAGGAGATTCGGGAGCCCATGGAGGCACAGGCACATGGTGAGGTGGCCTGCAGTCTGGAAGACTTTGCGGGGGTGGTGTTTAGGGGCTGGAACTCCTTTAAATTCAGGGAGGTTGTTTCCGTGTTTGGAAATTGCAGTGGAAAGTGACTGACGCTGGGGACCCTTTCTCCTTTCTCAGCTCCTGCTCAATATGCAGAAATAGAAGCATTTCCAGCACCAGCTGTTGAGCCAGAGCCAGCATGGGAAGAGCCCCCTCCAGAGACAGCGCTGGAGGTGAAGGGAGCTCCAGCCAAGGAACAGCCCAGAGAGGAGCTGCCTGAAATCACGGCACCTACTGTAGCCACTGGCCTTAGCCTTGCAGCTGAAAGGGTGGCTGGAGAGACAGGTGGCAGGGATGGGATGACCAGCACGGCCCCAGCCAGCAGCTCCTATGCTGCCCCTAGTCCTGGGCACGGTGGCAAACATGGAGGCGGAGACCAGGGTTTTGAGCCTGGGCTCCTCTACCCTGCCGGAGAGAGGCTTGTGTCATTCACTAGAGCTGCAGTTCTGCTGCTGCAGGGCCTGTTTATTCTGCTGCTGGTGGGGTCCATCTGGGTGCAGGAGGTGCTTGAGGGCATTAAAAGAAGACTGGGAGGAAGAAGAGTTCCAGCAGCTCCTCCTGCACCCAGAGGCGGCCTCCTCCTCCAGGCACGGATGTCTGTCTGCAACTGGGCATCCGGGCTGTTTGCCCCTGACGTGCTGCCCAGGACAGGCTCTTAAAAGGCGGGCAGAGGGTGAGGGGACCAGGAGGCAGCTCCAAAGGGTACAGCAAGCTAAGCTTTTAAAGATAGCACTTGTGCCCCAGGCTCTCCGTGCCACCCCCTGCCCTAGCATTTATTATTAGTCTTAGAATTACAAGTTGATGAAACGATATTTCAATAAAGTTTGATTGCCGGAACTTCATGCCTTTTTGAACTCCCTAATGTTAGATGGTGTTTTTGAGATCCTGAAAATCTCTGATAGTTGTGTCTTTTGTTGTGGTTGTTTGTGTGATTAAATTACCGTCGAGTCAACTGTTATTGGGAACCTTTCAGGTATGGCTTTTAGAAGACCTTGACCTACTCTTGCCTGTTTTGACTCTCTGGTTTATTGCGGAAAGAGGGATGATGTAGACTCATGTCTCTGGCAGATCAATCACCTTTTGCCATCAAGGATTTGGCATCAGAGTTTCCAAGAATTATGTGTGCAAGTTGACATGCTGGCACTTTAGCTAATCTGGGTGTCAAAACAGAATGCCATAGACTAGGTAGCACAGAAAATTGATTTCTCACAGTTCTGGAGATGGCAAAATCCAAGGTCAAATGGTCAGGAGATTCCATGTCTGCAGAGGGCTGGCTTCCTGCATAGATAGCCTCTTTTACGGTGTCCTTACATGACAGAAGGGATGAGGGAGCTCTCTGCAGTCCCTTTGATAGGGGCACCAATTCCATCCATGAGGTCCCTGTCTTCATGAACTTAATCACCTGTCAAGGCCCCACCTCCAAATACCATCACACGGAATTAGAATTCGACACATGAATTTGAGGAGGACAGTAACATTTGCTTTACAGAATCAGGTCTCCCCGAGCCATATGCACTCACAGGAAATCTATAATCTTCTGTTAAGTATTTGCTGGTCCCCTCTGGGATTAGGGATTTTTTTTTTCTTTAAGAAAAATGATCTTTCATGTGATCCATGGTTTATTCATAGAAAAGCACTGTGAGTTCACCCACTTGCTAAAAAGAAGGGCAATTGTGATACAAAAATGAGAGTGATTTCTCTCTCTCTCTCTCTCTCTCTCTTTCTCTCTCTCCCCGTCTCCCTCTCCTCTCTCTCTCTCTCCCTCCTCTCTCTCTCTCTCTCTCTCTGTCTTTTTTAACCAACCCATTGGGCTGAGACATTGTGGGGCGCTTGGCTGGGCAGTAGGACTTGAGTAGCCACAAAAGACAAATACAACTTCTTGGTCCGTTTTGAGTAGAAAAGGTGACAGTTTGTCAACAAAAGAAAAAGTAAAGCAGATGGAGAAGTTCTTAGTTCGCTTTCTAGCTATACCACCTCTTCCCTGTGAAACCCCACCCCCGACTCAGGAACTAAGACATAAAAGAGTAAACACCAAGGTACTGGTAGCCAACTGACTCTTCTGAATGCCCTTGCTATCTCCTACAACAATTCCAGGCTGAGCAGAGGGGTCAGGAAGGTGGGAGGAACACGATGATTCCCTGTGGAGGTCAGCCAGGGCTAATACAGGATTGCTCACTAGGGCTAGAAATTAGGAAGGAGAGGCTAAGTGCACACCAGCCCTAGCCTCCAAGTCAGCAAGCAATGAGACTGTGACAAAAGCAGGCAGAGGAAGCCTGAGCTAGAAAGGCAGGGGAAGAAAGCAAGTACGGGACGAGAAGAGAACTGTGCAGCGAAAGCAGCCAGTCTGATGGCAGAGGGAGACTGGTGCTTAGAAGCTCGTTCGGGGAGAGAATGAATAGAGGACGCACAGAGATGGGGAACAGACATTTAGCTGGTGAGAGAGATTTAAGACGAATGGGAAGAGAAATCTCACAAAAAGGACAGATTCATGCAGATCCTCTAAGATGAACATGCAGTCATCCCTACATGTAGAAATACGCTCAGTTACACATATAAAACCACAGATGCATGGAGAGCAAGCATACACACAGACACATACTTCTACACACGCGCTCATGTGTGCCCAGATACACACACACTAAACATGCAAAACATGAGAGCATTTACACATAGATATGCATCCTCACATGTACACAAATGTTACATCCTCACACAGAGACCCACAGTCCAGCGTGCACATATCCACACAGGTACGCAGCCGTACAACTGACACAGATACGCATAAACATGTAATGTGCACATACAGACAGGCATGCGCAGATATATCTATGCACACAGACACATGTACTGAGTCATACAGATACACACACACTCTAATGCAAAGGTGACCAGTGTAGTTGAATATTGTGAGCTCAGTGGCCTCGCAGACCTTCATCTTTCCCCTGCACTTGTTTCAAAGGTGCTCAGCAGACTCCTGGCGAGGCTGTGTGAGGCAGAGGCAGGAGTTTCAGGGTCCTCACAGCTTTGTGAGTCAAAAGTCTAAGTCCAGTCCTGGCCTCTGCCACTCAGCCACCACTGGGCTATTAATGCCCTGTCTGTACGCGAGAGATTCTGCATAGACTAGTCTTGGGATTTTTTCTAACTGGCCTTTTTTCTCCTTGGCACCCCCACTATCTCACTGGGAAGGGCATACGCTCTGGAAGGGAAACCTGAGAAATGGTTGTGAGTCTCCTCAGACAATAAGCACATCCTCCATCCACAGCTACCTCAAGGGCCCTTCAAATCAGAACCAGGATTATTAATACTTACGACTTTACAGTAGTTGGCAACACATATGCTATAGTATTTACAGTACCATAAACGCATCTGTTTCTCTGGTTCAGCAATCTCTGAGATGGAACAGTGTTCTGTGTTTGCCAAGGGAGACAGCGCCAATGCCCAGGACACGCAGGACGTAGGGGCAGAAGGTGGCATATCGTGGGGTTTCTGGTCGATCTGCAGGGCCCAGCTCCTCCATGAACAGTGGGCTGTAGTGAGAAGCTTGCCAAGGTATGCATATCCACTAGAGTTGGACTCTCCCCATCATTAGCCCCGTGGTCCTTTGGCCTCAACCACAGGTGCTCAGAGTCCTCTCAGGGTGGACAAATGTTTCAGTGTCCTCAGCCTGACCTGATAATTCCTGGGGACCCAGGCTGCCGGGCAGGTGAGCTATCTGCTTTCTCAGCCAAAGGGCTCTAGAACCAGCAACATCAGCTGGTTGTAACCACTAAAAAAATTCATATGAAGAGATATTCTTTTAAAAAGAAACTATATATAAATCGAAATATAATTCTAAAGAAAACGTCCAAATAACCCAAAGGAAGCAGGAAAAAGAAAACAGAAATAATAACTAGAGACACAAACAGAAAACAAAAAATTATTATGCCCTAACATATCAGTAAATATATTAAATGTAATGATCTAAATACACCAATTAAAAGACACATTGACAGAGCAGACTTTTTTAAATGATTCAACTATATAGTGTCTAGAAAAAAATTCACTGCAAATATAATGATTACAGGCAGGTTGAAAATAAAAAAATAAAAATCATACATCCTGCAAATATTAATCTACAGCAAACAGAGTAGTTATATTATCATATAAAGTATATTTCAGCACAAAGAAAATCACCAGACACTGAGAGGAATATTACATAACGATAAAAGGGTCAATTCACTGAGACATAGTGAGCCTAAATGTTCATGCACCTTTAAACATCAGAGCTGCAAAATAATGTGAAGCTAAAACTAATAGAACTGAAAGGAAAAATAAATAAATCCACAAATATTGTTGGAGACTTCAACACCTCTACCTGACTCGGCCTCCCAAAGTGCTGGGATTATAGGCGTGAGCCACAGCACCCAGCCCCCAGCTAATTTTGTTTGTTTGTTTGAGACACTTCTGGTCTGTCACCCAGGCAGGAGTGCAGTGGCTCCATCACGGCTCACTGTAACCTCTGCCTCCCAGGTTCAAGTGATTCTCCTGCCTCAGCCTCCTGAGTAGCTGGGACTACAGGCACAAGCCACCATGTCTGGCTAATTTTTTGTATTTTTAGTAGAGACAGGGTTTCACCATGTTGGCCAGGCTGGTCCGAACTCCTGAGCTCAAGTGATCCACCCACCTCGGCCTCCCAAAGTGCTGAGATTACAAGCGTGAGCCACGGCACCAGGCCCCCAGCTAATTTTTAAATTTTTTGTGGAGATAAGGTCTCACCATGTTGTCCAGGCTGGTCTCAAACTCCTGGCCTTAAGCATTCCTCCTGCCTCAGCCTCCCAAAGTGTTGGGATTACAGGCATTAGGCAACTTGCCCAGCCCAGACACACACATAGATATGAACACATGGACCCCATACATACAACAGACATGCAAACATATTGCTCAATCAGACAGAATAGACACACACACACAATGACACTCATAGACAATCACATAGAAGCCCAGATATATATGCACTGGGGCCAGCCAGAGAGCCTAGTTGCCGACAAACACACATAAGTATGTACTATCATCTCACAGATCATATAACAGACATACAAAGATGGATGCATCTGTATAATTCACACACATATTCACAAGTCAGAGATGCAGGCACAGACCCCCAGATAAACAGGCCAACATGCATGTAGACACATAACATGGTCAGTCCTAGAGATACCCTCAGAGATAGCCAGACCACCCCCCAGACATGCACAGACACAGACATGTGAGGAAAAGAAAGAGATCAGCCTGTTACTGCGTCTATATAGAAAGAAGTAGACATAAGAGACTCCATTTTGTTCTGTATTTGAGATGCTGTTAATCTGTGACCCTACCCCCAACCTTGTCCTTGCAAGAGACATGTGCTGTGGTAACTCAAGGTTTAATGGATTTTGGGCATGCAGGGTGTGTCTTTGTTCCTAGAAAAGCTAGGTATTGTCCAAGGTTTATCCCCATGTGATAGGATGAAACAATGCTGCTAAAAGGTTTATCTCTAGGCACAGGATTTTCCTTTAAACTTATTCATGTCACAGAGATCCTTGTTCTTATGTCTTACTGCTGATTTCCTCCCTAAAAATGATCCTATTGTCCTGCCACTCCCTTATCTTTAAGATGGTAAAGATAATTATCTATAAATACTAAGGGAACTCAGAGACCGGGTGCTGGCGTGGGTCCTCTGTAAGCTGAGCGCCGGTCCCCTGGGCCCCCGCTTTTCTTTCTCTATACTTTGTCTCTGTGTCTTATTTCTTTTCTCAAGTCTCTCGTTCCACCTAACGAGAAACACCCACAGGTGTGGAGGGGCAGGCCACCCCTTCACAGACACATAAGAAGATGATATATTCATGACTCTTACACACACACACACACACACACACACACACACACACAGAGTCACAGCCCCTGAAGTGATCTGGTGAAGTAGAAGTGTCAGCCCCCATTCCTGTGGACTCTGAGCAAACCTCCACTCCCCAGCCTGGCCGCACACAGGCACGCAGGCCGGAAGGGCTGCCGCCTCCCCCTGCCCCGGCCAGCTGGCCGTCCTCCAGGCTTGGTGCGGATGGTGGGGCCAGGGCCGGGACAGCCCAGCCTGCGGCCTGTGTTGTCTGCCTGTTGAGTTCCAGGCCTCTTCTTCTTGGCTGTGTGACCCTGAAGTCCCCCTCCCTACAGCTGAGTGGGCCCCGAAAATTTGTGTAACAATCTTGATTTCCGGTTTATTTTGGAAAATTAAAAGATCGGTCACGACTAGGCCCAAATCCTGTAGGACAGACGGCTACGACCGAGGCCATGGAGCATGGACACCCCAGCTCACTGAGGCCACTGCCGTCACCTGCCTGGCCCTGGAGGCCTCTGAGTGTGCAACCCTGGAACTACATGCTTCCCTGCGTGTCTTGAAAAAGAAAAACATGTCAATCCAGAGAGTAGGTTACTACAACTTTCCTAGCACTTTATTTAGTGATACGTATCAAGAGCCTTAACAATGTGTTTATCTTTTGACTTAGCAATCCCAACCCATGAATTTATTCTAAGAAAAAAACAATTAAAGAGGTACACAAACATTGTTCATGAATGGCTAGATATGCACATACACATACATATGCAGGCCCATGTCCCTGCATGTGTGTACGTGTGCATATACACACATTCATGTAGATTAGTGTTTTTACAAAGATGGCCTCATTCAGCAAAAACTATGTGAGACTATACATACTTTCCCTTTAATATGTTGTGAATACATTTCTATGCTAATAAATATCTACATCCTGATTTTTTGAATAATTTTTGTTTAGTGATTTTAGATTTACAGCAAAGTTCCACAAAGTTCCCATACTCTTCCCCCACCTTCTCCTAATATGAATGTCTTACATAACCATGCTACATTTGTCAAAACTAAAAAGTCAACATTAGTAAAACATTATTAGCTGGACAACAGACTTTATTAGGATTTCACCAGTTTCCCACTAATGCCCTTTTTCTGTTCCAAGATCTCATCCGGCATCCCACGTGGCATTCAGTCTCCGTCATCTCCTGAGGCTCCTCTGGTCCCTAACAGTTCTGAGTCTTTTCTTGTTTTTCATGAACTTGACGCTTTCGGTTTTTTTGTTTGTTTGTTTGTTTGTTTGTTTTTGAGACGGAGTCTCGCTCTGTCGCCCAGGCTGGAGTGCAGTGGCATGATCTCTACTCACTACAAGCTCCGCCTCCTGGGTTCACGCCATTCTCCTGCCTCAGCCTCCCAAGTAGCTAGGACTACAGGTGCCTGCCACCACACCTGGCTAATTTCTTTTTGTATTTTCAGTAGCGACGGGGTTTCACCATGTTAGCCAGGATGGCTACGATCTCCTGACCTCATGATCCGCCCACCTCGGCCTCCCAAAGTGTTGGGATTACAGGCATGAGCCACCGTACCCGGCCAACCTTGACACTTTCGAAGAGTGCTGCTCAGGTATTTTGTAGAATGCCCATCATTTGGGTTCGTCTGATGTTTTTCTCATAAAGAGACCAAGGTTACTAGTTTTTGGGTAAAAGACCAGAGAGGTGAAGCGCCCCTGTCATTGTGTCAGGGGGTACCCAATAGCCACAAGACTTACCACCAGCGATGTTGAGGGAGCGTCTGCTGAGCTTCTTCACTGTAAAAGGACTGTTTTTCTTCTTTCCATAGTCCGTTCTTTGGATGAAAATCATAAAGTCCCCTATACGCTAGGAGAGGATGAGGATGAAGCGCCGCCTCTTGTAAGGGGTGGTTATCTGTGTGCATTATTAGAATCTGATTTTATATGACAGAACAGTGTTTTATTTTATGGATCTGCCCTCATTTGTTTAGCCAGTACTCTAATGTCACACACTTCCATGACTTTCAGCTTTTCCTTTTACAAACAAAGCTGCAAACCATAGCATGAGGCTCAACTTCAAATTCAACAAAAATTGTAGTTTTTGTTTTTTGTTTTTGTTTTTTTTGAGATAGAGTCTTGCTCTTTCACCCTGGCTGGAGTTGTAGTGATGTGATCACAGCTTACTGCAGCCTTGAAATCCTAGACTCAAGCAATCCTCCTGTCTCGGCCTCCCAAGAAGTTATAACTGTAAGTATTAGCCACTGTGCCTGGCTAATTTTAAAAAAATTTTTTGTAGAAACAGGGTATCACTATGTTGCCCAGGCTGGTCTGGAACTCATGGTCTCCAGCAATCCTCCTGCCTCAGCCTCCCAAAGCATTAGGATTACAGATGTGAGCCACCTGGCCTCAACAAATAGTTTTCAAACAACTTCTCTGTAACACACACTGCATACTCTAGTGAACAATGTGTGTATACCTCTTTAATGATTTTTTTCTTAGAATAAATTCACAGGTTGGGATTTCTTAGAATAAATTCACAGGTTGGGATTTTCTTAGAATAAATTCACAAAAGGTAAGCACATTGCTAAGGCCCTTGATAAGTATCACTAAACAAAGCTCCAGGAAATTTGTACTAATCTACTGTCTGGATTGACAATTTTTTCTTTTTTAGCCTTTTTTTCTTATTACAAAAATAATTTATGTTTTTAGGAGATAACTGGAAATCACTTACTGGACATTTAATGATATTAAAGAATTATTTTTTTTAGGTGTGATAATGGTATTGTGGCTACTCTTTGAAAATAGTTCTTATCTTTTACAGACACACACAGTGGGTGAGGGAGTATGGTTGAAACAAGACTTGTCCTGAGTTGATATGGAAGCTGGGTGATGGATACATCTGCCTTCATTGTATGATTTTCTCTATCTTAGTAAGAAAACAAAAGCTTGTATTAAAAATTTTAAACATGATATAAACCTCTAGCTTTGGTGTGAGTCCCCATTCTTTCACCTCCCAGGGTTAACTGCAATGAACGGGTAGCTGTATGTGCCCCTGACCTTATCCATGCTAACACTAACTGTGAACATTGCTAACACACATGCTGTTAAAACAAGGATGAGCTACTACAATGCACACTGTTTCTCCACTAGCTTTTTCACATCACCATATTTCGAGATGGTTGGCCATGTCAACACTATCTCAGTCTTTAACGGCTAGCTCCATGGTACTCCCTTATGTCAAAGAATCATAATTTATTCATCTGTTCCTCTAATGGTAGACAATTGGAGTGTCTCCAGTTTTCTGCTATTAAGAACAATAATGCAATGAACATCCTTTTACATAATATTTCTGTGTACCTGTGTGAGCAATTTTTTTTTTTTTTTTTTTTTTTTTGGAGACAGAGTCTTGCTCTGTCACCCAGGCTGCAGTGAAGTGGCGCGATCTTGGCTCACTGTAACCTCCACCTCCCAGGTTCAAGCAGTTTTCCTGCCTCAGCCTCCTGAGTAGCTAGGACTACAGGCGCACGCCGCCATGCCCGGCATTTTTTTTTTTTTTTTTTTAATGGAGACAGGGTTTCACCATGTAGCCCAGGCTGGTTTCGAACTCCTGAACTCAGACAATCCGCCCCCCCTTGGCCTCCCAAAGTGCTGGGATTACAGGCATGAGCCACTATGTCTGGCCTGTGTGAGCAATTTTACAACCTATCTTTCTAGAAGTGGAGTCACTATGTCAAAGGGGTCACAGACTTAAAATGTAAATAAAATGTCCAACTTACCGTTTTGGTAGACTTTCCATGTACCAATGTACCAATGTAGTACACTACATTCTCTCCTAGTGAACATCTGGAGATTATTTTCATTTGGTGCCTGCTGTAGAAAAGCCTCATGGAGGCCGGGCGCGGTGGCTCACACCTGTTGTAATCCCAGCACTTTAGGAGGCCGAGGCGGGTGGATCATGAGGTAAGGAGTTCAAGACCATCCTGGCCAACATGGTGAAACCCCATCTCTACTAAAAACACAAAAAATTAGCCGGGCGTGGTGGCAGGCACCTGTAATCCCAGCTACTCAGGAGGCTGAGACAAGGAGAATCTCTTGATCCTGGGAAGCGGAGTTGCAGTGAGCAGAGACTATGCCACTGCACTCCAGCCTAGGCAACAGAGTGAGACTCTGTCTCAAAAACAAAAACAAAAACAAAACAAAATAAAAAGCCTCATGGAGTCGCAGCTGGAAAGGGTCTCAGAGATTTTGTGGTCTTGCGTCCAGGGAACGCTGGGGCCCAGCCCCCAACGCTGTCAGGGCTGCGTGCAGCTCCCTGGGCTGGAGGTTGTGCAGAGCAGTGCTCACAAAGATGCTGCCCATGTCTGAATCCCAGTCTTACCATTTACTGTTGTATGACCTTGAATACTTGCCCGGTCCATGCCTCAGTTTCCTCATCTGCAAGCTGGGGGTAATACTAATACTGGGGTGGCAACTGGAAAGGGGCTAGGAGATTTTTCTCGAAGCTCCATTTACAAAGTATATATTTATTTGGGGTGGCTTTCAGGGGATTGATGGAAGACGGGGGGTGGGCACTAAGGACTCCCATCAGGCACCACCAGCGCTGCCAGAGCCAATTTCAAATGAGGACAGCTGAACTTAGTGAGACGTGATGAATGCCCAGCAGACGGCACACAGCCTGGCACACTGTCAGTGCTCGATGGTCATGAATGCTTTAGTGCTGACAGGTGCTGATTGGGATAGGGAGACCACATTTCAGTCCAGGAGAGGGAGGCTCAAGCAACAAGGAAAGAGGGGACCCAAGAGATGGCCTAGTCCAGCCTGCCACTTATTATTGTAAATAAAGTTTGATTGGAACACAGCTGAGCCCGTTCATTACGTATTGTTTATGGATCCTTGAGCAGAAAGGGAGGCCACGGGGAAAGGAGAGGCTCTGAGGCTGCAAGGAGAGGACGAGGGCCCAGCCAGTCCTGTCTCAATCCAGCCTCTGATGACCCCATCCAGCTATCAGCTACCATGCAGCTACACTTACAGCAAGCAAGACCAGCAGGCCTGCTGGACAGAGCCTAGTTGACTCTCAGAACCAGAGAAACAAGAAAATGGTGCTCAGGCCACTCTGCTCAGTGGGGTGGGGTGCTTTTCTGCAGCAATAGCTGACTGAGACACACAACGCCAGAGCCTTCGCCTTTCTACCCTCCTTTATCCAGTGGTTCAAACTCCTGTGTGCCTATGAGAATCCCCTGAGGAGCCTTTATCAACACCATATCAGAATATCTGGGAAGGGACCGGAGTAGGAATTTATTTTATTTTATGTTATTTTATAAATAAAAATAAAATTTTATCTGGGCCTGTGTCGCTCAGGCTGGAGTACATGGCACAATCTCAGCTCACTGCAACCTCCACCTCCCTGGTTCAAGCCACATGAGTAGCTGGGATTATAGGCCTGCCCCATGATGCCTGGTTAATTTTTGTATATTTAGTAGAGACGGGTTTTGCCACATTGGCCAAGCTGGTCCTAACTTCTGGCCTCAAGCGATCCACCTGCCTCGGCCTGCTGCAATTACAGGCCTGAGCCACCGCGCACAGCCTCCAGAGTAGGAATTTTTTAAATCCCCCAGGATCTGAGAACCACAGCTCCACCCACTGTTTCCAAAACTTGCCTAGCAGAAATATTTTTAAAAACAGATTCTTGGGCTGGGCACAGTCACTCACACCTGTAATCCCAGCACTTTGGGAGGCTGAGACAGGGTGTTTTTTGTGTGTTTTTTTTTTTTTTTTTTTTTTTTTTTGAGACAGAGTCTCACTCTATCACCCAGGCTAGAGTGCAGTGGCGCCATCTCAGCTTATTGCAACCTCCGCCTCCCAGGTTCAAGCGATTCTCCTGCCTCAGCCTCCTGAGTAGCTGGGATTACAGGCGCATGCCACCACGCCCAGCTGATTTTTGTATTTTTAGTAGAGACGGGGTTTCACCATGTTGGTCAGGCTGGTCTCAAACTCCTGACCTCGTGATAAGGCAGGGGAATATCTTAAGCACAAGAGTTTGAGACCAGCCTGGGCATTTTAGTGAGACCTGGCTCTGCAGAAAAACTGCAGGTGAAGTGGCATGCTTCTGCAGTCCCAGCTACTTGGGAGGCTGAAGTGGTAGGATCACTTGGGCCCAGGAGGTCGAAGCTACAGTGAGCTGAGATTGCACCACTACACTCCTGGGCAACAGAGCAAGACTCTGTCTCAGAGATTCGTATACTCCAACAGATAGCCAATTCCATGGGAAGACCTGGAAACCTGTAGCATTCACCCATTCCCCCAGATGAATCTTATTATCAACGGATTTGACAGTCTTTTCTAGGTTGTCTTTTGGCCAGGAGGCTGGACAATAGAGGACGGGAGTGGCAGCTCGGCTCCCTCCTAGCAGAGTGATCCTACACAAATTACTCCAGATGTCTGATCCTTCATTTCCTCAAGCACATCATGGGGGAAAGAATACCTAGCTCAGTACCTGGCAGAGAGTCAGCCTTCGCTCATCTCTCCTAATGGAGCTGACAGCTCTTCAAGTCTGCTGACATCTTCTCTTAGTCAACCCTTGAAACAGTACCTCCTAGTCTCTGCTCCTCGGTCTCCTCCTATGTAAATGGAGATGATAAGAGGTTGTGAAACTTTAATGAGCGAGCACTTGGAGCAGTATCCAGCCTTTCCTGACACTATGACTCCTACGAGAGGGCCTGGTACACAGTAGGTGCTAAACTAATCCTCCCGGAGCTTGGCTTGGTAAAGATGCCTCCGTCGGTGTGCAGCGTGGGTGCGGGAAGGCGAGCCTGGGAGCCAGGGGCATGCCAAGAGCCAGCCTGAGGTCGTCTCTGGTTTTCCCCGCGGCCCCCGCCAGGGCCCTGCAGTCATCAGCCCGGCCCGCCTGGGCGCCAGTACACGAAACCCGAATGCCCCATGCCGGCGCCCCCACCTCCCGGACCTTACAACCTATTTTGCGCCCGAAGGCCCTCGGTCCCGCCCCTGGCTACCATTGGCCCAGGTGTTATTTTGCTAGCAGTAGTGCGTCGCCGCCATTGGCCGACGGGGCTGCAGATCGCGTCGGGGGCGTGGCCCCGTCCCTCGTGCCCCGGCACCTCCCAGAGCCCGGCGGGAATGCGTGAGGCGCACCGTTCTCATTTGCTGGCGCCGCTGGGCACCAAGGGGCTTTGGCGGCTGAGCGGACGAAGCGGGCCGCAGCTGGAGGCGGGGGCCTGAGGCCGAGTCCATCGACCCGCTGCAGCCCGGCGCGGCGGTGCGGGCGGACGCTGGGCGTCGCGCTTGCTGTGAGACCCTGGCGACGCAGGATCGTCGGCGCGACACGCGCCGGCCAGGAAGGAGGCCAGGCCGGGCCTGCGGCTGCCGCGTTGAGCCCTGAGCTCACCAGGAGAGCCCCGCCGGCCCTCCTGCGGCCCTGCAGCAGCCGGGCGGTCCTTGTCGGCGGCCAAGGAGAACCCAGGCAGGAAATTCCAGACCGACATCTTCAATAGGAGCAAGTATCAGAACTGCTTCAAGCCCCATGAGTCACATCTGCTCAACGACGAGGACCTGACGCAGATGAGCGGCCGGGGTTGGCCCAGACACCTCTGTCCCGGGAGCCGCGGGCCGGGGCCACCGCCAAGGACTGCAGGGAAAATAAAAATGGAGCAGGGAATTGCGCGAATCCCGGGGCATGGGGACAGGGATGGGGACGGGAAGTGCCTTGACAGAGCCCGAACAAAGGGAGAATCCTCAGGTATGCCTAAAAATAACATCCTTTCCTATTCCTATTGCTCGGTTGTGTGATCACGCTTTTGGGGGGACTCAAAAGTGCCTGGTTTCGCTTAGTAGGAACAAAGCGCTTAGTGATTGTATGCCGCTTGACGGGACCCCCTTCAGAGTCCGGCTTGGGACTGGTCTTGGACTTGTCCAGCCAGAGTGGCCCAGGGGTCGGATTGTTGGGAAGGACTGTGGGCTTCCGTCTAGTGGGACGCAGCCTGCCCCGATTCTGAATCATCGTCACTCTCAAGGACTGGAGAGAGGTGAAGGGTATCCAAGTCTGGCGAGGAGGGTCTTGTTCTTGAACTTAGGCTGGCAGGCCGTAGTTGAGTGGGGAGCTGGGACCAGTTCCCTGGTCACTGGCCAAGGGGTGAGGAGACCTGTGAGTCCTCGGGAAAGTTGGTTTCTGTCTCCCAGCCTTATCTGTCAAACAGGGCTTTGAACTAGTTGCGGCTCCCAAACGTGCATTAGAGTCACAGCCATTAAACACAGAGTTCTGGGGCCCCCGCCCTGGAGTGATTTGGGAGATGGGGAATTTGTGTTGATGAAAGGCCCCAAGAGGCTTGGTTGCAGTCCCCATGGCCCTTGGGAACCCCTGCAGTGATTGCTCTTTGAACTCCTAGTGTTCCAGGATTCTGAGCCTTGTGTACACCTCCTTGGGATGTGCCTGGGTACCCTCCCCACAGCCATCATCTCCATCCTCTTCAGAGCTTTCTCTCAGCCTCCTGAATGAAGCCAGGGGAAGTCCCTTCACATTCCAGTCCAGTGTGACCTAGTTGTAGCCACTGCTGTCGCAGAAGAACCCCCTAGACTGAAAACGAGTGAACGGGCCTGGTTGTTTTAATGCCACTTCAGTGCACCCAGAGTTTGACTAGTTTACATGGCCGACTGGAGTAGGGTGGTGGGGCATGGGTTATGGCTTGGGGCATGGGGCCTTTCTCTGAGGTCAGGTTTCCAACTGCCAGGAAAAGATTATTTTCATCTAAACCCTAAAAGCTTAACCAAACACTCAAGGCTGCAAAGTCATGGATGGTTAAGATACCCAGGGCGTTAAGGATGGTCAGCC
Source organism: Chlorocebus sabaeus (assembly GCF_047675955.1). NCBI lineage: Eukaryota > Metazoa > Chordata > Mammalia > Primates > Cercopithecidae > Chlorocebus > Chlorocebus sabaeus. The sequence continues at coordinate 15,846,860 of NC_132919.1, read as the reverse complement.
TGGGATGAGTAGAACTCAATTAAGTCGAAAGAGGTTCTGGAGTGTAAAGGAAAACTTGATTCCCTCTTCTCATCTGGATGCTTTTTTCCGTGAAACAGTTTATGTGATGGAGGAGGAGTTGGGAGACTTTGCTTCAAGTCTTGGGCTGTCACTTTCACCTGTGTGACCTTGAACAAATCCCTTTATCTCTATATTTTAATTTCCTTATCTGTAAATTGGGAATCCCGGTCCCTGGCTTGCGTCCTTCACTGAGCATTTGTGAAAAGCAAGAATGATATTTTATTAAACTGTTTTCTCTTACAATGTAACAAACCAAAAAACCTACCCACTTTGTTTTACTGAGTTGGCAAGAGTTCTGACAGACGTTTGTAAGTTTCCTGGTTATTCGAAGCAACTGCCAAAATTGGTAACTTTACACCTCATAGGGGCTGCTTGCGGATTCTTAAGCTTAGATAAACTAGAATGGAATCTGCATGTTTGAGTCCAATCTTTAAGATTTTTTTTTTTAATCTGTTGATTATTAATTGTATTCACGGAGGGAAGCAAACTTAAAATACTGTACTCTCACTGTATTCAAAGTTGAATTGTGGGTTTTGAAACAGGCCTGAGACCTTCAGGGCACAACTGGAATGGTAGTTTCTGAAATAATGAAACTACCATAACTATGGGTTATTTGTGCTGGGAGAGATTAGCCCAGTCTTCTGCCTCCTGGGGTCTTTCAGGAAGAAACTGCACTTGAAAAGAAAGGAGACAGGGCTGTTGCCAACAGCTATCTCTGTTGCTCTCTGCATCCCGCCCTCCCCCAGCCTCTCACTCTCATCCTTATGGCTCCGTTAGAAAACCTCAAGCAATCTGTTCCCATCAGTCTCCACCAAGCCCCTGCTTCCTGCTGCCCCTCTCAGCTTTGAGCTTATTTTAGACCATCAAAGCTGGAAGATACATCAGCCCCTATTGAGGTCACCCCCTCTTTTAAGAGGCGAGGATACTGGGTCCAGGGAGGTGGTGAGCGACCTTGGCCGGCTTTTGCTCTTGAGATGTCATCTTCACGGGAGTAGACATTTCTCTGAGCCTTCTGGTTTGAGCTTTATTTTCTCCGCTATGGGTTTTGTTTGTTTGTTTATTCCCTAAAGAGGCACAGAAACCTCTTGCAGGGACAGTATTATGGCGTGGAAGCGCTGTAGCTCTTGTGTGTGGTCATGTGCTCCTGTCTGAGTGCCACCTTTGTCCATGCCTCTTGTCCCTGGTATCATAATGCACACAATGGCATGACTGGAGACTTGGACTCAAGAGAAAGGAGAAGTACAAGTTGGATTCAGCCGTGCGGGGGTGGGGGAGGCCCTGGCTCGTGTCTACTTGCTCCTCAGAGTGCTGATCATCCCTCACTGCTGGGTGCTGACCAGCGTCGCCCTGGTGACCTGGGAGCTCCAGGTGTGGGACGCAGAGAGGGGCATCCTGGCTCACCCAGGTATTGGCTGGGAGGGCCTTCCTGCAGCACTCAGAGCTGTTAGGGAGAAGTTACCTTTTCAGCTGGTTGGAGGTGACTAATAAGTGTACCCGTAGACTTATTCAAGTGTTTATTGATTTGGTCATTGGAGCCCAACTTTGTACTGGGTGCTTCACTGGATGAGGCAGGATTCTTGTCCTTAGCGAGGAGATGTGGTGTTGTGAGAGAGAAGGAATACATTTGGCCTTGGGGCCGGTTAGTGTTCTTGAAGGAGGTGTGGGATTTTGAGGGGACTGTGTATGGGACAGTGAGTCTCCTTATTCCATGGAGTAGAAGATGTTTGTGTATGGGAGGTGAGGGGGCGTGGGACCATCGAGGCCTTCTGGATGGCAGGACGTGATGGGGTGAGAAGGGTGAGACCCACCTGTCTGCATCGACTGTTTGAGGCCTGCCCTCTTCAGTGCCTAATTGCACAACGTGTCTGACTACCTTTCTCCCCACCCACTAAGGGCAGGTGAGTCCAAGGGGACAGGAAACCTGGGTTAACCACCGTTAGAGATCTTGTCACCAACTGTTCCCTCCTTCTCTTGGAGCCACAGACAGGCCACATGGAGTGAGAGCCAAGCATGTTGTGTGGGCTGGTTGTGATGGGGTGGCTGTGTCCAGAGACCTGTGCACGTCTGGGAAGCGTCAGTGTTGGCAGCTTGACAACACCAGGTATAGCAGGCTGAGATGTTTCTCCATCCCTTGCTCCTGGCCGCCCTCTTGGCCTGAGTTGAGACAATTGGGTTTTTCCTGACATGCATCCCAGATCTTTCCAGGGAGGGTTGTGAGGGGAGAGGGCAGAAGAACCCCTGAGAGAGGGGATGTGCATGGCCTCCAGGGAAGCAGCTGGAGAGGCCAGCAGAGCATACGCGGTGCAGCTCCGGGCCATGGCAGACAGACGTCACTGGAGGAGGCCCGTGGCCATCCACTGTAGACCCCTGAGGACTGACTGCAGAGGCCACAGGGCTGAGTTTTGTTTTTCCTTTTTCATTAAACATTTTATGTTAAGATAATTGTGTTTCCTCTGTAGTTGTAAGGAATAACAGAGATCCCATGTACTCCTTTGCCCAGCTCCTTTGATGGTGAAATCCTGCAACATTGTGGTACGGCACCACATCTGGGATAGGATACTGGCTACGATGCAGAAAGTACCCAGCGTCTCCATCACCTCCTCCCTCCCACATCACCCCATCCCCAGCCACCCAGGAATCCTTCTCCATTTCCATAAATCTGACATTTGAAGAATGTTATGTGAAGAGAATCATATAACGTGGAATCTTTGAGATTGACTTTTTTCACCCAGAATTCTCTGGTGATTTATCCAGGTTGTTGCTTGGATCAGTAGTTTGCTCCTTTTTATTACTGACTCGCATTCCATGACAAGAGGGGACACCTAGGTTGTTTCCGGTTTTGGGCTGTTATGAACAAAGCTGCTGTCACCATTCACATGTAGTTTGTGTGTGAGTGTATGTTTTCATTCTCTGGAGTTAATATCCAGGAGTGCAGTTCCTAGGTTGTATGGTAGTTGCATGTTTAGTTTTTTAAAAACTGCCAAACTGATTCACACCAGCAGTGTATGAGTGATAGATATACTTACTTTGTGACCTTGCCAGCATTTGGTGTTGTCACCATTTGTTTTTTTAACCATTCCGATAGGAGTATAGTAACATCTTGTGTGGTTTTAATTTGTATTTCCCCTATAGCTCATAGTGTTGAACACCTTTTCATACTATTTATCTGCTGTGGAAAGTCTTCTCGTGTCTTTTGCTCATATTCTAATTAGACTGTTTAGTGTTTTTCCTATTGAGTTTTAAGGGTCTTTATATAGTGTAGATACTAGTCCTTTGTCAGATACGTCGTTTGCAAAATACATTATCCTTCTTTGTGGCTTATCTTTTAGTCTTCCTTAGCAGGACTTCGTGCAGAGCAGAAGTTTTTAATTTTAATGAAGTCCAATTTATCAATTTAAGTTTGTTCTATTTTCTGTTACTTTTTGTCTAACATTACTTTTTGTATCAACTTGAGGCGTTTTTGGTTTTGGTTTTTTGCCTATGGACGAGGGTCACTCTAGCACCATTTGTTGAAAGGCTGTCTTTCCTACATTGAATTCCTTGTTCACCATTGTCAAAATTGGGCATATTTGTGTTGGTTTATTGCTAGCTTCTGTTCCATTGATCCATGTGTCTGACTTTCCACTAATACCATAGAGTCTTCATTCCTGTGGATATGTAATATGTCTTGTAATTGGGTAAATGGATTATACCTTCTTTTTTTTTTTTATTTAAAAAATCCTAGTTCATTTGCCTTTCCATGTAAATTTTAGAATAATCTTGTCCATGTCTACAAACAATCTTGCTGGGATTTTGATAGGATTGTGTTAAATTGATTATCAATTGGCTGAGAATTTACCTCTTAGAATCTTCCAGTTTGTGAATATATTATGTCTCTTCATTTATTTAGATCTTCTTTGATTTCTCTTATCAGTGTTGTGTAGTGTTCAGCAGTTCCTGTACATGTTGTGTTGTATATATACCTAAATTTTTTTTTTTTTTTAAGATGAAGTCTCACTCTGTTGCCCAGGCTAGAGTGCAATGGCACGATCACAGATCACTGCAACCTCTGACTCCCGAGTTCAAGTGATTCTCCTGCCTCAGCCTCCCGAGTAGCTGGGATTAGAGGCGTGCGCCACCACGCCCGGCTAACTTTTGTATTTTTAGTAGAGATGGGGTTTCATCATGTTGACCGGGCTGGTCTTGAACTCCTGACCTCCGATGATCCACCCACATGGGCCTCCCAAAGTGCCGGGATTACAGACATGAGCCACTGTGCCCGGCCCTCTTTTTTCTTTTTCTTTTTTTTTTATTATTATTATACTTTAAGTTCTCAGATACATGTGCAGAATGCACAGGTTTGTTACATAGGTATGCATGTGCCATGGTGGTTTCCTGCAACTGTCAACCTGTCACCCATATTAGGATGTTAGTATTTCCTTTTCTTTTCTTAAGCAATTGTAAGTGGTATTGTATTTTAATTTCAGTGTCCACCTGTCCATTGCTAGCATATAGAGATACAGTTGATTTTTGTATGCTGATCTTGTATCCTGCAACTTTGTTGAACTCACTAGTTCTAGGAGTTTTTTTGTAGATTCTGGGATTTTCTACACAAACAACTATGTCATCTGTAAAGATTTTATTTCTTCCATGTTGATCTGTATGCCTTTTATTTCCTTTTCCTGCCTTATTGCACTGGCTAGAAATTCCCACACTATGTTGAATAAGAATTCTGAGATCAGCATCATTGCCTAGTTCCTGATCTTAGAGGGAAAGCAGGCAGCCTTTCCCCATTATGTATGATGCTAGCTGGAGATTTTTTTTTTAGAGACACTCTTAGGAAGTTGAGGAAGTTTCCCTGTATTCCTACTTTTCTGAGAGACTTTTAAAATAATTATGAATGGATGTTGGGTTTTGTCAGATGCTTTTTCTGCATCAATTTCTGCATCAATGTGGCTTTTCTTCTGTAGAGTATTAATTTGGTGGATTATATTGGTTGATTTTTGAATATTAAACCAGCATCCCTGGAATAAACCTTCTTGGTCATTGTGTATAATTCTATAAATATATTGCTGAATTCAATTTGCTAATATTTTGTTGATTTTTGCTTGTATAGCAGTCCCCTTTTATCTGCAGGAGATGCATTCCAACACCCCCAGTGGATTCCTCAAACCATGGATAGTACTGAACCTGATTGCTCTCAGTAGGAACACATTTCTGATTGGAAACAACCTAGGAACCCCCTCGTATCAAACCCAATATACTTTTTCTATCCTTTTTTGTGTGTGTGTTTGATGCAGGATCTTGCTCTGTTACTCAGGCTGGAGTGTAGTGGTGCAAGCATACCTCACTGTAGTCTTGAATTCCTGGGCTCAAGTGATCTTCCTACCTCAGCCTCCCAAGTAGCTGGGCCTATGCTAGCACTTGCCACCACACCTAGCTTTATATATATATATATATATATATATATTTTTTTTTTTTTTTGGTAGAAACAGCGTCTTGCTGTAATGCCCAGACTGGTCTCAAACTCCTAGCTTCAAGACCTCCTCCTGCTTCAGTCTCCCAAAGTGCTGGGATTACAGGTGTGAACCACCACACCCAGCCATAAATACTTTATATATATATATTTGGAGTCTCTGTCATCCAGGCTGGAGTGCAGTGGTGCGATCTTGGCTTATTGCAACCTCCGCCTCCTGGGTTCAAGCAATCCTCCTGCCTCAGCCTCCCAAGTAGCTGGAATTACAAGCACCCACCACCGTGCCTGGCTAATTTTTTGTGTTTTTCGTAGAGGCAAGGTTTCACCTTGTTGACCACGCTGGTCTCGAACTCCTGACCTCAGACGATCCATCCGCCCCAGCCTCCCAAAGTGCTGGGATTACAGGCGTAAGCCACCATACCCAGCCAACTATTTATATCTTAAGTAGGCACTTTGTCATGGACTATGGCTGTAACATTTGTAGTTAGAGGTGTAACAGCAAAACTAGCATGAGTTTCTTTTTCCTTCTTCACAATTTCACAGATAGATTTTTTTCTTACTGTAAATCTTAGCAAGCTTAGCATATGATTCTTTTTTTCTTAAGTTGAAAGCTTTTACCCTTTCACTTAAAGGCAGCACTTTATGGCTTCTCTTTGGCATATCCAAATTGCTGTCATCACTACTTGTATTAGTCCATTTTCACACTGCTGATAAAGACATAACTGAGACTGGGAAATTTGCCAAGAAAGAGGTTTATTGGACTTACAGTTTCACGTGACTGGGGAGATCTCACAATCATGGTGGAAGGCAAGAAGGAGCAAGTCACATCTTACATGGGTAGCGGCTGGCAAAGAGAGAGATTGTACAGGGAAACTCCTGTTTTGAAAACCATCAGATCTTGTGAGACTCATTCACTGTCACAAGAACACTGCCGGAAAGATGCACCCCCGTACTTCAATCATCTCCCACCAGGTTCCTCCCACGACATGTGGAAATTGTGGGAGTTACAATTCAAGATGAGATTTGGTTGGGGACACAGCCAAACCATATCACTACTGTTGTGCTTTGGGGCCATTATTAAGTAAAACAAGTGTTATTTGAACACAAGTACTGCAGTACCACCACAGTCGATCTGATAACTGATAGCTACTAAGTGACTAAGGGGCAGGTGGAGTATACAGCATGAATGCGCTGGACAAAGGGGAGGATCTGCATCCCACCAGGGATGGAGCAGGATGATGCAAGATTTCATCACACTACTCAGAAAGGCGTGCAATTTAAAGCTTGTAAATTATTTCAGGAATTTTCCATTTAATATTTTCAGGCTATGGCTGACTGAGTAACAAACCCAGGAAAGTGAAACCATGGAACCATGGATGGGAGAGAGGGTGAACTACTGTATATTCGTGAGGGATGTTAGTCCATAGTTTCTTTTTTTCCTTTTAACAAATTTTTGGGTTTTGTATATAGTTTGTCTGGTTTTGGTATCAGGGTAATACTAGTTTCATAAAATGAATTGGAAAGTTTTTCTTCTGTTTTCTTGAAAAGATTATATGCAATTAGCATTAGTTCTTTAAACGCTTGGTAGAAATCTTAAGTAAAACTATCTGGGCTTGGAGATTTTTTTGTATGTGTTATAACATTACATATTCGGTTTCCTTAATATTTATGGGATCATTTTAATTATCTGTGTTTTTCAGTGAAATTGGTCCATTTTCTATATGTTGTCAAATTAATATTTGTAGAATTGTATTAGTATTCTTCATTATCCTCTTGATGTCTGCAAAATCTGTAATGGTATCCCTGTTTTAATTCTGTTATTAATTTGTGCTATTATGTCTTTTTTTTCTTTATTGGTCTTGTCAGAAGTTTGTCAATTTTATCAATTTGTTCCAAGAACCAGCTCATTGATTTGGTTTCAGTTTCATTGATTTCTACTTTTATCTTTATTATTTCCTTCTTTTTCTTGCTTTTGGTATATTTTGTACTTCTTTTTCTAGGTTCTAGAGGTAGAAACATAGATTATTGATTTGAGACCTTTCCTCTTTTCTAATGTGAGCATTTTAGTTACATTTAGTTCCCTCCTAGGACTGCTTTAGTTTGGTTATTGAGAGGTGTTGAAGTCTCCAACAATATTTGTGGATTTATTTATTTTTCCTTTCAGTTCTATTAGTTTTAGCTTCACATTATTTTGCAGCTCTGATGTTTAAAGGTGCATGAACATTTAGGCTCACTATGTCTCAGTGAATTGACCCTTTTATCGTTATATAATATTCCTCTCAGTGTCTGGTGATTTTCTTTGTGCTGAAATATACTTTATATGATAATATAACTACTCTGTTTGCTGTAGATTAATATTTGCAGGATGTATGATTTTTATTTTTTTATTTTCAACCTGCCTGTAATCATTATATTTGCAGTGAATTTTTTTTTGGACACTATATAGTTGAATCATTTAAAAAAGTCTGCTCTGTCAATGTGTCTTTTAATTGGTGTATTTAGATCATTACATTTAATATATTTACTGATATGTTAGGGCATAATAATTTTTTGTTTTCTGTTTGTGTCTCTAGTTATTATTTCTGTTTTCTTTTTCCTGCTTCCTTTGGGTTATTTGGACATTTTCTTTAGAATTATATTTCAATTTATATATAGTTTTTTTTTAAAAAGAATATCTCTTCATATAAATTTTTTTAGTGGTTACAACCAGCTGATGTTGCTGGTTCTAGAGCCCTTTGGCTGAGAAAGCAGATAGCTCACCTGCCCGGCAGCCTGGGTCCCCAGGAATTATCAGGTCAGGCTGAGGACACTGAAACATTTGTCCACCCTGAGAGGACTCTGAGCACCTGTGGTTGAGGCCAAAGGACCACGGGGCTAAGGATGGGGAGAACCCAACTCTAGTGGATATGCATACCTTGGCAAGCTTCTCACTACAGCCCACTGTTCATGGAGGAGCTGGGCCCTGCAGATCGACCAGAAACCCCACGATATGCCACCTTCTGCCCCTATGTCCTGCGTGTCCTGGGCATTGGCGCTGTCTCCCTTGGCAAACACAGAACACTGTTCCATCTCAGAGATTGCTGAACCAGAGAAACAGATGCGTTTATGGTACTGTAAATACTATAGCATATGTGTTGCCAACTACTGTAAAGTCGTAAGTATTAATAATCCTGGTTCTGATTTGAAGGGCCCTTGAGGTAGCTGTGGGTGGAGGATGTGCTTATTGTCTGAGGAGACTCACAACCATTTCACAGGTTTCCCTTCCAGAGCATATGCCCTTCCCAGTGAGATAGTGGGGGTGCCAAGGAGAAAAACGGCCAGTTAGAAAAAATCCCAAGACTAGTCTATGCAGAATCTCTCGCGTACAGACAGGGCATTAATAGCCCAGTGGTGGCTGAGTGGCAGAGGCCAGGACTGGACTTAGACTTTTGCCTCACAAAGCTGTGAGGACTCTGAAACTCCTGCCTCTGCCTCACACAGCCTCGCCAGGAGTCTGCTGAGCACCTTTGAAACAAGTGCAGGGGAAAGATGAAGGTCTGCGAGGCCACTGAGCTCACAATATTCAACTACACTGGTCACCTTTGCATTAGAGTGTGTGTGTATCTGTATGACTCAGTACATGTGTCTGTGTGCATAGATATATCTGCGCATGCCTGTCTGTATGTGCACATTACATGTTTATGCGTATCTGTGTCAGTTGTACGGCTGCGTACCTGTGTGGATATGTGCACGCTGGACTGTGGGTCTCTGTGTGAGGATGTAACATTTGTGTACATGTGAGGATGCATATCTATGTGTAAATGCTCTCATGTTTTGCATGTTTAGTGTGTGTGTATCTGGGCACACATGAGCGTGTGTGTAGAAGTATGTGTCTGTGTGTATGCTTGCTCTCCATGCATCTGTGGTTTTATATGTGTAACTGAGCGTATTTCTACATGTAGGGATGACTGCATGTTCATCTTAGAGGATCTGCATGAATCTGTCCTTTTTGTGAGATTTCTCTTCCCATTCGTCTTAAATCTCTCTCACCGGCTAAATGTCTGTTCCCCATCTCTGTGCGTCCTCTATTCATTCTCTCCCCGAACGAGCTTCTAAGCACCAGTCTCCCTCTGCCATCAGACTGGCTGCTTTCGCTGCACAGTTCTCTTCTCGCCCCGTACTTGCTTTCTTCCCCTGCCTTTCTACCTCAGGCTTCCTCTGCCTGCTTTTGTCACAGTCTCATTGCTTGCTGACTTGGAGGCTAGGGCTGGTGTGCACTTAGCCTCTCCCTTCCTAATTTCTAGCCCTAGTGAGCAATCCTGTATTAGCCCTGGCTGACCTCCACAGGGAATCATCGTGTTCCTCCCACCTTCCTGACCCCTCTGCTCAGCCTGGAATTGTTGTAGGAGATAGCAAGGGCATTCAGAAGAGTCAGTTGGCTACCAGTACCTTGGTGTTTACTCTTTTATGTCTTAGTTCCTGAGTCGGGGGTGGGGTTTCACAGGGAAGAGGTGGTATAGCTAGAAAGCGAACTAAGAACTTCTCCATCTGCTTTACTTTTTCTTTTGTTGACCAACTGTCACCTTTTCTACTCAAAACGGACCAAGAAGTTGTATTTGTCTTTTGTGGCTACTCAAGTCCTACTGCCCAGCCAAGCGCCCCACAATGTCTCAGCCCAATGGGTTGGTTAAAAAAGACAGAGAGAGAGAGAGAGAGAGAGAGGAGGGAGAGAGAGAGAGAGGAGAGGGAGACGGGGAGAGAGAGAAAGAGAGAGAGAGAGAGAGAGAGAGAGAGAAATCACTCTCATTTTTGTATCACAATTGCCCTTCTTTTTAGCAAGTGGGTGAACTCACAGTGCTTTTCTATGAATAAACCATGGATCACATGAAAGATTATTTTTCTTAAAGAAAAAAAAAATCCCTAATCCCAGAGGGGACCAGCAAATACTTAACAGAAGATTATAGATTTCCTGTGAGTGCATATGGCTCGGGGAGACCTGATTCTGTAAAGCAAATGTTACTGTCCTCCTCAAATTCATGTGTCGAATTCTAATTCCGTGTGATGGTATTTGGAGGTGGGGCCTTGACAGGTGATTAAGTTCATGAAGACAGGGACCTCATGGATGGAATTGGTGCCCCTATCAAAGGGACTGCAGAGAGCTCCCTCATCCCTTCTGTCATGTAAGGACACCGTAAAAGATGGCTATCTATGCAGGAAGCCAGCCCTCTGCAGACATGGAATCTCCTGACCATTTGACCTTGGATTTTGCCATCTCCAGAACTGTGAGAAATCAATTTTCTGTGCTACCTAGTCTATGGCATTCTGTTTTGACACCCAGATTAGCTAAAGTGCCAGCATGTCAACTTGCACACATAATTCTTGGAAACTCTGATGCCAAATCCTTGATGGCAAAAGGTGATTGATCTGCCAGAGACATGAGTCTACATCATCCCTCTTTCCGCAATAAACCAGAGAGTCAAAACAGGCAAGAGTAGGTCAAGGTCTTCTAAAAGCCATACCTGAAAGGTTTCCAATAACAGTTGACTCGACAGTAATTTAATCACACAAACAACCACAACAAAAGACACAACTATCAGAGATTTTCAGGATCTCAAAAACACCATCTAACATTAGGGAGTTCAAAAAGGCATGAAGTTCCGGCAATCAAACTTTATTGAAATATCGTTTCATCAACTTGTAATTCTAAGACTAATAATAAATGCTAGGGCAGGGGGTGGCACGGAGAGCCTGGGGCACAAGTGCTATCTTTAAAAGCTTAGCTTGCTGTACCCTTTGGAGCTGCCTCCTGGTCCCCTCACCCTCTGCCCGCCTTTTAAGAGCCTGTCCTGGGCAGCACGTCAGGGGCAAACAGCCCGGATGCCCAGTTGCAGACAGACATCCGTGCCTGGAGGAGGAGGCCGCCTCTGGGTGCAGGAGGAGCTGCTGGAACTCTTCTTCCTCTCAGTCTTCTTTTAATGCCCTCAAGCACCTCCTGCACACAGATGGACCCCACCAGCAGCAGGAGAATAAACAGGCCCTGCAGCAGCAGAACTGCAGCTCTAGTGAATGACACAAGCCTCTCTCCGGCAGGGTAGAGGAGCCCAGGCTCAAAACCCTGGTCTCCGCCTCCATGTTTGCCACCGTGCCCAGGACTAGGGGCAGCATAGGAGCTGCTGGCTGGGGCCGTGCTGGTCATCCCATCCCTGCCACCTGTCTCTCCAGCCACCCTTTCAGCTGCAAGGCTAAGGCCAGTGGCTACAGTAGGTGCCGTGATTTCAGGCAGCTCCTCTCTGGGCTGTTCCTTGGCTGGAGCTCCCTTCACCTCCAGCGCTGTCTCTGGAGGGGGCTCTTCCCATGCTGGTTCTGGCTCAACAGCTGGTGCTGGAAATGCTTCTATTTCTGCATATTGAGCAGGAGCTGAGAAAGGAGAAAGGGTCCCCAGCGTCAGTCACTTTCCACTGCAATTTCCAAACACAGAAACAACCTCCCTGAATTTAAAGGAGTTCCAGCCCCTAAACACCACCCCCGCAAAGTCTTCCAGACTGCAGGCCACCTCACCATGTGCCTGTGCCTCCATGGGCTCCCGAATCTCCTCCTGGACAGGGACAATGTGCAGATGCAGCCCCGATGGGATCTCTGGTGTGGCCTGCCCTGCTAGGGCCTGCCCCGGGCTGCCCTGTGGTACCTGGGTGCGCCTTCTTACAAAGCGCCACAGGCGTCTGGGGTGAGGGATGAGCCTTCTTCGGCATCGTCGGAAAAGGCTCTCACTCCCTCCATTCCTGAAGCAGCAGCCTCTTGAAGTGGGGAAGCAACACGAGAACATCTTGCTGTCTCAAGCGTCTCCCACCAAGTGAGCTGGTTACTGGGCTGACCCTAGGATCTGGGCGCCTGGTTACCCGAGTTCTAAGTTCTGTTCGGGTCTGTCATTAAGGAAGTGAGGTCGCTTCTTTAAGGTTCTGTCCCCTCAGCCCCTTCCTTCCATAAGACCTCCTCAGGACTCCACTGGGATGCTGACTGCTCACCCTCCCCCCAGGACAACTCCTTATCTAGACACCATTATGTCCACCCAGGGCCTGCTTGGACACCTGTGCCTGATGTTCACCGGGGGCCGGATGTCCTCCTCAGGCCTGATGTCCACGGAGGGCCTGATGTCTGCCTTGGGGCTATGTTCCTCTTGGGGCCTTGTGTTCACCTGGGGACTGTATCCAGCTGGGGCCTGATGGCCTGCTGGGTCTTGTTGTTCACCTAAGGCCTTGTGTCCACCTGGGGTCTGGTGATCACCTGGGACTTGGGTATCAACCTGGGACCTGGGTGTCCACTTAAGGCCGGATGTGCGCCCAAGGCCTGAGTTTTCACGTGAGCCTGATGTTCTCCTGGGGACTGGGTGTGTTCCTTGGGTCTAATGTCCGCCTGGAGCCTACATGTCTACCTAAGGCATGGTGTCTACCTGCGGCCTGATGTCCACATGAGTCTGGTGTTCAACATGGGCCTGCTGTCCACCTAGGGCCTTGGTGTCCATCTGGGGCCTGGTTGTCAACTTGGGGCCTGGTGTACACCAATGGAGGGTCCACCTGGGGCCTGATGTCTGCCTGCAGGACTGGCATCCTCCTGAGTGAGGTGGGAGGATCTCTGGAGCTCAAGAGATTGAGACCACAGTGAGCCTTGATTGTGCCACTGCCCTCCAGTCTGGGTGACAGAGTGAGACCCTGTCTCAAACAAATCAACGAAAGACCGCACAAATTATATAGCTATACAAAAATATTTTTTCCTTTTAACCTTATTCTGTGAGCTTTTTTCATTATTTATTTATTTTATTTTCAAAACCTTTTTGGTTAAAAACCAAGACACAAACGTACACTTTCGCCTAAACCTAAGCAGGGTCAGGATCATCAATTTCACTGTCCTCTACCTCCACATCTTGTCCCACTGGAAGGCCTTCAGGGGCAGTAACAGGCATGGAGCTGTCATCTCCTTGATGATAATGCCTTCTTCTAGAAACCTCCTGAAAGACTTGCCCGAGGCTGCTTCAGTTAACTTAAAAAAAAAGGTAGTGATGGAACTGTTCAAAGTTACTAACTTTGGGTTTTCTGCCCACCTAACTGCCAGAGAAAGATTTTTAAAGTAGCGTATGAATTATTGCTTTTTATGGAGATGCCATTATTAAATTTTATAATTGCCCTGCTTTTTCCAAATATGACATAGAAACAGTTAAGTCGATTCAAGATCATTAAATCATATGAAATAATTTTTATATACATTATCTGCTGGGTTGAATATTACATAAGTCGTCTCCAACCCATAGGTAGTCTTATAAAGACAGAGGCATATTTTTTAAATTGCTGAGCTTGATATCAAACAATATAAAGGCTGTTAAGAATGCTGAGATGGATTTGCTTAATAGATGTCAAACCGGCCTGCCTTCACAGGAAGGGCATATAGCCGCCGCACTTGCACCAGACAATTTATTTGTGTGTCCGTGGACAAGAAGTAAAGAAAAGCAATGAATAACTTCCAAAGCAGTGACCACATTGCAGCTGAGCTCTGGAATTCTTAGTAGAAACCATGAAAAGGCAGTGAAAACACTTAGAGCAATTGCAGGTTAGAAACTGGGATTCACAGGAGCTTAATGGAGCACATTATGTTAAGTGAAATTGTAGTGGGACAAGCCGCAGACAAAACTCCTCAGACACCGGATTAAAGAAGAAAGAGGTTTTTTATTCGGCCTGGAGCGTCAGCAGACTCGCGTCTTAAGAGCCGAGCTCCCCGAAAAAGAAATTCTTGGCCTTTTTAAAGGCTTAAAACTTTAAGGGGTCCACGTGAAAGGGTCGTGATAAATCGAGCAAGCGTGAGAAATGTGACTGGGGGCTACATGCGTCAGCTAAAAGAACAAAAAGCTTTACAATGCTTTCTTCGTACAGTGTCTGGAATTTACAGATAACACAAGTAGTTTAGGTCAGGGGTTGATGTTATTATTATTACTTGTTTTAGCTCCTAGGGCCGGGTGGTGGTGCCAAGGTTGTCTGGCTATTTATCTTACTTTTGTTTTTTTCTAACTTTTTGCTTTCTCTCTTTCCTCCTGTCTTGTGAACTAGGCAAGGCGGGGGGACGAGGGCAACAGGAGTAGTAGTGATCTCCTTCCGTATCCCCCTCTTTGAGAATTTATACTAATTAGTGGGAGTTCTTTTGTTTTTACTTTCTGAGTCTCTTAGCGAGACAGAGCAATAGTGTTTTACGTCATACGCTTGTGCTGACCTCTTCTGACGAACCTTTTATCATTTGAAGGAGCAAGTGTAATACACAGGGGAGCAGCAAGCAAGTTTCTATTACTAGTAATACACTTATAATGAGGGTTTTACATTTTTTTGTAGTTGGAAACTGTCTTCTGAATGAAGACGTAGGATCAAACCTGTGTTAAACCTGTACAGGCACACGTACCAACTTTGTCATGTCTTAAGCAAGTTAGTTTTTTTACTGGGTCTTAAAAGCTTTTTCTTAGCAAGTAACACAGTATTTTTTAATAACAGAAACTTTTAAGAGCCAGACGCTTGAACTTGGGGCGTCTGTTTGGGGAAAGATTTAGTTAAAGTTATTTTGAGGCATTAACTCTTTTGCTTCTCAAGGCTGTTGGTCTCTTATGTTAGCCTTTTTATAAACATAACATAAAGAGACATCCAGGCTGCCAGCAATGTTTTCAGCCAGCTGAGCAAATAGGTTTTTTCTGTTTTCTTTTTGCTAAAGGAGGAGGTTCTGGTAACTTCTGGGTTATATGTTTAAAGAATGACTGAAAGACTCGGAATTGTTGCTGGGCTGGACGGGTCTGGGTTTCCTAAGTAGTATGTGTACAGTGAGGACACCTTATATAGGTGTTTCTTCTAACATGGTTATGGGAGGTATCAACAACAAAACAATGTACAGTATATTCATATCCAGCAAGGACAAAAGAGGTCCTTACCTGGGAAAAAGGTTGAATACAGACACAGAACAATAGGAAAACAGTTAGTATTACAGGAAAACTATTAGTCTTAAGATTTTTAACTACATTTACTTGCTTGATGAGTCCTCAAGCTTCGGCCGTGTGTAGACTAGTCAGCTGCTGGTGTGTGACTAGAGCAGGGCTGTCGTTCTCAGCAGCAGCTTGGTCTCATCTCAGGATCGGCTGGGGTGGGTGATCTGCATCCTGCTGGCTGGTCCATTGTCCTGAGCTGCCAGTGTTATCTGACTGTGGTGGATCTAAGACACAACACCTGCAACTTTAACAGCAGTGGGAGTAGACAAGGTTACAGTACAGGGCCCGTCCTATATGGGTCCTAGAAAAACTAAATTTTACTTTAAACAGAGTCACTAGATTTAAAGGGGTGTCAGGCTTATAGGCATTTTCATTTCTTTAATTATGAACACTTTGTATGGCTATTTTTAAAGCCTGCATTTGCTTTTTTAAGGTTAATTCCTTTGGTTTCTGGAGGTCCCCTTTAATTTGACCTATGATTTGGGGGTGGCAGACTGAACACAATCTTATAGGGCAAATACCTAGTTTGTTTGTTGGGGGTGCACTTGACTCGGAGGGGAACCGTAGCCGAAAACCTGGTTTGATCTTAAATGAATTTCCTGGCAATATTTTTTTCAGTAGCTGCTCGAGTGTCTAGTTCATGCGTTCTACCTTTTCTTGAACTTTGTGGCCGATAGGCTATGTGTAACTTTTATTTTATTTTTAACAGTCTTGTTAAATCTTGCACTATGTCAGCTGCAAATGCTGGCCTATTGTCTGACTTTAGAGGTACTCTCAACCTGGGGATAATGTCTTTTAACAGTACTTTAGTCACTTCTTGTACTTTTTCTGTCCTGACAGGGAAAACTAACTTACCCTGAAAATGTGCAAACAAGCACTAGCATGTATCGACAGCCTCCAGCACGGAGCAGTTCTGTAAAGTCTATACGCAAGTTTTCACAAGGTATGGCTCTTTTTCCTGTTTAAGTTTCTTAGAGGAGGGGCTCTTCTCCCCTGCCCCCTCTTGGTAACGCTATTTAGTGGCTTAGCCTTCAGTGAGTAATTGGAATCCAGATGCGGCAGAATCTTGCTGCTTTTAACTTCTGATGTGACCATGGGCTCCTGGGAGCCTAAAGAGAAGATGCCTAGTCTGCCTTAGTCTATACATTCTTCAGCTCCTGTCAGCCTGATCAGGTCAGTATCTGGTTCCTCCAAGGTGCGGCGGCCCTTAGCCGATGGTCTCTTTGCCTTGCGGTCTTGGCCATTTCTTTTATTGCCTTTTGAATATTTACCTTTCTAGTGTCCTTTCTTTTCGCATCTCACACGTTAATCTCTCTCTAGCCTTGTCCGGCTCTTGAATCCTTGCCTAACTTGACTTCTTTCACATTTACATCCACGTCCACATCCTCTCACATTGCTAATTTTTGTTTTTATAAGAGCTGTTGCTAACAGATTGGCTTTTTTTCTTAAGTCTTTAATTTGCTTTTTCTTTTTTTCCTTCTGAGTTCTTCTGCTCTTAAGGCCAGCTGGTGGGGCGGGGCAACGGCACGGGCCCTGCCCCCGCGCCCTGCTGTCTGTCTCTCCTGTTTTCTTCTGATTCTTTTTTTTAACGCTTACTTTTAGTCTTTTTTTTTTTTTTTTTTTTTTTTTTGCTCTTTTCTTTATATAATTTTTTTTATGCACTTGGAGGGTTAAACAGGCATACCGAGAGTCAGTGTAAATGTTTATAGTCTTACCTTTACTGAGTACTAAGGCCCAAATTAAAGCAATGAGCTCAGCTTAACAAGACAGTGTCCAGGGTTACCACCGCATATTCTGCACATCTCTCTCCTTGTGGGTTGATGAAGCTGTATAGCTCCTAGTCCACTGATGCCTAAGACTGGTCCCGGAGGTCAGGTCTGCTAGAGTAAACTTGAGTCCAACACCTCTACACAGTTATGCTTGACGGGGCTCTAGCTGCCGGGAGCAAGGTGGCGGGTTCAGGGTGTTTCCAATTTAGTAGATCAATGGTTGGAAAGGGCTGATAGATGAAAGTCTGTTGCCCCCCTGGATGTGGGCCTGGTCATTATAATAGACAGGTCCTCGCGTCTGCCTGAGAGGCATTTACATAGCTCAAGCAAGAACAGGTCTGAGAGGGCCCACTTGACTATCTTGACTTCCTTCCTTGGCCTCTCTAGGCTCCGATCCTCCCCTTCAAGGTGAGATCTGGGGCGTGTTAGCTCCTGAATCTCGTTTCTGAGGGGGCTGTTGGCCTCAGTAAAGCGGGGTAGGCTGGGACATATGGAGAAAGAATTTCTATTATCTCTGGCAGCTCCTGCAAAACTGGCTTCTCTGGGACTCCCTTTTTTTATTAACTCTGTGTCTGCTGGCGAAGCTGCTCTTACTTTTACTTTTGGCTTTTTTGCAATAAGCTCTTAAACAGGGCTAAATGTATGCTGGTTTTGTCTATCTTATATTTAACCGTGAGTCAATATAAAGGAATTTGATCTAGGTACACTGGCTGTCCTCCGACCCCTGTCACCACCTTAAATACATGGCCAATTGTTCTCTGTCTGTAGTTCCTTCAGTGGGCCATCCAACACCAAAAGAGGGCAATTCTAATTTACACAGAGTTCTTCACCTCTAGGGGGTTAACTTAACTCTATAATCTCCTGCAAAACCTTTTTTAAGGTTCTGTAACTTGCATTGTAATAGAGTAAGTTTTGATGATTTGATGACTTTCCTTTTTTCTTTTTGAAATGTTTTTAGTGGAGTGGCCTTACTTTGTGTCTGACCTATTTTTCTCTCGAGACAAAACAACATTCACACTACAAGAAGGAAAGGGCACAAGATCACTCACTCGTCTAATTCACACTAAATCAAAATCAAAGCTAAAACCAAAGTGTTGTTAAAGGCACACCTGTTCGTCAAGCAGTTTAAGCCAAGTCAAAATCAGAACCAAAACCAAAGTGCCAATAAAGGCACGCCTGTTTATCAAGCAATTCAAGTCAAAATCAAAACTAAAACCAAAGTATCAAGCAATTAATTCAAATCAAGTCAAAAACAAAAACCAAAGTGCCGGTACAGGCACGCCGTGGGTGATCAGGCCACACTTCCACTCAAATGGAGTGGGCAAGTTCTAAAGACCAGTCTTACCAAGTTTCAGATGTCCGGACTTAAAGTGCCAGTGCCATCCCAGTGTCCAGCCACTGTGTTGATCCTCCACGGGGGTCTGCTGTGCACTGCTCTGATGAGACGTTCCTGACGAGACGTTCCACTGCGGCAAATGCCTACCCGGGAGCGCTCTCAGGATCCTCATCTCAGGATGCACATCTCAGGATCCGCTCAAGCTGGCCAGAGTCCCCCTACAGGGCAGGCATAAGCTGCCTAAGGGGCTGCCTCTACCGTCCTTAAATCACCTGGCTTCCCGGTGAAGGAACCAAGAAATGTAGCAGGATGAACCACAGACAGAACTTCTCAGACACTGGATTAAAGAAGGAAGAGGTTTTTTATTTGGCTGGGAGCCTCGGCAGACTCACGTCTTAAGAGTCGAGCTCCCCGAAAAAGAAATTCTTGGCCTTTTTAAAGCCTTACAGCTTTAAGAGGTCCACGTGAAAGGATCGTGATAAATTGAGCAAGTGTGGGAAATGTGGCTGGGGGCTACATACATCAGCTAACAGAACAAAAAGTTTTACAGTGCTTTTTTCATAGTGTCTGGAATTTACAGATAACACAAGTAGTTTAGGTCAGGGGTTGATATTTTTATTACTTTTTTTTAACTCCTAGGGCCGGGTGGTGGTGCCAAGGTTGTCTGGCTATTTATCTTACTTTTGTTTTTTTCTAACTTTTTGCTTTCTCTCTTTCCTCCTGTCTTGTGAACTAGGCAAGGTGGGGGGAGGAGGGCAACAGGAGTAGTAGTGGTCTCCTTCCTTAAAATCAGCCAGGCACAAAAAGACAGCTGCCACGTGATCTGACTTATGTGGAATGTAAAATAACTGAACTCACAGAAGCAGAGAGTAGAATGGAGGTTACCAGGGGCTGGGAGGCAGGGGTTTGGGGAGACAGTGAAAGCATTCAAAATTGTACTTAGGAGGAATAAGTTTAAGAGATACATTGCACAACATGGTGACTGCAGTTAATGTATTGTATTCTTGAAAATCAAGAAGTGTTCTCACCACAAAAAATAAGTATGTGTATGTTCCTGAGTGCAATGTAATCATTCCACAATCTGCTTATTTCTAAACAGGTTTTACACAACATATATACAATTTTATTTGCTATTTAAAAAGCTAATGAATTGTAAAAAGAATTAAGTACTGGAAAACTTGTAACAGTTTAGGACAACTCTCTTTGTAAAATTAATGATTCCTTTCTTAACCAACCTGCCGGTCTATATTAGGTAATGAAATGGGACTTGGTTTATAGTCTAAATCTGAACACAAAATTGTAGTCGTCTTCTACGTATTAACTGATCTGAAAGTAACAGCAGAATCAGAATGAAAGCCATCTTAAAAGAAAATTATCCCAAATGAACTGTTTTATTAGCCTTTGATTTCTTTCTTTTACTTAGAAATAAAATGAATACTTATTATTTTATCAGACCCAATTGCTTCAGGCTATAAACTTGATTATTCAATTTCCACTTCAATGTTTATAGCCTGAGAGACATGCTTTTGAAAATATTCTTGGCTGTGCGCGGTGGCTCACACCTGTAATCCCAGCACTCTGGGAGGCCGAGGCAGGTAGATCACGAGGTCAGGAGATCAAGACCATCCTGGCTAACACGATGAAACCCCGTCTCTACTAAAAAAATAAAAAAATTAGCTAGGAGTGGTGGCAGGCGCATGTGGTCCCAGCTACTAGGGAGGCTGAGGCAGGAGAAAGGCATGAACCCAGGAGGCGGAGCTTGCAGTGAGCCGAGATGGCGCCACTGCACTCCAGCCTGGGGGACAGAACGAGACTCTGTCTCAAAAAAAAAAAAAAAAAAAAAAAAAATTAAATATTCTTGGCCAGGTGTGGTGGCTCAGCACCTGTAATCCCAGCTACTCAAGAGGCTGAGGGATGAGAATCCCTTGAACCCAGGAAGTGGAGGTTGCAGTGAGCCGAGATCATGCCACTACACTCCAGGCTGGGCAACAGAGGGAGACTCTGCCTCAAAAAAAAAAAAAAAATCGTTCTTGAATAAAAACACAACACCTTTGATTCTATGCTATTGTCCTTTATATATTAACTTGTAGAAAAAGAATTTATACAATGAAATTTATTATTCTACTTTTGATTAATATGTTTTCCTTTATATCATGCAGTTTACTTCTTAATCAGTCTCCATAATCAACTGCATTTTTTGTTTTTGTTTTTTTTGAGATGGAGTCTTGCTCTTGTTGCCCAGGCTTAAGTGCAATGGCATGATCTCGACTCATTGCAAGCTCTGCCTCCTGAGTTCAAGCTATTTTCCTGTCTCAGCCTCCCCAGTAGCTAGGATTATAGGCATGTGCCACCACACCTGGCTAATTTTGTATTTTTAGTAAAGATGGGGTTTCTCCATGTTGGTCAGGCTGGTCTCGAACTCTTGACCTCAGGTGATCCACCCGCCTTGGCTTCCCAAAGTGCTGGGATTAAAGATATGAGCCACCGCGCCCAGCCATATTTCTTTACAGATGTTAAATTTGAGGCAATTGTCTTTTAAGATACCCTTTTGTCAGTTTCACTTACTGATGGCAACTTTCTACTCTGAGTGACATGATTCATCTCTGCTGTCAGGGGTTGGGCTTGCTGAGGGAGGAAGGTGTGTGTGTGTGTCTGTGTTTGTTTTGTTTACTGACTGCATCTGTCCTACTGGCTGGGAGAACACACACCAACATCTGTCCTGGCAGTGAAGGAGGGAGCAGCCCTCTGGGCACAGAGAGAAACCATCACTGCACCCAGACTGCACCTACTCTAGTAAAGAACAAGTCTGAGAGCTTACACACTAGTGAGATGGTCAATTCCTCACTCTGCTCACACTAAGGACAAGGCTGTGACTATCAGCTGGGGCAGAGAGTACACAGCTCAACAGCAGGTTTTTAAAAAGAGAGCAGTCTTCTTCCTTCCATGTTAAAAACAATCATAACATGGTTCAGCTGACCACCAAGGACTGGGTTATATCCCGCTGTTCTCTGAAACTCAATACTGTCTGAACTTTTTGGAATCTCATAGCCTTTTCTATCTAAATGTGTACTGTTACTCTCATGGCTAAAAGTTGCAGGGAGCAGTCTCTTTCTTTCAGTTGTGTTTCCAATTCTTTCTGGTTTCCTATACTATGACACTTTTAAACAGAATTTTAAAATCTTCCAGTCAGGCTGCACTCTCTGTTAACGTTGGTTTTTAGTGCACTAAAATTCATAGCATTTCCTGTGTGAAAAATAAGAAGTCACAATTTTATTAATCATCATCTGTTTGAAAGCCATGCTAGTTTTAATAGTTACTGTATTTCTCAACATATTTTAAACGCCCATTCATGTGTCTTCTCTAACATTCCCAGGTTTGTGCTATTATACAAAGCTGTAAAAGAAATGACCAGGAGAATCAATGTACAAATGGCTGAATAAACAATAAAGGTCCCAGCAGTTGTTTAGGACAAAACAGACCTGGCTGAGTCTCAAGTACCAAAGCAGGAATCATAAACATGCCACAGGGGGATTTGCTCCAAATGATATTTAAATATTTAAAAATGTATAATTTATCAAAAGAATATGATCAAAAAGAAAAGAATTAACTATTTTTTTTTTTAGACCAGAGTCACTCTGTCGCACAGGCTGGAGTGCAGTGATGCAATCATGGCTCACTACAGCCTTGAACTCCCAGGCTCAAGAGATCCTCCCACCTCAGCCTCCTGTATAGCTGGGACTGTCCGAATGCACACCTGGAAAGAAGGTGAAAACTTACCTATATTTCAATGTAATTATTTGTGAAGAAGAAAACATAATAAAGGCATTAGGAATGTAATGCCTAAATAGTAAAGTATATTTTTATGGAAAATCACCGGCAGCCGGAAAGAAATGTCTGTCTGCAGAATATTTAGGTCCTGTTTGCAAGAGTAGCGGGGATCACTGCACACATCTCAGCTCAACTCACAGGCAAGGCAGGACCCAAGCCACAGCCTTAAACGTATTCATTTGCTAAAAGAAAATGAACAGTTCTTTCTCTTCTTCCCATATACTTAAATCTAGTTTTATCATTAAATAATTTCTGGTTGGGTATGGTGACTCATGCCTGTAATCCCAGCACTTTGGGAGGCTGAGGTGGGTAGATCTCAAGGCCAGGAGTTCGAGACCAGCCTGGCCAACATGGTGAAACCCCCTCTCTACTAAAAATACAAAAATTTAGCCAGGCGTGGTGGCAGGTGCCTGTAATCCCAGCTACTCCGGAGGCTGAAGCAGGAAAATTGCTTGAACCAGAGAGGCAGAGGTTGCAGTGAGCCAAGATCATGCCATTGCACTCCAGCCTGAGTGACAGAATGCAATTCCAACTCAAAATAATACTAATAATACTAAAAATAATTTCCATATTTGAGCCCAGATTAATATATCATTTGTGAAGCTGATGTCTGCTTTGATTTCAGCTTTCCTGAATTGCTAGAAAAATGCTAAGTTTCTTACATTATGCCTGATGGCCAAGTGAGGGAGTCAGTGTGGAAGCACTTTTCGTGGAAGGTCTTGGTGGTCTCACAGGTAGCATTTAGGATGACATGTGCACTCAGGCAAGAGCAGTTTCTACCTTGTCTGTCACTGGGAAATTGTGAATATAACAAGGAGCTTCTTTCAGCATAGACAGTGTTTCCTGCATTTGCAATATAGGGCCTCTGATCCATGTTATGGGGGAAATACTCTCTTTTTCTTTCCTAAAATTGCCTCAACATAAGGGATTTGACAGCATTGAATCATTGAATTCTGTCTCTGATGAAAGAGAATTCTGTCTCCTTGTATTCTGGTTAACCTATTCAGTATTCCTATAAGAAGCAAATGTAGAAATGGTAGAATGGTGAGCGGTTTTTTTCCCCCTCCCCTAGAGGGACAGGGTCTTGCTCTGTTGCCCAAGCTGGAGTGTGGTGGCATGATCATAGCTCACTGCAGCCTCAGCCTCCTGAGTAGGTGGGACCACAGGCATGTGCCACCACACCCAGCTAATTTTTCAAAAATTTTTTTTGTAGAGACGGGGTCTCACTATGTTGCTTAGGCTGATCTCAAAATCCTGGCCTCAAGCAATCCTCTCACCCTGGCCTCTCAAAGTGCTGGGATTATAAGCATGAGCCACTATGCCAGGCCAGTAAGCAATTTTGATAATAGGAGAAGGGGAATCAAAGAAAATTCAAGAAAAATGATAAAAATAAGCCATATAACATTAGTGCTATCGCAAAGGTTAAAGAAACTAATTTCAAACAATAGATGATTTAGACAGGGGGAAACTGTTACAGAAAGAATTTCTCTAATACCTCAAATTCCACCCCACCCCATTGTCTATCCCTTTTTCCTCTATGCTTATTCATGTTTTAAGTATCTATAATTGGTATAATCCACAAAGACACTTATTTTAAACCTCAAAGCTTTTTTTTGAGACACAGTCTCACTCTATCACCCAGGCTGGATTGCTGTGGTGCGATCTTGGCTCACTGCAAGCTCTGCCTCCCGCGTTCATGCCATTCTCCTGCCTCAGCCTCCCGAGTAGCAGGCACTACAGGCATCTGCCATCATACTCGGCTGATTTTTTTTTTTTTTTTTTTTTTGGTGTTTTTAGTAGAGACGGGGTTTCACTGTGTTAGCTAGGATGGTCTCGATCTCCTGATGTCTTGATCTACCCACCTCGGCCTCCCAAAGTGCTGGGATTACAGGCATGAGCCACCACGCCCTGCCAAAGCTTTTCTTATATCAACAGGAACTTTGTAATGCAAGCAGAAAAATGTATGCTATATACAGATTCAACATGTTACAGTTATTCTTCAAAACCAAGTGACAATGCATAATTTCAATACTCTGGAGCTTTTAATTTTATTTTTATTTTTAATTAATTTTTATTATTTTTTTTTTGAGATGAGTTTTGTTCTTGTTACCCAGGGCTGGAGTGCAATGGAGCAGTCTCAGCTCACTGCAGCCTCCACCTCCCAGGTTCAAGCGATTCTCCTGCCTCAGCCTCCCAAGTAGCCAGGATTACAGTTGCCGGTCACCACGCCCAGCTAAGTTTTGTATTTTTAGTAGCGACAGGGCCTTGTTAGTGAGGCTCATCTTGAATTCATTACCTCAAGTGATTCTCCTGCCTTGGCCTCCCAAAGTGCTGGGACTTTAGGCATGAGCCACTGCACCCGGCCTCTGTGCATACAGAAATATGTATTCCTATTTAAGCCAAATCTTGATTTTTCCTTCAGGTAAATTTGCTGTAGCATTTGTTTTGTACCTACTGGGAATGGGTTCCCACTGGCACATCTCCAATAGTCACTATGATAAATCAGATATTTCCCTGCCAGGTAAAGGAAAACCAGTGAGAAGAGCTTGGTATTTTAGATGGTCAAATATCAGTGATAACTTGACAATCTCATTGCTAAATATTGTTAAACAGAACAAAACACCTTGACTATAGGGTACGTCATAGCAAGATCCGTGGGGGAACAGTGCTGAATGTTATCTCTTCTCTTTAGGATTTGTTATACATTTTTGCTCTAAGTCTTACATTCTTGGAGTAACAATTTTAATTGGCCAAAGCAGAATTTTATAGCAATTATCATTGGCCTATCCCCAGTCGTCACTATGATAAACTAGACAAATTTGGCTACCAAGTGAAGTAAAACCAGTGAAGTACTAAACTGTGAATGCAGGTTCTAAAGCACATTTTGTTGTAATTTATTTAATAAAATTTGAATATATTAAGCATTTACTTGGATGCACCAATATTTACTTTTCCTGGAATAATGATAATTATGGCTATTCCAGGACCAAATTTTAAATCCAATTCTAATTATTTCAAAAGTCAAGACCAAATAGGTTATAATAATACCTTTTCCAAGTTCCCCGATTTTCAACTGTGTGTGTTGGTGCATGCCTATAGTCCCATCTACTCAGGAGGCTGAGACAAGAGAATTCCTTGAGCCCAGGAGTTGGAGGTGGCAGTGAGCTGTGTCTGCATCACTGTACTCCAGCCTGGGTGACAGAGTGAGAACCCAACTCTTAAAAAACACCAACAATCGGCCGGGCGAGGTGGCTCATGCCTGTGATCCCAACACTTTGGGAGGCCAATGCGGGTGGATCACAAGGTCAGGAGATTGAGACCATCCTGGCTAGCACCGTGAAACCCTGTCTCTACTAAAAATACAAAAAATTAGCCAGGCGTGGTGGCGGGCGCCTATAGTCCCAGCTACTAGGGAGGCTGAGGCAGGAGAATGGCATGAACCTGGGAGGCGGAGCTTGCAGTGAGCTGAGATCGCGCCACTGCACTCCAGCCTGGGCGACAGAGTGAGACTCCATCTCAAAAACAAAACAAAACAAAAAAAACACGAACAATCAAGTCCTCCCATTTTCATTCAATAAAGGAAAAAGTTGAAATTAAGAACATGAAAACTGAGTCTCTAAGTTAATATTAATGTGATATTTATATTATTAAATGGCAAGACCTTAGGCAATACTGCATTACCATTCAGTTTTTATAAGCATTTAACTTCTGTTTTTAAAAAAATGTTGGCCTGGTGCGGTGGCTCATGCCTGTAATCCCAGCACTTTGGGAGGCGGAGGTGGGCAGATCACAAGGGCAGGAGATTGAGACCATCCTGGCTAACATGATGAAACCCTGTCTCTACTAAAAATACAAAAAATTAGCTGGGCGCGGTGGCAGGCTCCTGTAGTCCCAGCTACTCTGGAGGCTGATGCTGGAGAATCACTTGAACCCTGGAGGCGGAGCTTGCGGTGAGCCAAGATCGTGTCCAGCCTGGGCGACAGAGTGAGACCCTATCTCAAAAAAAAAAAAAGTTAAAGTAGCTTTAGTCACAGTTGTCAAAAGGTGGAAACAACTCAGCAGATGACTGGATTTAAAAACTGTAGTATATATATACAATAAAATATAATTTAGATATAAAAAGGAGTGAAGTTCTGATTCCTCTTACAACACACATGAACCCTGAAAACATGACTTGTTTTATGACATGTTTTATGACTTCTTTTAATGTGACTTATTTTAATGCATTTTAATGTATTACTGACATTTGCATAATTTGTTTTTCTTTGCACAACCAGGATTTTTTTCCTAATGAGAATACATGTTCCATATTCCTTGATTTTTCCATAATCAAGGAATATGGAAAAGAGAAGTAAGTGGTTTACTACAATATCTAAACCCTTTACCCACACAATGGTCTTCACAGATAGTCTCTCTACCTTACAATCTCTTGATGCCTATGCCAGATCCTATTAGAGAGTGTGGAGGTGCTTCCAGAAGTTTCTCCTCTCGTGTGCCACGAGGCAAGGTTGAAGGCTGGTTTTGCTCTCCAATGTCCACGCCTGAAAAAGCCCTGGTGGGGCACAGGCTGGGTAACTCCCGCTCCACCTCTCTGTTTCATGCAGGGATGACACGAGCGACTTCCCAGCTACCGATGGATGAAGAGCAGCTGCGGGTATCTATGCACGTGGATACCAGCTTTTACATGGGTTAAGTGCTACTTTGTTTAGGAGGAGGAAATAATTTCCATAGATAACATAATAGCTCTTACTTCAAAGTAAATTGATTTAAAATTTATTCATATAGAGAAGGAAAGGCCTCCAGAGAACAAGAAGCGCAGTTTCACATCAAATACATAGAAATGATCAAAATCTTATGGAAGAAAGGTATCTTAATTTTAATCACCAAAATGTAACTTTTTGGATAAATATTTAGGGCTATAATGAAAAATAAACCAATGCTAATAAAATGACAGTTGCAGGATATGCTGTCGAGTTTCTTGTTTGTGGTTTGAACACTGAAAGGCCCCACCTTGTTATGGTTATGATATTTGGCCTCACTCTTGTTGTTACACTGAGGACACTCACCATTTAAGGTGAGAACAACTGGAAGGTATTCCTCGAGGAAGGAGCTCTTGTAGAGCTGTAAGCCGGGGGACGGTGGTTCGGAAGCTCAGTGTGGCCGCCTCTCTGGTCAGCATGACCTCTTCAGGAAATAAAGCTGCAGGGAAGCTGGAGTTCTTACTGAAGGTGTAAGTGTACTGTTCTTGAAGATTGTAGATCACCACGGTGCCCATTCAACATGCCAAAATCTCTGGAATGACACAGTTTTGCTATGTTAGGCATATGTATGTGCAAGACTCTTGCTTTATGTATATTTAAAGTGTCTCTAATCCTTAAATATCTCAAAGGAAAATAATCATAGCATTTTTGATGTTTTTTGAAACTTTTTAAATTTTAAACAATTTTAGAGAGGAATATGAAATATAGATAACTAAACTCCCTCATATTCCCAGGACCCAGAATTAACAACTAACATCCTATTATTGCCCCCAAACTGCTTCACCTTCGATTTGGATAAAGGTGAATCTCCAGTAGAACTGTGTAATTTCTATGTTAATACTTTCCTCAAGGTGTTGCACTGATGATCCTCTGACAAATGCAGAAAGGACTGCCACCAGATCCAACAGAAGCAGCCACAGGCACCTCTAGAATGGAATCCTATCTCCTCCTAAAGTAAATGGGTTTGGGACGGAAACAATTCTATTTTAAATAATCAGACAGAATTACCTTATACGTTCCTTAAAGTGCCAAATGCCAGAATGATCTCTGCAGTCTGTGATCTCCCACAGTTTCTCTGCGACCTGCTCCATGGGCACACCCGCCTTGTGTGTAGACAGCCCATCCTATGTGGCTGCTGCTGCCGTGTTCTGCACACCCTGGCTCCACTCCTGGCGTGGCTGTGGCTTTTTTCCAGTGTCTGGGGAGTGATGACAGAGAAGTCCTGGATAGAGCATATTCATGAGAGATGAGATCAAAGCTAGAATACATGTGTCTCATTTTGCCTGTTTTGGGGGAGCTGAGGTCATGGAGGTTTCCCTGTGAACATGCGGAGTTGCCAGAGGTGCTAATGAGCCAACAGGCCTGATGGCTCTGTCCTCACGTTTTCTCATTTGCTGACCAATTTTAGTGATCTTAGCTTTTGGTAAAATAGGTGTGGATAAAACCCTTGCTAACAAGTGATATATTATTTCAGATGATTCCATTAGTCTTTACAGCTGTGGTCTTATTTAAACACTGTATCAGAGACATAACCCAAAGGTAATATAATTTTTATCACTTTTTTCCCAATTACAAGATACATTGCTTTTTCAAGTTAATTATTCCTAATGAAATACAGATTGCCAGGGCAGCCAATGTTGTTATTAACCCATGCAGCTAAATTTCCCATAAAACATGACATGTATTATTAGTGGACCAAGACGGTTCCTCTTGCCACTACTTACTGTCCCTTTGGCAGAGCAGAGGCCCCAGCATGTAAGCCACTTCAGAGCATGGCTGCTGTGTGTCCATCCTCACAACCTGAGTGACTGGCAAGAGCTCCTTATGGGAAAGAACTTCTGTGTCACTGGCCTTAGGAAGCAAATACAACTACCTTAATGTTATTCTGAACAACACACAGTAAATAATAGCCTTTCATTGCAGTTCAAGAGGTATTAAGTTACATTTGTAAATATATAATTTTACAAATTGTAAATACATAATTGTAAATACATAATGTAAACCAAAAATACAATTCTAAGCCTCCTGGCCATCTGAATGGGCCCCTCCTCTGGGCAAGGGCATTCCAAGGCTAACCTGAGGGACTGGTTCAGGCCGTGAATGGGGGTCGGGGGGTACCTCATTACACCCTCCTCCCTTTCGGAATTACGACGGAACAAACTGAGTCTGCTGAGAAACATTTGCAATCTCTTCTCTCTGAAGCCTGCTACCTGGAGGCTTCATCTACATGATAAACTTTGGTCTCCACAACTCCTTATCATCATAACCCAGACACTCCTTTCTACCGATTCCAAGTCATCCAGTTAATAACTTAACTCTTTCAACCAATGGGCAATCAGAAAATTGTTCCATCTACCCATAATCTGCAAGCTTCCCCTTCCCCGCTTCATGCTGCCTTTCCAGACTGAACCAATGTGCATCTTACATGTATCTGACCGAGTCTCATGTCTCCCTAAAATATATAAACTAGGCTGTGCCCCAACAACCTTGGGGACGTGCTCTCAGGATCTCCTGAGGGTTGTGTCAAGGACCATTGGTCACTCGTATTTGACTCAGAATAAATCTCCTCAGATATTTTACAGAATTCGACTTTTTTTTTTTCACCCATAACAGCAGGGAAATCAAGCTGCTCATGCGAACACTTACAAACATAGTAATGTATTTAATGAGGTCATCTGAGGACCAGTGTTCACTGTTCATGAACCTGACCACAGAAAAGGAAGTGGTCATGGGTGCAGGCTTGAGATTACATTCTCCATGCAATTAAGCAGGTCACTGTTCTTTCCAGTGTAGCCACTGCATAAAACTTAAATGCAGTTACCATGCAAGGAATAGCAATCTGCCTTCACCATAAAAACACATGACTGAGAAGATTTAGGATTTCAATTATCAGAACTTTACTGATAATAAGAGATTCCTATCGTGATTATTAGGCATTTATGATGTTGTGAATTTAAAAACAAAAAAAATACTGATTCAAGAGCAAGATGAAGGTATAATACAACACACTCTTAAAGTTACTGTGTAGGATAATGCATGGGAAAGTGCTTGGTCAATGACTGTCACCACCTGTGCATCGACACTTACTGCACATCGTGTATTTGCCGGGCCTGTGTGTTGGGCATGTGGACATAAGTATCATTCGTGCCCCCAGGAAATCTGCTGGATATTACAAATAATAATAATGACAACAATAATATCATCATGTAAGTAAATACTTGGGGAAACACTAGTATCTGTGGTTCTAACACGAAAAGGACTAGCATAGGAGCCAGAGACCTGGCAGGTGAGCTGGCTGGACCAACAACCTCCCCTCTGGACAGAGTAAGGCGATTTTTCTACAGTTCTTAATAAGATGTTCTTATTTTTTGTTGTAATACTTCAATTACATGTGTGTTTCTGATTTATGGACGAATAATCGCTCATCTAGTTTACCCTTCTCGTGCCCTTTATCCATGTAGAACTTAGTAAGTTTTAATTCCTAACAATCAAAAAGCCACCACTCACTCCAAGATATACGGGTTGAAGCATCTGAAACTATCACTTTTGCAGGTCAACAGGTCAGCAATTTAATATGACCCAAACTAATAGCTTTGTACCAAAAAATATGAATGACTTAGTAGCCATTCCAATTCTATTTAGGTATCAGAACACTCATTTAAGATAGAAAAGTTAGCATTGTTAAGTTTTTATCTTGTCTAAAGCTTTTAATAAAGTGACCAGCAGTACATTTGGCAAGACAGGAAGAAATATACAATGAGTATCCTAAAAGTTAAGAAATTGTTTTATTGAATCAGGTTGCTACCAAAAGCAGACCGAATAAAATGGCATGGATTTATTTGGGTAAGACCCTGTGATTCCCCCTAAGGAAAGCCCATAGATTATTGCCTACATAGTACTATCCAGCTGTGTTGTGGAACCAGTGGCCAACAAGGTAGAAGGAACCACCAGATTATAGGGGGAGTGAACCTGGACATTTGTTTTATTATAAATGTGAGAATAATACACTGAATTAATCTCTAGTGTTAAGTATCAACCTATCTGTAACATCATATATCAGTGTTTTAATTCATATGATTGCTGTTTTGAAAAAACATCCTAGAGTAAAAATGTAAGTGTATTAGTTATTCCTGGTGGATCTTTATATCTCAAGGAAACTACATTTTTTAATGTAGGAAAAACTAAATGTGAATTCTGTTTTTAACATTGTCAATGCATACAGAGTCCTGAAAATACCTAAGTAAAATAATGATGCATGTTGTATTTATTAAGGCAGACATTATAATAATAGAGTGTTTTTCATTTTATTGTTTGCGATGCATCTTGCTGAATGTGTAGGCATTTGTTTTTATTTTTATTTTCTTTTTGAGATGGAGTACTGCTCTGTTGTCCGGGCTGGAGTGGAGTGGTGTGATCTCGGCTCACCGTAATCTCCGCCTCCCGAGTTCAAGCAATTCTCCTGCCTCAGCCTCCTGAGTAGCTGGGACCACAGGCGCATGCCACCATGCCCACCTAATGTTTTGTATTTTTAGTAGAGACAGGGTTTCACTGTATTAGCCAGGCTTGTCTCAATCTCCTGACCTCGTGATCCGCCCGCCTTGGCCTCCCAAAGTGCTAGGATTACAGCTGTGAGATGTGTAAGCATTTCTAACAATTCTTATTTAAAAATTTATTATTAGTACAGGTCATCCCTAACTTTGCCTATGCTTTATGCAGGGTACTACTAATTGTATGGTCACCAGACTGGTTCAAAGCTGCCTACTTTATAATTATATCTCAGTTTTTTCTTACTTCTCTGTTTTCCAAAATTTGTAAACATAGTATCTATAGGCGTGGTAATTTTTTTCCCAGCAGTTTAAAACATTAAGAGTTTTCAAATCCATCTTTTATAGCTCCTAATGCTCAAGAAATTACTATTACTGTTGTGTTCCAGTGGGTTTTTTTTTTAGGTAAAACAGAGCTTTGACTACTTTGGGTTGTTGGGAAAGCTAGGGGGAAAAATACTGGGTCAAGCTTCACGTTTAATAATTGGGAAAAAGGGACTGGAAACAACATCATTCTCATCATCCAGAATTACGAACATTGGCAGCTTCTAGGCTGTGAGCATCTTTGTTCCATGTGCTCGGCCCTTTGGCAAACCCAAGCAGCAGCAATGAGGATGCGGCATGATACGTCTCCACATCTGTAGGGCTGGTCTCCCCACCCTGTTTCCATCTTCAGAATTCTCTTAGCTACATGTGCTTCATTGTCTCTCTATACTAATTTGAATAAAAAATAAATACATAAACAAATGTTCTGCATAATCTTGGAATTAGATTAAATCAATGAAAGCATTTTGGAGAGATACTTAGTTTGCCTATGCACGGCAGTGGTATCCTATCTCCATGCATTTAGGTCTTAAATTCTAATAAAGTTTTATAATGCCTTTTCCACAGAAGTCATGCATGTTTTTGTTATATTGATTCCAGGGCACTATACCCTTTATTGCCTTTGCAAGTGTTTTTTATAGCATTTTCTTGTGATAAGATGTTCTTCACAGGAATCCGGTTATTCTAAGATTCAGCAGCCTTACTAAATTCCCATTAATTTCAATAATTTCTGTATATTATCTTGGGCTTTCTTTGTAGACAATCATATTGTTTTCTGTTTATGAATACTGCAATTTATATTTCCTTGTTTTCAATCTTTTGTGTTTTTGAATTGCCTCACATACGTTTTTATCTCTTTGTTATTCATTTCTATTCTAATTGGACTGTAATCATAGAAACTGTCCTTATGATAACAACTAGTATAAAACTTTCTGACTTTTGCTTTATGGAATATTGGGTAATGAGTTTTGTTGTGTTTTGCTTTGTTTTGTTTTGTTTTTTGAGACGAAGTCTCACTCTGTCACCCAGGCTGGAGTGCAATGGCATGACCCTGGCTCATTGCAACCTCTGCCCTCCGAGTTCAAAGGATTATCCTGCCTCAGCCTCCCAAGTAGCTGGAATTACAGGTGCCTGCCACCCCACCCAGCTAATTTTTTGTATTTTTAGTAAAGGGGTTTTACCATCTTGGCCAGGGTGGTCTTGAACTCCTGACCTCGTGATCCACCCACCTTGGCCTCCCAAAGTGCATGGATTATAGGCATGAGCCACCGCACCCGGCCTAAAGTAGGGATTTTTAACCAACTCGGTGCCCAGAACAGAGTAGAAGGTGAAGAATATTTGGGTTTGTTTGTTTGTGTTTTGAGATAGGGTATCACTCTGTCACCAAGGCTGGAGTGCATTAGTGCAATCATGACTCACTGCAGCCTCAACTTCTTGGGCTCAAGTGATCCTCCCACTTCAACCTCTCGAGTAGCTGGGACGACTGGCATGCACCAGTATGCTTGGCTGATTTTTTTTTTTTTTTTTTTTTTTGTAGAGATGGGGTTTCACCATGTTTCCCAGGCCGGTCTCAAACTCCTGGCCTCAAGTGACCCACTGCCCCAGACTCGCAAAGTGCTGAGATTACAGGCATTGGCCACCACTCCCAGCCAAGTTTGTTGAGAAATTGTTCTCAAATTCTTGAGAAATTGAGTAAATACAGGATTCAGGGTTGGCATCGACATCTTCTGCAGGTT
Source organism: Chlorocebus sabaeus (assembly GCF_047675955.1). Classification (NCBI taxonomy): domain Eukaryota; kingdom Metazoa; phylum Chordata; class Mammalia; order Primates; family Cercopithecidae; genus Chlorocebus; species Chlorocebus sabaeus. The sequence continues at coordinate 15,813,063 of NC_132919.1, read as the reverse complement.
ACCAAAGAAGGAACTGAGGCTCAGGGAGATCACTTGCCTTTGGTGACACAGCAGAGAGAATTGGACAAAGAACCAAAGATGTCTAGACTTCCAAACAGGGATTGTTTCATCACTGTAACTCCTCTGGTCGGAATTTTTCCTGTACATTTAATTCAATGCAGTATACTTTGGGGAGAAATGAATGCTAACCTCTAACTGAGAACATTGATTTTCCCAAAGAGTTCATGACTGTGCTGCTTCAGGATGCTAAGAAATAGCATGGTTAATGCACTTTTGGTTTTCTTATTAAACTACGAGTCATTTCTATTTATTTTAGAATTCTTTCCTCATCTGTTGTATGTGGTGGTCACCAGGGATAGGAGCCCCATCACCCACTCAGGAAGTGATGGACTGACTCCCTGTGAATGGATAAAGAAACACTGTTTTCATAAGCATAGTCATGTGGATCAAAGAGTGGGTCCTCTATACATGTTCCCAGTTAACTGTGGCCATCCCATTCCATGTCCCTTCTACTCCCCAGTGTACTTTCTAATCCTTTCACAGCCCATAAACAAAAGGGAAGCCCGGCCAAAACAAAAGCAGAAAACAGCCAAAGGAAGATGAAAACATCCTAGTAATTAGTGAGAGACTCCAGATATCCCACTATCCCAAGGTGACTCCAATTCACAATGGCTGACTGGCCCTGGCTTCTCACCCCAGGGGGGTAGTCTCATCTGCACCCAGTACCACTTCCCATAAGGACCCCAGAGCTCAGTCTCTAGCACCAGACTCTGTGCTTTGATACACACAGCTGGCCATCTTTGTAATACCTTCATCTGAATGTCTTATAGTCATCTTCAATTCAGCATGTATTATTAGTCCAACTGTGTAATTAAGATCTATGCGTTTCATTGTATGTAAATCTTACTTTAAGAAAAAGTAAAAATTTTAAAAAGAAGCAAGTTTAAAGTGACATTAATCTTTCCCTCTATCAAAACTCCTCCTCCTAAGGTCTTGAGCTCACCTCAGAATGTCCCTCAGCTCCCTGAGCCTCTGCACCCAATCAATCAGCAAGACCTATTGATTCCACCCATTCCATTTCTCTCAAAACTTTCCTTTTCTCTACATTCTCTCATCAATTCCCATCATCACATTTTACTCAAATGATACTGACCACCTACTCTAGACCAGGCACTGTGCGAGGCTGAAAGTCTACATTACGAACAACACATAAATAGTGTCACACTGGAGTTTGCATTTCAGAACCCCAGGTGGAAACTACACCACAGGGGCACTGGGAATACAAAATACATAGGGGTAGGAGGCTTGGTGGGCTGCACAGATGGCAGAGGTCAGGGATGGGTCTGGAAAGTTCCTGGAGAGGCTGATCTCTGTTGAAAGATGAATAGGCATTTGCCAAGTGGACAAAAGAAGAACTGCATTCCAGCCCATGAGAGGAGCTCAGACAGGAGCAGCTGGAGGGAGCATATAAGTCATTCTGGTTTGAGCCTGGGGGGTGAAGGTTGGTGGTTTGTTTGTTTGAGGATTTGTTCTAAAGGAGCTAGAAATGGAGAAGCAGGTGGGAACCAGATCATGGAAGGTTTTGTCAATCACATTCAGGAGTCTGAATCTTAAACTGTCATTAGAGGGAATGTCAGCGAGGTTTTGAGCAAGGAACTAGTCAACCTCACTCTTTAGGAAGATCGCTTTAGATATCATGATCTCTTATGTGAACAGCTACAAGTACTTTTCTTAACTCTCATCTCCCCTCTCTCCATACACCATTTCCAAAGTGAAAAACAAGATGATGTGTCTTCCCTAATTAAAATGTAAAACAAAATAAAAACCCTAACATAACTCCCCATAGCAGATATTCCAAACCTAAGATGAGTTTTATGCTCATCTGTCATAAATAAATGAATAAATTATAAACAATGGAAGCTTAGGGAAAATTATCAGCATTCTAGTTAATAGAGGGTCTAGAATCAGGAAAATAAACCTAAATACAGTATAAGTGATTAAAGTATATTGAATAAAAAAAATTAAAATACAGAAGACAAAGAATGTTGCTCCATAAGCTTGTAACGCAGCAATAATTTATATAAATTATTCCTAATATTAATGAACATGGAGAAATCAATGAATAACACATTGAAAAATGAATGCCTAGGAGACGAAGTAAAACCAGTCTTTTTGGAATATTTAACAAATTCCTACTTTAATGATTGAAAAATATGAAGGCAATTCCAAATATGACAAACGAAAAGAGACATGCAAAGAGATATACGAGACATTTTTTAAAATCACAAAATGATACATGTTAACTCTAAGTTGGAAAACACGGATCACTAAGTGATTTTGCGAAGCAGACAACAAAATCATTAACACAGAAGTTATACCAAAAATGCAAAGGGGTCTTCCCACCTCTGCACAAAACAACAAAAGCACAAAAGTTGTTAGGCTGAGACATTTTCAAAGTAAATTATTTTATGACCTCAAGCAAAAGATCATATCAAAGCTATTTTATCAGTTCCAGGAAAGTTTCCAAATGTTTAATCAAGTCAGCATAAAAATGATACCAAAATCTAGGAGAAAACGCGTAATAAGATAAAATGCTGCAAAACGCAGTTCATCCTCACTTATATCAGTGAAATATCCTAACTTAAAGACTTGCCCATAGAATGCAGCAAACACAGAGACAGAGCAAGAAAGGACGCCGAGCAGGAGCCCACGAGGTTCACGGTAAGAAAACAAGTGGCTAAGCAGCCGGAGAGAAAACAGCCCGGGGGATTTGGCCACGTGACGTGCGGTGGCCCCTGCGGCAGGGACCCGCCAGGCTGCCCGCCCCTCAGCCCCTCAGCCCCTCAGCCCCTCAGCGCCTCAGCCCCTCAGCTCCTCAGTCCCTCAGCCCCTCAGTCCCCTCAGCCCCTCAGTCCCCTCAGCCGCCTCAGCCCCTCAGCCCCTCAGCGTCTCAGCCCCTCAGCGCCTCAGCCCCTCAGCCCCTCAGTCCCCTCAGCCGCCTCAGCCCCTCAGCCCCTCAGCGTCTCAGCCCCTCAGCGCCTCAGCCCCTCAGCCCCTCAGTCCCCTCAGCCCCTCAGTCCCCTCAGCCCCTCAGTCCCTCAGCGCCTCACAGCCGCCTCAGCCACCTCAGCCCTTCAGCCGCCTCAGCCCCTCAGCCCTTCAGTCCCTCAGCGCCTCAGCCTGTCAGCCCCGTCAGCCTCCTCAGTCCCTCAGCCCCACAGCCGACTCAGTCCCTCAGCCCCTCAGCCCCTCAGTCCCCTCAACCCCTCAGTCCCTCAGCCCCTCAGTCCCCTCAGCCCCTCAGCCCCTCAGTCCCCTCAGTCCCTCAGTCCCCTCAGTCCCTCAGTCCCCTCAGCCCCTCAGTCCCTCAGCGCCTCACAGCCGCCTCAGCCACCTCAGCCCTTCAGCCACCTCAGCCCCTCAGCCCCTCAGTCCTTCAGCGCCTCAGCCTGTCAGCCCCGTCAGCCTCCTCAGTCCCTCAGCCCCTCAGCCGCCTCAGTCCCTCAGCCCCTCAGCCCCTCAGCCCCTCAGCCCCTCAGTCCCCTCAGTCCCTCAGTCCCTCAGCTCCTCAGCCCCTCAGCCCCTCGGTCCCCTCAGCCCCTCAGTCCCTCAGCCCCTCAGCGCCTCAGCCCCTCAGCCCCTCAGTCCCTCAGCGCCTCACAGCCGCCTCAGCCGCCTCAGCCCCTCAGTCCCTCAGCCCCTCAGCCCCTCAGCGCCTCAGCCCCTCAGCCCCTCAGTCCCCTCAGCCCCTCAGCCCCTCAGCGCCTCACAGCCGCCTCAGCCGCCTCAGCCCCTCAGCCCCTCAGTCCCTCAGCCCCTCAGCCCCTCACAGCCGCCTCAGCCACCTCAGCCCTTCAGCCGCCTCAGCCCCTCAGCCCCTCTGTCGCCTCAACCCCTCAGCCGCCCACACCGCGGCTCTCTCACCCGCCCCGCTGCCTTAGGGGTCCCGCTGCCCAGCGGGCTCCAGCGCAGCCTCCTGCTGTTCATCCCACCTGCGGCGCCCACCACTGGCTCCTGGCCGCCAGCTACTACCCGCGCGCGGTGGGCAGGGCCAGTCCGGGGGAGCTGACCCCGAGAGGGGCGGCGGGATGGCAGGCGGTGTCCAAAAGCCTATGAAAGCCTCACCCGGGCGGGAGCGGCTGACAGACCCGGAGGCCCCAGTCTGTCCCAGCCAAGGCCTCATGGCGCTGTCACCCACGAGGAGTCCCGGGCGGGAGCACCGCTTGCTCCAAGCTGTCTCGGGCTTCTGGGAGGCGGTGATCCGTGCCCAACGCCGCCAAAGGGCAGCTTGTGCCCGAGAGTGGGGGAAAATGCACCCTTCCCGGGGATCTGAAAACTCCAGGTCCTCCTGCCGGGAGCCCACGGCCTCGGATGGGGACCAGGACGCGCCTGCCCTGAGGAAACGCCCCCTACACCTGAGCCTGAAAAATTGTCCCCAAGAAACCCCACACTCGCAGGGCTGACGTTTGGGCTCCGGGGTGCGGTGTCATATAAAATGGGCACCGCGTGCTTTCCATGCAAAAGACACGAAGTCTGGAGTTTATGAAATTATTGACGGAAAGCCGCACCAGTGCCAAGAGATCATGGCTCAGACCTGGCAGAACTGATCAGATCGATGCTAAGCAAAAGGCCTGAAGAAGACCATCTGGAGGAGCATCCCGAGGGCCTTCCCCAAAGCGCCAGATGGCCTTCCTTTCTGAGGCCACAAAGGCCAGAACCTCCAGAAATAGCATGAAACACGGTGACTTGATGACACCCAAGCCTGCTGCCACCGTGGTTTCTGGCAAGGCAGAATCAAGGCATGAAGTAATCCACCCCTTGTTCAGTCCTCTGAGGGCTGAACAAGACATGATAATGGTGGAAGGCAAGTGTTTGTCCCAGGAGCGGTCCAGGGTGGTTGGTCCCTTGAAGTCACCCGCCAGTCTGAAGGCCCAGGGGACTTGAGCAATACGAAGAACTGGCCAGGGTCAGTAGGGTAAATATTGACATCATCCCTGCAGAAGGGAGGCATGCAGCGAGCCAGGGCGGAGGTTGCAGTGAGCTGAGATCCCACCATTGCACTCCAGCCTGAGGACAAGAGCGAGACTCCATCTCAAAAAAAAAAAAAAAAAGAAAAGAAAAGAAAAGAAAAAGAAAAGAGGAAGAAAGCAAATTTATTGTCTTCAGTGGTTCGAAGTAACAAAAGCTGATTGCCAAATACAGTATGTAAACTAACTCCTGCTTCAATTGTTTAAGGAAGAAATTATATAGGGCAAGCACAATAAATTAGTCTTGTGTGACATTTTTTGAGTACCTGAAAATTCTTCTAATTAAAAAAGGAAAAGGAGTTTTGACTCATCTTGGCCAGCATTTAAAACACGAGCATGGCAGACACGGTCCTGCAGCCTCTTCCCAGTGAGGGTCTTCAGTGGCATTTACTGCAGTTGTCAGCTGATGCTGTGTCTCTCCTGGGCCTGGGTAACCTCAGGGACCTCACTGACAGCTTCTCCTCTTCTCAGGCTTCCAGAAAAGTAACAGCCAACCAGGGAAATAGATTGATCATTTTGAACAATCTTGACAAATTGTAGAAATTTTATTGGTACTGCTCACATCTCTAGGTTTTTGAGCATTTTTTTCCATGGAGATTTGGTGATAAACATTGCATTTATGCTTCTACATGTGTTCATGAGAATTGGCCTCTTTGATACTTGAGTAGTAACAATTGGCCTCTTTGATACTTGAGTAGTAACACTATTCTGAGGAAGTGAAACTGTTGAAATATATTTATAAATACACATACTCTTATCTACAATTTATTAACATGCATGTTCAACAATCTGAAATATTTAAATTTTGGCAAACTTCAATGCTGACCAGCATAACATTCAATGAAATAGCTTCTTTAATTTTTAATCACTTTCAATTTATGGCTCATTTATTAATTTTTATGTTTTCATGCTGTTTTAGTATGTGAACATATGGTATATTTCTTTTTTTTTTTTTTTTTTAAAGACATAGATGTACTCTTGTTGCCCAGGCCGGAGTGCAATGGCACGATCTAGGCTCACCACAACCTCTGCCTCCCAAGTTCGAGCAATTCTCCCGCCTCAGCCTCCCAAGTAGCTGGGATTACAGGCATGTGCCACCACGCCTGGCGAATTTTGTATTTTTAGTAGAGACGGGGTTTCTCCATGTTGGTCAGGCTGGTCTCGAACTCCCGACCTCAGGTTATCCACCCGCCTCAGCCTCCCAAAGTGCTGGGATTACAGGTGTGAGCCACTGCGCCCAACCTCCTCCGCCTCTTTCTCCAGATGCACATAACAGTTATCCTCTGCCCGTCCACTAATGTATATTAGGATTGTTGGAGAAAATAACTTGTTTCTTTAGCTTCACAGATCCACAAATTGAAAGTGTGCCCCCAGGAGCTGCACTAAATGATTTGTACCCATCTGTACCTGATTTAAAACATTTAGAAGGTAAGATTCTGAACTTCAAGTTTGTGATGTTCAGGGGCCATTTTGGACTTTGAGCTGATAAGATGATATGATTTAGATAATAATGCTTTGGATTTGAGCTGATGATGAGATGAAATCTTTGGGAGGGAGTAAATGTATTTTGCCTTTAGGGAGAATAGGAACATTTGAAATTCAGAGGGAACCGTATGGTAGGTGATAGGAAGATTTCTTCTAAGATTTTCTTCTTAGAAACAATTACCATGTTTCTAATGGTAAACAATTACCATGCTGTAGGGAAGGCTACATGCCATAGAATGGTGGGCCACCTGTAGGATTTGAGAACAACTCTCCATTGACAGGCAAAAAGAAACCAGAATCTTCAGTCTTGTAACTACAGGAACTGAATTCTGACAAAAACCGCTGAGCTTGGAAAATGGCCTGAAATAAAATAACAGCCTTGTGTCCAACTTGGAAAGAAAAGAGTCAAATTCTGTTTGCAGATGATACAATCTTGGAGAAACCTAAAGACTCCACCAGAAAACTATTAGAATAGTTAAACAAATGTAGTTAAGTTGCAGGATACAAAATTAACATACAGAAATCAGTAATATTTCTCTATGCCAACAGTGAACAATCTAAAAAAGAAATTAAGAGAGAAATCTTGTTAACATTAGATGTAAATAAAACCAAACATTTAGGAATAAACTTAACCAAAGAAGTGAAAGATCTCTACAAAGAAAACTATAAAGCATTGATGCAGGAAATTGAAGAGAACACACACAATTGACATATATTCTATGTTCATAGATGGGAAGAATCAATATTGTTAAAATGTCGATACTACCCAAAGCAATCTATAGATTCAGTGCAATCCCTGTCAAAATACCAAGGACATTCTTCACAGAAGTAGAAAAAATAATCCAAATTGAACCACAAAAGACCCAGAATAGCCAAAGCTACCCTAAGCAAAAAGAACAAAATTGGAGGCATCACATTACCTGACTTCAAATTATACCACAGAACTATAGTAAAAAACAGCAATGGACTGGCATAAAAACAGACACATAGACCAGTGGAAAAGAATAGAGAACCCAGAAATAAATCCCCATACCCCTGGGCCCTTTCCTGTCTCCCCTTGTGTTCAGGGGTGGCTGCTGCTCTGAGACCATTAGAACTGGGAAGAGAGATGGAGCCATGCGCATTGTTGGTGGGCATTACTCTAAACTTTTGTATCCAAGTGAATCCTCCTTATTCACTGTGGCATTGCCTAAGCATTGCCCTGTGACTGCTGCTAAACAACTTCTCACCGGAGGCAGGCAGTGGCCATAGGCACTGTCCCTTGCATTAGGTCTTGTGTTTGATGTGCTCTTGTGAATTTACTTTATTAGAACAAAATATTTCCATGGTGGGCTTGGGAATCTCTTCCTTTAGCTCCAAATCTGCTATGAAATTCAGGAAAACATTTTTCCTATTTCCTAATAACCTCTTCTGTAGGTGTTGATTGTTTCAAAGTGTGTCTGATCACTGAGGGACCCCCGGGTGACCCCAGACTCATTCACACCATGTATGAAAAATCGCCTGCATTTCTGAGATGCTGGCTGCCCGTTCAGTGCTTCACAGGAAGACACATGGGCTTTCCCTCTTCAGATGCCTGAAGGGAGTGCTTTGAGCTGAGTGGTTTGCTGGCCTCCCTCCAGCCCTAGGGCCCTCCATGGGCCTGGGCTCCCTGGAGGGTCACTGCAACCTCCCTGTAGGTTTCCTCTTACACTGGCACCACTGCAACATACACACCTGAGTACTATTGTATTCTGGCTTGGTGTGTATGCTTTTCACTTTGTAAAACTGCTGTTCTTTTGACAATTCAAGTGACTGTTTTGTTTACTATATCCTTGAAAACAAAAATTGTAACAGAAACATTCCCATGACTATGCTGTGGTTGGAGACTTTATTACCAACAGATTTACACCTTCCTTTTCCCTCTCATTTTCAGGATCTATTTCAGGACTCCTCCTCCTCCCCTAATAACTTGCAGTCTTTCCTATATCATAATAAAGCTACATTTTCTTCTGAAAATTGGCAGGCTCTCCCTTCAAAACACAAACAGCTGAAGAGAGGGCGGCAGGAGGGAGAAAAGCAGCCAGGGCACACCGGCCTGCATGGGGGCGTCCCGGGTCTGAGTCAGTGACCAGAGCTGCAGCCTGGCTTTCTGCCCAAAGTCTTGTCTGGGGGTCAGGAAGGCCCCACACTCACATTTCATCCCTTTTCGTGACTGGCCTGCTGCTGGTTGACCTTCATTTCTCCTTTTTTGGGCAGGAAGGTTGTTGCAGGAAGTCAGGGATCCCAAATGGAGGGACCGGCTGAAGCCATGGCAGAAGAACATAAATTGTGAAGATTTCATGGACACTTATCACTTCCCCAATCAATACTCTTGTGGTTTCCTATGCCTGTCTTTACTTTAATCTGTTAATCTCATCATCTTCGTAAGCTGAGGACGAATGTAGCCTCAGGACCCTGTGATGATTGTGTTAACTGCACAAATTGTTTGTAGAGCGTGTGTGTTTGAACAATATGAAATCTGGGCACCTTAAGAACAGGATAACAGCAATTTTCAAGGAACAAGGGAGATAACCTTAAAGTCTGGCTGCCTGTGGGCCGGGCAGGACAGAGCCATATTTCTCTTACTACCAAAAATGGGTAAGAGAAATATTGCTGAATTCTCTCCCCAGTAAGGAATATTCACAATTAACAGCCATGGGAAAAGAATACATTCCCAGAGGAGGCCTCTGAAATGGCTGTTCTGGGGGTGTCTGCCTTATGCAGATACAGATAGGGATGAAACACGCCCTAGTCTCCTGCAGTGCCCCTAGACTTGCTAGGATTAGGAAGTTCCAGCCTGGCAAATTCTAGTCAGACCGGTTCTCTGCTCTTGAACCCCGACAATGCATGCACAGCAGGACATGGAAGTTCATTAGTGATTCTAGTTTCGCCCTGATCTTCTGCCTTGTGATCTTTTGTCACCCTTGAAGCATGTAATCTCTGTGACCCACACACTATTCATGCACACCCTCCCCTTTGAAAATTGCTAATAAAAACTTGCTGGTTTTATGGCTCAGGGGGCATCACAGAACCTGCCGACATGTGATATCTCACCCGGACACTCAACTTTAAAATTTCTCTCTTTTGTACTCTTTCCCTTGATTTCTCAAACCAGCTGACACTTAGGGAAAATAGAAAAGGACCCACGTTGAATATCATGGGTGGGTTTCCCCCTGATAAAGGTGACATCCAGGATTCAGGAGAGCCTTCCAACTTGGGTGTGCATGAAAGTCACCTGAGGCCCTTAACATGCAGAAATCCTTGCCAGGCTTGGATTGCAAGCCCCAGGCTATGGTATAGCACAGTGTATTTTGTAGCAAGCTCCCTGCATGATTGGAGAGTCACAAATGAAAAGAAATACTATAATCAGTGGAGAGAAGATGTGCACAGCTATTCAAGTGCATGGTTCTCTGACAGATCACAAGGTGGGGGTGGACCTCTATGACATCATCTCCCAGCCACTTCCACATACTTCCCCTGCCCTCAGTGGGTCAGGAGTCTCCTGCTTGGCCTCATCTTCTATTCTGAAGCCTCTGAGTTCTGAATAGTTCTGCCCCCTCCTTTTTCAGATGCCTTTGTGGGAAAACTTGTTATTTGACTTTCTTTACATGAAAACGCCCAGAACACCAGAGAAGGCCCACAGAGTTTCAGACTTAGTCCTGTCTCTTCATATTAAATAGAACCATTGTTGTCTTCCCCTGGGGGAAGCTTCACTCTGCCTGGGTCCTCAGACCTTCCAACCAGCAAAGCTCCATTCCTCCAGGACAGGAATAGGACAATTTTGTGACTGAGACATTCAGTGCAATACTGAACATTGTCCACTTTCACACCTTCACTCTCAGAACTATACCTTCTGGCTGTCGGAGAGTCACACTGTGTACTGGATTCCAGTAGAAAGCATGACATTTATCTTTTAAGAAAAACCATCACATCAGCATAACTGAGTGATCCTAAGCCCAGTTGCTTCCAGACAGTGGCTGATGTAGCGAGAACAGTTAGTTCCCTGGTCAGGGGCCACTGCTGCATGTCCCTCGCTGTGAATGAAGTGACCTGGTCAAAAGCAATGCCGTGTGGGCTGCCATGATGGTGACAGGAAGGAAGGGCAAGTCTATATCCAGGTAGGGGCTCCCCGCAGTGAAGGCCAATCTCAGCCCCCTCCACAGTGTGGGCAGCCTGCCCACAGGCAGCCAGCTGGTCCTCCTGGGAAATAGTGCCAGCCCAGGGATCCACACCAAGTCCCTCGTCAGCAGATGGGATGCTTGGCAGTGGTGTTGGCCTGGTCAGCCTTGGGGGCACATGCATCATGCTGAGCCTCTTCTGTCCCATGCCTGTCTGATGGCCACTTTGTCCCCACCTAACATGGTGGCCAGGGAAAGAAGCGGACTCCACCTCCTGGCATGCCGTTTTGCCCACCTTTGATCAAGAGCATCCTCTGCAGGGATTCTCTTTGGTGGGAACAATGGAAATGTGGATGAAACCACCTTCACAGTCTGAGCCACTGAGGCTCCTCCGCCTTCTGGGAAGCCCGACTGGAAGGTGCTTGGCAGTGATAGCTGCTGTGGCTGCAGCAGCGGCTAGGCTGCAGGACGAGGCTTCCAGGAGGGGGGTGGTGTGGCAGGCAGGGCCTCAAAGCCTCCAGGTGGCATGTTGGCACAGCAGACCGGGACACTCGGGGCGCTGTTGGTCCAGGCTCTGGGGTGCAGACTGCCTGCACTGCAGTGATGAAGTCGGAAAGAGGCAGCAGTGTTCACAGCTGTTGACCCTCCTGTGCCAGTTGCCCATATCATCACTGTACGGGCTCAGCATCTCTGGCCCAGATTCCCAAGGTTGTCTGATGTGAATCCTCGCAGCACCCAAGGCTCGCTGTGCCCTGGTCCCGTGTGGTCACCTGGGGGCCTGCAGTGCCCCTCTCCTCCTAGGACTCGGAATGAAGCCAGGTCCCTCTGGGCCGGGGACTTGGGCCCTGGGGGAGGGGCTGTGACCCACAGGTGGGGTCAGGGGCCCCAGGGCACGCTGCTGGCTGGCTAGGGCTGCAGGAACCCCATGCTCAGCCTTCCCTCCAGAGGCCTTGATGGAACCAAGTTCCCCACTAAGTATTTCCCAAGGCCAAGAAGACAAGAATATAAAATAAAAATAAAATAGCAGTAAAAAACAAGGTCCAGCAGCCATCTGGGGCTGCGAGGCAGCTGGACAGGTGCTGCCTGGGCTCCCTCCATGCCATGTTGTTCTACCGATGTGAGTCTCAGGCAGGGGACATCTTGTTTCAGGGGTATCTCTCGAAGTGCCTCCTCCCTGTCATAAACCCCAGGCAGGGCCTGGTGTCGCGGTCCCAGTGGGTTCGCTGGGCGGGGTGCATCTTGTTGTCCCAGGGCTGCTGTCCACAGAAGATATATAACTGACAGAATCCCAGGAGCCGTGTTCAAAATGGCAGCACAGGAAACATGGACCCCCGACATGCGGGTCTGTGTGGAGCTGTGGCCTAGGGTTCCTGGACAAATGTTTCCGTGTAATACAAAGCCTGACCTCACCGGGGGACAGGCTGCCCTCATCTTGAACCTCTGGACCCCCCAGAGAACAGCCTGCTGCCCTGGGTTATTGAGAAGCCCCTGGGCCGCCGACATGCAGGTCTGTGTGGAGCTGTGGCCTAGCGTTCCCGGACAAATGTTCCCGTGTAATACAAAGCCTGACCTCACTGGGGGACAGGCTGCCCTCATCTCGAGCCTCTGGACCCCTCAGAGAGCAGTCTTCTGCCCTGGGCTCTGGAGAAGCCCCTTGGTGTTGATGGGCCTCGACCTGGGCCTTGGGGACAGCCCCGTCAGGCCAGGCTGGGGGAGGCTCGTGTCCCAGGGAGTCTGATGGCATGAGCTCCTGGAGCTGAGCTGGTGGGGTGAGGACAGCCAGTCTGTCCCCCTCACAGAAGGGCCCAATGCCAGGGGACACCCCAGAGGACCGCTGCTTGAGCCCAGCTGAAAAAAAGAAACAGACATGGTCACTATCTTCTCCAAGCCCATCTGGTCTCTTCAGGGCTAACCTCCACAGGCCTGGGTCTCTGGAGTCCTCTGGGTCCCTGCGTGGCACCATGCCCTGACACTGAGGACGCCCCTGCAGGCTACTGATCCCAGGGCAAGGGCTGTGTGCAGTCTGGGGTGGGGGAGCTTTCAGGGAACCTCAGGGCACTCCTGAAATGGCCCCCAGGGTTCAGGGTGGCTCAGGGCTTCCTGCCTCACGCCCTCACCTCAGGGCAGTTTGGCAGCCCTGATTCAGGACTCAGGTGGGAGGGACGTGCACTGTCACCCAGCCTTCTTGCCACCTCACATGGGGGCCTGTCTCCACAGCGGGTGAGAAGGGAATGGGCACAGGTTCCCCTCTGCCCTCCAGGCCGCCCACCCCATGCCAGGGCTGCAGCGATCCCACACCCAGCTGAACTCTTGGTTGTGGCTCTGGGTCAGGGCTTCCCCCAATGCCCTCTGCCCGAATCCTCTCTGGGTCAGGGACACTGATTCTCTTGTCCCCCTGGCTTGTTGTTTTGACACCCTTGGGGGGCACTAGAGAATGAGGGGTCTCTGCTGCTTGGAGGTGGGAGTGGGGGCTTCCACAGCGGGGTCTGACTGCCCCAGTGTCCCTCAGGGCCCTTCAAGGAGGAGAGGAGGACAATGTGGAAAGTGGGAGAGGGGTGTTATGAGGTCCTGCCCATGGCCCCTGCCTGTCCACACAGCATGTCCAGCACACACACATGTGCTCAGCACATGCCATGAGGACTGGCAGACCCATTTGACTTTCTTAGAATAGAGCAGGGAGAGGAGGAAGAAGAGGTGCAGGAGGAAGGCCAGGTAGGAGGACTGGGGGGTCAGGGCATTGCCCACCATTGACTGCCCCAGAGGGTTACTTGGGAGGGGACCTGGTGCTGGAGCCCACTTGGGGGTGGCAGGTCCCGGTGTTTCCTTGTGAATTCCTTCATGGAGGTTTGAAGGATCCTGAGGACTTCGTTGTCCTCTAGGGGCCAGTTCTGGGAGTCACTCCTGAAACTCCCAGACGGTGCTCCAGGAAAGCTTCATGAAGCACTCTAGGGACAGGGCGTGCACCAGGCCAGGAGAGTTCCCTGGGAGGGGTCAGTGCCTGCCCCCCATTTCTACCAGGCCCCTCCTCCCACTGGGTGGTGTCTGGTCCTTTTTGGCCACCCTGGGGTCCAGCTGTGCACAGGAGGCTACAGTTGGGGAAGGCCGGGCAGGGAAGTGCTCACCACACTCCTGACTTTCATCTGGGTCATGTGGGGGGTGGACTCAGTGTCATCATGCCTTGCCCAACCCACCAGGCCAGACCCCCCTAGCCAGATGGAGCAGGCAGTGTAAGGACACGTCCCTCAGGACAGCGGGGTCTGTCCCACGTGTTCCCCCAAGCACCCTCGGGCACACAGGACTTACTCCTGTGTATTTTGAATGATGCATGCGCCATGGTCATCAGTACCCACTCGCCCTTCAAGATGAACACATCCCACAGTCTCAGGGTGAGCCCGAAGGATTTCTGTGGGGACAGCAAGTGTGGGAGAACCTGGTCTTTCCAAGCTGGGGCCAGTAGCCTGAGCAGGGCCCACTGGGGTTTCAGTCCACTGGAGTGCTGGGGACCCCTCTCCATGGGATGAGACCCCCAGCAAGACTGAGTCAGACAAGGTCCTGTAGCTCTTCATGAGGGACTCCGCTCAACAGCGCTGTGGCTTCTGGAAAGAGGGGTTTCCTGAGGACCTGGGGCTTCCTTGGGCCCTCCCAAGTCAGGTCCTGTCCCAGTCTGCCCACGAGGCTGGGCCTGAGCCCTGGCCTCTGCCATGGGATGCCCCCTCTCTTGAGCAGAGCCTGACTTGTGAGCCCTGCAGGGATCTGCTTGTGCCTCCTGTGGGCTGTGGTTGAGCCAAGTCCTCCTGGGGGCGCTGGACCCCTGAGCTGAGGGAACCAGGCACTGCAGGACAGGAGGGTCCCTGGGCTGGGATCTCCCTGTGCCTCCTTATCCCATCAAGGAAACACCGGAGGAGCCTTGTCAGCATAGAACCCTCAATGCACAGCCCTTCTTTGCCTTGAAGGGAGGAGCAGAGGTGCTCAGGGGCCCCTGGGCTGCCCTGAAATCCTCCCACTTCAGGCCCGTCTGCAGACCCTCCCTCAAGGGGAACAACCCATGGCGGCCGCCAGGGCTCCAACACCCGCCCCATGCACGGACACCCGGTGGACACACTTCTTTTAGCCTTGCTCAGCTGCAGCTCAGCCCTGGTCCACCAGTGCCCCTGCCTCTGCCAGGGCGGGAAAAGGAAACCCAACACCGAAGCCATGGGGAATCCCCATCCCAGGTCAGGCTGTGGCTGGGACTCAGCCTCTTGCCAGCCCCATGAGGGACTCAAGCCTCCCCTGGCCCATGGGACCCAGGGCCTCCGGGGAGGAGCCAAGGGTGTCAACTACTCACCAGGTGTCTCATGATCTTCCGGAAGGACTTGTGCAACACCTGTTCCTGATATGATAGGAGTCTCTCAAGCCAGGCAGTATTGGGCTGTAGAATACTTAGAAACCCCCAACCCATCACCCCATCAGACCCCACTCCCAAGATGTGGAGGCATTAGCTGGAAGAGCTGGACAGGGCAGGGGAACCCCAGACCCCGAAGCCTCCCTCCCTCCCATCTAGTGACCCCAGCATGCAGCCTCAGCCCTGGGGAGGAGGACCCTGGCTGGAAGTGCTGCCCAGCGGCATCCTGGGTCCAGGTGCCAGGAGGGCAGGCCTGCCTTTGACACCATGAGGTATGGCTAAGGCAGGCAGGTGCTAGCGGGGAGAACGGGGTGGGAGCTGGGGCTAAGTGGCCATCTCCAGGATGTGAGATCAGGCTGGGGGACATGGGATGGACAGATATTGCCACCTTGGCTTCGTTGACCCATCCATAGGAAGGGAAGGTGGCTGGGAGCACAGCCAGCTGGGAGGCAGGAGGACACTCAGAGAGGTGAGTGGCGCCTGCACAAAGTCAGGGCTGGCTTCGGGCGACAGAGGGCAGCCTGGGGGAGGTATCCATGCCCTCTGATGTTAGGGGTGAAGGGCGTCTGACTTGAGGTTTGAGGGTCCCCGTCCAGACCCAGGCTGCTGTGGGACCTCAGCAGGGACATCCTGGAGGCTTCAAACAAGCTGGGATACAAGGAAAGCGCCTTGACTGGAAGTTGGGATCACTGACCAGGGTGGCCGTGCCCTGGCATGGCTGTGTAAGGCCCTGGGGGCAACTGTCCACCTACCCTGCAGGGAGCGCCTCTCGCCAACCAGCAGCTAGGCCAGCACCCAGAAAGCATTTTCCTCCAGCAGATACAGGAGGAGGATGGCGGTGACGTGGCTCAGGTCCCTGTGGTAGCCCATCTCCTGCAAGAGCCAGGGTCACCATGGATGGATGTCACCTGGGAAGGCTGAGGCCACCTGGGAGGACTCACATCCCCAGAGATGGCAGAGGTAATCAGGGACACCTGCCACAGGCCTCCAGGGATTTGGGGTGGGCATGAGGACTGAGCAGGTCACGTATGACTCAGCTGACAAGGATCCTGGGGGGACTCCTGCAGCGAGCGTCTAAGCTCACATGGCCCTAAAGGGCACAGGCAGGGATTGTTCATGCTCCCTCCCATGGGCCAGGCTGAGGAGGCCACTATGCCGGCCTGGAGCAGCACCTGTGAACTACACCCACCCCAAGTCAGGCAGCGGGACGCTGACCATCACACAAAGGGTCCTGCAACACCTCAGGGGCTGCCTGCCGGACACAGGAGGACGACTGAGTCCAGACCCCGTGTGGGCAGCCCATGGAGTCAGCTCAGCAGCTCTCCCTGCCTGGAATGGCCTGGAACGTCAGAGTGGTACAGGAGCAGCCACCTGGGTGACACCCTCCCTGTCTGTTGCCCTACTGTGGGGTTCAGGCAAAGGGGAAATTGGATCTCTGATTGGTTTCTGGTGAAGAAGAGGCTTCCTCAGGATACAAACTCATTTCATGACAAGAGCCTGGTCCATCAGGCACCTCAGCCACTTGTCAGACCTGTCTCCTGTGAGGACCATCTGCATGCGGCCCTGCCAAGCTCCTGGGCTTCGGGGCAACACCAGGAGGGGAAGGTCATTTCTTCATCTGAGACGTGGTGGTTGGGTCCAGATGACACCAAGAGTCAGGACCTCAACCCTTTTCTGTCTCAATTTGACCCCTTGCGCCACCCCCTTGCTTGGGTGTCCACGCCAGCAAGTGAGCTTGAGTTCTGCCTACTACGTGCTGGTGGGTCACGAACACTGAATTTTCAAGAAGTGCCGACACCCCCGAGAGACACCCATGCCTGTGAATATGGGCACAGGGCCCAGGAATATCGCTGCCTGGGAATACTCACAGGATTATATGCAGAATAGGCCACGAGGATGTCACATAATTCCTGCTGCCTCGAAAAGAGGGAAAAGAGGGTTTTGTTTGTTTTGCGCGAATGCTGTCAGTTTCATTTTCTCTACGTACCTGGACAACACACACAGTTCTGGGTTCAGATGATCCCCCAAATAAGCAGTGAGCTCTTCAGGACACCTGAGTTTTTAGGAGTTTTTTCAGTAAAATCCACATTCTTTGCAATGCAAATATCACAGGTGTACAGTTGGATCGGTGATCATTTTCACTCTGGTTGATTTTTTCTTCCCCCTTTTCTTGGTTTGCAGACACGGAAGTCCAGTCTTTGGGATGTGCAGTTCTACGGTTCTGAACCAATGTGCATACCCTTCCATCCACCACTGCAGCCCCTCCCAGAGCAGCTCCTTCATCCTCCAAGTCCCCAGCATGTCCCCTTTGCAGCCAACGTCTCCCGGCTTCTTCAGTCCCTGGCCATCCTGACCTGTTCTCTGTCCCTATGGTTTACTCTTTTTCAGAATGGCTGATGAATTGGAATCCTATGGTGGTAGCCTGTTGGGTCTGGCTTCGTTCCCTCAGCAATATGCATCTAAGATCCACCCATGTTCCTGCGGGCATCAGGGGTTCGTTCCTTTTCCTCCCTGAGTTTTCTCTCTCTGAAGAGTGGAACCCCCTTCCTCCCCAGTTCCGGTGTTGAAGAGCATCTCAATAGCCTCCGGATGTGAGTGACAATCAATCAAGCAGTGAGTGTGGCATGCGGGTTTTATTTGCACATCAGTTTCAACTCAGTGTGGTCAATATCTGTGACATTTTGGGGATGTGTGGTACGAGGCCACTGAGCTTTGTGAGCCACAGCCCATCTGACTTCCAAGGTGGCTGTTCTCTGTCGCGTGCCTGCCAGCCATGGATGAGAGTTTCCGGGCCCTGCATCCTGCCTGGTATTTTGGGCTGTCAGTGTTGCCCGGGAAGGCTCCCGAGCCCCGCCATCCTGCCACCTTCCCGTGGATCCCTACCCTCGCTCATTGTAGGGCATGGAGAGCACCTTCCACCATCTGCATGATTTTTTTTTTTTATTTTTTTGCTGTCTTCCATCTCCTTGGGAGCCACCTGGGTTCTGGCCCCACATGTCCCAGCCCGGCCCAGATCTTAGAGCCTGGGAGGTGCTCAGTCCATAATGCTGGCTGCTGCCTGGGCCAGGAGAGCCCTTGGCAGCTCTGTCACTTTTCCTGGGTGACCGTGGCCTCTGCCCTGGGGAAGCCCTCATCCCTCTGGATCACCCCCATCTTCCCTGGTACCCCTGCAGCCCCCATAGGCCTTACGTGACTCCAAATCATTCTCTAAACATCATGTGGTTCTACACGGTGTGGCTGACATCTGCCTTGATGTGGTGAGTGATCCTGGACGACCTCTTGCCTTTCTCCTTCACGACCTGTAGGGCAGGGCTGAGAGGAGGAAGCAGCCTCAGAACAGACAAAAGACTCCCTGCCCCTGATGGCAGTCATCCCACAGTCAGCACTTCTGGAAGGAAGGGAGGAAGGTTTCCTTCTGCAGAAAGCGACTTTTTGCCTTGTTTCTGAAGCCAGGGAGGGTCACGGAGCCCAGTGCACCTGCAGTGCCTGAGTCCCCATATGTGCCCAGCATGTGCATCTGACCACAGCCCCCACCTCCAACCCGGGCTGGACGTTCCCTCCAGCTGGAGTCCTGGGCTCCTGACATGGTCTGGCCTGTTTGTCCTGTCCTAGCTGAGTGTGGGAGGGCTGTATCCTGTATTCCTCTGGGTTCTCAGCCTTCACTTTGTCAATGTCTAGCAGGAGTGACCATGCCTGGCCCCACACCACCAGGGAAATGCCTTTGTACGTGTTTTGAGACAGCTACAGACAGAAGAACGCTCCAGTGAGACAGGACATGGGGTGACTCGGGGAGGAAAGCTGGCGAACAGGCCTGCTGTCCTATGGTGAGGACAGGGTGCCACCCACCCACTGAGAGGCCAATAGTGCCAGGTCACAGACATGGGCACCTGTCTCCTGGCTCTGCAAAGAGCAGTCACAGGGGCCATTCCCTCCATGTTACTTTCTTGCTGCTCCCATATTTTGTCCAGTCTGCAAGCATCTTCAGCCACTTGTCAGTGCGTTTTATTTCCTGCTGTCTTTGCTGTCAAATGAGCCATGATGGAGTTAGCGGAATGCCAGGCCCCTGGCAGTGGCCCGTGGATGCTGGGTCCAGGGCTTTGGGGCCCTGAAGAGACCCAACCTGAAGGAGTCAGGAAATAGCAGATCCCGGGGGCTGAGACCCTCTGAAGGAACCAGAGCTGGTAGTCTGGACTGGTGATGCCAGGACACGCCTTCCTCAGGCCACAGACACCCCGAGTGTTAGTTGGGTCCCAGCCTTCAACTGCAGACTTGGTGCACCCTCCCAGTGACAGCCGTGGCCCTCTCACCACCGCCCGGGCCCACCAGCCGCCACCTCTGCCTCACCGACCACCCCTGATTCCCCATCCCTGGGGCGGCCTCCCACACAGCAGGCACAGGCTCTTACCTTCACCTCCAGGCCACTGGTGGGGACAGCTCCCTCTCACTGTAGGGCAACCTAGGCAGAAGCCATCCTCCTGCCTAGGGCAGGAGCCATCCCCCTCCTTGAGAGGGCCCAAGGGAAGGACCAGCCTATCCCCATCCACCCTAAGTCTCAGCCTGGGACAAGGCACAGAGAAGGAAGGCAAGGGCCTCCTTGTGGAGCTGACATATGTGAGGCACCAGGACCCTGGAGAAGAGGGAGTTGGAGGCTGGCCTGGCGGGAGCCACTTGGGGCCCGCGGGGTGCCTCGGGCTGCACAGTGGGGCTGCCCCTCCTGGGCTGGAGGCGACACCCTCTGTGGGAGCTGAGAAAGTCCAGTCCTGAGACGGGATGGGTGCTGCCCAGAGTGGGTAACCAAGCCCTGACTGACAGCAGTGCCTCGGGAGTGACCACATCACCCACCAGAGTCCAGGGAGCCTGGCCTGAGAGCTGCCCAGCGCCCTGAGGACGCATCTGGAGCCCATCCCAGCTGACACTCCCCATGGGCCTTGCAGGGTGTGACCTCCCAGCGTGCACCTGCCTCTGCCTGTGCCCTGGCCGCTGACCCTGCCTGTACCCCATCTTCCCCCATCCTGCCCAGCCCAGAGACTGTGACCCTCCCTCTGACCACCCTGGCCCTTCTTTGACCCTTTTCCTGTCAGAGCCTAAGAATGAGACCTCCCTCCCTGATCCATCCACACCCCTGCCTTGGCCACTTTCTCACGGGGCTGCCCAATGCTGCTGAGGAGAAACCTGAGGTGACAAGGATGACCAAGGGCCCTGCAGGCAGTGGGGATGGCCCTACCACCCCGCCTCAAACCTCAGCCAGCTTTCAGGGGAGTTGGCCTTCAGCCCTCAGCCTCCTCCCAGCCACTGCAAAAACCAGGACATGAGGTGCCTGACTGTCCTCCCCCTACTGTCCTGCCTGCCCCAACTCCATCTCCCTCCTCCACCCTCTATGGTGCTGACTGAGCCAGCAGGAAGCAGAGTCTCTGGAGGCCACGCAGAGCCTTGGGGACTGACCAAGGGCCCCCACTGAAGGGTCCCAGGTGGGCCACAGTTCCCTGCCCACCCCATCTCCCATGGGATGCTTTAGTGGGTGTAGGTATGCAAGATATTGTTGGGGGGTGCAGGGTGAATAATTTCAATGTACATTATCATGTATTATCTTACTGTGTAAATGCTTCTAAGAATAATTAAGTAACTTAAGGTTTGCATGCCACTCAAAATATAGCTTTAAATGCTAATAAAAAAATGGAGGCAAATGAAAAGTCTCTTCCTGTGGTCCAGGGAATCTCGATCTTTCTTTCAGAGACTTGCAGCTTTGAGCTGGAGCTGCCCTCTCCTTCCTGTCCACTGCACACCCCCACAACACACACACGTGTACACACATATGCACACACACACCTGCACATACACACACACTGTGCATCATGCCCTCACTAAGGAGGCACGGAAGGGAATGTGTGTCTGTAAGGAAATGAAGACGGCTCAAGCCCCTGGTTCCCTGGGGATTTGCACAGACGCCCTCCCTGCAAACCATTCTTTGGTCTCTTTCTCTCTCTTAGTGAAAGAGAGAAGCAGAGCCCCAACGGGTACCCGGCTGCTTAGGGCCCAACCCAAGGTCACAAGCTTCCTCAGGAGCCTGGTGAGATGGGGGCACCACAGAGCCTCCCAAACCGAGGGGGCAGCGTTCAGTGGAGCCTTGAGCTGAGGAAGGTGATAGACGGGACGTCTCGGTTCATTAGACACAACCACAATGCAGTGAGGAAGGGCAGCTGCCAAAGGTTTTATTCTCCAGGAGGAGGGGCTCTCGGGGGCTGTGAGCAGGAGGCACGAGGACTTTATTGCACATGTGGTTAGGTGATGGCGACCTACAGCTGCACTGGGAACTGGGACCCAGAGTGCCCCGACCTCCTGCTCCGTCTCTCTCTTCCTCTCTGCCTCCTCTGTCTTTCTCTTCATCTCTCTTTTTTTTTTCTCTCTCTCTCCATCTCTTTCCCTCCTCCTCTTCCTCCTTGCCCCTGTTCCGGCACCTAGGACCCTCTCTTGGGTGTGTTCGCACACAATGCCAAGGCTGCCATCTATCAGGGCACCCTCACAGGATGCCTCCACCTTCCATCACCCATGGGGTTCAGGGTCCCAGGTATGACCGCACTCTCCTGGGTGTGGGCGTCCTGTGCTCAGGGAAGCAGAAGCTGCAGGTCTCCACTGGCTCAGGAGACGTGTCCCAGGGCTGCTGGCTTCCATCTTGTGATCTGCAGAGGCGAGAGTGGAGGGTGTGGGCTAGGCCTGGCCCTGGACTGGGGTATGGGAGATGGTGTGAGCAGCCATACTCTACCCTGACCCAGGAACTAAGGGCAATCACCAGGCTAGGGTTATCGGGGGGACCCAGGCGGGTGTCAGTGTCCCTCACTTGCTGACCAGAACCTGCGCTGCGGCAGGGGTGGGCAGGCAAATCTTGGCTCTCACTTCTGCCCAGCCCCAAGCGTGCCATGCCCACCAAGGAGACACCTCCTCCAGGGCTTAGCTCTGATGGCCCTGCATCCTGAGAACCCCTGACCCAGGCAAGCCCAAAGGCTGGCACCCCACACCCACCCTTCCCGGGTGCCACTCTGCTAGGTATCTGCCTGCCAGGATGTCTTAATCTGATTTTATGAAGCCACAGCGAATAACAGGGATGAGCCCCGTGCCTCTCCACCTAGAAGCAGGGGCAGTGACAGGACCGAGGGATGGCAGGAGTCTTGTCACCCAAGCGCGAGAAGGGTGAGGGCCCCAGTTTCATGCACTCACCATGGGAAGACTTGGCCAGACTTTGACAGGGCCTTGAGTGGGACTGGCAGGAGCAGAGATTCCCCCCTCTTCTTGAGGAAGCAGGCCACTGTCACCAGGAAGTGGCAAAGGACGGTGCACAGGCAGAGCCCCAACGTGCTGTAGACCAGAGCCAGCTGATCTGAACTCAACGTCAGCCCCAGGAGAGCTGCAAGACAGCGTGAGACCCCTCTCTGCAGTGCCTTCTCCTCTTCCCCTCACTAGGCTCAAGCGATCCACATCCCCCTAACCCACCCTGCTGCGAGCCTGTCTGGCTTCTGGAGAGGCTGGGCTGTTTTCCTGACCCTGAGGCTGGCTGGGATACTCTCTGGATCCTGGAGGAAGTTGATCCACTCCCCCATCCTGGTGGCAACTTCCCAAGGCCTCGAAGCTGGACAACGTGAGCTGGTTCAGGATTAATAGGTCCAGGATTCGTCTGTTACAAATCTGATGAATCTGTCACTGGCCCTGGGTTTCGAACTCACATTGCAAGCAGAAGGCTCATGTTGCAGTTACCAGAGAGTGGGCTCGTTCCACGATGGGGGTCACCCACACTTGCAGCAGATGCTTAAGATCTGAGCATGGGAGACACAGGCCCTAGAAAGACAGAGAGACTTCCTGCATGGAGCTTATCATCTAGGGGAGATGACCACCCACCACTCCATGGGGAAACAGACTGTCACAGTTGGACAATAGCCTGCAGGAGGGGTGCACAGAACCCTGGCAGCTCATCCTGGGGAAGGTGCTCTAGTCTGGGAAAATGCTTCTTAGAGAAAGGGGCCTGTTTTATTTTTACTTTTTCATTGCAGGAAGAACGCACAGTTTAAGTGTTCAACTTGATGAACTTTTACCCATGGGTGCACTCAGGCTCAGCCCCCAGATGAGGCTGGACAAGACCAAGTTCATGCCCAGACCCTAGGGGGCTCCCTTGTCCCCTCCCGTCCAATACTTTCCCCGAGAAGTAACCACTCTTCTCAGCCCTTTTACTATAGATTAATTCTGCAGCTTTTTGCCTTTTATAGAGGCATGCGGAAGGTGCTCTTTTGAGATCGGTTTCTTCGCTCAACAATGACATCTGTGAGATCCTCTCATATTGTTGCATGTGGTCGGAGGTCATTCTTTTTCATTGCTGTATAGTATTTCATTGCATGAATACACTGTCATTTGTTGACATGTTCTGTTCATGGATATTTAGCTTGTGCTAGACAGTGATAGTTTTGACTGAGTAGAAGTTACCTTGCTATGCAGAGGCAGAGAGGATAGGGAGGAACATTTGAGAAGGCAGGAACAACATGCACAAAGGCTTTTGGCAGGAGGGAGCCTGCCCGGGGCCCTGAAGGCTGGTGTGGCTTCCTGGTACCCCGCTTCTAGGTGGCTGTGTTCTGAGCACCTGCTGCCCTGGCCTGGTGCGTGGCCCTCCACACCCATTTATCGGGGGAAATTCAGCCCCTGATACTTAAACATTGGTTCTTTTCTATTTCCCTAAGTGTTGGCCTTAGGGTCAACTGAGAAATAAAGGGAAAGAGTACAAAAGAGAGAAATTTTAAAGCTGAGTGTCTGGGGGAGACATCACATGTCGGCAGGTTCCCTGATGCCCCCTAAGCTGCAAAACGAGCAAGTTTTTATTAGTGATTTTCAAAGGGGAGGGAGTGTACAAACAGGATGTGGGTCACAGAGATCACATGCTTCACAAGGTAATAAAATATTACAAGGCAAATGGAGGCAGGGCGAGATCACAGGACCAGGGTGAAATTAAAATTGCTGATAAAGTTTTGGGCACGCATTGTCATTGATAACATCTCATCAGGAGACAAGGTTTCAGAGCAGACCACTGGTCTGACTAAAATTTACTAGGCAGGAATTTCCTCATCCTAATAGACTTGGGAGCACTACGGGAGACCAGGGCTTATTTCATCCCTTATCTGCAACTGTAAAAGACAGACATTCCCAGAGCGATCATTTTAGAGACCTTCCCCTAGGAATGCATTCCCTTTCTCAGGGCTGTTCCTTGCTGAGAAAAAGAATTCAGTGATATTTCTCCTATTTGCTTTTGAAAGAAGAGAAATATGGTGCTGCTCCACCTGGCTCTCAGGCAGCCAGACCTAATGGTTATCTCCCTTGTTCCTTGAACATCACTGTTATGCTGTTCTTTTTTCAAGGTGCCCAGATTTCGTATTGTTTAAACACACATGCTTTACGAACAATTTGTGCAGTTAACGCAATCATCATGGGGTCCTGAGGCGACATACATCCTCAATTTACGAAGATGATGGGATTAAGAGATTAAAGTAAAGACAGGCATAGGAAATCACAAGCGTAATGATTGGGGAAGTGATAGATGTCCATGAAACCTTCACAATTTATGTTCAGAGATTGCAGTAAAGACAGGTGTAAGAAATTATAAAAGTATTAATTTGGGGCCAGGTGCGGTGGCTCAAGCCTGTAATTCCAGCACTTTGGGAGGCCGAGATGGGCGGATCACGAGGTCAGGAGATTGAGACCATCCTGGCTAACACGGTGAAACCCCATCTCTACTAAAAAATACAAAAAACTAGCCGGGCGAGGTGGCGGGCGCCTGTAGTCCCAGCTACTCGGGAGGCTGAGGCAGGAGAATGGCATAAACCCAGGAGGTGGAGCTTGCAGTGAGCTGAGATCTGGCCACTGCACTCCAGCCTGGGCGACAGAGAGAGACACCGTCTCAAAAAAAAAAAAAAAAAAAAGGTATTAATTTGGGGAACTAGTAAATGTTCATGAAATCTTCACAATTTATGTTCTTCTGCCATGGCTTCAGCCAGTCCCTCCATTCAGGGTCCCTGACTTCCCGCAACACCCATTCCCACCTCCTCCTCCTGTGCCTTCCTGTCCTGCAGGGGCTGGGAAACTGAAGGGGAGTGATGTGGCCACAGAAGAAACACAGGAAACCACCGGCAGCTGGAAGCAGTGAGAAATGGAATTCCCCCTAGGCCCTTTGTAGGAAGTGGGGCCCTGCCAACACCTTGATTGCAGATTTCTCACCTCTAGAACTGTGAGAAAATTAATTTCTATCGTTTTAAGCCACCAAGTTTTTGGTCATTTGTCACAGATCCACAGGAAACTCATATGTGTCTCACGCATCAGTAAGCAGCATGGTATTCTGGATCTACTGGAACGGTCTTGCAATGAGTTCAGATAAGAATTACTAAAGGCAATTGGTGAAATTAAACATCTTTCCAGCCTGCTGGCCAAGGTGAGGAGAGACAGCTTTTTACTGGTGTTTGCCAGTCCTTGTTCAAATTTCTGCCCTTAACCTCTAAATTCACAGAGCACAGAGAAGCATTTGCTTGTCTATTTCACTCATGAAGCCAGCGTTCCAGCTTGAAGGCCTGTTAGACTGCAGACAGATTGGCACTGGGATACAAAAAGGAAACACCCACATTTCCGGTGGTAGACAGTTCAAAGTGTAGTTGGGATGTAGAGAATCAAAGCAGAGAGTACAATGCAGTGATAAAGAATATCAGCTGCGGTTGGGCGCAGTGGCTCAAGCCTGTAATCCCAGTACTTTGGGAGGCCGAGACGGGCGGATCACGAGGTCAGGAGATCAAGACCATCCTGCCTAACCTGGTGAAACACTGTCTCTACTAGAAAATACAAAAAACTAGCCAGGCGAGGTGGCAGGTGCCTGTAGTCCCAGCTACTCGGGAGGCTGAGACAGGAGAATGGCATAAACCTGGGAGGCGGAGCTTGCAGTGAGCTGAGATCCAGCCACTGCACTCCAGCCTGGGGGACAGAGCAAGACTCCGTCTCAAAAAAAAAAAAAAAAAAAAAAAAAAGAATATCAGCTGGGCAGAGTGGCTCACACCTGTAATACCAGGACTTCGGGAGGCTGAAGTGGGCAGATCACTTGAGGTCAGGAGTTCAAGACCAGCCTGGCCAACATGGCAAAACCCCATCTCTACTAAAAATACAAAAATTATCTGGGAGTGGTGGCAGGTGCCTGTAATCCCAGTTACTTGGGAGGCTGAGGCAGGAGAATCAGTTGAACCTGGGAGGCAGAGGTTGCAGTGAACTGAGAAGATCATGCCACTACACTTCAGCCTGAGTGACACAATAAGACTCCATCAAGAAAGAGAGAAAGAAAGAAAGAAAGAGAAAGAAGGAAGGAAGGAATGAATGAAGGAAGGAAGGAAGAAAGGGAGGAAATCATAGAGTTATGCCCAGAGTCTAGTCTAGTGCAAAGCAGAATACCTAGTATAATACAGGAGTGAGTAGTACAGGAGGTCTTCCTGGAAGAAGTGGCAGCTGAGCTGAGTTCTGAAGATTGAGTGGGCGTTTGCCAGGTCTATTGGCATGCTTTTAGCTGCTAGTAACAGACAATTACAATCACTCCCAATGTTCCCTCCAAATCATTGCCACTATTTTGGAGTTTTCTTCCAGATACATGTGTGTGTATGTGTATCTCATAAGTTTAAAAAGTTTTAGAATAGGCCGGGTGCAGTGGCTCACGCCTGTAATCCCAGTAATCTGGGAGGCCGTGGAGGTTGGATCACCTGAGGTCAGGAGTTCGAGACCAGCCTGACCAACATGGTGAAATCCTGTGTCTACTAAAAATGCAAAAATTAGCCAGGCATGGTGGCAGGTGCCTGTAATCTCAGCTACTCGGGAGGCTGAGGCAGGAGAATTGCTGGAACCTGGGAGGTGGAGGTTGCAGTGAGCCAAGATCACTCCATTGCACTACAAGCCCAGGTGACAACAGTTTGAGACTCCATCTCAAAAAAAAAAAATTAGAATAATCTTGTACATGTTATTAACTTTCATTTTACATTTAACTTTTTAAAAATGATTAAACTTTTCTCAGCATATTCTCATCATTAAATATTATTTAAAATATCATTTTAAGGTTAGATAGTATTTTATCATATAAATAATTCATATTTACTAGTCCCCTGTTGTTGAATATATATGTATTGTTGAACATTTATGTTCTTTCCAGTCTTTCAATATTGTACATACTTTTTTTATCTCTCTCTTATTACTTATGTAGGAAAAATTCATAGATGTTGAATTACTGAGTCAGAGCATAAACATTTTAAAGACTTCTAATATATTCAGCCAGAATGCCCTTCAGAAATATTACACCAATTTGTTCCAGCAGTCATGAGAACACGCACTTGCATGAGCTCTTGCCAACACTTGATATTACACCGTTATTGCATTCCAATCTGTTAATCATTTCTTTTTCTTTCTTTTTACCCTTTTTGCTTGGAAATATCTTCCCTAGCCCAAGATCAAATAAACAATAACTTTTCTCATTTAAAAAAATAATTATTTAATCAGTCTAGAATTTTGGTTTTTGATATAAGAATCATGATGATTTTATGATATTCTGCCCGCCAACCAGAGCAGTGCTGGAGAGGTGCAGAGATGGCTTCCTGTTTCCTGTTTCCTGTTTCCTCCAAGTTCTGGGCCTGTGATTTAGGGATCTGCTGGTGAGAGAGGTTCAAAACATCTTCCTACCTTATTTCATGGACTGTCATTGTTTCAGGAAGCAAATTATACCATCAGCTCCAGGAAGATTTTTCTCCACTGCTTCATCTGTCTTAAGATCAGTCCATTGCCACCTGATTCTGCATTCTGCCATCCGATGGGCTTAGTGCTGGGTCATGTGAGGAGTTTCTATCTTTGTCTGTGTTCTAAATTTGCAGGTATTTTATTTAAAGTATGGAAGCAATTTGATTAGAAGTTACTAGCCAGACTTTGCATTAGGTTTTAATATCTTGTAGAATAGGATTACTTTCTCTTTTTTTGCTTTAAAATTCCTCATTACTCTTTTGCATAATGTTTAATCTCCCTTGTGGCCCTTTTTGAAGTTCTTCCCCAGTCCCTCATCTGTCTCTCTGGTATTTTGATTGGCATTTGCATTATATGTATTAATGAGAGGTAATTTGGCATTTAAGAAATGTCTTATTTTTTCCTGATCATAAAATTATTTGTTCTTTACAGAAGATTTAGAAAATACAGAAAAGCATTAAAAAAAAAGTATTACTTTTAATCTCACCACTTAAAGGAAAAAACGTGCAAACATTTTGCTGTATTTCCTTTCAGACTTTTTCTTAGTTTATACATGTTTGAGCATGCATAAAACTTGCATTGATATGATTATGATATTTCATCTTCCTATCCAGAAGAATAGAGTATGTCTTTCCATATTCCACTACAAAGAACCAGTTGGACTTATTTATTTATTCCACTGTTAATCTGTTTTTATTAATTCTTGTATTCTACATTTTGTACATTTCTTTGATTTCTCACTAGTTTCTTGAGTAAAATTCTTTGTTCATTTCACTCTCTTGATTGATAATGAAAGCATTTAAAGATATGAATTTGACCTGTTTTGTAGCTTTGACTAAATAGAGACAATAAAATCTAGAAACTTCTGAAATAAATTAAACCTAATTTAGAGAAAAAAGGAAAGTGCGCATTTTCTGTAGAGTACAAGGCACAACATATATATTTAAAATTAGGCTGTTATTAATATTATAAAATCAAGTTATTATTCATATATTCCATATCTTATTGCATGCTACCTAGAATTATCAAATATTAACAGCAGGACAAAAAAGTCCTCACTAGTAATTTTAGGTGAGAGTTTGAGGTAAAGATGAGGGCATGATATCACATAGGGTTTCTTTCATATCTATCAAGACCCTAGGTCTGTGATTTTGTGCTTCCTTATATGCACAGAGACTGATTTGTAATTGCAGTGAATTTGTAACATACTGATATTCCTGCCCTTTTACATTACCATAGAAAAGCAAAACCCAGACCTCCTAATCAAACTGACAGATTATTGTATCTCTACCTCAGAATATCGACGAATCCACCAGCAACCATGATGATATGCTTTGACTCTGTGTTCCTACCCAAATCTCATCTCAAATTGTAATCCCCATGTGTCAAAGGAGGAACCTGGTGGGAAGTGACTGCATCATGGGAGCAGTTTCGCCTATGCTGTTCTTGTGACAGTGAGCGACTTCTCACAAGATCTGTTGGTTTTACAAGTGGCAGTTTCCCCGGCTCTTCCCTCTCCTCATGCCTTGTGAAGAAGTTGCTGCTTCCCGATTGCCTTCCACCATGATTGTAAGTTTCCTGAGGCCTCTCCAGCCATGTGGAACTGTAAGTCAATTAAACCTCTTTTGTTTATAAATTACCCAGTCTCAGTTATTCTTTAGAGCAGTGTGAAAATGGACCAATACAGGAAATTGGTACCAAGAGTTTGGGGCACTGCTATAAAGATACTGGAAAATGTGGAGCAACTTTGGAACTGGGTAATGGGCAGAGGTTGGAACAGTTTGGAGGGCTCAGAAAAAGACAGGAAGATGTGGGAACATTTGGAGCTTCCTAGAGACTTGTTGAATGGTTTTGACCAAAATGCTGATAGTGATGTGGACAATTCCGTGTGCATTTTGTTGGGAAGAAGGGTCCTAAGTTATTCATTCATTCTTCCTTCGTTTCATTCATTATGCGAGCAGTCTCCTAAGTAGGCACTCTGAGTAATAAACTCCATGAGACGTAGTTTCTATCATCAAAAAATATCGTCTTTGGTAGGGAAGAAAGTAAAGAAATCTTAATATAGCTCTTGGACAAGCAGCCCTTGAATAAGTGGTCAAATAAATTTGTTGCAAATAAATACTTTCAGTCATTGTGTTTTAAGAATTATCATTTGTATGCATGAAGGAGAACTTCTACAGCTATTTGTCTTCAAAAAGACTTTTTCTTTGTATTTCGAATAATTTTGGCCTCAAATTTGTATTTTCAGGTGTTCATATCCATTCTACTTAATTGGTATTGTTGTCATCAATTGCCATCTCTTCCAACTCTGAGGAAATTGTCATAAAGGGAATTGTTCAGAAATAGTGTTTCCGAGCACTTGTTCACATATTTGTCTGGATCACATCTATCTGTTCTCTCAATGGCTTTCTTTCGTCCCACCTAAATGTTCCAAGGCAAGGGTTGTGTCATTATTTGTATCTCTAGTGCTATTGCTTTTGATACATAGTCAAGGCTTCTCAACAGAAGTATATCAATTGGCATTTTTTCGCACCCCGAAAGAGCCAATTCCTTCACTAACGCAGACAAAAGGGGCGGGGGTGCTCAGGCGCTGAGGATTCTGGGCACTGTAGTTCCGACGCTCCGGCTGCGCAGGCGCAATGCCCTGCCTGGAGGCCGGCCCCACCGAACCGCCGCCATTGCTGGAAGCGTTCCCGCCCTGCTCTGCGAGTGCCCTCAGTTGTCCTCAGTTCTGCCGCCAGGTACTCGTTGTCCCGGGCGCCTGGCCTCGGTTGCCCGCCGCCCCTCCCTTGGCGCTTGGCTCCCGGCGGCGTCTGGGGCGTGGCCGTTCCCTCTATAGCCCCAGACCCTGAGCGGACCCGCCCACCCCTGAGAGGCGATTGGGGCTGGGCCTCCTTCTCGAGTGTGGGTTCAGTCACCAGCCGGCCCCCATCATAGGTCGGGCCCCGTGCCCTCTGAGGCCTCTTGACCCGGGTCCGAACCCGGGAACCTCCTCCCTGGCGGGCCTGGCGGCGCTGGGGTTAAAAAGAGCCGTGTGCGGGGCGTGAGCTGGGATTCGAGTAGGAAGGGCGGGCCCCTTACCGGACTTTTCCTGTCTTCCCAGCCCCACGCCTTGCTGGCCCTGAGGAGGGCATACCCGGAGTGGGTAGAGGAGAGCAGATAGGGAAAGAGGGCGAGGTTGGCAGGAGCATGTCCATGCCCGCTGTGGCTTCTGAACTGGCAGGGATGAAACTAGGTTTCACATCGGGGGAACCAGCGCTACTCAGTAACCGAGGCAGCTTTTCCTGAAATACTGCATTTCAAATACTGTAATCACCTTTTAATCACTTGTCACTCCCTGTCATGACAATGGTGTTATTGCATTGATTGGGAAATGCTGGACTGGTGCATGGCGCTGAGATTCTTAGCAAAAACATGGATCCTTCGTTATTTCTAAATAACTACACTGGCCAAGGAAGCTAAACAAGTAAAGTTTCTCCTTCAGTCTCTGGATACTTTTGCAATAGCTGGAAAGACAGAGCTTGTAAATATCTAGGGAAATTATAACTGGAGAATATTGGCCTAGATATCTTCTGCATAATGACAAAGGGGATAGTAGAAATATATAATGTGGTTACCCTCATGTACTAATAGCTGATTCATTGTGCTCAAGTGACTTGCCTGTAGTCACAGTTCTACAGTAGCCAAACCACGGTTAGAACCTGGGGCTGTGACCAGCCGCTCTGGGATTTTATTCCTATTCCAGACTCCTATGTATATGTAGATACTTCTTCTTGTCTACTTGGAAAGTACAGAAAAGCAGAAAGAAGGGTTAGCATCACAGCCCCAGGTGTCAGAGGTCTCAGTAGAGTTTTGGCTTACTCGCAGTCTTTTTTTCTATGCATTATATTTACACAATTGAGATCAAGCTGAATATATTAAATGTTAAATATTGTTCATTCTGATTATAAAATAATGTGTTTATTGCAGTTTGGTTGCTAAACATACGTTACTAGCATAATTTACATGAAGTATTCTCACGGAGTTTATTAATATTTACAAGTATTTTTTAAATGACTCAGCTCACTCTTGATAAATGTTAAAGATGTGGAAAACCGTTACTCTAGATCTGAGGAATTGAAAATGCCTTATGTTGCTCTTTGTACGTCTGCTTTAGTGTTCGGGGGCTTGGGGGTGTGCAGCATTCTTGGCTCATTTTTTTTCTTTGCAACCTTGTAAAACTTGGGGGTGAGTGTATGGGCTTGGGAGGGAGAGTCAGTTTTCAAGCTCTCTGAAGTAATATGCAACATCATATATGCATGTGCATTATTCTGTGGACAAGGTCAGATTCTCAGATGGGTCCATACCCCCAAAAATTTAAGTTTTACTGGTATGCATAGATTGTGTAGTGGTGAGATCAGGGCTTTCAGGGTATCCATCCCCAGAATAATATACATTACACCCATTAAGTAATTCCTTATTCTCCACCCACCTCCCACACCTTCACCCTTCAGAATCCCTATTGTGTATCAGGACAGTATTTCTTAAAATACTACACTAAAACTAAAACATTATATAATTTAACATATTACATATTATATAATTAACATGTTAACATATTAAACTAAATATTTCTTGAGGTGTACTTGTTCAAGCGATGTGTATTTCCTTTTTTTTTTTTTTTTTTTTTGAGACGGAGTCTTGCTCTTTTGCCCAGGCTGGAGTGCAGTGGCCGGATCTCGGCTCAATGCAAGCTCCACCTCCCGGGTTTACGCCATTCTCCTGCCTCAGCCTCTGGAGTAGCTGGGACTACAGGCTCCCGCCGCCTCTCCTAGCTAGTTTTTTGTATTTTTTAGTAGAGACAGGGTTTCACCGTGTTAGCCAAGATGGTCTCGATCTCCTGACCTCATGATCCGCCCATCTTGGCCTCCCAAAGTGCTGGGATTACAGGCTTGAGCCACCGCGCCCGGCCACCAAGCGATGTGTATTTCTGTGCCTCACATCTGGAGATCTTGATTTTGATCTTGGATGGAGCCAAAGAATTTCCTTTTTAATAAGCATATCCAGTGAGTTTTTTGCATTCTTAGTTATTTGAGACCCCTCTAATTATACATGGAGTGTTTTCATTAGAAAATGGGAGAGGAGTCATAATTTTCATTAGATTTGCAAAAGGCTGTATAACAGAAAAATCTAGAGAAACACTGGTATAAGGCAAAACCACTTACTGGTTGGTTACCTTGAGGCTTCAATACAGGAATCACCTCAGACTATTCTTTCTATACCTCTTTTATCTCCACGCTGCACTGCTTTCCTCCCTCAACTTCTCATTGTTTCTCTTCCACCAAAACCTTTTCATTTTGCCTAAGAAAGCCCCAGTGTCATGAAAGAAACCACTCTACATTTTTAAGATACTCGCTTTTTTTTTTTTTTTTTTTTGAGACGGAGTCTCGCTGTGTCGCCCAGGCTGGAGTGCAGTGATGCAATCTCTGCTCACTACAACCTCCACCTCCCAAGTTCAAGCAATTCTTGTGCCTCAGCCTCCCGAGTAGCTGGGACTACAGGTGTGCGCCACCACTCCTGGATGACTGTTTTGTATTTTTTAGTAGGGACGGAGTTTCACCATGTCAGCCAGGCTGGTCTCGAACTACTGACCTCAGGTGCTCTGCCTACCTCAACCTTCCAAAGTGCTGGGATGACAGGTGTGAACCACCATGCCCAGCCAAGATATTTACGTGTTTTCTTGATTTAACTAAACCCTGGTCTCCTCCTTGAGTTAGTACATTAATCTGACAGTATAAGTTTCAGTATACCCATATCTATTTAATTATTTAATTTTTGTATCTCTAATATTCTTTGCATTCATGATAACCTTGCTTTATATATTAATATTCTTGTTTTTCAAAAAATAATGGCTAAGTACTTCAAATACCTTTTCAGATGAGCTTCTGATTGTTAGACACTGTAAGGTTAGATTGAGTTCTGCTATGTTTATTGAGCAAAGCTACTGAACCTTATGAGAAGCAAGGTGCATTTCAGGGAAGGAGCAGATTCCACATGTTTAAGCATAACAAAGGCCCTAGCTGCAGGACCATATAATTACTTATAACACTTTTTGCACAAGGTAGAGTTTCTCAAAAACTCAATACTTACTATGTCACTGCCCTTTTATTCATGAGGCTAATATTACCATCCTAGAAGAATTTATATTAACAATCTGGACTGTTTGATATCCTACATCAGGCACTCCTGGTTCTTGAACCAAACTCAGCCTCAGCAAGGCCATACATACCATTAGCCAAAGGTAGAAAAGCAGTGCCCAAGCATCCCTGGAAAAGATCTCTGTCACCCTGTTCCTCCATAGTATAAAACTTTTTTTAGGTATATACTTTTTTTCAGTATAGAAAGACTACAGCTTAATGCTTTGTGCACTGAATTTCATGTCTCTTCTATTATTATTATTATACCTGCTTTCTTTTTATTTAAGTTTGCCTGATATAGAAAGGATAAAGATCTATTTGAATATCAGATTGGGAGGGGGTAAGTCAAGACTTCCAATATCATTTAAATTTTGAAGTTGTAGTGTTCTCTTTACACGAAACAGATCTCTGAAAATGTTAAGAAATTGACTCTTCGTAGGAAAGGCAAGAAAAGGAAATTCTTAGAATATTTAATTGTTAGATGAGTAAGTAATTATGGCAAAGAAAGATTGAAGTATTATTTTGTTGTACTTCACACAGCATGTTGATTCAGTGGAAAAGGTATAGGCTTTGGAATTAGATTGATTTGGAGTCATGTATTTGCATGGCCTTGGGTAGTTTAATTTTTCTAGACTCAGTTTCCTCATCTATGGAATGAGAATATTATTCCTATTAGGTTGATGTGAAAATAACATGAGAAAATATTTTAAGACCTCCTTGTACAATGGCTAGCCTGTTAGTTGTGACTATAGTTAACAGTGCTAAAATCTCGAGCTCTGCAGGAGCAAGGGTCTTTGTGCTTCACTGATCTTAAGGGTTACTCTTGTGCTTCCTTAGGAAGGCCATGCTCACTTGTATGTCAGGATTCCAACTTGGTAAGTCTGAAATTCCCCAGGCAGGATTGGTTTTCATGGCTTATTTCTCTTCCTTAGATATGTCTTTGCAAGACTCCACTCTTTCCAGAGAGGGGAAGCCAGAGGCAGAGATTATGGCTGCTGTGTTTTTTTCAGTTGGACCTCTGGTAAGTTGGGATTCCCTGTTTTTGACCTACTCTCTTGGTTTGAGAGCATGTTTACTTTTCCCGAAGGCTTGTGACTTCTCTACTTCCCCGACACCGCTTCTGGGAACTCAACTAAATAGACCCATGAAAATTGAGTTCACAGTAAAGGCAGTAAACTATGGGAGGATTCACTATACTTACTTAACCAAATATCAGGACACATGATCTTTCAGAAAATATCTGAGCTGTCATTAGTTATGACAGGCATCTTTAATTTTGATGTTAAATTTGTATTGTTCCCAGCAAATTTCAGTTATTTATGGGACAGCAGAATGGAATATTTTTCAATTGGAAAATTTTATTTAGGAAATTTTGGCAAAAATATATGTACACAAACACATACCCCAGCCCTGATTTATAGGAGCCATTCTCCTTGTGCCACTGTCAGTGATCTTTTTTCTACCCATTAAGAAGTGATCAGATTTAATAGATTACATTGAGAGAATATGTTTAAGACAGTGCTTGGCTGTAGGGAATTTACAGTTTCATTGAGGTAAAATGTACAAAAGTAATAATTATGTTATTTAGGTGAATAATAGTTGCTTATCAGTATGATAAAGATGATGAGTACTATGAAAAGAAAGAAATGGGACGATAGTGTGGGCTAAACTGGTCATAGAAAGTTCATGAGGATAGCTAGATTTAAGCTGGTGCTGAATTACAAATGGGATTTTAATTGTCATAAAGTATTTGTGAAGATAGTTCAGGTGAGAAAGGGGTTTAAGGGCAAGGCTTCAGAGGCAGAGAACAGGGGGTGAGCTTGTGATTCAAGTTGGAAAGTTGTGACAGATAGGGCTGGAAATGAGATACTTGAGATGAATCTTTTAATGTTTCCCTGAAGGCACTGAAATGTGTATGTGTGTTTGAGTGTCCTTGGGATTAGTATTAATGTGATAAAAGCTGTGCTTTAGCAGTGACTTTTTAAAACAGATTCTGAAGAAAGAGAATACCAACAAAAATAGTTTGTTATAGTAATGATCTATAATAACCTGTGATTCTGGTCTTTTATTCTTTGTAGCCAGAACATGTGACATGTAAATAGTCCTTAAAACATACCCTTGAAAAGATAAATAAAACCAAAATGTTGCCCTTGATCACTGGGTACAACCGTATTTGTCTAGTCATGTATCACCGGATCAACCCGTCTCTATCAGAGATTGAAGATTCACATCATCATTAATTTTCTGGAATCTGAATATTTGTGCATTTTTAGGCAAGAAGTTGTTGAGGGAGAGTTAGTCTGACATTTTTTCATAATGATCTTTAAATATGTAGTTTTATTATCCATAATTTTTTTAAATGGCACAAAATGTGAAATGGATAACTATTACTAGAAGATAAAGTAAAATTTCATTTCATTTATAAAATCAGGCCCTCATGGGCTGGGTGTGGTGGCTCATGCCTACAATCCTAGCGCTTTGGGAGGCTGAGGTCGGCAGAGTGTCTGAGCTCAGGAGTTCAAGACCAGCCTGGGCAAAATGGCGAAACTCTGTCTCTACAAAAAAGAGCACAAAAAATTAGCCTGCATGGTGGTGCGTGCCTGTAGTCCCAGCTACTCAGGTGGCTGAGACAGGAGAATCACTTGAACCTGGGAGGCAGAGGTTGCAGTGAGCCAAGATCGCCCCACTGCACTCCAGCCTAGGCAGTGACAGAGTGAGACTCTGTCTCAAAAATAAATAAATAAATAAATAAGGCCCTCATGGAGATACAGTTTCTAAGTTTTGGAAGAAAACAATGTTATGAGAGGTTGCTGAAATATTTCCTAAGTGACTGCTGAGCCATATCTCCCCACCAAACACTGTAATGATTTTTCAATTGTAGAAAACAGATAGTAGGTTTTGAATATTATTCTTGAGCAAGATAGATAATTTCTGAGAAATAGATTTCATCCCAATATGAAAAAGCAGACTTGCGTAGTGTCTGAAGGCCCTTTATTGTAAGTTTATTTTTGTTTTGATAGGTTCTTTGTTAAAAGCAGTTATATCTTTCTCAATCTTACATGTGTTTGTCATTGTCCCAAACAAAGTGAAAGATTATGATTGCATGTTACAATGGGACTTTGATTTCAGCCCTAAGTTAAACAGTGTATGAGGTCATCCCATATACACTGCATCCACAGTGGATTGGTGGTGCTCCTTGAGGCTCTGCTGTAGGTCATAGGCAGCCTATCACTGAGTGATCTTATCCTGTATCCTTTCAGAGCCCTGAAGTTACCCAGCCAGATGAAGATCTTCACCTTCAAGCAGAAGAAACAAAATTGGTAAAGGTAATACCTACCGTTGTACATATAATGAATACAGAGAAAATGCCTATTTTACTGCCTCTGAATCTCAATGTTACCAGTTAATTGCGAGTTCACAATGATTATTTGATTGGTATGGTAGCCCCAGGGCTGGTGGCATCAATTTAACAGATTTCATTTCTCTCAGAGGTGGCAGCCCTAATCTAGCCAGACAGTCACATCATGATTACTAATGGTAAAATATTCTGTCATCACATAGTCTGATGATTGTGCTGCTTTGTAAGACCCAGTGCTGTGCCATTAAAAAATACCAAGAGTACATCAACATTGTGGAAATCGTGTTAAGATG
The DNA here is from genome assembly GCF_047675955.1 of Chlorocebus sabaeus. NCBI lineage: Eukaryota > Metazoa > Chordata > Mammalia > Primates > Cercopithecidae > Chlorocebus > Chlorocebus sabaeus. The sequence goes on along the minus strand of NC_132919.1, from coordinate 15,775,427 downwards.
AGTTTAAATTGGTTTAGATATTTTATTTCATTTTATTTATTAAGGCTTTCTTATTTGTGAGTACTGAATCCACTTGATTTTTCCAGAAAAAGTAAAAATCAGAAATTTGTTGTGATGAGAAAAATTATCCAAAACTTAGAAATAAATAAAAGATAAATGTAGGCCGTTTCAGAGTCATATTAGACCACTGTATTAACAAGCCTGTCTAAGGGTTATCTGACATAGCAGGGGACGGTTACATTGTTTGATTTACCATTTACTATTAATTAATATTTAGATCCTAAAAGATATTAACTTGTACAAGATTGAAACGTTGCAATTATTTTTGCTAGGATAAAAGATAATCCCCAAAGTTATGGTATTACTGTCCTGTAGGACATTAATCAGGTTTGTATCTAATTTTGCAGTCTTATTCCAGCATTCTTTTTTCTACTATCTGTATATCGGTTTCTTGCATCTCCTTCAAACTTGTCTAGCTGCTGATCCCTCATTAATGACTTAAGTAAATCTTTGACAGGTATTCACTATGCTTTTAGAAGAATTATGTTTTTAAATTTTTTAAGATTATCCTTTGAAAGCTGATTTTATTCCAGAGATGTTTTATATAAAATGTGGTTTTTACTTTTGCTTCTATGAGAAAATACATTCTGAGATTCAGTTTTATACATAATATTTTTGAAATGATTTTTCAATTTTTTTAACATGTAATGACTTAGATTCTTAAAAATTTAAGGTAGAGATATTCATAGTTTTAGACTTTGAACCATGAACCTTAGGAAAATGCCATACTTTTTGACATGGTGTACAATTCATATGGTTTATTTTTGTTCTGACAGGGAGTCCCTGGTAGAAGATTAATTCTGTCTAGCTCTTCCCTAAATTCTGCATCCTTTGTTTTTATACATACTGAACATAGCTTAGTTTAATGTTAGTTTGAATAGAACCAATGATTTGATGATAACTATCAATAAGTTATTAATTTAATTTAATTGGTTTTTTATTTGCTTGATTTTGTTATAACTATTGTTGACATTTTCTTTTTTTTTTTTTTTTCTTTTTCTTGAGATGAAGTCTCGCTCTGTCACCCAGGCTGGAGTGCAGTGGCACAATCTCGGCTCCCTGCAACCTTTGCCTCCCAGGTACAAGCGATTCTCCTGCCTCAGCCTCCCAAGTAGCCGGGATTACAGGCACCTACTACCACGCCCAGCTAATTTTTGTATTTTCAGTAGAGATGGGGTTTCACCGTGTTGGCCAGGCTGGTCTTGAACTCCTGACCTCAGGTGACCTGCCTGCCTCAGCCTCCCAAAGTGCTGGGTTACAGACATGAGCCACCGTGCCCAGCTGATATTTTCAATTAGTGTGGGTTTTTTTGTTTGTTTGTTTGTTTGTTTGTAGTATAGTCCTTTAAAAGAAGAACTTTCAATGCTAAATGTCTTTTATTTTACAGGTACATGTTTTTTAGTGCAAACGTCTAACAAAGAAACTATAGAAGATTGATGAAGAACTCTTATTGCATGATTGTTATAATCAGACCCAAAAGGAACACATCAAGACAAAGAGTCTTGATATTTTCTGACATATGTAAGATTAAGACACTTACATGCTAGTGAAGTCACAAACTAAAACCAGTGAGGTCATGGACAGTGAGTATCATAGTGCCAGTATATATGTCGTAACTTTTGGTGAACAACTTAATTTCCCAACAACAAACAACTAGATAAGCATAGCCTCAAGATGAACAGGAGATAATAAGAAGCCTTTAAAAACCTCCCAGTAGCTGGGACTAGGCACCCACCACCATGTCCGGCTAATTTTTGTATTTTTAGTATAGACGGGGTTTCACCATGTTGGCCAAGCTGGTCTTCCAACTCCTGACCTCAAGTGATCCACCCACCTCAGCCTCCCAAAGTGCTGGGATTACAGGCATGAGCCATGGCACCTGACTGGGTTATTATATGATCTTGATGAAGGAGGGAATTCTGATGAAATTTCAGTGATATCAGTGATGTGATAGACTTAAAGCAAAATAGGCTCTGTATAAAAGAGTCAATGCCATGTCCAGACTGCATAATGGACCTGGGATCCTATTTCCTTGGAAAATACAAAGTTAAATGTAAAATTACATATTCAGAAACCCCTCATGTGAAAGTCTGCATCTGAGTTGCAGATAACTGCTTTTCAGCATCAAAGTCACTTTCGTTCTTTCTGATGTGATTTCGGACTACACAATTTCTGACAGCCTGTGACTTTAAAAGACGAGGTGTCATAATGAGTAAGAAAGCAGTAGTTGCTCAAAACGGGTAAATTATGACATTTTACAGCTGCAAAATGACCTTAGAAGAAATATTGTTTGCTGTTAACTTTTCAGTGGGTTTTATTTGTGTCTATTCTAGCTTGAGGTGTGGAAGGGCAGAATTTTGCTTTCTCAGTATAAGCTAATTTTTACTTTCTCGAACTCCATCAAAAAGAAACTTTTACATCAGTCTGGCTTAATGTTATTTTCTCAGTGTCTTTGAGGTAAAGAATATGAGGCTTATGATTTCTGGTTTCCATTGTATGCATCAGTGTGTTATCTTAGAATCAACGATTTCTGGGTATTATGTATTAGGTTTCCAATTTTGTCTAAATTATGAATAGAGTTGGTCTGGGATGGTGCAATTGAAATAAATGGGTACTCTTTTAGCTCCCTAGGAACTTTTTGCAATAAAAATAAAACTTAATAGTAATAGTTTCTTCAGTTTAACAGAGTTCAGTTTCTGAATAAAGGATACTTAAGTGAATTTACTTTCACCAAGATCAGAATGCCCTCAAGATTCTTAGAAATTGTTTTAGTCTGTTTGTTGCCATATAAAGGAATACCCAAGGGTGGGTAATTTATAAAGAAAAGGGTTTATTTGGCTCACAGTTCTGCAGTTTGTATAAGAAGCATACTGCCAGTATCTGCATCTTGTGAGGGCCTCAGGCTGCTTCCATTCACAATGAAAAGGAAAGAGTGCCAGTGTGTGTAGATACCACATAGCAAGAGTGGGAGAGAGAAGGGGCCATGCTCTTTTTTTTGTTTTTCTGAGACGGAGTCTCGCTTTGTCACCCAGGCTGAAGTGCAGTGGTGCGATCTTGGGTCACTGCAAGCTCCACCTCCTGGATTCACACCATTCTCCTGCCTTGGCCTCCCGAGTAGCTGGGACTACAGGTGCCTGCCACCACGCCTGGCTAATGTTTTTGTATTTTTAGTAGAGACGGGGTTTCACTGTGTTAGCCAGGATGGTCTCGATCTCCTGACCTAGTGATCTGCCCACCTCAGCCTCCCAAAGTGCTGGGATTACAGACGTGAGCCACTGTGCCCGGCCCATGCTCTTTTAAACAGCCAGCTCTCATGGGAACTATTAATAATAGAAGGAGAACTCACTCATTACCATGAGGATGGCACCAAGCCATTCATGAGGGACCCAGCCCCATGACACAGAGACCTCCCATTAAGCCCCATCTCCAACATGGGGATCAGTTTTGAACATGAGGTTTGGGGGGAAGGCATCGAAACTATTGCAGCAGTTTTATGTTTCAAAGCTTAATTCACACTTCCACATTCTACAATCAATATTTCATTCGTTCTTCATGCCACACAAACCTCTGATTTTTTGTGATTATTTATTTACCTGATTTTCCCCTGGGAGAGAAGAAAAAGATTGTCTTTCTGGCAGTATTTTTTTTTCCTGTGCACCATTTAATAAGAAAAGAGAGGAATGTACATTTTCTGGGATACTTTGGACTTTGTTTTTAATAAAACACCCATGATAGTCACTACAATCTTATCAAACTAAGCAGATAACCTTTAGAACACTGAATAGAAACTTACTCTCTCTCACAGTTTGAAAGGAGGCAAGGAGCCTCAGTGTCGTTCTTTTAAAAATACACAATGCCAATTGGTAGGTGCTGGAAATGCAGCCTAACAATGGAGCCACTCCAGGCATATATACTCCTTTGTGAGGGGAAGGTGCAGTGAACCTGGTTTAGCAAATTTACCATCCTACCCAAAAGCCAATGGGAGCAGCCCTTCTGGAAGACCAGTAAGGTCAGTAGCACAAGACCAGGCCCCCAAAGGGTGCTTGGCATTGCTCTATTCTGAGGCCCTACAAGAGATAACACATACCTGTCAATTCTCTGTGAATTTCCACCTCCATCTCATAAGTGAATTATTTTTTTAAAAGAGTGGCAGAAATAGCTCCCCATGACATCCTTTTCAAATATTGGTGGGTCAGTGGAATTGGCATCTGTACAGAGGGCCCATATTATTATTTGGGGAACACGACAGCAGGGAAAGATCTGATTCAACACTTGCATTATCCAGACCACTGTACTTTAGGGCACTCTTGATCCTGAAGCTATTTTCTTTCTTTCTTTTTTTTTCTTTATTATACTTTAAGTTCCAGGGTACATGTGCACAATGTGCAGGTTTGTTACATATGTATACTTGTGCCATGTTGGTGTACTGCATCCATTAACTCGTCATTTACATTAGTTATATCTCCTAATGCTATCCCTCCCCCGCCCCGCCTCCCCCAACTCCATGACAGACCCCAGTGTGTGATGTTCCCCACCCTGTGTCCATGTGTTCTCATTGTTCAATTCCCGCCTATGAGTGAGAACATGCAGTTTTTTTTTTTTTTTTTTTTTTTTGTCCTTGCGATAGTTTGCTGAGAATGATGGTTTCCAGCTTCATACATGTCCCTACAAAGGACATGAACTCATCCTTTTTTATGGCTGCATAGTATTCCATGGTGTATATGTGCCACATTTTCTTAATCCAATCTACCATTGATGGACATTTGGGTTGGTTCCAAGTCTTTACTATTGTGAATAGTGCTGCAATAAACATACGTGTGCATGTGTCTTTATAGCAGCATGATTTATAATCCTTTGGGTGTATACCCAGTAATGGGATGGCTGGGTCAAATGGTATTTCTAGTTCTAGATGCTTGAGGAATCGCCACACAGTCTTCCACAATGGTTGAACTAGTTTACAGTCCCACCAACAGTGTAAAAGTGTTCCTATTTTTCCACATCCTCCCCAGCACCCATTGTTTCCTGACTTTTTAATGATTGCCATTCTAACTGGTGTTAGATGGTATCTCATTGTGGTTTTGATTTGCATTTCTCTGATGGCCAGTGATGATGAGCATTTTTTCACGTGTCTGTTTGCTGCATAAATGTCTTCCTTTGAGAAGTGTCTGTTCATATCCTTTGCCCACTTTTTGATGGGGTTATTTTCTGGGGTTTTTTTGTTTTTGTTTTTTTGAGACGGAGTCTCGCTTTGTTGCCCAGGCTGTAGTGCAGTGGTGCAATCTCAGCTTACTGCAAGCTCCGCCTCCTGGGTTCACACCGTTCTCCTATCTCAGCCCCCCAGGTAGCTGGGAGTACAGGCGCCCGCCACCACACCCGGCTAAATTTTTTGTATTTTTAGTAGAGACGGAGTTTCACCGTGTTAGCCAGGATGGTCTCGATCTCCTGACCTCGTGATCCGCCCGCCTTGGCCTCCCAAACTGCTGGGGTTATAGGTGTGAGCCACTGTGCCCGGCTGTTTGTTTTTTTCTTGTAAGTTTGTTTGAGTTCTTTGTAGATTCTGGATATTAGCCCTTTGTCAGATGAATAGATTGCAAAAATTTTCTCCCATTCTGTAGGTTGTCCGTTCACTCTGATGGTAGTTTCTTTTGCTGTGCAGAAGCTCTTTAGTTTAATTAGATCCCAATTGTCTATTTTGGCTTTTGTTGCCATTGCTTTTCGTGTTTGATGAAGTTCTTGTCCATGTCTATGTCCTGAATGGTATTGCCTAGGTTTTCTTCTAGGGTCTTTATGGTTTTAGGTCTAACATTTAAGTCTTTAATCCATCTTGAATTAATTTTTGTGTAAGATGTAAGGGATCCAGTTTCAGCTTTCTACATATGGCTAGCCAGTTTTCCCAGCACCATTTATTTATTTATTTATTTATTTATTTATTTATTTATTTATTTTTGAGATGACGTCTCGCTCTGTCGCCCAGGCTGGAGTGCAGTGGCCAGATCTCAGCTCGCTGCAAGCTCTGTCCCCCGGGTTTATGCCATTCTCCTGCCTCAGCCTCCCGCGTAGCTGGGACTACAGGCGCCCGCCACCTCACCCGGCTAGTTTTTTGTATTTTTTTTAGTAGAGATGGGGTTTCTTCGCCCAGCACCATTTATTAAATAGGGAATCCTTTCCCCATTTCTTGTCAGGTTTGTCAAAGATCAGATAGCTGTAGATGTGTGGTATTATTTCCGAGGGCTCTGTTCTGTTCCATTGGTCTATATCTCTGTTTTGGTACCAGTACCATGATGTTTTGGTTACTGTAGCCTTGTAGTATAGTTTGAAGTCGGGTAGCGTAATGCCTCCAAACTTTGTTCTTTTTGCTTAGGATTGTCTTGGCAATGCGGGCTCTTTTTTGGTTCCATATGAACTTTAAAGTAGTTTTTTCCAATTCTGTGAAGAAAGTCATTGGTAGCTTAACAGGGATGGCATTGAATCTATAAGTTACCTTGGGCAGTATGGCCATTTTCATGATACTGGTTCTTCCTGTGCATGAGCATGGAATGTTCTTCTGTTTGTTTGTGTCCTCTTTTATTTCACTGAGCAGTGGTTTGTAGTTCTCCTTGAAGAGGTCCTTCACATCCCTTGTAAGTTAGATTCCTAGGTATTTTATTCCTTTGAAGCAATTGTGAATGGGAATTCACTCATGATTTGGCTCTCTGTTTGTCTGTCATTGGTGTATAAGCATGCTTGTGATTTTTGCACATTGATTTTGTATCCTGAGACTGCTGAAGCTGCTTATCAGCTTAAGGAGATTTTGGGCTGAGATGATGGGGTTTTCTAAATATACAATCATGTAATCTGCAAACAGGGACAATTTGACTTCCTCTTTTCCTAACTGAATACCCTTTATTTCTTCCTCTTGCCTGATTGCCCTGGCCAGAACTTCCAACACTATGTTGAATAGGAGTGGTGAGAGAGGACATCCTTGTCTTGTGCCAGTTTTCAAAGGGAGTGCTTCTAGTTTTTGCCCATTCAGTATGATATTGGCTGTGGGTTTGTCATAAATAGGTCTTATTATTTTGAGATATGTCCCATTAATACCTAATTTATTGAGAGTTTTTAGCATGAAGGGCTGTTGAATTTTGTCAGAGGCCTTTTCTGCATCTATTGAGACAATCATGTGGTCATGTGGTTTTTGTCTTTGGTTCCTTTTATATGATGGATTACGTGTATTGATTTGCATATTTTGAACCAGCCTTGCATCCCAGGGATGAAGCCCACTTGATCATGGTGGATAAGCTTTTTGATGTGCTGCTGGATTCGGTTTGCCAGTATTTTATTGAGGATTTTTGCATCGATGTTCATCAGGAATATTGGTCTAAAATTCTCTTTTTTTGTTGTGTCTCTGCCAGGCTTTAGTATCAGGATGATGTTGGCCTCATAAAATGACTTAGGGAGGATTTCCTCTTTTTCTATTGATTGGAATAGTTTCAGAAGGAATGGTACCAGCTCCTCCTTATACCTCTGGTAGAATTTGGCTGTGAATCTGTCTGGTCCTGGACTTTTTTTGGTTGGTAGGCTATTATTGCCTCAATTTCAGAGCCTGTTATTGGTCTATTCAGGGATTCAGCTTCTTCCTGGTTTAGTCTTGGGAGGGTGTATATGTCCAGGAATTTATCCATTTATTCTCGATTTTCTAGTTTATTTGCATAGAGGTGTTTATAGTATTCTCTGATGGCAGTTTGTATTTCTGTGGGATCGGTGGTGATATCCCCTCTATCAGTTTTTATTGCATCTATTTGATTCTTCTCTCTTTTCTTCTTTATTAATCTTGCTAGCAGTCTATCAATTTTGTTGATCTTTTCAAAAAACCAGCTCCTGGATTCATTGATCTTTTGAAGGGTTTTTTGTATCTCTATCTCCTTCAGTTCTGCTCTGATCTTCATCATTTCTTGCCTTCTGCTAGCTTTTGAATGTATTTGCTCTTGCTTCTTTAGTTGTTTTAATTGTGATGTTAGGGTGTCAATTTTAGATCTTTTCTGCTTTCTCTTGTGGGTATATCGTGCTATAAATTTCCCTCTACACACTGTTTTAAATGTGTCCCAGAGATTCTGGTATGTTGTGTCTTTGTTCTCATTGGTTTCAAAGAACGTCTTTATTTCTGCCTTCATTTCGTTATGTACCCAGTAGTCATTCAGGAGCAGGTTGTTCAGTTTCCATGTAGTTGAGTGGTTTTGAGTGAGTTTCTTAATCCTGCATTCTAGTTTGATTGCACTGTGGTCTGAGAGACAGTTTGTTATAATTTCTATTCTTTTCCATTTGCTGAGGAGTGCTTTACTTCCAACCATGTGGTCAATTTTGGAATAAGTGCGATGTGGTGCTAAGAGGAATGTATATTCTGTTGATTTGGGGTGGAGAGTTCTGTAGATGTCTATTGGGTCTGCTTGGTGCAGAGCTGAGTTCAACTCCTGAATATCCTTTTTAACTTTCTGTCTCGTTGATCTGTCTAATGTTGACAGTGGGGTGTTAAAGTCTCCCATTATTATTGTGTGGGAGTCTAAGTCTCTTTGTAGGTCTCTAAGGACTTGCTTTATGAATCTGGGTGCTCCTGTGTTGGGTGCATATATATTTAGGATAGTCAGCTCTTCTTATTGAATTTACCATTATGTAATGGCCTTCTTTGTCTCTTTTGATCTTTGTTGGTTTAAAGTCTGTTTTATCAGAGACTAGGATTGCAACCCCTGCCTTTTTTGTTTTCCATTTGCTTGGTAGATCTTCCTCCATCCCTTTATTTTGAGCCTATGTGTGTCTCTGCACGTGAGATGGGTCTCCTGAATATAGCACATTGATGGGTCTTGACTCTTTATCAATTTGCCAGTCTGTGTCTTTTAATTGGAGCATTTAGCCCATTTACATTTAAGGTTAATATTGTTATGTGTGAATTTGATCCTGTCATTATGATGTTAGTTGGTTATTTTGCTCGTTAGTTGATGCGGTTTCTTCCTAGCATCAATGGTCTTTACAGTTTGGCATGTTTTTCAGTGGCTGGTACTGGTTGTTCCTTTCCATGTTTAGTGCTTTCTTCAGGAGCTCTTATAGAGCAGGCCTGGTGCTGACAAAATCTTTCAGCATTTGCTTGTCTGTAATGGATTTTATTTCTCCTTCACTTACGAAGCTTAGTTTGGCTGGATATGAAATTCTGGGTTGAAAATTATTTTCTTTAAGAATGTCGAATATCGGCCCCCACTCTCTTCTGGCTTGTAGAGTTTCTGCCGAGAGATCCGCTGATAATCTGATGGGCTTCCCTTTGTGGGTAACCCGACCTTTCTCTCTGACTGCCCTTAACATTTTTTAGTTCATTTCAACTTTGGTGAATCTGACAATTATGTGTCTTGGAGTTTCTTTTCTCGAGGAGTATCTTTGTGCCGTTCTCTGTATTTCCTGAATTTGAATGTTGGCCTTCCTTGCTAGGTTGGGGAAGTTCTCCTAGATAATATCCTGCAGAATGTTTTCCAATTTGGTTGCATTCTCCCCATTACTTTCAGGTACACCAATCAGACGTAGATTTGATCTTTTCACATAGTCCCATATTTCTTAGAGGCTTTGTTCATTTCTTTTTACTCTTTTTTCTCTAAACTTCTTGCTTCATTTCATCATCAATCACTGATATCCTTTCTTCCACGTGATCGAATCGGCAAGTGAAGCTTGTGCATTCGTCACATAGTTCTCGTGCCATGGTTTTCAGCTCCATCAGGTCATTTAAGGACTTCTCTACACTAGTTATTCTAGTTAGCCATTTGTCTAATCTTTTTTCAAGGTTTTTAGCTTCTTTGCGATGGGTTCAAACTTCCTCCTTTAGCTTGGAGAAGTTTGATCTTCTGAAGCCTTCTTTCAACTCGTCAAAGTCATTCTCTATCCAGCTTTGTTCCGTTGCTGGCAAGGAGCTGTGTTCCTTTGGAGGGGGAGAGGCGCTCTGATTTTTAGAATTTTCAACTTTTCTGCTTTGTTTTTTTCCCCATCTTTGTGGTTTTATCTACCTTTGGTCTTTGATGATGGTGATATACAGATGGGATTTTGGTGTGGATGTCCTTTCTGTTTGTTAGTCTTTCTTCCAACAGTCAGGACCCTCAGCTGCAGATCTATTGGCGTTTGCTGGAGGTGCACTCCAGACCCTGTTTGCCTGGGTATCAGGCAGCGGAGGCTGCAGAACAGCAAGTATTGCTAAACAGCAGATGTTGCTGCCTGATCATTCCTCTGGAAGCTTCATCTCAGAGGGATACCCGGCTGTGGGGGGTGTCAGTCTGCCCCTACTGGGGGTTGCCTCCCAGTTAGGCTACTCGGGGTTCAGGGACCCACTTGAGGAGGCAGTCTGTCCGTTCTCAGATCTCAAACTCCGTGCTGGGAGAACCACTACTCTCTTCAAACCTGTCAGACAGGAACATTTAAGTCTGCAGAGGTTTCTGCAGCCTTTTGTTGAGCTATGCCCTACCACCAGAGGTGGAGTCTGCAGAAGCAGGCAGGCCTCCTTGAGCTGTGGTGGGCTCCACCCAGTTCGAGCTTCCTGGCCACTTTGTTTACCTACTCAAGCCTCAGCAATGGCGGGCACCCCTCCCCCATCCTTGCTGCCGCCTTGCAGTTCAGTCTCAGACTGCTGTGCTATCAATGAGCGAGGCTCCCTGGGTGTGGGACCCTCCAAGCCAGGTGCGGGATATCATCTGGCGTGCCATTTGCTAAGACCGTTGGAAAACCACAGTATTAGGGTGAGAATGACTCGATTTTCCAGGTGCCATCTGTCACAGCTTCCCTTGGGTAGGAAAGGGTGTTCCCTGACCCCTTGCGCTTCCCAAGTGAGGTGATGCCTCGCCCTGCTTCGGCTTACATTTGTTGGGCTGCACCCACTGACCTGCACCCACTGTCTGACAAGCCCTAGTGAGATGAACCCAGTACCTCAGTTGGAAATGCAGAAGTCACCTGTTTTCTGCGTTGCTGATGCTGAGAGCTGTAGACTGGAACTGTTCCTATTCGGCCATCTTGAAACTGCCCCTCTGGCAGTATTTTTTTTTTTTTTTTTTTTTTTTTTTTTGAGATGGAGTCTCGCTCTTTCACTGGGCTGGAGTGCAGTGCCCGGATCTCAGCTCACTGCAAGCTCCGCCTCCTGGGTTTATGCCATTCTCCTGCCTCAGCCTCCCGAGTAGCTGGCGCTACAGGCGCCCGCCACCTCGCCCAGCTAGTTTTTTGTATTTTTTAGTAGAGACGGGGTTTCACCGTGTTAGCCAGGATGGTCTTGATCTCTTGACCTCGTGATCCGCCTGTCTCGGCCTGCCAAAGTGCTGGTATTACAGGCTTGAGCCACCGCGCCTAGCTCTGGCAGTATTTTTAATGACAGTTTTACTAAGGTGTAATTCATATATCATAAAATTCATAAAGTATTCATTTCAGTGGTTTTTAAATATATTCACAGATAACTATCCCTGTGTGGAATTCCAGGACATTCCATCACCCTCAAAAAGAAACCCCATACCCACTAGCAGTACTCAATTCCCCCTCCTTACAGCCTCTGACAACCACTAATCTTTTCATCTCTATAGATTTGCCTATTCTGGACATTTCATATAAATGGAATGATATAATATGTGGTCCTTTGAGACTGTCTTCTTTCATTTTAGCATAATATTTTCAAGGCTTATGTGTGTTGTAGTTTGTGTCAGTACTGTATTCCTTTTTGTGGCCAAATAATATTCCAGTTGTATGGATATAGCACGTACTGCTTATCCATTTGTCAGTTGATGAGTATTTGGGTTGTTTCCACTTTGGGGCAATTAATAATGATGCTAATACATTTGTGTATATGTTTTTGTGTGAGCATATGTTTTCTTTTCTCTTGGTATATACCTAGGGTTGGAATTTTGCTGGATCGTATGATAATTCTATGTTAAACCATTTGGGGAACTGTCAGGTTGCTTTCCAAAGCAGCTGCACCATATTACATTCCCACCAGCAATGTATGAGTGTTGCAATTGCTCTACTTCTTCAACAACACTTAATATTGTCTGGCTTTTTTTATTATACACATCTCATTGGGTGTGAAGTGGTATCTTACTGTATCTTATGGATTTTATTTTCCTAATTACTAAGGACTTTGAGCATCTTCTCTTGAGCATACTTATTGGCCATTTGTATATCTCCTTTGGAGAAATGTCTATTCAAATCCTTTGACCATTTTTTAATTGGGTTATTTGTTTATATGTAAACACAAATCCCTTTTCAGATAAATGGTTTGTAAATATTTTCTCACATTCTTTGGTTGCCTTTTTGAGTTTTTAGTGATGTCCCTTGAAGCACAGAAGTTTTTAATTTTGATGAAGTCCAAATGATCTGTTCTTGTCTTTTGTCTATTGTGCTTTTAGTGTCATATCTAATAATTCATTGCCAAATCAAAGGTCATGAAGATGTTCCTCTTTCCTTCTTACAGTTTTATAGTTTTACTACTTACATTTCGGTTTATAGTCCATTTTGAGTTAAGTTTTGTTTATGGTCTGATGTAGAGATTCAACTTCATTCTTTGGCATGTGAATATTCAGTTGTCTCAGCACTGTTTGTTGAAAAGACTATTCTCTACTCATTGTCTTAGTACCCTTATTGAAAACCAACTGACCATTATAGTAGGGATTTATTCCTAGACTGTCAGTTCTATTCCATTGATGGAAGTGTCTGTTCTAATGTCAGTACCATACTGTCTTGAGCACTGTAGCTTTGAAGTAAGTTTTGAAAGTACCTTTGAAGTAAGTTTTGAAATTAGAAGGTATGAGTGCCTCAGCTTTCTTCTTTTTCAATATTGTTTTGAAAAACAAATTCATTTCTAAATGAATTTTGGGATCAGCTTTTCCATTTCAGAATAAAAAACCAGATGGAATTTGCGTAAGTCTTGTGTTGAATCTGTTGATCAGTTTGGAGAGTAATACTGTATTAGCAAGATTAAGTCTTCCATACTTCAACATGGGTTGTCCTCCCATTTATTTATGTATTCTTTAATTTTTTTCAGTTTTGTATTTTTATAGTTTTCAGTGTGCATGTTTTACGCGTCTTTTGTTAACTTCATTCCTGTGTTTTCTTATTTTTGCTGTTATAAATGATTTTTTTTCTTAATTTCTTTTCGAAATAGTTATTGGTAGTGTGTACAAATAATTGATTTACACACACATATAGATCTTGTATCCTGAACCTTGCTGAACTAGCTTATTAGTTCTAATAGAACTAAATTATGTGTGTGTATGCCTGGGTTTCTTAGGGTTTTTTACATGCAAGATAACATTAACTGTATAGAGAGATTACATCATTTGCAAATAGAAATTTGCTTTGTCCTTTCCTATCTGGATACTTTGTATTTCTTTTCATTTTCTAATTTTCCTTGCAAAAAATGTAGAATATAATGTTGAATAGAAGTGAGAAGGAATGGCTGGACATGGTGGCCCATTCCTGTAATCCCAGCACTTTGGGAGCCTGAGGTGGGTGGCTCAGTTGAGGACAGGAGTTTGAGACCAGCCTGGCCATCATTATGAAACCCTGACTCTACTAAAAAATACAAAAATTAGCCAGGCATGGTGGCGCACACCTGTAATCCCAGCTACTTGGGAGGCTGAGACAGGAGGATCCCTTGAACTGGCGGGGTGGAGGTTGCAGTGAACCGAAACGCACCCCTGTACTCCAACCTGGGTGATAAGCAAGATCTTGTATCAAAAAAAAAAAAAAAAAAAAAAAGAGAAAAAGAAAAGTGAGAAGGGACATTGTTGTCCTCTTTGTGATCACAGAGGGAATGCATTCAGCTGTTTACCATTAAGTATGATGTTAGATGTAGGTTTTCACAGAGTCTTTATCGGGTTGATGATATTTGCTTCTATTTTTAGTTTGTTGAATTATGTCAAATGCGTTTTTGAATCTATTAAGATGATTGTGCAGTTGTTCTTTATTCTATTGATTGATTTTTTTGTATTACATAAAATACAAAACCTTGTATTCCTAAGATAATTTCCATTTGGCTGTAGTATATGCTGCATTTTATTTGTTGCTGAACCCACTTTGTTAGTATTTTGTTGAGAATTTTGTGTCTATATTCATGAGGATACTGGTCTGTAGTGTTCTTCTGATGTCTTTGTCTAGTTTAGGTAATATTGGTCTCATAAAGTGGGTTTGGAATTGTTCCCTTCCATTTTTTGGAAGAGTTAGTGAAGGATTGGTATTAATTCTTCTTGAAATGTTTGGTATAATTCACATGAAGCCATTTGAACCCAGGCTTTTCTTTGTGGGAAGTTTACTTGTTATGGATCTATCCAGATTTCCTGTTACACTGAGTCAGTTTTGGTAGTTAATGCCTTTCTAAGAATTTATCCAGTTCATCTAAGTTCACATACCATTGTTCATAGTGTTCCTTGATAATCCTCTTATTTCTTTAAGGTCAGTAGGAATGTCTTCTTTTTCATTCTGATTTTAGTAATCTGTGTCTTCTCTCTTTTTTTCTTAGTCCCTCTAGCTAATGGTTTGCCATTTTTTAATCTTCCCAAATAACCAACTTTTGCCTTCCTCTGCTGTTTTTCTGTTCTCTATTTTATCTCCATTCTAATATTTATTTCCTTCTTTCTTCTTTCTAAAAAATTTAGTTCACTCTTCCTTCTCTAGAGCCTTAAGTTATAACTTAAGGTTATTGATTTCTTCTTTTTAAATTGTAGACATTTTATAGCTATAAATTTCCCTCTGAGCACTGCTTTCACTTTGTCCAGCTACTACTGTTGAATTATCTCTTTGCCCCTTCGATTTTATACATTTTTGCTTCCTATATTATGGGACTGTTTTGTTAGGTGGGTGTATGTTTAAATTTGTTATGTTTTACTGATACACTTATTTCAATTATTATACTTTTCAACTCCAAAATTTCCGTTTAGTGAAATATCATTCACACAATGTCTTTTAAATCTTTATACATGGTTTTATTTAGGCGTTTGAACATACTTGTAATAGCAGCCTTAATGTCTTTGTTTAATAAATGCAACATCTTGACTTCCTTGGAGGTAGTTTCCATTGATGCTTTATTTTTTACTGTGTGTGGGCCATGCTTTCATGTTTCTTTGTGTGTTTTAATAATTTTTTGTTGAAAACCAGTTAGTTATTTTAAATAATATAATGTGGCAACTCTGGAAATCAGATTCTGCCCTCTCTAGGGTTTGTTGTTGCAGTTGTTGGTGGCACTGTTGCTATTTTTGTTTAGAAACTTTCCTGGACCAATCTGTAAAGTCTGTATTCTTTATCATGTATAGCCACTAAAATATCTGCTTGGTTAACATGGTGATTAGTTAATGATTAGACAGATTTCTTTATGTCTTAAACCAGTAAGTCTTCAGCAACTGCCAGAGGGATCTTTGTATGTGTTGGGCATACATTTTCCTCTTAGGCAGGCAGGTTACAACTCCGCCTTAGTCACTTCTTGCTTGTACAGAGCCTCAAGGTAAACCATAGATGAGAGATGAGGGCCTTTTCAGATTTTTCCTGGGGCTGAGTTCTTGGTGGAAAAAGAAAACAAAACCCAGTACATTGGTTACAGTTTGAATTACACACATGTCAAGTGATTAACAATAAAGTTTATGAACTCATCATCTCCTACATTTGCCATGTTTTTTTATTAGCAGTATTATCTAAAACATGCTTCAAAAACCTAAAGGTTGAAAACGCCAAAGGGATATGTATACATAAGACATGTATGACAAGCATACATATCTAAGTGGTAGAAAAACACCCAGAGGAAATCTTTCTTCTGATCTAGAACAGACCTTAGCCAGATATGATCTAAGTTGACTTCTTTGCCTGAGTAGTCAGCTACTCAGGGCTCTTAGTAAACTAATGATAACTTGTGATCAGAATGATAACAAGGTTACAAGCTGGAATTCTCAATACAGACTGCTTGGATTTGAATCTAGACTTTTCTGCTTCTTTGACCTTGGGCAAGACACCTAACATCTCTGTGCCTCACTCTCCTTATTTGTAAATAGCACCTTCCTTATTGTGATGATTCATTCAATACATTATAAGCCCCTAGAGCAGTCTCTGATACTTGATAAGCATTATACTCACAGAAGTGGGAAGAGTAGTTTGAATCCCTTAAACCTATTGCCCTCTTAACCAGTTAACCCATGAACAATCACATTTCATCTGTAACCCTTCTCTCACTAATTATTTTGATACAAATACAAAGCATTATTTAATCTATTATATATCTCTGATTGACAATTTTTAAAACTGTTAGTGTTATATAATATTACTATTATTATAGCTAAAAAATGAACACTGAACCTTTGTTTCATCAAATACTCGTTTGGTATTTGTCTCCCCAGTTGATTCATATGGTGTAATTGTGGTTAATGCCGAGACCAGTTCAGTTGGGGAGACCCTAACCCAGTGGCGCTAGAGGAATTAAAGACACACACACAGAAATATAGAGATGTGAAGTGGGAAATCAAGGGTTTCACGGCCTTCAGAGCTGAGAGCCCCAGAGATTTACCCACATATTTATTAACAGCAAACCAGTCATTAGCATTGTTTCTATAGATATTAAATTAACTAAAAGTATCCCTTATGGGAAACAAAGGGATGGGCCGAATTAAAGGAATAGGTTGGGCAAGTTAACTGCAGCAGGAACATGTCCTTAAGGCACAGATTGCTCATGCTATTGTTTGTGGCTTAAGAATGCCTTTAAGTGGTTTTCCACCCTGGGCGGGCCAGGTGTTCCTTGCCCTCATTCCAGTAAACCCACAACCTCCCAGCGTGGGCATTAGGGCCATTATGAACATGTTACAGTGCTGCAGAGATTTTGTTTATGGCCAGTTTTGTGGCCAGTTTATGGCCAGAATTTGGGGGGGGGGGGCTTGCTCCCAACATGTCCCCCTTCTTTGATTTGCAAAGAGATACAAGCAAAGGTGGCTTTGTCTCAGTGAGCTACTTCTTGCAGGAGTCGGGATCCACATCTGCCGACTATACAAAGACAACACAGGTTAAAAAAACAATCATCATTGAAATTACAGAGCTTCCAAGTGTTTTTATCCATTTTAATGGGTTACTAGCTGCTAATTTGTCTGCAGCTCCTTTAAGCACTCCAGGTCCTGGCATTAAGGTCAGGTGTGCCTGGGATGCTTTAAATATTTGTTCTTTTAATTTTGCTGTATCCAAAAACAAGTTTGTAGAGTGTCCTTCTAGATGCTTTTTTATTCTTTCCCAAATTTTGATCTTATTAAGAGCATTTAATAGTTTCCACAAATCCTTATGTTTAGCTCCTACAATGGGCCATATCATTTGAGGTTGAGGTGCCACTATACCATCATGATTCCAGATCATAGGAACTCTTGCCATACTTCTTATCATTTCTACCATCTGACCATTTTGTTCAGATCATCTGAACATAGTTTGGCCGTGGCACGCAGACTGAGAGGTGCAGTTCAAGCTAAACATCCCCTTAGGGGACCAATTAATAATTCCATAGGAATCATTGTGCAGCACCTCTGCCTGTTCTGCAATGCAATCTTCCTAAACAAGTACGTTCATTTTTTCTAACTGGGTCCAATCCTGTTTACAAATAGGTTTTTGAGGGTGGTATGCCTCAATTATAGGAGCAGATTTGTTATGGTGAATACTGAGATCAGAAAGCATGTGTAACTGTGTCATAGAGTGATTGCATCCAGGCATTATTGCCAGCCAAGATTGATAAATATGCCCAATAAGTATAATTGTTCTCTGTGTCAGCCCTTATTGAAGGAATACTCATGGCAGTGGTGATAACCACTATCATAGCTATCATTAAATTATTCATTGTGACTGGTTGTCCCGCTTTCCTCAGGTTTTCTTCCACCATCTGTGACAGCTTCTTCATCTGTCCCCAGGTGGGTGGCTGTGTTTGACAGGTGACATGACAGTTGGGGTCCTCCTCAGGATCAGCCTCAACATGGCTACAACCAAGGGGGTCCTCAGGGTCCTCCCAGAGTCTCTTCCTTGGCATCTGGCTCATAATAAGGTGTCAGGTGTCTTGATGGTATCCACATCAGCTGTTGATTTTGGCCTGGAGAAACACAAGCATAACTTCTACCCCAAGTTATTATTTTACCTATTTCCCAACTTTTTGTTATTGGATCTCGCCACCAAATCAGTTGTTCTGTTTCTGTCTTTGCAGGTGGTTTCTGTAGATGCTGTTCATCTGCTGATAACATCTGGCCTTTGGGCAGGCTCAAAAAAATTAAAGTTAATAATGCTAGATTCAGTTGCATCTGTGGGGTTCCATATATTCTGTCTCCCGCTTTCTGCTGTTGCAGCTGCTGTTTTAGGGAGAGATTCATTCTTTCCAGTATGGCTTGTCCTTGAGAATTGTATGGGATACCAGTAATGTGTTTAATATTCCACATAGAGAAAAATGTAGCTAGAGCTTGGCTAGTATAGCCTAGGGCATTATCTGTTTTAATAGAAGCTGGAATGCCCATCACCTCAAAACACTGCAAAAGGTGAAGTTTAACACAGGCAGAAGACTCTCCTGATCGGCATGTAGCCCAGACAAAGTAAGAAAAATTGTCCACACATACATGTACATAAGCTAGTCTCCCAAACGAGGGAACATGTGTGACATCCATTTGCCAAAGAGAGTTAGGTTCCAGTCCTTGAGGATTAACTCCTCCTATAAAAGATGAGGAATGTACCATTTGGCAAGTTGGGCATCGCTGGATAATAGCTTTAGCTTCTTTCCAGGTAATGCTGTATCTGCATTTGAGACTAGAGGCATTTACACGGGTTAAATTGTGAAAGTGTCTAGAATTAGATATTGCATTAGCAACTAGGCGGTCAGCCATTTGATTCCCTTCAATCAAAGGTCCTGGAAGAGGTGTATGAGCCCTGATGTGAGCGATGTAACAAGGGTGCATTCTACTCCTAACTGCTGTTTGTAATTGGGTAAATAAAGTCATCAGTTTTTCATCTGTATGAAATCGTAACTGAGCATTTTCAGTTAACTGTGGGGAATGAACCACGTATGAAGAATCAGAAATCACATTAATAGGCATATCAAAAGCAGTCAATACCTCAATTACAGCTACAAGCTCCACTTTTTGACCTGAAGTATAGGGCATCTGGAAAACTTTACTTTTTGAGCCAAAATAAGAAGCTTTACCATTACTAGACCCATCTGCAAAACAATGAAAATGCTTAGCAGGCTGCAGGTTGTTTACTTCAGGAATTGTAAATGCAAACCATTTACAGTCTTGCTCAACTAAAGGGATAGAAAAGAAACAGTCTTTTAAATCTGTGACTATTAAAGGCCAACTTTTTGGAATTATAGCAGGAGAAGGCAGTCCTGGCTGTAATGCTCCCATAGGTTGTATAACTGAATTGATGGCTCTTAAATCAGTTAACATTCTCCATT
Organism: Chlorocebus sabaeus; assembly: GCF_047675955.1. Classification (NCBI taxonomy): domain Eukaryota; kingdom Metazoa; phylum Chordata; class Mammalia; order Primates; family Cercopithecidae; genus Chlorocebus; species Chlorocebus sabaeus. The sequence goes on along the minus strand of NC_132919.1, from coordinate 15,755,950 downwards.
TACCTGATTTTTTTCTTAATTATGAAAACTGGAGAATTCCAAAGGAAAAATGTTGGAGCTATGTGCCCGTTTTCTAATTGTTCAGTAACTTATTTCTCTAAAGCCTCCAGTTTCTCTTTACTTAGCGGCCATTGTTCTATCCAAATTGGCTTATCTGTTAACCATTTTAAAGGTATAGGTTCTGGAGGCTTAACAATGGCTGCCATCAAAAATGATATCCTAATGTTTGGCAGTAACTTTTTAAACCTTGCAATTTTTTTTTCTAGTCCCGTACCAGGGATATACCCCATTTCATGCATCATATGTTGATTTTGGGGACTATATAATTGTTCTGGAATTAGAACTTGTGCTCCCCATTGGTGTAATAAATCTCTTCCCCATAAATTTATAGGTACAGAAGTTATAATTGGTTGAATAGTCCCAGGTTGTCCATCAGTCCCTTCACAATGCAAAATATAATTACTTTGATATACTTCGGTGGCTGTACCAGCTCCAACTATGTTAGATTGAGCAGGTTGAATTGGCCATGTGGATGGCCAGTGCTGTAGAGAAATGATTGAAATGTCCACTCCTGTATCTACCAAACCTTTAAATTTCTTTCCCTGAATAGTTCTTTTACAGGTAGGGGGTTTATCAGTAATTTGATTTACCCAATGAGCTGCTTTGCCTTGTTTATTTGTGCTTCCAAATCCTCCTGTTTGTTTAATTTTACTTTTTCTCATTCTCACATATGGCACAATCAGGAGCTGTGCTATACGCTCTCCTGGCTCTGCTTTCCAGGGAACAGAAGTAGCTATAACGATTTGAATTTCCCCATTGTAATCTGAATCAATGACTCCTGTATGTATTTGTACCCCTTTTAAACTTAAACTGGACCTTCCTAAAAGTAATCCTCTTGTCCCCCCAGCAAGGGTCCACAGACTCCTGTTGGGACCTTTTGCGGGGGTTCCCCAGGCAGAAGGCTTACAGCTTTTGTGCAGCGTAAATCTACTGTGGCACCACCAGCTGTGGCGGAGGACAGACATTGTACAAGGGTGAGGGAATGACCTGAGCTGGAAATGCCCCGGTTTAGAAGGGGGCCCAGGACAGACCCCCTCATGGCATTTCCCAAAATCGGGTTTCCTTCTTTATCAAACTTAGAGTGACATTGATTAGCCCAATGTTTTCCTTTTTCACATTTTGGACATATTTCAGGATCAGCAGTTTTCTTTTTTCCCCTATCTGGCAGCCTGACTTGCTGAGTTTTTCTACGTTCTTTTTTAGTATGACCATGCTTCCCACAGTTAAAACAAGCTCCAGGAAATGGAGTATTTCCTTTATCCACTCTCGGTCCTGCCATTGCCTGTGCGAACCAGGTAGCTTTATGCAGATTACCTCCGATACCATCACAGTCCTTGATATAATCAATTACATGTGCTTTCCCTCTGATAGGTTGCAGAGCAGCCTGGCAATCGGGATTAGCATTGTCAAAAGCTAGTAACTGCAACACTATATCCTGAGCAGCCAAATCTGCAATCATCTTTTTAAGAGACTCCTGTAACTGAGCTGTGAAATCAATGTATAGTTCTCTTGGTCCCTGTTTTATAGCACTAAAGGAAGGGTATTGTTCTCCAACTGAAGTGATTTTTTCCCAAGCTCGAATGCACACTCTGCTAAGCTGTTCTATGGCATCATCCTGCATGACCACTTGTGCATCTCAGCCAGCCCAGCCGCCAACCCCCAAAAGTTGGTCTGCAGTTATATTAATTTGAGGTTGGGCCTGGGCATTGTGAGCGGGCTGAATGTAAGCTTCATTTGCGTACCAAGTTTTACATTTTAAGAACTGAGCAGGAGTTAGACAAGCTCGAGTAAGAGCGTCCCAGTCAGTAGGTATCATCTGACTGGAAACAGCAACATTCTTTAACAGTCCCAATACAAAAGGAGAACCTGGTCCATATTGATTTATAGCTTATTTAAATCCTTTGAGTAATTTAAAAGGGAGAGGCACAAATGTAACTGTAATATTTCCCTGTTGATCTGGGGGGTGTATTCGAACAGGGAATTGCCAAGCCTCTAAATCACCCTCTCGTCTAGCTTGCTGAATTCCTGCCTGAATAGAACTAAGAGCAGTTGCTCAAGGTGCTGCTCAAACAGTCACTGGGGCAACTGCTTTTCACCCAGTGTCCTCCAGAAAAGAAAGATCTGGAGGGTCTTTTTCTTCAAAATAATATTGAAGGGATGCAGAAGGGTAGGGATGAACCTCTCCCTCCTTTGCCGCTTTAGCTTTAACTGCAAATAAACATGCTCTGTACCCTATTCTGTTACTTCGGCATACTCTCCTTCCTCCTCCTCATCAGTGTGAAAAAGTTCCCAGGTGAAACGAACCAGACCCCACACTTGTCCCATTGTTACCCTGACGCTTCTGAGCTCCCCTTCTTACTCACCACGGGGATTGCTTTAAGAGTACTCGGGTGTCCTCCAGCTTAGTTTTTCCATTCCAACCATCGCTCCAGCGACCCTTCGACCGGGATTCGAGCCCCCACGAATGGACACCACTTGCCGAGACCAGCTCGGTCAGGGAGACCCTAACCCAGCAGTGCTGGAGGGTTTAAAGACACACACACAGAAATATAGAGGTGTGAAGTGGGAAATCAGGGGTCTCACAGCCTTCAGAGCTGAGACCCCCGAACAGAGATTTACCCACATATTTATTAACAGCAAACCAGTCGTTAGCGTTGTTTCTATAGATATTAAATTAACTAAAAGTATCCCTTATGGGAAACGAAGGGATGGTCTGAATTAAAGGAATAGATTGGGTTAGTTAACTGCAGCAGGAGTTTGTCGTGAAGGCACAGATCGCTCATGCTGTTGTTTGTGGCTTAAGAACACCTTTAAGCAGTTTTCCACCCTGGGCAGGCCAGGTGTTCCTTGCCCTCATTCCAGTAAACCCACAACCTTCCAGCGCGGGCGTTAGGGCCATTCTGAACATGTTACAGTGCTGCAGAGATTTTGTTTATGGCCAGTTTTGTGGCCAGTTTATGGCCAGATTTTGGGGGACTTGCTCCCAGCAGGTTAATATGCCTCTTAGGTCACTTTTAATGCAGAAGTTTCCCCCTCTTTCTTTTACCGCTTTGTAACTGTTTATTAAGGAAACCAGGTTATTGGTGCTTTAGAGCTATGTTGTCTAATACAGAAGCCACTAGCCACATGTGACAGTGGACCACCTGAAACATGACTAGTGCGAATCGAGATGGTCTGTCAAATTAAAACACACACCAGATTTCAAAGACAGTATGATAAGATAACGTAAACTGTCTCATTAAGAGTTTTTATATTGATGCATTTTGAAATAACATTTTATATATTTGGATTAAATAAAACATTATTAAAACTAATTTTACTTATTTCTTTTTGTTTTTAATGTGGCTACTAGAAACTATAAAATCACCTATATGGCTTGCTTTATATTTTTATTGGACAGGATTAATTTAGAATTTCACAAGATACGGATTTTACTGATTACATCCCCATGGAATTATTTAACATGCCCCTCTGCCCCTATCTGTATTGCCTTTAAATTGGTAGTTAGATCCTTGATCAGATTCAGAGTTTGATTTTTTTTTTTTTTTTTTTTTTTTTAAACAGGGTCTCACTTTGTTGACTTCCTGGGCTCAAGGGATCCTCCCACATAAGCCTCCCAAGTAGTCGGGACCACAGGCACGCACCACCACGTCCAGCTAATTTATTCTATTTTATTTTTTGTAGAGATGGGGTCTTCCTATGTTGCCTAGACTGGTCTTGAACTCCTGGGCTCAAATGACCCTCCTGTCTTGGCCTCACAAAGTGCTGGGATTACAGACATGAGTTACTGCACCCGGCAGAGAGTTTGATTTTTTAAAATATTTTCAGCAATGTCATTTCATATTGCTGGTATATACCACCAGAAGATGTACACCATCAAACTGAGGCCTTTCTTTTATGTTAGCAGCTGCTGATAGTTCTTTAATTCATTAGAAGTTGCAAATTGTGATGTTCTAATTCTTTTGTTCCTTCTTCATTTATTAGCTAAAGTACTTCCATAAAGAGAAACCTTCCCTCATCAACTACTTAATTATGTTTGATTATAATACAAACTATGTATACTTTGCATAGGTAAGAAAGGATGAAAGTTTGATTCCTTCTCTTTACTTACCAGTTTCCAGGTATTCTCCAAAAATGATAGATGAGATTTTTAAAGTAATGTATCATGAATATAACTGTATTAGATATTTTTGAAATCCATTGCAATTATTATCCTTATTGATGCGCAAATTGTCACATCATTCGCCAGTGGAAGCCTCTTCAAGTGTTTCCTGTGTCTTAGATATGACCCTAGTAGTTTTTGATAGCTTCCTTGCTTTTTGATGTTTCAGGGTGTTCTAGGCCCTGGTTCCTTTTAGGAAGAAGTAATATTTAGAGCCTACAGTCTGGTTTGCATAGTGCCACCTTATTAGTTATGGTTTCTGGGCCTTTTCAGTGGCTGAAGCTAGGAAATATTTTTTTCCCCTTAAAATGCTTCATGAATCTCTAGTGATACTTCCTATTCAAATTCAGAACTATGGAGTTTTTAACCTAATCTTATCAATATTACATTTCTGTCTTCTTTCTCCCATGCCAAATGTATTAGTTCTCAATGACATCAGTATGCTGATTTGCTTTATCCAGCACTATACACACAACAGTTACATAATAGCATGTCTGTCACTGTAATTAATATGATTATTTACTGAAAATATTTTGGTTTTGTTTTTATTTTGCAGTTACTTTTCTCAGGGTGTATCTTGTGAGGTATATACAGAAAAATTACTCTTGTAAATCACTCAACATAGTTCCTCTCTAATGAATGAGTATGCTACCACCTGGTTTCATGTTACTCTTAATTTTTAGGGATTTTTAAAAATTTTTATTTCATTTATAATATAAAGTAATTTAAATGGTCCAAAAGTCAAATCTACAAAACAAATAGCCAAAGGAGTCTAGCCTTCATTCCAGTACTCTCTACTCCCTCTTTTCTCCAGTAGGTAACCATTAAAAATGTTTATGGCCTAGTCTTCCATTTTTTAATATGTGTACATATCCTGACCAAAGAACTTCCCCAAAGTTCCTTGATTTTTTATTTTTCTTTTTCAAAGAGAAAGCATATAGTATTCTATATCCATAATACAAATGATAAAATATATCTTTTAGTAAGTCATAGTCTATAGATTAGAACTGAAAGAAAATTGATATTTTACATAAGCCAGGGTTTTAAGGAAGAAAGATGATTTGGGTAGAAACTGCTCGCTGTTATCAAATATTTTAAATACTTTCTAGGGAAGGAGGAAACCATGCTGTTTGACTCCAGATAATATAGTGGAGCCAATATTTATAATTTATTATAAATCTTGAAGCCAGACTTGGTCTGAAAAGAAATTCTGCTATCAGATGAAACTCTGAAGATTATATAGGCAGCATATTATGGCTTCAAGTTCTTGTCACTGGAGAGATTTATATATCCTATAAGGGATGAACTGGTTGACCTACATAATCATTTGGTGATTCTGGTTTCTGGGGCTCTTCCCCAGTTTGTTATGTATAATTCTGCCTAACAAGTCTAATTGTATAGTCTCTAAATGATCACAGTGTAATTGTTTTAGGAATCAGTGACATTTAAGGATGTGGCTATAGACTTCACATTGGAGGAGTGGAGATTGATGGACCCTACACAGAGGAACCTGCACAAGGATGTGATGCTAGAGAATTACAGGAATCTGGTCTCCCTGGGTAAGGATAACTTCTCTTCTGTGTTGATTGATCTGCCCATTTGATCAGGTTTGCCAAAGATAAAAGGCCTCTAAAGTATTTAACTGAAGTACTTGATCTTAGGGGCACATTGTTGGGTTATGCTATTCCTCACTTTTACATGATCTGCCCATTGTAGAGTAAGAAACATACTTCTCTGGAATCTTGGAGATTGTTGACAACCCCACAGATTTTGGACCGAAGTATTTTCTAGTCACTTCCTTAAATGGAAGTTATCAGTACCTCTAGAAGAAAGAAACAAATGTATTCAATTTCTTTCTAAACCCGCTAGATTATTCCCATAATCTGTTAGCCCACCAAACCAGAATCATAGTGTTGAGCTCCTTTGGGATGTCTTTGTAATTGTCTAAAACATCACTATACAATATGGCAGGTACTAGTCACTTGTGCCTTTTTTTTTTTTTTTTTTTTTTTTTTTTTTTGTGAGACGGAGTCTCGCTCAGTTGCCCAGGCTGGAGTACATTGGCGTGATCTCGGCTTACTGCAAGCTCTGCCTCCTGGGTTCACGCCATTCTCCTGCCTCAGCCTCCCAAGTAGCTGGGACTACAGGCGCCCGCCGCCACGCCTGGCTGATTTTTTGCATTTTTAGTAGAGATGGGATTTCACCGTGTTAGCCAGGATGGTCTTGATCTCCTGACCTCGTGATCCGCCCGCCTCGGCCTCCCAAAGTGCTGGGATTGCAGGCATGAGCCACTGCGCCCAGCCTCACTTATGCCTTTTGAGCACTTGAAATTTGGCTAGTCCATCTGAAGAACTGAATTTTAGATTTTACTTAATTTTATTTAATTTAAATTCAAATTTAAATAGCCATATGTGACAACTGGCAACTGTATTGGACAGTGCGGCTCCAGAACCTCCTGTAATGGTCATTCTGCATGGAAGATTAAGAACTGAGACTGAATTTGGCAGGAGTTCTTGCTCATGGCTCCAATCAAATCCTGTTTATTTTTCTCTGGACAGGGCTTGCAGTTTCCAAACCGGACATGATATCTCATTTGGAGAATGGGAAAGGACCATGGGTGACAATGAGAGAAATTTCAAGAATTCCCTATCCTGGTGAGTTAAACAGAACCAAGAAGATGGGATTTATTTGAAGTAACAGACTATAGGGGGATGTTCAACACAACATCTGAAAAAATTTTAAAGATATATTTGTTCAAAGCTGTCTCAGAGGAAGAGATCCCCCATCTCACTGCCTGTCTCTCTCACCCCCATCTTCTCTTATCCTCTCTCTCTGTCCTCCACTTTTGGGAACCATCTCATCCTATTGTGCTTTCCTGGGGACATGCTTTTCATAATTATTATTTTGTTCTTCATTCAAACATACACAAAATATCCCTTTCAGGTCTATCTTCTCCAGTTAACTTTATGTTTCTCATTTGTTTCACCATTATCTGACAGTTCTTCCTTCATTTACCTGAAAATGCTTTCATAAGGGTCCCCACTGATTTCTCTTAAGGCAAACTTATTTACTCATTATTTAGTTTTCTTCACCTGCAAGGCTGCAGAAACTTTGGAGGAACCCACCACCTGTCCTCCAGTACCTCCAATACTATACAATCAAAATATAGTATTGATGTATTTAATCAATATTATACATCTATATGCTGTGAACTGGCTTAGGTACAAGGGCTACAGCACCTAATAAAATGGACCAGGTCCCTGCCTTCATGAAGATTAAATTTTGAGAAACAGAAATTTGGCAAATAAATAAAAACAAACTAAATGGTGGTTGCCATACCTCCCAGCTATGAGATAAATTGGAGGATAGGAAAGAGTAACTGGGGTGGGATGAGGACACCTTCAAACAGGGTGGTCAGGGGAGCTTCTGAAGAGGTGACATTTGAGCTGAGACCTGAAGGGTCAGAAGAAGAAGCCAGGGAGGGGAAGAGGAAAAAGGAAGTATTCCAGGCTAAGGGAACAACAATGCAAAGGATCTGATACAGCAAAGAAGGCCATGTATTCTGGAAATCAAAAGGAAGCTGCTGTGACTAAAGTGAGCAAACTGGTACAGAATAAGATTAGAGATGTAGGAGCCTGCCTGTGCAGGGCTTTGTAGATGATCCAAGTGAGTTCCAAAGCATGGAGAGATTTTACTGCAGGGTTTTTAGAAAATAACCCTGTTTATAGAGATTAAACTTGAGGCATAAAGCAGGCAGTAAGTTAAAAGGTTGTTACAATAGTCTATCCAGGAGATGAGAGGAACTTTGATTAGGGTGGTGGTAGTGGAGATGGAAAGAAATAAATAGATTCTGATTCATTTTATTATGATGCCATGAACAACCCACACATGCATTACATATTTTTATATATCAGTTATTATTTATGCTTAAAAGATTGAGTGAAAAGTAGACATTAGAGATAGTTTTAAATAACTTTTTAGAGAGGGACTTTTTTTTCCCCTGTGAAGAGGGAAAGAGAAATGGAGCAGTGGCTAAAGGAAAGAATGGAGTCAAGAAAAAACACTTGTTTTATTTTTGAGATGGGAGCTGCTATGACATGTTTGAGTGCTGATAGGATCGCCTTAATGGAGAGAGCGACATTGATGTTGCAAGACAAAGATGAAGGACTAAAGTGTTTGACAGGGTTAAAGGAGATAAAATCTAGAATGGAAAGGGGGATTTACCTTTAATTGGTGGAGAGGTCACCTCCTGTGTTGTAATACTGAGAAAGGTGGAGAAGATGGGTGTACCTGCAGGTCAGTTGAGGGCAGGAAAATTGAGGCCGCTATTATGATAGCTGCCATATTTTCTAAAATGTGAGGCAAGATCATCAGCTTATGGTGAGGGAAGAAAAAGTTGTGAGAGAGGGAAAGTTATTTTTTATGGTAGTGGAATTCACCAGGGAAGCCATCTTGGCCTGAAGCTTTTATTGGGATTTAATTATAGCTTGTATACCTTCAGTACTTAGGACTTTTCATATTTCCTATTTCTTTTTGTTTTAGTTTAGCAAATTATGTTTAGGGATTGTTCTGTTTAATTTTTAAATTTATTGGCATACTATCCTCTGCTTATCATTTAAATGTTTATACGGATCTGAAGTGATGTGCCACTTCTTATTCCTGATACTGGTTTTTTGTGTTTTCTTTATTTTATCTTACTCAGTCTTGCTAGAGTTTATCAATCTTGACTTTTTTTTTCTTTGAGACAGGGTCTCATTCTGTCACCCAGGCTGGAATGCAGTGGCATGATCATAGCTCACTGCAGCCTCGAACTCCTGGGCTCAAGTGATCCTCCTGCTTCATCCTCCTACATAGCTGGGATTAGAGGCACACACCACCACCTAAGATTTTTATGTTTTGTAGAGGGGTCTCACTATGTTGACCAAGATGTTCTCGAACTCCTGGGCTCAAGCTATCCTCCCACCTCAGCCTCCCAAATTGCTGGGATTTCAGATATGAGCCACCATGCATGACATTACTTGGCTTTTAAAAACATTACTGTTTTTAGTCCTTTTTCTTGTATGTTTGAGTTTTATTACTTTCTGTTCTTTATTATTTTATTACATTCTCAGAGCTTAATTTGTGGATCTTTTCTAACCTCTTGAATTAGATACTTATATCATTGATTTTCAGCTGTTCTAATTGTTTAGGGCTATCAGAACTATATCACACTTTTTTATGTAGCATCTTCATAATTTTTGAGTGGAAAATATTTTATATTTCTATTGTGATATCTTTTATCCTTCAGTTATTTTTAAATGTTTTTCTTAATTTTGTGCCATTTGGAAATTTTCTAGCAATCTTATTAACTTTAATTCTATTATGGTCAGACAAGATGCTCTGAATTATGTCAGTCTTTGCAGAATTTTGTAAGCATTTTGTGCTGTTGAAAAAAATTTATAGCCTATACGTATTAAGTATAATTTCTAGATGTGTCAGGAGATTAAGTTTGTTAGTTACGTTGTTAAAATCTGTGTACTTACAGCTTATTCTATCAGTTGAGAAAGATTTTTTAAAGTCTGCTAGTGAGACTATACACTTGTTTCCTATTTCGTTCATTTAATTTTTTTTTCTGTATTTGAAGCTGTGTTATTATGTAAATACAAAGTTATGATTGTTATCTTTATGGTAAATTGGCTTTTGTCATTATGAAGTATTTCATTTCTTAATGGTTTTTGCCTTAAAGTCTGTTTTGTCTGATGTTAATATTACTACAGCATCTTTCTTTTGGTTGTTGTTTGTATGGTATATGTTTTTTCATCTGCTCACTTTCACCTTCTGTGTATTCTTGTACTTTTTGTCTTTATTTTATAAGTAGTATGTTGTTAATTTTTTTTTTTTTTTTTTTTTTTTTGAGACTCAGTTTCGCTCTTATCGCCCAGGCTGGAGTGCAATGGCGCAATCTTGGCTCACCGCAAACTCTGCCTCCTGGGTTCAAGTGATTCTCCTGCCTCAGCCTCCCAAGTAGCTGGGATTACAGGCATCTGCCACCATGTCCAGCTAATTTTTGTATTTTTAGTAGAGATGGGGTTTTACCATGTTGGCCAGGTGGTCTCGATCTCTTGACCTCAAGTGATCCACCCGCCTTGGCCTCCCAAAGTACTGGGATTACAGGCGTGACCACTGCACCTGGCCTATTGTTAATATTTTAACCAATCTGACAGTTCCTGTCTTTTGGAGTGTTCAGTCTATTTATACATAGTACATTTACATTTAACTGTGAAAGCATTTTGCCCATTCTGTATTCTTTTTCTTTCCATTCATGCCTTCCTTTAGATTTATCACCTTTTATTGTTCTATTTGCCCTCTCTGATCACTTGGTAATCGTAACATTTTAAATTATTTGTTCAATGATTAACCCTGAGATGAAAGTCTCCATCCATGATTCAATAGTTATATATAGGTTTTTCCCTCTTCCCAAGCAATAAAAGGATCTTAGAATAGCTTATTCCATTTAACCTCACATACATTATTGAAATTATATATTTTAATTCTATATATGTCGAATCACATAAAATATTATTATTACGCTTTATGCAGTCAATGTTCATTTAAACTTACCCACATTTTTGCCTTTCCTTTCTCTTTGTTTTTTTCAATGCTGAGCTTGTATCTGAGATTATTTTTCTTCTGCCTAAAAAACACTCTTTAATATTTCCTTTTACTCAGATATACTTGTGCCATATTCTCTTTTGTTTTTCTTTTTTTTTTTCCTTTGAGATGGAGTTTTGCTCTTGTTGCCCAGGCTGGAGTGCAGTGCACGATCTTGGCTCACTACAACCTCCATCTCCCAGGTTCAAGCAATTCTCCTTCCTCAGCCTCCCGAGTAGCTGGGATTGCAAGTATATGCCACCATGCCAGGCTAATTTTGTATTTTTAGTAGAGAAGGGGTTTCTCCATGTTGGTCAGGCCAGTCTCGAACTCCTAGCCTCATGAGATCTGCCCGCCTCGGCCTCCCAAAGTGCTGGGATTACAGGCGTGAGCCACCATGCCTAGCCTCTTCTTTTTTTTTTTCTAAAAATATTTTCATTTGACCTTCATTTTGGGAGGATATTTTTGGTAAGCTTGGAATTTTAGATTTGCGGTTACATTCTTTCAGCATTTCAAAGGTATCATTTATTGTTTTCTGTCATATGTAGAACCTGTTGAGAAGTGAACCATCTGTCTAAACTTTTATATAAAAGGCAAGGCAGCAACATTTTCGGCTTTGTTGGATCATAAGGAGACTCTGCTGCAACTACTCCTCTCTGACATTTTAGCACCAAGGAATCCATAGGCAACACATTAACCAAGTAGTGTGGTTGTGCTCCACTAAAACTTCACTTATGGACTCTGAAATTTGAATTTCATACATTTTTAATGTGTCACAGTATCATTCTTTTCATATATTTTTCAACCACTTTAAATGTAAAATTTGGCCAGGCGTGGTGGCTCATGCTTGTAATCCCAGCACTTTGGGAGGCCAAGGCAGGCAGATCACTTGAGGCCAGGAGTTTGAGACCAGCAACATGGTGAAACCCCGTCTCTACTAAAAATACAAATTTTAGCTAGGCATGGTGGCACTGGCCTGTAATCCCAGCTACTCAGAAGGCAGAGGCACAAGAATCACTTGAACCCAGGAGGCGGAGGTTGCAGTGAACTGAGATTGCCCACTGCACTCCAGCCTGGGTGACAGAGTAAGACTCGGTCTCAAAATAAGTAAGAAAGTAAATAAATAAATAAATAAATAAAATATAAAAAATCATTCTTACCTTGCTGGCTATACAGAAACAGACAGTGGGCCAAATTGGTTATAATTTGTAACCTCTGATCTAATTGTTGCTCGTTAAAGGACATCTGTCTTTGACCAGGTGTTGGGAGGCCGAGGTGGGTGGATCACTTGGGGTCAGGCGTTTAAGACAAGCCTGGGAAACATGGCAAAATCCCATCTCTACTAAAAATACAAAAATTAGCCGGGCATTGTGGTACCCACCTGTAATCCTATCCACTGCACTCCAACCTGGGCGACAGAGCAAGACTCTGTTTTTTTAAATAAACAAAAACAAAAAACAAAACCGGATATCTGTCTCTTTTTTTTTTTTTTTTTTTGAGATGGAGTCTTGCTCTGTCGCCCAGGCTGGAGTACAGTGGCGTGATCTCAGCTCACTGCAAACTGCCTCCCGGGTTCAAGTGATTCTCCTGCCTCAGCCTCCTGAGTAGCTGGGACTACAGGCACCCACCACCACGCTCAGCTAATTTTTGTATTTTTGGTAGAGACGGGGTCTCACTGTATTGGCCAGGCTGGTCTCGAACTCCTGACCTCAGGTGATCTGCCCACCTTGGCCTCCGAAAGTGCTGGGATTATAGGCGTAAGCCACCGTTCCTGGCCCTGTCTCTCTTCTTTTGGCTGCTTTTAAGAGTTTGGTTTTCAATGGTTTTACTACTGTATACTTTAATAGTTTTCTTCATCTTTTTCATGCTGAAGATTCATTTGGCTTCTATGATTTGTGACTTGATATTTTTTTATCTGTTGTGGAAAATTCTAATACATTGTTTCTTTGACTTAGCTTCTGTCCATTCTCTCTCACTTCTCTTTTTAACCTTCTAGGACTCTGGTTACATCTGTGATAGACCTTTTCACCCTATCCTGGATGTCTCTTCTTCTTTTCTTTTTTTTTTTTTTTTTTTTTTTTTTTTTGAGACGGAGTCTCGCTCTGTCGCCCAGGCTGGAGTGCAGTGGCCGGATCTCAGCTCACTGCAAGCTCCGCCTCCCGGGTTCATGCCATTCTCCTGCCTCAGCCTCCCGAGTAGCTGGGACTACAGGCGCCCGCCACCTCGCCCGGCTAGTTTTTTTGTAGTTTTAGTAGAGACGGGGTTTCACCGTGTTAGCCAGGATGGTCTCGATCTTCTGACCTCGTGATCCGCCCGTCTCGGCCTCCCAAAGTGCTGGGATTACAGGCTTGAGCCACCGCGCCCGGCCTTCTTCTTTTCTAATGTTTGCAAGTTTTTCATTATTTTTCTGCTTTCAACTTCATATTCTTTTGGCCTTTTACATTTATTATTAGTTTCTGAATTCCAAATTGGTGCTACAGATGTTTTCTATAGCCTTTCTTCTTATTTTATTTATTTATTTATTTATTTGAGATGGAGTGTCTCTCTGTCGCCCAGGCTGGAGTGCAGTGGTACAATCCCAGCTCCCTACAACCTCCGCCTCCTGACCTCCTGACCGGGTTCAAGCAATTTTCCTTCCTCAGCCTCCCGAGTAGCTGAGATTACAAGCGTGTGCCACCACACCCAGCTAATTTTTGTGTTGAGGTGGGGTTTCACCATGTTGGCCAGGCTGGTCTCGAACTCCTGACCCCAGGTGATCCGCCCACCTCGGCCTCCCAAAGTGCTGGGATTACAGGCATGAGCCACCATGCCCGGCCTTCTTTTATTTATTTATTTATTTATTTATTTATTTATTTATTTGAGACAGGGTTTCACTTTGTCACCCAGGCTGTAGTGCAGTGTAGATCATAGCTCACTGTAGCTTCAACCTCCTGGGCTTCAGGGATCCTCCAGGTTTAGCCTTCCAAATATTTAGGACTACAAGTGTGTGCCACCATGCCCAGCTCATTTTTAATTTTTTGTAGAGATGGGGTCTCACTGTGTTGCCAAAGCTGGTCTTAAACTCCTGGGCTCAAGCAGTCTTCCTGCCTCAGCCTCCCAAAGTGCTGGGATTACAGGCATGAGCCACCACACCCAGCCTTATAGCTTTTTTTCTGACAGCAAAAGTTTTGTTTTCTTTTATCAGATATTGGCAATATAATATCCTATGACAGCAAAAAATATGCTCAAACTAATTAAAACTATTTAAAAGTAAGAGTGATAAATAGCAACAACATGACAAAATATTAATTTAAATGTTATAAAAGTAAAATAACATAGACAAATCATACTGTTTAAAAATGAGTTTTAAAATCATCAAATTGGCTGGGCACAGTGGCTCACATCTGTAACCCCAGCACTTTGGAAGGCCGAGGAGGGTGGATCACTTGAGGCCAGGAGTTGGAGACCATCCTGGCCAACATAGCAAAATACTTTCTCTACTAAAAATAAGAAAAATTAGCTCGGTGAGTGTGGTGGTGCATGCCTGTAATTCCAACTACTTCAGAAGCTGAAGCACAGGAATCGCTTGAACCCAGGAGGTGGAGATTGCAGTGAACTGAGATTGTGCCACTGTATTACAGCCTGGGCAACAGAGTGAGACACTGCCTCAAAAAAAAAAAAAAAAAAAAAAAAAAGTCATAAAACCATTCTACCATCAACAAGAGTTTTTATTGAACTTATATTTAAACATTGAGGCATAATTACCTGAAAATGAATTAGAAGTTTTAAAAAGCATTAAAGTGTCTTAAAAATAAAATATTAAATTGCATACACAAACACATTGTAAGACCAGTATCCCACAGTGTAATTTTTAATGAATTTTTGACAAACTGGCAGAAAAGTTCTTAGGGCCATAAAAAAGTTGTTAAATCTACTCTTAATTAAATAATAATTATCACTATATGAAATAGTAAGTATAAATATTAACTTTTGATTAGTTTGTTGTTTAGCTCTTTTTGAAAATCAAAGTGTTTTTTTCCATAAAAGTTTTATTAAAAGGTATATACAAAGACTTGAATAAACTATTCTGCCAGTGAAATTTGAGAAAGCCCTCACAACAAAGCTAGTCAATCAAGAATGAGAACAAATAGAGGCCAAGCATGGTGGCTCATGCCTGTAATCCCAGCACTTTGGGAGGCTGAGGTGGGTGGATCACCTGAGGTCAGGAGTTCAAGACCAGCCTGGCCAACATGGCAAAACCCCATCTTTACTAAAAATACAAAAATTAGCTGGCCGTGGTGGCACATGCCTGTTGTCCCACCTACTCAGGAGGCTGAGACAGGAGAATTGCTTGAACCCAGGAGGCGGAGGTTGCAGTGAGCCGAGAGCGCACCATTGCACTCTAGCCTGGGTGTCACAGCACGACTCTGTCTCAAAAAAATAAAAAAAGAACAAATAGAAAGTATGGTTGGGGACTAATGTCTGGTTTGTGGAGTAAATAGCAGGAGAGTATGACAGTGTTTGAGCTTGTCAAAAGTTGAAGAATACCATCTAAAATAGTTGGCTCTAAACCACAAATGGACTTTTTTATTGGGGGAACCTGCCCCAGATAATTTCACGTGGGTTCTTTTCTATTTCTTTAAGTGTCGGCCAGTCTGAGAAATAAAGGGAAAGAGTACAAAAGAGAGAAATTTTAAAGCTGGGTGTCTGGGGGAGACATCACATGTCAGCAGGTTCCGTGATGCCCCCTAAGCTGCAAAATGAGCAAGTTTTTATTAGTGATTTTCAAAAGGGGAGGGAGTGTACGAATAGGGTGTGGGTCACAGAGATCACATGCTTAAGGGCAACAAAAGATCACAAGGCAGGAAGTCAGGGTGAGATCACAAGGTCAGGGCGAAACTAGAATCACTAATGAACTTATGTGTCCCGCTGTGTACACATTGTCATTGATAAACATTTTGACAGGGTTCAAGAGTAGAGAACTGGTCTGACTAGAATTTGCCAGGCTGGAATTTCCTCATCCTAGCAAGCCAGGAGTGCTGCAGGAGACTAGGGCATGTTTCATCCCTATCTACATCTGCATAAAGGCAGACACTCCCAGGGAGGCCATTTCAGAGGCCTTCCCTGGGAATGTATTCTTTTCCCAGGGCTGTTAATTATTAATATTCCTTACTGGGGAAAGAATTCAGCGATACTTCTCTTACCTGTTTTCAGTAATAAGAGAAATATGGCTCTGTCCTGTCCAGCCTACAGGCAGCCAGACTTTAAGGTTATCTCCCCTGTTCCTTGAAAATCGCTGTTATCCTGTTCTTAAGGTGCCCAGATTTGATATTGTTCAAACACACATGCTCTGTAAACAATTTGTGCAGTTAACACAATCATCACAAGGTCCTGAGGCAACATTCATCCTCAGCTTACGAAGATGGTGGGATTAAGAGATTAAAGACAGGCATAGGAAATCACAAAAGTATTGGTTGGGGAAGTGATAAATGTCCATGAAATCTTCACATTCTGCCAGGGCTTCAGTCAGTCCCTCCATTGGAGGTCCCTGACTTCCTGCAACACTTTTTTTTTTTTTTTTTTTTTTGAGACAGTCTTGCTCTGTCACCCAGGGTAGAGTGTAGTGACACAATCTTGGCTCACTGCAACCTCCACCTCCTGGAATCAAGCAATCCTCTCACCTCAGCGTCACAAGTAACTGGGACTACAGGTGCACACCATCATGCCTGGCTAATTTTTGTATTTTTTTTGTAGAGACTGTTTTGCTATATTGCCCAGACTGGTCTCGAACTCCTGAGCTCAAGCAGTTCTCTCACCTTGGCCTCCCAAAGTGCTGAGATTATAGGCATGAGCCACTGTGCCCAGCTGAATGGACTTTTTTAACAGGAAAGTTTCAGTGAATTTTCTACTTTAGTTTTTGCTAAACCAGCCTCCCTTAACCCTACCTTCTTCTCGCTAGAAAACAAGTCAGTGTGAAAGCAATTAAAACCATATATTCATTATCCATGTATTTATTATTTTTATTGTTCTGTTTAGTGAGATTGCTCCAGCTTAGGAAAGGAATTACTTGATTTATCTCTTTTTTATTCCAGACATGGAGCCCAAACCTGCAACCAAGAATGCTACACGAACAAAGGATATATCTGAAGATTTATCACAGGATGTACTAGAGAAACTTACGGAGAATGGTCTGTGGGATTCCAGAGTGGAAGGGTTATGGAAATGGAATGATAGGATATTGAGATTACAAAATAATCAGGAGAATCATTTGAGTCAAAGAATAATTCCACTCAAGAAGACTCCCACTAGTCAAAGAGGCTTTAGATTTGAATCTATTCTTATTCCAGAACCAGGCATTGCCACCGAAGAGCTTCACAGCAGATGCCAAACACAAGAGGAAAATTTCACAGAGAATTTAAATTTGGTTACAGATACTCGTTTGGGGAAGATAATTTGCAAGGAGATGAAAGGCAGCAAAGCCATAAGGCAGACTTCAGAACTTACTTTGGGGAAAAAATCCAATAATAAGGAAAAACCCTACAAATGTGGTACATGCGAAAAGGCCTTTCGTTATAGGTCATTGCTCATTCAACATCAAAGAACTCATACTAAAGAAAAACCTTATGAATGTAATGAATGTGGGAAAACATTCAGCCAGCCTTCATATCTCAGTCAGCACAAAAAAATCCACACTGGAGAAAAACCCTATAAATGTAATGAATGTGGAAAGGCCTTCATTGCTTCCTCATCACTTATGGTACATCAGAGAATTCACACTAAAGAGAAACCTTATCAGTGTAATGTGTGTGGGAAATCTTTTAGCCAGTGTGCCCGTCTTAATCAGCACCAGAGAATTCAAACTGGAGAGAAACCCTATAAATGTAATGAATGCGGGAAAGCTTTTAGTGATAAATCAAAACTTGCAAGACATCAGGAAACTCACAATGGTGAGAAACCCTACAAATGTGATGATTGTGGGAAAGCCTTTAGAAACAAGTCATATCTCAGTGTACATCAGAAGACCCACACTGAAGAGAAACCGTATCAGTGCAATGAGTGTGGGAAGTCTTTTAAGAACACCACAATTTTTAATGTGCATCAGAGGATTCATACTGGAGAGAAACCTTTTAGATGTAATGAATGTGGAAAAGCCTATAGAAGTAATTCAAGCCTTATCGTACATATAAGAACTCACACTGGGGAAAAACCCTATGAATGTAATGAATGTGGGAAAGCATTCAACCGCATTGCAAATTTCACAGAACATCAGCGAATTCACACAGGAGAAAAACCCTATAAATGTAATGAATGTGGGAAAGCATTCATTAATTATTCATGCCTTACTGTGCACCACAGAATGCATACAGGAGAGAAACCTTATAAATGTAATGAATGTGGAAAGGCATTCATGCGTTCTTCTTCTCTAATTATACATCAGCGTATTCATACTGAAGAGAAACCTTACCTGTGCAATGAATGTGGGGAGTCTTTCAGAATAAAATCACACTTAACTGTACATCAGAGAATTCACACTGGAGAGAAACCATATAAATGTACTGACTGCGAGAGGGCCTTCACCAAAATGGTAAATCTCAAGGAGCATCAGAAAATTCATACTGGAGTGAAACCCTATAAATGTTATGACTGTGGCAAGTCCTTTAGGACTAAATCATACCTTATTGTACATCAGAGGACCCATACTGGGGAAAAACCGTATAAATGTAATGAATGTGAGAAAGCCTTCACTAATACATCACAGCTTACTGTGCACCAACGAAGGCATACTGGAGAGAAGCCCTATAAATGTAATGAATGTGGAAAGGTTTTCACAAGTAACTCAGGCTTTAATACACATCAAAGAACACATACTGGAGAGAAACCATTTAAATGTAATGACTGTGGGAAAGCATTTAGCCAGATGGTACATGTCACAGAACATCAGAAAATCCATAGTGGAGAGAAGCCCTATAAGTGTGATGTCTGTGGAAAAGCCTTCAGGAGAGGTTCTTACCTTACAGTGCATTGGAGAACACACACTGGAGAAAAACCCTACACCTGTAAGGAATGTGGAAAGGGTTGTATTACTCTATCACAGCTAACCCTACATCAGAGAATTCATACTGGGGAGAGGCCCTATAAATGTGAAGAATGTGGAAAAGCCTTCAGAACTAACTCAGACTTTACTGTACACTTGAGGATGCATACTGGAGAAAAACCCTATAAATGTAATGAATGTGGAAAAGCCTTCAGGAGTAGTTCAAGCCTTACTGTACATCAAAGAATACATCAGAGAGAAAGTAAATTAATATAAAGAACAATAAGTCATTCACCTAGATGTCAACTCCACAAGATGAATCTTATAAACTGTATTTTATGAATATAGGAAAATCTTCATTAGGAATTCATCAGAAAGTAGATAGAGAAACTATAAACAATTATGTGGGAAATCATTTAATATTAACTCTTAGAAGTTATAAGGAAACTCTCACTAGAGGAAAATAATGAACAAATGAAAGCCTTCATCCAGATTTCATACTTTACTCATTTAACAAATTATCATTAGTTAATTGCCTATATATGTATTCGCCTATTTTTCTATTCATTTATCTGTCTTATAAACCTGGAGGTGCTTTTTATATATTTTAGATATTAATCCTTTGTCATTATGTAGCAGATGTTTTTCTTAATCTAGCATTTGTCTTTATACTTTATAGTAATGGCACAAGATTTTTATCGGAAAATATTTATATCATTTCCTTTTTAGATTTTTTATTTACTCATTTTACTTAAAAGAGATCTCCTTAATCCCAGGTTATACATAGTATCCTAAATTTATTTTTAAGATTTTTATGATTTTATTTTTTACACTTAAGTCTTTAATTCCTCTGGACTGGATGGTTCTTCATAGGAGAGCAACTGTAGGTGATCATTATCCTATGAAAAGATTTTGAACCTCAAAAGCACTCAGGGAAATGCAAATTGAAATGCTCAGTGAGATGAAACTTCCCCTTCATGGATTTGGCAGAAATTAAGAGATCTTTTGCTATTGGGGTTTGGGAAACCTTGTACTATTACCTAAAGGTTATATAACATACTTCCACCAGCAGTCCAATAATATATATTGAAAAGTTTAAAACATATATACTCTTAGACCCAGCAGTCTCACTTTTGGGATCTGTCCCATAGAAATAAAAGCGGCATCAATGCATAAGAATATAAATAAACATGTTTGTTGAAGTATTGTTTGTAGAGGGGGGCAAAGCCCCAACTGCAAACAAATGAATGCCTATTAATAGAGAAATGGTTAGATAAATTCTGACATATCCTTATTATGGAACAGTGTGAGAGTAATTTTAAAAATGAACTATATCTATACTAGCTGATTTCACTGTATTTCCACAATGTATTGATAAATAATTGCTTTATAACAGAAATGTATATATACAATATATCATTTTTGTTAAAATAATCACACCCATTTATTTTGTTTTTATGTGTGTGTGGTTAGATGCACATGGAGACAGGTATGGAAGAATATACACCAGGCTGTTAATATTGATTACCTTGAGGGGAGTGAGAAAAGGAGAATTAGCAATAAGGGGAGGGGAGACTATAAAAACAGAAAAATGTAAATGCTGCATGTATGGTATGAAACTATATATGTAATATTATGTATTTATGTGAACTTTTGAGAGAGATGAATGAAAGGATGGTCTCCAAAAAATTTATGATGGTTATTTCTGTTTTAGTGGAGTATCAGATTTTTTTGTTTGTTTTTTACTTTCTTTTCTGTGTTCTTAATTTTTTTCTTTGCAATGAACCTGTAATATTTACATAAAAAGGAAAAATCTTTTTGTTGTGCATTTTATTTATTGGACACCTTCAATGTGCCAGGACCTACCCTCAGTGCCGGATGTACAATGAGGGGGAGAGGTGCTCATGCATCTGAGAACATGGAAGTTGGTTCTGATGTTACCTAAATTCCAAAAAAAGTTACTTAGCACCTTATTCCTACCACCCACTGAGTTTCCTTTGTAGGAGGTGATAGAAATTCCAGATAGATGAAAAATATGTCCAAGAATATCTGGAACTTCTGCCCAGGCTGTAGACCAGAAGACCACAAGCCTCAGAAAGAAGTTCCACTTTCAACATGTCACCAAAGAAAAGGTCATAATGGCAACAGCAGGTGTCTTTATGGAAGAGGCTATGTAAAGCCTCTGAACTTTTCATGATGAAGTGTAGAGAGAGAAAATAGCCAATAACTCCCAAGTCTATAAATGAGGGCTTGGAAGTTCTGGGAACACTATGAAATACTTCTGCTAGGAGGGGCCTAGGGTAACAATGGGAACCCAGAAGCTGTGTCCCTAATACCAGAAAGCCCTTAACAGACCAAAGACCTGACATCCAAAAAGAGCAAGGCATGATGAGTTACACTTCAGGGAGGCTAAGAAAATCAAATACCTATTTCACGATGCCAGGGTAAATATGTATTTAACATTGGGAAGGAGGTAAAGGATGAATGATGTGAATTATCTTCCATCATGAATGAACAGTTTGACATTCTGGTTAAAATGACCATTTTTGATTGAGGTTTAATAGTGAAACCTATTAACTATTACTAAGAGACCGGTCCTCATTGAGGATAGTTAATGTGCCACTTTCTGAGTGAAAAGTTTGAGAGACCTTTAAGAAGCTCTGCTGTCACAGAGTTGACATGGCATAATGCAACTCTGTTGGTCCCTCCATTCTGCCTCCAAATCCTCACTACATCTAAACCCTTCCTCCCATTCCTGCCTTAGAGGGAAGCGCTTCAAGAAGAGGAACATGGTCAGCAGGTTCAAATGACAAAAGAACTGAAAAGTATCCACTGGGTAAGGGGCTGGGGATAACCCACACCAACCTGACGAGAGCAGTTTCAGTGGCACCGTGAGCTCCCAGGGCCTGGCTCTTGTGCATGCCGCTGTTCCATTATGGCTTTAATTTGCATTTCCTCAGTGGATAATGCTGTTGAGCCCCCCTTTCGATATGCGTTGGCTTTTTAAATATCTTCTTTGAGAAGTACCTCAAGACTTTTGCTATTTTTTAGTGGGAACTGATATTTGCTCATTTGTAGGATTCTTTATATATTCTGGAGATGGGTGTTTTTTAGATGTCTGTATTACAAATATCTCATCTGCCGCTTACCTTTTCACTCTCCAAATGATGTCCTTTGATGAACAGAAGTTCTAAATTTTGATAAAGAGTAACTTTTCTTTTGATTAGTGCTTTTTTGCCCAGTTTAAGAAATACTTTCCTAACTCAAGGTCATAAAGATGTTTTTCTACATTCTCTTCCACATATCTACTATTTAATGCATATGATCCATCTGAAATTAATATTTATGTGTGGTATGGAGTAGAGGTCAAAATATTTTTCATACAAATAAGCAATTTGTTCCACATCATTTATTGAAAAGGCCATCTTTCCCTCTTTCCCTTGTTTTGCAGTTAAACATTTATGATAAATCCGATGATCATGCATGTTAGGGTCTTTTGGACTATGTTTCATTGTTCTGTGTGTTTATTATTGTAATAATACCAAGTATTTTAAATGAAAACTGATAGTACAGTTGACCTTTGAACAATTCGGGGATTAGGGGAACTGAGCCCTCACACAATCAAGTATCATTGTACAACTTTTGACCTCAAAAACTTAACTACTAATAACCTACATTTGACTAGGAGCCTTACCAATAACATAAACAGTTAACATATTTTGTATATGTATTATGTACTGTATTCTTACAGAATACAGTAGAAAAAATATGATTAAGAAAATCATAAGGAAGAGAAAATAATATTTATTATTCATTAGGTAGAAGTGGATCATCATGAAGATCTTTATCCTCATCGTCTTCACGTTGAGCAGGCTAAGGTGGAGGAAGAAGAGGAGGGGTTGGTCTTGCTGTCTCAGGTGGCAGAGGTAGAAGTAAACCCATGTATAAGTGATCCCACACAGTTAAAACCTGTGCTCACGGGTCAACTGTATGTTTTCTAATTTTGTTCTTGTTCAAAATTGTCACTATTTTAGGTCCTTGGCATTTTCATATACATTGTTGAATGATTTTTTTTTTTCAATTACCCCATACCAAAAAGCTAGGATTTTGTTGGCATTACATCAGATACATAGATTAATTCTGGAAAAATGAATGTATGAACATTAATACTGAGACATTTATGAGTATTCCAAAACATTTCATTTATATAGATACTTTAAACATTTGGGGGTTTTGTTTTTTGTTTTTGGTTTTGTTTTTTTGAGATGGAGCCTTGCTTTGCCACCCAGGCTGGAGTGCAGAGGCACAATCTCGGCTCACTGCAACCTCAGACTCCTGAGTAGCTGGGATTACAGGTGCCTGCCACCACGCCTGGCTAATTTTTTGTATTTTTTTTTAGTAGAGATGGGATTTCCCCATGTTGGCTAGGCTGGTCTTGAACTCCTGACTTCAAGTGATCCACCCGCCTCCGGAACTGACCTCAAAATTTCACCAATTTTTATATTTTTGCAATGTTTTGCAATTTTTTCAATTATAGAAATTACTGTATTTTTTCAATTGTAGAAGTTTTGTTAGATTAGTACTATGTATTTGATTTTGTTGATGCTATAAATGCTATTACTTTAATTTCATATGGAATAGATTTTTAAAGTTGATCTTATATCCAGTGACCTTGCTAAATTCACTTATTTATAATTGTTCATTCTTTTTGTCATTCTGTGTACACAGTATGTCATCTGTGGTAAAGTCAGTTTTACATCATTCTTTATAATCTTTATACCACTTTTTTCTTGCTTTATTGCACTGACTAGGACCTCCAGAAATAGGATGTGTAGACATCCTTGCCTTTTTCCCAGAATCTAAAGGAAAACAAAACATTTTACCATTTGGTATGACTTGAAGTGTAAATTTTAGATAGTCTCTATCACTCAAATTACTTTTCTGAGGTTTGTTATCAGGATGGGTGTAGAATTTCATCAAATACATTTTTTGCCACTATTGAGATGCTTATAGTTTTTTATTCCGTTAACGTGTTTAAATTATGTGGTTTGATTTTAAACATTTAAAAATTGTCATAAAATACACATAAAATTTATAATCCTAGCCATTATTATGTGTACAGTTCAGTGCTATTAAGTCATATTGTGCAACTATCCATCTCCAGAATCTGTTTCATCTTAGAAAGCTGAAACTGAATACCCATTAAACAATGACTCTCCATTCCCCACTTCACCCCCTAAACCCTGGAAACCACCATCCTACTTTCTGTCTGTATGAATTTGACTGCTCTAGATACCTCGTATAAGTAGAATCATACAGTATTTGTCCTTTGGTAACTGGCTTATTTCCCTTAGCATAATGTCCTCAAGATTCATCTATACAAATTGATTTTTAGATATTAAAGCAATTTGCATTCCTGGAATAGATTTCATTTGGTCATTGTGGGTAATATATTTAATATGTTATTGAATTAAATTTGTCAAAATTTTGTATAGGATTTTGTGTCTATGTCCATATTTTCTGTGTTTTCTTTCTTGTAATAACCTTGTTTGACTTTGTATCAGAATTATGGACTCATAACATGAGTTGAGAATTCCCTTTATTTTGTTTTTGGTTTTTTGTTTGTTTGTTTTTGGTACTCTGGAAGAGTGTGGGTAAGATGTGTAAGATTGGTATTATTGGTTTTGGTGTTATTTGCTACAATTTTGTGTGTAAAAATTACCAGAGTAGCACCTGGGAAAATTTTTGTTGGAAAAATTTTAACTATGTATTCAATGATTTGATAGACATAGGATTAATCAGATTTTTTATCTCGTGTACATTTTGGTAAATTCTTTTAAAAATTATGTCCATATAATTTCACCAAAATATCTAATTACTGGCTTTAAATGGTTTATAATATCTGTTCTGTTTTTAATATCTTTAGGATCTAAAGTGATGTTCCCTTCTTCAGTCTTGGTGTTGGTAATTTATGTACTCTCTTTTTGTTTTCTTGATTAGGTTTTCTAGGACTTAACATTTAATTTTTTTTAAAAAAACCCACCTACTTTTATAGAGCTAATTTCTTTTTTACTAATTTATGCTCCTTTATTTTCTTCTATGTATTTTATTTGGGTGTGATTTACTGGGGTTTTTTTCTAGCTTCTTGGAATGAAATCTTAGATAAGCAATGTTCAATTCTTTTTTGCTAATATTTGTGTTTAACACTATACATTTCTTTAAAGTACCTATTTAGCTGTATCAAATAGATTTTTATCACCTTTATTGAGACATAAATTATATATAACAATTTGTACCCAGTTTAACTTTACATTTTGATAAATTTTGGCAAACTTATACACCTGTATAACCACCACAATCAAACAACATTTTCATCAACCCCAAAATTTCCTGTATTCTTTCCGAGACAATACTTCCCACCTCTGACTCCAAGAAACCATAAATCTACTTTTTGTCAGTATAGATTAGAATTATCTTTTCTAGACTTTCATATAAATGGAATGATACAGCATACTCTCCTGTGTCTGCCTTCTTTCTCTCAGCGTTAAGTTTTGAGATCCGTTAATTTGGTGTGTGTCAGTGTTTCATTCTCTTATTGCTGAGTAGCATACCATTATATTAATATATGACCACAGTTGATTAACTCACTCAATGATGGACAGTTGTTTCCAGTTTGAGGTTATGATGAATAAATCTGCTACGAACAGTCATATGCAACTTTTTGTGTAGACATATTTTTTTTTCATTTATATTGCATCAATTTCTAGGTTTGGAGTTGCTAGTTCATATGATAAATATATGTAAAACTTTATAAGAAACTGCCAGTTGTTTTCCAAAGTATTTGTACCATTTTACAACCCACCAACAATGTATGATTGTTTCAGGTACTTTCAGCCTTGCCAACTGAATTGTCAGGTTTCGTTGTTGTTGTTGTTGTTGTTGTTGTTTGAGACAGAGTCTCACTCTTTCACCCAGGCTGGAGTGGAGTGCAGTGGTGAGATCTTGGCTTACTGCAACTTCTGCCTCCTGGGTTCAAGCAATTCTTCTGCCTCAGCCTCCCAAGTAGCTGGGACTACAGGTGTGTGCCACCACACCCTGCTAATTTTTTGTATTTTTAGTAGAGATGGGGTTTCATCATGTTAGCCAGGATGGTCTCGATCTCCTGACCTCATGATCCGCCCACCTTGACTTCCCAAAAAGTGCTGAGATTACAGGCGTGAGACACCAAGCCCGACCAGGTTTTTTTTTATTTTGTAACTTTTCTAATATGTGCAGCAGTGATTCAAGGTGATTTTGCTTTGCATTTCCCTGACAATTGTGTTGAACATTTTTCATGTGCTTAATGGCCTTTATATCTCTCCATTGTGAAGTATCTGTTTAAATATTTTGCTCATTTTAGGAATTAGGTTATTGGTCTTGTTATTAAGTTGTAGTGCTCTTTATTTAGATACAAGTCCTTTATCATATATACATGTTGTGAATATCTTCTCTCAGTCTTTAGCTTCCTTTTAAATTTTCCTAGTGGTGTCTTTTGAAGAGCAGATGTTTTGGATTTGGATGGATATCAATTTGTCATTTCTTTTTTTTTTGTTACACATTTTTGATTCTATTTAAGCAATTTTTACCTACCCTAGGATCCTGAAGTTTTTTTCTCCTGTTTTCTTTTGGAAATTTTATGGATTTGTATTTTATGTTTAGTCCTACATGCAATTTTGAGTTAATTTTTCTGTCCATGGATTATGTTGTCCTTTATTTAGTTAAAAATATTTTCTAATCTTCCTTGTAATTTCTACCTTGACCCTTGACTATTTAGAAGTATGTTAAATGGTTGTAAAGCATTAGTGGATTTTGTATTTATCTATTATCGATATCTAGTTTAATTCCAATATGACCAAAGAACACACTGTATTATTATTATTGTTGTTATTATTATTATTATTATTTTGAGACAGAGTCTCACTCTGTCGCCCAGGCTGCAGTGCAGTGGCACAATCTCAGTTCACGGCAACCTCTGCTACCAAAGTTCAAGTGATTCTTGTGTCTCAGCCTTTGGATAGCTGGGATTACGGGCGTGTGCCACCACGACCAGCTAATTGTTTTGTATTTTTAGTAGAGATGGGGTTTCACCATGTTGGTCAGGCTGATCTCGAACTCCTGACCTCAAGTGATCCACGTGCCTTGGCCTCCCAATGTGCTGGGATTACAGGTGATCAGCTGCCATGCCCAGCTTCACACTATATTATTTTAATCCTTAGAAGTTTGTTGAGACTTATTTTATGACCCAGCCTCTGGTATATTTTGGTTAATGCTCCATATTCACTTGAAAATAACACAAAAGTACGAATTTTCACTTGAAAATTCTGCAATCAGATGTTAATAGTCTATAAATATTAATTAGATCAAGCTGGTTAATAGTTTTCTTCAAATTTTCCACATTCCTAGTGATTTTTTTTTTCTTTCAAGACAGAGTTTCGCTCTTGTCGTCCAGGCTGGAGTGCAATGGTGCGATCTCGGTTCACTGCAACCTCTGCCTCCCAGGTTCAAGGAATTCTCCTGCCTTAGCCTCCCGAGTAGCTGGGAGGTGCATCCCACCACACCCGGCTAATTTTTTGTATTTTTAGTAGAGATGGGGTTTCACTGTGTTAGCCAGGATAGTCTCCATCTCCTGACCTCGTGATTCACCTGCCTTGGCCTCCCAACGTGCTGGGATTACAGGCATGAGCCACTGCGCCCGCCCAGTTTTAAAAATAAATATTTTTAATTTTTCCCATTTTAATTTCAAGTACAGTACATATCAATAGATATAACCTATATAAAAAAAGCTCTTTGGGTTCCTCAATAATTTTTAAAAGTGTAAAGCAGGCCAGGCATGGTGGCTCATGCCTGTAATCCCAGCACTTTGGGAGGCTGAGGTGGGCGGATCACCCGAGGTCAGAAGTTCAAGACCAGCCTGACCAACATGGAGAAACCCCGCCTCTACTAAAAATACAAAATTAGCCAGGCATGGTGGCGCATGCCTGTAATCCCAGCTACTTGGGAGGCTGAGGCAGAAGAATCCCTTGAACCCAGGAGGCAGAGGTTGTGGTGAGCTGAGATCATGGCATTGCACTCCAGCCTGGGCAACAAGAGCAAAGCTCCGCCTCAAAAAAAAAAAAAAAAAAAAAAAAAGTGTAAAGCAGTCCTGAGACTGAAATGCTTGAAAATAATCGCTCTTTAAATTCTCTATGAATCTTTGACACATTGGAACACTCTTGAAATTAATATTTTGCCATTTCAAAGCAATGAAAAAAACTAAGTTTAATTTCATTTACTCTTTGCCTTTTGTTCCATTGTTGTCATAGATCTTTATTTCTATATTTATTTTAAACTCCCAAAGATATTATTACTATTATTGTTTTTGAGCAATGTCTGCATATATTTACTCACATATTTAGCTATTCTTGTGCTCTTAATTCTTTCCTGAAGCTCCTTGTTTCAGTTGCTGTCATTTTCCTTCCGCCTGATTAACTCTTCTGGCATTTTATCATAGTCTTCCAGTGGATTCTGTCAACTTTTCAGATACATATTACATTCATTTAGGAGGATAATTTCTCTTGAAATAGAGTTCTAGGCTGCCATTTGGGGTTTTGTTTTTGTTTTTTGTTTTTGTTTGTTTGTTTTGAGACGGAGTCTCGCTCTGTCACCCAGGCTGGAGTGCAGTGGCGCGATCTCCGCTCAATGCAAGCTCCGCCTCCCGGATTCATGCCATTCTCCTTCCTCAGCCTCCCAGTAACTGGGACTACAGGCGCCCGCCACTACACGCGGCTAATTTTTTGTGTTTTTAGCAGAGACGGAGTTTCACAATGTTAGCCAGGATCGTCTCAATCTCCTGACCTCGTGATCCGCCCGCCTCAGCCTCCCAAAGTGCTGAGATTAAAGGCGTGAGCCACCGCGCCCGGCTGGTTTTTTTTTTTTTTTTAAGCATCTAAAATAAAATGACATCCCATTGTCTTCAGTTTCCAGAGTTTCTACTAAAAAGGCTGTTGTGAATTGTGAGTCCCATTGTTTTCTTTTTCTGTAGCTGCTTGTCAGATTTTCTCTTTGCTGTTAGCTGTCATAGGTTTTACTGCAATGTGCCTGTGTGTGCAGGGGTTTTCTTTGCTTTTGACTCATACTGAGGGTTTGTAGAGCTTTTTGCGATTGTATTATGATGTCTTTCATCAGTGTGGGGAAATTCTCACCCGGGTTTCTTCAAATAGTGCTTTACCTCGTTTTCTCTCTCTCTAATTCTAGGTTTCCAGTTATAGATAGCTTAGGACTTTTCATCATGTTCCAGATGGCTCTTACAGTTTTCTGTATCTCCCGTTCTTCTTTATCTATCTGTGCATCAACCTGGGTACTTTCCACTTACCTGTATTTCTGCTGTTATCTTGTTTTTAATCTATTAAAACCATATTTTTAATTATTCATTTTAATCAGATGTTTTATTTCTGGACTCTTAGTACTCTTTTTATATGGATTCTATTTTTTGCTAAAATTCTTCCTTTTTTCTTTTTTGAATATATTATTTATTTTAAATAATATCTATTTTAAAATCCTTGGGTGTTAACTGCCATAAATGAGTTGCTTTTGGGTATGTTGCTATCTGGCCAGTTGATTATTTCTTTTCCCCTGCATGACTTCTAATATTTCATTTGATGACAAACATTATAGTTGAAAAAATTATAGATATTCCTGACTTATCTTCCTCTAAATAGAGCTAAGTCTTATTTTAGCAGACAGCTAAAATACCAGTAGATCACGCTGATCAACTACAGATGGTCCCCAACTAATGATGGTTTGACTCACAATTTTGCAACCTTATGATGGTTTATGGGGTACTAAATGTATTTTTGACTTATTTTCGACTTAAGGCGGGTTTATTGGAATGTAATTGCATTGTAAGTCAAAGGACATCGTGCCTTTACATGGTTGTGTTCCTGATAAGCAGCATCCGCGGCCTGGGAACCAAGGAATGTAAACAGGAGAGTCCTTGCCCACCATCACTCCCAGCCGCCCAGCTGAGGGTTATGTACTTCCCTATCCCACAAACCTCCATTCTGTAGGTTTAGAGGGTGAAACAATTCCCTTGGGAAACACATCAAGAGTTCTTTTGAGCTGTAAACTACAGCTGCTGCCAAGGAACCAGCCAGCAAGCAGAGGAGTCACCATCCCAACGAGGGTATTTGATCCTGATTATTAGAAGGAAGTAGGGTGATTAACACACAGTGGGGGGAGAGAGAAATATGTTTGGCACCCAGGTAATGCACTTTAATACTGGAAAGCTCCTTGGACTACCTTGCCCCATTTTGATAGTAACATTTGATAAACAGATAAGTGCAGCAGCCATGGCCTGAGAGGCACATGGTGACCAGGGGCTCAGGGATGAATGTATGGATCATGCCACCGGGAAGCCACCAAGACCAGCAGAGGTGCCAGCGGAGGTTGAGGGGCACCTGGAATGGATAGCAGAGGAGAGCGGCAATCAATGTCAACTGCAGGGGGGACGGGAGGCTGTAGTCCATCCCTCGGCCTCTTAAAGTTTCTTCCTGGAAAAAGAGACCCACCAGAATCCTAGAATTGTTTCTCCCAAAACTTATATGAAGAAGTGAATCCAAGTGGTGGAAGGTGTGGCCTGCAGCGGCTGTCAGGTGGTGCCACCCAGGACCCCCTTTCAGAACAGAGGAATTTGTTCTCCAGCTGCTGGGAGTGCGGCTGGCAGACAGCCCTCAGCCGAAGAGCATCCCCTTGCCCTGGAACACATCTTGTTCCTGGGACAGCCACAGCCAATGACTAGTTGACATGGGGCAAAGTTCTGGCCCTTCCACTCAAAGTTGGGGTAATTTTGAAGGGCTGTCTCAGTTCTGCAGCTCTTCCTGGGGTCAACTAGTGCCCTTACTGAGACTGCATAGCAGCCTAACTTCTCCCTCTACCCAATCCCACCTCCTTCTCTCCTGCAGGTTGTGATGTGAAAGCCTCCATACAAATCCCATCTCACAACTTTCTGGGGAACCCAACCTGAGTGTTCTTCCCCACCTGTCATACCTCAAAAATCTAGACTTTATTTATGGAACCAAGAGCTAAAATTGCTTCTAATTTTTCACTATTATAAATATGATTTTGATAACCCTGCAGGAAAGTCTTTGCAAACAACCTAATTGTTTCCATGGGATCATAAAAAATGGAATTTCTTAGGCAAAGTGACACATATTGCTAAGGCTTTTTAATTCACATGCCCAAAGCCTTCCAAAACCTTTGCACACTCACCAGCTGCATGTGGGAGTACCTCCTGCTCCCACATCTGTTGCCTGCCTTGGGCAATCACATCCTTGCGATTTTGACATTGCCTTCTCTGTATTTGAGAATTTTTGCATCCCATAGAAATCAGAGGAGGCTTATTCTTTCCATATAAAATCCCTAGAAGAAGAAAATGAGCTTTTACTCATAATAATTGAGGTAAGCAGGATTCAAAACTTTCCAACTCTGTCATCCCATCTGCACCAGCAGTTTCTCCTAACCTTTTCACAGGAGCAGTGTACTACTCTGTCCCTTACGGCCATATTATTGCCATAGAAAATCCTGATGCTCCACTTCCCTGGGTTGTGGGAGTCCCAGGACAATCCAGGTCTATCTGGAAATGTGAGCGGAGGATCAGTGTAGCAGGATCACTATTCTTTTCCAATGCTGAGAAACAGCTTCTGGGCAGATTCCAGATTTATGTTTTCTGAGGAAAAAGCTGCTATCTTCCTCCTGGTAGCTTTTCTGTGTGGCTGTGCTCACAGCGATACAAGTCAGAGGGAAGGACGTTAGAGTATAAATCAGGCTGAAGCTGGATCCAGCCCACAGAGTTGGGGTTCTTGATTCCTTCCACACTCTCTGGGAACGCTGTGTCCATTGGGGATATGTGACCAGTGAAACTAGAGCACAGAGAAAAGTGGTGAGAAAATGCCCCGCCCTTGGCTAGCTCTGTCCAATTTCCCAAGAGCTTGCTCCCAGAAATTCCGCAGGATATCCTGGAATTCCCACGGTTTTTAAACTCCTCTACAGTGAATGGTGACAGGACTGAGTGGGGAGGGACTGCCCTGAATGTAGGAAGGCAACATCCAATGGCTTGGGGCCTGGATAAAACAAAAAGGAAAGAAAATGATTTGGGACACTCTGTCTCCTGCCCCTGGACATTAGAACTCCAGGCTCCCTACACTAGGACTTATACCAACAGCCTCGTGGGTTCTCAGAACTTTAACTTCGGGCTGAGAATTACACCATCAGCTTCCCTGGTTCTGAGGCTTTTAGCCTTTGACTGAACCATGCTTCTGGCATCCCAGGGGCTCCGCTTGAAGACAGCCTGTAGTGGGACTTCTCAGCCCTTATAATCACGTGAGCCAATTCCCCTAATAAATCCCCTTTCATGTATCTATATCTATACCTATTATCTGTATCTCTCTATCCTATGAGTTCTGTCTCTCTGCAGAACCCTAATATAGTAGCTGATAATTGTAAAGTGGTTGTGTAGTAGGATATCTCCATTGTTAGTAAAAACATGCTGAAGTATTTAAATAGCCTCAAATGGTTGGGAGAAAAAATATCATGTGCACATATATGTTTGTACGTGTGTCTTTGTGTACAGACAGAAAAAAAGGAAAAGAGACCTTAAGTGTGCACAGATAATAAATCAGTCCAGATGAATCTGGTTATAGAGTATATTAGTGTCCACTGTAATATTCTTATGCTTGAAAACTTTGCATTGCATAATATCCTATTGTTCATGCATCCTTAGGTGCTGTCATCTTAAAATTTCTTTGTATTTTTCTCTTGAGGTACTTTCAGTCTTATTCTCAAAGAAAATTAAAAATGAAAACAAAAATGGATACCAAAGAATGCATTAACAGTTATGGGCAAATGGCTTTATGGAGGAAATGAGACAAGAATTTTGGTGAACATTAGAGCACCTAAATAATGGCCAGTAAAAACCATAGGTAAAAATTTTGAGTCCCCCAGTTCACAAAAACAAGGAAAAACTTTCAAAAACTCTCTGCAACCTCATACATGATCTGTGTGTGCTCAGTGCAGCACACCTTGCTTCTGTCTCGTACCCTCCAGAGGCAGCAGCTGGAGCTCAGAGAAGTGCCCTGTCGCTGGGCACACACTTCTGTCCAGTCCAGTACCAGATCATTGTGCTTCACCGCCATTCCCCCAGTTGCCTTTAAACAGGGCACACTGCTGAGTCTCAGTGCTCCCTTGGCCTTCCCTCTCAGTGCCCCCCCCAGGTCGAGGAACACCCTCATCTTTACCTTGACCACCAGGGGTGCAGTGTGGAAGCACTTGGATCCCAAGCAGGGAGCCATGGAGGCTGGGCTCATGGCTGAGCTTCCTCTGGTCCAGGCAGGTGCTGCCTCCAGAGCACCTGGATGATGGTTTCAACAAGGTCGGCATGATTCTTCTGTGGAGACAGAGAGAGGCAGTCAGCCAGAGAGATGGGAGGTTCTCAATCGGCCGCCATACCCCAGAGGCTCAAAGAGGAGATGGGACAGTTGCCGAGTCCCCAGAGCAACTCTGGTCCTCAGATCACTACCACACTCCTCCATTCCCCACCATGCTCAGCAAGGATCAGGCGCTGCTGGGTGCTCCTTTGGAAAGGTCCGAACTGCTCTAATTGCCCTGGGACTCGCCAAAGATGGGTCCAGGCTCTCAGAAACTGGGGTTCAAGAGAAGGCACCTGTGATTGGAGAACCGAGACTCCTCCCTTGACTGGCCTCATAGCAAGGGCAGCAGAAGACCAACTTCTGATGAGAAGAACCCAGAACCCAGGGTTGGGGGCAGAACCCAGGGTGAGAGGACTTGAGGACGCCCGTGGGCTCACATTGCCCGCCCTTCCCCAGCTGAGCCCTCAGGAAATGCCTTACAAGGAGGTAGTAAGGGGTAGTAAGTAAATGCCTTACAAAGAGGTAGTAAGATTCAGCATCTCATGGCGGTAGTCATTGCATAGTTGTGCCAAGATGGTGGCACAGATGGTAAAGCCGTGGGAGTGGAACAGGCCTGGCAAAATCAGGAAGCCAAAGCACAACCATAGGGGGCTGGCAGAAGAGGTTTCCCCAAAGCCCAGGGTGATAACATTCCTGCCAAATCCAATGAACAGCAGCCTGCGGTCCCTGCATGACCCATGTGAGCCAGAAGAAACCGAAACGCCCAGGCGCCTGGGGGTGAACAAGGCGCTGGATGGAGCACAGAGCAAGGCCGCCCCCCTGCAACACACCTGGTGGGCCTCGTCCTTCTTCCTGCGCTCTTTGTGAGTCCACACAAGCAGAAAGGCCAACTGAGAGGAGAGGTGCAGCCCAGGGCACAAATTCTACTGTAGAAGGCGAAAGCCTGAAGCACGGATAGTGGAGACTCCCTTTCAGGAGGGGACAGCACTCCTTGGATGCAGGAAGAGTCCTTCCCACAGTCGGGCACTTTGGGAAAGGGCGGGGGCAGGCCTGTGAGGGTTTTACACAGAATTAGTTCACCAGAATCCTCCGACCCCGCCTGGGAGGTCAGAGGTCAAGGCTCTCCCCAACAGGATTAGGATCAAGTGGACCCCGAGTCGAGTCCCTGATAACAGTAGTGGCTTCCTCCACTCTGCCACCACCCTCACCCCAGGCAGATGAGTTACTGCACAGCATGACAGCACAGAGAACCCCATAAAAGGGGCTCTTCCTCAAAATGTTCCTTTCTTGAAAAGTACTAATCTGAACATTTTATGAATCAATAAATGCATTTGCCTTGCACCAAGGGGCTTTAAGGCATCCCTGGATGCTAAAAGAACCTATTGAGACGGTGACCCGATGGTTCCTGAGGTCTACATGCTTGATATTCAGAAACTCAGCACCGGTTGTGATCTTCAGCCTTTATTGATGCGCTCATCTTGCAGTGACCTGTAGGCAAAGGGTGAAAATCCTGTGTTGCCCTAAAATCAGTTTCCAGGCAACAAGAACCTGCCCTCTTGATGAAGCGAGGTCAGTCAGCCCAGCCCCAGGACTGTCTCCAACTCAGAGTCCTGCCCCTTTTATCTTTTATCCTCTGTCCCTTTGGGCTCTGTCCAAATGTGTGCCTGGGTTCCCCTGGCCACACTTGCTGGCCCATGATGTCAGAGCATTCTGGGTGCTTAGTAGTTCGGCTGTCTTAGTCTGTTTTCTGTTGCTTGTAACAGAATACCTGAAGCTACGTAATTTATAAACAAAAGGCTTTTGTTTCTTAAAATTATGGAGTCTGAGAAGTCCAAGGCCAAGGGGCTGCTGGTGGGGACTTCTTGCTGGTGGGGACTCTGCAGCATCCTGAGACAGCACAGGGCATCACGTGGCAAGGGGGCCGATGGTGCCAGCTCAGGTCTCTCTTCCTCCTCATAAAGTCACTAATGCCACTCCCATGATAACCCATTGATCCATTAACCCACTAATCCCTTAATTCATAAGCAGTGCCCTCATGACCCAAATCACCTCTTAAAGGCCCACCTCTCAACACTGCCGCATTAGGGATTAAATTTCAATATGAGTGTTAAGTCTCTTGAAGGGCTGAAACCTCATGGGGGAAACCCCTGATGGGTTTGATACTGGTTTAATGCCTGCCAAGATGCCTGGCCTAAATACCCACAGCTGCAGAGGGGAGGAGCCCAGGTCCCTCTTTAGAAAGCTGGGGAGGGCTGAGCGCAGTGGCTCACGCCTATAATCCCAGCACTTTGAGAGGCAGGTGGATCACGAGGTCAGGAATTGAAGGCCAGCCTGGCCAACTTGGTGAAACCCCGTCTCTACTAAAAATACAAAAAAATTAGCCAGGCATGGCAGCAGGCATCTGTAATCCCAGCTACTCGGGAGGCTGAGGCAGAGAATTGCTTGAACCCCAGAGGTGGAGGTTGCACTGAGCCAAGATCACAGCACTGCACTCCAGCCTGGGTGACAGAGCGAGACTCTGTCAAAGAAGAAAGAAAGAAAAGAAAGAAAAGAAAGAAAAGAAAGAAAAGAAAGAAAGGAAGGAAGGAAGGAAGGAAGGAAGGAAGGAAGGAAGGAAGGAAGGAAGGAAGGAAGGAAGGAAGGAAGGAAGGGAGGAAGGAAGGAAAGGAAGGAAGGAAAGGAAGGAAGGAAAGAAAGGAAAGAAAGGAAAGAAAGAAAGGAAAGAAAGAAAGGAAAGAAAGAAAGGAAAGAAAGGAAAGAAAGAAAGGAAAGAAAGAAAGGAAAGAAAGGAAAGAAAGAAAGGAAGAAAAGAAAGGAAAGGAAAGAAAGGAAAGGAAGGAAGGAAGGAAGGAAGGAAGGAAGGAAGGAAGGGAGGGAGGGAGGAAGGAAGGAAGGAAGGAAGGAAAGCAAGCTGGGGAGAAGCCTGGATGTGTGGCTGGGTCACTCTCCCCCCGCAGTCCGTCTGTGTTGCTAAAAAGGAATGTCTGAAGCAGGTAATTTATAAAGAAAAGAGACTTATTTGGCCCATGGCTCTTCAGGCTTTCCAAGGACCATGGAGCCAGCATCTGCTTCTGCTGAGGGCCTCAGGCTGCTTCCACTCATGACAGAAGGAGACGGGGAGCTGGCACCACATGGCTAGCGAGGAGGTCCAGGCTCTTTCCAACAGTCAGTTCTCATGAGAACCAACAGTGTGAGAACTCACTTATCACCAGACGGAGAGCACCAAGCCATTCACAAAGAATCAGTACAGAGCTGAGCTCTGTCCCGATCACCTTCTGTCACATGCCCTAAAGTGGAGCATCTGTAGGGTCCTGCATGCTCTCCTCCCCTGAGGCTATGGAGAAGGTTGGCTCCTGTGTTTTAAGAAGCTGACCATGGCTGGGAATGTGGGGACATTGCCGCTTATGCGGCTGAGGAATGGCGTCTTTGCTGTAAAGGTGGAGGGTATAGAATGGAAAGGAAGGGCCTCTTGGTGGGGCAGTCTCCACACCAGGGCAGGTGTTGGGTCTGACTCTGGCCTTTCATACCCTAGGTCTGGGAAGGACTTGAGAGTAAGGACCCAGAGTAGGTGAGGGGCTCCATCCAAGGTAGACCAGTTTGGCCAGACTTTCTGTGTTGGAGCTAAGGAGTCTCAGGAGCAGGGTTTCAGGAACACCTGCTGCTGCCCGCCTGACCAGATGAACCTGATTGGCTCTTGTCTCCAGCTATGTGGCTTCAGGGAGCTGTGGCATCCATACATGTGTGCACAAAGCCCTGGAAGGCCCTAGCCACAGGTAGCATTTTACTCTATAAATCAACCTGATTTTGCAATCCCAGTTTGTTAAACACGTTTTCATTTAACAAGATCAACAAGCCTGTGCTGAAAGCCTTTTGAGGGCTGACGCAGAGGTGGGACGGCCTGGGTTGGAGTCCGGGTGGATATCGTTGGGCTGAGACACAGTGGCAGTTGTATATGTGCCCATGTGTTGGGGAAAGGGTGTGTGGGGTGAGAAGAGAGCTTGCCCTTTTCAAAGGACCAGCCTTGGGTTTTGTTGATTTTTCCCTATTTTTCTATCCCCTATTTTGTTTAACTATGCTCTAATCTTTATTATGTCCTTCTGTCTTAGTCCATTTGTGCTTCTACAACAAAATACCACAGACTGCATAATTTATTTTTCAAAAATCAGAAATTTATCTTATAGTTCTGGAGGCTGAGAAGTCCAAGATCAAGGTGCCAACATCTTGTGAGGGCCTTCTTGCTATGTTATCCCATGGCACAAGGCAGAAGGGTCAAGAAAAGGGAAGAGAGAGAGCAAGACAGTGCTGAACTTGTCCTTTTGTAACGAATACACTCCCTTAATAATGGCATTAATCCACTCATGAGGACAGAGTCCTCATGGCCTAATCACTTCTTAAAGGTCTTACCTCTTACCCCTGTTACACTGGAGATTAAGTTTCCCACACATGGACATTGGAGGACACATTTAAACTATGGCATTTCCTTCTCCTAACTTTGGGTTTTGTTTTCTCTTCTTTATCCAGCTCTTTAAGGTGTAAAGTTAGGTTATTTACCTGATATCTTTTTTTTTTTTTTTTTTTTGAGACGGAGTCTTGCTCTGTCCGCCAGGCTAGAGTGTGAGTGGCGCGATCTTGGCTCACTGCAAGCTTCCCCTCCTGGGTTCACACCATTCTCCTGCCTCAGCCTGCTGAGTAGCTGGAACTACAGGCGCCCACCACCACGCCCAGCTAATTTTTTGTATTTTTAGTAGAGATGGGGTTTCCCTACGTTAGCCAGGATGGTCTTGATCTCCTGACCTCGTGATCCGCCCGCCTCGGCCTCCCAAAGTGCTGGGATTACAGGCGTGAGCCACCGCGCCTGGCGGGTATCTCTGGTTTTTAAAGGTAAATGTTTACTCGTAAAATTTTCCCTTTGAAACTGCTTTCACTGATTCTCATAGTTTTGGTATGTTATGTTTCATTTTCATTTGTCTCATAGTATTTTCCAATTTCCCATGTTATTTTTTCTTTGACCATTGGTTGTTTAAGAGTGTTGTTTAATTCTCACATATTTGTGAATGTTCCAGTTTTCCTTCTGTTAATGTTTCCTTATATTGTGGTTATAGAAAATATTGTATTACTTCAGTCTTTTAAAACTGATTGAGACTTGCTTTGTGACCTAATTTACGGTCTAATCTGGAGAGTGTTCCATGTGTGTTGGAGAATACTAGAGAATATTCTGAAGCCCTTGAGTGGAGTATGATGGCTTTGAATAATCTGAAGTTCAGTAACTAAAGAGGATGGCCAGGGCCAGGCATGGTGGCTCACGCCTGTAATCCCAGCACTTTGGGAGGCCGAGGCGGGTGGATCGCCTGAGGTCAGGAGTTCCAAACCAAAATACCAA
Source organism: Chlorocebus sabaeus (assembly GCF_047675955.1). Lineage (NCBI taxonomy): Eukaryota > Metazoa > Chordata > Mammalia > Primates > Cercopithecidae > Chlorocebus > Chlorocebus sabaeus. Next base: position 15,717,263 of record NC_132919.1, on the reverse strand, counting down.
AACACAATAGAGGATGGCCTGAGGGAGCACAAGTCCCTAAAACGCAAAGCTCCCTGCACTGCGCCGAGAGGGCCGCAAGAGGGCGCGCGAACCCGCCCTGGCGGACTTGCCAGCGCGCAAGCATGTTTCGCCTGCGGACTGCCTTGTGTGCAATGAGGCAGAGCGCTGGGTTCCCTCAGGACCCGGGGGAGGCGTGGTGGCGGCTTCGTGACAACCTGGGGCGGAGACCTCCGTGAGGCAACAGCCTGTTCGGGCCCTGACAGCTGTGGAGGGAGCTGTTCCCCGGCTTCTCCAGGGACATTTTTCTGGGCTTTCTGCATGGTGCGTGGGTTTCTGCCTCACTCGCGTGCGGTGCCCGGCAGGGCCCCAAGCCAGTTCCCTCCCGCAGGAAGCGGGAACGCCCGGTGTCCTCGCGCGAGGTGGCGGCTTCTGGGAGAAGTCCCCAGACCCTCCCAGGAGGAGGAAGCGCTGTCGGCGGGAAGGGGTGGGCGGAATCCCAGGCCGCTCCGTCCCTGTGAGCCCGACGGGACCGCGAGACGGGCGTTCCCCTCCCGTGGACCGGCCTCTATGAAGCCTTTAAGGTTCGTTTTTGCTGCAACGTGAAAGTAGTTTAAAAACATAAGAAACTGTAAAGTGAGTATGTTAAAACTCACATCATTTTAACTTTAAATAGTTTGTACCCAAGGAAAGTTTGAATACATTTGCCTTCCTGGCTTTAATGAAAGCAAACTTATCAATAACATCGTTAAAATACACTTCTTAGCTTATCTCATTTTCATTTGAACATGTCCAACAATTCCTCATGGCACAGTGACAGTCTTAAATAGCTGTCAATTAATTTCAGCTTACAAAAACTTCTTTTGCGGGACCCCCATTATGACTGGTATCGCTAAAAATTATGTATCAGAACATGTTGGGAAGCAGAGGGAGAAAATATATATCAGATCCACTTCCACATTTGGGAAAGAACTAAGCAAAATGTGTTCGTCAGTTTTGGACATTGAGACATTATTGTTTGGTTTGGTTTTTTAAATGCCAACTATTGTATCATCTGAAAAATTGACATTTAAACTGGCACTGAGCAGTGTGAGTGCGGGGTGGGAATACTGTCTGGGTGCTGGTGTGGAAGTGAATGATGATTGTGGCGCTCCGTGTAGAGATCACAGCTATGCTTGACGGTGGTTTTGAGAGGCCATGTCAGAGATTCATGACTGGGTACTAGTGGAGCCATTATCTGAAGGTGGAGATAAGAGGACATGTAACTTTTTATTCGGGGAGGAAGTTGAGGGCCTCAGTTTGAAATGTATTACATCTTAAGTGCCTATAACACGCACAGACTGTGCCTCAAATGAAATCTAGATGGAGCTTTCAGATGCCATCATCATCAAGATAATGATAGGAGAAATTGCTGCAGCAACTGAAGACAGGCAGGAGGTTTCCAAGGCAGCTATAGTGAAAGGGGCACACAGGGACAGGGACTGGGTCTCAGAATGTTCCCTGATACTGTTCAGGGGGGCTTTGCACAGGACACCAGCAAGGAGTGTTCGTAGACAGGTTTGAAGACAGCCTGAGATGTCAGAGGAGTCTGGCAAAAGAATGATCTCAAAAGGAGGCCGTGGTCAAATTAGTCTTTTTGTTTGTTTGTTTTTGAGATGGGCTCTTGCTCTGTCGCCCGGGCTAGAGTATGGTGGCGGGATCTCAGCTCACTGCAACTCCACCTCCCAGGTTCAAGTGATTCTTCTGCCTCAGCCTCCCGAGTAACTGGGACTACAGGTATGCACCACCACACCCGGCTAATTTTTGTATTTTTAGTAGAGACTCTATTTCACCATATTGGCCAGGCTGGTCTCAAACTCCTGACCTCGTGATCCCCCCGCCTTGGCCTCCCAAAGTGCTGGGACTACATGCATGAGCCACCGCATCCAGCCTAGTCTTCGTTTCTAATTAAGATGAAGCAAGAGAAACAGTGAGTGGATTTATTTTTCACACTCAGGGACAGTTCAATAACTAAGCAGATGAAGCTGAGGAAAACAAAAAACAAAAAACCGTGCAATACCATCTTTTTTCAGGTACACCAGTCATGAACCCCCCGACATTCACCTGAGAGTGACCCTATCCCATCTCCACCCATGTGCACATGCAGAGCGATCTCACACACACAGTGGGGGTGAGGGAGGGGGCTCCCTTCCCAGGGTCAAAGGTGAGAAGGCTCCCGCCACTGCTGCTCACATGGAGGTAGTCACATAGTCAGTTTACAGATAATGAAATGAAAGTCAGAGGGTTTATACTCTCATTAGACCTTGTGTCCAGAGGTATTAATTTCATTCCTCCTCTGACACCAAATCCTAGGAACCCCTCAGAGTGGTCACATGGGGATTCCTGACTCCACAACTGCAGATACCATCTGGAATTTCTCATTTGCTTATTCTTGTTTAGGTGCATGAGCACTGGTTCTCCAACACCCATCCAGTCCTTTAGAGTCTCCCACCCCTCCCTGCAGTACCCACGCCCCACCCTCTGTGTAACCTGCCTTCAGTCATCTTGGCCCCTCCACCTCTGGGATTCAGGCAGCATCAGCACCTCCATCCTAGCTATGCCCCATATGGCCTTGGACACTTGGCCAGGCAACACTGGAATCTGTTATTGGTGGGATGGAACAGTGTCATGACTCATTCCATGTTGCACATTCAGCAATTCTCATGACATAAATCTAGCACATAAGAGAAGCAGGGGCGCCTATGTCATTATGCTGCTGTTGTGACCCACAAGGCCCATAGGGGAGACAGGCTTATAAAATCAGAGTTTAGGGAAGGTTGGTTGACTCACTATGTTCTGGTGAGATGGTAGCTGGACTTCTGCATAGTAACAAGCAGCCACAGCAATATCCCTGTATCTCATAACACACACAGATGAAAATGTGTGAACTGTAGAGGACCACCTAAAACAATAAAGACATTGCATGGACAAATAATGACAATGTGTCATGAACAGAGGCAGCATTATGACCGTTTCACCCTTAAGTCCTAAAAAGAGAAAAAAGTCTAGTAGTATTCATTGAGACCTTACCTAAGGTCTCAATGTAATCAACAGTGTATATAAAATGAGATTTACATGCATTTGCTTACTTAATCCTACCCAGTTGTTTATGGATTGGTTCCTTATGACAAGTAATGTGACCAAACTAGCTCTGCAATAATGTATGATCCAGGATGTTAAGAAGAGATTATAGACATCCTAATTTCACCATTGGATTGGAGATAGAAACAATTTTCTTTCTTTTCTATAGAGATGGGGTCTTTCTATGTTGCCCAGGCTAGTCTGGAACTCTGGGCTCAATAACAAAATTAAATGCCTAAAAAATAAACAAGGTTGAAACTGAAACTAGCTCTGTTCTCTCTGAATCTCAGATTCCTAACCATGCTCATCTTGAGGGGTAGGTGCCAGAGCCAGCTCTTACCAGGATATTTCCCCTCTCAGATGAATGGTTATAAAGACTGCCTCTTCCCACAGCCCGGCTTCTTTCAGCCTGTTCACACAATTACTCCCCAAGCCCACTTTCTCCCACCACAGGGGGACCTCCAGTGCTTTGACCCCACATCCCAAACACCAGTCCCCACCTCTCCTTATTTTCAGTGCACAGCTTCACTGACACTCATTTCAGCACATACAGGGCAGAGCCAACAATTCTAATGTTCTTTCTTCACAGGGAAAGGTCAAGCTGTTCAAGCCCAACCCCAGATGACTCCAAATATCTCCCCTCCCCAAGGCTGCATCTGTCAGAGCACATGATTAGGTTACTGACCCAGTCTAATTACAGTGTTAACTAAATTCCCAATGGCTGTTTCTAAATAAATATAAATATGTGGCATCCTACTATGCCTTGATAATCGAACCATCTTTCCATGATTCATAAATATTTCAGACTGTCCCCATGCTTTTTAAATCTCACAAATCCTCTCCTTTCCCCCTCATTTTCCACAATTGGGTTCACCTCATACTTCCCAGATAATTTATTTATTTATTTATTTATTTATTTTTGGAGACACAGTCTCACTCTATTGCCCAAGCTGGAGTGCAGTGGTGCGATCACAGCTCACTGCAACCTTTGTCTCCCGGGTTCAAGCGATTCTCCTGCTACATTTGCTTACTTAATCCTACCCAGTAACCCTGGGTTGGTACTCAGCCTGCCGAGTAGCTAGGATTACAGACATGCACCACCACACCCGGCTACTTTTGTATTTGTAGTAGAGACAGGATTTCACCATGTTGGCCAGGCTGGTCTCAAACTCCTGAACTCAAGTGATCCACCTACCTCAACCTCCCAAAGTGCTGAGATTACAGGTGTGAGCTACCACGCCTGGCACTACCCAGATATTTTAATCCAATGAGTATTTTAAGTCATTTTCTTTGGACTAAAACACAATTGGAACGTGACCTCTTTGGGGGAATTTTGTTTTTCCTAGGCTTCTCTGACATCTCAGCTGTGGAAACATAGAGTTGTTTGACTTTCACTTTTCTACATAAACCACTTCCTCTACTGAGTACCGTGAAACTGTCTGCCCTTTTTTGCCCCATGTCAAACCCCACGGAAAAGTGCACTTACTTGTACAACTTCCTCTTGCAAATAAGCGGCATGCTGCCCTGGAATCTCTGCTTCAGTTCACTCTCGGTTATAACCCCAGAAGATGGCTGTAGTGTCAGCTGTGATTTTCTCTCTTTGTACTAATTGGAGTCTGTCCACACTTGTGTTCTTCAGAAGTCAGGCAAAGAGATGCTGAGACATTGTGCATGTCCCCTCTCTGACTCTTGCCCTCTGGGATCCTATTGGGACGTTTTAGTGTCTATAGGGGCACAAGGGACTCACCTGATTGTGGCAGGGGCATACAGGGTAGAGAGTGCTCAGGAATTATGAGCCGGGATTTTCCCATCTGTGTGGCGCTGACAGGCAGAGCAACTGCAATTTCCAGCCCAAACTAACAACACTGATCATATACCCATAGATAAGTAATGCATTTATATTTATATCTTTTTTTTTTTTTTTTTTTTTTGAGACGGAGTCTCACTCTGTCGCCCAGGCTGGAGTGCAGTGGCGGGATCTCAGCTCACTGCAAGCTCCGCCTCCCGGGTTCACGCCATTCTCCTACCTCAGCCTCCTGAGTAGCTGGGACTACAGGCGCCCGCCACCTCGCCCGGCTAGTTTTTTGTATTTTTTAGTAGAGACGGGGTTTCACCGTGTTAGCCAGGATTGTCTTGATCTCCTGACCTCGTGATCCACCCGTCTCGGCCTCCCAAAGTGCTGGGATTACAGGCTTGAGCCACCGCGCCTGGCCAAGAACCATCAGCAGCTGCTAACATAAAAGAAAGGCCTCAGTTTGATGGTGTACGTCTTCTGGTGGTATATACCAGCAATATGAAATGACATTGCTGAAAATATTTAAAAAAATCAAAATCTCAGCCGGGTGCAGTAACTCATGTCTGTAATCCCAGCACTTTGTGAGGCCAAGACAGGACGGTCATTTGAGCCCAGGAGTTCAAGACCAGTCTAGGCAACATAGGAAGACCCCATCTCTACAAAAAATAAAATAGAATAAATTAGCTGGACATGCTGGTGCGTGCCTGTGGTCCCGACTACTTGGGAGGCTTATATGGGAGGAGCCCTTGAGCCCAGGAGGTCAACAAAGAGACCCTGCTTAAAAAAAAAAAATAAACAAAAAACATCAAACTCTGAATCTGATCAAGGATCTAACAAACAATTTAAAAGCAATACAGATAGGGGCAGAGGGGCATGTTAAATAATTCCATGGGGATGTAATCAGTAAAATCCATATCTTGTGAAATTCTAAATTAATGCTGTCCAATAAAAATAAAAAGCAAGCCATATAGGTGATTTTATATTTTCTAGTAGCCACATTAAAAACAAAAAGAAACAAGTAAAATTAGTTTTAATAATGTTTTATTTAATCCAAATATATAAAATGTTATTTCAAAATGCATCAATATAAAAACTCTTAATGAGACAGTTTACGTTATCTTATCATACTGTCTTTGAAATCTGGTGTGTGTTTTAATTTGACAGACCATCTCAATTCGCACTAGTCATGTTTCAGGTGGTCCACTGTCACATGTGGCTAGTGGCTTCTGTATTAGACAACATAGCTCTAAAGCACCAATAACCTGGTTTCTTTAATAAACAGTTACAAAGCGGTAAAAGAAAGAGGGGGAAACTTCTGCATTAAAAGTGACCTAAGAGGCATATTAACCTGCTGGGAGCAAGTCCCCCAAAATCTGGCCATAAACTGGCCCCAAAACTGGCCATAAACAAAATCTCTGCAGCACTGTAACATGTTCAGAATGGCCCTAACGCCCGCGCTGGAAGGTTGTGGGTTTACTGGAATGAGGGCAAGGAACACCTGGCCTGCCCAGGGTGGAAAACTGCTTAAAGGTGTTCTTAAGCCACAAACAACAGCATGAGCGATCTGTGCTTTCACGACAAACTCCTGCTGCAGTTAACTAACCCAATCTATTCCTTTAATTCAGACCATCCCTTCGTTTCCCATAAGGGATACTTTTAGTTAATTTAATATCTATAGAAACAACGCTTACGACTGGTTTGCTGTTAATAAATATGTGGGTAAATCTCTGTTCGGGGGTCTCAGCTCTGAAGGCTGTGAGACCCCTGATTTCCCACTTCACACCTCTATATTTCTGTGTGTGTGTCTTTAAACCCTCCAGCACTGCTGGGTTAGGGTCTCCCTGACCGAGCTGGTCTCGGCAAGTGGTGTCCATTCGTGGGGGCTCGAAACCAGGTCGAAGGGTCGCTGGAGCGATGGTTGGAATGGAAAAACTAAGCTGGAGGACACCCGAGTACTCTTAAAGCAATCCCCGTGGTGAGTAAGAAGGGGAGCTCAGAAGCGTCAGGGTAACAATAGGACAAGTGTGGGGTCTAGTTCGTTTCACCTGGGAACTTTTTCACACTGATGATGAGGAGGAAGGAGAGCATGGCAAAATAACAGAAGAGGTTACAGAGCATGTTTATTTGCAGTTAAAGCTAAAGCAGCAAAGGAGGGAGAGGTTCATCCCTACCCTTCTGCACCCCTTCAACATTATTTTGAAGAAAAAGACCCTCCAGATCTTTCTTTTCTGGAGGACAGTGGGTAAAAAGTAGTTGCCCCAGTGACTGTTTGAGCAGCACCTTGAGCAACTGCTCTTAGTTCTATTCAGGCAGGAATTCAGCAAGCTAGACGAGAGGGTGATTTAGAGGCTTGGCAATTCCCTGTTCGAATACACCCCCCAGATCAACAGGGAAATATTACAGTTACATTTGAGCCTTTCCCTTTTAAATCACTCAAAGAATTTCAATAAGCTATAAATCAGTATGGACCAGGTTCTCCTTTTGTATTGGGACTGTTAAAGAATGTTGCTGTTTCCAGTCAGATGATACCTACTGACTGGGACGCTCTTACTGGAACTTGTCTAACTCCTGCTCTTACAATGTAAAGCAGCATTCTCCTGCTTACGTTGTAAGAACATCTCCTGCTTACATTGTACATCTCCTGCTCACATTGTAAGAACTCCTGTTCTTACAATGTAAAACTCGGTACGCAAATGAAGCTTACATTCAGGCTGCTCACAATGCCCAGGCCCAACCTCAAATTAATATAACTGCAGACCAACTTTTGGGGATTGGCGGCTGGGCTGGCTGAGATGCACAAGTGGTCATGCAGGATGATGCCATAGAACAGCTTAGCAGAGTGTGCATTAGAGCGTGGGAAAAAATCACTTCAGGTGGAGAACAATACCCTTCCTTTAGTGCTATAAAACAGGGACAAAGAGAAATACGTTGATTTTGCAGCTCAGTTACAGGAGTCTTTTAAAAAGATGATTGCAGATTTGGCTGCTCAGGATATAGTGTTGCAGTTACCTTACTAGCTTTCGACAATGCTAATCCTGATTGCCAGGCTGCTCTGCGACCTATCAGAGGGAAAGCACATGTAGTTGATTATATCAAGGACTGTGATGGTATCGGAGGTAATGTGCATAAAGCTACTCTGTCGGCACAGGCAACGGCAGGACCGAGAGTGGATAAAGGAAATACTCCATTTCCTGGAGCTTGTTTTAACTGTGGGAAGCATGGCCATACTAAAAAAGAATATAGAAAAAATCAGCAAGTCAGGCTACCAGATAGGGGAAAAAAGAAAACTGCTGATCCTGAAATATGTCCAAAATGTGAAAAAGGAAAACATTGGGCTAATCAATGTCACTCTAAGTTTGATAAAGAAGGGAACTCGATTTTGGGAAATGCCATGAGGGGCCTGTCCTGGGTCCCCTTCTAAACCGGGGCATTTCCAGCTCAGGTCATTCCCTCACCCTTGTACAATGTCTGTCCTCCGCCACAGCTGGTGGTGCCACAGTAGATTTACGCTGCACAAAAGCTGTAAGCCTTCTGCCTGGGGAACCCCCACAAAAGGTCCCAACAGGAGTCTGTGGACCCTTGCTGGGGGGACAAGAGGATTACTTTTAGGAAGGTCCAGTTTAAGTTTAAAAGGGGTACAAATACATACAGGAGTCATTGATTCAGATTACAATGGGGAAATTCAAATCGTTATAGCTACTTCTGTTCCCTGGAAAGCAGAGCCAGGAGAGCATATAGCACAGCTCCTGACTGTGCCATATGTGGGAATGGGAAAAAGTAAAATTAAACAAGAGGATTTGGAAGCACAAATAAACAAGGCAAAGCAGCTTATTGGATAAATCAAATTACTGATAAACGCCCTACCTGTGAAATAACTATTCAGGGAAAGAAATTTAAAGGTTTGGTAGATACAGGAGTGGACATTTCAATCATTTCTCTATAGCACTGGCCGTCAGCATGGCCAATTCAACCTGCTCAATTTAACATAGTTGGAGCTGGTACAGCCGCCGAAGTATATCAAAGTAATTATATTTTGCATTGTGAAGGGACTGATGGACAACCTGGGACTATTCAACCAATTATAACTTCTGTACCTATAAATTTATGGGGAAGAGATTTATTACACCAATGGGGAGCACAAGTTCTAATTCCAGAACAATTATATAGTCCCCAAAATCAACATATGATGCATGAAATGGGGTATGTCCCTGGTACGGGACTAGAAAAAAATTTTGCAATGTTTAAAAAGTTCTTGCCAAACATTAGGATATCATTTTTGATGGCAGCCATTGTTAAGCTTCCAGAACCTATACCTTTAAAATGGTTAACAGATAAGCCAATTTGGATAGAACAATGGCCGCTAAGTAAAGAGAAACTAGAGGTTTTAGAGAAATTAGTTACTGAACAATTAGAAAATGGGCGCATAGCTCCAACATTTTTCCTTTGGAATTCTCCAGTTTTCGTAATTAAGAAAAAAATCAGGTAAATGGAGAATGTTAACTGATTTAAGAGCCATCAATTCAGTTATACAACCTATGGGAGCATTACAGCCAGGATTGCCTTCTCCTGCTATAATTCCAAAAGGTTGGCCTTTAATAGTCACAGATTTAAAAGACTGTTTCTTTACTATCCCTTTAGCTGAGCAAGACTGTAAATGGTTTGCATTTACAATTCCTGAAGTAAACAACCTGCAGCCTGATAAGTGTTTTCATTGTTTTGCAGATGGGTCTAGTAATGGTAAAGCTTCTTATTTTGGCTTAAAAAGCAAAGTGTTTCAGATGCCCTATACATCAGGTCAAAAAGTGGAGCTTGTAGCTGTAATTGAGGTATTGACTGCTTTTGATATGCCTATTAATGTGATTTCTGATTCTTCATACGTGGTTCATTCCTCACAGTTAACTGAAAATGCTCAGTTATGGATTTCACACAGATGAACAACTGATGACTTTATTTACCCAATTACAAACAGCAGTTAGGAGTAGAATGCACCCTTGTTACATCGCTGACATCACGGCTCATACACCTCTTCCAGGACCTTTGACTGAAGGGAATCAAATGGCTGACCACCTAGTTGCTAATGCAATATCTAATTCTAGACACTTTCACAATTTAACCCGTGTAAATGCCTCTAGTCTCAAATGCAGATACAGCATTACCTGGCAAGAAGCTAAAGCTATTATCCAGCGATGCCCAACTTGCCAAATGGTACATTCCTCATCTTTTATAGGAGGAGTTAATCCTCAAGGACTGGAACCTAACTCTCTTTGGCAAATGGATGTCACACATGTTCCCTCGTTTGGGAGACTAGCTTATGTACATGTATGTGTGGACAATTTTTCTTACTTTGTCTGGGCTACATGCCAATGAGGAGAGTCTTCTGCCTGTGTTAAACTTCACCTTTTGCAGTGTTTTGAGGTGATGGGCATTCCAGCTTCTATTAAAACAGATAATGCCCCAGGCTATACTAGCCAAGCTCTAGCTACATTTTTCTCTATGTGGAATATTAAACACATTACTGGTATCCCACACAATTCTCAAGGACAAGCCATAGTGGAAAGAAAGAATCTGTCCCTTAAATAGCAGTTGCAAAGGCAGAAAGGGGGAGACAGATAATACAGAACCCCACAAATGCAACTGAATCTAGCATTATTAACTTTAAATTTGTTGAGCGTGCCCAAAGGCCAGGTGTTATCAGCAGCTGAACAGCATCTACAGAAACCAGCTGCAAAGACAGAAGCAAAACTACTAGTTTGATGGAGAGATCCAATAACAAAAAGTTGGGAAATAGGTAAAATAATAACTTGGGGTAGAGGTTATGCTTGTGTTTCTCCAGGCCAAAATCAACAGCTGATGTGGATACCATCAAGACACCTGACACCTTATTAAGAGCCAGATGCCGAGGAAGAGACTCTGGGAGGATCCTGAGGACCCCCCCAGTTGTAGCCATGTCTAGGCTGATGCTGAGGAGGACCCCAACTGTCATGTCACCTGTCAAACACAGCCACCCACCTGGGGACAGATGAAGAAGCTGTCATAGATGGTGGAAGAAAACCTGAGGAAAGCGGGACAACCAGTCGCAATGAATAATTTAATGGTAGCTATGATAGTGGTTATCACCACTGCCATGAGTATTCCTTCAATAAGGGCTGACACAGAGAACAATTATACTTATTGGGCATATTTATCAATCTTGGCTGGCAATAATGCCTGGATGCAATCACTCTATGACACAGTTACACATGTTTTCTGATCTCAGTATTCACCATAACAAATCTGCTCCTATAATTGAGGCATACCACCCTCAAAAACCTATTTGTAAACAGGATTGGACCCAGTTAGAAAAAATGAACGTACTTGTTTAGGAAGATTGCATTGCAGAACAGGCAGAGGTGCTGCACAATGATTCCTATGGAATTATTATTAATTGGTCCCCTAAGGGGATGTTTAGCTTGATTTGCACCTCTCAGTCTGCGTGCCACGGCCACACTATGTTCAGATGATCTGAACAAAATGGTCAGATGGTAGAAATGATAAGAAGTATGGCAAGAGTTCCTATGATCTGGAATCATGATGGTACAGTGGCACCTCAACCTCAAATGATATGGCCCATTGTAGGAGCTAAACATAAGGATTTGTGGAAACTATTAAATGCTCTTAATAAGATCAAAATTTGGGAAAGAATAAAAAAGCATCTAGAAGGACACTCTACAAACTTGTTTTTAGATACAGCAAAATTAAAAGAACAAGTATTTAAAGCATCCCAGGCACACCTGACCTTAATGCCAGGAACTGGAGTGCTTAAAGGAGCTGCAGACAAATTAGCAGCTAGTAACACATTAAAATGGATAAAAACACTTGGAAGCTCTGTAATTTCAATGATGATTGTTTTTTTAACCTGTGTTGTTTGTCTGTGTATAGTCGGCAGATGTGGATCCCGACTCCTGCAAGAAGTAGCTCACCGTGACAAAGCTGCCCTTGTTTGTATCTCTTTGCAAATCAAAGAAGGGGGACATGTTGGGAGCAAGCCCCCCAAAATCTGGCCATAAACTGGCCCCAAAACTGGCCATAAACAAAATCTCTGCAGCACTGTAACATGTTCATAATGGCCCTAATGCCCACGCTGGGAGGTTGTGGGTTTACTGGAATGAGGGCAAGGAACACCTGGCCCGCCCAGGGTGGAAAACCACTTAAAGGCATTCTTAAGCCACAAACAATAGCATGTGCAATCGGTGCCTTAAGGACAAGCTCCTGCTGCAGTTAACTTACCCAACCTATTCCTTTAATTTGGCCCATCCCTTCATTTCCCATAAGGGATACTTTTAGTTAATTTAATATCTATAGAAACAATGCTAATGACTGGTTTGTTGTTAATAAATATGTGGGTAAATCTCTGTTTGGGGCTGTCAGCTCTGAAGGCCATGAGACCCTTGATTTCCCACTTCACACCTCTATATTTCTGTGTGTGTGTCTTTAATTCCTCTAGCGCCACTGGGTTAGGGTCTCCCCAGCTGAACTGGTCTCGGCATTAACCAGTTACACCATATGAATCAACTGGGGAGACAAATACCAAATGAGTATTTGGTGAAACAAAGGCTCAGTGTTCATTTTTTTAGCTGTAATAATAGTAATATTATATAACACTAAGAATTTTAAAAATTGTCAGAGATATATAATAAAATAGATTAAATAATATAATGTTTTGTATTTGTATCAAAATAATTAGTGAGAGAAGGGTTACAGATGAAATGTGATTGTTCATGGGTTAACTGGTTAAGACGGCAATAGGTTTAAGGGATTCAAACTACTTCCCACTTCTGGGACTATAATGCTTATCAAGTATCAGAGACTGCTCTAGGGGCTTATAATGTATTGAATGAATCATCACAATAAGGAAGGTGCTATTTACAAATAAGGAAAGTGAGGCACAGAGATGCTAGGTGTCTTGCCCAAGGTCAAAGAAGCAAAAGAGTCTAGATTCAAATCCAAGCAGTCTGTATTGAGAATTCCAGCTTGTAACCTTGTAATCATTCTGATCTATGGTCTAGTAAACTAAGAGCCCTGAGTAGCTGACTACTCAGGCAAAGAAGTCAACTTAGATCATATCTGGCTAAGGTCTGTTCTAGATCAGAAGAAAGATTTCCTCTGGGGTGTTTTACTACCACTTAGATATGTATGCTTGTCATACATGTCTTATGTATACATATCCCTTTGGCGTTTTCAACCTTTAGGTTTTTGAAGCATGTTTTAGATAATACTGCTAATAATAAAACATGGCAAATGTAGGAGATGATGAGTTCATAAACTTTATTGCTAATCACTTGACATGTGTGTAATTCAAACTGTAACCAATATAGTGGGTTTTGTTTTCTTTTTCCACCAAGAACTCAGCCCCAGGAAAAACCTGAAAAGGCCCTAATCTCTCATCTATGGTTCACCTTGAGGCTCTGTACAAGCAAGAAGTGACTAAGGCAGAGCTGTAACCTGCCTGCCTAAGAGGAAAATGTATGCCCAACACATACAAAGATCCCTCTGGCAGTTGCTGAAGACTTACTGGTTTAAGACATAAAGAAATCTGTCTAATCATTAACTAATCACCATGTTAACCAAGCAGATATTTTAGTGGCTATACATGATAAAGAATACAGACTTTACAGATTGGTCCAGGAAAGTTTCTAAACAAAAATAGCAGCAGTGCCACCAACGACTGCAACAACAAACCCTAAAGAGGGGAGAATCTGATTTCCAGAGTTACCACATTATATTATTTAAAATAACTAACTGGTTTTCAACGAAAAATTATTAAAACACACAAAGAAACATGAAAGCATGGACCCACACACAGTAAAAAATAAAGCATCAATGGAAACTACCTCCAAGGAAGTCAAGATGTTGTACTTATTAAACACAGACATTAAGCCTGCTATTATAAGTATGTTCAAAGGCCTAAATAAAACCATGTATAAAGATTTAAAAGAAATTATGAGAATGATATTTCACTAAATGGAAATTTTTGAGTTGAAAAGTATAATAATTGAAATAAGTGTATCAGTAAAACATAACAAATTTAAACATATACTCACCTAACAAAACAGTCCCATAATATAGGAAGCAAAAATGTATGAAATTGAAGGGGCAAAGAGATAATTCAACAGTAGTAGCCGGACAAAGTGAAAGCAGTGCTCAGAGGGAAATTTATAGCTATAAAATGTCTACAATTTAAAAAGAAGGAATCAATAACCTAAAGTTATACCTTAAGGCGCTAGAGAAGGAAGAGTGAACTAAATTTTTTAGAAAGCAGAAGGAAGGAAATAATAAATATTAGAATGGAGATAAAATAGAGAACAGAAAAACAGCAGAGGAAATAAAAAAGGCAAAAGTTGGTTATTTAGAAAGATTAAAAAATGGCAAACCATTAGCTAGAGGGATTAAGAAAAAAAGAGAGAAGACACAGATTCCTAAAATCAGAATGAAAAAGAAGACATCACTACTGACCTTAAAGAAATAAGAGGATTATAAAGGAACACTATGAACAATGGTATGTGAACTTAGATGAACCGGACAAATTCTTAGAAAAGCATTAACTACCAAAACTGACTCAGTGTAACAGGAAATCTGGATAGATCCATAACAAGTAAAACTTCCCACAAAGAAAAGCCTGGGTTCAAATGGCTTCATGTGAATTATACCAAACATTTCAAGAAGAATTAATACCAATCCTTCACTAACTCTTCCAAAAAATGGAAGGGAACAATTCCAAAGCCACTTTATGAGACCAGTATTACCTAAACTAGACAAAGACATCAGAAGAACACTACAGACCAGTATCCTTATGAATACAGACACAAAATTCTCAACAAAATACTAACAAAGTGGGTTCAGCAACAAATAAAATGCAGCATATACTACAGCCAAATGGAAATTATCTTAGGAATACAAGGTTTTGTATTTCATGTAATACAAAAAATCAATCAATAGAATAAAGAACAACTGCACAATCATCTTAATAGATTCAAAAATGCATTTGACATAATTCAACAAACTAAAAATAGAAGCAAACATCATCAATCCGATAAAGACTCTCTGTGAAAAACTACATCTAACATCATACTTAATGGTAAACAGCTGAATAGCTGAATGTGATCATAAACAGGACAACAATGTCCCTTCTCACTTTTCTTTTTCTCTTTTTTTTTTTTTTTGGATACAGGATCTTGCTTATCACCCACGTTGGAGTACAGTGGTGCAATTTCGGTTCAATGCAACCTCCACCCTGCCAGTTCAAGGGATCCTCCCATCTCAGCCTCCCAAGTAGCTGGGATTACAGGTTTGCACCACCACGCCTGGCTAATTTTTGTATTTTTTAGTAGAGTCGGGGTTTTACAATGTTGGCCAGGCTGGTCTCAAACTCCTGTCCTCAAGTGAGCCACCCACCTCAGGCTCCCAAAGTGCTGGGATTACAGGCATGGGCCACCATGTCCAGCCATTCCTTCTCACTTCTATTCAACATTATATTCTACATTTTTGCAAGGGAAATTAGAAAAGGAAAAGAAATACAGAGTATCCAGATAGGAAAGGACAAAGCAAATTTCTATTTGCAAATGATACAATCTCTCTATATAGTTAATGTTATCTTGCATATAAAAAACCCTAAGAAATCCAGGCACACACACACACACAATTTAGTTCTATTAGAACTAATAAGCTAGTTCAGCAAGATTCAGGATGCAAGATCTATATGTGTGTGTATAAGTCAATTATTTGCATACACTACCAATAACTACTTCAAAAAGAAATTAAGAAAAAAAATCATTTATAACAGCAAAAATAAGAAAACAGGAATGAAGTTAATAAAAGATGCGTAAAACATGCACACTGAAAACTATAAAACTACAAAACTGAAAGAAACTAAAGAATACATAAATAAATGGGAGGACAACCCATGATGAAGTATGGAAGACTTAATCTTGCTAATATAGCATTACTCTCCAAATTGATCAACAGATTCAACACAAGACTTACGTAAATTCCATCTGGCTTGTTTTTTCTGAAATGGAAAAGCTGATCCTAAAATTCATTTGGAAATGAATTTGTTTTTCAAAACAATATTGAAAAAGAAGAAAGCTGAGGCACTCACACCTCCTAATTTCAAAACTTACTTCAAAGATACTTTCAAAACTTACTTCAAAGCTATAGTGCTCAAGACAGTATGGTACTGACATTAGGATAGACATTTCCATCAATGGAATAGGACTGACAGTCTAGGAATAAATCCCTACTATAATGGTCAGTTGGTTTTCAATAAGGGTACTAAGACAATGAGTAGAGAATGGTCTTTTCAACAAACAGTGCTGAGACAACTGAATATTCACATGCCAAAGAATGAAGTTGAATCTCTACCTCAGACCATAAACAAAACTTAACTCAAAATGGACTATAAACCTAAACGTAAGTAGCAAAACTATAAAACTGTAAGAACGAAAGAGGAACATCTTCATGACCTTTGATTTGGCAATGAATTATTAGATATGACACCAAAACCACAATAGACAAAAGACAAGAACAGATCATTTGCACTTCATCAAAATTAAAAACTTCTGTCCTTCCAGGGACATCATTAAAAACTCTAAAAGGCAACCAAAGAATGTGAGAAAATATTTACAAACCATTTATATGAAAAGGGATGTGTGTTTACATGTAAACAAATAACCCAATTAAAAAATGGTCAAAGGATTTGAATAGACATTTCTCCAAAGGAGATATACAAATGACCAATAAGTATGCTCAAGAGAAGATGCTCAAAGTCCTTAGTAATTGGGAAAATAAAATCCGTAAGATACAGTAAAATACCACTTCACAACCAATGAGATGTCTATAATAAAAAAAGCCAGACAATATTAAGTGTTGTTGAGCAATTGCAACACTCATACATTGCTGGTGGGAATGTAATATGGCGCAGCTGCTTTGGAAAGCAATCTGACAGTTCCCCAAATGGTTTAACATAGAATTATCATACGATCCAGCAAAATTCCAACCCTAGGTATATACCAAGAGAAATGAAAACATATGCTCACACAAAAACATATACACAAATGTATTAGCATCATTATTAATTGCCCCAAAGTGGAAACAACTCAAATGCTCATCAACTGACAAATGGATAAGCAGTATGTGCTATATCCATACAACTGGAATACTATTTGGCCACAAAAAGGAATACAGTACTGACACAGGCTACAACACACATAAGCCTTGAAAACATTATGCTAAAATGAAAGAAGACAGTTTCAAAGGACCATATATTATATCATTCCATTTATATGAAATGTCTACAATAGGCAAATCTATAGAGATGAAAAGATTAGTGGTTGTCAGAGGCTATAAGGTGGGGGAATTGAGTACTGCTAGTGGGTATGGGGCTTCTTTTTGAGGGTGATGGAATGTTCTGGAATTCCACACAGTGATGGTTATCTGGGGATATATTTAAAAACCACTGAAATGAATACTTTATGAATTATATGAATTACAACTTAGTAAAACTGTCATTAAAAATACTGCCAGAGAGGTGGTTCCAAGATGGCCGAATAGGAACAGTTCCAGTCTACAGCTCTCAGCATCAGCAGCGCAGAAGACAGGTGATTTCTGCATTTCCAACTGAGGTACTGGGTTCATCTCACTAGGGCTTGTCGGACAGTGGGTGAGGGTCAGTGGGTGCAGCCCACCAAGTGTAAGCCGAAGCAGGGCGAGGCATCACCTCACCTGGGAAGCGCAAGGGGTCAGGAAATACCCTTTCCTACCCAAGGGAAGCTGTGACAGATGGCCCCTGGACAATCGGGTCATACTCACCCTAATACTGTGCTTTTCCAATGGTCTTAGCAAATGGCACACCAGGAGATTATATCCCGCACCTGGCTTGGAGGGTCTCATACCCACGGAGCCTCGCTCATTGCTAGCACAGCAGTCTGAGACTGAACTGCAAGGTGGCAGCAAGGATGGGGGAGGGGTGCCCGCCATTGCTGAGGCTTGAGTAGGTAAACAAAGTGGCCAGGAAGCTCGAACTGGGTAGAGCCCACCACAGCTCAAGGAGGCCTGCCTGCTTCTGTAGACTCCACCTCTGGTGGCAGGGCATAGCTCAACAAAAGGCTGCAGAAACCTCTGCAGACTTAAATGTTCCTGTCTGACAGGTTTGAAGAGAGTAGTGGTTCTCCCAGCACGGAGTTTGAGATCTGAGAACGGACAGACTGCCTCCTCAAGTGGGTCCCTGACCCCCGAGTAGCCTAACTGGGAGGCAACCCCCAGTAGGGGCAGACTGACACCCCCCACGGCCGGGTACCCCTCTGAGATGAAGCTTCCAGAGGAACGATCAGGCAGCAACATCTGCTGTTTAGCAATATTCGCTGTTCTGCAGCTTCCACTGCCTGATACTCAGGCAAACAGGGTCTGGAGTGCACCTCCAGCAAACTCCAACAGACCTGCAGCTGAGGGTCCTGACTGTTGGAAGGAAAACTAACAAACAGAAAGGACATCCACATCAAAATCCCATCTGTACATCACCATCATCAAAGACCAAAGGTAGATAAAACCACAAAGATGGGGAAAAAAACAGAGCAGAAAAGTTGAAAATTCTAAAAATCAGAGCACCTCTCCCCCTCCAAAGGAACACAGCTCCTTGCCAGCAACGGAACAAAGCTGGACAGAGAATGACTTTGACGAGTTGAAAGAAGAAGCCTTCAGAAAATCAAGCTTCTCCAAGCTAAGGGAGGAAGTTTGAACCCATCGCAAAGAAGCTAAAAACCTTGAAAAAAGATTAGACGAAAGGCTAACTAGAATAACCAGTGTAGAGAAGTCCTTAAATGACCTGATGGAGCTGAAAACCATGGCACGAAACTATGTGACAAATGCACAAGCTTCACTTGCCGATTCGATCACGTGGAAGAAAGGATATCAGTGATTGAAGATGAAATGAATGAAATGAAGCAAGAAGTTTAGAGAAAAAAGAGTAAAAAGAAACGAACAAAGCCTCTAAGAAATATGGGACTATGTGAAAAGATCAAATCTACGTCCGATTGGTGTACCTGAAAGTAATGGGGAGAATGGAACCAAATTGGAAAACACTCTGCAGGATATTATCTAGGAGAACTTCCCCAACCTAGCAAGGAAGGCCAACATTCAAATTCAGGAAATACAGAGAACGGCACAAAGATACTCCTCGAGAAGAGCAACTCCAAGACACATAATTGTCAGATTCACCAAAGTTGAAATGAACTAAAAAACGTTAAGGGCAGCCAGAGAGAAAGGTCGAGTTACCCACAAAGGGAAGCCCATCAGATTAACAGCGGATCTCTCGGCAGAAACTCTACAAGCCAGAAGAGAGTGGGGGCCGATATTCGACATTCTTAAAGAAAAGACTTTTCAACCAAGAATTTCATATCCAGCCAAACTAAGCTTCATAAGTGAAGGAGAAATAAAATCCATTACAGACAAGCAAATGCTGAAAGATTTTGTCAGCACCAGGCCTGCTCTACAAGAGCTCCTGAAGAAAGCACTAAACATGGAAAGGAACAACCGGTACCAGCCACTGAAAAACATGCCAAACTGTAAAGACCATCGATGCTAGGAAGAAACTGCATCAACTAACAAGCAAAATAACCAACTAACATCATAATGACAGGATCAAATTCACACATAACAATATTAACCTTAAACGTAAATGGGCTAAATGCTCCAATTAAAAGACACAGACTGGCAAACTGGATAGAGTCAAGCCTCATCAGTGTGCTGTATTCAGGAGACCCATCTCACGTGCAGAGACACACATAGGCTCAAAATAAAGGGATGGAGGAAGATCTACCAAGCAAATGGAAAACAAAAAAAGGCGGGGGTTGCAATCCTAGCTTCTGATAAAACAGACTTTAAACCAACAAAATCAAAAGAGACAAAGAAGGCCATTACATAATGGTAAAGGGATCAATTCAATAAGAAGAGCTGACTATCCTAAATATATATGAACCCAATACAGGAGCACCCAGATTCATAAAGCAAGTCCTTAGAGACCTACAAAGAGACTTAGACTCCCACACAATAACAATGGGAGACTTTAACACCCCACTGTCAACATTAGACAGATGAACGAGACAGAAAGTTAAAAAGGATATTCAGGAGTTGAACTCGGCTCTGTACCAAGCAGACCTAATAGACATTTACAGAACTCTCCACCCCAAATCAACAGAATATACATTCTTCTTAGCACCACATCGCACTTATTCCCAAATTGACCACATGGTTGGAAGTAAAGCACTCCTCAGCAAATGTAAAAGAACAGAAATTATAACAAACTGTCTCTCAGACCACAGTGCAATCAAACTAGAATGCAGGATTAAGAAACTCACTCAAAACCGCTCAACTACACGGAAACTGAACAATCTGCTCCTGAATGACTACTGGGTACATAACGAAATGAAGGCAGAAATAAAGACGTTCTTTGAAACCAATGAGAACAAAGACACAACATACCAGAATCTCTGGGACACATTTAAAACAGTGTGTAGAGGGAAATTTATAGCACGATATACCCACAAGAGAAAGCAGGAAAGATCTAAAATAGACACCCTAACATCACAATTAAAACAACTAAAGAAGCAAGAGCAAACACATTCAAAAGCTAGCAGAAGGCAAGAAATGACGAAGATCAGAGCAGAACTGAAGGAGATA
Source organism: Chlorocebus sabaeus (assembly GCF_047675955.1). NCBI lineage: Eukaryota > Metazoa > Chordata > Mammalia > Primates > Cercopithecidae > Chlorocebus > Chlorocebus sabaeus. The sequence continues at coordinate 15,696,643 of NC_132919.1, read as the reverse complement.
GAAATACAAAAAACCCTCAAAAGATCAACGAATCCAGGAGCTGGTTTTTTGAAAAGATCAACAAAATTGACAGACTGCTAGCAAGATTAATAAAGAAGAAAAGAGAGAAGAATCAAATAGATGCAATAAAAACTGATAGAGGGGTTATCACCACCGATCCCACAGAAATACAAACTGCCATCAGAGAATACTATAAACACCTCTATGCAAATAAACTAGAAAATCGAGAATAAATGGATAAATTCCTGGACATGCACACTCTCCCAAGACTAAACCAGGAAGAAGTTGAAGCCCTGAATAGACCAATAACAGGCTCTAAAATTGAGGCAATAATAGCCCACCAACCAAAAAAAGTCCGGGACCAGACAAATTCACAGCTGAATTCTACCAGAGGTACAAGGAGGAGCTGGTACCATCCCTTCTGAAACTATTCCAATCAATAGAAAAAGAGGGAATCCTCCTTAAGTCATTTTATGAGGCCAACATCATCCTGATACTAAAGCCTGGCAGAGACACAACAAAAAAAGAGAATTTTAGACCAATATCCCTGATGAACGTCGATGCAAAAATCCTCAATAAAATACTGGCAAACCGAATCCAGCAGCACATCAAAAAGCTTATCCACCATGATCAAGTGGGCTTCATCCCTGGGATGCAAGGCTGGTTCAACATACGCAAATCAACACACGTAATCCATCATATAAACAGAATCAAAGACAAAAACCACATGACCACATGATTGTCTCAATAGATGCAGAAAAGGCCTCTGACAAAATTCAACAGCCCTTCATGCTAAAAACTCTCAATAAATTAGGTATTGATGGGACATATCTCAAAATAATAAGACCTATTTATGACAAACCCACAGCCAATATCATACTGAATGGGCAAAAACTAGAAGCACTCCCTTTGAAAACTGGCACAAGACAAGGATGCCCTCTCTCACCACTCCTATTCAACATAGTGTTGGAAGTTCTGGCCAGGGCAATCAGGCAGGAGAAAGAAATAAAGGGTATTCAGTTAGGAAAAGAGGAAGTCAAATTGTCCCTGTTTGCAGATTACATGATTGTATATTTAGAAAACCCCATCATCTCAGCCCAAAATCTCCCTAAGCTGATAAGCAGCTTCAGCAGTCTCAGGATACAAAATCAATGTGCAAAAATCACAAGCATTCTTATACACCAATAACAGACAGACAGCCAAATCATGAGTGAATTCCCATTCACAATTGCTTCAAAGGAATAAAATACCTAGGAATCCAACTTACAAGGGATGTGAAGGACCTCTTCAAGGAGAACTACAAACCACTGCTCAGTGAAATAAAAGAGGCCACAAACAAACGGAAGAACATTCCATGCTCATGCATAGGAAGAACTAGTATCGTGAAAATGGCCATACTGCCCAAGGTAATTTGTAGATTCAATGCCATCCCCGTTAAGCTACCAATGACATTCTTCACAGAATTGAAAAAAACTACTTTAAAGTTCATATGGAACCAAAAAAGAGCCCGCATTGCCAAGACAATCCTAAGCAAAAAGAACAAAGCTGGAGGCATCACGCTACCTGACTTCAAACTATACTACAAGGCTACAGTAACCAAAACAGCACGGTACTGGTACCAAAACAGAGATATAGACCAATGGAACAGAACAGAGCCCTCGGAAATAATACCACACATCTACAGCCATCTGATATTTTACAAACCTGACAAAAAATGGGGAAAGGATTCCCTATTTAATAAATGGTGCTGGGAAAACTGGCTAGCCATATGTAGAAAGCTGAAACTGGCTCCCTTCCTTACACCTTATACAAAAATTAATTCAAGATGGATTAAAGACTTAAATGTTAGACCTAAAACCATCCTTATAAACCCTAGAAGAAAATCTAGGCAATACCATTCAGGACACAGGCATGGGCAAGGACTTCATGTCTCAAACACCAAAGCAATGGCAACAAAAGCCAAAATAGACAATTGGGATCTAATTAAACTAAAGAGCTTCTGCACAGCAAAAGAAACTACCATCAGAGTGAACGGACAACCTACAGAATGGGAGAAAATTTTTGCAATCTATTTATCTGACAAAGGGCTAATATCCAGAATCTACAAAGAACTCAAACAAACTTACAAGAAAAAAGCAAACAGCCGGGCACGGTGGCTCACACCTGTAATCCCAGCAGTTTGGGAGGCCAAGGCGGGCGGATCACAAGGTCAGGAGATGGAGACCATCCTGGCTAACACGGTCAAACCCTGTCTCTACTAAAAATATAAAAAATTTAGCCGGGTGTGGTGGCGGGCGCCTGTACTCCCAGCTACTCGGGAGGCTGAGACAGGAGAACGGCGTGAACCCGGGAGGCGGAGCTTGCAGTAAGCTGAGATCGCGCCACCGCACTCCAGCCTGGGCAACAAAGCGAGACTCCGTCTCAAAAAAACAAACAAACAAAAACCCCAAAGAACAAACAACCCCATCAAAAAGTGGGCAAAGGATATAAACAGACACTTCTCAAAAGAAGACATCTATGCATCAAACAGACACATGAAAAAATGCTCATCATCACTGGCCATCAGAGAAATGCAAATCAAAACCACAATCAAAGCCATCTCGCACCAGTTAGAATGGCAAACATTAAAAAGTCAGGAAACAACAGGTATTGGGGAGGATGTGGAAAAATAGGAACACTTTTACACTGTTGGTGGCACTGTAAACTAGTTCAACCATTGTGGAAGACTGTGTGGCGATTCCTCAAGCATCTAGAACTAGAAATACCATTTGACCCAGCAATCCCATTACTGGGTATATACGTAAAGGATTATAAATCATGCAGCTATAAAGACACATGCACACGTATGTTTATTGCAGCACTATTCACAATAGTAAAGACTTGGAACCAACCCAAATGTCCATCAATGATAGACTGGATTAAGAAAATGTGGCACCTATAACCATGGAATACTATGCAGCCATAAAAAAGGATGAGTTCATGTCCTTTGTAGGGACATGGATGAAGCTGGAAACCATCATTCTCAGCAAACTATCGCAAGGACAAAAAAACAAAAACAAAAACAAAAACCGCATGTTCTCACTCATGAGTGGGAACTGAACAATGAAAACACATGGACCTAGGGTGGGGAACATCACACACTGGGGCCTGTCGTGGAGTTGGGGGAGGCGGGGCGGGGTAGGGTAGGGATGGCATTAGGAGATATAACTAATGTAAATGACGAGTTAATGGATGCAGCACACCAACATGGCACATGTATACATATGTAACAAACCTGCACGTTGTGCACATGTACCCTGGAACTTAAAGTATAATAAAGAAAACAAAAAAAGAAAGAAAGAAAATAGCTTCAGGATCAAGAGCGCCCTAAAGTACAGCGGTCTGGATAACGCAAGTGTTGAATCAGATCTTTCCCTGCTGCTGTGTTCCCCAAATAATAATATGGGCCCTCTGTACAGATGCCAACTCCACTGACCCACTAGTATTTGAAAAGGATGCCATGGGGAGTTATTTCTGCTACTCTTTTAAAAAAATAATTCACTTATGAGATGGAGGTGGAAATTCACAGAGAATTGACAGGTATGGGTTATTTCTTGTAGGGTCTCAGAATAGAGCAATGCCAAGCACCCTTTGGGGGCCTGGTCTTGTGCTACTGATCTTACTGGTCGTACAGAAGGGCTGCTCCCATTGGCTCTTGGGTGGGATGGTAAATTTGCTAAACCAGGTTCACTGCACCTTCCCCTCACAAAGGAGTATATATGCCTGGAGTGGCTCCATTGCTAGGCTCCATTTCCAGCACCTACCAATTGGCACTGTGTATTTTTAAAAGAACAACATTGAAGCTCCTTGCCTCCTTTCAAACTGTGAGAGAGAGAAAGTTTCTATTCAGTGTTCTAAATGCTATCTGCTTAGTTTGATAGGGTTTTAGTGACTATCATAGGTGTTTTATTGAAGTCCAAAGTATCCCAGAAAATGTACATTCCTCTCTTTTCTTATTAAATGGTGCACAGGAAAAAAAAAAAAAAAATACTGCCAGAAAGACAATCTTTTTCTTCTCTCCCAGGGGAAAATCAGGTAAATAAATAATTATAAAAAATCAGAGGTTTGTGTGGCATGAAGAACGAATGAAATATTGATTATAGAATGTAGAAGTGTGAATTAAGCTTTGAAACATAAAACTGCTGCAACAGTTTTGATGCGTTCCCCCCAAAACCTCATGTTCAAAACTGATCCCCATGTTGGAGATGGGGCCCAATGGGAGGTGTCTGTGTCATGGGGCTGGGTCCCTCATGAATGGCTTGGTGCCATCCTCACGGTAATGAGTGAGTTCTCCCTCTATGATTAATAGTTCCCATGAGAGCTGGCTATTAAAAAGAGCATGGGCCGGGCACAGTGGCTCACGTCTGTAATCCCAGCACTTTGGGAGGCTGAGGTGGGCAGATCACTAGGTCAGGAGATCGAGACCATCCTGGCTAACACAGTGAAACCCTGTTTCTACTAAAAATACAAAAACATTAGCCAGACGTGGTGGCGGGCACCTGTAGTCCCAGCTACTCAGGAGGCTGAGGCAGGAGAATGGCGTGAACCCAGGAGGTGGAGCTTGCAGTGAGCCAAGATCGCACCACTGCACTTCAGCCTGGGTGACAAAGCGAGACTCCGTCTCAGAAAAACAAAAAAAAGAGCATGGCCCCTTCTCTCTCCCACTCTTGCTATGTGGTCTCTACACACACTGGCGCTCTTTCCTTTTCACTGTGAATGGAAGCAGCCTGAGGCCCTCACAAGATGCAGATACTGGCAGTATGCTTCTTATACAAACTGCAGAACTGTGAGCCAAATAAACCCTTTTCTTTATAAATTACCCACCTTTGGGTATTCCTTTATATGGCAACAAACAGACTAAAACAACTTCTAAGAATGTTGAGGGCATTCTGATCTTGGTGAAAGTAAATTCACTTAAGTATCCTTTATTCAGAAACTGAACTTTGTTAAACTGAAGAAACTATTACTATAACTAAAGTTTTATTTTTATTGCAAAAAGTTCCTAGGGAGCTAAAAGAGTACCCATTTATTTCAATTGCACCATCCCAGACCAACTCTATTCATAATTTAGACAAAATTGGAAACCTAATACATAATACCCGGAAATTGTTGATTCTAAGATAACACACTGATGCATGCAATGGAAACCAGAAATCATAAGCCTCATATTCTTTACCTCAAAGACACTGAGAAAATAACATTAAGCCAGACTGATGTAAAAGTTTCTTTTTGATGGAGCTCGAGAAAGTAAAAATTAGCTTATACTGAGAAAGCAAAATTCTGCCCTTCCACACCTCAAGCTACAATAGACACAGATAAAACCCATTGAAAAGTTAACAGCAAACAATATTTCTTCTAAGGTCATTCTGCAGCTGTAAAATGTCATAATTACCCGTTTTGAGCAACTACTGCTTTCTTACTCATTATGACACCTCGTCTTTTAAAGTCATAGGCTGTCAGAAATTGTGTAGTCCGAAATCATATCAGCAAGAACGAAAGTAACTTTGATGCTGAGAAGCAGTTATCTGCAACTCAGATGCAGACTTTCACATGAGGGGTTTCTGAATATGTAATTTTACATTTAACTTTGTATTTTCCAAGGAAATAGGATCCCAGGTCCATTATGCAGTCCGGACATGGCCTTGACTCTTTTATACAAAGCCTATTTTGTTTTAAGTCTATCACATCACTGATCTCACTGAAATTTCATCAGAATTCCCTCCTTCATCAAGATTATATGATAACCCAGTCGGGTGCCATGGCTCATGCTCGTAATCCCAGCATTTTGGGAGGCTGAGGTGGGCGGATCACTTGAGGTCAGGAGTTGGAAGACCAGCTTGGCCAACATGGTGAAACCCCGTCTATACTAAAAATACAAAAATTAGCCAGACATAGAGGTGGGTGCCTAGTCCCAGCTACTGGGAGGTTTTTAAAGGCTTCGTATTATCTCTTGTTCATCTTGAGGCTATGCTTATCTAGTTGTTTGTTGTTGGGAAATTAAGTTGTTCACCAAAAGTTACGACATATATACTGGCACTATGATACTCACTGTCCATGACCTCACTGGTTTTAGTTTGTGACTTCACTAGCATGTAAGTGTCTTAATCTTACACATGTCAGAAAATATCAAGACTCTTTGTCTTGATGTGTTCCTTTTGGGTCTGATTATAACAATCATGCAATAAGAGTTCTTCATCAATCTTCTATAGTTTCTTTGTTAGACGTTTGCACTAAAAAACATGTACCTGTAAAATAAAAGACATTTAGCATTGAAAGTTCTTCTGGCCGGGCGCGGTGGCTCAAGCATGTAATCCCAACACTTTGGGAGGCCGAGACGGGTGGATCACGAGGTCAGGAGATCGAGACTATCCTGGCTAACACGGTGAAAACCCATCTCTACTAAAAAATACAAAAAAAACTAGCCAGGCGAGGTGGCGGGCGCCTGTAGTCCCAGCTACTCAGGAGGCTGAGGCAGGAGAATGGCGTGGACCCGGGAGACGGAGCTTGCAGTGAGCTGAGATCTGGCCACTGCACTCCAGCCTGGGCTACAGAGTGAGAGTCCGTCTCAAAAAAAAAAAAAAAAAAGAAAGTTCTTCTTTTAAAGGACTATGCTACAAACAAACAAACAAACAAAAAAAACCACTAATTGAAAATGTCAGCCGGGCACAGTGGCTCATGTCTGTAACCCAGCACTTTGGGAGGCTGAGGCAGGCAGGTCACCTGAGGTTAGGAGTTCAAGACCAGCCTGGCCAACACGGTGAAACCCCATCTCTACTGAAAATACAAAAATTAGCTGGGCGTGGTAGTAGGTGCCTGTAATCCCGGCTACTTGGGAGGCTGAGGCAGGAGAATCGCTTATACCTGGGAGGCAAAGGTTGCAGTGAGCCAAGATTGTGCCACTGCACTCCAGCCTGGGTGACAGAGTGAGACTTCATCTCAAGGAAAAAAAAAAAAAAAAAGTCAACAATAGTTATAAGAAAATCAAGCAAATAAAAAACCAATTAAATTAAATTAATAACTTATTGATAGTTATCATCAAATCATTGGTTCTATTCAAAGTAACATTAAACTAAGCTATGTTCCGTATGTATAAAAACAAAGGATGTAGAATTTAGGGAAGAGCCAGATGGAATTAATCTTCTACCAGGGACTCCCTGTCAGAACAAAAATAAACCATATGAATTGTATACCATGCCAAAAAGTATGGCATTTTCGTAAGGTTCATTGTTCAAAGTCTAAAACTATGAATATTTCTACCTTAAGTTTTTAAGAATCTAAGTTATCATATGTTAAAAAAATTGAAAAATCATTTCAAAAATATTATGTATAAAACTGAATCTCAGAATGTATTTTCTCATAGAAGCAAAAGTAAAAACCACAGTTTACATAAAACATCTCTGGAATAAAACCAACCTTCAAAGGATAATCTTAAAAAATTTAAAAACATAATTCTTCTAAAAGCATAGTGAATACCTGTCAAAGATTTACTTAAGTCATTAATGAGGGATCAGCAGCTAGACAAGACAAGTTTAAAGGAGATGCAAGAAACCGATATACAGATTGTGGAAAAAAGAATGCTGGAATAAGACTGCAAAATTAGACACAAACCTGATTAATGTCCTATAGGACAGTAATACCATAGCTTTTGGGATTATCTTTTATCCTAGCAAAAATAATTGCAACGTTTCAATCTTGTACAAGTTAATATCTTTTAGGATCTAAATATTAATTAATAGTAAATGGTAAGTCAAACAACATAACCCTCCCCTGCTATGTCAGATAACCCTTAGACGGGCTTGTTAATACAGTGGTCTAATATGACTCTGAAACGGCCTACATTTATCTTTTATTTATTTCTAAGTTTTGGATAATTTTTCTCATCACAACAAATTTCTGATTTTTACTTTTTCTGGAAAAATCAAGTGGATTCAGTACTCACAAATAAGAAAGCCTTAATAAATAAAATGAAATAAAATATCTAAACCAATTTAAACTCATCTTAACACGATTTCCACAATGTTGATGTACTCTTGGTATTTTTTAATGGCACAGCATTGGGGTTACGATGCAGCACAAGCATCAGACTATGTGATGATAGAATATTTTACCATTAGTAATCATGATGTGACTGTCTGGCTAGATTAGGGCTGCCACCTCTGAGAGAAATGAAATCTGTTAAATTGATGCCACCAGCCCTGGGGCTACCATACCAATCAAATAATCATTGTGAACTCGCAATTAACTGGTAACATTGAGAATCAGAGGCAGTAAAATAGGCATTTTCTCTGTATTCATTATATGTACAACGGTAGGTATTACCTTTACCAATTTTGTTTCTTCTGCCCGAAGGTGAAGATCTTCATCTGGCTGGGTAACTTCAGGGCTCTGAAAGGATACAGGATAAGATCACTCAGTGATAGGCTGCCTATGACCTACAGCAGAGCCTCAACGAGCACCACCAATCCACTGTGGATGCAGTGTATATGGGATGACCTTATCTACTGTTTAACTTAGGGCTGAAATCAAAGTCCCATTGTAACATGCAATCATAATCTTTCACTTTGTTTGAGACAATGACAAACACATGTAAGATTGAGAAAGATATAACTGCTTTTAACAAAGAACCTATCAAAACAAAAATAAACTTACAATAAAGGGCCTTCAGACACTACGCAAGTCTGCTTTTTCATATTGGGATGAAATCTATTTCTCAGAAAGTATCTATCTTGCTCAAGAATAATATTCAAAACCTACTATCCGTTTTCTACAATTGAAAAATCATTACAGTGTTTGGTGGGGGGATATGGCTCAGCAGTCACTCAGGAAATATTTCAGCAACCTCTCATAACATTGTTTTCTTCCAAAACTTAGAAACTGTATCTCCACGAGGGCCTTATTTATTTATTTATTTATTTATTTATTTATTTTTGAGACAGAGTCTCACTCTGTTGCTGCCCAGGTTGGAGTGCAGTGGGGCGATCTTGGCTCACTGCAACCTCTGCCTCCCAGGTTCAAGTGATTCTCCTGTCTCAGCCACCTGAGTAACTGGGACTACAGGCACGCACCACCATGCAGGCTAATTTTTTGTGCTCTTTTTTGTAGAGACACAGTTTTGCCATTTTGCCCAGGCTGGTCTTGAACTCCTGAGCTCAGACACTCTGCCGACCTCAGCCTCCCAAAGCGCTAGGATTGCAGGCATGAGCCACCACACCCAGCCCATGAGGGCCTGATTTTATAAATGAAATGAAATTTTACTTTATCTTCTAGTAATAGTTATCCATTTCAGATTTTGTGCCATTTAAAAAAATTATGGATAATAAAACTACATATTTAAAGATCATTATGAAAAAATGTCAGACTAACTCTCCCTCAACAACTTCTTGCCTAAAAATGCACAAATATTCAGATTCCAGAAAATTAATGATGATGTGAATCTTCAATCTCTGATAGAGACGGGTTGATCCGGTGATACATGACTAGACAAATACGGTTGTACCCAGTGATCAAGGGCAACATTTTGGTTTTATTTATCTTTTTAAGGGTATGTTTTAAGGACTATTTACATGTCACATGTTCTGGCTACAAAGAATAAAAGACCAGAATCACAGGTTATTATAGATCATTACTATAACAAACTATTTTTGTTGGTATTCTCTTTCTTCAGAATCTGTTTTAAAAAGTCACTGCTAAAGCACAGCTTTTATCACATTAATACTAATCCCAAGGACACTCAAACACACATACACATTTCAGTGCCTTCAGGGAAACATTAAAAGATTCATCTCAAGTATCTCATTTCCAGCCCTATCTGTCACAACTTTCCAACTTGAATCACAAGCTCACCCCCAGTTCTCTGCCTCTGAAGCCTTGCCCTTAAACCCCTTTCTCACCTGAACTATCTTCACAAATACTTTATGACAATTAAAATCCCATTTGTAATTCAGCACCAGCTTAAATCTAACTATCCTCATGAACTTTCTATGACCAGTTTAGCCCACACTATCGTCCCATTTCTTTCTTTTCATAGTACTCATCATCTTTATCATACTGATAAGCAACTATTATTCACCTAAATAACGTAATTATTACTTCTGTACATTTTACCTCAATGAAACTGTAAATTCCCTACAGCCAAGCACTGTCTTAAACATATTCTCTCAATGTAATCTATTAAATCTGATCACTTCTTAATGGGTAGAAAAAAGATCACTGACAGTGGCACAAGGAGAATGGCTCCTATAAATCAGGGCTGGGGTATGTGTTTGTGTACATATATTTTCACCAAAATTTCCTAAATAAAATTTTCCAATTGAAAAATATTCCACTCTGCTGTCCCATAAATAACTGAAATTTCCTGGGAACAATACAAATTTAACATCAAAATTAAAGATGCCTGTCATAACTAATGACAGCTCAGATATTTTCTGAAAGATCATGTGTCCTGATATTTGGTTAAGTAAGTATAGTGAATCCTCCCATAGTTTACTGCCTTTACTGTGAACTCAATTTTCATGGGTCTATTTAGTTGAGTTCCCAGAAGCGGTGTCGGGGAAGTAGAGAAGTCACAAGCCTTCGGGAAAAGTAAACATGCTCTCAAACCAAGAGAGTAGGTCAAAAACACGGAATCCCAACTTACCAGAGGTCCAACTGAAAAAAACACAGCAGCCATAATCTCTGCCTCTGGCTTCCCCTCTCTGGAAAGAGTGGAGTCTTGCAAAGACATATCTAAGGAAGAGAAATAAGCCATGAAAACCAATCCTGCCTGGGGAATTTCAGACTTACCAAGTTGGAATCCTGACATACAAGTGAGCATGGACTCCCTAAGGAAGCACAAGAGTAACCCTTAAGATCAGTGAAGCACAAAGACCCTTGTTCCTGCAGAGCTCGAGATTTTAGCACTGTTAACTACAGTCACAACTAACAGGCTAGCCATTGTACAAGGAGGTTTTAAAATATTTTCTCATGTTATTTTCACATCAACCTAATAGGAATAATATTCTCATTCCATAGATGAGGAAACTGAGTCTAGAAAAATTAAACTACCCAAGGCCATGCAAATACATGACTCCAAATCAATCTAATTCCAAAGCCTATATCTTTTCCACTGAATCAATATGCTGTGTGAAGTACAACAAAATAATACTTCAATCTTTCTTTGCCATAATTACTTACTCATCTAACAATAAAATATTCTAAGAATCTCCTTTTCTTGCCTTTCCCACGAAGAGTCAATTTCTTAACATTTTCAGAGATCTGTTTCGTGTAAAGAGAACACTACAACTTCAAAATTTAAATGATATTGGAAGTCTTGACTTACCCCCTCCCAATCTGATATTCAAATAGATCTTTATCCTTTCTATATCAGGCAAACTTAAATAAAAAGGAAGCAGGTATAATAATAATAATAATAATAATAATAATAGAAGAGACATGAAATTCAGTGCACAAAGCATTAAGCTGTAGTCTTTCTATACTGAAAAAAAGTATATACCTAATAAAAGTTTTATACTATGGAGGAACAGGGTGACAGAGATCTTTTCCAGGGATGCTTGGGCACTGCTTTTCTACCTTTGGCTAATGGTATGTATGGCCTTGCTGAGGCTTAGTTTGGTTCAAGAACCAGGAGTGCTTGATGTAGGATATCAAACAGTACAGATTGTTAATATAAATTCTTCTAGGATGGTAATATTAGCCTCATGAATAAAAGGGCAGTGACATAGTAAGTATTGGATTTTTGAGAAACTCTACCTTGTGCAAAAAGTGTTATAAGCAATTATATGGTCCTGCAGCTAGGGCCTTTGTTATGCTTAAACATGTGGAATCTGCTCCTTCCCTCAATCTGCACCTTGCTTCTCATAAGGTTCAGTAGCTTTGCTCAATAAACATAGCAGAACTCAATCTAACCTTACAGTGTCTAACAATCAGAAGCTCATCTGAAAAGGTATTTGAAGTACTTAACCATTATTCTTTGAAAAACAAGAATATTAATATATAAAGCAAGGTCATCATGAATGCAAAGAATATTAGAGATACAAAAATTAAATAATTAAATAGATATGGGTATACTGAAACTTATACTGTCAGATTAATGTACTAACTCAAGGAGGAGAGCAGGGTTTAGTTAAATCAAGAAAACACGTAAATATCTTGGCTGGGCATGGTGGTTCACACCTGTCATCCCAGCACTTTGGAAGGTTGAGGTAGGCAGAGCACCTGAGGTCAGGAGTTCGAGACCAGCCTGGCTGACATGGTGAAACTCCGTCCCTACTAAAAAATACAAAACAATCAGCCAGGCGTGGTGGCGCACACCTGTAGTCCCAGCTACTCGGGAGGCTGAGGCACGAGAATTGCTTGAACTTGGGAGGTGGAGGTTGCAGTGAGCAGAGATTGCATCACTGCACTCCAGCCTGGGCGACACAGCGAGACTCCGTCTTAAAAAAAAAAAAAAAAAAAAAAAAAAAGCGAGTATCTTAAAAATGTAGAGTGGTTTCTTTCATGACACTGGGGCTTTCTTAGGCAAAATGAAAAGGTTTTGGTGGAAGAGAAACAATGAGAAGTTGAGGGAGGAAAGCAGTGCAGTGTGGAGATAAAAGAGGTAAAGAAAGAATAGTCTGAGGGGATTCCTGTATTGAAGCCTCAAGGTAACCAACCAGTAAGTGGTTTTGCCTTATACCAGTGTTTCTCTAGATTTTTCTGTTATACAGCCTTTTGCAAATCTAATGAAAATTATGACTCCTCTCCCATTTTCTAATGAAAACACTCCATGTATAACTAGAGGGGTCTCAAATAACTAAGAATGCAAAAAACTCACTGGATATGCTTATTAAAAAGGAAATTCTTTGGCTCCATCCAAGATCAAAATCAAGATCTCCAGATGTGAGACACAGAAATACACATCGCTTGGTGGCCGGGCGCGGTGGCTCAAGCCTGTAATCCCACCACTTTGGGAGGCCGAGACCGGCGGATCATGATGTCAGGAGATCGAGACCATCTTGGCTAACACGGTGAAACCCCGTCTCTACTAAAAAATACAAAAAACTAGCCAGGCGAGGCGGCGGGGGCCTGTAGTCCCAGCTACTTGGGAGGCTGAGGCAGGAGAATGGCATAAACCCGGAAGGTGGAGCTTGCAGTGAGCTGAGATCCGGCCACTGCACTCCAGCCTGGGCAAAAGAGCAAGACTCCGTCTCAAAAAAAAAAAAAAAAAAAAAAGGAAATACAAATCGCTTGAACAAGTACACCTCAAGAAATATTTAGTTTAATATAATATGTTAACATGTTAATTATATAATATGTAATATGTTAAATTATATAATGTTTTAGTTTTAGTGTAGTATTTTAAGAAATACTGTCCTGATACACAATAGGGATTCTGAAGGGTGAAGGAGTGGGAGGTGGGTGGAGAATAAGGAATTACTTAATGGGTGTAATGTACATTATTCTGGGGATGGATACCCTGAAAGCCCTGATCTCACCACTACATAATCTATGCATACCAGTAAAACTTAACTTTTTTGGGGGTATGGACCCATCTGAGAATCTGACCTTGTCCACAGAATAATGCACATGCATAAATGATGTTGCATATTACTTCAGAGAGCTTGAAAACTGACTCTCCCTCCCAAGCCCATAAACTCACCCCCAAGTTTTACAAGGTTGCAAAGAAAAAAAATGAGCCAAGAATACTGCACACCCCCAAGCCCCCGAACACTAAAGCAGACGTACAAAGAGCAACATAAGGCATTTTCAATTCCTCAGGTCTAGAGTAACGGTTTTCCGCATCTTTAACATTTATCAAGAGTGAGCTGAGTCATTTAAAAAATACTTGTAAATATTAATAAACTCCGTGAGAATACTTCATGTAAATTATGCTAGTAACGTATGTTTAGCAACCAAACTGCAATAAACACCTTATTTTATAATCAGAATGAACAATATTTAACATTTAATATATTCAGCTTGATCTCAATTGTGTAAATATAATGCATAGAAAAAAAGACTGCGAGTAAGCCAAAACTCTACTGAGACCTCTGTCACCTGGGGCTGTGATGCTTACCCTTCTTTCTGCTTTTCTGTACTTTCCAAGTAGACAAGAAGAAGTATCTACATATACATAGGAGTCTGGAATAGGAATAAAATCCCAGAGCGGCTGGTCACAGCCCCAGGTTCTAACCGTGGTTTGGCTACTGTAGAACTGTGACTACAGGCAAGTCACTTGAGCACAATGAATCAGCTATTAGTACATGAGGGTAACCACATTATATATTTCTACTATCCCCTTTGTCATTATGCAGAAGATATCTAGGCCAATATTCCCCAGTTATAATTTCCCTAGATATTTACAAGCTCTGTCTTTCCAGCTATTGCAAAAGTATCCAGAGACTGAAGGAGAAACTTTACTTGTTTAGCTTCCTTGGCCAGTGTAGTTATTTAGAAATAACGAAGGGTCCATGTTTTTGCTAAGAATCTCAGCGCCATGCACCAGTCCAGCATTTCCCAATCAATGCAATAACACCATTGTCATGACAGGGAGTGACAAGTGATTAAAAGGTGATTACAGTATTTGAAATGCTACATCTCGGGAAAAGCTGCCTCGGTTACTGAGTAGCGCTGGTCCCCCGATGTGAAACCTAGTTTCATCCCTGCCAGTTCAGAAGCCAGAGCGGGCATGGACATGCTCCTGCCAACCTCGCCCTCTTTCCCTAACTGCTCTCCTCTACCCACTCCGGGTATGCCCTCCTCAGGGCCAGCAAGGCGCGGGGCTGGGAAGACAGGAAAGGTCGGGTAAGGGGCCCGCCCTTCCTATTCGAATCCCAGCTCACGCCCCGCACCCAGCTCTTTTTAACCCCAGCGCCGCCAGGCCCGCCAGGGAGGAGGTTCACGGGTTCGGACCCGGGTCAAGAGGCCTCAGAGGGCACGGGGCCCGACCTATGAGGGGGGCCGGCTGGTGACTGAACCCACACTCGAGAAGGAGGCCCAGCCCCAATCGCCTCTCAGGGATGGGCGGGTCCGCTCAGGGTCTGGGGCTATAGAGGGAACGGCCACGCCCCAGACGCCGCCGGGAGCCAAGCGCCAAGGGAGGGGCGGCGGGCAACCGAGGCCAGGCGCCCGGGACAACGAGTACCTGGCGGCAGAACTGAGGACAACTGAGGGCACTCGCAGAGCAGGGCGGGAACGCTTCCAGCAATGGCGGCGGTTCGGTGGGGCCGGCCTCCAGGCAGGGCATTGCGCCTGCGCAGCCGGAGCCTCGGAACTACAGTGCCCAGAATCCTCAGCGCCGGAGCACCCCCGCCCCTTTTGACTGCGTTAGTGAAGGAATTGGCTCTTTCGGGGTGCGAAAAAATGCCAATTGGATATACTTCTGTTGAGAAGCCTTGACTATGTATCAAAAGCAATAGCACTAGAGATACAAATAATGACACAACCCTTGCCTTGGAACATTTAGGTGGGACGAAAGAAAGCCATTGAGAGAACAGATAGATGTGACCCAGACAAATATGTGAACAAGTGCTCGGAAACACTATTTCTGAACAATTCCCTTTATGACAATTTCCTCAGAGTTGGAAGAGATGGCAATTGATGACAACAATACCAATTAAGTAGAATGGATATGAACACCTGAAAATACAAATTTGAGGCCAAAATTATTCGAAATACAAAGAAAAAATCTTTTTGAAGACAAATAGCTGTAGAAGTTCTCCTCGATGCATAGAAATGATAATTCTTAAAACACAATGACTGAAAGTATTTATTTGCAACAAATTTATTTGACCACTTATTCAAGGGCTGCTTGTCCAAGAGCTATATTAAGATTTCTTTACTTTCTTCCCTACCAAAGACGATACTTTGATGATAGAAACTACGTCTGATGGAGTTTATTACTCAGAGTGCCTACTTAGGAGACTGCTCGCATAATGAATGAAACGAAGGAAGAATGAATGAATAATTTAGGACCCTACGTCCCAACAAATGCACACGGAATTGTCCACATCACTATCAGCATTTTGGTCAAAACCATTCAACAAGTCTCTAGGAAGCTCCAAATGTTCCCACATCTTCCTGTCTTTTTCTGAGCCCTCCAAACTGTTCCAACCTCTGCCCATTACCCAGTTCCAAAGTTGCTTCCACATTTTCCAGTATCTTTATAGCAGTGCCCCAAACTCTTGGTACCAATTTTCTGTATTGGTCCATTTTCACACTGCTCTAAAGAATAACTGAGACTGGGTAATTTATAAACAAAAGAGGTTTAATTGACTTACAGTTCCACATGGCTGGGCAGGCCTCAGGAAACTTACAATCATGGTGTAAGGCAATCGGGAAGCAGCAACTTCTTCACAAGGCGTGAGGAGAGGGAAGAGCCGGGGAAACTGCCACTTGTAAAACCAACAGATCTTGTGAGAAGTCGCTCACTGTCACAAGAACAGCATAGGCGAAACTGCTCCCATGATGCAGTCACTTCCCACCAGGTTCCTCCTTTGACACATGGGGATTACAATTTGAGATGAGATTTGGGTAGGAACACAGAGTCAAAGCATATCATCATGGTTGCTGGTGGATTCGTTGATATTCTGAGGTAGAGATACAATAATCTATCAGTTTGATTAGGAGGTCTGGGTTTTGCTTTTTCTATGGTAATGTAAAAGGGCAGGAATATCAGTATGTTACAAATTCACTGCAATTACAAATCAGTCTCTGTGCATATAAGGAAGCACAAAATCACAGACCTAGGGTCTTGATAGATATGAAAGAAACCCTATGTGATATCATGCCCTCATCTTTACCTCAAACTCTCACCTAAAATTACTAGTGAGGACTTTTTTGTCCTGCTGTTAATATTTGATAATTCTAAGTAGCATGCAATAAGATATGGAATATATGAATAATAACTTGATTTTATAATATTAATAACAGCCTAATTTTAAATATATATGTTGTGCCTTGTACTCTACAGAAAATGCACACTTTCCTTTTTTCTCTAAATTAGGTTTAATTTATTTCAGAAGTTTCTAGATTTTATTGTCTCTATTTAGCCAAAGCTACAAGAAAGGTCAAATTCATATCTTTAAATGCTTTCATTATCAATCAAGAAAGTGAAATGAACAAAGAATTTTACTCAAGAAACTAGTGAGAAATCAAAGAAATGTACAAAATGTAGAATACAAGAATTAATAAAAACAGATTAACAGTGGAATAAATAAATAAGTCCAACTGGTTCTTTGTAATGGAATGTGGAAAGACATACTCTATTCTTCTGGATAGGAAGATGAAATATCATAATCATATCAATGCAAGTTTTATGCATGCTCAAACATGTATAAACTAAGAAAAAGTCCGAAAGGAAATACAGCAAAATGTTTGCACGTTTTTTCCTTTAAGTGGTGAGATTAAAGGTAATACTTTTTTTTAAATAATTTTCTGTATTTTCTAAATCTTCTGTAAAGAACAAATAATTTTATGATCAGGAAAAAATAAGACATTTCTTAAATGCCAAGTTACCTCTCATTAATACATATAATGCAAATGCCAATCAAAATACCAGAGAGACAGATGAGGGACTGGGGAAGAACTTCAAAAAGGGCCACAAGGGAGATTAAACATTATGCAAAAGAGTAATGAGGAATTTTAAAGCAAAAAAAGAGAAAGTAATCCTATTCTACAAGATATTAAAATCTAATGCAAAGTCTGGCTAGTAACTTCTAATCAAATTGCTTCCATATTTTAAATAAAATACTTGCAGATTTAGAACACAGACAAAGATAGAAACTCCTCACATGACCCAGCACTAAGCTGGCAGAATGCAGAATCAGGTGGCAATGGACTGATCTTAAGACAGATGAAGCAGTGGAGAAAAATCTTCCTGGAGCTGATGGTAAAATTTGCTTCCTGAAACAATGACAGTCCATGAAATAAGGTAGGAAGATGTTTTGAACCTCTCTCACCAGCAGATCCCTAAATCACAGACCCAGAACTTGGAGGAAACAGGAAACAGGAAACAGGAAGCCATCTCTGCACCTCTCCAGCACTGCTCTGGTTGGCGGGCAGAATATCATAAAATCATCATGATTCTTATATCAAAAACCAAAATTCTAGACTGATTAAATAATTATTTTTTTAAATGAGAAAAGTTATTGTTTATTTGATCTTGGGCTAGGGAAGATATTTCCAAGCAAAAAGGGTAAAAAGAAAGAAAAAGAAATGATTAACAGATTGGAATGCAATAACGGTGTAATATCAAGTGTTGGCAAGAGCTCATGCAAGTGCATGTTCTCATGACTGCTGGAACAAATTGGTGTAATATTTCTGAAGGGCATTCTGGCTGAATATATTAGAAGTCTTTAAAATGTTTATGCTCTGACTCAGTAATTCAACATCTATGAATTTTTCCTAAATAAGTAATAAGAGAGAGATAAAAAAAGTATGTACAATATTGAAAGACTGGAAAGAACATAAATGTTCAACAATACATATATGTTCAACAACAGGGGACTAGTAAATATGAATTATTTATATGATAAAATACTATCTAACCTTAAAATAATATTTTAAATAATATTTAATGATGAGAATATGCTGAGAAAAGTTTAATCATTTTTTAAAAGTTAAATGTAAAATGAAAGTTAATAACATGTACAAGATTATTCTAATTTTTTTTTTTTTTGAGATGGAGTCTCAAACTGTTGTCACCTGGGCTTGTAGTGCAATGGAGTGATCTTGGCTCACTGCAACCTCCACCTCCCAGGTTCCAGCAATTCTCCTGCCTCAGCCTCCCGAGTAGCTGAGATTACAGGCACCTGCCACCATGCCTGGCTAATTTTTGCATTTTTAGTAGACACAGGGTTTCACCATGTTGGTCAGGCTGGTCTCGAACTCCTGACCTCAGGTGATCCAACCTCCACGGCCTCCCAGATTACTGGGATTACAGGCGTGAGCCACTGCACCCGGCCTATTCTAAAACTTTTTAAACTTATGAGATACACATACACACACGTATCTGGAAGAAAACTCCAAAATAGTGGTAATGATTTGGAGGAAACATTGGGAGTGATTGTAATTGTCTGTTACTAGCAGCTAAAAGCATGCCAATAGACCTGGCAAACACCCACTCAATCTTCAGAACTCAGCTCAGCTGCCACTTCTTCCAGGAAGACCTCCTGTACTACTCACTCCTGTATTATACTAGGTATTCTGCTTTGCACTAGACTAGACTCTGGGCATAACTCTATGATTTCCTCCCTTTCTTCCTTCCTTCTTTCATTCCTTCCTTCCTTCCTTCGTTCCTTCCTTCTTTCCTTCTTTCTCTTTCTTTCTCTCTTTCTTGATGGAGTCTCATTGTGTCACCCAGGCTGAAGTGCAGTGGCATGATCTTCTCAGTTCACTGCAACCTCTGCCTCCCAGGTTCAACTGATTCTCCTGCCTCAGCCTCCCAAGTAGCTGGGATTACAGGCACCTGCCACCACTCCCAGATAATTTTTGTATTTTTAGTAGAGATGGGGTTTTGCCATGTTGGCCAGGCTGGTCTTGAACTCCTGACCTCAAGTGATCTGCCCACTTCAGCCTCCCGAAGTCCTGGGATTACAGGTGTGAGCCACTCTGCCCGGCTGATATTCTTTTTTTTTTTTTTTTTTGAGACGGAGTCTTGCTCTGTCCCCCAGGCTGCAGTGCAGTGGCCGGATCTCGGCTGACTGCAAGCTCCGCCTCCTGGGTTTATGCCATTCTCCTGCCTTAGCCTCCCGAGTAGCTGGGACTACAGGTACCCGCCACATCGCCCCGCTAGTTTTTTGCATTTTTTAGTAGAGACCGGGTTTCACCAGGTTAGCCAGGATGGTCTCAATCTGCCTCTGCAGATCACGAGATGAAAGCCAGCAGCCCTGGGGTATGTCTCCTGAGCCAGGGGAGACCTGGAGCTTCTGCTTCTCCGAGCACAGCACGCCCACCCAGGAGAGCGCGGTCATAGCTGGGACCCTCAACCCTGTGGGTGATGGAAGGTGGAGGCATCCTGTGAGGGTGCCCTGAGAGATGGCAGCCTTGGCATTGTGTGCGGACACACCCAAGAGAGGGTCCTAGGTGCCAGAACAGGGGCAAGGAGGAAGAGGAGGAGGGAAAGAGATGGAGAGAGAGAGAGGAAAAAAAGAGAGATGAAGAGAAAGACAGAGGAGGCAGAGAGGAAGAGAGCAACAGAGCAGGAGGTCGTGGCACTCTGGGTCCCAGTTCCCAGTGCAGCTGTAGGTCGCCATCACCTAACCACATGTGCAATAAAGTCCTCGTGCCTCCTGCTCACAGCCCCCGAGAGCCCCTCCTCCTGGAGAATAAAACCTTAGGCGGCTGCCCTTCCTCACTGCATTGTGGTTGTGTCTAATGAACCGAGACGTCCCGTCTATCACCTTCCTGAGCTCAAGGCTCCACCGAATGCTGCCCCCTCGGTTTGGGAGGCTCTGTGGTGCCCCCATCTCACCAGGCTTCCAAGGAAGCTTGTGACCTTGGGTTGGGCCCTAAGCAGCCAGGTACCCGTTGGGGCTCTGCTTCTCTCTTTCACTAAGATAGAGAAAGAGACCAAAGAATGGTCTGCAGGGAGGGCGCCTGTGCAAACACCCAGGGAACCAGGGGCTTGAGCCGTCTTCATTTCCTTACAGGCACACATTCCCTTCCATGCCTCCTTAGTGAGGGCATGACGCACAGTGTGTGTGTGTTTGCAGGTGTGTGCGTGCATATGTGTGTGTGTTGTTGGGGTGTGCAGTGGACAGGAAGGAGAGGGCAGCTCCAGCTCAAAGCTGCAAGAAAGATCGAGATTCCCTGGACCACAGCAAGAGACATTTCATTTGCCTACATTTTTTTATTAGCATTTAAAGCTATATTTTGAGTAGCATGCAAACCTTAAGTTACTTAACTATTCTTAGAAGCATTTACACAGTAAGATAATACATGATAATGTACATTGAAATTATTCACCCTGCACCCCCCAACAATATCTTGCATACCTACAACCACTAAAGTATCCCATGGGAGATGGGGTGGGCAGGGAACTGTGGCCCACCTGGGACCCTTCAGTGGGGGCCCTTGGTCAGTCCCCAAGGCTCTGCGTGGCCTCCAGAGACTCTGCTTCCTGCTGGCTCAGTCAGCACCATAGAGGGTGGAGGAGGGAGATGGAGTTGGGGCAGGCAGGATAGTAGGGGTAGGACAGTCAGGCATCTCATGTCCTGGTTTTTGCAGTGGCTGGGAGGAGGCTGAGGGCTGAAGGCCGACTCACCTGAGAGCTAGCTGAGGCTTGAGGTGGGGTGGTAGGGCCATCCCCACTGCCTGCAGGGCCCTTGGTCATCCTTGTCACCCCAGGCTTCTCCCCAGCAGCACTGGGCAGCCCCGTGAGAAAGTGGCCAAGGCAGGGGTATGGATGGATCAGGGAGGGAGGTCTCATTTGGCTCTGACAGGAAAAGGGGCAGAGAAGGGCCAGGGTGGTCAGAGGTAGGGTCACAGTCTCTGGGTCGGGCAGGATGAGGGAAGAAGGGAACAGGCAGGGTCAGCGGCCAGGGCACAGGCAGAGGCAGGTGCACGCTGGGAGGTCACACCCTGCAAGGCCCATGGGGAGTGTCAGCTGGGATGGGCTCCAGATGCGTCCTTAGGGCGCTTGGCAGCTCTCAGGCCAGGCTCCCTGGACTCTGGTGGGTGATGTGGTCACTCCCGAGGCACTGCTGTCAGTCAGGGCTTGGTCACCCACTCTGGGCAGCACCCATCCCGTCTCAGGACTGGACTTTCTCAGCTCCCACAGAGGGTGTCGCCTCCAGCCCAGGAGGGGCAGCCCCACTCTGCAGCCCGAGGCACCCTGCGGGCCCCAAGTGGCTCCCGCCAGGCCAGCCTCGAACTCCCTCTTCTCCAGGGTCCTGGTGCCTCACATATGTCAGCTTCACAGGGAGGCCCTTGCCTTCCTTCTCTGTGCCTTGTCCCGGGCTGAGACTCAGGGTGGATGGAGATGGGCTGGTCCTTCCCTGGGGCCCTCTCAGGGAGGGGGATGGCTCCTGCCCTAGGCAGGAGGATGGCGTCTGCCTGGGTTGCCCTACAGTGAGAGGGAGCTGTCCCCACCAGTGCCCTGGAGGTGAAGGTAAGAGCCTGTGCCTGCTGCATGGGATGCCGCTCCAGGGACGGGGAATCAGGGGTGGTCGGTGAGGCAGAGGTGGCGGCTGGTGGGCCCGGGCGGTGGTGAGAGGGCCATAGCTGTCACTGGGAGGGGCGGCCATTCTGGCTGGACTCTGTTCCCATGAGGCTTTGACCAAAACCTAAACCAAGAACCGTAGTCCTGGCTCAGAGTCCACTGCCCATTTGCACCAAGTCTGCAGTTGAAGGCTGGGACCCAACTAACACTTGGGGCGTCTGTGGCCGGAGGAAGGCGTGTCCTGGCATCACCAGTCCAGACCTCCAGCTCTGGTGCCTTCAGAGGGTCTCAGCCCACGGGGTCTGCCCTTTCCTGGCTCCTTTAGGTTGGGTCTCTTCAGGGCCCCAAAGCCCTGGACCCAGCATCCAAGGGCCACTGTCAGAGGCCTGGCAGCTCCGCTAACTCCATCATGGCTCATTTGACAGCAAAGACAGCAGGAAATAAAACGCACTGACAAGTGGCTGAAGATGCTTGCAGACTGGACAAAATATGGGAGCAGCAAGAAAGTAACATGGAGGGAATGGCCCCTGTGCCTGCTCTTTGCAGAGCCAGGAGACAGGCGCCCATGGCTGTGACCTGGCACTATTGGCCTCTCAGTGGGTGGGTGGCACCCTGTCCTCACCATAGGACAGCAGGCCTGTTCGCCAGCTTTCCTCCCCGAGTCACCCCATGTCCTGTCTCACTGGAGCGTTCTTCTGTCTGTAGCTGTCTCAAAACACGTACAAAGGCATTTCCCTGGTGGTGTGGGGTCAGGCATGGTCACTCCTGCTAGACATTGACAAAGTGAAGGCTGAGAACGCGGGGGAATACAGGGTACAGCCCTCCCACACTTGGCTAGGGCAGGACAAACAGGCCAGACCATGTCAGGAGCCCAGGACTCCAGCTGGAGGGAACGTTGAGCCCAGGTTGGAGGTGGGGGCTGTGGTCAGAGGCACATGCTGGGCACATATGGGGACTCAGGCACCGCAGGTGCACTGGGCTCTGCTGACCCTCCCTGGCTTCAGAAACAAGGCAAAAAGTCGCTTTCTGCAGAAGGAAACCTTCCTCCCTTCCTACCAGAAGTGCTGACTGTGGGATGACTGCCATCAGGGGCAGGGAGTCTTTTGTCTGTTCTGAGGCTGCTTCCTCCTCTCAGCCCTGCCCTACAGGTCGTGAAGGAGAAACGCAAGAGGTCGTCCAGGATCACCCACCACATCAAGGCAGATGTCAGCCACACCCTTTAGAACCACATGATGTTTAGAGAATGATTTGGAGTCACGTAAGGCCTATGGGGGCTGCAGGGGTACCAGGGAAGATGGGGGTGATACAGAGGGATGAGGGCTTCCCCAGGGCAGAGGCCAACGGTCACCCAGGAAAAGTGACAGAGCTGCCAAGGGCTCTCCTGGCCCGGGCAGCAGCCAGCATTATGGACTGAGCACCTCCCGGGCTCTAAGCTCTGGGCTGGGCTGGGACATGTGGGGCCAGAACCCAGGTGGCTCCCAAGGAGATGGAAGGCAGCAAAAAAAAAAAAAAAAAAAAAAAAAAAAAAAATCATGCAGATGGTGGAAGGTGCTCTCTATGCCCCACAATGAGCGACGGTAGGGACCCACGGGAAGGTGGCAGGATGGCGGGGCTCGGGAGCCTTCCCGGGCAACGCTGACAGCCCAAAATACCAGGCAGGATGCAGGGCCCGGAAACTCTCATCCATGGCTGGCAGGCACGCGACAGGGAACAGTCACTTTGGAAGTCAGATGGGCTGTGGCTCACAAAACTCAGTGGCCTCATACCACACATCCCCAAAATGTCACAGATATTGACCACAGAGTTGAAACTGATGTGCAAATAAAACCCGCATGCCACACTCACTGCTTGATTGATTGTCACTCACATCCGGAGGCTATTGAGATGTTCTTCAACACTGGAACTGGGGAGGAAGGGGGTTCCACTCTTCAGAGAGAGAAGATCAGGGAGGAAAAGGAACGAACCCCTGATGCCCGCAGGAACATGGGTGGATCTTAGATGCATATTGCTGAGGGAACGAAGCCAGACCCAACAGGCTACCACCATAGGATTCCAATTCATCAGCCATTCTGAAAAAGAGTAAACCATAGGGACAGAGAACAGGTCAGGATGGCCAGGGGCTGAAGAAGCTGGGAGACATTGGCTGCAAAGGGGACATGCTGGGGACTTGGAGGATGAAGGAGCTGCTCTGGGAGGGGCTGCAGTGGTGGACGGAAGGGTCTGCACATTGGTTCAGAACCGTAGAACTGCACATCCCAAAGACTGGACTTCCGTGTCTGCAAACCGAGAAAAGGGGGAAGAAAAAATCAACCAGAGTGAAAATAATCACTGATCCAACTACACCTGTGATATTTGCATTGCAAAGAATGTGGATTTTACTGAAAAAACTCCTAAAAACTCAGGTGTCCTGAAGAGCTCACTACTTATTTGGGGGATCATCTGAACCCAGAACTGTGTTTGTTGTCCAGGTATGTAGAGAAAATGAAACTGACAGCATCCGCGCAAAACAAACAAAACCCTCTTTTCCCTCTTTTCGAGGCAGCAGGAATTATGTGCCATCTTTGTGGCCTATTCTGCATATAATCCTGTGAGTATTCCCAGGCAGCGATATTCCTGGGCCCTATGCCCATATTCACAGGCATGGGTGTCTCTCGGGGGTGTTGGCACTTCTTGAAAATTCAGTGTTCATGACCCACCAGCACGTAGTAGGCAGAACTCAAGCTCACTTGCTGGCATGGACACCCAAGCAAGGGGGTGGCGCAAGGGGTCAAATTGAGACAGAAAAGGGTTGAGGTCCTGACTCTTGGTGTCATCTGGACCCAACCACCACGTCTCAGATGAAGAAATGACCTTCCCCTCCTGGTGTTGCCCCGAAGCCCAGGAGCTTGGCAGGGTCGCATGCAGATGGTCCTCACAGGAGACAGGTTTGACAAGTTGCTGAGGTGCCTGATGGACCAGGCTCTTGTCATGAAATGAGTTTGTATCCTGAGGAAGCCTCTTCTTCATCAGAAACCAATCAGAGATCCAATTTCCCCTTTGCCTGAACCCCACAGTAGTGCGACAGACAGGGAGGGTGTCACCCAGGTGGCTGCTCCTGTACCACTCTGACTTTCCAGGCCATTCCAGGCAGGGAGAGCTGCTGAGCTGACTCCATGGGCTGCCCACACGGGGTCTGGACCCAGCCGCCCTCCTGTGCCTGGCAGGCAGCCCCTGAGCTGTTGCAGGACCCTTTGTGTGGTGGTCAGCACCCCGCTGCCTGCCCTTATGGTGGGTGCAGTTCATAGGTGCTGCTCCAGGCCTGGCATAGTGGCCTCCTCAGCCTGGCCCATGGGAGGGAGCATGAACAATCCCTGCCTGTGCCCTTTAGGGCCATGTGAGCTTAGACGGTTGCTGCAGGAGTCCCCCCAGGATCCTTGTCAGCTGAGTCATACGTGACCTGCTCAGTCCTCATGCCCACCCCAAATCCCTGGAGGCCTGTGGCAGGTGTCCCCAAGGACCTCTGCCATCTCTGGTGATGTGAGTCCTCCCAGGTGGCCTCAGCCTTCCCAGGTGACATCCTTCCATGGTGACCCTGGCTCTTGCAGTAGGTGGGCTACCACAGGGACCTGAGCCACGTCACCGCCATCCTCCTCCTGTATCTGCTGGAGGAAGATGCTTTCTGGGTGCTGGCCCAGCTGCTGGTCGGCGAGAGGCGCTCCCTGCAGGGTAGGTGGACAGCTGCCCCCAGGGCCTTACACAGCCATGCCAGGGGACGGCCACCCTGGTCAGTGATCCCAACTTCCAGTCAAGGCGCTTTCCTTGTATCCCAGCTTGTTTGGAGCCTCCAGGATGTCCCTGCTGAGGTCCCACAGCAGCCTGGGTCTGGACAGGGACCCTCAAACCTCAAGTCAGACGCCCTTCACCCCTAACATCACAGGGCATGGATACCTCCCCCAGGCTGCCCTCTGTCGCCCGAAGCCAGCCCTGACTTTGTGCAGGCGTCACTCACCTCTCTGAGTGTCCTCCTGCCTCCCAGCTGGCTGTGCTCCCAGCCACCTTCCCTTCCTATGGATGGGCCAACGAAGCCAAGGTGGCAATGTCTGTCCATCCCATGTCCCCCAGCCTGATCCCACATCCAGGAGATGGCCACTTAGCCCCCAGCTCCCACCCCGTTCTGCCCGCTAGCACCTGCCTGCCTTAGCCCTACCTCATGGTGTCAAAGGCAGGCCTGCCCTCCTGGCACCTGGACCCAGGATGCCACTGGGCAGCACCTCCAGCCAGGGTCCTCCTCCCCAGGGCTGAGGCTGCATGCTGGGGTCACTAGATGGGAGGGAGGGAGGGAGGCTTCGGGGTCTGGGGTTCCCCTGCCCTGTCCAGCTCTTCCAGCTAATGCCTCCACATCTTGGGAGTGGGGTCTGATGGGGTGATGGGTTGGGGGCTTCTAAGTATTCTACAGGCCAATACTGCCTGGCTTGAGAGACTCCTATCGTATCAGGAGCAGGTGCTGCACAAGTCCTTCCGGAAGATCATGACACACCTGGTGAGTAGTTGACACCCTTGGCTCCTCCCCAGAGGCCCTGGGTCCCATGGGCCAGGGGAGGCTTGAGTCCCTCATGGGGCTGGCAAGAGGCTGAGTCCCAGCCACGACCTGACCTGGGATGGGGATTCCCCATGGGTTCAGTGTTGGGTTTCCTTTTTCCGACCTGGCAGAGGCAGGGGCACTGGTGGACCAGGGCTGAGCTGCAGCTGAACAAGGCTAAAAGAAGTGTGTCCACCGGGTGTCTGTGCATGGGGCGGGTGTTGGAGCCCTGGCGGCCGCCATGGGTTGTTCCCCTTGAGGGAGGGTCTGCAGACGGGCCTGGAAATGGGAGGATTTCAGGGCAGCCCAGGGGCCCCTGAGCACCTCTGCTCCTCCCTTCAAGGCAAAGAAGGGCTGTGCATTGAGGGTTCTATGCTGACAAGGCTCCTCTGGTGTTTCCTTGATGGGATAAGGAGGCACAGGGAGATCCCAGCCCAGGGACCCTCCTGTCCTGCAGTGCCTGGTTCCCTCAGCTCAGGGGTCCAGCTCCCCCAGGAGGACTTGGCTCAACCCCAGCCCACAGGAGGCACAAGCAGATCCTTGCAGGGCTCACAAGTCAGGCTCTGCTCAAGAGAGGGGGCATCCCATGGCAGAGGCCAGGGCTCAGGCCCAGCCTTGGGGGCAGACTGGGGCAGGAGCTGACTTGGGAGGGCCTAAGGAAGCCCCAGGTCCTCAGGAAGCCCTCTTTCCAGAAGCCACAGCGCTGTTGAGCGGAGTCCCTCATGAGGAGCTACAGGATCTTGTCTGACTCAGTCTTGCTGGGGGTCTCATCCCATGGAGAGGGGTCCCCAGCACTCCAGGAGACTGAAACCCCAGTGGGCCCTGCTCAGGCTACTGGCCCCAGCTTGGAAAGACCAGGTTCTCCCACACTTGCTGTCCCCACAGAAATCCTTCTGGATCACCCTGAGACTGTGGGATGTGTTCATCTTGAAGGGCGAGTGGGTACTGACGACCATGGCGCATGCATCATTCAAAATACACAGGAGTAAGTCCTGTGTGCCCGAGGGTGCTTGGGGGAATGTCCGGAGCCACGTGGTCAGGCCATAGCGATAATAACTGACAACTGATGCCTGAGCTCTATACATTTCCACTTTATGCCTCCTCCCTAGATTTACTTTCTTCCCTGTTCTGCTGTCTCATACGCCAGTACAAAATGGCGCTCTTCCGGGTTTTTCACCACCCACCATCCCATGCCCGGGAAAATTACCAGCCAACGGTGCAGGCGCAACATGATGTCTGACCGAAGAAACCG
This sequence comes from Chlorocebus sabaeus, assembly GCF_047675955.1. Classification (NCBI taxonomy): domain Eukaryota; kingdom Metazoa; phylum Chordata; class Mammalia; order Primates; family Cercopithecidae; genus Chlorocebus; species Chlorocebus sabaeus. The sequence goes on along the minus strand of NC_132919.1, from coordinate 15,668,656 downwards.
AAATCTACCTGGCCACGCCCACCGCAGGGCCACCGTCATCACCCTGGCCCAACCTCCGCCCTTGCTGGTCTATATAAGGCATTACGCTGCCACCAATAAACGAGACTTGATCAGGATACTGTCTTGTCTCCATTTCTTGTGTCTCTTGTCCCCCTGAGTTCCCACTCCCTCTTCCAGGGTCCACATTGACGATCCCGCGGGACGGGACAGGGGAACACGTGGGACAGACCCCGCTGGCCTGAGGGATGTGTCCTTACACTGCCTGCTCCATCTGGCTAGGGGGGTCTGGCCTGGTGGACTGGGCAAGGCATGATGACACTGAGTCCACCCCCTACATGACCCAGATGAAAGTCAGGAGTGTGGTGAGCACTGGCCTTCCCCAACTCCCTGCCTGGCCTTCCCCAACTGTAAGCCTCCTGTGCACAGCTGGACCCCGGGGTGGCCATAAAGGACCAGGCACCACCCAGTGGGAGGTGGGGCCTGGTGGAAATGGGGTGCAGGCACAGACCCCTCCCAAGGAACACTCCTGGCCTGATGCACGCCCTGTCCCTAGAGTGCTTCATGAAGCTTTCCTGGAGCACCGTCTGGGAGTTTCAGGAGCGACTTCCAGAACTGGCCCCTAGAGGACAACGAAGTCCTCAGGATCCTTCAAACCTCCATGAAGGAATTCACAAGGAAACACCGGGACCTGCCACCCCCAGGTGGGCTCCAGCACCAGGTCCCCTCCCAAGTAACCCTCTGGGGCAGTCAATGGTGGGGAGTGCCCTGGCCCCCCCAGTCCTCCTACCTGGCCTTCCTCCTGCACCTCTTCTTCCTCCTCTCCCTCCTCTATTCTAAGAAAGTGAAATGGGTCTGCTAGTCCTCAGGGCATGTGCTGAGCACATGTGTGTGTGCTGGACATGCTGTGTGGACAGGCAGGGACCATGGGCAGGACCTCATAACACCCCTCTCCTACTTTCCACATTGTCCTCCTCTCCTCCTTGAAGGGCCCTGAGGGACACTGGGGCAGTCAGACCCCGCTGTGGAAGCCCCCACTCTCACCTCCAAGCAGCAGAGACCCCTCATTCTCTAGTGTCCCCCAAGGGTATCAAAACAACAAGCTAGGGGGACAAGAGAATCAGTGTCCCTGACCCAGAGAGGATTCGGGCAGAGGGCACTGGGGAAAGCCCTGACCCAGAGCCACAACCAAGAGTTCAGCCGGCTGTGGGATCGCTGCAGCCCTAGCATGGGGTGGGTGGCCTGGAGGGTAGAGGGGAACCTGTGCCCATTCCCTTCTCACCCGCTGTGGAGACAGGCCCCCATGTGAGGTGGCAAGGGGGTTGGGTGACAGTGCAGATCCCTCCCACCTGAGTCCTGAATTGGGGCTGCCAAACTGCCCTGAGGTGAGGGTGTGAGGCAGGAAGCCCTGAGCCACCCTGAACCCTGGGGGCCATTTCAGGAGAGACCTGAGGTTCTCTGAAAGCTCCCCCACCCCAGACTGCACACAGCCCTCGCCCTGGGATCAGCAGCCTGCAGGGGCATCCTCAGTCAGGCCAGGGGGCTGCACAGGGACCCAGAGGACTCCAGAGACCCAGGCCTGTGGAGGTTAGCCCTGAAGAGACTAGATGGGCTTGGAGAAGACACTGACCATGTCTGTTTCTTTTTTTCAGCTGGGCTCAAGCAGAGGTCCTCTAGGGTGTCCCCTGGCATTGGGCCCCTCTGTGAGGGGGACAGACTGGCTGTCCTCACCCCACCAGCTCAGCTCCAGGAGCTCATGACATCAGCCTCCCTGGGACAAAAGCCTTGTCCTCCCCCAGCCTGGCCTGACGGGGCTGTCCCCAAGGCCCAGGTCAAGGCCCACCAACACCAAGGGGCTTCCCCAGAGCCCAGGGCAGAAGACTGCTCTCTGAGGGGGCCAGAGGCTCGAGATGAGGACAGGATGTCCCCCGGTGAGGTCAGGCTTTGTATTACACGGAAACATTTGTCCGGGAACTCTGTCACAGCTCCACACAGACCCACAGGTCGGGGGTCCAGGGGCTTCTCAAGAACCCAGGGCAGCAGGCTGCTCTCTGGGGGATCCAGAGGTTCAAGATGATGGCAGCCTGTCCCCCAGTGAGGTCAGGCTTTGTATTACACGGAAACACTTGTCCAAGAACTCGACGCCACAGCTCCATACAGACCTGCATGTCGGGGGTCCATGTTTCCTGTGCTGCCATTTTGAACATGGCTCTTGGGATTCTGTCAGTTATATATCTTCTGTGGACAGTAACCCTGGAACAACAAGATGTACCCTGCCCAGCGAACCCACTGGGACCGCGACACCAGGCCCTGCCTGGGGTTTATGACAGGGAGGAGGCACTTTGAGAGATACCCCTGAAACAAGGTGTCCCCTGCCTGAGACTCACATCGGTAGAAGAACAAGATGGCATGGAGGGAGCCCAGGCAGCACCTGCCCAGCTGCCTCACAGCTCCGGATGGCTGCTGGACCTTGTTTTTCCTGCTATTTTATTTTTATTTCATATTTTTGTCTTCTTGGCCTTGGGAAATACTTAGTGGGGAACTTGGTCCCATCACAGCCTCTGGAGGGAAGGCTGAGCATGGGGTTCCCACAGCCCCAGCCAGCCAGCAGCGTGCCGGGGGCTCCTGACCTCACCCGTGGGTCACAGCCCCTCCCCCAGGGCCCAAGCCCCCGGCCCAGAGGGACCTGGCTTCATTCCGAGTCCTAGGAGGAGAGGGGCACTACAGGCCCCCAGGTGACCACACGGGACCAGGGCACAGCGAGCCTTGGGTGCTGCAAGGGTTCACACCAGACAACCTTGGGAAGCTGGGCCAGAGATGCTGAGCCCGTACAGTGATGATATGGGCAGCTGGCACAGGAGGGTCAACAGCTGTGAACACTGCTGCCTCTTCCCAACTCCATCACTGCAGTGCAGGCAGTCTGCACTCCGGAGCCTGGCCCAACAGCACCCCGAGTGCCCCAGTCTGCTGTGCCAACATGCCACCTGGAGGCTTTGAGGCCCTGCCTGCCACACCACCCCCCTCCTGGAAGCCTCATCCTGCAGACTGTTAGCCCCTCCCAAACTTCATGTAAAAAAAAAATCCCCTAAGAAAGTGACTTCTAGTAACTGAAGAAGGAAAGGAAAAACATTAGAAGATAAAACTTCAGTTACCACCATTACAGTTACGTGGTGCTGCCATTGAGGTCCCACTTTTTCCTCCTTTCCTGAGGTAAGGACTAATTTGCAACATCTCTCTGAAGTTTCCTCGCACAATAAGGAAATAAAGAGAAATTCCTTTCTTTTCTGACAGTGGAAAATATTTGTATTTACAAATTCAGTTGAACTCCTTACCAGGCCCAGACTCTTGCTGTAGATATTTTAAGCTTTATTTAGAGGTTCACCCTCCCTTACTTCAGCTCTTCCTGTAATACTTCATCTTTGTAGATCAAGAGGTTGAGACCATATTCCAGTTTAGATCTTTATACCCATTGCAAATAAATAAGTCCAGCAGGACAGTGGCCATGAAAGTCAGGCGTGGTGGCTCATGCCTGTAATCCCAGCACTTAGGGAGGCAGAGGTGGGAGGATAGCTTGAGCCCAGGAGTTCGAGACCTGCCTGGGCAATATAGTGACATCCCATTAACTTTAAAAATAAAAAGTAAAAAGTACATTTTTATAAATTAAAAAAATAAGAAAGAAAGTTGGAATTCACGAAGGAATATGTAACAATTCAACCTGCTGGAGGAAAACTTCCACAAATAACTTACTCCCATTACTTTCTTCTTTCTGTCTTTTTCTGTTTTTAAATGAATAGGGCTTCCAGTTTCCAAACCTGAGAACTACAACTTGGAGAATGGAAAAGAACCATTGAAGCTTGAGAGAAAAACCCCCAAAAGCAGCTATTCAGGTGAGCCAGATAGATGGGAGTCTTCAGAAATGATAGCCCAGCAGGACAATGAAGAAATACTTTTTGGTGCTTAAGAAAGTACCTGTGTGCCCTTATTTTTTAATTTTTTAAAAATTCTAAAGCATTTTAAATATATACAGAAGTCCAGAAAATAAAATAACATTTATATATCCATCACAGAGATTAGACACATACTAATATTTTGCTTCGTTTGCCTCTTTTCTTTCTTCCTTTTTCTTACAATATAAAACTCATACAGTTGGATGAATTTTCACAAATTTAGCACATTCATGTAATGATTGCCCACATCAAGAAAACAGCCTTACCAGCACCTCTAGAAGCACCCTTGTGCCCTCTTTCAGGCCCCTCTCTCCTCCCAAGGGTAACCTTATCCCAACTTATAGCACCAAGTTTTGACGGTTCTTGAACTTTCTATAAATGGAATCATATTGTATATACTCTTGTGTCTGGGTTCCTTCACTGAACATTAGCTGTGAGATATATCCATGTTGTTGCATGTCATTGTAATTTATTCATTTTCATTGTTGTGTAATTTTTCATTTTGTTAATATACCAGTTTATTCTTCTGAAGATGAGTATTTGGATAGTTCCCGTTTTTAGCTGTCTGAATAATGCTGCTATGTACACTTTTTAAATGCCTTTTGGTGAACAAATATATGCATTTCTTTTGGATATATACATACAAGTAGACTTGTTTTATCATAGGATAGATACATACTCATTTTTAGTAGATAGTGCCAAAGAAGTTTCTAGAGTCATTGTACCAATTACATTCCCAGCAGCAGAGTATGTGCGTTCTAGTTGTTCACATGCTTATCAACACTTAGTATTGCTTGTTTTCATTTTAGCCATCCTTTTGAGGTATGTGACATCTTTTATTTTTTAAGAAATATTACATATTCAGTTAAAGCCCTTTTATTCTTAGCCGGGCGTGGTGGCTCAAGCCTGTAATCCCAGCAGTTTCGGAGGCCAAGATGGCTGGATCACCCGAGGTCAGGAGTTTGAGACCAGCCTAGCCAACATGGTGAAACCCTGTCTCTACTAAAAATACAAAAAATTAGCCGGGCATGGTGACAGGTACCTGTAATTACAGCTACTTGAGAGGCTGAGGCAGGAGAATTGCGTGAACTCAGTAGGCGGAGGTTGCAGTGAACTGAGATCATGCTTTTGCACTCCAGCCTGGGCGACAGAGGGAGACTCTGTCTCAAAACAAAAAAAAAGAAACGCTTTTATTCTCTTTCTCCCCTAGAAGTAACCATTATATCTTGAAATGGTGTGAATCATTTCAGTGTTTGTGTATGTGTATATATACACAGAGACATATATAAATATGTGTATAAAACAATATGTGTTTTATTGTTACACTTTTTCTTATGTAGTCTGATTTTTTAAAGTTCACATTGTATTTTGATATTAATCTGTTAATATATATGAATTATGTTTATTCATTTTAACTACTGTGGAGTAATAAGTCCATTGTATGAATAAACTGAATAGTCTATTTTTTTGCCATTAGTAACAGTTGCAGTGATCGTCCTTTTATTGATTCCTTATGTTCATCTTTTTTTTTTTCCTTATGTTCATCTTGAGAGCTGGTTTAGGGAAATAACCGGAAGAAGAATTAGTAGGTCTTAAATCATCACGTTTAGCTTTACTAGGAACTGCCAACAGTTGAGTTATCAGACTTGGTAATTTTTGTCAATCTGACGGATGCAAAATGATGTTTTAAAATTTTCATTTCTCTGAGTGATAAATACAAGTTTCAGCATTTCATGTTTGTTGGCTATTCAAGTTTCTTCTTGTGAGTTACCTGTTGATACCCTTTGCCTGCTTTTTGAGATTGGGCTGTTTATATCTTTTCTCTTGATTTGGTGGAGTTCTTCATATATTTTAGGTACTAATATATGACAGAAGTAGCATTGCAAATCAGTGAGAAGAAATTGGCTCTTCTAATCTTTGGCGTATTTTATTTTCTGGTGTGTTAGGCATATAGCATTTAAAATTTTTAGTAACAGATTTTTTTTAAATATTGCTTTTTATAAATTGTCTATCTACTTTATCCCAGTGTCAGAAAGATTATTTTATTCCAAAATGTTCAATTTTGTTTTACAGTTATTTATTTTTGTATATGGTATGAAATAGGAAAACTAATTTTGTCTTTTTCCATGCTTAAAGCCAGTAAGTCCAGCATTGTTCATGGAATAATCTTGTGTTACTGATTTGTAATGCTAGCTGTGGTAAACCTAGCTCCCCTGCATACTTGCTTCTGTTTCTTGTCTGTCTGTGTCCAATACCATACTGTTTTAATTAGTATACTTAGTAGTATGTATAGCTCATAAAGAAAATCCTTCCTGGATATTCTTATTTTTAAAAAAATGTTATGCTTTTGAATATTGAAAGAGTTTTAAAAATTCCTGTGATTATGGATATGTCTGTTTCACCTCAGAGACCTGTCAGTTTCTGTGACTTACCCACTCACCACCCATCTCCCTTTTTTGGGGTATTGCAGTTTTCACAGTGATCTGTTAAGAGGTCCTTATGTATGAGGTTTTTACCTTTTGTTATGTTACAGATATTTTTTCTAGTTTTTGCCTTTCAGTTTTGCTATGCATTTTGATGTACAAGTTTAATTTTTGCAATTTTTTTTTCTGCCCTTTCAGTACTGTTTAAAACGTTTTTCATTACCCCAAGGCTACATATATATTTGCCTCTGTTTCCTAGTATATTCTTTATTTTTTTTCTTTAAATTCTTAATCCATTTGGAATTGCTTCTTAACTTCTCTGAGTGTATCTTCTTAGCCTTCTTTTTTGAACAATTAAATATTCTAATTCCTCAAAATTTGATTTTAATCTCCCTTCCTTTTGTATACCTGGAGTCATAAACTTGAGTACTTACATGGGCCAGGAGGTAATATCACTGAGTTAAGCAAGCAAGGTGGAAACTGGTGAACCAGAGGACTACAGGCCTCAACTGAAAGGAGTAACCATTACTCCATTAGCTGTAGCTCAAGGGCTGGCATGCTTTTTATGTAAATGGCTAGATAGTAAATAATTAGGCTTTGTGGGACATGGTCACTCTGCAGCCATTCAGTCTGCCACAGTAGTATGAAAGCAGCCCTAGAAAATATAACATAAATGGGTATGTTCCAGTAAAAATTTATTTAGCAAAGTAGACAGCAGGCTGTAGTTGCCAATCCCTGCTCTAAATGGTTGTTGTCGTTCAGTATGCTTCCAGTTGTTTTCAAGAGAGAAACCCTAAATTTGCATTTATCTGTAATCTTCCCCCCCCCCCTTTTTTTTTTTTGAGATGGAGTCTGTCTCTGTCGCCCAGGCTGGAGTGCAGTGGTGTGATCTCAGCTCAGTGCAAGCTCTGCCTCTCAGGTTCACTCCATTCTCCTGCCTCAGCCTTCCGAGTAGCTGGGACTACCAGTGCCTGCCACCATGCCTGGCTAATTTTTTGTATTTTTAGTAGAGATGGGGTTTCACCGTGTTAGCCGGGATGATCTCGATCTCCTGACCTTGTGATCCGCCTGCCTCGGCCTCCCAAAGTGCTGGGTTTACAGGTGTGAGCCACTGCGTCCAGCTGCAATCTCCCTATTTTTAACTGTGTGTAACTCATTTTAAAAGTTTGCATAAACAGTGTGGCCCAAAGAAAATGTGTCTAAGGTCCGATTTGGCCAACTGATCAACTGTTTGCAGCCTCTACTTACTCCTTCATTAGTCTCATCATTCCCACAACCAGTTACCTTCTATCAAGATGAGTCCCAAATTGGTATTTCCATCCTGGAGCTCTCCTCAGGGCTGTTCTCAACATCTTAACTATTTGATTCCTTTGTTTGCTTATGTCAAAGATACTTCAATACAGCATGTTTAAAACTGAATATCTAAAATAAGTCTAAATTTCCCATCTCTCTCATAGGATCCTTTTCCAGTAATTGTTTTAGTGGTAGTTATTGTCATCAAATTGTACGTGGCGGAAATCTATGCACAGTCTTTACATCTCCCCCTCTCTCCTTTATTCAATTCATTACTGTATTTACCTAATTATTTTCTAAGTATTTCTTCACGGTCAATTTTCCTTTATATATTTTTTTGTTTGCCTGGATTACTGTGATAATCTTTCTGATTCCACCTTTGCCCCATATACTTCATTCTTAACATTGTAGTAAGACTGGTATTTGCATAATCAAATCTGATCTTGCCATCACTCTGCTTGAAACATTTGAATGGCTTCTCACTGCCTTCAGGGTAACAGACAGAATCCTGGAGGTCTACAAAAACTTGCGAAATCTGGCTTTTACTCATTATCCCAACTTCATTTCACAGCCACTCTTCTTCCCTCTCTGCGCTCTAGGGTAGCAGTTCTCAATGCTTTGGCATCAAAGGACCTACTGTAACTATAAAAATTATTAAAGACCCTAAAGATGTTTCATTTATGTGGGTTATATCTACCAATAGTTACTATACTACAAGTTAAAACAGAAAAAATTTAAGCTATTAGCTAATTCACTTTGCAGTGAGCTGAGATCCAGCCACTGCACTCCAGCCTGGCCAACAGAGCGAGACTCCGTCTCAAAAAAATAAAAATAAAAAAATAAAAAAATAATAATTGGCCACTGTGGTGGTCCACACTTGTAATCCCAGTGCCTTGGGAGGCCAAGGTGGGTGGGTCGATGGAGCCCAGGAGTTAGAGAGCAGCCTGAGCAGTAAAGTGAGACCTCATCTCTTAAAATAAAAATAGAAATAAAAAATTATAAACCTGTTACGTGTTAGCACAGTATTTTTAAAATTTAAAAACAGCTATTTTCTTTAACCAAAAACTGTTATTAAGAAATATGGCATTGTTTTACACTTTTGCCAATCTCTTTAATGTATGACATAATAGAAGGTAGTTATATTCTTACAACTGCTTCTGAATGCAACTTGATATGACTTCTTGTTTTGGTTGCCATGCATGGAGAAAATCCAGCATCACACGGGTATAAGTTGGAAAAGGAAGGAGTATTTTATAGTCTTTTCAGGTAATTATGGCTATTCTTCTTTGAAACAGCTCTAAAACTGAACAAGTGGTACTTTCTGAAAGATTAGATTCAATGTAGAATCTGAAACCACATCCGTGAATTTTTCATATATTGAAATCTGTCAGTCTTTGGACAATATTGGTTCACTAAGTTATGCAGATCTTTGTTGACACTTTATATTGTGCAATATTTTTGAATATTATAACTTTTAGTATCACAACTGATGTTACCAGAAAAGCCTTTAAGTTTTAGGAAGCCATCAAGCTCTCGGTAGTAGATAGAAGTTTTCCAAACCTTGTAATTTCTGCCTGAAAGCTCAAATTTTATAAAAAACTCATTTGTTGTCCTTGATACGACAGGTTTACTCTGTTCATTTTGGAGAAACTGTCTGCCAGATACCCAAGTTAGATAACATAGTTTGCCATTCAGTCACCCTTTCAGGTAAAATGGTGGTCTGTGAAACAAGCGGCTGGTTCAGCTCACAACTCATTTCCTCAAGATGACCATTGTTCTTTGGTATGAACAGAATTGCCTTATGAATATTTCCTATTTCATTAACCCTGAATATTAAAAAGGCACTTCAAGGGTTAAAATTCAATGAAATTAATAATATTTATGCTTCCACAGACATTTTTAAATAAAACTGGCTTTTTTTAATTAAAAAAAAAATGAAGAGTACATGATGGGGACTACTAGTAAGTTTAGTATCATTGTGTTCATTTGTTTGAAGTTGTAAGCAATTTTACCATTACTTTACAACATCATTGAAAATGTTGAGACAATGAAAAAGGCAAATAACATCTAAATCTTATTTTGAAAGCGGTTTTGAACTTACTGTTTCCCAGGGGTCCATGGACCATCCTTGAGGATCTTTGCCTCTACCTACCTATACAAGCCTTCTATCAATTTATGTTTTATTTATTTAACAAACACTTAATGTAGCACTTATGCTGTGTCAGCGTTTTTAAGTGATTCATAAATATTTGCATTTAATGCTCTTTAAGGTAGGTATTGCTATCATTCCTTGTGAGATGGGGACTGTTATTATCCCCTCTTACACATAAGGAAACTGAAATAAAGAGGTTAAATAACTTATCCAGTATCACACAGCTAGTAAGCGGCAGAACTGCAATTCAGGTTTTGCTTGTGAATGTTAGATTAAATTCTTTCTTCCTCTGTATGCATAGTGACTCTTTTTTCCCAGTGACTAGTTCAGAGCCTAGCACGTGGAAGATATTCTATAAATATTTGTTGAATAAAATGGATAGAAGATGAATAGATAGATGAATGAATATAATTTATTTGAGTGGATGAAATGAGTGACTCATCTAACTTAATTTTCTTCAAATAGTTAATCAGTTTCCATGGCATCATTGGAAAAGCAAATCTATGTTTTGTTCACTGACTGAAATACCACCTTCATGTTATCTTTGATTCTTACATATACTCTATTTCTGTATTTGCTCTTCTGTTTTACTCCTCTGTTTATTTCTTTGAACTACACTATTGAAAATATTTTATGTCTATATAAATTAGCTTTGTATTGGATATAAAAATTCTACTATATTTATATTGGATATATTTAGAGAGGTTAAGCTTCCATCTCTGCCCTCTCTCCCCTGTTCTGATGTTTTCCCTATAGGTACAAATTTTTATTGGTTTTCCGTTTATCCTTTTTTTGTTGTTTTTTAAAATGTAAGCAAATAGTATATGTATTTGTACCCCCTTTTTTTTTTCTTTATAAAACAGTAGCAAACTGTGCATACTTATTTGTATCTTGCTTTTTCTTTTTAAACTTAATATATCCTGGTGGTCACCTTATAGCAATATGTAAAGATCTTTGTCATTTTTTAAGGAGTTGCATGGTACTCCATTGTATGTATCCACTGTATGTTGAATCATTTCTGTATGGTAGGATATGTGAGATGTTATCAGTCTTTTGCTACCTCGACTAGTGCTTCAACAAAGCCTTGTGCATATATCATTTCTTGTATTTGTCATTACGCCTTTGGGAGATCATAGGAGGTTTTTGATCAGCGAAATGTTATAAAAGCATTGTTAGGAAGATTAAACTGGCAGTGGAATACATATTTGGATGTAAGTAGGACGGGAATAGTGAAAATTTAGAAGCCATAACTGTGCTGTACACTAAGATGGTTGTGTGCCTAGAAATTTATCACAACAAGTAGGTATTCTATAAAAAGTTATTTCTTCCCATCCTGATCTGTGTATGCATTGCCTGCTCATCTGTGGATATGTTGCTTCATCAGCATCTCTACTCTTATATTTCTTGTCATCTTTCCCCTCTTTGATTCTCCTGGATAGGATGTACTCGTTTTCTCTGCATATTCTGAACATTTGTTTTCCTCCATTTGTTTCTCTTTGCAAATCATCTAAAAGAGTCAAATCCACTTGCTCCTTGAAGGCATGCTTTTCACTTTCATTAACTCTTACCTATTACAGAACTGCCTTTTTGTTGAGCACAGAAAACGAAGGAAATTTGCATTTCCAATGTCTTTCAGACGTGGAGACTAGACCACAGAGCAAGGATTCAACTTCAGTGCAAGATTTTTCCAAAGCAGAATCATGCAAAGTTGCACTAATAGACAGACTGACACGGAATAGTGTCTATGACTCCAACTTGGAAGCAGCTCTTGAATGTGAAAATTGGTTAGAGAATCAGCCAGGAAATCAGGAGAGACATTTGAGGGAAATGTTCACTCACATGAATTCACTCTCTGAGGAAACAGACCATGAGCATGATGTATGCTGGAAAAGCTTCAATCAGAAATCTGTCCTTATCACTGAAGACAGAGTTCCCAAAGGATCTTATGCCTTTCATACACTTGAAAAAAGGTTGAAACAAAAATCAAACTTAATGAAAAAGCAGAAAAGTTATAAAGAGAAAAAACCTCATAAGTGTAATGATTGTGGTGAGCTCTTCACCTACCATTCAGTGCTTATTCGACACCAGAGAGTCCATACTGGAGAGAAACCCTATACCTGCAATGAATGTGGGAAATCTTTTAGCCACAGAGCTAATTTAACTAAACACCAGAGAACTCATACTAGAATTCTCTTTGAATGCAGTGAATGCAAGAAAACCTTCACAGAAAGCTCATCCCTTGCAACACATCAGAGAATTCACATTGGAGAGAGACCTTATGAATGCAATGAATGTGGGAAAGGTTTTAATCGAAGTACACATCTTGTGCAGCATCAGTTGATTCATACTGGAGTGAAGCCTTATGAATGTAACGAATGTGATAAAGCTTTTATTCATTCATCAGCACTCATTAAACATCAAAGAACTCATACTGGAGAGAAACCTTATAAATGTCAAGAATGTGGGAAAGCCTTTAGCCATTGCTCATCCCTAACTAAGCATCAGAGAGTTCATACTGGAGAAAAGCCATATGAATGCAGTGAATGTGGAAAAACTTTTAGTCAGAGCACACATCTTGTTCAACATCAGAGAATTCATACTGGAGAGAAACCCTATGAGTGTAATGAATGTGGGAAAACCTTCAGCCGGAGCTCCAATTTTGCTAAACATCAAAGAATTCATATTGGAAAGAAACCGTACAAATGTAGTGAGTGTGGAAAAGCCTTCATTCATTCATCAGCTCTTATTCAACATCAGAGAACTCATACCGGAGAGAAACCCTTTAGATGTAATGAGTGTGGGAAAAGCTTTAAGTGCAGTTCATCTCTCATCAGACATCAAAGAGTTCACACTGAAGAGCAACCCTGAAAAATTAATGTGAAGAAATGTAAGTTGGTTTTATCACTATATTAAATACTTGTGTGTTTAGGTGGAAGATCCATCCATAATATGCATGTGAGGACCAATTCTGTATACATCTAATTTCATTTGTGTAATACATAGTTTTGAGCCATAGGCAGGTTCCTTATGTCCATTAATTTGATCATTATGAAATCTAGCTAGAAATTTCAAAATTTTAATCTCCAACCTCCCAAATAGCTATTTGTGGAAGTTCAAGAAGTCCCTGAGAGTGGGTAGCAGTACAAACATTGTGAAATTCAGTTTTCCCCTCTCTTGGTTATGTCAGAGCTTTGTTGTAAGCCTCTTGCTTTGTAAGGGAATTCTTATTGGGTGGGTTAGGTTGAGGGCTTATATCCTTATCATCAGGAAGACACAATGTTGTTATTTATTATTCTTTGAGTCCCAAGTAGAGATCTAGATACACATATGGTACAATTCCTCTAGACTGTCATTTCTTTTATCCATAAAAACCAAAAAGGCTGCATTGAAAGTCCTTAGCATTCCCTTCCTCCCTCAACAAGCTGCTGTCTAATTTGATGACCATAACTAGGATATATAATATTTACAGACAATTCTAAGTTATGTTCATATGGATTGTGTTCATCTTTTTTTTTTTTTTTTTTTTTTTTTTTTTTTTTTTTTGAGATGGAGTCTTGCTCTGCAGCCCCATCTGGAGTGCAGTGGCGCGATCTCGGCTCACTGCAACCTCCGCCTCCCAGGTTCATGCCATTCTTCTGTCTCAGCCTCTCAAGTAGCTGGGACTACAGGCACATGCCACTACACCCGGCTACTGTTTTGTATTTTTAGTAGAGACAGGGTTTCACTGTGTTAGCCAGGATGGTCTTAATCTCCTGACCTCATGATCTGCCTGCCTTGGCCTCCCAGAGTGATGGGATTACAGGCGTGAGCCACGGCGCCTGGCATCATCATTGATTTATATCATTGTTATCCCTCTACTGTGGAGACCTTCTTTCATTTTCCATTTCCCTGGGAGTTCACGTGAAGTAGCAGATAGGTCAAAATCTTAACGGTGGTTGTTGATCAAGTCCCTCCTTTTTTATCCTTGGCACTGAATGAATCCTTGGTTTTCTATAATCAAAGGGTCAGGGAGATTTCCTTTGTCTACATTATTCAGCTTTCTGTAAGCTATGCTGTGTCCATTTGAGAAAAAGCCCTAGGGATATTGAGGGTCTGAGAAGTTGAGTGGCTCAGTGTGTTATTATATTTAGGGTCTCAGTAAAGAAGAACTGAAGCAACTGTGAGACACAGGGCATACTTCCCTGTACAAGTGGAAAACAGGTACAGAAAATAGCTCACAAGATAGTCCTCAACTGACTTGCTTAAGGATAAGCAGCTTCCCTTCATGAAGAAGTTGCCATTTCTGTGGCCTTCGTATTTACCTACTTTTTGTTATTGTCCTCCTCTGTTTAGTTCAATCTCACACTGCTATGAAGAAATGCCTGAGACTGAACTTAAAAAAGGTTTAATTGGCTCATACTTCCATGGACTGTACAGGAAGTATGACTGGGGAGGTCTCAGGGAGCTTTTACTCATGGCAAAAGGCAAAGCCAGAGCAGGTATCTTCACAGGGCAGGAGCAGGAGGAAGAGAGAGGGGAGGTGCTACACACTTTTTAAACAACCAAATCTCATGAGAACTCTATCACGAGACAGCACTAGGGAGATCGTGCTAAATCATTCATGAGAAACTACCTGCATGGTTCAGTAACCCTGCACCAGGCCCCACCTCCAACATTGGGGATTACAATTCAACATGAGATTTGGGTGGGGATACAAACCTAAACCATATCATTACTCAAAAAAACAAAACAAAACAAAACAAAACAAAACACACACACAGGAAAAGGAACTCACCTCTTTTATCGTCTTAGTATTTAGGACCAATGGTTTAGAGCAGGAATTGACAAACTGTGGCCTGGATTCATGGACCAACTCTGGCCCACCACCTGTTTCTCAGAAGAAAATTTTATTGGAACTCAGCCACACTTACTCATCTACATGTTGTCCTTGACTGCTTTTGTGTCCAGTGTCAGAGCTGAGTAACTGCAGCGGAGATTGTGCCTTTGGCTTTAATATCACAAACAGAGCAGCTTATAAACACCAGAAATTTACTTCTCACAGTTTTGGAGACTGGGAAGTCCAAGATGAAGATGTCAACATATTTAGGGTATAGGGGAGGTCTGCTTCTTGGTTAATAGAAAGCACCTTTCACTGTGTCTTCACATGATAGAAGGGGAGAGTTCTGTATCTTCAGCCCCTTATAAGGGCACTAATCCCATTCATGAGAGCTCCACCCTCATGACCTAATCACCTCCAAAAGGCCCCATTTCATAATACCATCAATTAAGTTTCATTATATGACTTTGGTGGGGATATAGCCCATAGTAGGTTGTATGTCCCTGAAAGCCTAAAATATTTACTATTTGGCTCTTTACAGAAAATATTTGCTTGGCCCCTGTTGTAGAGGATTCATCAAGAAATGGGATAAAGGATTTAAACCAGTCAGAGAAATTAGGTGGAATAGAAAAGTTGAACTTACTGAGAGTTAATAGGGGTCAGAAAAATAAAAGAGATGGGAAATGATGTATCAAAACACTCCTACCTCTAGGATGTTACTATATATTGTCAGGAGAATTCAAGTTATTGAAACTTGCCAAATTCTTGAGTGAAAATAAATTCATTTGAGGGCCAAAAATTTGACCAAGGAAAGAAGACCAACATGGGCTTTCCAAAGTTGAGTTTGAATTCTGCCACCCCCGCTAAGCAGTCATGTGACTTTGAAAAACTCCCTACTCTGAGTCTTAGTTTCTTTATCTGTATTAGGTTTCAACAAAGGGAATAAATCATCAGCTTCTCATAAAGTTGTCATAAGGATTAAATAAGACAATGCATATAAAGGAACTGGAAGACAATAAATGTAGAGTCCCCCACTCCTGCTTGGTGCTCTCTTTCTCTCTCCCCTACATAGAGAAGTGCTGGAGCATCTGTCAGTAGAAGTTACTTAAGGGTGGCTGTGTCTTCCCCATCTTTTGTTTACCCGTGAAGAACTGTGACCATCCTGTTCTCTGGCTTATCATAAAGATGGGACTTGACTTCTTTCTGCTCTTGCTTCCATCTGGTGCTGTTCTCTGCACAGCCTCCTTGAGACCATCCAGAACCTTCTTTTTTCCTACTTCATATCACTTAACCAGTAGCTATCTGGGATGGTTCCAGAGGCTGAAGTTTGCAGTTGAGTAACATTTTAAATAGTGTTAAGGGACTTGGGATCTCTGGCCCTTTGTGTTTCAGTATTTGTCCTTTTTATGCCTGATGTTTAACCTGCCACATGTTAGTACTGCAATGTGAATCTTGGAAATTTTAATGTTATGCATTTCAAATGTTTTGGTTATCTGTGAACTAAATGTGTTCTTATTGGCTCACTTGTCAATAAAGATGTTTTATATGTATTGTCAGAAACTTTCATAAATTGCTTTTAAATTCTTCCCTTTTTAAAATATATTTTAAGATGTAATGAAGGACCAACCAGAAAATATCTCCATACCGTTCAGAATACCAGTCCGATTTCTAGCTGTTCATCTGGCTTCACAACTTCTGGAGCGATGGAATGGGAGATACCCTCAGCAGCCCAAGTATCTACAAGAAGGTTAAGGAGTAGAAGAAGACAGTTCCTAACAAGTAGTGCTAAGTCCCCAGGACAGGTATAGGCACCACTCAGTAGGGCTAATTGGGGTGAAAGGGAGGGAAGAACTTCGTATAAAAAGCACAGTTAAAATTAGGCAAAATGGGCCAGGCACAGTGACTCAAGCCTGTAATCCCAGAACTTTGGGAGGCTGAGGGAGGCAGATCACCTGAGGTCGGAAGCCGAGATCGTGCCACTGTACTCCAGCCTGGGTGACAGAGCAAGACAACATCTCAAAAACAAAATGAAACAAAAAAAAACCTAAGAAAGTATTTCCAACATTGATTTCATAGAGTTTCTGTGAGGGTTATGTGAAATTATATATGTGAAAGGGCTTTGTTGCACATTGCTGAGTTATATTTTGGTGATAATTTTCTATTCTTTGATGCCAGGCTCTGCTATACAAAAAGCATGGACCTCTCACCAGGGTGCCAGTTCTTAATGCTAACTTGTGCTACCTGTCCTTTGTGACCGGTCAGGGAGTCTTTGCTCATCAGTAGTCATTTAGGGACCCGATATGGTATAGGGCAGCCACCACCATAAATATTTCTTCTGCCATATCAACATAATTTTATGTATGGTTGATTCAGTTCCCAGTCTTGTGACCTATGCATCTCACGTCGTAGTGACTCAAACCTGCTGGGTTATCCAGGACTGTAATTTTTTTTTTTTTTTTCTGAGATGGAGTCTTGCTCTGTTGTCCAGGCTGGAGTGCAGTGGTGCAATCTTGACTCACTGCAAGCTCCGCCTCCCAGGTTCACACCGTTCTCCTGCCTCAGCCTCCCGAGTAGCTGGGACTACAAGTGCCTGCCACCAGGCGTGGCTAATTTTTTGTATTTTTAGTAGAGACGGGGTTTCACCATGCAGGCCAGGATGATCTTGATCTCCTGACCTTGTGATCCGCCCACCTCAGCCTCCCAAAGTGCTGAGATTACAGGTGTGAGTGACCACTTCCACCCCAGGACTGTAATTTTTAAAAACCCATGGTGAGATCTGGCTTCAGATATGACTGGATTCAGATATTCAGAAGATGTCATCAGATCATTCTCTTGCTATCTCAGCACCATGTAATTCTATCTGAATTTATAAATAACGATTTATAATTTATTATAATTATCAGAATGAAGGAGAGTAAAATCCTTTATTGGAGTATAACACATGATTATTTCAAAGAGGAGTTGATCAGTGTTCCCCTGAGAGTAAGAATGCATTATATACAGTGTGGACATCTCCAGGACCTTCCGAACATAAGTAAGTATATAGTTTCTGAAACATTTATTTTAGTAACATATCTATACAAAATTAAACTAGGGAAGGTTTCCCTTCTCTTTGATCTGACACCTCTTCCCATAAACAGAGCAGCTCTTACAATCATTTTGAACTAATTAATAACTATAGGACATACCAAACAAACCCAAGTATTTCTTACATTTTCCTGTTTATGAGTGCCATATCATAGGCTCCAAGATAAGGGTCTGTTTTGACTTTGTTCATTTATGTAAATATAAATATATGTGTGTGTGTGTGTGTGTGTATGTATATATATAATGAAAAGCATAACAGAACAAAGCACAAAACTGTAGTTCTGATGAGAGACAATTTCTACTATTTGGGCAGATTACACAGAAGGTAAATAATAATCTTTCTCTTGTTGAACAAACTATCACTTAAGCAAAGATAACCAAAGTTGAATCTTTTTAAATATAATATTTTGAATTAAAGATTTTACAAAGATTTTAATGAATAAACCCATCAAAATCAAGCCAACTTTTGTCCAAATTTTAATATATTTTATTTCTTCTTTTCAGTATTCGCAGCTATTATAAAGCACAAGTAAAGTTCACTTTCCCCAAACCTTCCAAAACTTACAGCATCCTCTCCAGTTTTGTGCTTTACTATCTTTCGCATGCTGCAACAACCACACATTTCACTCTAAGAGAAAAATAGTCCTGTTTTCTTTGGATAAACAAAAACATCACATTTTCTTTTTACATGTTTAGGGATCCCCAAGACCACCCCCGGGTTCAATGATTCACTAGCAGGATCCACAGGACTCAGCATGTTGTCATTTTCTTGGCTGTGGTTTTTTACAGTGAAAGGATACAGAGCAAAACCAGTAAACAGAAAAGTCTCATGAGGCGGCAAGGTCTGGAGGAAACAAGGAACAAGCTTCCCCGGGTCCTCTCCCAGTGAAGTCACACAAGACTTGCCCAATTGCCCCAGCAAGGAGTTGTGACAGCATGTGTGAAATGTGATCAGGGAAGCTCAGTAAAGATTCAATTCCAAAGGTTTGTACTGGGTGCTGGTCACATAGGCACTCTCTGTGTAGCATGTACCAAAACTCCAGACTTCCAGAAGGAAAGCAGGTGTTCAGCATAAACTGCATTGTTTTTACAGACAGTTGAGGAGCAGTGATTCACTTTAATTCTGGAATTAGTGGGAATGATCCCAAAGTTATAGTTCCCAGATGCCAGCCATGGCCAATCTTGTAGGCAAGTCTTTCTAAAGACAGCAGGCTCGGACTTGCTATGTTAACTTTTCTGCACAGTTTCATTGACACTGTTGTTTTCATACAGCCTCCCAGCCACTCATATTAATCACAAATTTGCTAACCAAAGAAATTAATTGGGATGTAGATAATCAGAACTCTCTACATTGACAGGCAGCTTAGCAGATGAGCAAAACTCACAAACACATATAAAATGACCTCCTGCAGTCACACATCCCTTTTACACCTTCTTAGCACACACATTTCCTAGCTCTGTCTACTGAAAGGGGCTGAAAGCAATGACACCTCCTTTGCAATGAGCCCAGATCTTGGTTTCTGACATTGTTCTCTACTAAAAGGAACCAAGGCTCCTCAAAAATGGCTGATTGCAGGTCTAAGGGAAGGAAACTCCAAGAAGATCCTGGAACATCTTATTCCAGAAAAAAAAAAAAATTAATACTCAAAAAAATGATGAGGTAGGTCACAAAGACACAGGAAGTAACCCTCACTGACTAAATCCGAAACAATTTGAGCAGCAAAACAAGAAAATGATGAATTGTAAACCATTGAAAAAGTAGTAGTCCTTGAGTTCACATTGATAATAAGTAAATAAATGAGCGATAACAGAGGACCCTTGCTTTTGCAGAATACCCTGTGCCAATGGGTGAATGCGAAGGGAATGTTGGAGCTGGAAAACTATCATTTTGTAGCCATAACAGTAAAGACTGATTCAAGCAAGAATCATCAATGGATGCTAAATCTAAGGGGAAATTTTGATGAGGAACAGGATATTTGCATAGGAATTGAAGTATCTTTTCCAGAGATTGTTATGATTAGCAATTGCAAGGCAAAAAATAATTGTGGAAGAACTGGGAAAAACTTTGATTACATCATCAAAATTAATATAATGAGTAAGCGGCACATGGACATTGTGTGCCTCAGATGTGATGCCATGAGAAGGACATAACATAGTGTGTATACTATTCTGGCTGGGAATGCATAACGAATCTAATCATGAGGAAATATTTGACAAACTCCAAAATGAGGACTATTAAAAGGACTGCATTCTTCAAAAATATTAATGTCACACAAGGAAAAGCTGAATACCTGTTCCAAATTAAAAGAGACTAAAGCATCATGACAACCAAATACAATACAGGATCTTTGACTAGGTCTTGTGTGAGAGAAAATCTCTTAAAGACATTATTGGTTCAATTTTTCAAAACTGGAATACAAGCCATAGAATAGATTAAAGTAATGTATTGATTTTAAATTTACTGCAGTTGATAGCTATATCATGGTTGTGTAAAGTATTAATAATATCCTCATTATTGAGAAATGCATATTGAAGTATTTAGAGGTAAGGAAGAGTAATGTACGAAATTTACTCTCAAATGATTCAAGAAAAATTTGTATATAGAAAGAGCAAATGATAAAACAAGCAGGATTAAATGTCAACAGTGTGTCGCTCTAAGAGGAACCTGGCTATCCTTTGTAATTCTATTGCAGTCTTTGTGTAAGTTTCAGGTTACTTCCAAATTTAAAAAAAATTAAGCGAACACATATATTGACCCAAAGTTAGACCCATTCTGTAACGTAAAAATACAAGGCAAAAATATATATAATACAACTATGTTAAAAGACCCTTTTTTCTATCTTACCTAAAACTTAACATCTCCAATGATTGATTATCCATTAATAAGCCTTTTTTTTTTTTTTTTGGAGACAGAGTCTTGCTCGGTAGTCCAGGCTGGAGTGCAGTGGTGCGATCTCAGCTTACTGCAACCTCCGCCTCCTGGGTTCAAGCGATTCTCCTGCCTAAGCCTCCCCAGTAGCTGGCATTACAGGTGCCCGCTACCATGCCCGGCTAATGTTTTGTATTTTTAGCCTCCTGGGTTCAAACGATTTTCCTGCCTCAGCCTCCTGAGTAGCTGGGAGGTGTAGGTGACCGCCACCACAGCTGGCTGATTTTTTTTGTATTTTTAGTAGAGACAGGGTTTCATCGTGTTAGCCAGGATGGTCTCAATCTCCTGCCCTTGTGATCCGCTGGCCTCAGCCTCCCAAAATGCTAGGATTACAGGTGTGAGTCACCATGCCCGGCTTAATAAGCTCTTTTTTAATTTTTTTTTTTTTTTTTTTTCTGAGGCGGAGTCTGGCTCTGTCGCCAGCTGGAGTGCAGTGGCGCGATCTCGGCTCACTGCAAGCTCCACCTTCTGGGCTCACGCCATTCTCCTGCCTCAGCCTCCCGAGTAGCTGGGACTACAGGCACCTGCCACCTCACCCGGCTAATTCTTTTGTAGTTTTTAGGAGAGATGGGGTTTCACTGTTAGCCACGGTGGTCTGGATCTGACCTCGTGATCCTCCCGCCTCAGCCTCCCACAATGCTGGGATTACAGGCGTGAGCCACCACGCCCAACCAAAATCTTTCATGAAGAGAAGATACTTCCACCTTTAACTGACAAAAATCCCAAAAACTTATGTCAATAATTTATTTTTAAAAACTTCTCAAAGATCATTTAGAAAGATTGATACCACAGTAGAAAAAGTATAAAAAATTGCATAGACCCCTGAAAATATGATTATATACGTTTTCTTTTTTGTTTTGTGTTTTTGAGACTGAGTTTCACTCTTGAAGCACAGGCTGGAGTGCAATGGCGCAATCTTGGCTCACTGCAACCTCTGCCTCCCGGGTTCAAGCGATTCTCCTGCCTCAGCCTCCTGAGTAACTGGGATTACAGGCATGTGCCACCATGCCTGACTAATTTCTTTTCTTTTTTGGTCTTTTTTTTTGAGATGGAGTTTCACTCTTGTCCCCCAGGCTGGAGTGCAATGGCACGCATGTTCTTGGCTCACTGCAACATCTGCCTCCCCGTTTCAAGCAATTCTCCCGTCTCAACCTCCCAAGTAGCTGGGATTATAGGCGCCTGCCACCATGGCAAGCTAATTTTTTTGTGTTTTTAGTAGGTTTCATCATGTTAGCCAGGCTGGTCTTGAACTCCAGACCTCAAGTGATCCGCCCACCTTGGCCTCCCAAAGTACTGGGATTACAAGCATGAGCCACCGTGCCCAGCCTGATTATATACATTTTCAATAAACATTTATGAAAATGGTCTCAGGCCTTTTAATAATCAGAAGACCAAAATAAATAAAAATGAAATAACATTATCCACTAACCAGATGATATAAAAGGAAGACTGACAAAATCAAGTGTTGGAAAGGACATCTAATTAGAACTTAAACTTGTGGTTGGGTTATATATTAGTCAAAAAAGTCTTTGGAATTAAAATTTAATTGATAAATTGTATGTATTAGTGCTGTACCACATTTTACATATATATATATACACACACAGAGACACACATTGTAGAATAGCTAAATCTGTGTATGTATGTATAGCCACAGACATACGTTGTAGAATGGCTAAATCAAGCTGTCTAGCATATCAGTTACCTCAGATACTTATCTTTTGTGT
The DNA here is from genome assembly GCF_047675955.1 of Chlorocebus sabaeus. Taxonomy (NCBI): domain Eukaryota; kingdom Metazoa; phylum Chordata; class Mammalia; order Primates; family Cercopithecidae; genus Chlorocebus; species Chlorocebus sabaeus. The sequence goes on along the minus strand of NC_132919.1, from coordinate 15,646,285 downwards.
GTGTGTGTGTGTGTGTTGAGAACATTTAAAATCTGCTGTCTCAACGATTTCAAGTTTTACCACATTGTTATTAACTGTAGTCAACATGTTGTACAATAGAGCTCTTGAGCTTTTTTTCCTAGCTGAAATTTTTAGTGACATGCATTGCATTTGAACGTATGCAGTTACTATGACCAAGCTATTTTATTTGTAGGTCTGTACTTAACTAAAATATCTATGCATGTGTACCAAAATAAATTAACAAGAATGTTCATAGTAGCTTTATTGCTAATAGTCCCAAAATGGAAACAAACCAATGTCCATCAACAGTAGAATTGATAGATGTGCCATATTCATACAGAGCACTACCAAGCAGGGAAAAGAAATGAGCTGCTTGGGCCGGGGACGGTGGCTCATGCCTGTAATCCCAGCACTTTGGGAGGCCAAGGCGGATGGATCACGAGGTCAGGAGATGGAGACCATCCTGGCTAACACAGTGAAACCCCATCTCTACTATAAATACAAAAAAATTAGCCGGGCATGTGGTGGGCGCCTGTAGTCCCAGCTACTTGGGAGACTGAGGCAGGAGAATGGCATGAACCTGGGAGGCAGAGCTTGCAGTGAGCCGAGATCGCACCACTGCACTCCAGCCTGGCCGACAGAGCGAAACTCCGTCTCAAAAAAAAAGAACTGCTTCATGAAACTGCCTGAAGGAGTGTCACAAATGTAATGCTGGGCCAAAGAAGCCACACACAAAACCATTCCTACCGAATGGCCCTCCATGCATCCATTTAGGAAACAGGCAACACTAACTGAGGCTGCTAAAAACCAGGTGATTCTTTGCTTTGGCAAGACAGATGGGCAGTGGTTAGGGAGCAGACCTTCAGGAGAGGGATTTCCAGATTATTATTTTTATTTCATTTTCTTGGACTGTGTGGTAGTTCCAAGCATGTCTCCTCTTTGTGAGAAATCACTGAGTAGTAGAATAATAGGATTCCTGTGTATATTATACTTGAATAAATGTATTTGAATTCATTTTTGCCATTAGGACAAATAATATAAATTATAATAAATCTTTGCAATTTTAATATTATTTCTAGTTGATGAAAAATAAGTCACCCGAAGGATTCCACACTTGGGTATTTCAATATAGAACCTATGCATGCAAATATATATTTCTAGAGATCCAAAACTAATTAATGTCGTTTGAGTATCAAAAAGCACAGTTGTGTTTACAATTTGCTCTCTAACCTTTTACTTGAAATTAAGCTAACTATCCACATCCATCAATGAAACGACTTTCACAGAAGAGTCCAATCCATGGCATAAATGATAGGAACTTTAGAAAAGTCATTTCTTCTTCATTATTTATGTAAAAACATTAAATTTCTTAGGAACACAGGCTAAGGCTAACAAACTCTGTTTAATGTTGCTTTCATTGCTTTCTGTAGTCTTGTTACCAGAGAAGATTTTTATGTTCCAGAATTGCACAGAGAGAAGAACTGACTATTATGGTTACCACTGTGGCCATCGAGACAAGGCACATGATTCCTAGGATCCCAGCAATGACCCTCCCTGGAGGTGATGGGAATTAAGGGAGCTGCTATGGAAATTGTGGGGGCAGAGCACACAGTCTCTACAAAGCTTTCTCTGCGTCTGGTACTTGAAGTCCACAGGCAGTAAACGAGGGAAGATTACAAAACAGGCTGGGAGGGATTCCATGAGCAAGAGTTGGAACCCCATAAAAATAAAGTGAAACCCATGTTCATGAAGCTAAACAGGCCAGTAACCCAGCAGTCAGAGAAACTAAAGGAAAAATCCCGGGAAAGGCAGAGCAATTACAGGCTTCGCTGCTGTTTCATGCCAGTGAGAGAAGTCAACAGATCAGCAACAAGTTTATATGTGTGTGCGTGTGTGTGCACGTGTGCACGTGGACACTTGCTACAAAATTCAATTCATTTCATTCCAGTATGTGAGTGTACACATGTGTGCATGTGTGCACTCCTGTTGACCCAGTTTCTGCTGTGTGGCCAGGTTGGTGACCCTGGACAACCCCAGTTGTGCCCTCAGTGACGTCTGCAGGGATGGAGCACAGCCCATGCTGTTGGGCATTGCACTGTGTGATGCCATCCTTGGGACCCTCGGGGTGATGGAACCCAATAGGCTTCCTTAGGCTTTCCTTTCAGATGGACAGGAAATAGATGATGCTCTATTGTCATTCTGTTTTCTTTCTTTCCATGGATTCTGTGACCATCTTCGTCTCCTCATCGACTCTGCAAGAAGGGGATTCCTGGTGGGGGAAGGGTAACTGGTGAGAAATGAGGTACCAGGAAATTAGCAAAGGGTCTTCTGGTCATCTGGGAACAGTTCTCATGCGGTCCCCAGCCTAGTCTCAAGAGTTCTGGGCCGGTCACCCTGCAGCCTCGGTGCTGTGCCTAGGAAGAACCCTGGGAGAGCCAGCAAAATGGGGTGCCTGGTCTGAAAAATGTCCCCCCGTTCCTCTGGCTCTGCGGCTCAGGAATAGGCTGAGATATCATGTCCAGGCAGTGCCAGGCCACCTCACTACCCCCTTTGAGGGGAGCCCAGAGGGCTTTTGGCTGAGGCCAACTGTCCCTCCCTGTGTCCTGGAGGAAGGGCCTGACCAAGAAGACCCCCTAGGGCATGGCCTGTGGGTGCTGATGAGGGAAAGGGAGGTCTGTGGACTGAGGGAGGAGTCATTGGCAGGGGACATTGAGCACCGCAGCTCAGAGTTCTGCCCAGTGGGAACCTGGTCGGTGGGGGCCTGGTCAGTGGGGGTCTGGCTGGCATAAGCCTGGCCAGGTGGCTGCTAGGTGACTTCAGGCAGGATTTGTCCTTGGAGCCTCCTTGCCGCCATCTGTAGTGGGAACGAGTCATGACACTCCAGAGGGCTGCTGGGAAGAGGAGGTGAGCAGGTGTGTGGAATCCAGCTCTGCCAAACAGATCTAGCACTTTACAGCCTAGCTGAGTCCCTTGCTAGGGAGGGGATCTGCCCTTTGCCTTTTGCCCCCAACCCTCAACCTTCTGCCCCCTATCCTCCATCTGCAATGCCAGGACTGCCCTGGATGGGGAGATCTGAGTTTAGGGAACACCGTGGATGCTCTGACGATGGCCATGGGTCCCGAGGCAGGAGACAGTGACAAGGGTGACCCAGTGTCTTGGGTGCAATATGAGTGGGGCAGCCGGGCCCAGCCAGAGCAGTGACAAACGCATGCACACATGTGTTCACCCACATACACATGCCTGCTCACATGCACAAACTGCACACGCGCATGTTGACACGTCAGAGGGTGGAGGGTGCTGACTGTGCCCTGCTGACCCAGGCAGGGGCCCATTGTGATGGGTGTCATGACCCCACAATATCACTGGTGCTGAGCACTCGCCCACCTGCTTGCCTGCCCTCTCTATGTCTGGAGCTCTTAGAGACAAGACATAGAGTTGTTTGGTTCTCAGAAGAGAAGATTTTGCTAAGTAAGAGACACAGCCGACTCAACCAACTCAGGTGAGTGTGACCTGCTCTGTTCCCTCCCTGCTGACCTGGGGACAGTCAGTACCTGGTGGGCAGTGCTGGCCTCTGGGCAGGTGCCAAGGAGGGTCATCCCTGAGCACTCACCGGGTGCCTGTTCTGGACTGACCTGGTGGAATCTGTGGGGTGGGTGCTATCTCCAAATGTACCCATTCCACAGGTGAGATGTCTAGGGTCAGAGAGGTGGTGACTGGCCAAGGGACCCAGATGTGATCCTGGCCTGTGCTTTCAGTCCTGCCCTGTGCACGCCCTGACCTCTGTAGCCCTAGATTCCAAATCTGCCCAGGGTTTTCTGCCCCCTGATGGGACAGAGTCTGGCCATGGAAGAGCCCCTGGGATGGAACTCCTATGGTGGGGTGGAGGGAGGTGGTGCTCGGTCCAAGTCTGTGCCCTAAGCTGGGTCCCCACAGGAGGAGGTCTCACCAACTCAGACTTCACATGCAGTCACTGATGGTCCCTGCGGGACCCACTGGACACATGGGGTCCCTTGTCTGGGAGTAGGGAGCCCTCTGCCTGTGGGCAGTTCTGGTAGGGGACCTTGAGCACTGCTGCTCTGGGGCCTGGGCAAGGGGGGGGACCTAGACAGTGGGGACCTGGTCAGGAAGGCCTGGTTGCTGGGGGACTGGTCAGCGAGGACATGGTCAGTGGGGAATTGGTCATCAGGGGCCTGGTCAGCAGAGATGTGACCACTGGGGCTTAGTCAACGAAAACCTGGTCAGTGGGGACGTGGTCAGCTGGAGCCTGGTCATCAGGGGCCTGATCAGCGAGGACCTAGTCAGAAGGCCTGGTCACCAGGAAAATGGTCAGTGAAAGCCTGGCCAGCAGAGGTCTGATTAGTGGGGGCCTGGCCAGATGGTTGCTGGGTGACCTCAGGCACAGGGTTTGTCCTTAAAGCCTCCCTGCCTCCATCCGTAGCAGAAATGAGTCATGGCATCCTGGAAGGCTACTGGGAGGAGGAGGTGAGAAGGTGTGTGGAATCTGACCCTGCCACTCACACCTAGCATTTTACAGTCTAGCTGAGTTCCCCCTAATGAGGGGCCTTGCCCTGTGCCCTCTACCTCCTATCCCCCATCTGCATCTTCAGGACTGTCCCGGGTGGGGAGGCCTGAGGTTGGGGAGGACCCATGGATGCTCTGATGCTGGCCACAGGCCTCAAGGAAAGGTGACACTGCTGAGGACTTGATGAGGACTTGGGTGCACATGGAAGCGGGACAGCCAGCCCTGGCCAGAGAAGCTACTTGTGCACACACATGTTCACCCACATAAACATCCATGCTCACCTGCACAAACACATTTTGACACCTTGGGGGCTGGAGGACACTGACTCTGGGCCCTCTTGACCTGGGAAATGGCCCATTGTGATGGGTGCCATGACCTCACAATGTCACTGGTGCTTAGTGACTGCCCACCCGCTCACCCGCCCACCTCTGTGTTGTGCAGCACTTGGACACAGGATACACACAGGTGTCTGGTTCTGTGCATAAACGACTTTTCTAAGTGAGAGATATAGCTGCCTCAGCAGACTCAGGTGAGTGACCTCTGGGCAGATGCCGAGGAGGGTCATCCCTGAGCACTCACCAGGTGCATGTTCTGCACTGACTAAGTGGACCGCCCTCTCCTTTGTCCTCACAGTGACTCTGTGAGGTGGGTGCTGTCCCCAAATGTAGCCATTCCACAGGTGAGATGTGTAGAGTCAGAGAGGTGGTGACTGGTGCAGAGACCCAGATGTGACCTGGTCTCTGCTCTCAGCCCTACCCTTTGCCATGCTGGACTTGAGCTCTGACCTCTGTGGCCTCCCTACTGTAGATTCCAAATCTTCCTGGAGTTCTGGACTTCAAGGAGGCAGGGTCTGGTCCGGGAAGAGCCACTGGGACAGAGCCCCTGTGGGTGGGGTGGAGGTTGCAATTCTCAGTCCAAGTCTGGGTCCTAAGCTGGGTCCCAAGCTGGGTCCCCACAGGAGGAGGGCTCACCAACTCAGACTTCAGATGCGGTCACTGATGGTTGCTGGACCCACTGGACATATGGGATCCTTTGTCTGGGCGTGGGGCAGGGATCCTTCTGCCCTCAAGCAGTTGTGGAAAATGAAGGAGCCCTGGAGGGCTGCCTGGAGGGTGACGATCGTCCCTCCTGGTCAAAGGGGCTTGGGGACTGGAACCCTCCCGCAGCGTCCCATTCTCTCTGTCTGATCCTCTAGAGGCCTTACCATCCCTTTGCCCCGAGTGTTCCTGGCAGGGATGGTCCCCCCAGGTGTTCTCTAGGACTAAGGCCCTAGAGTTCTCTTGCTCTTTCTTGGTGACCCAGGAAAACAAAGTCCCCTCCGGTATTGACAGCTAGGAATTGTGGTGTCTGCCATCCTCCACCTGAGACGGGGTCTCCACGAGCACAGAGGCTGCTCCGGAGTCAATAGATCATCTTTTCCTCAAACCAAACTGCTTGGCTGGTGTTGTTCCTGAAGCGGCTTCACTGGCTAGAGTGAGTGAGAATTGGGGCAGAATGAAGCAGTCACCAGATGTCTTGTTTCCTACAGAAAACTGAGTATCTTCCTGGTTTCTGAACGATCCTAAGAGACATCCGGTCCCTGACTCCACTTGCCTCCAGGTGCCCAGAACAGGCCATCGTGGGCCCTTCACCATCCGCAAGTGGACACTGTTTGTCCTGCCGGGGCAGGTGTGTGTCTGCCTTGGGGTGTTCGGGGACAATGGGCCTCTCTGTCCCCGAATGGGTCTCCACGTGCTCAAGTCCTCAGGAAGGAGCCCGTCACTGGTTGGAGGCAAGGACTCCAGAGATCCAGCCGGGGGTGGGGCCACTTAGTCTGGCCCCTTGTCGTCTGGGAGGGGTGGTGGAATGGGGCTCACCAGACTGGCGTGTGTCTGGCAGTGCAGTGAGCGTGGTTCGGCTGTGCTCTAGAGATCTTGGGTGCGGCAGAGCCTTTGGATGACTTTGTCTTGCAGGATGGAGATGGATGAGGACCCGGATACCCTGCCTGCCCAGGGGCAAGGCAACACCATCATTACTAAATATGAGCAGGTACAGGTTGGGCTGCTCCCTCAAGGGAGGCAGGACCTTGCCTCTCCCGCTGTGCCCTGGTCAGAGGGTCCTGGGCTCCCTAAGATCACCGGGTGGAGAGGGGCTGCCCACATCCCTGGGCCCCCCACACCTCTCACCTTGCCCCCGCTTACCCTGGCCTCCTCTGGGTTTCAGGGACACCAAGCTGGGGCAGCAGTGGACATGGGGAATGAGCAGGTCAACATCAGGAAATACATGAATCACCTCGGGATTGTGCAGTGAGTCTTCTGTCCCCCTGCCCCCAGCCACCAATCTCACCTCAGGGATGGGTTTTGCTTTTAGAAAGGCTTCTCTGAAGTAGGACACGTCTCCCTGGCTGGACCAATCTCCTCTCCAGGGTCAGAACTCTTCCAGGCTCTCCTGCAGGCCCAGCCCGTGGTCACGGTTAGGGCATAGCCTCATGACACATTTAGGGAACTCAGGAGAGGGAGTCAGGACAGAGAGGGGACTCTCAGGGCAGGCCCGTGGACTCTCAGCACTGTCATCTCCAAGTAAGCTGGAGAGGAGGAGGCAGCCTGAGGATCTGGCCCTGTCCCCTTAGGGCCTGCCTTGGTGAGATCTGAGAGTTGTGGCCACAGGGCAAGGGGGCATCTGGCCTGGCCTGTGGGCAGCTGTATAGCAGACCTCTGAGGGCTCGGGGGCTCAGCCAAGAGGAAGGGGCATGGGGACAGTGAGGGCCTTGGCCCTGGCCCTGATAGGTTGTGGAAGAAGAAGGGCAGGGCCCGGCCTTGGCTTCTCCCTGAGGCCAGGGGGACAACAGAGCGAGCAGCTGAAGGCCCTGGGAGTGGTGCTGGGAAGGGACCTGTGCTTGGTAAGGGGAGCCCAGCCTGGAGCCAATCCCTCAGGACTCACAGGATGGAGAGAGGGAGGAGCCTGGGGGAAGGGGGAAGGGTGAGACCTTGAGACCTGCCACTTCTGGAACGCACCTGAACCAAGCCAGCCCAGGGTGGAGTTGACAGCCTGGGCAGGACAACAGATGGGGTGGGCAGGGAACAGTGACTCATCTGGGACCCCTCAGTGGGGGGACTCGGTCAGTCCCCAAGGCTCTGCGTGGCCCTCCAGAGACTCTGTTTCCTGCTGGCTCAGTCAGCACTGTGCAGGGTGGATGGAGGGGCTAAGTCGGGGCAGACAGGACAGTAGGTGGAGGACAGGTAAGCATCCCATGTCCTGGTTTTTGCAGTGGCTGGGAGGAGGCTGAGGGCTGAAGGCCAATTACCCTGAGAGCCAGCTGAGGCTGCAGCGGGAGTGGTGGGGCCAGCCCCACTGCCTGAAGGGCCCTTGGTCACCCTTGTTGCCCTGGATGTCTCCCCAGCAGTGCTGGGCAGCCCAGTGAGAGAGTGACCAAGGCATGGGTGTGGATGTATCTGGGAGATCTCACTCAGAGGTTCTGACAGGACAGGGTCACAGAAGGGCCAGGGTGGCCGGAAAGAGGGTCACAGTCTCTGGGCCAGGCAGGATGGGGGAAGGTGGGGAGCAGGCAGGGTGAGCGGCCAGGATGCAGGGGAAGGCAGGTGCACGCTGGGAGATCAGACCCTGCAAGGCCCATGGGGAGTGTCAGATGAGATGGGCTCCAAGTGTGTCCTCAGGGCACCAGGCAGTGCTCAGGCCAGGCTCCCTGGACTCTGGTGGGTGATGTGGTCACTCCTAAGGCACTGCTGTAAGTCGGGGCTTGGCCACCCACCCGGGGCGGCACCCATCCCGTCTCAGAACTGGACTTTCTCAGCATCCACAGAGGGTGTCACCTCCAGCCCTGGAGGAGCAGCCCCATTGTGCAGCCCGAGGCACCCCATGGGCCCCGAGTGACCGCCACCAGACCAGCCTCGAGCTCCCTCCTCTTCAGGGTCCCAGTGCCTCGCAGGTGTCAGATCCGCAGGAAGGCCCTTGCCGTCCTTCTCTGTGTCTTCTCCCAGGCTGAGACTTAGGGTGGATGGGGATAGGCTGGTCCTTCCCCGGGGCCCTCTCAGGTAGGGGGATGGCTCCTGGCCCGGCCAGGTCCTCAGCTCTGCCTGGGTTGCCTTACAGTGAGATGGAACTGCCCCCGATAAGAGCCCTGGAGGTGAAGGTAAGAGTCTGTGCCTGCTGCGTGGGAGGCCACTCCAGGGACCAGGAATCGAGTGGTCAGTGAGGCAGAGGGGGTGGCCTATGGGCCTGTGTGGTGGTGAGTGGACCACAGCTGTCACTGGGAGGGGCGACCTTTCCTGCTTCACTCTGTTCCCATGAGGGCTTAACCAAAGCCCAAACCAAGAACTGCAGTCCTGGCTCAGAGTCCACTGCCTGTTTGAACCAAGACCCTAGCTGAAGGCTGGACCTAACCCAAACTCGGGGCATTTATGGCCTGAGGATGGCTTGTTCTGGCATCACCAGTCCAGACTACCAGCTCTGGTTCCTTCAGAGGGTCTCAGCCCCCGGGGTCTGCCCTTTCCTGGTTCCTTCAGGCTGGGTCTCTTTAGGGCCCCAAAGCCCTGGACCCAGCATCCACGGGCCACTGCCAGGGGCCTGGCAGCTCCACTAACTCCATCATGGCTCATTTGACAGCAAAGACACAAGGAAAGTAAACGTACCAACAAGTGGCTAAAGATGTTTGCAGACTGGCCAAAATATAGGAACACCAAGAAGGTAACATGGGGAGGGAGTGGCCCCCGTGACAGCTCTCTGCAGAGCCAGGGGACAGGCACCCATAGCAGACCTGGCACTGTCTGCCTCAGTGGGTGGGTGGCACCCTGTCCTCACCATAGCACAGCAGGCCTGTCCACCAGCTTTCCTCCGCGGAGTCACCCTGTGTCCTGTGTCACTGGTGTGTTCTTCTGTCTGTAGCTGTCTCAAAGAGTATACAAAGGCATCCCCCTGGCGGTGCGGGGCCAGGCATGGTCACTTTTGCTAGATATTAACAAAGTCAAGTCCCAGAACCCGGGCAAATATGAGGTAAGTCCCTCCCACACTCAGCCAGGGCAGGACAAACAAGCCAGGCTGTATCAGGAGCCCAGGACTCCAGCTGGAGGGAATGTCGAGCCTGGGTTGGGGATGGGGGCTGTGGTCAGATGCACATCCTGGGCACAGATGGTAACTCAGGCACCACAGGTGCGCTGGGCTCCGTGACCCTCCCTGGCTTCAGAAACAAGGCAACAAGGAGCTTTCTGCAGAAGGAAACCTTCCTTGCTTCCTTCCAGAAGTGCTGACTGACAGATGACTGCTGTTTGGGGCAAGGAGTCTTTTTGTCTGTTCTGAGGCTGCTTCCTCCTCTTGGTCCTGCCCTACAGGTCATGAAGGAGAAGGGCAAGAGGTCCTCCAGAATCATCCACCGCATCCAACTAGATGTCAGCAGCACCCTGCAGAACCACATGATGTTCATACAAAGATTTGGAGTCAAGTAAGGCCTATGAGGGCTGCAGGGGTCACAGGGAAGATGGGGGCAATCCAGAGGGATGAGGGCATACCCAGGGCAGAGGCCAGGGTCACCCAGGAGGGGTGACAGAGCCACCAAGGCCTCTCCTAGCCCAGGGAGCAGCCAGCACCATGGACTGAGCACCTCCCTGGCTCTAAGCCCTGGGCCGGGCTGGGACGTTTAGGGCCAGAACCCAGGTGGCTCCCAAGGAGATGGAAGGCAGAAAAAAAAATCATGCAGATGGTAAAAAGTGCTCTCGGTGACCCACAACTACCCAGGATAGGGACCCATGGGAAGGTGGCAGGATGGCAGGGCTTGGGAGCCTTCCCGGGCAACACGGACAGCCCAAAATACTAGAAAGCATGCGGGGCTCTGGAAACTCTCATCCCTGGCTGGTGGGAACGTGACAGGGCACAGCCACTTTGTAAGTCAGATGGGCTGTGACTCACAAAGTTCAGTGGCCTCGTACCACACATTCCCAAAGTGTCACAGATATTGACCACACTGATTTGAAAACTGAGGTTCAAGTAAAACCCGCATGCCACATTCACTGCTTGATTGATTGTCACTCACACCCGGAGGCTACCGAGATGCTTTTCAACACGGGAGCTTAGGAGGAAGGGGGTTCCACTCTTTAGAGAGAGGTGACACAGGGAGGAAAAGGAACGAACCCCTAATGCCCGCAGGAACATGGGTGGATCTTAGATGTGTATTGCTGAGGGAATGACGCCAGACCCCACAGGCTACCACCGTGGGATTCCAATTCATCAGCCATTCTGGAAAAGGGCAAACCATAGAGACAGAGAACAGGTCAGGATGGCCAGGGACTGAAGAAGCCGGGAGACGTTGGCTGCAAAGGGGACACGCTGGGGACTTGGAGGCTGAAGGAGCTGCTCTGGGAGGGGCTGCAGTGGTGGACGGGAGGCTCTGCACATTGGTTCAGAACCATGGAACTGCACATCCCAAAGACTAGACTTCTGTGTGTGCAAACTGAGAAAAAGGGGAGGAAAAAATCAACCAGAGTGAAAATAATCACTGATCCAAATGTACACCTATGATATTTGCATTGCAAGGAATGTGGATTTTACAGAAAAAAAATTCCTAAAAACTCAGGTGTCCTGAAGAGCTCACTGCTTATTTGGGGGATCATCTGGACCCAGAATTGTGTTTGCTGTCTGGGTTTGTAGAGAAAATGAAACTGACAGCATCTGCACAAAACATACAAAATCCTCTTTTCCCTCTTTTCTAGGCAGCAGGAATTATGTGACATCCTTGTGGCCTATTCTGCATATAATCCTGTGAGTATTCCCGGGCAGCGATATTCCTGGGCCATGTACCCATATTCACAGGCATGGGTGTCTCTTGGGGGTGTCGGCACTTCTTGAAAATTCAGTGTTCGTGACCCACCAGCTCGTAGTAGGCAGAACTCAAGCTCACTGCTGGCAGAAAAGGGTTGAAGCCCAGACTCCTGCTGTCACCTGGACCCAATCACCATGTCTCAGATGAAGAAATGACCTTCCCTTCCTAGTGTTGCCCCAAAGCCTAGGAGCCTGTCAGGGTCCTACCAGGATGGTCCTCGTAGGAGACAGGTTTGAGAAGTTGCTGAGGTGTCTGATGGGTCAGGCTCCTGTCATGAAATGAGTTTGCATCCTGGGGGAGCCTCTTCTTCACTGGAAACCTGGCAAGGATCCAATTTCCTCTTTGCCCGATCCCCTTAGAAGCATAGCAGATAGGGAGGTGCGTCACCCAGGTGGCTACTCCTGCTTGGCACCCACTTTCCAGACCATTCCAGGCAGGGAGAACACTGAGCTGACTGCATGAGCTGCCCACATGAAGGACCCAGCTGCCCCCTGTGTCTGGCAGGCAGCCCTTGGGCTGTTGCGGGACCGTTTGTGTGGTGGTCAGCGCCCCGCTGCCTGCCCTCGTGGTGGGTGCAGTTCAGAGGTGCTGCCCCAGGCCTGGCACAGTGGCCTCCCCAGCCTGGCCCAGGGGAGGTAGCATGAACAATCCCTGACTGTGCCCTTTCGGGCCATGTGAGCTTGGACGCTCGCTGCAGGAGTCCACCCATGCTCCTTGTCAACTGAGTTGTGTGTGATCTGCCCAGTCCTCATGCCCAGTGCCAGGGGAGGGGTGCGGAGGCTGCACCTCAAATCTCCTGGGGCCTGAGGCAGGTGTCCCCAAGGACCTCTGTTATCTCTGGTGACATAAGTCCTCCCAGGTGGCCTCAGCCCTCCCAGGTGACATCCTTCCACGGTGACTCTGGCTCTCGCAGGAGGTGGGCTACCACAGGGACCTGAGCCACGTCACCGCCATCCTCCTCCTGTATCTGCCAGAGGAAGACGCTTTCTGGGCACTGACCCAGCTGCTGGCCGGTGAGAGGCACTCCCTGCAGGGTAGGTGGACAGCTGCCCCCTCGGCCTTACACAGCCATGCCAAGGGACGGCCACCCTGGCCGGTGACCCCAACTTCCAGGCAAGGTGTCTTCCTTGTATCCCAGCTTGTTTGGAGCCTCCAGGATGTCCCTTCTGAGGTCCCACAGCAGCCTCGGTCTGGACAGGGACCCCCTCACCTCAAGTCAGACGCCTTTCATCCCTAATATCAGAGGACATGGATACCTCCCCCAGGCCGCCCTCTGTCGCCCAAAGCCAGCCCCGATTTTGTGCAGGCGCCACTCACCTCCTTGAAAGTCCTCCTGCCTCCTAGCTGGCTGTGCTCCCAGCCACCTTCCCTCCCTACAGATGGGCCAACAAAGCCAAGATGGCAGTGTCTGCCCATCCCATGTCCCCCAGCCTGACCCCACATCCAAGAGATGGCCACATAGCCCCCAGCTTCCACCCTGTTCTCCCAACCAGCGCCTGCCTCGTGGTGTCAAAGGCAGGTTGCCTTCCGGGCACCTGGACCCGGGATGCTACTAGGCAGCACCTCCAGCCAGGGCCCTCCTTGCCAAGGCTGAGGCTGCATGCTGGGGTCACCAGATGGGAGGGAGGGAGGCCTCGGGGTCTGGGGTCCCCTGCCCTGCCCAGATCTTCCAGCTGATGCCTCCACATCTTGGGCGTGGGATCTGATGGGGTGATGGGTCGGGGACTTCTCAGTATTCTACAGCCCAGATGCTACCCAGCTCGAGAGGCTCCTATCACACCAGAAGCAGGTGCTGCACAAGTCCTTCCCGAAGATCATGAGACACCTGGTGAGTGGATGACACCCTTGGCTCCTCCCCAGAGGCCCTGGGCCCCATAGGCCAGGGGAGGCTCGAGTCCCTCATGGAGCTGGCAAGAGGCTGAGTCCCAGCCACGGCTTGACCTGGGATGCAGACTCCCCATGGTTTTGGTGTTGGGTTTCCTTCTGCCCTGGCAGAGGCAGAGGCGCTGGGACCAGGACCGAGCTGCAGCTGAGCAGGGCTAAAAGAAGTGTGTCCACCGGGTATCTGTGCAATGGGCGGGTGTTGGAGCCCTGGCCATCACCCTGGGTTGTGCCTCTTAAGGAAGGGTCTGACAGGGGCCTGGAAGTGGGAGGATTTCAGGGCAGCTCAGGGGCCCTGAGCACCTCTGCTCCTCCCTTCAGGGCAAGGAAGGGCTGTGCATTGAGGGTTCCATGCTGATGAGGCTCCTCCGGTGTTTCCTTGATGTGGTAAGGAGGCACAGGGAGACCCCAGCCCTGGGACTCTTCTACCCTGCAGTGCCCAGCACCCTCAGCTCAGGGGTTCAGCTCCCCCAGGAGGACCTGGCTTACCTCTAACCCACAGGAGGTACAGGCAGGTCCCTGCAGGGCTCACAAGCCAGGCTCTGCCCAAGAGGGGGCATCCCATGGCAGAGGCCAGGGCTCAGGCCCAGCCCCGTGGGCAAACTGGGGCAGGACCCGACTTGTGAGGGCCCAGGGAAGCCCCAAGTCCTCAGGAAACCCCTCCTTCCAGAAGTCACAGCCCTGCTGAGATGAGTCCCCCATGAGGAGCCACAGGACCTTGTCTGACTCAGTCTTACGGGGGGGTCTCATCCCATGGAGGGGATCCCCAGCACTTCAGGGGACTGAAACCCCAGTGGGCCCTGCTCAGTCCACTGGCCCCAGCTTGTAAGGCCGAGCTCTCTCACACTTGCTGTCCCCACAGAAATCCTTCGGGCTCACCCTGAGACTGTGGGATGTGCTCATCTTGGAGGGCAATCGATTACTGACAGCCATGGCGCATGTATCATTCAAAATACACAGGAGTAAGTCCCATGTGCCCGAGGGTGCTTGGGGGAACACGTGGGACAGACCCCGCTGGCCTGAGGGACGTGTCCTTACACTGCCTGCTCCATCCGGGTTGGGGGGTCTGGCCTGGTGGGCTGGGCAAGGCATGATGACACTGAGTCCACCCCTGACATGACCCAGATGAAAGTCAGGAGTGTGGTGAGCACTTCCCTGCCCGGCCTTCCCCAGTTGTCGCCGCCTGTGCACAGCTGGACCCCAGGGTGGCCAAAAAGGACCAGGCACCACCCAGTGGGAGGTGGGCCTGGTGGAAATGGGGTTGCAGGCACTGACCCCTCCCAGGGAACCTTCCTGGCCTGATACCCGCCCTGTCCCTAGAGCGCCTCATGAAGCTTTCCTGGAGCACCGTCTGGGAGTTTCAGGAGCGAATGTCTCAGAGCTGGGCCCTGGAGGACAACACAGTCCTCAGGAATCTTCAAGCCTCTATGAAGGAACTCACAAAAAAACACCGGGACCTGCCACCCCCAGGTGAGCCCCAGCACCAGGTCCCCTCCCAAGTAACCCTCTGGGACAGTCAATGGTGGGGAATGCCCTGGCCCCCCCAGTCCTCCTACCTGGCCTTCCTCCTGCACCCCTTCTTCCTCCTCTTCCTCCTCTAAGAAACTCACATGGGTCTGCCAGTCCTCAGGGCAGGCACTGAGTGCATGCGTGTGCTGGACATGCTGAGTGGACAAGCAGGGGGCATGGGCAGCACCCCCCAACCCCTCCTCCACTTTCCACATTGTCCCCCTCACCCCCTCAAAGGGCCCTGAGGGACACTGGGGCAGTCAGACCCAGCTGTGGAAGCCCTCACCCCCACCTCCAAGCAGCAGAGACCCCTCATTCTCTAGTGTCCCCCAAGGGTGTCAAAACAACAAGCCAGGGGGATAAGAGAATCAGTGTCCCTGACCCAGAGAGGATTCGGGGAGAGGGCATTGGGGGAAGCCCTGACCCAGAGCCACAACCAAGAGTTCAGCTGGGTGTGGGATCGCTGCAGCCCTGGCATGGGGTGGGCGGCCTGGAGGGCAGAGGGGAACCTGTGCCCATTCCCTTCTCACCTGCTGTGGAGACAGGCCCCCGTGTGAGGTGACAAGGGGGCTGGGTGACAGTGCACGTCCCTCCCACCTGAGTCCTGAATCGGGGCTGCCAAACTGCCCTGAGGTGAGGGCGTGAGGCAGGAAGCCCTGAGCCACCCTGAACCCTGGGGGCCATTTCAGGAGCAACCTCAGGTTCCCCGAAAGCTCCCCCACCCCAGACTGCACACGAAATGCGCCCTGGGATCAGCAGCCTGCAGGGTCGTCCTCAGTGTCAGACCAGGGGGCTGCACAGGGACCCAGAGGACTCCAGAGACTCAGGCCTGTGGGGCGTAGCCCTCAAGAGACCAGATGGGCTTGGAGAAGATGCTGACCATGTCTGCTTCTTTTTTTTCAGCCGAGCTGGAGCAATGGTCCTCGAGGGTGTCCCCTGGCATTGAGCCCCTCCATGAGGGGGACAGACTGGCCGTCCCCACCCCACCAGCTCAGCTCCAGGAGCTCATGCCATCAGTCCCCCTGGGACAAAAGCCTTGTCCTCTGCCAGCCTGGCCTAACGGGGCTGTCCCCAAGGCCCAGGCTGAGGTCCATCAGCACGAAGGGGCTTCTCAAGAACCCAGAACAGAAGACTGCTGTCTGAGGGGCCTGGAGTCTCGAGATGATGGCAGCCTGTCCCCGGGTGAGGTCAGGCTTTGTATTACACGGAAACACTTGTCCAGGAACACTAGGCCACAGCTCCACACAGACCCGCATGTCGGGGGTCCATGTTTCCTGTGCTGCCATTTTGAACACAGCTCCTGGGACTCTGAGGGGGCTTCCCCAGAACCCAGGGCAGAAGACTGCTGTCCGACGGGCCCAGAGGCTCGAGATGAGGACAGGATGTCCCCTGGTGAGGTCAGGCTTCGTATTCCACGGAAACATTTGTCCGGGAACTCTATGTCACAGCTCCACACAGACCTGCATGTCAGGGGCCCAGGGGCTTCTCAAGAACCCAGGGCAGCAGGCTGCTCTCTGAGGCGCCCAGAGGTTCAAGATGACGGCAGCCTGTCTCCCGGTGAGGTCAGGCCTTGTATTCCACGGAAACACTTGTCCAGGAACACTACGCCACAGCTCCACACAGACCCGCATGTCGGGGGTCCATGTTTCCTGTGCTGCCATTTTGAACACGGCTCCTGGGACTCTGTCACTTCTCCATCTTCTGTGGACAGCAGCCCTGGAACAACAAGACGCACCCCGCCCAGCGAACCCACTGGGACCGCGACACCAGGCCCTGCCTGGGTTTATGACAGGGAGGAGGCACTTCAAGAGATACCCCTGCAACAAGGTGTCCCCTGCCCGCTACTCCCCTCAGTAGAAGAACAACATGGCATGGAGGGAGCCCAGGCAGCACCTGTCCAGCTGCCTCGCAGCCCCAGATGGCTGCTGGACCTTGACTTTTACTGTCATTTTATTTTTATTTTATATTTTGGTCTTCTGGGCCTTGGGAAGTACTTAGCGGGGGACTTGGTCCCC
The DNA here is from genome assembly GCF_047675955.1 of Chlorocebus sabaeus. Taxonomy (NCBI): domain Eukaryota; kingdom Metazoa; phylum Chordata; class Mammalia; order Primates; family Cercopithecidae; genus Chlorocebus; species Chlorocebus sabaeus. The sequence continues at coordinate 15,629,550 of NC_132919.1, read as the reverse complement.
TCACGGCCTCAGGAGGGAAGGCTGAGCATGGGGTTCCCACAGCCCCAGCCAGCCAGCAGCGTGCCCTGGGGCCCCTGACCCCACCTGTGGGTCACAGCCCGTCCCCCAGGGCCCAAGTCCTCGGCCCAGAGGGACCTGGCTTCAACCTGAGTCCTAGGGGGAGAGGGACACCGCAGGCCCACACAGGGGACTAGGGCACAGCGAACCCTGGGTGCTGCGAGAGTTCACATCAGACAACCTGGGCAAGCTGGGCCAGAGATGCTGAGCCCGTACAGTGATGATATGGGCAGCACAAGGGGGTCAACAGCTGTGAACACCGCTGCCTCTTCCCAACTCCATCACTGCAGTGCAGGCAGTCTGCACTCCGGAGCCTGGCCCAACAGCACCCCGAGTGCCCCGGTCTGCTGTGCCAACATGCCACCTGGAGGCTTTGAGGCCCTGCCTGCCACACCACCCCCCTCCTGGAAGCCTCGTCCTGCAGCTCAGCTGCTGCCACAACCACAGCAGGCACCGCTGCCAAGCTCCTTCCAGTCAGGCTTCCTAGAATGCAGAGGAGCCTCAGCAGCTCAGACTGTGAAGGTGGTTTCATCCACATTTCCATTGTTCCCACCCAAGAGAATCCCTGCAGAGGATGCTCTTGATCAAAGGTGGGCAAAACGGCATGCCAGGAGATGGAGTCAGCTTCTTTCCCTGGCCACCATGTTAGATGGGGACAAAGTGGCCATCAGACAGGCATGGGACAGAAGAGGCTCAGCATGTTGCATGTGCCCTGACCAAGGCTGACCAGGCCAACACCACTGCCAAGCATCCCATCTGCTGACGAGGGACTTGGTGTGGATCCCTGGGCTGGCACTCTTTCCCAGGAGGACCGGTTGGCCACCTCTGGGCAGGCTGCCCACACTGTGGAGGGAGCTGAGATTGGCCTTCACTGCAGGGAGCCCCTACCTGGATATAGACTTGCTCGTCCTTCCTGTCACCATCATGGCAGCCCACACGGCATTGCTTTTGACCAGGTCACTTCATTCACAGTGAGGGACATGCAGCAGTGGCCCCTGACCAGGGAACTAACTGTTCTCACTACATCAGTCGCTGCCTGGAAGCAACTGGGCTTAGGATGGCTCAGTTACGCTGAAGTGATGGTTTGTTTTACAAGATAAATGTTATGCTTTCTACTGGAGTCCAGTATACGGTGCTGACTCTCCGACACCCAGAAGGTGTAGTTCTCAGAGTGAAAGTGTGAAACTGGATGATCAGTATTGCACCGAATGTCTCAGTCACAAAGTTTTCCTATTCCTGTCCTGGAGAAATGGAGCTTTGCTGGTTGGAAAGTCTTAGGACCCAGGCAGAGTGAAGCTTCCCCCAGGGGAAAACAACAGTGGTTCTATTTAAAATGAAGAGATGGGACTAAGCCTGGAACCCTGGGGCATTCTCTGGTGTTCTTGATGTTTCCATGTAAAGTAAGTCAAATAGGCTGGGCATGGTGGCTCATGCCTGTGATCCCAGCACTTTGGGAGGCCAAGGCGGGCGGATCACGAGGTCAGGAGATCCAGACAATCCTGGCTAACACGGTGAAACCCCACCTCTACTAAAAACACAAAAAACTAGCTGGGCGTGGTGGCGGGCACCTGTAGTCCCAGCTACTCAGGAGACTGAGGCAGGGGAACGGCATGAACTCAGGAGGCGGGGCTTCCAGTGAGCCGAGATCGCACCATTGTACTCCAACCTGGGCGACAGAGCGAGGCTCTGTCAAATAAAAGTCAAATAACAGGTTTGCCACAGAGGCATCTGAAAAAGTAGGGGGCAGAACTCAGAGGCTTCAGAATCGAAGATGAGGCCAAGCAGGAGACTCCTGACCCACTGAGGGCAAGGGAAGTAGGTGGGACTGCTGGGAGATCCACCCCCACCTTGTGATCTGTCACAGAACTGTACACTTGTATAGCTGTGCACATCTTCTCTCCACTGATTATAGTATTTCTTTCCATTTGTGACTCTCCCATCACGCAGGGAGCTTGCTACAAAATGCACATTGCTATACCATAGCCTGGGGCTTGCAATCCAACCCTGGCAAGGATTCCTGCACGTCAAGGGCCTCAGGTGACTTTCATGCACACCCCAGTCAGAAGGCTGTCCTGAATCCTGGATGTCACCTTCCTGCCCAAAAAAGGAGGAACAAAGGTCAACCAGCAGCAGACCAGTCACAAAAAGAGATGAAATGTGAGTGCGTGGCCTTCCTGACCCCCAGTCAAGACTTTGGGCACAAAAGCAGGCTGCAGCTCTGGCCACTGACTCGTACCAGGAATGCCCCCATGCAGGCTGGTGTGCCCTGGCTGCTCTTCTCCCTCCTGCCACCCTCTCCTCGGCTGTCTGTGTTAGGAAGTGAGAACCTGCCAGTTTTCAGATGAAAATGTAGCTTTATTATGACATAGGAAAGACTCAAGTTATTGGGGGGGGCGGGGAGGAGGAGTCCTGAAACAGCTCCTGAAAATAAGAGGGAAAATGAAGGTGTAAATCTGTTGGTAATAAAGTCTCCAACCACAGCACAGTCATGGGAATGTTTTTGTTACAATTTTTGTTTTCAAGGATATAGTAAACAAAACAGTCACTTGAATTGTCAAAAGAACGGCAGTTTTACAAAGTGAAAAGCATACACACCAAGCCAGAATACAATAGCACTCAGGTCTATATGTTACAGTGGTGCCAGTGCAAGAGGAAACCTTCAGGGAGGTTGCAGTGACCCTCCAGGGAGCCGAGACCCATGGAGGGCCCTAGGGCTGGAGGGAGGCCAGCAAACCACTCAGCTCAAAGCACTCCCTTCAGGCATCTGAAGAGGGAAAGCCCATGTGTCTTCCTGTGAAGCACTGAACGGGCAGCCAGCATCTCAGAAATGCAGGCGATTTTTCATACATGGTGTGAATGAGTCTGGGGTCACCCAGGGGGTTCTTCAGTGGTCAGACACACTTTGAAACAATCAGCACCTACACAGGAGGGTACTAGGAAAAAGGAAAAATGTTTTCCTGAATTTCATAGCAGATTGGGAGCTAAAGGAAGAGATTCCCAAGACCACCATGGAAATATTTTGTTCTAACAAAGTAAATTCACAAGAGCACATCAAACACGAGACCTAATGCAAGGGGCAGTGCCTATGGCCACTGCCTGCCTCCGGTGAGAAGTTCTTTAGCAGCCATCACAGGGCAATGCTTAGGCAATGCCATAGTGAATAAGGGGGATTCACTTGGATGTAAAAGTTTAGGATAATACCCACCAAGAATGCACTGGCTCCATCTCTCTTCCCAGTTCTAATGTTCTCAGAGCAGCAGCCACCCCTGAACACAAGGGGAGACAGGAAAGGGCCCAGGGGCGTGGGGATTTATTCCTGGGTTCTCTATTCTTTTCCGCTGGTCTATGTGTCTGTTTTTATGTCAGTCCATTGCTGTTTTGATTACTATAGTCCTGTACTATAATTTGAAGTCAGGTAATGTGATGCCTCCAATTTTGTTCTTTTTGCTTACAGTAGTTTTGGCTATTCTGGGTCTTTTGTGGTTCAATTTGGATTATTTTTTCTACTTCTGTGAAGAATGTCCTTGGTATTTTGACAGGGATTGCATTGAATCTGTAGATTGCTTTGGGTAGTATACACATTTTAGCAATATTGATTCTTCCGATCTATGAACATGGAATATATGTCAATTGTGTGTGTTCTCTTCAATTTCCTGCACCAATGCTTTATAGTTTTCTTTGTAGAGATCTTTTACTTCTTTGGTTAAGTTTATTCCTAAGTGTTTTATTTGTATCTATTGTAAACGGATTTCTTTCTTAATTTCTTTTTTAGATTGTTCACTGTGGCATAGAGAAATACTACTGATTTCTGTATGTTAATTTTGTATCCTGCAACTTAACTAAATTTGTTTAACTATTCTGTTAGTTTTCTGGTGGAGTCTTTAGGTTTCTCCAAATAGATGATTGTATCACCTGCAAACAATGAGAATTTGAGGTTTTCGTTTCCAAGGTGGATACGGGGCTGTTATTTTATTTCAGGCCATTTTCCACGCTCAATGGTTTTTGTCAGAATTCACTCCCTGTAGTTACGTGACTGAAGATTCTGGTTTCTTTTTGCCTGTCAATGGAGAGTTGCTCTCAACTCCTAGAGGCTGCCCACCATTCTGTTGCATGCAGCCTTTCCTATGGCATGGTAATTGTTTACCATGGAAGAAAATCTGAGAAGAAATCTTCATATCACCTACCATACAGTTCCCTCTAAATTTCAAATGGTCTTATTTTCCCTAAAGGCAAAATACATTTACTCCCTCTCAAAGATTTTGTTTCATCATCAGCTCAGATCCAAAGTATTATTATCTAAATCATATCGTCTAATCACCTCAAAGTCCAAAATGGCCCCTAAACATCATAAACTTGAAGTTTAAAATCTTACCTTCTAAATGTTCTAAATCAGGTGCAGATGTTACAAATCATTTAGTGCAGCTCCTGGGGGCACACTTTTAATTTGTGGACCTGTGAAGCTAAAGAAACAAGTTTTTTCCTCCAACAATCTGTCTGGGTGATCAGACCCAACACCAGCTGGTGGGGGCTACGAAGTTCAACGGAGTCAAAGGAATGAGACAAGACAAGAGTATGTAGGGTGGGTCCAGGGGGCCAATGCTAGTATGGAGGCTGCAAAGGCTCTGAGCTCTGGGAGCCCACACTATTTATTGGTAATCAAACAAAGAAGCAGGTGGTGTGGACGTGGGGGTAGATAGGTGAGGATGTGAGGATGTGGGGGTAGAAAGGTAGTGGTGCATCAAGCGTAGCTGTGACGGTTTAGCATATGCTCTGCTACTTGAAATAAGGGAGAACAGATTCTTCTAATTCAAGATACAATCAGTTTATGATCTTTGGAGAGCAAGAAGCAAGGGGCCAGCGAGTCTGGACACTTTCCAGAGGCTACGATGGGTTTTATGCCCTGAGCCCTGGGTGCTCTCCAAGTCACGAAGGGTTTTATGCACTCGGCTTAAATTGTAGTGCAGCAGGGCAGTCTTCCACTCTTTGGCACAGAGCTTGGTGTTCCATAGGCCACAAGGGGTTTTAGACCCTGGACCCAGGACATGTTCCAAGGCTCTTTCACATTACGTCAGACAAGCAAGCCCTGCCTCAGCCCTTCTACCAATATGTCTCCCTTTTTTGTTCTGCAAAACTGCCACAGCTATCGTTGCTTGTTCTTGGCGGCGGCTTTCTCTCCAGAGGCAGCTTCTACATCTATAGACTAAAAGGAGACAGCACAAGCACATAATTATTAGAACAAAATTTCCAAGTGTAGAGTTTCCAATGGTCTTAATTCATTTAAGAGGATTGAGTGCAGACAACCCATCGGCTGCCTTGCTTAAAATATCACTTCCTGGGAGCAGGGCTAAATGAGCCTGACAGACTTCAAAAACCTGTTCTTTTAATTTTACAATATTGAGGGTGAGATTTTCCTCTCTTCCCTCTAGATGGCGTTTAATTCTTTCCCATTGGTGTTCTGTTTCATTGTAACCACAAGGAGTAATGCAAAAATCGGATGTATTCCAATCACATTGCATTTGAATTCTAGTTTCTAAACTTATGATGCATTCCCCTATCCAAGTCACTGTCTGACAGAGATCATTAATTTGATTAACTATCTTTTGATCTATTTGGGCTTGAGACTTCCATAATTTTTTTTGTAGAATTCTTTTGCCATTTATTAACAAATTCAACAGTTTGCACAGATGAGTGTAAAGCCACACCAGCTACTTCAGCAGTAGTGGTAACCACAATGAGGCCAATTACAGCAAATATAAGAGCAACTATAAATCTTTCTGAATGGGATAAGAGTGTTTTAAGGATCTCAGTTACAATATGAATGGATGGTGATGACTCCTATGGTCTATTTAGAGACACCCGGATCCAAACTCCTTCTCTGTCTCTAATTAACAAGATAGTTTGGTTTTTATCAAAGGTTGAGTTAATGCAAGTAAACAAGTGACCTTCAGGGCAGGTGATAAAACGGGTATTCATGTCAAGAGTAATATTTCCTATTGCTAACATAAAAGGTGGCCGGACACAACTTTGAATTCAAAAGGTCCTGTTAGAAAGAAAGGAGAGAACATATTTATCTTTACCTCCCTCCCCTTTATACTTATTATATTTACCCTCTCAAATTTTGATTGAACTTTGAGCCATAGCTAATTTCCATAATTCTGAATGTTCCTGTCCTATGGCAGGAGATATCATTTTTGGACTAGGAGTGACAATGCCACCAGGGCTCCATATGTTAGAGACATCAGCTTCTGTCTGAATACACTGTGTATAGTTTTTTTCCGATTCCATTGGCCTATTTTACAAGAAGGCCCTCTAGTGCAATTTTTCTTAAAAATGCCCTTAGGGGACCAATCAATGACGATTCCATAGGAATTATTTTGTAGCACCTCAGCCTTACTTGCTATACAATTTTCCCAATTTCAAGCATCCACACCTTCAAACCAAACTCTATTTTGTTTACATTCGAGTTCGTTTGGATGGAACTGCTGAGTTTTAGGGCTAGAATGTTTGTATTTTAAACTTTGCCCTGAAATCATATGCAAGGTAGCCTGTGATTTATTTTTTCCAGGGATTACTGCCAACCAAACTTGTGTGCAAATTTGTAAGCATCCAGTGGCAGGTCCTAGGCATATTGGAGGATATTTATATCCTATTGACATATTTATTTTCATCCCTTCCTCATTAGCATGCATTGGCCCTCAGTTATCTATGGGCTCAGGCATCCAGGTACTGTCATTGGTGTACACCTCAATAACAGGTTCCATCCAACTCACAGACCTGATTAAAGGAGGAAATGGGACATATGCTCAATAAGGAAAATTTTGAGTTGCTCTTACAGTAGGGAGGCTTACCGCCGCAGTGAGTACTGCCATCATAGCCACTGTTACGTTACTAGTTGTTTTTGGTTTGTTCTGTGCTCTCAGATTGTCTTCTGCCATCTGCACCAGTTTCTTGATTTGTCCCCATGTTGGAGGATCTGCCTGGGAGTATTTTTGGTCTTTTCCTTTGTCTCTGAGAGTTCATTCATGCTATCACTTGCATCAGGAGTTCTGGCTCTTCCTAGAGTCCTCTCTTCCTGGTGAGGGTCATGATAGATCTTCAGATGTTTGGTGGGCACCCATACAGGCACCTGATTGTCACCTAGAGAGACACAAGCAAATCCTCTTCCCCATGTAATTATTTTTCTTTTTTCCCAACTCTTTGTATGTGCATCCCTCCACCATACATCTTATCCAGCTTTTATATTTTCCTTTTGTCCTGTTAAGTGTTGTTAAGCTGCTGTCATGGGTTGATCTCTTTGTAAATTAAAAAAATTTAATGTTAATAAAGCTAAATATAATTGCATATGGTGTATTTTACTTTCCTGATCTCTCTCTTTTTATTTTTGTATTTGAGTTTTTAAAGTATGATTAGCTCTTTCAACTATTGCCTGTCCTTGTGAGTTATATGGAATACCTTTAGTGTGAATAATGTTTCAATGTTAAAAAAAAATGTAGCCATGGCTTTCCTGCAATACCCTGGGCCATTATCAGTTTTGATTTTTTCTGGGATTCCCATAACTGCAAAGCAAGAAAAAAGATGTCTTTTAACATGAGCTGTAGCTTCCCCTGTTTGACACATGGCCCAGATAAAATGTGACTAAGTATCTACTGAAACATGAACAAAGGACAATTTTCCAAAAGTGGGAATGTGTGTTACATCTATCTGCCACATGGAATTTGGAGATAAACCTCTAGAGTTGACTCCTGCTCCTTGATGTGGCACATGCAGGACTTGATAGGCAGAGCAGTGTTTTACAATCTCCTTAGCCTGCTTCCAGGATAAGCCATATCTTTTTCTGAGGCCTGCAGTGTTAAGATGGGTTGAAGAATGGAATGTTTGTCATTTGGCAAAAGCTGCAGAAACCAGTGCATCTGCCCTTTGATTAAGTTTAGTTAAAAGACCAGGGAGGTTAGTATGTGCTCTTATATGAGTAATATAGAAAGGGGAATGTCTTTGTTATATTGCTTGTTGTAAAGCATGAAACAAAAGATTAAGTTGTTCATCAATCCCATCATGAATTAAAGCACTTTCAATATTTTGTGTGACTTGCACCACATAAGCTGAGTCAGAAACAATATTAACTGGCTGTTTAAAAGTTTTCAGTACTGTAATTACAGCCGTAAGTTCAGCCCTTTGAGCAGAAGCAAAGTCAGTTTGAAAAACTTGTTGTTGAGGTCCCACAAGTGAGGCTTTTCCATTACTAGACTCACCAGTAAAAACAGTAATGGCCCCTTCAATAGGGGCTTTTTGGGTAATAGAAAGTGATATCCAGGATGTTAATTTTGGAAATTGAAATATCTTAGATTTAGTATAAAGATTATCAAGAATGCCAACAAAAACCTTGCCAAATTAACTTGCCATTCCTGGGAATTAATATAAGCTTGCTGAATTTGTTGTTTGTTTAATGGAACTATAATTTGATTTGGATCATATCCTATTAACTTTGTTGTGTGCAGCCTTGCTTGTCCTATTAGTACAGCAATTTGATCTAAGTACAGAGTGACCATTTCGGTTGTATTGTGAGGTAGAAAAAGCCACTCAACCGGATCATTTTGTTGAACAGTACCTCCTGTAGGTGAATGTTTAGTAGGAAAAACTAAAAACTGTAATGGCTGCATAGGGTTTGCTTCACTTGTGCCTGTTGAATTTTTTCTTCAGTTAATTGAAGTTCGTCTAATGCCTCTTTGGATAGGGCACATTTACTGTTTAAGTTAGAATCACCTCATAAGGTAGAAAAAATGTGAGACATAGCATAGGTAGGAATGCCTAAAGTTGGACGAATCCAATTAATGTCTCCTAAAAATTTTTGAAAGTCATTTGAAGTTTTAAAATTATCTCTTCAAATTTGAACCTTTTGAGGCTTAATAGCGCTTTGTTCTACCTTCATTCCTAAATATTGAAAGGCAGTAGAAGTTTGGATTTTGTCGGGGGCTGTGATTAATCCTGCTGCAGTCACAGCCTTTTCTGTTGGTAGCATAGCATTAATTCCTCCCTAGTTTCAGCTGCACACAAAATATCATCCATGCAATGGATAACATTTTAAAAATTGTTCTCTAACTGGCTTAATAGCTTTTCTGACATAAGTTTGGCAAATAGTCAGGCTATTTAACATGCCTTGTGGTAATACTTTCCAATGGTATCTATCCACTGGTTTTTGTTATTTATAGTGGGAACAGTAAAAGCAAATTTTCCATAATCTTGGATCGCTAAAGGAATGGTAAAGAAACAATCTTTTATATCTATCACTATGAGAGGCCAGTATTTAGGAATCATAGTTGGAGAGGGCAGCCCTGGTTTCAGCATGCCCATGGGTTGAATTACAGCATTAAAAGCTCTTAAATCTGTTAACATTCTCCATTTACCATAATAACATTTTTTTCTTAATAACAAACACAGGAGAATTCCAAGGAGAGAAAGTAGGCTTTACGTGTCCCTTTTGCAATTGTTCCTGCACCGATTCTTTTAAAGCCTCCAGTTTTTCCTGTTTCAGTGGTCATTGCTCCATCCAAACCAGTTTGGCAGTTAGCCAAACAAGAGGAATGGGAGCCGGAGGCTCAGCAACTGCCGCTCCTAAAAATGATACCCTAATCCGGTTCAATCTGTTTGCCCTTTTAGTTCTAAAGGTTCTGGTTGGCCATTTTCATTTTTTCCTAGTCCCTTACCTGGGAGATATCCCATTTTTCTTATTTGTTTACTGTTATTACTACACTGGTCCATAGCAATAGATATTTCAGCACCCCATTGTTGCAGTAAGTCTCTACCTCATAGATTGACAGGAATAGGTGTAATAATAGGTTGAATTATCCCTTCCTGGCCATCCGACCCTTGACATGGTAAAATTAAAGAACTTTGAAAAACTTCTGAAGCAGCCCCTACTCCAACAATACCAATGGATGCCTTTTGTTTGGGCCAGTGTCGGGGCCATTGATTTAAAGCAATAATAGAAACATCAGCTCCAGTATCTACTAGCCCTTCAAAGTCCTTTCCTTGAAAGGTTACTGTACAAATAGGTCTCTTATCAGACACTTGATTAACCCAATATACAGCTTTTCCTGCTGGGTTAGTACTACCAAATCCTCCTGTTCTTTTTACTCTGTTGCTTCCCAGTTTTGTATAAGGTAACAGCAACAACTGAGCAATTCTTTCTCCTGGGGAAGCAGACCATGGAGTTGAGGAACCAATAGCTAGTTGAATCTCTCCAGCATAATCAGAATCAATTATTCCTGTAGGTACAGTGACACCTTTTAAATTTAAGCTAGACCTTCCAAGCAATAGATCAACTGTTCCTGAGGGTAAAGGGCCCTGAACTTCCATGGGGACCTTCTTTGATGGCTCCCCAGGAAGTAAAGAGACAGAAATTGTGCTGCAGAGATCTACAGCAGCACTGCCTGCTGTGGTGGGGGGACAATTGTTGTACGTTTGTAAGGGCACTGACTGTGCCGGATACACCTCAGTTTGTTGAGGGGCCCGAGGTGATCTCCTCTTCCCGTTTCCTGAAAGGGGTTGCCCATCTTTGCTAAATTTAGAATGACACTGATTTGCCCAGTGATTGCCCTTCTTACATTGGGGGCATACGTGGGGACTTTTCTGTTGATTGATGGTAATAGTTTTTGTCTTTTTATTTCCTTTTCCACATTCCTTTTTTGTGTGTCCAAATTGCCCACAATTAAAACAAGAGCCTGAGAAATGGGGCATATTTCTCCCCACCTTTAGTCCAGCCATAGCTTGAGCTAAAAGAGTAGCCTTATGTAAGTTACTTCCAATGCCATCACAAGCCTTAATATATTCAGCCAAATAAGCCTTCCCTCTCACAGGTCTAATAGCATTTTGACATTCTGTATTAGCATCATCATATGCAAATAAGCCTTCCCTCTCACAGGTCTAATAGCATTTTGACATTCTGTATTAGCATCATCATATGCAAGAGGCTGTATTACAACATCCTGAGCTGTTTTGTCGGTTATAGCTTTATGCACAGCCTCCTGGAGCCAAGAAATAAAATCAGCATATGGTTCTTTAGGTCCTTGTCAGACAGAACTGAAAGAAGGATATTTTTCTCCTATAACATTTATTCTCTCCCACACCTGTAAGCACATGGTGCACAGCTGAGCAATGCCAACATCCTCCATTACTGCCTGATTTTCTAATCATTCCCAATTAGGGCCGACCCCCATTAACTGTTCAAAAGAAATAGGCACAGGTGGCTGTGCTGGTGTGTTTTCCTTTGCCTGAGTTTGTGCTTTATCAACCCACCAGGTTTTAAACTGTAAGTAGTGAGACAGAGTGAGAACAGATGTTGTTAAAGTATCCCAGTCATATGGTATTAATCTATTATCAAGAGCCATATTTTTTAGTAACGTTTGTACAAAAGGAGAATTTGGCCCATATTGACTAATGGCTTGCTTAAATTCCTTTAATAGCTTAAAAGAAAAGGTGGCCCAATTAGCTATATTTTGCTCTCCTTGCTAGGTTATAGTAACTGTAAATTGCCATGCTTCTGGGTCTCCCTCAGCTCTAGCTTTTTGAATAGAATTTTGTATAGCACCAACAATCGTTCCAGGTTTTAATGTTGCAACTACAGCAGCAGTTAGTTTTACAGCTAATTCATTTTCTCGCCCATTACGGGGAGGGGGAGGAGGTGGCCATTCACTTAATTCAGCAGGCAGAGCCAACGGGCTAGTAAAACATACCTTTTTCCGTTTCCCTTTTCTTTAATTTTCTCCGATTTTTGCTCCTTGCATTCAGAATCCTAAGTTAGTTTTTTTTACACTCATCTTCCTCTTCCTCATCTGAATCTGCCTAATCATCTGTTTGAAATGGCTCAAAAGCTGCCTTTATCAATGCCCACACCGACCAAACAGAAACTGGAATTTTGGCTCCTTCTTTATACGCCTTTTAAAAATCTCTGCCAATTCTTTCCCGTTCATCCAACTCCATAGTCCCTTGTTCTGGGAACCGTGGGTAAAACTGCTCTACTGTACTAAAGAGTTTTAATAAACTCTGAGTATTAACTTTCGCTCCCCATCTCCATAATAAATGCCTTAGAAAGGTTAAATAAGCAGAATGTTTGCTTTCATTCTGTCCCATTGTTACCCTGATTCTTCCGAGCACCTAGCTTACCCGCCAAGCTTCTTTCAGTTGTCCTCAGGTGTCCTCTGACGATGGATCCCCTGCTTTCACATGCTCTAGCGTTCCTTCACCAGAGTCTTCATAGCCCCACATTGGCACACCAGAAATGTTGGGGTGATCAGACCCAACACCAGGTCATGGAGGCTACGAAGTCCGGCGGAATCAAAGGAATGAGACAAGTTAAGAGTACATAGTGTGGGTCCAGGGGACCAACGCTAGTATGGAGGCTGCGAAGGCTCTGAGCTCTGGGAGCCCACACTATTTATTGGTAATCGAACAAAGAAGCAAGTGGTGAGGACATGCAGATGTGGGTGTAGACAGGTGAGGATGTGAGTACATGGGGGTAGAAAGGTAGCCGTGCATCAAGCGTAGCTGTGATGTTTTAGCGTATGCTCTGTTACTTGAGATAAGGGAGAACAGATTCTTCTAATTCAAGATACAATTAATTTATGATCTTGGGAGAGCAAGAAGCAAGTGGCCAGCGAGTCTGGACACATTCCAGAAGCTATGAGGGGTTTTATGCCCTGAGCCCTGGGTGCTCTCCAAGCCACAAGGGGTTTTATGCACTGGGCTTAGATTGTAGTGCAGCAGGGCAGCCTTCCATCCTTTGGCACAGAGCTTGGTGTTCCGTAGGCCACGAGGGGTTTTAGACCCTAGACCCAGGACATGTTCCAAGACTCTTCTACATTATGTCAGACAAGCAAGCCCTGCCTCAGCCCTTCTACCAACACAATCCTAATATACATTACTGGACAGGCAGAGGATAACAGTTATGTGCATCTGGATAAAGATAGGTGCAGGGGGCTGGGCGTGGTAGCTCATATCTGTAATCCTAGCACTTTGGGAGGCCAAAGTGGGCAGATCACCTGAGGTCAGGAGTTGGAGAGCAGCCTGACCAATGTGGAGAAACCTTGTCTCTACTAAAAATACAAAATTAGCCGGGTGTGGTGGAACATGCTTGTAATCCTAGTTACTCAGGAGTCTGAGGCAGGGGAATTGCTTGAACCTGGGAGGCGGAGGTTGCGGTGAGCCAAGATCATGCCATTGCACTCCAGCCTGGGCAGTAAAAGCAAAATTCTGTGTAAAAAAAATTACATATATACACACACAATATGTTCACAAATTAACAAATGAGCCATAAATTGAAAGAGATTAAAAATTAAAGAAGCTATTTCACTGAATATTATACTGGTCTTCATTGATGTTTGCCAAAATGTAAACATTTCAGTTTGTTGAACATGTATGTTAATAAATTATAGATAAGAATATATGTATTTATAAATATATTTCAACAGTTTCACTTCCTCAGAATAGTGTTGCAACTCAAGTGTCAAAAAGGCCATTTGAGTCATGAACACATGTAGAAGCATAGACGCAATGTTTGTCATCTAATCTTTGTGGGAAAAAAAAGCTCAAAAACCTAGAGATGTGAGCAGTACCAATAAAATTTCTACAATTTGCCAAGATTGTTTAAAATGATAATTTCTATTTCCCTGGTTGGCTGTTACTTTTCTGGAAGCCTGAGGAGAGGAGAAGCTGCCAGTGAGGTCTCTGAAGTTACCCAGGCCCAGGAGAGACACAGCATCAGCTGACAACTGTGGTAAATGCCACTGAAGACCCTCACTGGGAAGAGGCTGCAGGACCGTGTCTGCTATGCTTGTGTTTTAAATGCTGGCCAAGATGAGTCAAAACTCCTTTTCCTTTTTCAAATAGAAGAATTTTCAGTTACTCAAAATATGTCACACAAGACTAATTTATTGTGTTTGCCCTATATAATTTCTTTCTTAAACAATTTAAGCAGGAGTTATTTCACATACTGTATTTGGCAACCAGTTTTTGCTATTTCAAACCACTGAAGACAGTAAATTTGTTTTCTTCCTCTTTTTTTCTTTTTCTTTTTGTTTTTTCTTTTCTTTTTCTTTTTTTTTTTTTTTTTTTTTTTGAGACAGAGTCTTGCTCTTGTCCCTAGGCTGGAGTGCAAGGCTGGAGTGCAATGGCGTGATCTCAGCTCACTGCAACCTCCGCCCTGGCTCGCTGCATCCCTCCCTTCTGCAGGTAAGATGTCAATATTTACCCTACTGACCGTGGCCAGTTCTTGGTATTGCTCAAGTCCCTTGGGTCTTCAGACTGGCAGGTGACTTAACGGACCAACCACCCTGGGCCTCTCCTGGGACGAACACTTGGCTTTACCCATTATCATGTCTTGTTCAGCCTCAGAGGAGCGTGGTTGGGGTGGATTATTTCATGCCTTGATTCTGCCTTGCCGGAAACCACAGTGGCAGCAGGCTTGGGTGTCACCAAGTCACCGTGTTTTATGCTATTTCTGGAGGTTCTGGCCTTTGTGGCCTCGGAAAGGAAGGTGATCTGGTGCTTTGGGGAAGGCCCTCGGGATGCTCCTCCAGATGGTCTTCTTCAGGCCTTTTGCTCAGCATTGATCTGATCAGTTCTGCCAGCTCTGGGCCATGATCTCTTGGCACTGGTGCGGCTTTCCGTCAATAATTTCATAAACTCCAGACTTCGCGTCTTTTGCATGGAAAGCACGCGGTGCCTATTTCATATGACACCGCACCCCGGAGCCCAAACGTCAGCCCTGCGGGTGTGGGGTTTGTTGGGGACAATTTCGGGCTCAGGTCTAGGGGGCGCTTCCCCAAGGTGGGCGCGTCCTGGTCCCCATCTGAGGCCGTGGGCTCCTGGCAGGAGGACCTGGAGTTTTCAGATCCCCGGGAAGCATGCATTTCTCCCGACTCTAGGGCACAAATTGCCCTTTGCTGGCGTTGGGCACGGATCATAGCCTAGCAGAAGCCCATGACAGCGTGGAGCAGGCGGTGCCCCCCGCCCGGGACTCCTCGAGGGTGATGGCTCCGGGAGGCCTAGGCTGGGACAGAGCGGGACCTCCCGGTTGGTCAGCAGCCCGCCGCCGGCTGCTGCTTTGGGAGGCTTGGGTTTGGAAGACACCGCCTGCCATCCCGTCGCGCCTCTCGGGGTCTGCTCCCCTGGACTGGCCCTGCTCACGGGCGCGGCTACTAGCTGGCGGCCAGGAGCCGGTGGCAGGCGCGGCCGGTGGGACGCTGGGCAGGAGGCTGCGCTAGAGCCCGTTGGGCAGCGCCGACCCCTAAGGCAGCTGGGAGGGTGAGCAAGCAGCGGCGTGGGCGGCTGAGGGGCTGAGGGGTTGAGGCGGCTGTGAAGGGCTGAGGGGCTGAGGGGCTGAGGCGGCTGAGGACGCTGAGGGGCTGAGGCAGCTGAGGGGCTGAGGGACTGAGGGGCTGAGGCGCTGAGGCGGCTGTGAGGGGCTGAGGGGCTGAGGCGGCTGAGGGGCTGAGGGGCTGAGGCGGCTGAGGCGGCTGAGGCGGCTGTGAGGGGCTGAGGGGCTGAGGGGATGAGGCGGCTGTGAGGGGCTAAGGGGCTGAGGGGCTGAGGGGGCTGAGGGGCTGAGGAGGCTGAGGGGATTGAGGAGCTGAGGCGCTGAGGGGGCTGAGGGGCTGAGGAGCTGAGGGGCTGAGGGACTGAGGAGGCTGAGGGGCTGAGGCGTTGAGGGGCTGAGGGGCTGAGGGGCTGAGGGCTGAGGCATTGAGGGGCTGAGGGGCTGAGGCGTTGAGGTGTTGAGGGGCTGAGGGGCTGAGGGGCTGAGGGGCTGAGGGGCGGGCAGCCTGGCGGGTCCCTGCCACAGGGTCCACCGCAGGTCACGTGGCCGAATCCCCCGGGCTGCTTTCTCTCCGGCTGCTCAGCCACTTGTTTTCTCACCGTGAACCTCGTGGGCTCCTGCTCGGCGTCCTTTCTTGCTCTGTCTCTGTGTTTGCTGCATTCTATCGGCAAGTCTTTAATTTAGGATATTTCACTGATAACTGAGGATGAACTGTGTTTTGCAGCATTTTATTAGGCGTTTTCTCCTAGATTTTGGTATCCTTTTTATGCTGACTTGATTAAACATTTGGAAACTTTCCTGGAACTGATAAAATAGCTTTGATATGATCTTTTTCTTTTTTTTTTTTTTTTTTTTTTTTTTTTTGAGACGGAGTCTCGCTCTGTCGCCCAGGCTGGAGTGCAGTGGCCGGATCTCAGCTCACTGCAAGCTCCGCCTCCCGGGTTTACGCCATTCTCCTGCCTCAGCCTCCCGAGTAGCTGGGATTACAGGCGCTTGAGGTCATAAAATAATTTACTTTGAAATGTCTCAGTCTAACAACTTTTGTGCTTTTGTTGTTTTGTGCAGAGGTGGGAAGCCTCCTTTGCATTTTTGGTATAACTTCTGTGTTAATGATTTTGTTGTTTGCTTCGCACAATCACTTAGTGATCCGTGTTTTCCAGCTTAGAGTTAACATGTATCATTTTGTGAGTTAAAAAAATGTCTCGTATATCTCTTTGTATGTCTCTTTTCGTTTGTCATATTTGGAATTGTCTTCATTTTTTTCATCATTAAATCAAGAATTTATTAAATATTCCAAAAAGACCAAAGTTTTACTTCATCTCCTAGGCATTCATTTTTCCATGTGTTATTCACTGATTTCTCCATGTTCGTTAATATTGGGAATAATTTATAGAAATTGTTTATTGCTGTGTTACGAGCTTACAGAACAACATTCTTTGTCTTCAGTATTTTAACATATTTTTCTATTAAATATACTTCAGTCACTTATACCGTATTTAGGTTTATTTTCCTGATTCTAGACCCACTAATTATTAACTGGAATGCTGATAATTTTCCCTAAGCTTCAATTGTTCATAAAACTACTTTGTTACAAAGATTTAATGATATATTGTGTAGATATTTTATACTATGTGCTTGGACACACACACTCTTAAATAATTGTTATATTTTTTCTACCTGCTTTTGACATAATGAAGGTGCATTTTTAATTTTTTAATTTTTTTATTTAGTTGTAACAGACTTTAGGATGTAATGGTCCCAGATTCTTTTGTTTTCTATTTTTTACCCACATTGTTTATTCTATTATCATTATATGATATTTACATGCTGTATTAGTCTGCTCAGGCTGTTATAACAAAATGTTAAAAACTGGGTGCTTTCAACAACAGACATTTATTTTTCACAGCCCTAGAGTCTGGGAAGTCTATAACCAAGACAATGGCTGATTTGGTTCTTGAACAGGCTTTCTGGCCTCTTCTTATAAAAGCATTAATTCCATCATAAGGACCCCACTCTCATGACCTCATGTAAACCTAATTACCTTCAAAGGCCCTATTTCCAAATCCCGTCACACACAGAGAGTTAGATCTTCAGCATATAAATTCTGGGGGAAACAAATGTTCATGCCATAATGCACACTGCTGACCCTTTCTTTTCATTTCCATAGTTGTTTAATTTTATTATTTATAATATTTTGGAGGAATACCCTAATTATATTTTGGGTACTTATTAATTTTTTAATATAAAATGCATTTATTAAGCAAACTGCTAATACAGTCATATAGTAGTTGCTTCCTATACTATATATATCTTGCAATATTTCAGAAAGGTAGATTTTGCATAATATATGTAATGCTATCATTCAAATATCTTTAATAAGTTGGTCAGAAAGAGAAGAATGTTTTCCATGTTCAGCCAAACTAAGGATACATTCCAGGTTCGAATCACCAAATCCAAGAACTTAGATTTAAATGTTTGTAGTCAGGCATTCAACTGTTTAGTTACACCACACCTGGAGCACACATTTTATTCTCAGTTCTCATATCAGCAGGGCATTGATAACGTGTATTTGTCTAATGGCAAGTCTGAACATTAGCTTTTGATAGCATCTTAACCCAATTTGACGTTTCTGTGTGTGCTTGAGTGTCCAGATAAGCTTTCTCCAACACTTTCTGATGCCGGATATGTTCTGTATTTATGCTAAGAAATGTGCTAACCACTACCCACATGTGACTTTTGAGAACTTGAAAGGTAG
Source organism: Chlorocebus sabaeus (assembly GCF_047675955.1). Classification (NCBI taxonomy): domain Eukaryota; kingdom Metazoa; phylum Chordata; class Mammalia; order Primates; family Cercopithecidae; genus Chlorocebus; species Chlorocebus sabaeus. Next base: position 15,611,428 of record NC_132919.1, on the reverse strand, counting down.
CTAGTGTGACTAACCGAATTTTTATATTATTGTAATTAAATTTAAATATAGTAGCTATGTGTGGCTATTGGACAACGTGCCTCTGGGTCATTATCACTGGTATCTAGATAGATGAGACAATTCACAGAAGTCTCACACTTTACCCCATTCTTCTTAATGTCAAAGCATGGGGCCTGCTACTTCACCTGTCTACACTTTTGAGTTATCACTCATTTTTTACCCTAATGTAAATCAAAGTAGACAGTATGCCAAAAATTACAGAAAAGTAGTGACAGGCCAGGCCTGGTGGCTGTAATCCCAGCACTTTGGGAGGTTGAGGCGGGTGGATCACGAGGTCAGGAGTTTGAGACTCCCCCCCCCGACCAACATGGTGAAACCCCGTTTCTACTAAAAATACAAAAATTAGCTGGGTGTGGTGATGTCCACCTGTAATTACAGCTACTCTGGAGGCTGAGGCAGGAGTATCCCTTGAACCTGGAAAGTGGAGGTTGCAGTGAGCTGAGATCACGCCACTGCACTCCAGCCTGGATGACAGAATAAGACTGTCTCAAAAATAAAAAAATAAAGAAAAACAAAAACTAGTGACAAAATCAGTAACTTAGCAGTTTTCCTTGAACTCTTCGATGTGGTTCAGTAAAGAATCTTGTGGTGTTTTGTTGTTTTTTTTTTTTTGACGGAGTCTGGCTCTGTCACCCAAGCTGGAGTGCAATGGCGTGATCTGGGCTCACTGCAACCTCTGCCACCTGGGTTGAAGTGATTCTCCTGCCTCAGCCTCCCAAGTAGCTGGGATTACATAATCTTGTGTTTTTAGTATAATCTCTATATGTTGATTTTATTATCTTTGAAATGATAACACTAGGAAGACCTACTTTATATTATTTTATTTTTTTGAGACATGGTCCCACTCTGTCACCCAGACTGGAGTGCATTTGTGCTAACGGGGCTCACCCCAGCTTCAACTTCTCATGTTCCAGTGATACTCCCACATCAGCCTCCCAAGTAGCTGGGACTACAGGTGGGTGTCACCAAGCCTGGCTAATTTTTATATTGTTTTATAGAGACAGGGTTTTGCCATGGTGTCCAGGCTGATCTCCAATTCCTGAGCTCAAGAGATCTGCCCACCTTGGCCTCCGAAAGTGCTGAGATTACAGATGTAAGCCACCGTCTCCCGCCCTCTATAATTTTAAATTAGGCAACTGAAGTAATGCATACATCATACCATATCATGTAAAGCATAAAGTAAGGATAACAAGGTAGTTAAGAGCATGAACTTAGAGGTGAAACCATGCTGGAAAACATTACTTTCGGTAAGAAGAACAACACATGGCATAGAGGATAAAATGATCTTTGAATTATTTGTAATATTTTCATTTTTACAAAAATGTTTATGTTTGCATTTAATGTGAAGGGAAAATTTTAAAAGAACTATTTTAAATAACACAAAATATTTATGTCATTACTTTTTTTTGTTTGTTTGTTGAGACAGATTCTCTCGCTGTCACCTGACTGGACAGTGCAGTGGCACAATCTCAGCTCACTGCAACCTCTGCCTCCTGGGTTCGAGTGATTCTCCTGCCCCAGCCTCCCGAGTGGCTGGGATTACAGGCGCCCATAACCATGCCCACTCAGTTTTTGTATTTTCAGTAGAGATGGGGTTTTGCCATGTTGGCCAGGCTGGTCTCAAACTCGTGACCTCAGGTGATCTGCCCACCTTGGCCTCCCAAACTGTTGGTTTACAGGTGTGAGCCACCACACCCGGCCTATCATTATCTTTTAATTATTAAAGGGTTACATTAAAATGATAGGATTTAAAATATCATTTAAATTATTCAAATTGTTATTCAAATTTGAGAAGGAAATACTGAGTTACGGAATAGGCATTATTCTGTAAGTTCTGTGTCCTGCTCTGAGCATAAGTGGTCTGATATTAGGAAAGTCAATAATTACCTTAGTAGTACTTTCTCTTTAAATACCGTAAATAAATAATGTAATGAAATGTATCATTTAATCATTACATGTGGTAAATCATTCACACACACACACACACACACACACACACAGTGAATTTACCAGATGCATCTCATCAGTCTGACAAAATGCCCATGATTAATAACACATGTGTGGAGTCATATTGGTCCCTACTCTTCAAAGTAAAATTCAAGTGGATATGGATATATTATCTTTTCCTTTGAAACTGAAATTAAGGTACTACTCTACCTTTTAAAGTGATAATCATTCTCATTTTTAACTATGAGACTACTTCTATCATTCATTTACCTATTTCACAATTCTGAGACAGCCTGAAACAAAATGAAAAAGAATAAACCATATGTATTAATATATATTACCTGACATAAAAATTATTTTGACTGTACTTCTGCCCTTTATTACGATATATGCTGATTAAATATTATTTTAGAGGATTTGTAGATGATGATGAAATAATTTTCAAGTACAATTTTTAAAAAGGCTACATCTACTCTTGCTGCTCCTGTCATAGCCTAGACTTATAGCTAAATTTCATGAGTTACAGTTTTGTATTACACATCCCCCCACCCACGCCACTTCCCAGCTTTTAAAAGAACTTAATGATTTTTAATAGGAATTTAGACAAAGTATTGCTGCCTCCTATCAGAATTTACTGACACCTTTGCTCACAAATTGGAGGAATAATATGTCACTGTGACCCTTATTGGTATCCCTGATGTATGACATCAATTGCACATTTTCTTTCCTCTGATTTTATGTGTATATTTGGTAGATCACATAAACCTGGGACATGTCGGCCAGGCATGGTGGCTCACGCCTGTAATCCCAGCTATTCGGGAGGCTGAGACAGGAGAATGGCTTGAACCTGAGAGGTGGAGGTTGCAGTGAGCTAAGATCGCGCCATTGCACTCTAGCCTAGGGGACAAGGGCAAAACTTCATCTTAAAAAAAAAAAAAAAAATCCTGAGACATGTCGAAATGTCTATAATGAAATGCTTGTGTTTGCCTAAAATAAACTCCTATTAGAACAATAAAAGTGAGAAACAAAACAAGTGTAAAATGGAAACAATTTATAAAATGTGGCAAAAGACAGTAACATTAACCTATATTTAATGAACACATCTAAACTCAAACCAATAATTATCATTGTAGTAAAAACATACAACAGAGATTATGAGATGGTTTCCTCAGTGAAAAGCACTGTGTATACAATCAGTCCCTAGGTCACTTCTTATTTCTGTAGTCCAATTCTAATAATTTGCTCATAATAGTATAAATGGAACTGTTTTCCAAATAATGTTAATGTCTACCTTTACCTATCACCATTTGGTCAATATTTGTGTGATCCTTTAAAATTTAGAAGGCCTGGAAGGATGCTTTTGCTTTTGCAATACCAAAAATGGCCTAACACAGATATAGATGATAGAGATAGAGAGAGATAGAGGGTTGCATTTTGAAATTTATTTCTCTAAGGGACTTACTGCAAGTTTGAAATTATTCTGGTTTTAAAATTAACAAATGATAAACCTTATAGAATGATACACAGTTGTACATGTTATAAAGTCACAGGGTATATCAAATGATGAACCAATCATTTTGTGTTGAGGTTGGTAGTATTTTCTTCTTTAACTGGGACTTCAATTCTCAGTAAATGAGAACCGTTTTTATACAGAGGGGCCCTAACACCACCACATACTGGGGCTGTTCTCAAACTGTGAGATTCTGCCCACACTAAGCCAGGATGAGAATTTTATTCCTCATACTGTTTTCGGTACTTGTTTGTATCCCATAATATCCATGTTCATTTTTTATGCTGTTTGTTATCCCAAAAGTTCATTTTTTATGCTGTTTGTTATTCGCTTACATTTAATACATGTATCAAAAAGTTATCTTTTTTTTGAAACGGAGTTTTGCTTTTGTTGCCCTGGCTGGAGTGCAATGGCGCAATATTGGCTCATCACAACCTCTGCCTCCTGGGTTCAAGCAATTCTGCTGCCTCAGTCTCCCTAGTAGCTGGGATTACAGGCTCGTGCCACCACACCTGGCTTATTTTTGTATTTTTAGTAGAGACAAAGTTTCAACATGTTTGCCAGGCCAGTCTTGAACTCCTGACCTCAGGTGATCCACCTGCCTCGGCCTCCCAAAGTGCTGGGATTACAGTCCAGTACAGTTTTAAATAGGATAGATGAGAAAGGGCATCCTTGCTGATTTTATGGGGGGAGTGTTCAAGTCTTTCACCATTAAGTATGATGTCAGCTGTTGGTTTTTTGTACATATCCTTTGTTAGGTAAAAGAGTTTCCCTTCTATTCCTAGTTTGTTGAGAGTTACCACATATAAAAACCGCCTTGGTTGTGGAATTTTGTATAATGCTTTTTCTTCATCTGTTGATTTGATCATAGGGTTTTTCTCATTCAGGTAGTTGATGTGATGAATTACATCAGTTTACAAATGTTGAACCAGCCTTGTGTTCCTGGGATGAACCTCCCTTGATCACGATGTATTGTGCTTTTATAGATTAATAGATTAAGTGTGTACTCGTGAGAAATTGGCATGTAGATTCCCTGTAATGTTTGTGTCTAGTTTTGGTTTCCGGATAATGTTGGGATCATAGAATGAGTTGGGAACTCTTCTCTCCTCTTCCATTTGTTGAAGAGGTTGTATAGAATTGGTATTATTTCTTCCTTAAGTGTTCAATATAATTCACAAGTGAAATCATCTGAGTCTGGTATCTTTTGGAGGGTCTTAACTACTAATTCAAACAAATGTCATGCACTATAAGATTGTTACTAATGCAGCATACTCTGTCTTCTGAAATGTACAAAATATCTTTTCACAAATTCTCAAATATGATGTTAACAATGTACTAAATATTTTTAGTTCAATTATTATGAATTTCAAGCATGTGAGATTGTCTGCGTAAAACTGTGAATATTGACTGGGCTTCTGAGTCCTCTCTGAGATTAAAGACATACCCTTCCCATCATACAGAGGAAAGTGTGCAGTGTGCCATCTTTCTTGCCTTTGTAGGCATCCCTCTTTTCCCAGAGCTCGTCTATCTCCAAATTGCATGCTCAATTCTTCATCACTTCCTTTCTGTAAGTCATGTTAGCAACCCGCCTTGGTAAGAATTTTAGCTTGCCAGGCGTCAGCCTGTGCGCAGTCATAACTATAGCAGTGTAGGTAGAAGGAGACATTCTATCCTAGTAGTCTATGAAAGTTTGTTTTTCTTTTAAAATTGTTCTAGGTATACCTTCATGGAATGTTCTACCAACTCCTCTTCCACTCTTTTCCCATGATTAATGATATGCTGATAATTTTTTAGCATCACCAGGGAGCAGAATAGGTGAAGCCTGTTCAGATGTTGAATCAGGGGACAAATGGCTCATTAACAGCCTCAGCCAGCTCTGTCAACGCCCAGGAATGGATGTGCTAAGTTCAGCCTTACTTCCATGGCATCTCTGCTTCTGGTTTTACATTAGGATACTTTCCTACTATTCTCTTGTAACCACACAGGAATCCTAATTCAATCCCAAAGTTCATTATTAAATGTGTCCAGTGGCACAAATTTCAGAAAAGTTTGACTGAGTGCCTGACAAGATGCCCACCTTCTTGTCCTTCCCTTTCTGGCCTGGACTTTATGCATGCTCATTACAAGCTCCTTGCAAAATGAACAAAAATAAATCAGTCAGTAAAACCCAGCAAATTAGCAAAAGTAAAAATAAAAATAAGCAAACAAATCACCAAACTGTATTAAATAACAACAAAAAATCACATCAAATGGTAACACTTAATGCTAGTGAAATAAATGGTTGCATTTGAAATTGGTTCAAGGCTTTTGTGACAATCCCACTCTTAGGAAGTCATCTTGAGGGACTAGTTCGACAGAAGGAAACAATACTGCACAAAGATGCTGATCGCAAAGTCTGTGGTGATGACAAGGTGAGCATACATAGCATGCCATGTCCCTTGTGGACAGCAGTTTCCCTGGTCAGTGCGCATCCACTAGAATGGCAGCCCACAGAATGGCACACCAGCACGGGGACCCGGGTGTGAAATGCTCAGCCCACGTAATAGCACGTGCACTGTGCTGGGATCCTGGGGAATTAGAAGTGTGGATTCAAATGTAATTTAGAAACTTGGAAATCATTTTAATAGTGAAATTATGGGTGACTTTTGCTTTTTAAAACTTGTTAAAATGTTGTCATATGGTTAAAAGATAAAAGTGGTGGGAGGTCATGTTTTCCATTTTTGGAAAGGGACAGTATCTCCTGAATAAGTGGGAGGAAAAGGCCTTTAACTCACCGCTTTCAGCACCACCTGTGCTGACCTTCACGTTCTGTTTGCGTAAGTGCAGGGTTTCCAGGGAGTTTAAGCCCTAACCTGGATTGAAGTCCCTGAGGGGAAGGGGTCTGTAATGTCCTGCTTTGTGATCTGTCTCCCATTCCCTTCCCCTGCAGGAACTCAGTGAGATGCTGTACACGGACCAGCCCGATGGGCACAGCGTGATGCAGTATGCGGCCCAAATCTACAAGTACTCTGAGACATAACCCTGGAGGGCCCGGAGCAACCACCACCGTCACCTACTGCAGCTTATCCTGGAAGCACCTGATCACTGTCCACCGACCCTGCTCTGCCCACCACCCAGCTGCCTAGACTTCAAAGGCAGGCTCAATCCAAGTGGACCAACACCCAACTAAGAAACAGAGTGGATCCCACCATGTACCTGTCTCAAATGCAAACGCAGCTGGACTGTAAACTGGGGACTCTTTGATCTCCCGCAGGATGCTTCTAAAGAGGGTAGCCTCCCTCCTTCCAGACCAAGACCCCGCACCCAGGCTTGTTTTGCTGATTACATTGGATGGCTGAGTCCATCATCTGCAGAAATTCAGACAAACAGCATCTCCAAATCAGTTTTTTGGTTGTCGTTGTTAAAAATCTCCTGGCTTTGCCTTTATGAAACCTTTGCCCTTGGCTGGGTGTGGTAGCTCGTGGCTGTAATCCTAGCACTTTAGGAAGCCAAGGCAGTAGAATCGTTTGAGCCCAGGAGTCCAAGGGTGGAGTGAGGTATGAGCCTAGCACTGCCCTCCAGCCTGTGCGAAAGAGCCAGACCCTGTCTCAAAAAAACAAGAAACAAAAACCAAAACTTTGCCCTTGTGAACCCTCCCTTCCCCCCCTCAAAAAACAACAACAACAATAAAACACAAAAAGTAAACATTTGTTCCAGGGCAACCTGGAACCATCTACTCACTCAGCCTTTTGAGGAAAGATGGGAGGTCTAGGTAACAATGTTAACACCTAGAACTTGATTCACTTTTAGCTCTCACAGTCCTTTATTTGATTCATTGTAGCAAAAGGAAAGCCTGTGAGAATGCAAGGGAGCCCCTGGCTGCTTTCCTGGACCCCCTGGGAGGCGCCCCACACCTCTGCCACCGCAGTCTGTGTGCTCCCAAGCAGCCGGTGGCTTTCACACTAGGGAAACGGCAGTCCTCGTCACCCGTGCCTTTGTCCTCCCATTCAGTCACACTCACACCCACATAGGCTTGTCCCCTACAGAACTTGACAGGAGGTCACATGTGTGTGAAAGGTCTGTGTCTGCTTTGCAGGGTTGAGCAGGCTGAGGGTGTGTGCCTCTGGGGACGCCGGGCTGACACAAATCCCAACAATATTTCGGCTTTGGACTGACTGGGCCTTCAGTGCTTCCCCAGGCCTCTTACATCAGCATGGGAAAAAGAAGCCCTTAGGTGTGGGCAGTGAAGGCCCATTTATAATTAACAAAGAAGAATGCAGTTGCCCCGGCACCCTACTGGTCACCTCAAGTGGCAGCAGAGCCCCCCACCCAGAGCTGCCCCAGTTCCTCAGAAGTGCTCAATCCGGCCCAGGTGCCCATCTGGTGGTCCTGTGGCATTCTTTGGGACAGATCTGTGTGCACTACACAGCAAGTGAGGGTGTGGCTCACACAGGTGGTTGAGGGAAATGGGTAATGCCCATCCCTTGCTGTTTTAAGTGCCAAATAGCCTGTTAGTGCCCCTTCAACAAAGGATCATCCTTCCAGTCCGTCACCGAGAATAACAGTGACTGCCATTACTACTCAAAGTACATTCTGATTGCTGATCTGAGTCACTGGTTCAGAGCCAGGTTCTAGAGGCTGCAGGTCCAGCCCCTGACCATTCCTGGAGAGGTAGGAGCTCAGTCCCCTCCTCCAAGCCAGACCTTTGCAGAGATGGCAGCTGGGCTGCACGGGTCAGCGGATCTCTGATTCTCAAGCCACCTTGAGACAAGAGACTCCGCCCTAGTCCTGGTAGTGCATCCCAGCTGCGGCTCTGCATCAGAACCTCCAGCGGACCCTTTTGAAAGCACTCTTGGCTGCCCTAGTTGGTTGACTTCAGAATGTCTGGAATGGGACCAGAGATGCAGTCTATATGTTTTGGAAGTTCTTTAGGCAATTGAAGCACAGCTGCATGGAGAACCACTGAAAGGGTGGACACTTTTCCCTGGCAGCCACAAGGCAGGCAGCCTGCCGGAGCTCCTGAGCAGCTGTTTGGCGATGGTCATTATATCACCCATGCCTTTGTATTTAAATGAAACTTGACACATAGTCAGAACCAATTCAACCAGAAAGTTATTACTTCTGCTGCTTCAGGCACTTGTCTGAAGCATTTTTTTAATCAACCCTGTACTTCTTCTTTGCCCACCATTAAAGTGGGGGAAAGTAATATCCCAAGTAGTTGAGTTGAGCTGTTGGTTATTAGATGTAAGCTGGAATTACTACAGGGTTTTATGTGGGGAGGTAGTTGCTGTCTTAGGATACCCAGAGTGGGAGTGGGTGTTTTCTGTGATTGGTTCTGTTCTTTATTTTTATTTTTACTTATTTATTTTGAGATGGAGTTTCATTCTTATTGCCCAGGCTGGAGTACAATGGTGCCACCTCAGCTCACTGCAACCTCTGCCTCCCGTGTTTAAGTGATTCTCCTGTCTCAGCTTCCCAAGTAGCTGGAATTACACGTGCCCACCACCACACTCGGCTAATTTTTTTGTATTTTTAGCAGAGAGAGGGTTTCATCATGTTGGTCCCGCTGGTCTCAAACTCCTGACCTCAGGTGATCCACCTGCTTCGGCCTCCCAAAGTGCTGGGATTACGGGCATGAACCACCAAGCCCGGCTGTTTTGTTTTTGTTTTTGTTTTTTGAGACAGAGTCTTACTCTGTCGCCCAGGCTGGAGTGCCAGTGGCCCGATTTCAGCTCACTCAGTGGTGAGCCACCACACCCGGCCTGTGATTGGCTCTGTTTTGAGTAATTATGTGCAAACCATCTAGAACCAGCTCTAGGCAATGGTGTTGCAATTTCCCTCCCTCCATGCTGGGGCCATACCAGCCCCTCTCCAATGGGAGCCCAAGTTGCCAATGACTATGGCCAAACTCCCCATTTTTGTCTGTATCCTGCTCTCTTTAGGTTAAAAAGAAGGAAAGAAACATGAAAGGCCATGCGCAATTTATTTTTATAACTCAAGGAGTTTCCCTGACTACCTTTTTTTTTTTTTTTTTTTTTTTTTTTTGGCCAGTGAGTGTGCATGTAGAAGAGGAATGCCATGTTCTGTCCGTAGAAATACACATGGTGGTGAGGCATGGTGGCTTATGCCTGTAATCCCAGCACTTTGGGAGGTTGAGGTGGGAGGATTGCTTGAGCCCAGGAGCTCGAGACCAGCCTGGGCAACACGGCAAGACCTCTGACTCTACAAAAAAAGAATTTTTTTTTTTTTTGAGAGAGTGTCTCACTCTGCCTCCCAGGCTGGAGTTGTATGATTTTGGCTCTGTAGAGGACTATGTGCTCGCAAAAGAGACGTTCCCGATAAGTCCTGCTCTTGCAAACGAAGCGTGGCGTTCCTGATAAGTCCTGCTCTTGCAAACGAAGCAGGGTGTTCCTTCCCTGCAAACAGGGAGGACCAAGGAGGCAGCTGCTAACAGCAGACCCTGGGGGCTTGTTTGTGTGTAAACATCTTGAAAATCCAGAAAGTCAGGGAAAGGTCAGAAAAACAACAATGTGTCTTGTGACTTGGCAACATTCCACAAACGACTGTATAAAATAAAGCAGAGGCGCAGTGGCTCAAGCCTGTAATCCCAGCACTTTGGGAGGCCGAGACGGGCGGATCACGAGGTCAGGAGATCGAGACCATCCTGGCTAACACAGTGAAACCCCGTCTCTACTAAAAACACAAAAAACTAGCCGGGCGAGGTGGCGGGCGCCTGTAGTCCCCGCTACTCGGGAGGCTGAGGCAGGAGAATGGCGTAAACCCAGGAGGCGGAGCTTGCAGTGAGCTGAGATCCGGCCTCTGCACTCCAGCCCGGGTGACAGAGCAAGACTCCGTCTCAAAAAATAAAAAATAAAAAATAAAAAAAATTAAAAAAAAATAAAATAAAATAAAGCAGAGCGGGCCATTTGAGGCGGCTGCCATGTTTGTCTTGTCTTGTGTTGTCTTGTGTGTTCATTCCTTTGTTTAGGAAACACGTGGACCCCAACAGGCTCACTGCAACATCCGCCTCCCAGATTCAAGTGATTCTACTGCCTCAGCCTCCTGAGTAGCTGGGATTACAGGCACATGCCACCATGCCTGGCAAATTTTTGTATTTTTAGTAGAAACAGTTTCACCATGTTGGCTAGGCTGGTCTCGAACTCCTGACCTCAAGTGATATGCCTGCCTCAGCCTTCCAAAGTGTGGGACTTCAGGGGTGAGCCACTGTGCCTGGCCCACATTAAAAAAGAATATTAGCTGGGTACAATGATAGGTACCTGTAGTCTCAGCTGCTTGGGAGGCTGAGGTGGGAGCAGCACTTGCACCCAGGAGTTTGAGGCTGCAGTAAGCTGTGTTTGTGCCACTGTACTCTGGCCTGGGCAAAAGAGTGAGACACTGTCACACACACACACACACACACAAAGAAAAGAAATACAGGTGGTTTTTCGGGGAAGGGCAGGTTCTGCTGGGGTCCTGGAACTGTGACTGATGGCCTCAGGGGTGCAGGAATAGGCCCTCCAGCACAGCAGCTAGTAGGCTCCCCCAACCCATCTGCTGGTGTGTGGAGGTGCAGGACCTGGGGGAGGCAGTCCCCCCGCGCCTCCCCCCCCAGCTAAGCCAAGGGGTAGGGTTTTTAGGTCTGTTTTTAACAGAGCTCTGAGCACCAGATGAAGGTGGAAAGTTGGTATACTGGGAAAACAAGGTCAGCATCTTACATTTTCTATACTCAGCAGAGTGTGCCATTCCCAGTTTCTGTCCTGAGACTTTCAGAGGCCACAACAACCATGTTTCTTTTCATCTTTCCTCAGCCAGTACACAGTCATTTAAAATTCTTTGGTGGTTCTGAAGATCCTTTTTTTAAGATCCTTTTTTTAATGTATAATTTTTATATGAAAGACAGCTGCAAAATGCAAGCCCCAGTAGAGTGGGGGAGTTTTTCAAGGTGAGAAGTCGTTGTCCTCTGCATTGAACATGGATTGAATTTTCCTTGTCTGATGGTAGCCCGTGGCTCCCACCCTGTAGGGATAACATTCTCAGGAACTTCTCTTGTCCTTGCCCCTTTCATTTCAAAAACAATATTAGTCTTTTGTTTTCCTTTTTCATTCAGTTGTTGTTTTACAGCTTTTGTAGAGACCAACCCAAGTAGATGCCAGTGGGTGTTAGACAAAAACACACATCCCCAGGGGACAAGCCATCCAGTGGTGAGGAATCTCTGCCATGTTCTCTTTCCTGCTGCCCACAAACATTACAGAGCCTCCCTTAGTCTCCCACTCCTCTTCCCTACTGAGGGGTGGCTTGTGGAGATGGAGGACTCGGGCCTCTAGATGCAGACCCACTGTCAAATCCAGCAACAGTTCTCACTCTTCCAAAGCTCAAGTGCCATTTTAAGATAACCTACCAATGACATGCAGTAAGGGATATAACTTCACAGCCTTTTTAGAAGCATTTTGAATATCTACAGTTGCCTCAACTCACAGGGCATTTCACTCCTCTGATCCAGATTAGAGTTTTGCTAAATCTGTAACATCCTGAGTAGCACACTAATTTTAACTACATCAGTTGAGTGTAGTTGATACATCTGTAGCCTCGTGTCTATAAACAGCACACTAGATTGTATCCAGCACTTTTGGATCCGACATGCTAATTAGATGTATTTAACTATTCACAGGAAAGTGTATGTTAAATGACTGTAATATTTCTAATAAATATATTTTGTTTCTAGTTATTTTTTCTCAGTGACATTTATCAATGATATGTTTTCAAAGTCCCACCCTTACACTGAGTCTGTTTTCAAACCAGCATCTTCATGCATATATCCTTGTCAGGTCAGTCTCCACAGAAGCTGCCCTTGCGGGTGGTGCTAGAATTTTCCACAGAGGACAGGGCTCCTGCTGGCTCCTCTGCTGCCCATGTGCAGCTTTCTTGCTCAGGCCACAGGCTTATGTGAAGATCACCCTTCAAAGCTTACCCAGGACGCTGCTGAGCTGTCCAGATGTGCACACAATATGTGCAATGTCATACGTGTGACTAAATGCCAACTGAGACCCCAGAAACCACTTACAGGGGGGAATCACGCCAAGATTGAGGAGCCAAGGCGAAGATATTACTTTTTTAAAAAATTTTTTTGAGATGGAGTCTAGCCCTGTCACCAGGTTGGAGTGCAGTGGCACAATCTTGGCTCACTGCAACCTCTGCCTCCCGGGTTCAAGTGATTCTTTTGTCTCGGCCTCCCCAGTAGCTGGGACTACAGGCACGTGCCACCACACCCAACTAAGTTTTGCATTTTTAGTAGAGAACAGGGGGTCACCATGTTAGCCAGGATGGTCTCGATCTCTTGACCTCATGATCCGCCCGCCCTGGCTTCCCAAAGTGCTGGGATTACAGGCCTGGAGCCACCACAACTGGCCGAAGATACTTTTTTTAAATGATTGCTTCCTTACTCCTTCCTAGTTCATGTTTTCTTATACATAGTTACATTTCTTCCTTGCTATACTACAAATCCCTAATTTTAGTTGGTCAGAGAGATGGATTTGAGACTGAGCTCCCATCTCCTCGGCTGCAGCACCTGATTAAAGCCTTCTTCCTTTGCAATACTCATCTCAGTGATTGGCTTTCTGTGGGTGAGCAGCCCAGGACCTAGGCTGAAGCCCTGAGGCTTCAGTGACAAAATCTAGTTTTCATAATGCGATCTGTCTTAATTGTCCTCAAGAGTTAGTATCTGAGTGCTCTCTAGATTCTCCTTTGTCCCCTCCCTCCCTCCTTTCCCTCCCTCCCTCCCTCCCTCCCTTCCTTCCTTCTCTCTTTCCTTCTTTCTCTCTTTCCTTCTTTTATTTTCTTTCTTTTTTTGAGACGGAGTCTTGCTCTGTCACCCAGGCTGGAGTTCAGTGGCACTATAACAGCTCACTGCAACGTCCACCTCCTGGGTTCAAGCGATTCTCCTGCCTCAGCCTCCGGAGTAGCTGGGACTACAGGCGTGCGCCATCATGCCCAGCTGATTTTTGTATTTTTAGTAGAGACAGGGTTTCACTATGTTGGCCAGGCTGGCCTCGAACTCCTGACCTCAAGTGATCCGCCTGCCTCGACCTCCCAAAGTGCTGGCATTACAGGTGTGAGCTACCGCGCCCAGCTGTCACTTTTCTTAACTTTCACTGGTGCTCGCGGGCTGCAGGGTCAGGACGGACTGGAGGCTAACAACCCCGGTGGCACCAGGCGTTCCCCGACCCGCCTGGGTCGCCAGCCGCACGGACCCTGGGCAGATGCGCGCGGCGGCTGCAGCACAGGGTGGGGAGCGGCTGCTCGGCCCCATCCTAAGGCAGCGGAATGTCCAGAGCTGGTCCCTGGCTCCGGGCGCAGGCCGAGTAGGAGCTGGGCGGACAGCTGGGTCGGGCAGGCCCTTCCCGCTGGACTGACAGCCCGCTCGGACCCAGCCATCCGACTCCACTTGCGTCCTGGCAGCGCGGATCCCGGGGCAGCTTCGCTGCCGTAGCCAAGCCCGGGGCTGCCAAGCGATGGCGGCGCAGGGGGCGGGAAGTGGCCCGCACCCCTGAACCGAGCAAACCGAGGAGCAGGTGCGCCGCCGGCGCTGTGAGGCGTCACTCATGACAGGCAGGCTGGGCGCTGCCACCCCGAACCCTCCCAGGGACGATCCGCCAGCCCAGGCCGGTGCCGGAGCTGCAGCGCCACCTGCAGGCCAAGGAGTTTTTTCCTGGGAGGCTGGAACTGCAGGTGCAGTGACGTCACCGGAGCGCAGGCGTACTGGTGTGTAACGGTTTGGCTTGGCCTTACCCGCGTGGCTTGGCCTTACCCGCGAGGCTTTGCGGTGGTCGCTTGGCTTGGCGGTAGTCGCTTGGCGTGGCGTGGCAGTGATCGCTTGGCTTGGCATTTCTGGCTTGGCGGTGCTCCTTTCACAGATTGGAAACCGCGGGCTTTCCTGCTGGGAGGTTGTGGCCGAGGCAGTAGCTCGCTACTGATGGCCTTCTGGGGTGGAGAAAAGCGGGGAGGGATCTGAGGGGGTGGAGAAAAGCGGGGACTGAGGGGTCTCTGAAGCCGGCAGTCTCCGCCATGAGGAAGACCCCTAGCGTCGGGAGCCAGGAGGACCAGCGCTGGTGGAAAAACAGCGCCGTCGAAAGCGAGCACGATGAGGGCGCCTTAGACCAGCCCCAGCACGACTTCCGCCTGGAATATCTCTGTGAGCTCCACAGAGCTGCCCGGTCGGGCGACGTCCCTGGGGTGGAGCGCGTCCTGGCTCCTGGAGACACTGGCGTGGACAAGAGGGATAGGAAGAAGAGGTAATGGCCAGGCGAAGGAGGCGGGCCCGCCATCCTGTCGGGGACACCGGCTTTGTGGTGCCCGCAGGCCCCATGGCACCTGGGATGGGGAAACCTCGGAGGGGTCAGGGGCCTAGGCCTCTTAGTGAGACGGGAGCAAATATAAATGATTATTACTATTGCAAAAGTGTTGCTCTACTTTACAGGAGTTTTCTTTAAAAATATTGCACTTCCCCACTGTGTTTATCCATTTTCTCAATTTATTCATCAAACATAAGCTGAATACCTATTATACAGCAGACACATTCTACTATCGCTCAGGTTCCTTCTTCCATCCTTAAAAACATCATGTTGACCGGGCTCGGTGGCTCATGCCTGTAATCCCAGCACTTTGGGAGGCCGAGGAGGGCAGATCACGAGGTCAGAAGTTTGAGACCAGCCTGACCAACATGGTGAAACTCCGCCTGTTATGCTTTTTATCTCACCCTAGACTTAGCCAAGAGCTTCATGATAAGTTATCCTTTAGGCCCTCGGGGTTCAGTTCAAATAATGTTGCAGAAGGAGGTGAGTTTCCTTTTTTCATTGCTACCAGATCTGTATGCTGAGGCCCCTTTATATCCAGTGTGATACCTTTTCTTAGATCATGGAAGGTCCTATATTATCCTTTCCCAGAGTTGTGGCAGGAAACTGTCACCAGAATTCTGAGTCTCAAGTATGTTAGTTGGATTTAACAGAGCTAAGCCTCATCCATGAATCATGAGTATCCATGTATAAAAGGAGAGCTTTGGCAGCGCACAGTGGCTCACACCTGTAATCCTAGCAATTTGGGAGGCTGAGGCGGGTAGATCACGAGGTCAGGTGATCGAGACCATCCTGGCTAACACAGTGAAACCCCGTCTCTACTAAAAATATGAAAAAAATTAGCCGGGTGTGGTGGCAGGTGCCTATAGTCCCAGCTACTGGGGAGGCTAAGGCAGGAGAATGGCATGAGCTGGGGAGGCAGAGCTTGCAGTGAACGGAGATCGCACCACTGCACTCCAGCCTGGGGGACAGAGCGAGACTCTGTCTCAAAAAAAAAAAAAAAAAAAAAAATGGAGATCTTTGTACTTGCTTCAGCAGCAAACATATACTAAAATCGAAACAAAATGCAGAGAAAATTAGCATGGCCCCTGTATAAGGATGATGCACAGATTTTTGAAGTGGTCCATATTTTGCGCAATCACTGGAAGTTCATTTGACTATTTGCTGACTAGCTCCAAAGAAACAGTGTGAATCAAAGCAAACTGGGTGTCACCTAATATTAATAATTGTGATTTTTCACTACAAAAATATGCAGTAAGGTGATCTATGGAGTGAGAATGGAGCTGAGTAACAAGTGGGATGTTGTGTGCAAATAAATATATTGTTAGTATGTATCTCAGAAATGAGAGAATGTCAACTTGCATCTCTTTCATGGAACTGAAAACAAAAAATAAAAGTAGAATGTTGTTTTCCATGTCAGTTGGAGATAAACATGGGGATTGAGCATCGTTCTAACAAAGATCTGCCGATTCAGGGATTGAGTCTGTATGGAACAGGAGTCCAACCTAGGTCTTGACATCTATTAGCTTTCTGCCCTTGACTTGATTGATGAGCTCAGTAACAGGGCACAGTGATGTTATCTAGTTTGATGAAATAATATATTTACAAGTAAATTTAGTTACAAACTATGAAATAGCTGTGATGCCCAAAATTGTAAGCCACAAAGAATAGAAAAACTAATAAGCAAAACTAGAACTTAATTACAGTTTTGGAAAACTGCAACATTTGCATATTAGAACCTCTGGAAAAAATACACATTGGGTTTTACTTGCGATTCCAAAACCATTTTGGCAATAAAGCGCAAGGACAAGTTATTTCATTGCTTCACTGTTTCTCTGAGCATTTACAAAACGTTATCTCGTTAAATCTTTAACAACCTAGTGAAATAAGGCAGTAAAATCCTTGCTTTTTAGAAGAATACATTGAGCCTAAGAGAAGCAAATTGTCAGAGAACAAATAGCTGCTGGTAATAGCGCTAGGACACCTTCCATTATGCCAAGCTAATGTGAGTGAGTTTACGGAGCTATATACTCCCTTCAATTCAGGAGTATTTGTCTTTTTTTCTTCTTTAGAAGCTTAAAGAGAAGTTGGTATTGAAGTATATGGGATAATTAAAGTATATGGGATAATTAAAGTTCTGATATTAACTCTAATATTGTTTGAAATACTCTAAAAATTTCACATATTTGGTATTTTTCATTTGTTTCGAAAGAGTAATTTCATTTATTACATTTTTTCCATAGCATTCAGCAACTAATTCCTGAATATAAGGAAAAACAGACACCTGAAAGTCTTCCTCAAAATAACAATCCAGGTAAGACTTCTGATAGAGAATTATTTTCGGTGGTCCTACCATAGATAAAAAAAGTAAGAGTAAGGAAGTTTTGATCATGAAAGAGCAGTTTAAAAATAATCCCTGTGTGTGTAAGTTGTTGTACATTTTTCTCTTAATTTCTTTCTTGGTAGGTTAGATTTCACAATTATTTAAAAAGTTAATTGCAGGTCATTTATTTTTTCAAACAATCTGGTCTGAAAAAAATTTATTTAATTATGGTCCCTAACATCCTATGTGATATTTTTGTATAAATAGGAAAAAGATATTTTTAAGTTAGTAAGTTGTATGTTTTCTTTATAGTCACACTATAATGAATTAGACTTGTTATGAAATTGGAACTTCTATTTAATTTTTAAAATAAATGACTTATGTTTAGTAAATGAATATCAATCACAGTTGGCCCTTAACAACATGGAATTTAGGGATGCTTGATCCCCTCTGCAGTCAAAAGTCTGTGTATAACTTTTGACTTCCCCAAGAACGTAACTACTAATAGCCAACTGTTGACCAGCAGCCTTTTTTTTTTTTTTTTTTTTTTTTTTTTTGTCTGAGACAGAGTCTTGCTCTGTCGCCCAGGCTGGAGTGCAGTGGCGCAATCTCGGCTCACTGCAAGCTCTGCCTTCCGGGTTCATGCCATTCTCCTGCCTCACCCTCCCGAGTAGGTGGGACTACAGGCGCCTGCCACCACGCCTGGCTAATTTTTCATATTTTTAGTAGAGACGGGGTTTCACCATGTTAGCCAGGATGGTCTTGATCTCCTGACCTTGTGATCCACCCGTCTCGGCCTCCCAAAGTGCTAGGATTACAGGCGTGAGCCACCGCGCCCGGCGACCAGCAGCCTTATTGATAACATAGTCAATTAAGGTATGTTTGGTATGGTATATGTATTAATATGCTGTATTCTTACAATAAAGGAAGCTAGAGAAATAAACTGTTAAGAAAATCATGAGGAAGAAAAAATATGCTTACTGTTCATTAAATGCAAGTGGATCATTTTATAACTCTTCATCATAGTCTTCAAGTTGAGCAGGCTAAGGAGAAGGAGGAAGAGGAAGATTGGTCTTCGCTGTCTCAGGTGGGAGAAAATCTGCTTATAAGCAGACCCCTGCAGTTCAAATGCGTGTTGTTCAAAGGGTAACTATATTACATAGTGATTTGTGTCACTAAAAAAAAGAAATTAGTTTCAAAACTGGAAACTCAGCAATACCTTTCTGGCACCATAAACAAATGGCAATAAAAACTGCGAAATGGCCAGGTGTGCTGGCCCACACCTGTAGTCCCAGCACGTTGGGAGGCCTAGGTTTGAAGATCGCTTGCGTCCAGAAGTTCCAGACCAGCCTGAGTGACATAGTGAGACCACATCTCTACAAAAACAAATAAAAAATTAGCTGGGTGTTTTGGTGCACACCTGTAATCCCAGCTGCTTGGAAGGCTGAGATGGGAGGATTGCTTGAGCCTGCGAGTCAAGGCTGTAGTGAGCTGTGATCGTGATCACAGCCTGGATGACAGAGTGAGACCCTGTCTCAGAAAAAAAAACAAAACCCTGCAAAACATACCCAATGTGCACTAATATTAATGTGAAATTATTTTTTAAAGATACCTTCTGAGTGCAGAAGTCAGAAAAGCAATTCCTTGTTGAGAAGTACAGGTCATGTTACACACTTATAAACCAACAAGGTGTCACTATTATTGACTTTCCCCCTAATTTGAAATTGAATGAGGTATATTTACTTCATTAGAACAAGATGTGTTTTTCTACCTGCTGGTTAATTGTTATGTTAACAGTTATTTTGTTAGAGCAAGATATGCTGTTACCATTAGCCAAAAGATTATCATAATAAATATTCAAATAGCCCAACTCTAGGCTCAATAAATTATAATAAAAGTATAAAAATGTTTCACAATAGCAAAAATGCTTCTGTGTTACCAAGATGTGATGCCTAATGCATTGGACAATCTGAACTGTAAGAGGACACCTTTAATTTAGTACATATTAGTCAAAGAACTTCTCTAAGTTAGGTTTTGCAACTTATAGGAGACAAACAGGAAATAGACACAGTTTTGGTCCTTGAGGTGCTCATAATAGAATAGAGCTTTCTCTATTTAATTTCTGTGTTTTTTCAACAGAATTTTCAAAGAAATCATTTATTCATTTGTCCACTTAACAAATAATTATCAAATGTCTTTTAGATACTAAGCATTTTTTTTCTAGTGTTACAGAATACAAACATTTAAAAATACCGTTGGGGCCAGCCACAGTGGTGCAGACCTGTAATCTCAGCACTTTGAGAGGCTGAGATGGGAGGATCACTTGAACCCAGAAGTTCGAGGCCAGCCCGGGCAACATGACAAGACCTCATCTCTACTAAATTTAAAAAAATAATAATAAAACATTAGCTGGGCATGGTGCCAGGTGCCTGGTCTTCCAGCTACTTGGGAGACTGAGGTGGGAGGATTGCTTGAGCCTGGGTGTTTGAGGCTACAGTGAGCTATGATCATGCCACTGCACTCCTATCTGGATAACAGAGTGAGATCCTGTCTCAAAAAAGAAAAACAAACAAACAAACAAAACCCAGGAGCTTGTTATTATCACTGTCATTTTAATTATTTGCTTAATTATTTATTCAGTGCCTACTACTGTGTGTTACATGCCCTCTGGAAGCATATGGTAATCATTTATTATGTTAAATATGTGCCAGACACTTGATGTGGTAAGGAATGAAAGCTGTAAAAAAGTGGGTAGAATTTAAGGTAAGCATACAGAGTGAGTAGAACTTTTCTAGGTAAAGAGGCAGAAGGCTGATGTGGGCAGAAGATTGTGTCTTTGGCAGAAGGAGCAGCAAGTGCAAAAGTAAGATCCTTGAGTAAACTTTGCAGCATTTATGAGCAGTTCAGTTTTGCTAGTGCAAAACATATGAGATGTGAATGGTTGGGAATGAAGTGAATACCTAAGGCAAGCTTATGACAGATTTTTTTTTTGTTTGAGACAAAGTCTCACTCTGTCACCCAAGCTGGAGTGCAGTGTCGTTCTCTCGGCTCACTGCAACCTCCGCCTCCCAGGTTCAAGTGATTCTCATGCCTCAGCCTCCCAAGTAGCTGGGATTATAAGCGCGAGCCACCATGCCCAGCTAATTTTTGTATTTTTAGTAGAGACAGGGTTTCGGTATGTTTGACAGGCTGGTCTCAAACTCCTGACTTCAAGTGATCCACCCGTCTCGGCCTTCCAAGTGCTAGGATTACAGACGTGGGCCACCACTCACTGCCCAGACTTTTGAACACTATAGAAATGAGTTGATCTTGGGCCGGGCACGGTGGCTCATGCCTATAATCCCAGCACTTTGGGAGGCCAAGGAGAGCAGATCACAAGGTCAGGAGATCAAGACCATCCTGGCCAACATGGTGAAACCTGTCTCTACTAAAAATACACACAAAAAATTAGCCAGGTGTGGTGGTGCACGCCTGTGTCCTAGCTACTCGGGAGGCTGAGGCAGGAGAATCGCTTGAACCTGGGAGGCAGAGGCTGCAGTGAGCCAAGATCACACCACTGTACAAAAATCTCCAAGGCAAATGTCAAAAAATAAAAAATAAGCAGATTAGGGAAAGGTATTCTGTGAAATAACCTTCTGATTATAGTCACATGTAACACATCAACTTAAACAATAAAAAAATTGTATAATGCAATTTATCAGGGGTTCCCAAGACCACCCTAGGTTTGGTAATTCACTGAGAAGGACTCACAGGACTCAGCAGACAGTTATACTTGGGGCTTTGATTTATTACATTTAATACAGTGAAAAGACACAAAGCAAAATTCGAGAAGGGAAAAGGTGCATGTGTCAAAGTCTGGAGGAAGCTAGGCACAAGCTACAGGAGTCATCTCCTGTGTAGTTAGCAGGATATGCTTAATTCCCCCAGCCTCAAATTTTGACGACACATGTGCAGTGTTATCTACCTTACCAGAGTTTCATTAGAGGCTCAGCACCCATGTTTTCGAGGGAGGCTAGTCACATAGGCAACCTCTCCTCTCCCTCACATGTAACAAAATTCTAGACTCCCAGGAGGAAATTGTTCATAGTAAACCACATTTCCACAAACAGTTTAGGCACAGTGAGCCATTCCCTTCTTCTAAGTTCGGGAATGGTGGGAACCCTCCCAATTTCAAGGTCCCAAACACCAGCCAAGGACTAGCCCTGCAAGCAAGCCTTTCTAAGGATGGATGTCTCGTGCCTGCTATATGAAATCTTTGCTGCCCAGCAGCTGTGCCCCTGACTAAATTTTTGGTGTTACCTTAAAATTTTATGTAATATAATAGCAAACAATATGATAGATCATAACATTGTACTGGTTTCCGTTGCATTATTCATATAAAGTAGCAAGGCTGCTTACATTTTTGTCATTTGGTGAATACTTAACAGGTATTGGTACATAAGTTACTATGACAATATTAAGTAATTATAATCTGTCCTTCTTATCTGATTAGCCTTTCAGCAAAATTGTGGGATAAAATAGGCATAATGTGTTCTGATTTAAAATTAGAATAAAAATTGTCTTTCATTTTATTTTCATGGATGGACCAATTTTGATTCATATTATGCTAAATCCCTGTTTATAATTATCAAATAAGAGTAGATATTCAATCATTTTTATCAATTTTTTTGCCTAAGTATGCAATTAAAATTAATTGCTTTATGTGTTTTTGTATGCTTCAGTTTGGGAGATAGCACTCATATTCTGTTACCTTGATCTTTAGTGATTTGCAATTTTCAAGGTGACTCTGTCCTTTTATAATTTAGGATAATAGCAAGTTCAGTTGAGTATGTTTTTTTTTAAATTAATAACATTATTTTCCGAGCAGTCTTAGATTCACAGCAAAATTGAGAAGGTACAGAGATTTTCCATATTCCCCATGACCCCTGACATATGAACAGCCTCCCTCATTATCAGTAACCCCCATCAGAGTTCATCAGAGTTAGAGTTGAGGAATCTACCTTGACAGACACATCACCCTCAAGATCCATAGTTTACATTAGGGTTCACTCTTGGTGTTGTACATTCTATGGTGTTGGACAAATGTGTAATGGCATGTATACACTCTTGTAGTATCATAGACAAAATAGTTTCACTGCCCTAAATATCCTCTATCCTCCACCTCTATCCTCTATCATCTTTTCCTCTCCACTGGCTTCTAGCAACCATTGGTCTTTTTGGTGTCTCCATAGTTTTGCTTTTTCCAGACCAGTCATATAGTTGGAATAAAACAGTGGTGGATATCTTTTTGAATATTTAAACAATAAAGTTCCATGGTAATTTGATTCTGTCATTTTAGATGTTCTTTGTCCTTGCCTTTGTTTTCCTCATGTTTTGTTCATCGGAATAGGATCTGATGGCATATGACTTGACGTGCCAAGAAAGCATGATTTCTGTAGACATTTGCCATGTAATGGGGAGGGTGGGGAAAAATGGCATCATGAAGTACTCCACAGCACTAACTGGACCATTGTGCTCTAGAAGATGGGTCCAGATAGACTCTAGCAATGGGACGGGATAATCTCAAGAGCTGGACTTTATAAAACTGGAATCAAAGTCTTGCATACTTAACTTGCACTTAAAAAGAAGATCAGGCAGTGAACACTACAGGTGAATAAATATATTCTTCTCTGGTTGTCTTCCTTTTAGGGATGAGCTTGAAAATAGTCTATATTATTATAATATGGCTCATCTACAACTAGATGCTCTGTCATAGGAAATACCAGTGTTTTTCTTTACAAGAAATGAAAAATAATTTTGTTTTCACCAGAGAGAGTAACAACTGTTGGCACATTCTGGCAGCTTGAGTGAGCTGATAGTTCTGTTCATATGTATTTTTCATATCAGGTAGTTCTCCCTGGAAACCTGCCACCACCGTGGCAGTGTTTCTTCTTAAGCTTTTCCCTGAATGAATGGTATGGCTCAGAGTGAATAAGCTCTTTAAGGGAGTGATCTTTCCAGTGGTTCTTTCCATGGGAGATAAAATGGGAGGTGAATTTGAGCCTTGTTTGTGCTAGAGAAAATAGCTAGAACTAAGTAAACATAACCAGCATCTGCCCCAGAAGAGGATTAGTGAGAGTGAGTACATTGGTCTCCCTTGAGCTCTTCTCCACTGGCAGCTGAAAAGCCTTTGCAAAGATCCTTGTCCTTGATCTCTTCCCTATGTTTTGCCATATAACATAGCACAGTACCCATAGACCTACACAACAAAATGTACAGTTTTCCCCGCTTATCCATGGACAATATGTTCCAGGACCCCCCAGTGAATGCCTGGAACTGTGGATAGTACTGAACCCTAGATATGCAATGTCAGGATAGAAGGAAGAGAATAAGAGTAAAAGGGGGAATAAAGAATGTGAAAGGCAGAGAGTATAGGAGTAAATAAAGGGAAAAGAAGAAGGTGGATATGATGGAGGGTGGTAAAATGAGATAATACTTCAAAAAAAGGAAGTATTTTATATGATTAAATATTATTGCCTAGAGGTAACCGACACCCTGAATTAAGCATTTATCATGTACATTCCCTTTTAAAACATTTTGTTACATATGTGTATGATCATAAATAATATGTAGAATTTGTTTTCTTGTCCTAAAATTGTATATAAATTGTTGTACACTCTACATATTTTGCAACTTTCTTTTATCTGGTCACATTACATTTTTGAGGTCAGTCCTTATTGACACAGGAAGCTCTGGTTTTCTATCAAATGACTGAGTCTCAATTAAACTGTCTTCATGATGATAAATAAATAATTAAAATAAATAAAAATGATTGCAGATTCCAAAGAGCTTTTATTTAAGTTGGTTGTATCTTTTGATATTTACTGTTTTAGAAACAAAAACTAAAATATTTGAAAAACAAGCATGCACAGCCATACATTCCAATAGCCTTTAGAACTATGACCCAGTCACCATTAGAGCTATGATGTTATGACACACCATGTCATGAAAAGCTCCACTGTACACTTGAAAGAGATCGAGAGTGAAGATGGCAAGTAACATTTTGTATTATTTGACGTCTTGGCTGCCCTGCCCGGGCCTGAAACTCCAGAGATTCTCAGATCATAATTTAGAGCCAACATTTTAAACCACATATGTGGTTGTGAATAAATGTGCCCTTTATGATGAAATGGACTTCAAAGTTTCACTTCTGTGTTTTTGGCTTTTTTCTTTCACTTGTCTTAAAAAATTTAAATCCCAGCAATTTTGTTTATATAGGAAAAAGGAAAATAGTTTTGTTACGTATTCCTTTCCTGTCTCGTGGCACTGTGTGCTCTTTGGATCTAGTGTGGTCCTAGACTAATCCTGTTTTTACATGGGAACAGTTAGGGCCCTTATGGCTCTCATTTTGCAAATAAATGTATGAAGTTTATCCAAGTATTTGAAAGTAAATTCTGAAGATAGTGGTGCATTGAGGAAAGACCATCTCATTATAATTAGAATAGTTTTCAAAGTATATTTGTTATGAATTTTTGTAAATCCTGTGTCTCTACAATACATACACACAATGCTGTCATGTATATTTAAGCTTAAAATGGTTACACATAAATTCTGTTTATAAAAAATTTATATCCATGAAGATTCTTAACAGAAAGCAAAATATGTAATAGAGACTGCTGAGTGAATAAAAGTAAGTAATAGTAAACAGTAAAAATGTAGAAAAGTGAGAGATGATAGTTAATTAAACTTACCTGAATGAATTGCAAGCATAGGACATGTAAAATATAATAAGCCTGAATGCGTAGTGTGTTTTGGGAGAGAGCAGGACGTAGGACTGTTTCTGTGAAGAAAGCATGTATACAGGTTAGTCAGATTATTGTGTTATTTACATCCTAAAAATGAAAACTTCATTTTCGGATTTTTCAGATTGGCATCCTACTAATTTGACCCTTAGTGACAAGACTTGTCAGAGATCCAAGATTCTGAACGTTGATGATAAATGTCCATCTGTATCACCATCAATGCCTGAAAATCAGTCAGCAACCAAAGAACTGGGACAGATGAACTTAGCAGAACGAGAAAAGATGAACATTGGAGTTATACTTCTCTCAGAGAATGATAATCTCCATGACCTGTGCCAATCACAGCTACCAGAAAACAAAGAGAGCAAAGAAGGTAACAAAGCATAGAGAATTCAGTCCTAGAGTGCCTCTGCTTGCCTGCATACTGTTATAGTTCTGTAACAAGTATGTAAAAAGTTAACAATACTGTAAAAAGTTAAAACTTTTTCTGGTAGAATGTGCTTTGTGTTTACTCACCTTTTGCACCAAACAGAATACCTTTTGGCAGGATATTTGTATTCTTCCTTTAACCAAAGCAACATCTAGATAACGGAGAATTAGGGGAAAGCATGATTTTCTTTAGGAAGTAGGATTATATTTAGAATGTAGGGACTAAGTATGGTTAGGGACTAATGTAAGATTTTATTTAGGATAACTCAGTAGAGACCTAAAGATTGCTGACTCAAACAAAATGTGGTTTCTTTGCTTTATTTTTACAGCTCTGAATTCACAGCTTAGTTATAACTATATGCACTATAACTTAAAAGGCACCTTCCCATGCCTGTAATCTCAGCACTTTAGGAGGCCGAGGCGGGTGGATCACAAGGTCAGGAGTTTGAGACCAGTCCGGCCAATATGGTGAAATCCCATCTCTACTAAAAATACAAAAAAAAAAAACACCAACCGGCTGTGGTGATGCACACCTGTAATCCCAGCTACTCAGGAGGCTGAAGCAGGAGAATCACTTGAACCCAGGAGGTGGAGGTTGCAGTGAGCCGAGATTGCGCCACTGCACTCCAGCCTGGGCAATAGAGGGAGACCCCATCTCAAAAAACAAAAAACAAAAAAACCTTCCAAAAGCAAATATTAAGTACTTCCTATCATTTCTATAACTTTGTGTATTATAGAATTGACTTTCCAAGTCAGTAATTAATGAGACTCATTAAGAATTTGCTGCATAGTATCTCCTTGACTGTGTCCACATGAGCTACCACCTTGCGTTAATAAATGTGTTCACTAGGGATGTTGGTTTTGGCATTGACAGTGTTTTATCACCAGTGCAAATAAGACCAGGGACCACTCTTAAGAACATTAGTGTCCACTCATTTAAAATTATACATAAGGCTTTCATAATGTAACTTCTGCTCTGCTCTCCATCTTTAGCCCTTTCCACCGTGTGCCCTTTCTCTGGCCTTACTGAACTTCCGGTCCTGTCCTGCTGACCCATCCCTTGATTGTAGGCAAATACATATACTCTTTCAGGCCTCTCTCTGCCTTTTGTTGCTGCCTGTCATGCTCTCACTCTTTCCTGTCCCCTACCCCTTGACAAAAAATGTGAACCAAAATAGTGACAGTTGCAGTACAAATAACTATAAAAGCCTGAAACCTAAATTAGAAAATCTGAGTTCTTTACCACCAGATTCTGACAGAACATCAGAAGTATATCTACATGAGGAATTACAGCAAGACATGCAAAAGTTTAAGAATGAGGTCGACACATTAGAAGAAGAGTTCCTGGCTTTGAAGAAAGAAAACATTCAACTTCATAAAGAGGTAGGGTTTTACTTGCTGCCACTCTTTGTTTTTTCTCTATTAATTATCTGGTCCATTCTGATTTTCAACTTAGGAAAAGCACATGAAAAGCATACAGTTTGGTTGTCCAAATCTGGAATTGTGTGTAGAAACAGATGATTTCTAAGTAATAGGAGTTTAGGAAAACTTTTTCATAATCTTTGTTTCTTAATTGACCTAAGTCTCTCTGTCAGTCTTCCAAGTGGCGTATGGATTGTGAAACTCATTTAGCCATATATCATATGACCTTCAGAACCAGGAGAAGCATCAAGAAAATCGCTAAAGAAAATGTGAGGAGCTTGAGGGCTTTTTCCTTTTACTGACTTAAAGATGAGTTGTGTCTAACAATAAGATGGGAATACAGTAGAAAGGAAGCAATGACTAAGAAGAGATATAAAAATGTATCTGGCAGGCATGGTGGCAAACACCTGTAGCCTCAGCTACTTGGGAGCCTGAAGCAGGAGGATCGCTTGAGGCCAGGTGTTCTGGGCCATAGTGTGCTATGCCGATCAGGTGTTCACACTAAGTTCGGCATCAATATGGTGACCTCCTGGGAGCGGGGCACCACCAGGTTGGCTAAGGAAGGGTGAACTGGCCCAGGTCGGAAATGGAGCAAGTCGTAAGTAATTCCCGTGCTGATCAGTAGTGGGATCGTGCCTGTGAATAGCTACTGCATTCCAGCCTGGGCAACATAGTGAGACCTCATCTCTTAGAAAAGAAAAAAAAAAGTATCCAGCCCTGAGAGCTACAGCAAATATTCCTGGCCAATGAATCTGTTTATTGTGCTTTTCAGGTTTATCTGTTTAACTCAAACTGTTGGAACTTACAATTCCATCATGACCACTTTAAATATTTTTCAACAACAAGTGTATACCTTTAATATATTTGTTAATATAACCACTCTCCACTGTTTTTGTTGAATCAGACTTTTGTGTTATGTTGTTTAATAAAGTACAGTAAGTTTGGGCATATATATTTTTTCCATATAAGTAGCATAAATGCTTAGCCAAAAACTTAGTATATGATGCCAAAGTAGAAAGCTGAATCTTCTACATTGATTAGGGCAGGCCTCCCACCCTCCGCTAAGGCATTAAATTATTTTGCCCAAGTCACACTTTTAACCTATCTGATTAATTTGCTGAGTTTGTCTGATTCAGCATTATGGAGTTGTATTGTCTCTTTTGGTGCCACAAAATGCTAGGTAATGGCACTTAGGGGCTTTGGATCAATCATTTTAATCATTTTTGGTGTTAGCCCAGTTATCAATAGACAGTAGGCTAAAGTAGACTCTTATATTGTATATCCCCCAGCTATAAACTTTTATGGCTATTGAACGTGAAATTTGGGAAGCATCCCATTTCCAGAATTCCACCCTAGCTCAGCAGTTTCACTCTGCTTTTTGTGTTGTGGCAGACTTGTATTTCAGTAAGCCCCTTCACCTTTTTGATATCCCAGGATTCACATGAAAAAAAAAAAAAAAAGACAAAAGTTAGTGGGAGAAAAGAATTACTTAGTGCAGAAAAGGGAAGCTTCCTTTCTGTTCCTGAAGCCCCACAGTGTTGTATCCTCTCAATCTCACTGTTTAATATGAAAGCCAAGTGGCAAAGACAGAAGAAGACATGCTTTGTGTCTTTGTCTTCTTATTTCTGTGTTTGTGCCAGTCAAATTAGGTAAAAATTCGTAATACATAGTGAAGGGTGGTTGAGAATAAAAACACAAAATTAAGGAGGGCCCTTGTTGAAATTTTGGAAAATTCTGTCTCATTCATTGAAACAGAAATGAAGCTGACTTTACAAAAATGTTGATGATAAACTTAAAATAATTATATGATGATAGTTCCAGATGTGATAAAATTAAAGTAAGCACCAAATATTTTAATGACTAAAAGTATGATAATTAAACTGAGTCGAGTGATGAAATCAATGAAAGCAGAAAGAAGTTCTTTGTATTGAATAAAGCAATAACAATCATCCTTAACATCAAACTCTCACTCAAGGTTGAAGAAGAAATAGAGAAGCACATAAGTAATAGAACGGAATTAACAGGAACCCTAACTGATGGTGCTACTGTTGGCAGTGATGATGATGGACTAAATCAGCAGATTCCTAGGAAGGAGAATGGAGAGCATGACAGGTAAGTCTACAGCAACGTTTAACAGGAGACAATTGGCCAGGCACTGTGGCTCACGCCTGTAATCCAGCACTTTGGGAGGCCAAGGCAGGTGAATCACCTGAGGTTGAGAGTTCAAGACCAGCCTGATCAACATGGAGAAACCCTGTGTCTACTAAAACTACAGAATTAGCCAGGTGTAGTGGTGCATTCCTGTAATCCTAGTTACTCAGGAGGCTGAGGCAAGAGAATCGCTTGAATCCGGGAGGCGGAGATTGTGGGAGGCAGAGTTTGCGGTGAGCCGTGATCATGCCATTGCACTCCAGCCTGGGCAACAAGAGTGAAACTCCATCTCAAAAAAAAAAAAAAAAAAAAAAACCAGAAACAGAAACAAAAAATAGGAGACAATTATGTGCTATGAAATGAATTCTAATTTGGGCTAATATTCATGATGAACAAATTTTATACTTTTACTAGGATATTCAGCCTTCCTTGGTTATCAGAAAAATGCAAACTAACAATGAGATACCATGTTTTCCAATCATATTGATATTTTATTTAATAAATAGGAAGTATTGGCAAATGTGAAGAAAAAGGCATTTTTATACACTGCTGTTAAATGAAATTGATGAATCCTTTTTGCAGGGTAATTTAGTAGCATGTATCAAAATTTCAAATACGTCACTTCTTTAACCTAACAACTTCACTTTTGGGATGCGATCCTACAGGAAAATATGACTTGTGTAAACACATACACATATGTGTTAAAGACATTACATGTAGTATATAACATACAATAGGCTAATAGGTTAAATATAATATTAAGTATATATGATATATTTATGTTAAGGATATTTACATATGTTATATATATACTTATGTATAAGGATATTTATTATAGCATTGTAATATCAAAAAGTTGGAGATAGTCGAAATCCTTAGCAATAAGGAAATAGTACAATTGTCATACCCAGAAAATAATGTAGTATGCAAGCATTTTAATAAAAGAAGTTGTTAGACCTGGAGTGTACTTATTATTTCACAATTAAAGTCTATTTAAAGGCTTTGGTTTAATGACACATCTTAAGCCAGTTTTGTTGGAATTCTCATAATATCTACTGAGTTACAAAAGGAAGCTAGCTACATGCTACATTGACACTGTACCTTGTTAGCAACATAATTCTAGTTATTAAATTTTTGTTTTTTGTTCTCAATGCATGAGTGCTGAAATACCAGATCCTCAAATTAATCTGAATATTGCCAAGGGATTGCACATAGGGATTCATATTCCGTATAAGCATTTCAATATACTAGGTAAGACTTGCTAAAATACAACAGAGGACCTTAGATTTACTGAACTAAGAATTGGACAGCTCTTTTTGTAAAGAGTCAGTTAGCAAATATTTTAGGCCTTGTGAATTATAAAGGGAATAAGTGTGGCTGTATTTCAAGGAAATTTCCTTATGAAAACAGGCAGTGGGCTGGATTTGGTCCACAGGCACCAATTTGCTGATCCTTGGGCTAAAACCAATGTGCTATTATGCAGTGAATCCTCTTTTTAAAGGTACCCTACATGCATGCCATTATCCTTCCCTTTAAAAGATAATGTATTTCAGTAGGAAACACACCATATTTTTCAACAGTAGCTTCATATAATTTCGACAAATTTGGTTTACAAAATAAGATTATTTTCTGCATATGTCCCCTTTCATTCTTGTTATAGAATTCCATATTTTGACTATTACTTTGTATATTTGATGAGTATAAAATATTCTAGAGGTAGATGATTTTTATCAAGCAAGAAATACTTCTCCTGAAACTGTTAGTCTTCCTTGGTCTTTATATATAAGCATGAGCAAATGATAATCAGCTTATATAATCTAGAAATGTTCAAGAGGTCTTTTGGTTTTATAAGTTAATGAATTTTTTATTTAATACCTTCATCTGGCATTTCAAAAATGCCATATAGATATGATTTAATAAAACTTTTAAAGGGTAAAAATATAGTATATAGTTATATAAGAATTGAAAAATACAGCTAAACAAGAAGAAAATTAGATCATCAACGTCACGCCCCTAGGTATGTTGGCCTTGAAAGAATGGTTTATACTCATGACCTTGAAAGAATGATTTATACTCATGGATTCAGATTTCCTGTCCATTCACTCTTGAGCTGACACTAGTAATTTTCACTCCCACCACTCTTCCAAGATTGTTGTTCTCAAGTTTACCACTGATTTGTAAATCTAGACATTGTTTCTTAGACCTCATTTTATTTAACCTGTCAGCAATATTGGACCCAATGGAAAACTCTCTCCTCCATAACAGTATCTTCACTTGGCTTTCAGGATCTCACTCACTCACCTGACTTTTCTTCCTGCCTTTCTAGTTCATCTGTCATAGTCTGTTTTGCTTTCTTCTCATATCCCACCTTTTACACATGGTATGTCCCAGGATGCAGTCCTCAATCTTCTTTCTCATGACTTTTACTACCTTGTGTGTGCTAATGATTTCCAAACACATGTCTGCAGCCTAGATCTCTCTCCTTAATTCCAGACTTCTATGCCAACCTGCCTACTTGACATCTCTGTTTGATTGGTCATGAACTGTTAGGTATCACAAACTTACCAGGTCCAAGATTGGGGTACCGATATTCTTTCTCATACCTACCCCTCTCATAGTCTTTCCTACTTGCATTTATGGCAACTCTTACAGTTGCTCTGCTAGAGACTAAGGTGTCATCCTTGACTCACCTCTCTCTCTGACACCTCACATCTAGTCTGTCAGCAGATCTTGTCAGGAGTACCTGAAGAATATATCCAGAAGCCAGTCATATCTTCCATTTCCAAGCCACCACCATCCACTGTCTAGATGCATGTAATAGACTGTTAATTGGTCTTTCTGTTTTTGTTTTGTTTTGTTTCGTTTTTTTAAAGAAACTTCTTTTCATTAATCCTTAACTCAGTGGCCGTATTTAAAACATAAGTCAGATGAATGTCATTCCTCTGCTCAGACCATCTGATTGCCTCCCATTTCACTCTGAGTATGTGTCAGGGTTCCTCCTCATACCTAGAAGGCAACACGTGATATGCCCTGTTCTCTCTCTCACTTAAACTTCTGTTTCTTATTCCCTTTGCTCTCACTGAACTTCTTGCTCTTCCTGTTCTATCACTATTGCGTAAACACTCCAGGCAGACCTCTGACTGGGCATTCCCCTGTGTCTGGGATGCCTTTTCCTCAGCTAGCCTCCTGGCTTTCTCTTTGCATTCCTTCAGTTCTTTACTTCAAAGCCCCTTTCTCAGTAAGGACTTTTCTGGCTATCCTAGAATTCCCCCCACCCCTCCTCTCAAACCTGTAAACATTTCATTTTCCTGCTTTAGTTTTTCTCCTCTAACACTGTATATTTTGCCTAATCTATCTACTGTTATGGTGTTTATTTCACTCCCATGAGTAGGATTTTTGTGTGTCTAGAAAAGAGCCTAGCTTGCAATAAGTAGCTACTCAATAAATACTTATTAAATGAGCAAGTGGAGTTTACCCTTCTATGTATTGTTTTAAACATTAGACTGATTCTCATGTGAAAAAAAAGAAAAAAAAAAAGGTTTGACACAGGCTCATTCTAACACCTTTGCCTGGCAATTATATGCATTTTTGGATTTTTTGACTCTTTGTAATAAGCTACATTGTTTATATTAATAGTTTTCTAATTCCATTAGAGAGAAAAGCTCAATATTGTGGTTGCTCACTATTCTTTTACTAATAATCATGATAATTTTACTTATGATAAAATGGATCAAAGGAATTATATACTTCATTGGTAATTTATAAAGAAAATTAAAATATAAGGGTGGTAAATTTAATGGACTTAAAAGTTGTTTCCAAGTGATTACGAACCTTCAGTACTTGAAGTTAGAAGACCAAGTTGGAATGTATTGTTTTCTGTAAGAGAGCTATGCTGATCAGGCACTCTATATTCTGACAGAGCAACTGTTGATCTTACATAGGGTTGTGGGAGGAGCGGGCTTGAAGGATTGGCAGACTCTCAGCGGCATAAGAGGGTTGACATCATCTGGAGAAACATGGCTGTCCGAGCAAGGCTGCTGTGGGTTGGTTAATACTCCCAGGTTTGTGGATTGGGGTGAGTTTG
The DNA here is from genome assembly GCF_047675955.1 of Chlorocebus sabaeus. Classification (NCBI taxonomy): domain Eukaryota; kingdom Metazoa; phylum Chordata; class Mammalia; order Primates; family Cercopithecidae; genus Chlorocebus; species Chlorocebus sabaeus. Next base: position 15,578,394 of record NC_132919.1, on the reverse strand, counting down.
TGTTTGATTGGCTGTCTTTCAGAAGCAAGTGGCCCACATTGATATTGGTTGGTGAGAGAGGCCAATGGTCACTGATTGATTGACTGTATTTACAACTGGCTGTGGGTGGTTGCTTGTTACTACCATGGCTACAGGTCAGTTCTTTCCTAAGTTTGAGGCAACTTTAAACTGCAGTTTTCTGTTTAAAAGTTGCCTTCCATCAACTATGTTTAAAATGAAAATGATTTCATATTCCAGAACTATGGACTTAATTTGGAAGTGTGGGTCAAGAGGAATTGTTTAATAATTGCTCTAAGGAGGATGTCTTTTTTTGATGCTTAGTCTTAACCAGAAAAATTCTCTACATAGTTAAAAAACAAACAAACAAAAAGCAATTACTAGTTTTGTTTCAGTTTTTGGTATTTTCAGAGACTTCTGCTAAACTCCTAACATAATCTCCAGTGGGAAATGTTTGTCTCTTTGTTAATGTATGTAGTTATATGATAGTGATACTCTTTTGTTTTTTTTTTATTCCTTAATCTTGTTTTTTGGTTTACTTTCTGTTCCATGCAATGATAGTGACATAATGTGTGTTTACTTCATAAAAAAGTAATTACAATTTTCTACTGGCAAATTCAACTTTTTATATTAAGACTAAATACTAGACTAAACATGTAGGAAATTTACCAAATTATTTTATTTTCAAACAAACTTATATAACTAATCAGAATATTGCTATTTTTGAACTATATATAATGATTATAATGACATTTAGGAATTTTAACAGTAAGATTTTTTTCTTCCCAAGACATTTTCCTGATTTCTTCTTTCATGTAATATGTGCCTGTTATTTTTAAAACTTTGTTTAATCTGTTTAAACATTATTATATTTAAAAACAAAACCCAAAACATAGCACAGATCTAAATATGAGTTTCATGTGTAAGAGTCATTGCCTGTGTGCAGTGGAATCCAGCTGTTTTTTGTTTTTGTTTTTGTTTTTTCTTTTTTCTTTGTGACGGAGTCTTACTCTGTCACCAGGCTGGAGTGCAGTGGCGATCTCAGCTCACTGCAACCTTCGGCTCTCGGGTTCAAGAGATTCTTCTGCCTCAGCCTCCCGAGTAGCTAGGACTACAGGTGCGCCACCACGCCCAGCTAATTTTTGTATTTTTAGTAGAGACAGGGTTTCACCATGTTGGCCAGGATGGTCTTGATCTGTTGACCTCATGATCCACCTGCCTCGGCCTCCCAAAGTGCTGGGATTACAGGCGTGAGTCACCGCGCCTGGCTGACTCCAGCTTTTTAGTGTAGCATTCATCTTCCATTCTTATTTTCCTTGTGTTTTACATTTTTCCATTCAAGTTCCTAGGAAACACCTAGACTCCATGGGACTAATCTTTGTGCCCTCATTCCATTCTCCAAGTGGAGTAGTTTTCTCTGTTTTTCTCTGGTGAACTCCTCTTATATTTTGCCTCTTCTGTAATGCCTTCCTTGTGCTAAAATATAGCTTTTCATATATCAGCTCTTAAACTACACATTGTATCATAATTGCATATTACCTGGTTTTTGAGGCAGGAAATATATATTTCTTTATATGTTGTTGATAATTCATAACTGTGTTTTTTAAATTAATGAATTGAGATGGGAAAGAGTTGGAATTTTACAAAATTGTTTTTTATTTGTTATCAGTAGAATTATTATAAAACGTTGGCTTTTTATAGATTTTTTTAAGTTGTGGTTCTGCGTTACATATGAAGGAAGTAAAGAAAAATGAAAATAAAAAATGGACTTCAAAATAATCTGTGATTACACCAAAGTTTGAGAAGGCTAATTTAGTAACTCGTGGTCTGCTACAGGAAGATGATGACAGCAGTTTAAGTGAAATAGATTAGGTTGAAAGAAGCTAAAATGTAAAAATTCTTTATTTCTCTGAGAAGGAATATTCGCAGTGGTTACTTTTTCTGGAAATAGAAAATAGTGTAGTCTGCCAAAGCTAGAGAATACTCAACTATATCAACACTGAAAGACCGATTATGATGAGGGCTGGTGACTTTGACAAGGAGCAGTTTGAATAAATAATTGCCATGGAACCCTGACTGTAGTGGATAAGCATAGACACCCCTTGAGGGAACCATTACTGGGAAAGGCAATAGAGAAATGAGTGATAACTGAAGAAGAATGTGGGATTCAAGGGAATTTTCTTTCTTTTTTATTTTAAAATAGAAGCTTTTAGAGTATGTTTGTATGCTGCTGGGAATGATAGGGACAAGGAGAACATGTTTATGAGATTTAATTTTGTTTGTATGTCTAAGTGTTTGAAAGCTCGATTCATTATCTTTTGTAGATTTTTAGCAAACTAATTGTCCTTAAAGGGTTTATTCATATAGAGTTTTATGGTAAGAGTTTGTTCCTTCAGCATTAGTTCAGAAATGTAACATATTAGCGTATTAGTTCAGAAATGTAACATATTAGTGTAACTGAACATGTAAATGGTGACCTAAAATTTAAATTATCATATGCAGATTTTTTAAAATTGTGAAATAATAAACATGCAAACACTTAGGCCATATTGAATAGAATTTAAACATCCCTGATGAATAGGTATGATCTGCTAAGGTACTCTAAAATGTCAGGAGTATCAACTTTATAGTTGTTTAGATTCTGAGGAGAAAGGGAGGGTTTTGTTCAAGTACTTTAGAAAAGCTAACTGTTGACAATCTATCACAGATTATTACTTCTGGATTATAAAGTGATTTTTTTTTTTTTTGGTGGCAAAGTCTTGCTCTGTCACCCAGGCTTGAGTGCAGTGGCACGATCTCAGCTCACTGCAACCTCTACTTCCCGGGTTCAAGTGATTCTCCTGTCTCAGCCTCCTGAGTAGCTGGGATTACGGGCGCCCGCCACCGCACCCAGCTATTTTTTGTATTTTTAGTAGAGACAGGGTTTCACCATCTTGGGCAGGCTGGTCTTGAACTCCTGACCTCATTATCCACCCACCTTGGCCTCCCAAAGTGCTGAGATTACAGGCATGAGCCACTGCACCTGGCCTATAAAGTTTTTTAAAAAAATATTTAATCAAGTTGCCCTACAATGGATTATAAAGTTCTAAATTATCGAAACCATGTTCCCCTGGACCAACATTGCCATCCGCATGTATTGTGTGCTCAATGAGTATTTATTTGTTGAATGTATTAATGAATGGATGAATACATGAATGAACACCTGTTGATGGATTTGATTAAAAATACTTTTTAGTTTTTTGAAAATAGGTTTCTGAACTTGCCTCTGTATGAAGTTTTTTTATTAGAAAAAATTGCAAGATTCTGAAGTTATTTACAGTTGTGGTCAGAAATGGAACGACAATATGAGTTTGTCTGCTATTGTCTCTCTTTAAAACACTTGCAAATAAATGTTCCCTTCACAGCATATCATGAAACACATGTTTTTGAGGCAGAATTCTTGGGTTTGAGTTCTGGGTCTGCTACTGGCCAGCTGTATGGGCTGAGGAAAGTCACTTGGCCCTTCTGTGCCTATTTTCTTTCTTTATAAAATTCTTAGTATGTTACTGACCTCACAGAATTGTTATGAGGATTATATGAGTTTGACACATGGACAGTGCTCAGAATGATGAATAGTATCTGCATAGTAAGTCAAGAAAAAGCTAACTAATATCATCATTAAAAAAGGGTTTCCCCTATGTAAGAATGTGAGCAATATTTTCCAAATAGGTTTTAGTGCCCGTAAAAGCTTGTTTTTATTGAAAAGGACAACAATGAGACCTGGTATATTTATTTTTATCACATAATGCAGGTAACATGTTTTTTTTCTTTTGGTTTTACTATGAGAAATCTTGGCCTAAATTTAATTCTTTGTAATCATATTAGTAGTAGTAAATTTCTTTATCCCTTAATGTTGCTGCTTCTGTTTATAGTTTAATGTCCATTGCAGAAAATTACTGAATTTTACATCACCTGTAAAAAAATTACCTGTGCACTTGATGAATAGAAGAAGTAACACAAATGCAGATATTTTATAGGATAAAACAGTAGTATTAGATATTCTTTGTATTTTACATCTTTGCTATTTTTCTAAAAGGAATTGTTTCTTTTTTCAGGTCTGCAGATAAAGCATCTAATGAAAATAACAAGGTATTGTAAAAAAGTAAATGATCTAAAATACTATTTTTAAAAAACATGTTCTAAAAGGTAAATAAAAAAACAATGTTTTGTTGTAAAGCTGTTTGCTTAGAAAAAGTGATTAAGAAACAGTAGCCATTGATAATAGTACCTTTTAAGAACATTCTGTTGCTTTAAGAAGTACCTGTGGTTTTGCTCATACAAAACAAATGGAGAAATACCACTTATGTACATTTAGTATATGCTATAAATCTTACAAAGACATTTTGAAACAGTATTATTTATCTTATAGGTCAAAAACCAAATACATCCTGGGGCTGACTTTGCTGACTCAGTGGAGCCATCTGAAACAGCCTCAGAGAATTGTGAGTTGTCTCATTCTGTTTATGAGAACTTTATGTTGCTGATGGAACAACTTAGAATGGAGTGTAAAGGTAGGACCATTGCATAAATGCAAGGCCTTTTGATGTATCCTGCAGTAATGTGTGTATACATTGCTGAGAACTGACCTATGATAGTGAAGCTTATCTCAGAAATATGCTCAGTGTTAAAATAGAGAACTAATTTATACTGTACACCAAAGAGCTATGGTAACTCCACTGTACTTTGCTCAGTGTGAATGGCACACCCAGTCTTTTTGTTGACTGTTTCTCTCCTATTCCTTACCCCCAATGTCAGGTTACCATATTCTTCTCTACCTGGAATGCTGTGAGAATCTTAGGAACTTAGGAATCTTAGAACTGTTTTCCCGAATACCCCACTTCTCAAAACCATGGTCTACTCTGCAATCATAATGATAAATTTTTTAAAATTTGTATCTGATCATGTTATTCCTTTGCTTATAACTCAGCTACTACTTCTCATTGCTATAAGGTTAGAAATCTGAATTCTCTAGCTTTACCCTGCATTGTTTTTACTCTTCTCTTTCTCTGTGTCCCACCCAGAGTCTTAGATGTTTGTTCCAGCAGTTGATAGCTTCAGTGAGGTATAATTGATATAAGATGGATTGCATGTATATAAAATATACAATCATATGCACATTTGAAACCATCACCATAATCAAGAAAGTTAACATGTTCATCATCCATAAAAGTCTCTTCTTGTCCCTTTGTATTTCTTTATGAAGAAACTGCTAAATTGTTTTCCAAAGTATTTGTATTGATTTTCCATTCCAACCAGCGGCGTATGACATTTCTTGTTGTTCTGTATCATCACAAGCTCTTATTATTGCTGTTTTTTAATTTTGAAATTTTAGCCATTCTGATGGGTGTGCATTATGCATATCATTATGGTTTTAATGTGCATTACCCTAAGGACTAATAATGTTGAGCATCCTGTATGTGCTTATTTGCCACCTGTGTATCTGCTTTGGTGAACTGTCTTTTCCAATCTGGGTAGCTTATGAACTTTTAAAATTGAGATTCCATTCAATCAGCTTTTTTACATACACCAAAGGTAGTCAAACCTTTTCATTTTCAAACTGTTATCTTATTAAACATAGTAAATATTTTAAACTTGTGACAAAATGGTCTCTGCCACAGCCGATCAACTCTGCCATTGTAGTATGAGACCAGCCATAGACAATACATATGTTAAAAAAACACAGCTGCATTCCAATAAAACTTTATTTGCAAAAATAAGAAGCTGCCCCGCAGGCTGGATTTTACCCATCCCTATTATGTGATCATGATTGTGAATAAAGACAGTTTTACCTCTTCCTTTCAACTCAGGTAGCTTTCCTTTCCTAACTGCACTGGCTTCAGTACAATGCTGACTAAAATAGTGAAAGGAGACATTCCTGTATCGTTCCTGATGTTACAGGGAAAGTATATTCAGTTTTTCATCATGACACATGTTAGCTGTAGGTTTATCAGAGATGCTCTTTATCGTGCTGATGGCATTCCCTTGTATTCTTTGGTTACTGAAAGGGATTTTTTTTTTTTAAATCAGGAATGAATGCTGTATTTTACCAAATGCCTCTATCTACTGAGATGATCATATGGTTTTTCTCTTTTAGTTTTTTAATGTGGTGAATAACTGGTATTTTAATGTCAAACCAACCCTGTATTTAGGGATAAACCCCACTTGTTTATGATGTATTATCCTTCTAATATATCATTGGATTGGATTTGCCAAAGTTTTATTTAGAACATTTTAAAAGACTGTTTTTTAGAGTAGTTTTAGCTTCACAGTGAAATTGAGAGTAAGGCACAGAGATTATCCTTGTACTCACTGCCCAGACACGTGCATAGCCTCCACAATTATCAATATCCTCACCAGAGTGGTACACTTGATCTCATTGATGATCCTGAATTGATAGTCACAATCACCCAAAGTCCATAGTTTATATTAGGGTTCAGTCTCGGTGTCTTACATTCTGTGAATCTGGACAAAAGTGTAAGGACATGTATTTATCATTGTAGTATTATCCAAAGTAGTTTTAGAACTTTAAAACTCCTTTGTGCTTCATCTGTTCATCTCCCACCTTCCCTCCCCAGCTCCTGGCAACCACTGACTTTTTTTTACTGTATCTATAGTTTTGCCTTTTCCAAAATGTCATATAGTTGGTATCAGACAGTGTATAGCCTTTAGACTGGCATCTTTCACTTGGTAATATGGCTTTGTGGTTCCTTCATGTCTTTTCATGAGATGATAGCTCATTATCGCATGGCTGTACCAGAGATTGTTCGCTCACCTAAAGGAGGATATCTTGGTTTCTTGAGAAATTGGTTAATTTTTTACAACCGTGTTCATGAGAGAGTTTTCTCTTTTTGTAATATCATTGTCAGATTTTGGTTCAGGGTAATGCTAGAGTGACAGAATGAGTTGTATTTCTCCTCTGTTTTTTTTTTTCCTTTGAGGGCAGGGGGAGAGGTCATGTAAAGTTGTTATATTACTTCTTAAATATTTGGTAGAATTCACCAGCATAGCTATCTGGGACTGGAGTTTTCTTTCTAGGAAGGCTTTACTTATGCTTTATTTTCTTTTATAGATACAGGACAGTTCAGGTTATTCCTTCTTGATTGAACCTTGGTAATTTTTGTTTTTCAAGGAAAGTGTCCATTTTATCAAAGTTGTCATGTTTAGTCACATAAAACTCACCTTATTATATTGCTATTCTTTCAGTATCTGTAGAATCTATAAAAGTGTCATATTACTATGTTTCTGAAATTAGTAATTTGCATCTTCTTTTTTGTTATCAACCTGGCTAGATAGAGTTTTATCACTTTTATTGACCTCCTCAAAGTGTGTGGCTTTATTGATTTTTTTTCCCCTATCGTTTTTCTGTTTTATTGGTTTCATCTTTGATGTTGTGGTCTGTTCGGCCTGCTATAACAAAATACCATAGACTGGGTAGCTTATAAACAACAGAAATAGATTTCTCACAAAAATCCAAGATCTAGGTGCTGGCAGATTTGGTGTCTGGTGAGGGACCAATTCCTGGTTCATAGATCCCTTTTTTCCCCCCTGTGTCCTCATATAGCAGAACAGGTGAGTGAGCCCTCTGGGGTCTGTATGTAAGGGCACTAATCCCATTCATGAGGGCTTGGCTCCCATAAGCTAATTACCTCCACGAAGCCCCACCTTCTGATAACATCACCTCTCTGATTAAGTTTCAGCATATGAGTTCTGGGAGGATGCAAATGTCAGACCATAGCAGATGTTTATTATATCATTTCCTCTGCTTGCTTTGAGTTTATTTGTTCTTCTTTTTTAGTTTCTTCTCTTTTTTTAGTTTCTTAAGATAAAAGTCAAGACCATTGACTTGAGAGTCTTCTAATATAGACATTAAGTGCTAAAAAATTTTAAGTACTGTTGCAGCTGTGTTCCACAAATCCTGATATGTAGTATTTTCATTTTCATTCAGTTCAAAATACTCTCTAATTTCTCTTTGCATCATGTCTTTGGCCTAGGGTTATTTAGATGTGTTACTTTGTTTTAAAATATTTGAATATTTTGATGAGATACTTTGTTACTAATTTGTGATTTGATTGCCTTGTGGTCAGGGAACATACTTTGTATGACTTAAATCCTTCTGACTTAATTCTTTTATTAAGATTGGTTGTAGAACCTAGAATGTGGTCTGTTTTGGCAAGTGTTCCCTGGGTACTTGAGAAGCATGGTGTTGTTCCAATCTACTCCATTCTTGCTGATTTGCTGCTCCCTTGTTTTATTACTTATTGAGTAAGTGATATTCAAATCTCAGACTGTACTTGTGAATTTATCTATTTCTTCTATCGATTTTTGCCTCATATATTTTGAAGCTCTTATTAGGTGCACAAACATTTGAGATTACATGTTCTTAACATAGCCATTTCTTCTCAGGCTTCTTTTGTCAACTCCTAGCCTAGTATATCTTTTTCTGTTCTTTTGAACAATTTATGTTTTTACATTTAAAGTGCTTTTTTTTTTTATAGGAAGCATGGAGTAGGTTCTTGCATTTTTATCCAGTCTGACAATCTGCCTTTTAATTGAGATTTTTAGGCCAGTTTCATTTATAATGTGCTTATTGATACAGTTAGGTTTGTCTGTCATCAAGCTGTTTGATTTCCATTGGTCCCTGCAGTTCTTTGTTCTTTTTCTGCCTTCTTCTCAATTAGTGCAGTAATTTTTATGATTTATTTTTATCTCCCTTTTATGGCTTATTAGCGATAACTATTTTTTTCTATCTTAGTGGTTGCACTACAATTTATAGTATATGATTTTAACTTATCACAGTCCATCTTCAAAAAATATTATGGCATATCATATATGGCATAAGAAAATTATGAATGAAAACCCAAACATTGTCTGTTCTCACTTTAAGTGGGAGCTATGCTGTGAGGATGCAGGGGCAGAAGAATGATACAATGGAGGTTGGGGACTTGCGGGGAAAGGGTGGCAAGCGGGTGAGGGATAAAAGACTATGGATTGGATACAGTGTATGCTGCTTGGGTGATGGGTGCACCAAAATCTCAGAAACCATCACTAAAGAACTTATTCATGTAATCAAGGACCACCTGTTACCCAAAAACCTATTGAAATTTTTTTAAAAAGAAAATTGGAATAGTATACTTTCATTTCCTCTCTCCCAGCCAGATACTTCTGGATTTGTAGGATTATAGTTTTCTTTACATTTAGAAAGTTTTGGCCATTCTTTTTTTTATTATTTTTCTGTCTCTCTTTTTCCCTGTTTGGGGACTTATTCCTGCTTGAAGTTTTCTCATAGTTCACTGATGTCTCAAATTTATGAATCTTCTCTTTGGTGATGTCTAATCTGTGTTCACTTCCATCCATTTTAGCTTTTATTCCTGACATTGTAATTTAATCTCTACAAGTGTAGTTCACTTTAAAAAAATCTTCCATGCCTCTGCCTATCTGCTTGAGCTTAATTTTAATATACAGTTGAGTTCCATGTGAACGGCTTGATCTTTCTGATCTTGCTTTTATGATTTGGTCGAATTTCCTGCTCCTGAGGCAAGATCTTTGTGATGGCTATTCATTGCCATGCGAAGTCTGAGTTTTCCCAGCATCACTCATGGGAATGGACACTCTTTTTGGCACATTGTGAGCACCAGACATGTTTCTTAACAGCGTTTTTTAGATGTTTTTTCCCCTTGGTCTGGGGTGGTTTTCTGGCACACATGTGCTGTTTGTTACTCTGCTAGATACCCAGGAGGTATTTTTGCAGATCTTCAGTGTTCTTTCCCTGTACTCTGTCTCCTTTGCGGTGTTCTGTTTTGTGATCTCTATCTGCCTTGGCTTTACCTGACTCTCAGCTTCATCATATCATCTCCGGGAATCTGGTGGATTCTGATTTGTTTTATGTGACCACCAGAGCAGGCGCCAGAGAAAAGGCAAGTAGGCAAGGTAAAAAGAAACTTTATTAGCTAGCCAATGTGAAGGAAGAAAGGGCAAGGTTCATCAGTCTTTGGCGGTGGAGGCCGAGGAAGTCGCTCCAGCGTTCTCGGGCAAGGTTCCTAGGTCCGCATATGAGGAGGGGCCGAGGAAGTTCGTGCCGCGCACCTGCCAGGAGCAGCTTTTCTGTCTAAGGCTTGGGAGTGGGAGGGCAATAGGCGGGACACGGGCATGTTGGGGGCATTCCGTAGGTGCGGCCAGGCAAGTTTCAGTTTCCTGGATCGGACGCCATGTTGCGCCTGCGCAGTTGGTCTGTATTTTTCCCAGGCGCGGGCTGCATTTTCCCGCGCACTGGTAAGTTGGTGAGGAAGAACCTGGAAATGCACCATCTTAGTCGTCTTTGTCCTCTTCCCTTGTCCAGTCAGTCCAACCTTTTATTGATTATAGTGATTGGGGGCGTCATTGTCTGTCTGGCTGCTTCCTGCTGTTAAGGGGCATAGTTAGGGTCTGTGGTTGGTATCTGGACGTAGGGATGTAGGAGCATCTGGTTGAAGGTGACGCGGGTGATTTCTTGGACCCTGGCTCAGAGAAATTTTATTAAAATGGGAGCAAAACATAAGGCAAGGCAGAGGATTAGTATGGGAATTAGGAATGGGAGCATCTGCTGTACTATGGGCAGCAGCCATACCGGTGGTCCGGGGGTTAAGGGGGTGTTAAATTGTTGAAGCTCCTTTTTGATCTTGTTAAATGTTTGGACATTGGTGTCAACCAGGCCTGATTCATTTACGTAGTAGCAACACTGCTCTCCTAGGAAAAGGCATGTCTCTCCTTTTTCAGCAGTAAGAAGATCTAATGCCTATCTATTTTGTGCTGCTACCTGGGCCACTGAGGTGATTTGACGTTGCAAAGAGGCTAAACTTTCAGCTGAAGCCTCTATGGCTGCCTGGACCTCAGTGGAGGGGGTCTGTGTGGATTGAATCGAGTGGGTGAGGGCCCCTGTTCCAAGTCCTGAGGCTACTAGGGACGATGCTAGGGAAACTTCGATAATTAAGGGAAGAAAAACGGCCTGCTTTTGGATGTTATTGCTGGGGCTGAGCTGGGAAGCTAGTTCGGACAATTCTCCTTCGCTATATAGGGTTAAGCTAGGCACTAAAGATACCGGAACGCAAAGGGATTGGGTGATGGGGGTATGGTTAAGAGTTTTAGATAGAGTTTGGTTACACTAAAAGTAGCCTCCAACGGGGGCTGTCTGGGTCTTGCTGGGAACTTGAGTGCAATTACACCATGAAGAGTTTGGGGTACAGTAGCAAAAAAGAATCTCTGTCTCACTCTGTCTCTCTTCATCTCTGTCTCTGTCCATCTCAGTATCTCTTCATCTATCTCTCTCCATCTCTGTCTCACTCTGTCTCTCTTCATCTCTGTCTCTCATCTCTGTCTCTGTCTCTATCTCTGTCTCCATCTCTGTCTCACTCTGTCTCTCTTCATCTCTGTCTCTCCCTATCTCTGTCTCCATCTCTATCTCTTCATCTCTGTCTCTGTCCATCTCTGCCTCTCTCTGTCTCTGTCTGTATCTCTCTGTCTCCATCTCCATCTCCGTCTCCATCTCTCCACCTCCCGCTCACCAAGGCTGCTCCCCTCACCAACTCCCCTACCTCCTGGCTTCTCCCTATCTCTGACTCAACAGGGACTGAGTGCAGCAGGGGCCCTTTGGGAGGTCTGGGCTTTCTACTGCCTTCTGGTTATAGCCTCTCCTTCCCCGTATCTGTCCTTCGTCCTGGCCTAATGAGTCCACATTTTATTTAGGGAGAGGGCAGAGTGACAACCCTGGGTGGGGGGGACAATCTGCAGTGCCCTGCATGACTGAGTGTATTGGTTGTCTGTAGACCAGGTTTCAGTTATAGAGAATCTCCATACAAAGTTAGGATTAGTAGGAGTAACTAGGGGAATTAGAGTGAACCATAATAATGATGACAAAGGTGTAGAGGGTAAGTTCAACATTGCTGAAATCACAAAGGGCACCCTGCCAAGCTAGGTCTTCTATGAGAGTAAAAAGTCGGGAAACCTACTGGTTGGGGGATGGGTCAGGAAGGAGGGTGTCTATGGGGTTTATGAGGGAAAAGTCAGTTAAGATGAAGAATAGTGAGGAAGTGGGAAAATTTGAGGAGGGTGTTGATCTTTGGGCAGAACCTGGTCACCTGGAGAAAAAGAAGGGGAATAGATGTTTTGAGTTAGGTTATGATGTCTCATCCCAAGAGGGGGGTGGGACAAGAGGGCATGATGAGGAAAGAGTGGGCAAAGCATGCATAGTCCAGGCAGTAATTTAACATTGGGATCTGGCGAGGGTTAGACGGTTTACTGTCTAGCCCAACTACTGAGATAGTGGATGGCTGACTAGGACCTCCATAGGTTGACAAAACAGAATAAGTAGCCTCCGTATTGATGAGAAAAGAAATTGGCTTACCTGCTATCTGTAGAGTTACCCTAGGCTCAGCGAGGGTGACCAGGGTCTCTGAGTGTGGGCACCATCAGTCGTCGTCCAGGTGTAAAAGCTGGAAGGAGCCTTCTGGCCTTTGAGGAGAGGCACCATGTTGAGGTGCAATGCCTGCCCTGCTGGTGGGGCAATCAGACTTCCAATGTTTCTCCTGTTGGCAGGTTGGGCACGACGTGGTAGGCGGGCGAGGATTTGGACACCTCTTTGGCCAATGCCCAGTTGTGCCACACTTAAAGCATGGACCAGACAGAGTGGCCGGCTTGGCCTGGGGACACTGGTTTTCCCAGTGTCCTGGGTCTCCGCATTTATAGCAGGAGCCCTTAAGAGACTTATCTTTGGTTTTCCCTGCTGGCAAAGTGGGCAACACGGGTTGTAGGGCAGCCACTAAAGCTTGCGCCTGAAGCACAGCCCTTCTTTTCTCCTTGTCTAGCTCTGCGGCCTCAGCTGCTTCCTCTCTGGAGTTAAAAACTTTGAAGGCCAATTTTACTAAGTTCTGTATGGGAGTCTGAGGCCCATCTTCAACCTTTTTTTAGCTTTTTTCGAATATCTGAGGCTGACTGGGAAATAAAATAGGAGACTAGGACAGCTGCCCCAGCTGGGGAAGTGGGGTCTAGCCGGGTAAATTGGGCCAGTGCCTCTGTAAGACGATTTAGGAAGGAAGCCGGCTTCTCATCTGGGTGTTGGATAATGTCCTTTAATTTATCAAAATTGACCATTTTGTTAGAGGCTGCCTGCATACCGGCCAAGAGACATTGAATCATAATGTCCCTCCTATGGCGGCCAGGTTGCTGCAGTTGGTAATCCCAATCTGGTTCTATGGACGGGACAGCCATCTCTCCTAACAGGACGGTGGCGTCGGTTAAATGCCATTGATCTGCATGTTGCCTGGCGGCTGCGAGAATGCACTCTCTTTCCTCTGGGTTAAGAGTGGAAGTAAGAATGACATGTAAGTCATGCCAGGTAAGGTCGTATGCCTGGCCTAGGTATCGAAACTCTTTGGAATATTAGGTGGGGTTGGCTGAGAAGTCGCCGAGTCGTTCTTCAATTTTGGAAAAGTCAGCCAGGGAAAAGGGGATGTGGACTCTAATCACGCCTTCAGCTCCGGCAACTTCTCGGAGGGGGGCCAACAAACTAGCAGGGGAGGTTGGAACAGACTGACCAGTAGGGTAGGTTAAGACAGGCTAACTGGTAGAGGGGGTTGGGGCAGGCTGACTGGTAGAGGACTGACTAATGGGGGCCACTACCGTGGTCTTGGAGCAAATGTGGGTGGTAATGGGAGAAGTAAGAGGAGTGGCTGAGGGAGGAGTGTCGGGCGGGGTGGTGGGAGCTCCATAGGGAGGGGTGAGAGGAGTGGCTGAAGGAGGAGCATCAGGAGGGGCAATGGGAAGTCCATAGGGAGGGGTGAGAGGAGTGGCTGAGGGAGGAGCCTCGGGAGGGGCGGTAGGAAGTCCATAGGGAGGGGGGTTGGAAGGTCGGGAGGGAGGTGCCCCGCCATCAGCCCTATCTAAAATGGAGGTGGAGTCCTTCTCTGATGTTGAGGTGGGGGCCGAGGACCGGGTTTTGGCGAACAAGACCTGGGCCATCGAACACTGGGTACACAGGTCTGGGCGAGAACGCAAGTCTTAAAAGGAAAAAAAAATCTTCTTTTGTATATAGTTAATTTTGGACTACTTGCCTAGGTGCCGGCAGAAACTGCCAAGATCGAGTAGAATATTGCGGTCTAGAGTGCCTTCAGGTGGCCACTGAGATTGATTGTTTAATTTATATTGGGGCCATGCCACAGTGGAGAGGAAAATCAGTCGCTTTCATTTAAGATCTTGCTCTAATTGTAAAGTTTTGAGGTTAGTTAGAAGACACCCTAAAGGGGTGTCTCTAGGTATTTTGGATTGGGGATTTCCCATTGCCTTTCTCTCGCCTATAGGCGGAAACCAAACTCTACCTGGCTACAAAGTGTCCTTTGGAGCCACTAGAGACCGGGAGGCTCCTGGAGCCGGAATGGAGATTACCTCCAGGCGGACGTCTCCATCCTGGATGGGTCTCACATGGACTGGAATGGAGTTCCTTTGGGCAGACGTCTCTACCTTTGGGAACTCTCCTGTGGGTCACCTGGTGACCAAAAAACCTTGGGCCTGCGCAGGGCTTCTGGCCAAGGAGTATGAGAGGGAGGCAAGAGGTACTCACCCCTAGGAGACATGGAGGTGTGGAAAGCCATGTCTAGGTCCTGGTCCATCCGCGCCGTGGAAGGAGGAGGCTCCTCGGACCTTGGGGGGCCCTGAAGAGGGGTCTCCTCCCGGGTTCGGCACCACCTGATTTGTTTTATGCAACCACCAGAGCAGGCGCCAGAGATTAAAGGCAAGTAGGCAGGGTAAAAAGAAACTTTATTAGCTAGCCAATGTGAAGGAAGAAAGGGCGAGGTTCACCGGTCTCTGGCGGTGGAGGCTGAGGAAGTCCCTCCAGCCTTCTCGGGCAAGGTTCCTAGGTCCGCATATGAGGAGGGGCCGAGGAAGTTCGCGGGAGGCGCCTGCCGCGGTTTTCTGTCTAAGGCTTGGGAGTGGGAGGGCAATAGGCGGGACACGGTTGTGTCCGGGCGTTCTGTAGGTGCGGCCAGGTAAGTTTTGGTTTCCTGGATCGGACGCCATGTTGCGCCTGCGCAGTTGGTCTGTATTTTTCCTGGGCGCGGGCTGCATTTTCCCACGCATGGATAAGTTGGTGATGAAGAACCCGGAAATGCACCATCTTAGTCCTCTTTGTCCTCTCCCACCGTCCAGTCAGATTCTATGTCAGTTTTTTCTCTGTGTGGTAGCCTGGAAACTCTGTGAAGGCAGGGAGCTGGAGTGCTGGTATGAATTTCATTTGTTTCCTGTCTTAAGGGGGATCAGATCACTGTCTTCACTACCTGAAGTCCACTCCCTGGTAAATCATTGTATAATGTATTTTTTCTGTTTCCTTTTTGGTTGTTTCAGGCAAGAAGGTAAATCAGTACTTGCTGTCCATTGTGGCCAGAAGCAGATTGCAGCAGAGCTTCAGCACCTTCTGTCGACTGGCTAGAATACTTCTCTACCCCTTTGCTTAACTGCTTCCTTCTCACCCTTCATTTCTCAGGGTAGTCATCTCTTCCTCAGGGAAATCTTCCCTGGACCCAGTATAGATCAAATTCTCCTATGTGATCATAGAACTGTTTTCTTAGACCATCTGTCTGAATTTATAATTGTCATTTTTGTTGTCTTTGCTCCTCACTACACTTAAGGCTAAATGAGAGTAGCGGTCTTGTCTGTTTTATCTGCAGAGCTTAGTAGAATGTCTGCCACATTGTAGGCATTCAGTGCATATTTGTTCAATGTATGAAGGAGAAAATGTTTAAAATGCACAGTTTTTTATACCGAAAAAGTACTCATATATTTTGTTTCTACCTTGTTTTCTCCCTGACAGATTCTGTTAGCCTACCAAGAATCCAAGACACATTTTGTTTATGTGAATGCTTACTGAAACTTAAGAATAATCGCTGTGACCAACTTAGAGTAAAAATTAAACAAACAGAAAATACGGTCAGTCTACTACAAAATGAGCTATCTGAAACAAAAAAGACAAAATTACAGTTAGAGCATCAAAAAATTGAATGGGAGAAAGAGCTGTACGATTTGAGGTATGACATTCTAGTTCTAAAGAAATATTTATACTAAAGACAATATATCAGAATTTTTGTAATTGCTGACTTACCTTCTGCAGATTAACGAGGGAGAAATATTTTTGGTCTTGTGGAATATGAAATTCTTGGAAATAATAAAACAAATTATTAACTGTGAACTCTTCTAATAAATGAATGTATATTTGCAATCTTAATGGCCATATAGAAGTCCACCATATAAAATCTTGTTATTCATTTAACAAATTGTAATTTGGGTTTTAAAATTATCTTGTTCTTGGCCGGGCGCGGTGGCTCACGCCTGTAATCCCAGCACTTTGGGAGGCCGAGGCGGGCGGATCACAAGGTCAGGAGATCGAGACCATCCTGGCTAACACGGTGAAACCCCGTCTCTACTAAAAATAGAAAAAATTAGCCGGGCGCAGTGGCGGGCGCCTGTAGTCCCAGCTACTCGGGAGGCTGAGGCAGGAGAATGGCGTGAACCCGGGAGGCGGAGCTTGCAGTGAGCCGAGATTGCGCCACTGCACTCCAGCCTGGGCGACAGAGCGAGACTCCGTCTCAAAAAAAAAAAAAAAAAAAAAAATTATCTTGTTCTTATAATTAATGATGTAAGGAATATCTTTTATCATCATCATTATTTGTAGGCACAGGGTCTCACTCTGTGCCTGGGGCTGGACTTCACTGGTGTGACCATACTTCCCTGCAGCCTTGAACTCCATCCTCCTGCCTCAGCGTCCTAAGTAGTTAGGACTCCAGGTGCACATTCCCATGCTTGGCTAACTTTTAAGTGTTTTGTAGAGACAGGGTATCACTATGTTGCTCAGGATGATCTCCAACTCCCGACCTCAAGCATTCCTTCTGCCTTGTCCTCCCATATCATTAGTATGACAGGCATAAGCCATCATGCCCAGCCCAGAACATTTTTTATATAAATCTTTTTCTACATTCCTAAATTGTTTACTTTGAATAAATTCTCTAATATAGAATTATTTGGTTGAAATATAGGAACTTTTTAAAAAGAACTTGGATCATTATTTCTTAATTTTTCACAAGAATGTTTGTGTTAATTTATAGTTCAACCAACAGAGCATGAACTGGTCACTTTTCTAAACCCAAAGTAATTTTTAAAAAATTTATACAGTTTTGGCTGGGCGTGGTGGCTCATGCCTGTAATCCCAGCACTTTGGGAGGCCGAGGCAGGCGGATCACAAGGTCAGGAGATCGAGACCATCCTGGTCAACATGGTGAAACCCCGTCTCTACTTAAAAAAAATACAAAAAATTAGCCGGACGTGGTCCTGGGCGCCTGTGGTCCCAGCTACTCGGGAGGCTGAGGCAGGAGAATGGCGTGAACCCGGGAGGCAGGGCTTGCAGTGAGCTGACATCGGCACCCCTGCACTCCAGCCTGGGCGACAGAGCGAAACTCTGTCTCAAAAAATATATATATATATACAGTTTTATTCTTTTTGAAAACTTTTTAAAAAATTTCATAGCTTTAGGGATACAGGTGGTTTTTGGTTAAATGGATGAATTGTATGGTGGTGAAGTCTGGGATTTTAGTGAGCCCATCACCCGAGTAGTACACATTGTACCTCAGTAGGTAGTTTCTCATCTCTCACCCTCCTCCCACACTCCCCTACTTCCGATTCTCCGATGTCCATTATACCACTCCGTCTGCGTTTGTGTACCCATAACTTAACTCCCTATTATAAGTGAGAACATGGTTTTATTTGGCTTTCCATTCCTGAGTTAGTTCACTTAGAATAATGGCCCCCAGTCCCTTCCAAGTTGCTGCAAAAGACATTATTTCATTCTTCTTATGGCTGAGTAGTACTTCATGATGTATGTATACCACATATTATTTATTCCATTCATTGGTTGATGGACACTTAGGTTGATTCCATATCTTTGCAATTGTGAAATGTGCTATAATAGACACACGTTTGCAGGTGTCTTTTTGATATAATGATTTCTTTTCCTTTGGGTAGCTACCCAGTAGGGGATTGTTGGATTGAATGATAGCTCTATTTTAGTTGTTTGAGAAATCTCTCTACTGTTTTTCATAGAGGTTGTACTAATTTACATTCCTACCAGCAGTGTATAAGCATTCCCTTTTCACCACATCTGCACCAACATCTAATGTTTTTTGACTTTTTAATAATGAGCTTTCTGGCTGGAGTAAGGTGACATCTCTTTGTTGTTTTAGTTTTGATTTCCCTGAATATTAGTGATATTGAGCATTTTAAAATATGTTTGTTGGCCACTTGTGCATCTTCTTTTGAAAAATATCTGTTCATGTCATTTGTGTACTTTTTGTTGGGATTATTTTCATTTTTCTTGCTGATTTGTTTGTCCTTTGTCAGATGCATAGTTTGTAAATGTTTTCTCCTATTCTGTAGGTTGTCTCTTACTCTGATGATTATTTCTTTTGCTGTGCAGAAGGCTTTTCTTTTCTTTTCTTTTAAGACGGAGTTTCACTCTTATTGCCCAGGCTGGAGTATAATGGCGTAATCTCGGTTCATGGCTACCTCCGCCTCCTGGATTCAAGTGATTCTCCTGCCTCAGCCTTCTGAGTAGCTGGGATTAAAGGTATGTGCCACCACACCTGGCTAATTTTGTATTTTTAGTAAGACAAGGTTTCTCCATGTTGATCAGGCTGGTGTTGAACTCCCGACCTCAGGTAATTCTCCCACCTCGGCCTCCATGTCACTGCATTCCAGCCTGACTGACAGAGACATATATATATACATATATATATATGTTTTTTTTTTTTTTCTTTTTTTTTTGGTAGACATGAGGTCTCACTATGTTGCCCAGGCTGGTCTCAAACTTCTGGGCTTAAGTCATTCTCCTGCCTTGACCTCCCAAAGTACTGGGATTACAGATGTGAACCACGTGTTAGGCCTAATCCATCTTGAGTTAATTTTTATATATGGTGCGAGATAGGAATCCAGTTTCATTCTTCTACATGTGGCTATTCAATTTTCCCAACACCATTTATTGAATAGGGTGTTCTTTGCCCAGTTTATGTCTTTGTATGCTTTGTGAAAGGTCAGTTGGTTATACATATTTGGCTTTATTTCTAGGTTCTCTATTCTGTTCCATTGGTTGACATATGTACTTTTATACAAGTACCATTGCTGTTTTGGTTACTTCAGCTTTGTCGTATGGTTTTAAATCTGGTAATGTGATGCCTCTGACTTCGTTCTTTTTGCTTGGGATTGCTTTGGCTATTCGGGCTCTTTTTTGATTCCCTGTGAATTTTAGGGATACTTTTTCTAATTCTGTGAAGAATGACAGTGGTACGTTGATAGGAATGGCATGGAATCTGTAAATTGCTTTGGTTAATATGGTCATTTTTGCTATATTGATTCTTCTAATCTGTGAACATAGGGCATATTCTCTCTAATCTGTGAACATAGGGCATATTCTCACCTTGGTCATTCTTGATGTTTACTAGTGCTACTGATTTGTGTACATTGATTTTGTAAACTTAGACTTTTACTGATTTCATTGATCAAATCTAGGAGTCTTTAGGGTTTTCTAAGCAATGCCGTGTGGGCTGCCATGATGGTGACAGGAAGGACGAGCAAGTCTATATAAAGGTAGGGGCTCCCTGCAGTGAAGGCCAATCTCAGCCCCCTCCACAGTGTGGGCAGCCTGCCCACAGGCAGCCAGCTGGTCCTCCTGGGAAAGAGTGCCAGCCCAGGGATCCACACCATGTCCCTCGTCAGCAGATGGGATGCTTGGCAGTGGTGTTGGCCTGGTCAGCCTTGGTCAGGGCACATGCAGCATGCTGAGCCTCTTCTGTCCCATGCCTGTCTGATGGCCACTTTGTCCCCGTCTAACATGGTGGCCAGGGAAAGAAGCTGACTCCATCTCCTGGCATGCCGTTTTGCCCACCTTTGATCAAGAGCATCCTCTGCAGGGATTCTCTTGGGTGGGAACAATGGAAATGTGGATGAAACCACCTTCACAGTCTGAGCCGCTGAGGCTCCTCTGCATTCTAGGAAGCCTGACTGGAAGGAGCTTGGCAGCGGTGCCTGCTGTGGTTGTGGCAGCGGCTGAGCTGCAGGACGAGGCTTCCAGGAGGGGGGTGGTGTGGCAGGCAGGGCCTCAAAGCCTCCAGGTGGCATGTTGGCATAGCAGACCTGGGCACTCGGGGCACTGTTGGGCCAGGCTCCGGAGTGCAGACTGCCTGCACTGCAGTGATGGAGTTGGGAAGAGGCAGCGGTGTTCACAGCTGTTGACCCCCTTGTGCTGCCCATATCATCACTGTACGGGCTCAGCATCTCTGGCCCAGCTTGCCCAGGTTGTCTGATGTGAACTCTCGCAGCACCCAGGGTTCGCTGTGCCCTAGTCCCCTGTGTGGGCCTGCGGTGCCCCTCTCCCCCTAGGACTCAGGTTGAAGCCAGGTCCCTCTGGGCCGAGGACTTGGGCCCTGGGGGACGGGCTGTGACCCACAGGTGGGGTCAGGGGCCCCAGGGCACGCTGCTGGCTGGCTGGGGCTGTGGGAACCCCATGCTCAGCCTTCCCTCCTGAGGCCGTGAGGGGACCAAGTGCCCCGCTAAGTACTTCCCAAGGCCCAGAAGACCAAAATATAAAATAAAAATAAAATGACAGTAAAAGTCAAGGTCCAGCAGCCATCTGGGGCTGCGAGGCAGCTGGACAGGTGCTGCCTGGGTTCCCTCCATGCCATGTTGTTCTTCTACTGAGGGGAGTAGCGGGCAGGGGACACCTTGTTGCAGGGGTATCTCTTGAAGTGCCTCCTCCCTGTCATAAACCCAGGCAGGGCCTGGTGTCGCGGTCCCAGTGGGTTCGCTGGGCGGGGTGCGTCTTGTTGTTCCAGGGCTGCTGTCCACAGAAGATGGAGAAGTGACAGAGTCCCAGGAGCCGTGTTCAAAATGGCAGCACAGGAAACATGGACCCCCGACATGCGGGTCTGTGTGGAGCTGTGGCGTAGTGTTCCTGGACAAGTGTTTCCGTGGAATACAAGGCCTGACCTCACCGGGAGACAGGCTGCCGTCATCTTGAACCTCTGGGCGCCTCAGAGAGCAGCCTGCTGCCCTGGGTTCTTGAGAAGCCCCTGGGCCCCTGACATGCAGGTCTGTGTGGAGCTGTGGCATAGAGTTCCCGGACAAATGTTTCCGTGGAATACGAAGCCTGACCTCACCAGGGGACATCCTGTCCTCATCTCGAGCCTCTGGGCCCGTCGGACAGCAGTCTTCTGCCCTGGGTTCTGGGGAAGCCCCCTCAGAGTCCCAGGAGCTGTGTTCAAAATGGCAGCACAGGAAACATGGACCCCCGACATGCGGGTCTGTGTGGAGCTGTGGCCTAGCGTTCCTGGACAAGTGTTTCCGTGTAATACAAAGCCTGACCTCACCCGGGGACAGGCTGCCATCATCTCGAGACTCCAGGCCCCTCAGACAGCAGTCTTCTGTTCTGGGTTCTTGAGAAGCCCCTTCGTGCTGATGGACCTCAGCCTGGGCCTTGGGGACAGCCCCGTTAGGCCAGGCTGGCAGAGGACAAGGCTTTTGTCCCAGGGGGACTGATGGCATGAGCTCCTGGAGCTGAGCTGGTGGGGTGGGGACGGCCAGTCTGTCCCCCTCATGGAGGGGCTCAATGCCAGGGGACACCCTCGAGGACCATTGCTCCAGCTCGGCTGAAAAAAAAGAAGCAGACATGGTCAGCATCTTCTCCAAGCCCATCTGGTCTCTTGAGGGCTACGCCCCACAGGCCTGAGTCTCTGGAGTCCTCTGGGTCCCTGTGCAGCCCCCTGGTCTGACACTGAGGACGACCCTGCAGGCTGCTGATCCCAGGGCGCATTTCGTGTGCAGTCTGGGGTGGGGGAGCTTTCGGGGAACCTGAGGTTGCTCCTGAAATGGCCCCCAGGGTTCAGGGTGGCTCAGGGCTTCCTGCCTCACGCCCTCACCTCAGGGCAGTTTGGCAGCCCCGATTCAGGACTCAGGTGGGAGGGACGTGCACTGTCACCCAGCCCCCTTGTCACCTCACACGGGGGCCTGTCTCCACAGCAGGTGAGAAGGGAATGGGCACAGGTTCCCCTCTGCCCTCCAGGCCGCCCACCCCATGCCAGGGCTGCAGCGATCCCACACCCAGCTGAACTCTTGGTTGTGGCTCTGGGTCAGGGCTTCCCCCAATGCCCTCTCCCCGAATCCTCTCTGGGTCAGGGACACTGATTCTCTTATCCCCCTGGCTTGTTGTTTTGACACCCTTGGGGGACACTAGAGAATGAGGGGTCTCTGCTGCTTGGAGGTGGGGGTGAGGGCTTCCACAGCTGGGTCTGACTGCCCCAGTGTCCCTCAGGGCCCTTTGAGGGGGTGAGGGGGACAATGTGGAAAGTGGAGGAGGGGTTGGGGGGTGCTGCCCATGCCCCCTGCTTGTCCACTCAGCATGTCCAGCACACGCATGCACTCAGTGCCTGCCCTGAGGACTGGCAGACCCATGTGAGTTTCTTAGAGGAGGAAGAGGAGGAAGAAGGGGTGCAGGAGGAAGGCCAGGTAGGAGGACTGGGGGGGCCAGGGCATTCCCCACCATTGACTGTCCCAGAGGGTTACTTGGGAGGGGACCTGGTGCTGGGGCTCACCTGGGGGTGGCAGGTCCCGGTGTTTTTTTGTGAGTTCCTTCATAGAGGCTTGAAGATTCCTGAGGACTGTGTTGTCCTCCAGGGCCCAGCTCTGAGACATTCGCTCCTGAAACTCCCAGACGGTGCTCCAGGAAAGCTTCATGAGGCGCTCTAGGGACAGGGCGGGTATCAGGCCAGGAAGGTTCCCTGGGAGGGGTCAGTGCCTGCAACCCCATTTCCACCAGGCCCACCTCCCACTGGGTGGTGCCTGGTCCTTTTTGGCCACCCCGGGGTCCAGCTGTGCACAGGCGGCGACAACTGGGGAAGGCCGGGCAGGGAAGTGCTCACCACACTCCTGACTTTCATCTGGGTCATGTCAGGGGTGGACTCAGTGTCATCATGCCTTGCCCAGCCCACCAGGCCAGACCCCCCAACCCGGATGGAGCAGGCAGTGTAAGGACACGTCCCTCAGGCCAGCGGGGTCTGTCCCACGTGTTCCCCCAAGCACCCTCGGGCACATGGGACTTACTCCTGTGTATTTTGAATGATACATGCGCCATGGCTGTCAGTAATCGATTGCCCTCCAAGATGAGCACATCCCACAGTCTCAGGGTGAGCCCGAAGGATTTCTGTGGGGACAGCAAGTGTGAGAGAGCTCGGCCTTACAAGCTGGGGCCAGTGGACTGAGCAGGGCCCACTGGGGTTTCAGTCCCCTGAAGTGCTGGGGATCCCCTCCATGGGATGAGACCCCCCCGTAAGACTGAGTCAGACAAGGTCCTGTGGCTCCTCATGGGGGACTCATCTCAGCAGGGCTGTGACTTCTGGAAGGAGGGGTTTCCTGAGGACTTGGGGCTTCCCTGGGCCCTCACAAGTCGGGTCCTGCCCCAGTTTGCCCACGGGGCTGGGCCTGAGCCCTGGCCTCTGCCATGGGATGCCCCCTCTTGGGCAGAGCCTGGCTTGTGAGCCCTGCAGGGACCTGCCTGTACCTCCTGTGGGTTAGAGGTAAGCCAGGTCCTCCTGGGGGAGCTGAACCCCTGAGCTGAGGGTGCTGGGCACTGCAGGGTAGAAGAGTCCCAGGGCTGGGGTCTCCCTGTGCCTCCTTACCACATCAAGGAAACACCGGAGGAGCCTCATCAGCATGGAACCCTCAATGCACAGCCCTTCCTTGCCCTGAAGGGAGGAGCAGAGGTGCTCAGGGCCCCTGAGCTGCCCTGAAATCCTCCCACTTCCAGGCCCCTGTCAGACCCTTCCTTAAGAGGCACAACCCAGGGTGATGGCCAGGGCTCCAACACCCGCCCATTGCACAGATACCCGGTGGACACACTTCTTTTAGCCCTGCTCAGCTGCAGCTCGGTCCTGGTCCCAGCGCCTCTGCCTCTGCCAGGGCAGAAGGAAACCCAACACCAAAACCATGGGGAGTCTGCATCCCAGGTCAAGCCGTGGCTGGGACTCAGCCTCTTGCCAGCTCCATGAGGGACTCGAGCCTCCCCTGGCCTATGGGGCCCAGGGCCTCTGGGGAGGAGCCAAGGGTGTCATCCACTCACCAGGTGTCTCATGATCTTCGGGAAGGACTTGTGCAGCACCTGCTTCTGGTGTGATAGGAGCCTCTCGAGCTGGGTAGCATCTGGGCTGTAGAATACTGAGAAGTCCCCGACCCATCACCCCATCAGATCCCACGCCCAAGATGTGGAGGCATCAGCTGGAAGATCTGGGCAGGGCAGGGGACCCCAGACCCCGAGGCCTCCCTCCCTCCCATCTGGTGACCCCAGCATGCAGCCTCAGCCTTGGCAAGGAGGGCCCTGGCTGGAGGTGCTGCCTAGTAGCATCCCGGGTCCAGGTGCCCGGAAGGCAACCTGCCTTTGACACCACGAGGCAGGCGCTGGTTGGGAGAACAGGGTGGAAGCTGGGGGCTATGTGGCCATCTCTTGGATGTGGGGTCAGGCTGGGGGACATGGGATGGGCAGACACTGCCATCTTGGCTTTGTTGGCCCATCTGTAGGGAGGGAAGGTGGCTGGGAGCACAGCCAGCTAGGAGGCAGGAGGACTTTCAAGGAGGTGAGTGGCGCCTGCACAAAATCGGGGCTGGCTTTGGGCGACAGAGGGCGGCCTGGGGGAGGTATCCATGTCCTCTGATATTAGGGATGAAAGGCATCTGACTTGAGGTGAGGGGGTCCCTGTCCAGACCGAGGCTGCTGTGGGACCTCAGAAGGGACATCCTGGAGGCTCCAAACAAGCTGGGATACAAGGAAGACACCTTGCCTGGAAGTTGGGGTCACCGGCCAGGGTGGCCGTCCCTTGGCATGGCTGTGTAAGGCCGAGGGGGCAGCTGTCCACCTACCCTGCAGGGAGTGCCTCTCACCGGCCAGCAGCTGGGTCAGTGCCCAGAAAGCGTCTTCCTCTGGCAGATACAGGAGGAGGATGGCGGTGACGTGGCTCAGGTCCCTGTGGTAGCCCACCTCCTGCGAGAGCCAGAGTCACCGTGGAAGGATGTCACCTGGGAGGGCTGAGGCCACCTGGGAGGACTTATGTCACCAGAGATAACAGAGGTCCTTGGGGACACCTGCCTCAGGCCCCAGGAGATTTGAGGTGCAGCCTCCGCACCCCTCCCCTGGCACTGGGCATGAGGACTGGGCAGATCACACACAACTCAGTTGACAAGGAGCATGGGTGGACTCCTGCAGCGAGCGTCCAAGCTCACATGGCCCGAAAGGGCACAGTCAGGGATTGTTCATGCTACCTCCCCTGGGCCAGGCTGGGGAGGCCACTGTGCCAGGCCTGGGGCAGCACCTCTGAACTGCACCCACCACGAGGGCAGGCAGCGGGGCGCTGACCACCACACAAACGGTCCCGCAACAGCCCAAGGGCTGCCTGCCAGACACAGGGGGCAGCTGGGTCCTTCATGTGGGCAGCTCATGCAGTCAGCTCAGTGTTCTCCCTGCCTGGAATGGTCTGGAAAGTGGGTGCCAAGCAGGAGTAGCCACCTGGGTGACGCACCTCCCTATCTGCTATGCTTCTAAGGGGATCGGGCAAAGAGGAAATTGGATCCTTGCCAGGTTTCCAGTGAAGAAGAGGCTCCCCCAGGATGCAAACTCATTTCATGACAGGAGCCTGACCCATCAGACACCTCAGCAACTTCTCAAACCTGTCTCCTACGAGGACCATCCTGGTAGGACCCTGACAGGCTCCTAGGCTTTGGGGCAACACTAGGAAGGGAAGGTCATTTCTTCATCTGAGACATGGTGATTGGGTCCAGGTGACAGAGGAGTCTGGGCTTCAACCCTTTTCTGCCAGCAGTGAGCTTGAGTTCTGCCTACTACGAGCTGGTGGGTCACGAACACTGAATTTTCAAGAAGTGCCGACACCCCCAAGAGACACCCATGCCTGTGAATATGGGTACATGGCCCAGGAATATCGCTGCCCGGGAATACTCACAGGATTATATGCAGAATAGGCCACAAGGATGTCACATAATTCCTGCTGCCTAGAAAAGAGGGAAAAGAGGATTTTGTATGTTTTGTGCAGATGCTGTCAGTTTCATTTTCTCTACAAACCCAGACAGCAAACACAATTCTGGGTCCAGATGATCCCCCAAATAAGCAGTGAGCTCTTCAGGACACCTGAGTTTTTAGGAATTTTTTTTCTGTAAAATCCACATTCCTTGCAATGCAAATATCATAGGTGTACATTTGGATCAGTGATTATTTTCACTCTGGTTGATTTTTTCCTCCCCTTTTTCTCAGTTTGCACACACAGAAGTCTAGTCTTTGGGATGTGCAGTTCCATGGTTCTGAACCAATGTGCAGAGCCTCCCGTCCACCACTGCAGCCCCTCCCAGAGCAGCTCCTTCAGCCTCCAAGTCCCCAGCGTGTCCCCTTTGCAGCCAACGTCTCCCGGCTTCTTCAGTCCCTGGCCATCCTGACCTGTTCTCTGTCTCTATGGTTTGCCCTTTTCCAGAATGGCTGATGAATTGGAATCCCACGGTGGTAGCCTGTGGGGTCTGGCGTCATTCCCTCAGCAATACACATCTAAGATCCACCCATGTTCCTGCGGGCATTAGGGGTTCGTTCCTTTTCCTCCCTGAGTCACCTCTCTCTAAAGAGTGGAACCCCCTTCCTCCTAAGCTCCCGTGTTGAAAAGCATCTCGGTAGCCTCCGGGTGTGAGTGACAATCAATCAAGCAGTGAATGTGGCATGCGGGTTTTACTTGAACCTCAGTTTTCAAATCAGTGTGGTCAATATCTGTGACACTTTGGGAATGTGTGGTACGAGGCCACTGAACTTTGTGAGTCACAGCCCATCTGACTTACAAAGTGGCTGTGCCCTGTCACGTTCCCACCAGCCAGGGATGAGAGTTTCCAGAGCCCCGCATGCTTTCTAGTATTTTGGGCTGTCCGTGTTGCCCGGGAAGGCTCCCAAGCCCTGCCATCCTGCCACCTTCCCATGGGTCCCTATCCTGGGTAGTTGTGGGTCACCGAGAGCACTTTTTACCATCTGCATGATTTTTTTTTCTGCCTTCCATCTCCTTGGGAGCCACCTGGGTTCTGGCCCTAAACGTCCCAGCCCGGCCCAGGGCTTAGAGCCAGGGAGGTGCTCAGTCCATGGTGCTGGCTGCTCCCTGGGCTAGGAGAGGCCTTGGTGGCTCTGTCACCCCTCCTGGGTGACCCTGGCCTCTGCCCTGGGTATGCCCTCATCCCTCTGGATTGCCCCCATCTTCCCTGTGACCTGTTCTCTGCAGCCCTCATAGGCCTTACTTGACTCCAAATCTTTGTATGAACATCATGTGGTTCTGCAGGGTGCTGCTGACATCTAGTTGGATGCGGTGGATGATTCTGGAGGACCTCTTGCCCTTCTCCTTCATGACCTGTAGGGCAGGACCAAGAGGAGGAAGCAGCCTCAGAACAGACAAAAAGACTCCTTGCCCCAAACAGCAGTCATCTGTCAGTCAGCACTTCTGGAAGGAAGCAAGGAAGGTTTCCTTCCGCAGAAAGCTCCTTGTTGCCTTGTTTCTGAAGCCAGGGAGGGTCACGGAGCCCAGCGCACCTGTGGTGCCTGAGTTACCATCTGTGCCCAGGATGTGCATCTGACCACAGCCCCCATCCCCAACCCAGGCTCGACATTCCCTCCAGCTGGAGTCCTGGGCTCCTGATACAGCCTGGCTTGTTTGTCCTGCCCTGGCTGAGTGTGGGAGGGACTTACCTCATATTTGCCCGGGTTCTGGGACTTGACTTTGTTAATATCTAGCAAAAGTGACCATGCCTGGCCCCGCACCGCCAGGGGGATGCCTTTGTATACTCTTTGAGACAGCTACAGACAGAAGAACACACCAGTGACACAGGACACAGGGTGACTCCGCGGAGGAAAGCTGGTGGACAGGCCTGCTGTGCTATGGTGAGGACAGGGTGCCACCCACCCACTGAGGCAGACAGTGCCAGGTCTGCTATGGGTGCCTGTCCCCTGGCTCTGCAGAGAGCTGTCACGGGGGCCACTCCCTCCCCATGTTACCTTCTTGGTGTTCCTATATTTTGGCCAGTCTGCAAACATCTTTAGCCACTTGTTGGTACGTTTACTTTCCTTGCGTCTTTGCTGTCAAATGAGCCATGATGGAGTTAGTGGAGCTGCCAGGCCCCTGGCAGTGGCCCGTGGATGCTGGGTCCAGGGCTTTGGGGCCCTGAAGAGACCCAGCCTGAAGGAACCAGGAAAGGGCAGACCCCGGGGGCTGAGACCCTCTGAAGGAACCAGAGCTGGTAGTCTGGACTGGTGATGCCAGAACAAGCCATCCTCAGGCCATAAATGCCCCGAGTTTGGGTTAGGTCCAGCCTTCAGCTAGGGTCTTGGTTCAAACAGGCAGTGGACTCTGAGCCAGGACTGCAGTTCTTGGTTTGGGCTTTGGTTAAGCCCTCATGGGAACAGAGTGAAGCAGGAAAGGTCGCCCCTCCCAGTGACAGCTGTGGCCCACTCACCACCACACAGGCCCATAGGCCACCCCCTCTGCCTCACTGACCACCCGATTCCTGGTCCCTGGAGTGACCTCCCACGCAGCAGGCACAGACTCTTACCTTCACCTCCAGGGCTCTTATCGGGGGCAGTTCCGTCTCACTGTAAGGCAACCCAGGCAGAGCTGAGGACCTGGCCGGGCCAGGAGCCATCCCCCTACCTGAGAGGGCCCCGGGGAAGGACCAGCCTATCCCCATCTACCCTAAGTCTCAGCCTGGGAGAAGACACAGAGAAGGACGGCAAGGGCCTTCCTGCGGATCTGACACCTGCGAGGCACTGGGACCCTGAAGAGGAGGGAGCTCGAGGCTGGCCTGGTGGCGGTCACTCGGGGCCCGTGGGGTGCCTCGGGCTGCACAATGGGGCTGCTCCTCCAGGGCTGGAGGTGACACCCTCTGTGGATGCTGAGAAAGTCCAGTTCTGAGACGGGATGGGTGCCGCCCCGGGTGGGTGGCCAAGCCCCGACTTACAGCAGTGCCTTAGGAGTGACCACATCACCCACCAGAGTCCAGGGAGCCTGGCCTGAGCACTGCCTGGTGCCCTGAGGACACACCTGGAGCCCATCTCATCCGACACTCCCCATGGGTCTTGCAGGGTCTAATCTCCCAGCGTGCACCTGCCTTCCCCTGCATCCTGGCCGCTCACCCTGCCTGCTCCCCACCTTCCCCCATCCTGCCTGGCCCAGAGACTGTGACCCTCTTTCCGGCCACCCTGGCCCTTCTGTGACCCTGTCCTGTCAGAACCTCTGAGTGAGATCTCCCAGATACATCCACACCCATGCCTTGGTCACTCTCTCACTGGGCTGCCCAGCACTGCTGGGGAGACATCCAGGGCAACAAGGGTGACCAAGGGCCCTTCAGGCAGTGGGGCTGGCCCCACCACTCCCGCTGCAGCCTCAGCTGGCTCTCAGGGTAATTGGCCTTCAGCCCTCAGCCTCCTCCCAGCCACTGCAAAAACCAGGACATGGGATGCCTACCTGTCCTCCACCTACTGTCCTGTCTGCCCCGACTTAGCCCCTCCATCCACCCTGCACAGTGCTGACTGAGCCAGCAGGAAGCAGAGTCTCTGGAGGGCCATGCAGAGCCTTGGGGACTGACCGAGTCCCCCCACTGAGGGGTCCCAGATGAGTCACTGTTCCCTGCCCACCCCATCTGTTGTCCTGCCCACCCCATCTGTTGTCCTGCCCAGGCTGTCAACTCCACCCTGGGCTGGCTTGGTTCAGGTGCGTTCCAGAAGTGGCAGGTCTCAAGGTCTCACCCTTCCCCCCTCCCCCAGGCTCCTCCCTCTCTCCATCCTGTGAGTCCTGAGGGATTGGCTCCAGGCTGGGCTCCCCTTACCAGGCACAGGTCCCTTCCCAGCACCACTCCCAGGGCCTTCAGCTGCTCGCTCTGTTGTCCCCCTGGCCTCAGGGAGAAGCCAAGGCCGGGCCCTGCCCTTCTTCTTCCACAACCTATCAGGGCCAGGGCCAAGGCCCTCACTGTCCCCATGCCCCTTCCTCTTGGCTGAGCCCCCGAGCCCTCAGAGGTCTGCTATACAGCTGCCCACAGGCCAGGCCAGATGCCCCCTTGCCCTGTGGCCACAACTCTCAGATCTCACCAAGGCAGGCCCTAAGGGGACAGGGCCAGATCCTCAGGCTGCCTCCTCCTCTCCAGCTTACTTGGAGATGACAGTGCTGAGAGTCCACGGGCCTTCCCTGAGAGTCCCCTCTCTGTCCTGACTCCCTCTCCTGAGTTCCCTAAATGTGTCATGAGGCTATGCCCTAACCGTGACCACGGGCTGGGCCTGCAGGAGAGCCTGGAAGAGTTCTGACCCTGGAGAGGAGATTGGTCCAGCCAGGGAGACGTGTCCTACTTCAGAGAAGCCTTTCTAAAAGCAAAACCCATCCCTGAGGTGAGATTGGTGGCTGGGGGCAGGGGGACAGAAGACTCACTGCACAATCCCGAGGTGATTCATGTATTTCCTGATGTTGACCTGCTCATTCCCCATGTCCACTGCTGCCCCAGCTTGGTGTCCCTGAAACCCAGAGGAGGCCAGGGTAAGCGGGGGCAAGGTGAGAGGTGTGGGGGGCCCAGGGATGTGGGCAGCCCCTCTCCACCCGGTGATCTTAGGGAGCCCAGGACCCTCTGACCAGGGCACAGCGGGAGAGGCAAGGTCCTGCCTCCCTTGAGGGAGCAGCCCAACCTGTACCTGCTCATATTTAGTAATGATGGTGTTGCCTTGCCCCTGGGCAGGCAGGGTATCCGGGTCCTCATCCATCTCCATCCTGCAAGACAAAGTCATCCAAAGGCTCTGCCGCACCCAAGATCTCCAGAGCACAGCCGAACCACGCTCACTGCACTGCCAGACACACGCCAGTCTGGTGAGCCCCATTCCACCACACCTCCCAGATGACAAGGGGCCAGACTAAGTGGCCCCACCCCCGGCTGGATCTCTGGAGTCCTTGCCTCCAACCAGTGACGGGCTCCTTCCCGAGGACTTGAGCACATGGAGACCCATTCGGGGACAGAGAGGCCCATTGTCCCCGAACACCCCAAGGCAGACACACACCTGCCCCAGCAGGACAAACAGTGTCCACTTGCGGATGGTGAAGGGCCCACGATGGCCTGTTCTGGGCACCTGGAGGCAAGTGGAGTCAGGGACCGGATGTCTCTTAGGATCGTTCAGAAACCAGGAAGATACTCAGTTTTCTGTAGGAAGCAAGACATCTGGTGACTGCTTCATTCTGCCCCAATTCTCACTCACTCTAGCCAGTGAAGCCGCTTCAGGAACAACACCAGCCAAGCAGTTTGGTTTGAGGAAAAGATGATCTATTGACTCCGGAGCAGCCTCTGTGCTCGTGGAGACCCCGTCTCAGGTGGAGGATGGCAGACACCACAATTCCTAGCTGTCAATACCGGAGGGGACTTTGTTTTCCTGGGTCACCAAGAAAGAGCAAGAGAACTCTAGGGCCTTAGTCCTAGAGAACACCCGGGGGGACCATCCCTGCCAGGAACACTCGGGGCAAAGGGATGGTAAGGCCTCTAGAGGATCAGACAGAGAGAATGGGACGCTGCGGGAGGGTTCCAGTCCCCAAGCCCCTTTGACCAGGAGGGACGATCGTCACCCTCCAGGCAGCCCTCCAGGGCTCCTTCATTTTCCACAACTGCTTGAGGGCAGAAGGATCCCTGCCCCACGCCCAGACAAAGGATTCCATATGTCCAGTGGGTCCAGCAACCATCAGTGACCGCATCTGAAGTCTGAGTTGGTGAGCCCTCCTCCTGTGGGGACCCAGCTTGGGACCCAGCTTAGGACCCAGACTTGGACTGAGAATTGCAACCTCCACCCCACCCACAGGGGCTCTGTCCCAGTGGCTCTTCCCGGACCAGACCCTGCCTCCTTGAAGTCCAGAACTCCAGGAAGATTTGGAATCTACAGTAGGGAGGCCACAGAGGTCAGAGCTCAAGTCCAGCATGGCAAAGGGTAGGGCTGAGAGCAGAGACCAGGTCACATCTGGGTCTCTGGGCCAGTCACCGCCTCTCTGACTCTACACATCTCACCTGTGGAATGGCTACATTTGGGGACAGCACCCACCTCACAGAGTCACTGTGAGGACAAAGGAGAGGGCGGTCCACTTAGTCAGTGCAGAACATGCACCTGGTGAGTGCTCAGGGATGACCCTCCTCGGCATCTGCCCAGAGGTCACTCACCTGAGTCTGCTGAGGCAGCTATATCTCTCACTTAGAAAAGTCGTTTATGCACAGAACCAGACACCTGTGTGTATCCTGTGTCCAAGTGCTGCACAACACAGAGGTGGGCGGGTGAGCGGGTGGGCAGTCACTAAGCACCAGTGACATTGTGAGGTCATGGCACCCATCACAATGGGCCATTTCCCAGGTCAAGAGGGCCCAGAGTCAGTGTCCTCCAGCCCCCAAGGTGTCAAAATGTGTTTGTGCAGGTGAGCATGGATGTTTATGTGGGTGAACATGTGTGTGCACAAGTAGCTTCTCTGGCCAGGGCTGGCTGTCCCGCTTCCATGTGCACCCAAGTCCTCATCAAGTCCTCAGCAGTGTCACCTTTCCTTGAGGCCTGTGGCCAGCATCAGAGCATCCATGGGTCCTCCCCAACCTCAGGCCTCCCCACCCGGGACAGTCCTGAAGATGCAGATGGGGGATAGGAGGTAGAGGGCACAGGGCAAGACCCCTCATTAGGGGGAACTCAGCTAGACTGTAAAATGCTAGGTGTGAGTGGCAGGGTCAGATTCCACACACCTTCTCACCTCCTCCTCCCAGTAGCCTTCCAGGATGCCATGACTCATTTCTGCTACGGATGGAGGCAGGGAGGCTTTAAGGACAAACCCTGTGCCTGAGGTCACCCAGCAACCATCTGGCCAGGCCCCCACTAATCAGACCTCTGCTGGCCAGGCTTTCACTGACCATTTTCCTGGTGACCAGGCCTTCTGACTAGGTCCTCGCTGATCAGGCCCCTGATGACCAGGCTCCAGCTGACCACGTCCCCACTGACCAGGTTTTCGTTGACTAAGCCCCAGTGGTCACATCTCTGCTGACCAGGCCCCTGATGACCAATTCCCCACTGACCATGTCCTCGCTGACCAGTCCCCCAGCAACCAGACCTTCCTGACCAGGTCCCCACTGTCTAGGTCCCCCCCCTTGCCCAGGCCCCAGAGCAGCAGTGCTCAAGGTCCCCTACCAGAACTGCCCACAGGCAGAGGGCTCCCTACTCCCAGACAAGGGACCCCATGTGTCCAGTGGGTCCCGCAGGGACCATCAGTGACTGCATGTGAAGTCTGAGTTGGTGAGACCTCCTCCTGTGGGGACCCAGCTTAGGGCACAGACTTGGACCGAGCACCACCTCCCTCCACCCCACCATAGGAGTTCCATCCCAGGGGCTCTTCCATGGCCAGACTCTGTCCCATCAGGGGGCAGAAAACCCTGGGCAGATTTGGAATCTAGGGCTACAGAGGTCAGGGCGTGCACAGGGCAGGACTGAAAGCACAGGCCAGGATCACATCTGGGTCCCTTGGCCAGTCACCACCTCTCTGACCCTAGACATCTCACCTGTGGAATGGGTACATTTGGAGATAGCACCCACCCCACAGATTCCACCAGGTCAGTCCAGAACAGGCACCCGGTGAGTGCTCAGGGATGACCCTCCTCGGCACCTGCCCAGAGGCCAGCACTGCCCACCAGGTACTGACTGTCCCCAGGTCAGCAGGGAGGGAACAGAGCAGGTCACACTCACCTGAGTTGGTTGAGTCGGCTGTGTCTCTTACTTAGCAAAATCTTCTCTTCTGAGAACCAAACAACTCTATGTCTTGTCTCTAAGAGCTCCAGACATAGAGAGGGCAGGCAAGCAGGTGGGCGAGTGCTCAGCACCAGTGATATTGTGAGGTCATGACACCCATCACAATGGGCCCCTGCCTGGGTCAGCAGGGCACAGTCAGCACCCTCCACCCTCTGACGTGTCAACATGCGCGTGTGCAGTTTGTGCATGTGAGCAGGCATCTGTATGTGGGTGAACACGTGTGCATGCGTTTGTCACTGCTCTGGCTGAGCCCGGCTGCCCCACTCATATTGCACCCAAGACACTGGGTCACCCTTGTCACTGTCTCCTGCCTCGGGACCCATGGCCATCGTCAGAGCATCCACGGTGTTCCCTAAACTCAGATCTCCCCATCCAGGGCAGTCCTGGCATTGCAGATGGAGGATAGGGGGCAGAAGGTTGAGGGTTGGGGGCAAAAGGCAAAGGGCAGATCCCCTCCCTAGCAAGGGACTCAGCTAGGCTGTAAAGTGCTAGATCTGTTTGGCAGAGCTGGATTCCACACACCTGCTCACCTCCTCTTCCCAGCAGCCCTCTGGAGTGCCATGACTCGTTCCCACTACAGATGGCGGCAAGGAGGCTCCAAGGACAAATCCTGCCTGAAGTCACCTAGCAGCCACCTGGCCAGGCTTATGCCAGCCAGACCCCCACTGACCAGGCCCCCACCGACCAGGTTCCCACTGGGCAGAACTCTGAGCTGCGGTGCTCAATGTCCCCTGCCAATGACTCCTCCCTCAGTCCACAGACCTCCCTTTCCCTCATCAGCACCCACAGGCCATGCCCTAGGGGGTCTTCTTGGTCAGGCCCTTCCTCCAGGACACAGGGAGGGACAGTTGGCCTCAGCCAAAAGCCCTCTGGGCTCCCCTCAAAGGGGGTAGTGAGGTGGCCTGGCACTGCCTGGACGTGATATCTCAGCCTATTCCTGAGCCGCAGAGCCAGAGGAACGGGGGGACATTTTTCAGACCAGGCACCCCATTTTGCTGGCTCTCCCAGGGTTCTTCCTAGGCACAGCACCGAGGCTGCAGGGTGACCGGCCCAGAACTCTTGAGACTAGGCTGGGGACCGCATGAGAACTGTCCCCAGATGACCAGAAGACCCTTTGCTAATTTCCTGGTACCTCATTTCTCACCAGTTACCCTTCCCCCACCAGGAATCCCCTTCTTGCAGAGTCGATGAGGAGACGAAGATGGTCACAGAATCCATGGAAAGAAAGAAAACAGAATGACAATAGAGCGTCATCTATTTCCTGTCCATCTGAAAGGAAAGCCTAAGGAAGCCTATTGGGTTCCATCACCCCGAGGGTCCCAAGGATGGCATCACACAGTGCAATGCCCAACAGCATGGGCTGTGCTCCATCCCTGCAGACGTCACTGAGGGCACAACTGGGGTTGTCCAGGGTCACCAACCTGGCCACACAGCAGAAACTGGGTCAACAGGAGTGCACACATGCACACATGTGTACACTCACATACTGGAATGAAATGAATTGAATTTTGTAGCAAGTGTCCACGTGCACACGTGCACACACACGCACACACATATAAACTTGTTGCTGATCTGTTGACTTCTCTCACTGGCATGAAACAGCAGCGAAGCCTGTAATTGCTCTGCCTTTCCCGGGATTTTTCCTTTAGTTTCTCTGACTGCTGGGTTACTGGCCTGTTTAGCTTCATGAACATGGGTTTCACTTTATTTTTATGGGGTTCCAACTCTTGCTCATGGAATCCCTCCCAGCCTGTTTTGTAATCTTCCCTCGTTTACTGCCTGTGGACTTCAAGTACCAGACGCAGAAAAAGCTTTGTAGAGACTGTGTGCTCCGCCCCCACAATTTCCATAGCAGGTCCCTTAATTCCCATCACCTCCAGGGAGGGTCATTGCTGGGATCCTAGGAATCATGTGCCTTGTCTCGATGGCCACAGTGGTAACCATAATAGTCAGTTCTCTCTGTGCAATTCTGGAACATAAAAATCTTCTCTGGTAACAAGACTACAGAAAGCAATGAAAGCAACATTAAACAGAGTTTGTTAGCCTTAGCCTGTGTTCCTAAGAAATTTAATGTTTTTACATAAATAATGAAGAAGAAATGACTTTTCTAAAGTTCCTATCATTTATGCCATGGATTGGACTCTTCTGTGAAAGTCGTTTCATTGATGGATGTGGATAGTTAGCTTAATTTCAAGTAAAAGGTTAGAGAGCAAATTGTAAACACAACTGTGCTTTTTGACACTCAAACGACATTAATTAGTTTTGGATCTCTAGAAATATATATTTGCATGCATAGGTTCTATATTGAAATACCTAAGTGTGGACTCCTTCGGGTGACTTATTTTTCATCAACTAGAAATAATATTAAAATTGCAAAGATTTATTATAATTTATATTATTTGTCCTAATGGCAAAAATGAATTCAAATATATTTATTCAAGTATAATATACACAGGAATCCTATTATTCTATTACTCAGTGATTTCTCACAAAGAGGAGACATGCTTGGAACTACCACACAGTCCAAGAAAATGAAATAAAAATAATAATCTGGAAATCCCTCTCCTGAACGTCTGCTCCCTAACCACTGCCCATCTGTCTTGCCAAAGCAAAGAATCACCTGGTTTTTAGCAGCCTCAGTTAGTGTTGCCTGTTTCCTAAATGGATGCATGGAGGGCCATTCGGTAGGAATGGTTTTGTGTGTGGCTTCTTTGGCCCAGCATTACATTTGTGACACTCCTTCAGGCAGTTTCATGAAGCAGTTCTTTTTTTTTGAGACGGAGTTTCGCTCTGTCGGCCAGGCTGGAGTGCAGTGGTGCGATCTCGGCTCACTGCAAGCTCTGCCTCCCAGGTTCATGCCATTCTCCTGCCTCAGTCTCCCAAGTAGCTGGGACTACAGGCGCCCACCACATGCCCGGCTAATTTTTTTGTATTTATAGTAGAGATGGGGTTTCACTGTGTTAGCCAGGATGGTCTCCATCTCCTGACCTCCTGATCCATCCGCCTTGGCCTCCCAAAGTGCTGGGATTACAGGCATGAGCCACCGTCCCCGGCCCAAGCAGTTCATTTCTTTTCCCTGCTTGGTAGTGCTCTGTATGAATATGGCACATCTATCAATTCTACTGTTGATGGACATTGGTTTGTTTCCATTTTGGGACTATTAGCAATAAAGCTACTATGAACATTCTTGTTAATTTATTTTGGTACACATGCATAGATATTTTAGTTAAGTACAGACCTACAAATAAAATAGCTTGGTCATAGTAACTGCATACGTTCAAATGCAATGCATGTCACTAAAAATTTCAGCTAGGAAAAAAAGCTCAAGAGCTCTATTGTACAACATGTTGACTACAGTTAATAACAATGTGGTAAAACTTGAAATCGTTGAGACAGCAGATTTTAAATGTTCTCAACACACACACACACACACACACAAAAGATAAGTATCTGAGGTAACTGATATGCTAGACAGCTTGATTTAGCCATTCTACAACGTATGTCTGTGGCTATACATACATACACAGATTTAGCTATTCTACAATGTGTGTCTCTGTGTGTGTGTATATATATATATATGTAAAATGTGGTACAGCACTAATACATACAATTTATCAATTAAATTTTAATTCCAAAGACTTTTTTGACTAATATATAACCCAACCACAAGTTTGAGTTCTAATTAGATGTCCTTTCCAACACTTGATTTTGTCAGTCTTCCTTTTATATCATCTGGTTAGTGGATAATGTTATTTCATTTTTATTTATTTTGGTCTTCTGATTATTAAAAGGCCTGAGACCATTTTCATAAATGTTTATTGAAAATGTATATAATCAGGCTGGGCACGGTGGCTCATGCTTGTAATCCCAGTACTTTGGGAGGCCAAGGTGGGCGGATCACTTGAGGTCTGGAGTTCGAGACCAGCCTGGATAACATGATGAAACCTACTAAAAACACAAAAAAATTAGCTTGCCATGGTGGCAGGCGCCTATAATCCCAGCTACTTGGGAGGTTGAGACGGGAGAATTGCTTGAAAGGGGGAGGCAGATGTTGCAGTGAGCCAGGAACATGCGTGCCATTGCACTCCAGCCTGGGGGACAAGAGCGAAACTCCATCTCAAAAAAAAAAGACCAAAAAAGAAAAGAAATTAGTCAGGCATGGTGGCACATGCCTGTAATCCCAGCTACTCAGGAGGCTGAGGCAGGAGAATCGCTTGAACCCGGGAGGCAGAGGTTGCAGTGAGCCAAGATTGCGCCATTGCACTCCAGCCTGTGCTTCAAGAGTGAAACTCAGTCTCAAAAACACAAAACAAAAAAGAAAACGTATATAATCATATTTTCAGGGGTCTATGCAATTTTTTATACTTTTTCTACTGTGGTATCAATCTTTCTAAATGATCTTTGAGAAGTTTTTAAAAATAAATTATTGACATAAGTTTTTGGGATTTTTGTCAGTTAAAGGTGGAAATATCTTCTCTTCATGAAAGATTTTGGTTGGGCGTGGTGGCTCACGCCTGTAATCCCAGCATTGTGGGAGGCTGAGGCGGGAGGATCACGAGGTCAGATCCAGACCACCGTGGCTAACAGTGAAACCCCATCTCTCCTAAAAACTACAAAAGAATTAGCCGGGTGAGGTGGCAGGTGCCTGTAGTCCCAGCTACTCAGGAGGCTGAGGCAGGAGAATGGCGTGAGCCCAGAAGGTGGAGCTTGCAGTGAGCCGAGATCGCGTCACTGCACTCCAGCCGGCGACAGAGCCAGACTCCGCCTAAAAAAAAAAAAAAAAAAAAAAAAAAAAAATTTAAAAAGAGCTTATTAAGCCGGGCATGGTGACTCACGCCTGTAATCCCAGCATTGTGGGAGGCTGAGGCGGGAGGATCACGAGGTCAGATCCAGACCACCGTGACTAACACAGTGAAACCCCATCTCTCCTAAAAACTACAAAAGAATTAGCCGGGTGAGGTGGCAGGTGCCTGTAGTCCCAGCTACTCGGGAGGCTGAGGCAGGAGAATGGCGTGAGCCCAGAAGGTGGAGCTTGCAGTGAGCCGAGATCGCGCCACTGCACTCCAGCTGGCGACAGAGCCAGACTCCGCCCCCCAAAAAAAAAAAAAAAAAAAAAAATTAAAAAAGAGCTTATTAAGCCGGGCATGGTGACTCACACCTGTAATCCTAGCATTTTGGGAGGCTGAGGCCAGCGGATCACAAGGGCAGGAGATTGAGACCATCCTGGCTAACACGATGAAACCCTGTCTCTACTAAAAATACAAAAAAAATCAGCCAGCTGTGGTGGCGGTCACCTACACCTCCCAGCTACTCAGGAGGCTGAGGCAGGAAAATCGTTTGAACCCAGGAGGCTAAAAATACAAAACATTAGCCGGGCATGGTAGCGGGCACCTGTAATGCCAGCTACTGGGGAGGCTTAGGCAGGAGAATCGCTTGAACCCAGGAGGCGGAGGTTGCAGTAAGCTGAGATCGCACCACTGCACTCCAGCCTGGACTACCGAGCAAGACTCTGTCTCCAAAAAAAAAAAAAAAAGGCTTATTAATGGATAATCAATCATTGGAGATGTTAAGTTTTAGGTAAGATAGAAAAAAGGGTCTTTTAACATAGTTGTATTATATATATTTTTGCCTTGTATTTTTACGTTACAGAATGGGTCTAACTTTGGGTCAATATATGTGTTCGCTTAATTTTTTTTAAATTTGGAAGTAACCTGAAACTTACACAAAGACTGCAATAGAATTACAAAGGATAGCCAGGTTCCTCTTAGACCGACACACTGTTGACATTTAATCCTGCTTGTTTTATCATTTGCTCTTTCTATATACAAATTTTTCTTGAATCATTTGAGAGTAAATTTCGTACATTACTCTTCCTTACCTCTAAATACTTCAATATGCATTTCTCAATAATGAGGATATTATTAATACTTTACACAACCATGATATAGCTATCAACTGCAGTAAATTTAAAATCAATACATTACTTTAATCTATTCTATTGCTTGTATTCCAGTTTTGAAAAATTGAACCAATAATGTCTTTAAGAGATTTTCTCTCACACAAGACCTAGTCAAAGATCCTGTATTGTATTTGGTTGTCATGATGCTTTAGTCTCTCTTAATTTGGAACAGGTATTCAGCTTTTCCTTGTGTGACATTAATATTTTTGAAGAATGCAGTCCTTTTAATAGTCCTCATTTTGGAGTTTGTCAAATATTTCCTCATGATTAGATTCGTTATGCATTCCCAGCCAGAATAGTATACACACTATGTTATGTCCTTCTCATGGCATCACATCTGAGGCACACAATGTCCATGTGCCGCTTACTCATTATATTAATTTTGATGATGTAATCAAAGTTTTTCCCAGTTCTTCCACAATTATTTTTTGCCTTGCAATTGCTAATCATAACAATCTCTGGAAAAGATACTTCAATTCCTATGCAAATATCCTGTTCCTCATCAAAATTTCCCCTTAGATTTAGCATCCATTGATGATTCTTGCTTGAATCAGTCTTTACTGTTATGGCTACAAAATGATAGTTTTCCAGCTCCAACATTCCCTTCGCATTCACCCATTGGCACAGGGTATTCTGCGAAAGCAAGGGTCCTCTGTTATCGCTCATTTATTTACTTATTATCAATGTGAACTCAAGGACTACTACTTTTTCAATGGTTTACAATTCATCATTTTCTTGTTTTGCTGCTCAAATTGTTTCGGATTTAGTCAGTGAGGGTTACTTCCTGTGTCTTTGTGACCTACCTCATCATTTTTTTCAGTATTAATTTTTTTTTTTTCTGGAATAAGATGTTCCAGGATCTTCTTGGAGTTTCCTTCCCTTAGACCTGCAATCAGCCATTTTTGAGGAGCCTTGGTTCCTTTTAGTAGAGAACAATGTCAGAAACCAAGATCTGGGCTCATTGCAAAGGAGGTGTCATTGCTTTCAGCCCCTTTCAGTAGACAGAGCTAGGAAATGTGTGTGCTAAGAAGGTGTAAAAGGGATGTGTGACTGCAGGAGGTCATTTTATATGTGTTTGTGAGTTTTGCTCATCTGCTAAGCTGCCTGTCAATGTAGAGAGTTCTGATTATCTACATCCCAATTAATTTCTTTGGTTAGCAAATTTGTGATTAATATGAGTGGCTGGGAGGCTGTATGAAAACAACAGTGTCAATGAAACCGTGCAGAAAAGTTAACATAGCAAGTCCGAGCCTGCTGTCTTTAGAAAGACTTGCCTACAAGATTGGCCATGGCTGGCATCTGGGAACTATAACTTTGGGATCATTCCCACTAATTCCAGAATTAAAGTGAATCACTGCTCCTCAACTGTCTGTAAAAACAATGCAGTTTATGCTGAACACCTGCTTTCCTTCTGGAAGTCTGGAGTTTTGGTACATGCTACACAGAGAGTGCCTATGTGACCAGCACCCAGTACAAACCTTTGGAATTGAATCTTTACTGAGCTTCCCTGATCACATTTCACACATGCTGTCACAACTCCTTGCTGGGGCAATTGGGCAAGTCTTGTGTGACTTCACTGGGAGAGGACCCGGGGAAGCTTGTTCCTTGTTTCCTCCAGACCTTGCCGCCTCATGAGACTTTTCTGTTTACTGGTTTTGCTCTGTATCCTTTCACTGTAAAAAACCACAGCCAAGAAAATGACAACATGCTGAGTCCTGTGGATCCTGCTAGTGAATCATTGAACCCGGGGGTGGTCTTGGGGATCCCTAAACATGTAAAAAGAAAATGTGATGTTTTTGTTTATCCAAAGAAAACAGGACTATTTTTCTCTTAGAGTGAAATGTGTGGTTGTTGCAGCATGCGAAAGATAGTAAAGCACAAAACTGGAGAGGATGCTGTAAGTTTTGGAAGGTTTGGGGAAAGTGAACTTTACTTGTGCTTTATAATAGCTGCGAATACTGAAAAGAAGAAATAAAATATATTAAAATTTGGACAAAAGTTGGCTTGATTTTGATGGGTTTATTCATTAAAATCTTTGTAAAATCTTTAATTCAAAATATTATATTTAAAAAGATTCAACTTTGGTTATCTTTGCTTAAGTGATAGTTTGTTCAACAAGAGAAAGATTATTATTTACCTTCTGTGTAATCTGCCCAAATAGTAGAAATTGTCTCTCATCAGAACTACAGTTTTGTGCTTTGTTCTGTTATGCTTTTCATTATATATATACATACACACACACACACACACACACACATATATTTATATTTACATAAATGAACAAAGTCAAAACAGACCCTTATCTTGGAGCCTATGATATGGCACTCATAAAC
Organism: Chlorocebus sabaeus; assembly: GCF_047675955.1. Taxonomy (NCBI): domain Eukaryota; kingdom Metazoa; phylum Chordata; class Mammalia; order Primates; family Cercopithecidae; genus Chlorocebus; species Chlorocebus sabaeus. Next base: position 15,536,144 of record NC_132919.1, on the reverse strand, counting down.
AGGAAAATGTAAGAAATACTTGGGTTTGTTTGGTATGTCCTATAGTTATTAATTAGTTCAAAATGATTGTAAGAGCTGCTCTGTTTATGGGAAGAGGTGTCAGATCAAAGAGAAGGGAAACCTTCCCTAGTTTAATTTTGTATAGATATGTTACTAAAATAAATGTTTCAGAAACTATATACTTACTTATGTTCGGAAGGTCCTGGAGATGTCCACACTGTATATAATGCATTCTTACTCTCAGGGGAACACTGATCAACTCCTCTTTGAAATAATCATGTTATACTCCAATAAAGGATTTTACTCTCCTTCATTCTGATAATTATAATAAATTATAAATCGTTATTTATAAATTCAGATAGAATTACATGGTGCTGAGATAGCAAGAGAATGATCTGATGACATCTTCTGAATATCTGAATCCAGTCATATCTGAAGCCAGATCTCACCATGGGTTTTTAAAAATTACAGTCCTGGGGTGGAAGTGGTCACTCACACCTGTAATCTCAGCACTTTGGGAGGCTGAGGTGGGCGGATCACAAGGTCAGGAGATCAAGATCATCCTGGCCTGCATGGTGAAACCCCATCTCTACTAAAAATACAAAAAATTAGCCACGCCTGGTGGCAGGCACTTGTAGTCCCAGCTACTCGGGAGGCTGAGGCAGGAGAACGGTGTGAACCTGGGAGGCGGAGCTTGCAGTGAGTCAAGATTGCACCACTGCACTCCAGCCTGGACAACAGAGCAAGACTCCATCTCAGAAAAAAAAAAAAGAATTACAGTCCTGGATAACCCAGCAGGTTTGAGTCACTACGACGTGAGATGCATAGGTCACAAGACTGGGAACTGAATCAACCATACATAAAATTATGTTGATATGGCAGAAGAAATATTTATGGTGGTGGCTGCCCTATACCATATCGGGTCCCTAAATGACTACTGATGAGCAAAGACTCCCTGACCGGTCACAAAGGACAGGTAGCACAAGTTAGCATTAAGAACTGGCACCCTGGTGAGAGGTCCATGCTTTTTGTATAGCAGAGCCTGGCATCAAAGAATAGAAAATTATCACCAAAATATAACTCAGCAATGTGCAACAAAGCCCTTTCACATATATAATTTCACATAACCCTCACAGAAACTCTATGAAATCAATGTTGGAAATACTTTCTTAGGTTTTTTTTTTGTTTCATTTTGTTTTTGAGATGTTGTCTTGCTCTGTCACCCAGGCTGGAGTACAGTGGCATGATCTCGGCTTCCGACCTCAGGTGATCTGCCTCCCTCAGCCTCCCAAAGTTCTGGGATTACAGGCTTGAGTCACTGTGCCTGGCCCATTTTGCCTAATTTTAACTGTGCTTTTTATACGAAGTTCTTCCCTCCCTTTCACCCCAATTAGCCCTACTGAGTGGTGCCTATACCTGGCCTGGGGACTTAGCACTACTTGTTAGGAACTGTCTTCTTCTACTCCTTTTTTTTTTTTTTTTTTTTTGAGATGGAGTCTAGCTCTCTCGCCCAGGCTGGAGTGCAGTGGCCGGATCTCAGCTCACTGCAAGCTCCACCTCCTGGGTTTACGCCATTCTCCTGCCTTAGCCTCCCGAGTAGCTGGGACTACAGGCGCCCGCCACCTCGTCCGGCTAGTTTTTTTTTTGTATTTTTTAGTAGAGACGGGGTTTCACCATGTTAGCGAGGATGATCTCGATCTCCTGACCTCGTGATCCGCCCGTCTCGGCCTCCCAAAGTGCTGGGATTACAGGCTTGAGCCACCGCGCCCGGCCTTCTTCTACTCCTTAACCTTCTTGTAGATACTTGGGCTGCTGAGGGTATCTCCCATTCCATCGCTCCAGAAGTTGTGAAGCCAGATGAACAGCTAGAAATCGGACTGGTATTCTGAACGGTATGGAGATATTTTCTGGTTGGTCCTTCATTACATCTTAAAATATATTTTAAAAAGGGAAGAATTTAAAAGCAATTTATAAAAGTTTCTGACAATACATATAAAACATCTTTATTGACAAGTGAGCCAATAAGAACACATTTAGTTCACAGATAACCAAAACATTTGAAATGCATAACATTAAAATTTCCAAGATTCACATTGCAGTACTAACATGTGGCAGGTTAAACATCAGGCATAAAAAGGACAAATACTGAAACACAAAGGGCCAGAGATCCCAAGTCCCTTAACACTATTTAAAATGTTACTCAACTGCAAACTTCAGCCTCTGGAACCATCCCAGATAGCTACTGGTTAAGTGATATGAAGTAGGAAAAAAGAAGGTTCTGGATGGTCTCAAGGAGGCTGTGCAGAGAACAGCACCAGATGGAAGCAAGAGCAGAAAGAAGTCAAGTCCCATCTTTATGATAAGCCAGAGAACAGGATGGTCACAGTTCTTCACGGGTAAACAAAAGATGGGGAAGACACAGCCACCCTTAAGTAACTTCTACTGACAGATGCTCCAGCACTTCTCTATGTAGGGGAGAGAGAAAGAGAGCACCAAGCAGGAGTGGGGGACTCTACATTTATTGTCTTCCAGTTCCTTTATATGCATTGTCTTATTTAATCCTTATGACAACTTTATGAGAAGCTGATGATTTATTCCCTTTGTTGAAACCTAATACAGATAAAGAAACTAAGACTCAGAGTAGGGAGTTTTTCAAAGTCACATGACTGCTTAGCGGGGGTGGCAGAATTCAAACTCAACTTTGGAAAGCCCATGTTGGTCTTCTTTCCTTGGTCAAATTTTTGGCCCTCAAATGAATTTATTTTCACTCAAGAATTTGGCAAGTTTCAATAACTTGAATTCTCCTGACAATATATAGTAACATCCTAGAGGTAGGAGTGTTTTGATACATCATTTCCCATCTCTTTTATTTTTCTGACCCCTATTAACTCTCAGTAAGTTCAACTTTTCTATTCCACCTAATTTCTCTGACTGGTTTAAATCCTTTATCCCATTTCTTGATGAATCCTCTACAACAGGGGCCAAGCAAATATTTTCTGTAAAGAGCCAAATAGTAAATATTTTAGGCTTTCAGGGACATACAACCTACTATGGGCTATATCCCCACCAAAGTCATATAATGAAACTTAATTGATGGTATTATGAAATGGGGCCTTTTGGAGGTGATTAGGTCATGAGGGTGGAGCTCTCATGAATGGGATTAGTGCCCTTATAAGGGGCTGAAGATACAGAACTCTCCCCTTCTATCATGTGAAGACACAGTGAAAGGTGCTTTCTATTAACCAAGAAGCAGACCTCCCCTATACCCTAAATATGTTGACATCTTCATCTTGGACTTCCCAGTCTCCAAAACTGTGAGAAGTAAATTTCTGGTGTTTATAAGCTGCTCTGTTTGTGATATTAAAGCCAAAGGCACAATCTCCGCTGCAGTTACTCAGCTCTGACACTGGACACAAAAGCAGTCAAGGACAACATGTAGATGAGTAAGTGTGGCTGAGTTCCAATAAAATTTTCTTCTGAGAAACAGGTGGTGGGCCAGAGTTGGTCCATGAATCCAGGCCACAGTTTGTCAATTCCTGCTCTAAACCATTGGTCCTAAATACTAAGACGATAAAAGAGGTGAGTTCCTTTTCCTGTGTGTGTGTTTTGTTTTGTTTTGTTTTGTTTTGTTTTTTTGAGTAATGATATGGTTTAGGTTTGTATCCCCACCCAAATCTCATGTTGAATTGTAATCCCCAATGTTGGAGGTGGGGCCTGGTGCAGGGTTACTGAACCATGCAGGTAGTTTCTCATGAATGATTTAGCACGATCTCCCTAGTGCTGTCTCGTGATAGAGTTCTCATGAGATTTGGTTGTTTAAAAAGTGTGTAGCACCTCCCCTCTCTCTTCCTCCTGCTCCTGCCCTGTGAAGATACCTGCTCTGGCTTTGCCTTTTGCCATGAGTAAAAGCTCCCTGAGACCTCCCCAGTCATACTTCCTGTACAGCCCATGGAAGTATGAGCCAATTAAACCTTTTTTAAGTTCAGTCTCAGGCATTTCTTCATAGCAGTGTGAGATTGAACTAAACAGAGGAGGACAATAACAAAAAGTAGGTAAATACGAAGGCCACAGAAATGGCAACTTCTTCATGAAGGGAAGCTGCTTATCCTTAAGCAAGTCAGTTGAGGACTATCTTGTAGCTATTTTCTGTACCTGTTTTCCACTTATACAGAGAAGTATGCCCTGTGTCTCACAGTTGCTTCAGTTCTTCTTTACTGAGACCCTAAATATAATAACACACTGAGCCACTCAACTTCTCAGACCCTCAATATCCCTAGGGCTTTTTCTCAAATGGACACAGCATAGCTTACAGAAAGCTGAATAATGTAGACAAAGGAAATCTCCCTGACCCTTTGATTATAGAAAACCAAGGATTCATTCAGTGCCAAGGATAAAAAAGGAGGGACTTGATCAACCACCGTTAAGATTTTGACCTATCTGCTACTTCACGTGAACTCCCAGGGAAATGGAAAATGAAAGAAGGTCTCCACAGTAGAGGGATAACAATGATATAAATCAATGATGATGCCAGGCGCCGTGGCTCACGCCTGTAATCCCATCACTCTGGGAGGCCAAGGCAGGCAGATCATGAGGTCAGGAGATTAAGACCATCCTGGCTAACACAGTGAAACCCTGTCTCTACTACAAATACAAAACAGTAGCCGGGTGTAGTGGCATGTGCCTGTAGTCCCAGCTACTTGAGAGGCTGAGACAGAAGAATGGCATGAACCTGGGAGGCGGAGGTTGCAGTGAGCCGAGATCGCGCCACTGCACTCCAGATGGGGCTGCAGAGCAAGACTCCATCTCAAAAAAAAAAAAAAAAAAAAAAATGATGAACACAATCCATATGAACATAACTTAGAATTGTCTGTAAATATTATATATCCTAGTTATGGTCATCAAATTAGCAGCTTGTTGAGGGAGGAAGGGAATGCTAAGGACTTTCAATGCAGCCTTTTTGGTTTTTATGGATAAAAGAAATGACAGTCTAGAGGAATTGTACCATATGTGTATCTAGATCTCTACTTGGGACTCAAAGAATAATAAATAACAACATTGTGTCTTCCTGATGATAAGGATATAAGCCCTCAACCTAACCCACCCAATAAGAATTCCCTTACAAAGCAAGAGGCTTACAACAAAGCTCTGACATAACCAAGAGAGGGGAAAACTGAATTTCACAATGTTTGTACTGCTACCCACTCTCAGGGACTTCTTGAACTTCCACAAATAGCTATTTGGGAGGTTGGAGATTAAAATTTTGAAATTTCTAGCTAGATTTCATAATGATCAAATTAATGGACATAAGGAACCTGACTATGGCTCAAAACTATGTATTACACAAATGAAATTAGATGTATACAGAATTGGTCCTCACATGCATATTAGGGATGGATCTTCCACCTAAACACACAAGTATTTAATATAGTGATAAAACCAACTTACATTTCTTCACATTAATTTTTCAGGGTTGCTCTTCAGTGTGAACTCTTTGATGTCTGATGAGAGATGAACTGCACTTAAAGCTTTTCCCACACTCATTACATCTAAAGGGTTTCTCTCCGGTATGAGTTCTCTGATGTTGAATAAGAGCTGATGAATGAATGAAGGCTTTTCCACACTCACTACATTTGTACGGTTTCTTTCCAATATGAATTCTTTGATGTTTAGCAAAATTGGAGCTCCGGCTGAAGGTTTTCCCACATTCATTACACTCATAGGGTTTCTCTCCAGTATGAATTCTCTGATGTTGAACAAGATGTGTGCTCTGACTAAAAGTTTTTCCACATTCACTGCATTCATATGGCTTTTCTCCAGTATGAACTCTCTGATGCTTAGTTAGGGATGAGCAATGGCTAAAGGCTTTCCCACATTCTTGACATTTATAAGGTTTCTCTCCAGTATGAGTTCTTTGATGTTTAATGAGTGCTGATGAATGAATAAAAGCTTTATCACATTCGTTACATTCATAAGGCTTCACTCCAGTATGAATCAACTGATGCTGCACAAGATGTGTACTTCGATTAAAACCTTTCCCACATTCATTGCATTCATAAGGTCTCTCTCCAACGTGAATTCTCTGATGTGTTGCAAGGGATGAGCTTTCTGTGAAGGTTTTCTTGCATTCACTGCATTCAAAGAGAATTCTAGTATGAGTTCTCTGGTGTTTAGTTAAATTAGCTCTGTGGCTAAAACATTTCCCACATTCATTGCAGGTATAGGGTTTCTCTCCAGTATGGACTCTCTGGTGTCGAATAAGCACTGAATGGTAGGTGAAGAGCTCACCACAGTCATTACACTTATGAGGTTTTTTCTCTTTATAACTTTTCTGCTTTTTCATTAAGTTTGATTTTTGTTTCAACCTTTTTTCAAGTGTATGAAAGGCATAAGATCCTTTGGGAACTCTGTCTTCAGTGATAAGGACAGATTTCTGATTGAAGCTTTTCCAGCATACATCATGCTCATGGTCTGTTTCCTCAGAGAGTGAATTCATGTGAGTGAACATTTCCCTCAAATGTCTCTCCTGATTTCCTGGCTGATTCTCTAACCAATTTTCACATTCAAGAGCTGCTTCCAAGTTGGAGTCATAGACACTATTCCGTGTCAGTCTGTCTATTAGTGCAACTTTGCATGATTCTGCTTTGGAAAAATCTTGCACTGAAGTTGAATCCTTGCTCTGTGGTCTAGTCTCCACGTCTGAAAGACATTGGAAATGCAAATTTCCTTCGTTTTCTGTGCTCAACAAAAAGGCAGTTCTGTAATAGGTAAGAGTTAATGAAAGTGAAAAGCATGCCTTCAAGGAGCAAGTGGATTTGACTCTTTTAGATGATTTGCAAAGAGAAACAAATGGAGGAAAACAAATGTTCAGAATATGCAGAGAAAACGAGTACATCCTATCCAGGAGAATCAGAAGAGGGGAAAGATGACAAGAAATATAAGAGTAGAGATGCTGATGAAGCAATATATCCACAGATGAGCAGGCAATGCATACACAGATCAGGATGGGAAGAAATAACTTTTTATAGAATACCTACTTGTTGTGATAAATTTCTAGGCACACAACCATCTTAGTGTACAGCACAGTTATGGCTTCTAAATTTTCACTATTCCCGTCCTACTTACATCCAAATATGTATTCCACTGCCAGTTTAATCTTCCTAACAATGCTTTTATAACATTTCGCTGATCAAAAACCTCCTATGATCTCCCAAAGGCGTAATGACAAATACAAGAAATGATATATGCACAAGGCTTTGTTGAAGCACTAGTCGAGGTAGCAAAAGACTGATAACATCTCACATATCCTACCATACAGAAATGATTCAACATACAGTGGATACATACAATGGAGTACCATGCAACTCCTTAAAAAATGACAAAGATCTTTACATATTGCTATAAGGTGACCACCAGGATATATTAAGTTTAAAAAGAAAAAGCAAGATACAAATAAGTATGCACAGTTTGCTACTGTTTTATAAAGAAAAAAAAAAGGGGGTACAAATACATATACTATTTGCTTACATTTTAAAAAACAACAAAAAAAGGATAAACGGAAAACCAATAAAAATTTGTACCTATAGGGAAAACATCAGAACAGGGGAGAGAGGGCAGAGATGGAAGCTTAACCTCTCTAAATATATCCAATATAAATATAGTAGAATTTTTATATCCAATACAAAGCTAATTTATATAGACATAAAATATTTTCAATAGTGTAGTTCAAAGAAATAAACAGAGGAGTAAAACAGAAGAGCAAATACAGAAATAGAGTATATGTAAGAATCAAAGATAACATGAAGGTGGTATTTCAGTCAGTGAACAAAACATAGATTTGCTTTTCCAGTGATGCCATGGAAACTGATTAACTATTTGACGAAAATTAAGTTAGATGAGTCACTCATTTCATCCACTCAAATAAATTATATTCATTCATCTATCTATTCATCTTCTATCCATTTTATTCAACAAATATTTATAGAATATCTTCCACGTGCTAGGCTCTGAACTAGTCACTGGGAAAAAAGAGTCACTATGCATACAGAGGAAGAAAGAATTTAATCTAACATTCACAAGCAAACCCTGAATTGCAGTTCTGCCGCTTACTAGCTGTGTGATACTGGATAAGTTATTTAACCTCTTTATTTCAGTTTCCTTCTGTGTAAGAGGGGATAATAACAGTCCCCATCTCACAAGGAATGATAGCAATACCTACCTTAATGAGCATTAAATGCAAATATTTATGAATCACTTAAAAACGCTGACACAGCATAAGTGCTACATTAAGTGTTTGTTAAATAAATAAAACATAAATTGATAGAAGGCTTGTATAGGTAGGTAGAGGCAAAGATCCTCAAGGATGGTCCATGGACCCCTGGGAAACAGTAAGTTCAAAACCGCTTTCAAAATAAGATTTAGATGTTATTTGCCTTTTTCATTGTCTCAACATTTTCAATGATGTTGTAAAGTAATGGTAAAATTGCTTACAACTTCAAACAAATGAACACAATGATACTAAACTTACTAGTAGTCCCCATCATGTACTCTTCATTTTTTTTTAATTAAAAAAAGCCAGTTTTATTTAAAAATGTCTGTGGAAGCATAAATATTATTAATTTCATTGAATTTTAACCCTTGAAGTGCCTTTTTAATATTCAGGGTTAATGAAATAGGAAATATTCATAAGGCAATTCTGTTTATACCAAAGAACAATGGTCATCTTGAGGAAATGAGTTGTGAGCTGAACGAGCCGCTTGTTTCACAGACCACCATTTTACCTGAAAGGGTGACTGAATGGCAAACTATGTTATCTAACTTGGGTATCTGGCAGACAGTTTCTCCAAAATGAACAGAGTAAACCTGTTGTATCAAGGACAACAAATGAGTTTTTTATAAAATTTGAGCTTTCAGGCAGAAATTACAAGGTTTGGAAAACTTCTATCTACTACCGAGAGCTTGATGGCTTCCTAAAACTTAAAGGCTTTTCTGGTAACATCAGTTGTGATACTAAAAGTTATAATATTCAAAAATATTGCACAATATAAAGTGTCAACAAAGATCTGCATAACTTAGTGAACCAATATTGTCCAAAGACTGACAGATTTCAATATATGAAAAATTCACGGATGTGGTTTCAGATTCTACATTGAATCTAATCTTTCAGAAAGTACCACTTGTTCAGTTTTAGAGCTGTTTCAAAGAAGAATAGCCATAATTACCTGAAAAGACTATAAAATACTCCTTCCTTTTCCAACTTATACCCGTGTGATGCTGGATTTTCTCCATGCATGGCAACCAAAACAAGAAGTCATATCAAGTTGCATTCAGAAGCAGTTGTAAGAATATAACTACCTTCTATTATGTCATACATTAAAGAGATTGGCAAAAGTGTAAAACAATGCCATATTTCTTAATAACAGTTTTTGGTTAAAGAAAATAGCTGTTTTTAAATTTTAAAAATACTGTGCTAACACGTAACAGGTTTATAATTTTTTATTTCTATTTTTATTTTAAGAGATGAGGTCTCACTTTACTGCTCAGGCTGCTCTCTAACTCCTGGGCTCCATCGACCCACCCACCTTGGCCTCCCAAGGCACTGGGATTACAAGTGTGGACCACCACAGTGGCCAATTGTTATTTTTTTATTTTTTTATTTTTATTTTTTTGAGACGGAGTCTCGCTCTGTCGGCCAGGCTGGAGTGCAGTGGCTGGATCTCAGCTCACTGCAAAGTGAATTAGCTAATAGCTTAAATTTTTTCTGTTTTAACTTGTAGTATAGTAACTATTGGTAGATATAACCCACATAAATGAAACATCTTTAGGGTCTTTAATAATTTTTATAGTTACAGTAGGTCCTTTGATGCCGAAGCATTCAGAACTGCTACCCTAGAGCGCAGAGAGGGAAGAAGAGTGGCTGTGAAATGAAGTTGGGATAATGAGTAAAAGCCAGATTTCGCAAGTTTTTGTAGACCTCCAGGATTCTGTCTGTTACCCTGAAGGCAGTGAGAAGCCATTCAAATGTTTCAAGCAGAGTGATGGCAAGATCAGATTTGATTATGCAAATACCAGTCTTACTACAATGTTAAGAATGAAGTATATGGGGCAAAGGTGGAATCAGAAAGATTATCACAGTAATCCAGGCAAACAAAAAAATATATAAAGGAAAATTGACCGTGAAGAAATACTTAGAAAATAATTAGGTAAATACAGTAATGAATTGAATAAAGGAGAGAGGGGGAGATGTAAAGACTGTGCATAGATTTCTGCCACGTACAATTTGATGACAATAACTACCACTAAAACAATTACTGGAAAAGGATCCTATGAGAGAGATGGGAAATTTAGACTTATTTTAGATATTCAGTTTTAAACATGCTGTATTGAAGTATCTTTGACATAAGCAAACAAAGGAATCAAATAGTTAAGATGTTGAGAACAGCCCTGAGGAGAGCTCCAGGATGGAAATACCAATTTGGGACTCATCTTGATAGAAGGTAACTGGTTGTGGGAATGATGAGACTAATGAAGGAGTAAGTAGAGGCTGCAAACAGTTGATCAGTTGGCCAAATCGGACCTTAGACACATTTTCTTTGGGCCACACTGTTTATGCAAACTTTTAAAATTAGTTACACACAGTTAAAAATAGGGAGATTGCAGCTGGACGCAGTGGCTCACACCTGTAAACCCAGCACTTTGGGAGGCCGAGGCAGGCGGATCACAAGGTCAGGAGATCAAGATCATCCTGGCTAACACGGTGAAACCCCATCTCTACTAAAAATAAAATTAGCCAGGCATGGTGGCAGGCACTGGTAGTCCCAGCTACTCGGAAGGCTGAGGCAGGAGAATGGAGTGAACCTGAGAGGCAGAGCTTGCACTGAGCTGAGATCACACCACTGCACTCCAGCCTGGGCAACAGAGACAGACTCCATCTCAAAAAAAAAAGGGGGGGGGGAAGATTACAGATAAATGCAAATTTAGGGTTTCTCTCTTGAAAACAACTGGAAGCATACTGAACGACAACAACCATTTAGAGCAGGGATTGGCAACTACAGCCTGCTGTCTACTTTGCTAAATAAATTTTTACTGGAACATACCCATTTATGTTATATTTTCTAGGGCTGCTTTCATACTACTGTGGCAGACTGAATGGCTGCAGAGTGACCATGTCCCACAAAGCCTAATTATTTACTATCTAGCCATTTACATAAAAAGCATGCCAGCCCTTGAGCTACAGCTAATGGAGTAATGGTTACTCCTTTCAGTTGAGGCCTGTAGTCCTCTGGTTCACCAGTTTCCACCTTGCTTGCTTAACTCAGTGATATTACCTCCTGGCCCATGTAAGTACTCAAGTTTATGACTCCAGGTATACAAAAGGAAGGGAGATTAAAATCAAATTTTGAGGAATTAGAATATTTAATTGTTCAAAAAAGAAGGCTAAGAAGATACACTCAGAGAAGTTAAGAAGCAATTCCAAATGGATTAAGAATTTAAAGAAAAAAAATAAAGAATATACTAGGAAACAGAGGCAAATATATATGTAGCCTTGGGGTAATGAAAAACGTTTTAAACAGTACTGAAAGGGCAGAAAAAAAAATTGCAAAAATTAAACTTGTACATCAAAATGCATAGCAAAACTGAAAGGCAAAAACTAGAAAAAATATCTGTAACATAACAAAAGGTAAAAACCTCATACATAAGGACCTCTTAACAGATCACTGTGAAAACTGCAATACCCCAAAAAAGGGAGATGGGTGGTGAGTGGGTAAGTCACAGAAACTGACAGGTCTCTGAGGTGAAACAGACATATCCATAATCACAGGGATTTTTAAAACTCTTTCAATATTCAAAAGCATAACATTTTTTAAAAATAAGAATATCCAGGAAGGATTTTCTTTATGAGCTATACATACTACTAAGTATACTAATTAAAACAGTATGGTATTGGACACAGACAGACAAGAAACAGAAGCAAGTATGCAGGGGAGCTAGGTTTACCACAGCTAGCATTACAAATCAGTAACACAAGATTATTCCATGAACAATGCTGGACTTACTGGCTTTAAGCATGGAAAAAGACAAAATTAGTTTTCCTATTTCATACCATATACAAAAATAAATAACTGTAAAACAAAATTGAACATTTTGGAATAAAATAATCTTTCTGACACTGGGATAAAGTAGATAGACAATTTATAAAAAGCAATATTTAAAAAAAAATCTGTTACTAAAAATTTTAAATGCTATATGCCTAACACACCAGAAAATAAAATACGCCAAAGATTAGAAGAGCCAATTTCTTCTCACTGATTTGCAATGCTACTTCTGTCATATATTAGTACCTAAAATATATGAAGAACTCCACCAAATCAAGAGAAAAGATATAAACAGCCCAATCTCAAAAAGCAGGCAAAGGGTATCAACAGGTAACTCACAAGAAGAAACTTGAATAGCCAACAAACATGAAATGCTGAAACTTGTATTTATCACTCAGAGAAATGAAAATTTTAAAACATCATTTTGCATCCGTCAGATTGACAAAAATTACCAAGTCTGATAACTCAACTGTTGGCAGTTCCTAGTAAAGCTAAACGTGATGATTTAAGACCTACTAATTCTTCTTCCGGTTATTTCCCTAAACCAGCTCTCAAGATGAACATAAGGAAAAAAAAAAAGATGAACATAAGGAATCAATAAAAGGACGATCACTGCAACTGTTACTAATGGCAAAAAAATAGACTATTCAGTTTATTCATACAATGGACTTATTACTCCACAGTAGTTAAAATGAATAAACATAATTCATATATATTAACAGATTAATATCAAAATACAATGTGAACTTTAAAAAATCAGACTACATAAGAAAAAGTGTAACAATAAAACACATATTGTTTTATACACATATTTATATATGTCTCTGTGTATATATACACATACACAAACACTGAAATGATTCACACCATTTCAAGATATAATGGTTACTTCTAGGGGAGAAAGAGAATAAAAGCGTTTCTTTTTTTTTGTTTTGAGACAGAGTCTCCCTCTGTCGCCCAGGCTGGAGTGCAAAAGCATGATCTCAGTTCACTGCAACCTCCGCCTACTGAGTTCACGCAATTCTCCTGCCTCAACCTCCCAAGTAGCTGTAATTACAGGTACCTGTCACCATGCCCGGCTAATTTTTTGTATTTTTAGTAGAGACAGGGTTTCACCATGTTGGCTAAGCTGGTCTCAAACTCCTGACCTCGGGTGATCCAGCCATCTTGGCCTCCGAAAGTGCTGGGATTACAGGCTTGAGCCACCACGCCCGGCTAAGAATAAAAGGGCTTTAACTGAATATGTAATATTTTTTATTTCTTAAAAAATAAAAGATGTCACATACCCCAAAAGGATGGCTAAAATGAAAACAAGCAATACTAAGTGTTGATAAGCATGTGAACAACTAGAACGCACATACTCTGCTGCTGGGAATGTAATTGGTACAATGACTCTAGAAACTTCTTTGGCACTATCTACTAAAAATGAGTATGTATCTATCCTATGATAAAACAAGTCTACTTGTATGTATATATCCAAAAGAAATGCATATATTTGTTCACCAAAAGGCATTTAAAAAGTGTACATAGCAGCATTATTCAGACAGCTAAAAACGGGAACTATCCAAATACTCATCTTCAGAAGAATAAACTGGTATATTAACAAAATGAAAAATTACACAACAATGAAAATGAATAAATTACAATGGCATGCAACAACATGGATATATCTCACAGCTAATGTTCAGTGAAGGAACCCAGACACAAGAGTATATACAATATGATTCCATTTATAGAAAGTTCAAGAACCATCAAAACTTGGTGCTCTAAGTTAGGATAAGGTTACCCTTGGGAGGACAGAGGGGCCTGAAAGAGGGCACAAGGGTGCTTCTAGAGGTGCTGGTAAGGCTGTTTTCTTGATGTGGGCAATCATTACATGAATGTGCTAAATTTGTGAAAATTCATCCAACTGTATGAGTTTTATATTGTAAGAAAAAGGAAGAAAGAAAAGAGGCAAATGAAGCAAAATATTAGTATGTGTCTAATCTCTGTGATGGATATATAAATGTTATTTTATTTTCTGGACTTCTGTATATATTTAAAATGCTTTAGAGTTTTTTTTTTTTTTTTTTTTTTTTGAGAGGGAGTCTGAGTCTGGCTCTGTGGCCCAGGCTGGAGTGCAGTGGCCGGATCTCAGCTCACTGCAAGCTCCGCCTCCCGGGTTTACGCCATTCTCCTGCCTCAGCCTCCCGAGTAGCTGGGACTACAGGCGCCCGCCACCTCGCCCGGCTAGTTTTTTTGTATTTTTTAGTAGAGACGGGGTTTCACCATGTTAGCCAGGCTGGTCTCGATCTCCTGACCTCGTGATCCGCCCGTCTCGACCTCCCAAAGTGCTGGGATTACAGGCTTGAGCCACCGCGCCCGGCTGCTTTAGAGTTTTTAAAAAATTAAAAAATAAGGGCACACAGGTACTTTCTTAAGCACCAAAAAGTATTTCTTCATTGTCCTGTTGGGCTATCATTTCTGAAGACTCCCATCTATCTGGCTCACCTGAATAGCTGCTTTTGGGGGTTTTTCTCTCAAGCTTCAATGGTTCTTTTCCATTCTCCAAGTTGTAGTTCTCAGGTTTGGAAACTGGAAGCCCTATTCATTTAAAAAAAGAAAAAGACAGAAAGAAGAAAGTAATGGGAGTAAGTTATTTGTGGAAGTTTTCCTCCAGCAGGTTGAATTGTTACATATTCCTTTGTGAATTCCAACTTTCTTTCTTATTTTTTTAATTTATAAAAATGTACTTTTTACTTTTTATTTGTAAAGTTAATGGGATGTCACTATATTGCCCAGGCAGGTCTCGAACTCCTGGGCTCAAGCTATCCTCCCACCTCTGCCTCCCTAAGTGCTGGGATTACAGGCATGAGCCAGCACGCCCGACTTTCATGGCCACTGTCCTGCTGGACTTATTTATTTGCAATGGGTATAAAGATCTAAACTGGAATATGGTCTCAACCTCTTGATCTACAAAGACAAAGTATTATAGGAAGAGCTGAAGTAAGGGAGGGTGAACCTCTAAATAAAGCTTAAAATATCTACAGCAAGAGTCTGGGCCTGGTAAGGAGTTCAACTGAATTTGTAAATACAAATATTTTCCACTGTCAGAAAAGAAAGGAATTTCTCTTTATTTCCTTATTGTGCGAGGAAACTTCAGAGAGATGTTGCAAATTAGTCCTTACCTCAGGAAAGGAGGAAAAAGTGGGACCTCAATGGCAGCACCACGTAACTGTAATGGTGGTAACTGAAGTTTTATCTTCTAATGTTTTTCCTTTCCTTCTTCAGTTACTAGAAGTCACTTTCTTAGGGGATTTTTTTTTTTTTACATGAGGTTTGGGAGGGGCTAACAGTCCCCTCCACCCCTCACACAATCATATGCATGCACATGTGTATGCGTGCATGCTGGTAGGCCCAGGATCTAAAACTGGCCACAGAGTACTCAATCTTTCTGGCACTAGAGATTGTTTCACCGATGGGCCTGTGACCTTATTTGCTGAAACCCCCAGGAAAGAAGCATTTTCTTTTTTAGCTTAGCTATCTAACTGGAAGAATAACATAACCCTGGGACTGCCACTGGCCATCTTTGCCACATAGGGAAATCCTAAGAATAAAGCTAATACAGAGAAAAACCAAGCCAATTGATTAAAATAAATCAATGAATACAGGAAATTCTTGATAATATATTTGGATCCCTGAAAAATCAAGATTTTTTTCCCCTTTAAGCGTATGAGTTAAGTTTCTGTCACTTAAATCCAAAGAATCCTGATACAAAACAAGCATAAACATTTCATCAAGAATCTAAAGCAAAAACAAATTTTCTACATAGGCCAAAAAGAATTAACACTTTTTGACTCCTGAATCCAAAGGTGAAGGCTTTGTTATTTCACTTTCATTAAAGTAATGATGTTCCCATAAGCAGATTCCAGAATCACAATGATAATCCATTCTTACAAAGTGAGACCAGGTTCCTATAGTTCTCCAGCATCACATCCCTTTGTGCAGGATCCAGCTTCCCCCACTCCTCTGGCGTAAAGTCCATGGCCACATCCTTGAATGTCACTGTTTCCTAAGACATAAAACATCTTTTTCAACATCTTTCCCTTGATAACCTCTCTTTCATCCCCCAGTTTCTGCTGGCCCTGAAGCAAAAGCCTGAGATGCACTTAACAGGGGAACTGACTATGATAAATGACAAGTATTCTGATGGTCATCAGATTCAGAGTACTTCATGTAAAGGGTAACTATCAATTATGTGCCAGGCACACTATGCTAGATTCAATATGAGAACTAAAAGATGACCCTGGTTTCTCCATTGAGAGACTACAATTTTTCTGGGGAATAAAGTATTAAAATATGAACCAATGAGTCAACAATGTAGTTTGATTAAAGTAAAATATAAGAAGAGGGAAATAAATGTCATGTCTACATAATGCTTCTCTGAGTCCTCAATAAAAAATTGATGAGTCAATCTAGCCAATCACAAGATGAATTGCAATACAGAACTTGGAAATGGAGAAGTCGTGGAAAGAAAAGACAGCAAAAACCAATCCAGTTAAACATGAATTAATTCAAGGCAAAAAGCATTAAATTGGAAAATAGCTCCAATTTATGAGATACAACTCATAAATATTTACATATAAAATATCATAAGATTATACTTCTATAAGACAAAAAATACAAAAACCTTTAAGGAGATAGATACATATCTGCATTGAACATGCACCTTTAAGTAAACCCAGAGACAACAGGAATAGTATTTCAAGGTTACTGAAAGAAATATGCGTCAAATGCTCTAACTGGATAGAAAACACCTTCTGTTTAAACATTCATGTAACATTTGCAAAAAGTAACAAAGTAAATTTCAGTACATTCCAAAAATAGAACAGAATAATTTATAATAACTGAGAAAATATATCAAAATACGAAAATGATGATGAAATAAAATAGGAAAAAAAATGCCAAACGGCTAAAACTGTATTCAGAGGAAATTTCATAGCTTTAAACACTTCCATTTCATTTTTTTAAAACGTAAATAAATGACCAGAGCACACAAATGAAGTTAGAACAAAAAACAAAAGAAAAGAGAAATATTTACAACATAAAAGCAGAAATTTTTACAAGAGAAAAATAAGACAGCTGGAAAATCTGAATAAGGTCAGTAGGTTATAGTATTATGCCAATGTGAATGTCCTGAATTTGAAAAAAGAATAATAAAGCAAAGTAAAATATAAATTTTTGCAAAATCTGGGTGAAGCATATACAAGTTCTTTGTGCTATTTGCCACACTTCTTATGTCTAAAATTATTTCAAAGTAAAGCTACTATACGGAAAATAATCTAAGATTTAAGAAATAAGAGAATTATTCCCTTAAGATAAAATAATACGTAAAAATCACTCAGTAGCCCCTAAGTAGAAAAGACATTATGAGGAAAAATGACCTTTAGCCTAGAATCTACATATACATAACTAAATCAACATTCAGTGGGGATTAAGTGCCAAACGATTAGAAGAAAAAGCCAGAACAACAAAGATGCAAACCATTGCACAAACAGCAGGAAAAAATACAAAAGAGGAAACAATAAAGCACAGGATACAGAATTATAAAAATCACATGGCAAGAAAAGTTTGAAATGCATGTATTATATGTGAATGAGCAAATTTCCCTTATAAAAAGGTTTTTTAAAAAAGCCACATCCTATATACAGAATAGGCCATCCGAACAAAATATTATTGCTAGGTTGGGTACTGGTGGGTAAATGGAAGGAAATATAGTATACCGTATGTCTGAATATAGTAGTGCAAGCACAACAAAAAATGTGAAAAAATATACATAGTAGAGAGAGGCAGGGACTGAATTTGAGGGGAAAGTAGCATTACCTTTACATTTCTGTATGTCTGTGTTGTTCATTTTGTTACAACGAAGAACAACTAAAACCTTAATATTTTAAAAAATCTATTAAATCAAAGATAAAAAATAGCCCAGGCAAATTCTAATAAGAAAAAAAGCTCCAACATTGCATTTTAAATATCTAATAAAATGCACAAAGAACAAAGAGAGTTTTTAAAATTTTCCATAATAGGTTCAATCAGCTTGATGCTATTAATAGTGTTGAATCTGATATCAAAATATTGAAATATATATTCACACTTCTGGTACCTGTGCCCTAATTTTCCCCTAGCTACTATGCCTGGCCACTTTGAATCTGTGTAGTTCAGGTAGTACTGACTCCATCTCTGACTCACAGGTGGGATGTGTGCGTGTGCGCACGCGCGTGTGTTTGTAGGTATATTCTATGGAGAATTACATTTAGATTTGGCCAATATCTCATCCAGGAATAGGCCTAATACCCCATTTGAGTCAATCCCAGCACTTCTGCAATAATGACTAGAAAAGAATCTGCCCTTTTTCTCTGGCCTTCAACACAGGAAGATGTAAGCCTAAACTCGTTAGGGGCAACAATAGGAGAAAAACCTGTTTGACAACAAAACCCATGGCAAGAAAAGAAAAGGTCAGCAAAATGAAGAAATAGATTTTAACATTCTTGTTTGAGCCCTATATGTAGCCAGACCTAGATTTTTCCATTAGTCAGTAGTTACTTCTTTTCACTTAGGCCCATTTGAAATGATTTCATCAGCTACAACTTAAAGCTTCTTGACTAATAAAGCCTTCAAGACTAATGTAAGACAGTTAAGAACCCAATGGAGACAGGCAAGTACATAAAGGACCCTGAAAAGTCACTTTTACAAACACTATGAACATGCAGTATCTGCTTTTCACACCTTGGATTATAGAAGCAAAGAGAAAGGCTGATTGAGGAATCTCTGGGTTGTGGTATGCCACACATACCGTGGAAAGCTCCTTTTTTCCTACTCCTTTTTTTTTGTTTGTTTTGAGACAGTTTCACTCTCACCCAGGCTGGAATGCAATAGCCCTATCTCTGCTCACTGCAACCTCTGCCTCCTGGGTTCAAGTGATTCTCATGCCTCAGTCTCCAGAGTAGCTGGGATTACAAGCATGTACCACCACGCCCAGCTAATTTTTGTATTTTAAGTAGAGATGAGGTTTCACCATGTTGGTCAGGCTGGTCTTGAACTCCTGACCTCAGGTGATCTGCCCACCTCGGCCTCCCAAAGTGCTGGGATTACAGGCATGAGCCACTGTGCCCAGCCCTAACTTCTTTTAATAAAAGTTTCAAACATACAAAAGTTGAAAGATGAATGCAATAATCACTGATACAGTACAATCACCACTTAAATTCAAAAATTATTATTATTATTTTTTTTTTGAGACAGAGTTTCCCTCATTGTCCAGGCTGGAGTGCAGCGGTGCGATCTTGGCTCATTGCAACCTCCACCTCCCAGATTCAAGTGATTCTCCTGCCTTAGCCTCCCTAGCAGCTGGGACTACAGGTGCATACCACCACGCCTGGCTAATTTTTTCTATTTTTAGTAGAGACGGGGTTTCACCATGTTAGCCAGGATGGTCTCAATCTCCTGACCTAGTGATCCACCTGCCTCGGCCTCCCAAAGTGCTGGAATTACAGGCATGAGCCACCACGCCAGCCAAAAATTTGTAATATTTTTCATATTTACCTTTTAGGAGAGAGGGGCCAACAATATAAAAGTAAGTTGCAGACATGATCATACCTTAGCTTTCACCATCTCAGAGGGTTGGATTCTAACTCTTTAAATTATGTCTTCATAGGCTTTCCTTTTCCAGTAGTTCTTTGAACTATGTGAGTACTTATTATTATTATTATTTTTGAGACAGAGTCTCCCTCTGTCACCCAGGCTGGAGTGCAGTGGTACGATCTCGGCTCACTGCAAGCTCCGCCTCCCGGGTTCACGCCATTCTCCTGCCTCAGCTTCCCGAGTAGCTGGGACTACGGGCGCCCGCCACCACACCCGGCTAATTTTTTGTATTTTTAGTGGAGACAGGGTTTCACTGTGTTAGCCAAGATAGTCTTGATCTCCTGGCCTCATGATCTGCCCGCCTCAGCCTCCCAAAGTGCTGGGATTACAGGCGTGAGCCACCACGCCCGACCGAGTACTTACTACTTTTACAATCACTTCAGCATTTAAGTGCTTTCTTAAATTGCTACTTAAAGTCACATACATGCTGTTTCCTCTAGAGAAACAAGTTTTAAGAGGTATGTACCACATTATATTTAAAATAGTTTCTCACATTACCAAGCACAGAAATGAGCATAGTAGGCTAAGAAAGGCAAATGCTGCTTACCTGTCTGTTGAGGGACAATAAACACTAAATAGGGAAGAAATCCATCCAGTGTTATAAATAGAAAACATTTTCTTCTGAGTCCATTAGTCTCTTGACTAGTCTCTTAGACTTAGAACTCATCTGTAGATGGGCTTTAGTGGATAAAGAAACTCCACATAACAAAGAAGGGAGCGTATCTGTAGTCAAGAAACAAGGTGTAATTCCAATAACTAGCAGACTCACTCACCTGGGATCTGGCCGTGAGGCGCAGAGCAGTCACTTCTCCCTCTTCTGTGCTTTTCTCTTGGAAATGGGGAGAGTCCTGGGACGACAGAGCTAACCACAAGAAAGCAGTAATGATGAGACCTAGACTTAACTTGCCATTCAGATTTAAAGTCTAAAAACTGCTTCAACATACTACATGTGCTGCCTACAAACACTGAGACTGAAGGTACCCCAAAACAACCGACCTCCTCCCAGGACCCTTGTCCCAGGATGTACGGGAATATTGCTACTCTGGGCTCGAATTCAGTTGCCATAATCATAACACATTCTGTAAGATGGCATCCTTTGATCTAAAAATTAGAATATGTCAGTTAATTTCCCAGCTTAATCGATACTCATTGGTTCTCACTCTGAAAGTTTATTTATAATGTAGATTGCTGGACGCCAACTCAAAGTAATAAGCATTAGTTGAGCCTGGGGTACAATCTAGAAATCTAACAACCACCCCAGGGGGAATTCTGGTGTAGGAGGTCACAGCACAACTTTCATGAAACTGGTCAGGTAGAATTGAAGTCAGTCATTAACTACTATGCCTGTTTTCTCCTATGTAAAACAAAATATTTTTGACAACCAAAGAGCTAAATTCTCAGCCTCAGTGGAGACTAGCATGATATAATCATTTGGGAGGAAGAGTACATGAGAAAATGAAGTAATCGAGGCTTTTTTGCTCATGCCACAGAAGTTAACATTTCACTCACATTTTGGGGGTAGCTGTGAAGAGTCCACTGTGTGTCCAGCTGCCATGGAAAGGGCGGTGCTCCCATACCAAGCCCTTCAGTCTCACTTAAAAAGCCCATCCATCCCCAAGACAATGGAGACAGCCAGCCAAGAGCCACCTCCCCTGAGCCAACCGTTTTCCCTTCAGGAGCAGGAATTTCGTCCTTTCACGCCACAAATTCAACATGTTCGCAATTCTCACCTCTTTTCTCAGGCATTTCAGTCAAATCTGTCTCCATGATCATCACCTCCTCCTTGTTCTGGAGATTCTGCTCTTCAGCCCAATTCAGATCTCCCCGGCCAGACGAGTTAGAAGACCCCCGGGCCTCGTGGTCCCACTTCCTGCTTCCCTCCTGGGCTCTGATGAAAGGCCTGGGTTAGATCGGGTCGGGTTTCTTTCTCACCGTGGAGTCTGCCTCAGTCCTACGGCGCTGGAGCCTGGAAGCCCGGGAACAGCATCCCTGAGGCTGGGTCCTCAGGTGTCTGTCCCTACCGCTTGGAGCTGTCCCTGGGTGAACCGGGCGCCTGGAAGAGGTGACGCTGGGGCATCAGGAGTTTGGACAAATTCTGCCGCGCTCGGGGCACTGACCCAGGACCCCGCGACCGCCCCGCCCGTCGCACAACCGCGTCCCCGGAGAGGATCAGGCCAGAGTGAGAAGGGACGGGGCTCATGGTCTGCCCTCGAGGCCCCTTTAACAAACATGCACTCTGGCCCCGACTCGGCACAGAACGACCCGGGTAACCACCGCCAAGGCCGAGCGGAGACGAGCGACATCACCACAACCAACTCACCTCCCATCCCGGGCCTCACAAAGGGTACGAACTTCTTTGGCCAGCTCGGAGTCGCGCATGCGTAAGAAGGAGCGGAGCCCGGCGGGCCGCTCTCATCCTGCCCGGAACTACAATTCCCAGAAGCCCCTTGGCATCTCCAGACCCCGGTTCTCCGCAGGTGGGAGCACCAGTGGTGCGGCTGGGAGAATCGCAGTATCGAAGCGCTCCGTCCGTCTCGCGAGAGTATGAAATGGCATCTCGGGTGTCTAATCCTCCGGGCAAGGGAGAGAGGGAGGGAGCAGCGGAGACGCGGAAAGAAGTCAGGGTTAGTCCCCGCGCTTTGTCTGCAGAAGCTCCTGAGGCACAGTGCTTAGGGCTGCTGAGTTCAACCCAAATTACTCCGGTGTAAGATGCATTAAAATACATCGCTTTTATCCATATTTTGTGCTCCCAGAACTCATCCTTTGCTTTCAAAACATATGAAGGATATTTTTTAGGAAGAGCAGGTCCCTCTTTGTACACTGAGTCCGATGTTCCTGTATCCACAGACTACTTGTAATCCTAAAAATTCATGTATTTAAAATGAGTTGAAAAGATAGAACCTGTTTTAACAAATTTGAGCAACAGGTTCTTGGCAGACATAAATATTAGTTTAAATGTATCATAAAAGGTGGTTCTTTCAAGGGACCGTTATTCAGTCTCTCCAATTCTGTTAGGGGACTAACCCATCCACCTCCAACTTCGTGTCTAGACTGCCCTCCTTTTCTCAGTGAATGACATTACTGCCCACTCATTCGCACAAGCCAGAACCTGAATATTCTTAACTCTTTAATCTCACCATCTATCACCAAGTCCTATTCATTATACCTTAAATAACTCCATTGTTTCCATCTTTCTCCATTCCCAGTAGCATTACCTTACTTGGGGCCACCACCATTTCACTAGGATTGCCATTGCAGCCTGATAGCTGGTTTCCCTAACTGAGGTTTTCTCTACCACCAATCTGTTCTCGCACTTTCTGGCTAGTTCTCATTCTAAAACAAGAATATGCTGTTACTTTACTGCTTAAAACCGTGCAGTGGCTTTTAGAAACTTCAAGGAAAGATGATTTCCAGTTCCCAGATGGGATTTGTGACTCCCATTATCTCAGCCCCCGGGTAGTTACACCTTTGTGCAATCCCCTCCTCTTGTGTATGGACTGGGACTTGCTTCTAACCAATACAGCACAATAAAGGTGACATAAAAGTCTAATGTGTGTCTTGCTAGGAGACTCCTCTCTTGCTGGCTTTGATGAAGTGGTGGTGACGTTGGGGAGACCCATATGACAAGGAACTGAGGATGGCCTCCAACCAGTAGCCTGCAAGAACCGAAGGCCCGTGGTCCCACAACCTGCAAGAAGCTGAACCCTTTAGACAGCTCTGTGTGCTTGGAAGTGAATCATTCCTTGTAGAGTCTTCCCATGAGAACCCTGTCTTGGCTGACGTCTTCATAGCTGGCTGCAAAGAACTCAGTTAAGCTGTGCTCAGTTAAACGTGTGCTATTTTGGACCACTAAGTATGTGATCATATTGCTATGCAGGAAAATTTAACTAATACAACTTTCTAACATAAAAGAGGTTCTTCTTTGTCAAAATCCAATCTGGAGATTGTCTACAAGAGGGAAAATTGTTGGAATGAGCAACTATTGAAAAGTTTATTTGAAACCCACAGGAAGACAAATGGCCACGGTTGGTCCTAGGAGGTGTGTGGCCTGTACATGTACTTTTAAAAAGCTATCCTAAGAATGGTAAAGGAGGATACAGGAAATATCAAGCAAGAACTTGTCATAAAAATAAAAACAAAGCTGTGTGTCAAAATATGGCGGTTAATACTAGATTGGATAGCAGAATGTGTCAAATTGAAGAGTGAATATCTAGAATAGTCTAGTGAAGCTAGAATATCAGGCTAGGGAACTCTACACTTCCAGAAGATATCAGGAAGGGAGAAAAAGTTGAAAAATATGAAAGAAATGTTAAGCAATGTGGAGACTGACTAGATTTTATGAGAATCCAGGAGGAAAGAAAAACAGAGAGGAGGAACTATTTTAAGAAATAATCAAGAATTATGGAAAAATAAAAAATTAAAGACTTCATATTGAAAGTATTCATAGAGAGTCAAACAAAATTATGAGAAGACACCACAGATTACAGTGAAATCTAACAAAGAAGAAATTCTAAAGTCTTCCAGAAACAAAACATAGATCACCTACAAAAGAAAACAATCACAATTTTTAAAAAATCCTCAGTGTTAAAAACAGTGCCTGGCATAGGACCAGGTAGTGTCAGAGCTCCATCAGCCTGGACAGTGGGAATTAAACTGGTGCATTCCCCACACTTACCTTCCGGTGGGTTGCTGATGAGAGAACCTGAAAAAACCTACACCTCTACAACAGGTCGAATTCATGACCCGAAGCTGAAAACTTCCAGCGTATTTGATCAGGGTGTAGATGGGAATAAATTATCTTTGCAGTGCTCTGTTCCCTCCATCTCCCCAAACATCTGACACCCTAAAAGTCATCCACAGCTGTGGAGCCTGAGCGACACCTTGATTTGTGTTGTCACCTGACCAAGCCTAAAGACCTCCAGCTCAGTACTCCACCTTCATCCCACCCCCAGATGATAAAATTCAGACCTCTCTCCTGAAAGGCAGAGAGGTTAAACATTCAGGACTGTTTCTGACTGAGGACTTCTTCCAATTAAAACCCCCACCGTGGGCTGTCTCCCCTCGTTTCATTTTTCTAAAGGGGCAGAGGCCTTTTTTAGAAAATAACAAGATGCAATGTGTGTGATTTACTTTTCTGATCTGTTTGAGAAATAGGGAAATATAAAAGTGTGTTCTTAACTCCAGAACCATTCTTTTTGCATAAACACCTCATTGGGCAGCTTTCTAAGTGTGATTTTCCTGAGTCTCCCTTCGTTGGATCTGCCGGAAGACTTGTCAGGGAACCTTTAGTGAGGTTACTTCTTCCTATTTTTCTTCTGTTTTTGGAGGCATACACATTATGCATAACCAAAACAGTGGCTCAATTGTGTTCAACTTTGTATTTTGATTGCTGAGAACAAAAAAAAGTATCGATGTGAAAAAAAAAAAAAACAGGGCCTGGCATTTTGTGGCTTCTCAACAAATAATAATTAAATAAATAAATCTGATTTGTTAATAGCAGGACTGATTACAAGAAGAAAATGTAATCTTCATAAATAATATTTGTATGTATTTATGGGGTACATGTGATATTTTGATACATGCATAATACATGTAATAATCAAGTCAGGGTGTTTAGGATATCCATCATCTTCAACATTTATCATTTCTTTGTGTTGGGGAAATTTGAAATGTTCTTTTCTAGTGATTTTGAAATATAGGATATATCGTTGTTAACTGTGTTATTAAAGATTCTAACTTATTCCTTCTATCTAACTCTGTGTTTGTACCTGTTAACCAACCCCTTTGCATCACCCTCCACACCCTTCCCAGCCTCTGGTTATCATCATTCTATTCTCTACCTCCATAAGATTTATTGGCTGTCACATATGACTGAGAACATGTAGTACTTGTCTTTTTATGCCTGGCTTATTTCACTTAGCATGATGACCTTCAGTTACATCCATATTGCTGCAAATGATAGTATATCATTTTTTTATTATGGCCAAATAGTGTTGCATTATGTATATATACCACATTTTCTTTATCCATTCATCCACTGACGGACACTTAAGTTGCTATTGTGAATATGACTGCAATAAACATGGAAGTGCAAGTATCCCTGTGATATACTAATTTCCTTTCCTTTGGATGAACACTCAGTCATGGGATTGCTGAATCATATGGTAGTTCTATTTTTAGTTTTTAGTCCAGGTGTGGTGGCTTATGCCTGTAATCCCAGCATTTTGGGAGGTTAAGGTGGGTGGATCACTTGAGGTCACGAGTTCAAGACCAGCCTGGCCAACATGATGAAACTCCACCTCTACTAAAAATGCAAAAAAAAAAAAAAAAGAAAGAAAGAAAGAAAGAAAGAAAAATGGCCAGGTGCAGTGACTCACATAATCCCAGCACTTTGGGAGGCTGAGGTAGGTGGATCACCTGAGGTCAGGAGTTCAAGACCAGCCTGACCAACATGGCAGAACCCCATCTCTACTAAAAATACAAAAATTAGCCAGGCATGGTGGCACATGCCTGTAGTTCCAGCTACTCAGGAGGCTGAGGCAGGAGAATTGCTTGAACCCGGGAGGCAGAGGTTGCAGTGAGCCCAGATTGCGCCACTATACTCCAGCCTGGGTGACAGAATGAGACTCCATCTCAAAATAATAATGATAATAAACAAACAAACAAAAAACAAAACAAAACAAAATTATCTGGTCATAGTGGCATGCACCTGTAATCCTAGCTACTCAGGAGGCTGAGGCAGGAGAATTGCTTGAACCTGGGAGTGGGAGGCTGCAGAGAGCCAAGATCATGCCACTGCACTCCAGCCTGGGAGACAGAGCGAGACTCCATCTCAAAAGAAAAAAAAAAAGAGACTGGGCGCAGTGGCTCACGCCTGTAATCCCAGCACTTTGGGAGGCCGAGGCGGATGGATTACCTGAGGTCAGGAGTTCGAGACCAGCCTGGCCAACATGGTGAAACCCAGTCTCTACTAAAAATACAAAAATTAGCTGGGCATGGTAGCACACGCCTGTAATCCCAGCTACTTGGGAGGCTGAGGCAGGAGAATTGCTTGAGCCTGGGAGGCAGAGGTTTCAGTGAACCGAGATCGTGCCACTGCACTGCAGCCTGGTCAACAGAGCGAGACTGTCTCCAAAAAAAAAAGAAAAGAAAAAAAAAGAAAAAAGAATTTTGCTGTATATAGTATCCTGGGCCAATCAGCATAAAAAAAATACACATTCATGACCATAAAAAATGAATGGGTGGCCAGGTGCGGTGGCTCAAGCCTGTAATCCCAGCACTTTGGGAGGCCGAGACGGGTGGATCACAAGGTCAGGAGATCGAGACCATCCTGGCTAATCTGGTGAAACCCCATCTCTACTAAAAAATACAAAAAACTAGTGGGGTGAGGTGGCGGGTGCCTGTAGTCCCAGCTACTCTGGAGGCTGAGGCAGGAGAATGGCGTAAACCCAGGAGGCGGAGCTTGCAGTGAGCTGAGATCCGGCCACTGCACTCCAGCCTGGGCGACAGAGCGAGACTCCATCTCAAAAAAAAAAAAAAAAATGAATGGGAGGTGGGGAAGAAACATAGGTGTGGGTTTTAATAAGTTAGGTACAAGCACCAGGAGAATAAAAATAGGATGTATAATATTCAAAGCATAAGAAAAGAAGTGACTGGCCGGGCTCAGTGGCTTATGCCTGTAATCGCACCACTTTGGGAGGCCAAGGCAGGTATATCACCTGAGGTCAGGAGTTTGAGACCAGCCTGACCAACATGGCAGAACCCCACCTCTACTAAAAATACAAAACTAGCCAGGCATGGTGGCGCATGCATGTAATCCCAGCTACCTGGAAGACTGAGACAGGAGAATCGCTTGAACCTGGGAGGCGGAGGTTGCAGTGAGCTGAGATCGCATCATTGCACTCCAGCCTGGGCAACAAGAGCAAAACTCCGTCTCAAAAAAAAAAAAAAAGAAAAAAGAAAAGAAGTGATTATTCCATGGAAACTGAGAGAAGAGGAATAAAAGAAACAGAAAGTATGGGAAAGAGAAAACACAACCCTGTCTCAAAAAAAGAAAAGAAAACACAAAATAAGACCTATTATTTCTTGTATCACAATAAATGTAAATGGGTCAAACTTATCTATCAAAAGGCTGAGAATCTCCGTTTGGATTAAAAACTAATAAGTAGGGCTGGGTGCAGTGGCTCACACCTGTACTCCCTGCACTTTGGGAGGATAAGGTGGTGGATCACAAGGTCAAGACATCATCCTGGCCAACATGGTGAAACCCCATCTCTACTAAAAATACAAAAATTAGCCAGGCATGGTGACAGGCACCTGTAGTCCCAGCTACTCAGGAGGCTGAGGCAGGAGAATCACTTGAACCCAGGAGGCGGAGGTTGCAGTGAGCTGAGATGGCACCACTGCACTCCAGCCTGGTGACAGAGTGAGACTCTGTCTCAAAAAAAAAAAAAAAAAAAAAAAAAAAAAAAAAAAAAACCGTTAAGTAAAAACAACAAAATGCAGCAATTTTTTTTTTTTTAAACAAAATAAGCATTGGAATTCAAGCAAAACAAAAATATTAAAATCTAAGTTATTACAAAATATAAACCAGGCTAATATGAACAAAAAATAGCCAGATTATTAATAAAATTAAACTGGGCCGGGTGCAGTGGCTCATGCTTGTAATCCCAGCACTTTGGGAGGCTGAGGTGGGGGGATCATCACGAGGTGAGGAGTTTGAGACCAGCCTGGCCAACATAGTGAAACCCCATTTCTACTAAAAATATAAAAATTAGCTAGGCGTGGTGTGGGTGCCTGTAGTCCCAACTACTTGGGAGGCTGAGGCAGGAGAATTGCTTGAACCTGGGAGGCAGAGGTTGCAGTGAGCTGAGATTGCGCCATTGCACTCCAGCCTAGGCAACAGAATGAGACTCCATCTCAAAAAAAATTGAACTCAAGATTAAAAAACATTATAATGGACAAAAAATGGACATTATATTGTAAAATTCGAGGAGAGAGATGATCTATTGTATTTGACCATATTTTTACTTTTTCTATTGTTCCTTCCTTTCTGATACTCCATGATACTTTCATTTATTATATTATTTTTGTTTAGAGAATTTCCTTTAGCCATTTCTTAAGGCTAAATCTGATAGCAACAAATTCTTGTAGTTTACATACATTTGAGAATGATTGGGATTTCCTCTTCATTCCTGAAGGATAATTTCACTGGTTACAATTAATAGTTTGCAGTTCCTTTTTTTTTTTTCTTTAAGTTGACAGCACTTGAAAAATACGCTATTTGTTTCTAGCCTTCATGATTTCAAACATGAAACCTGGTGTCATCAAATTGGTGTTCCCCTGGATGTCATGAAAACATTTCTCTCTGCTGCTGTTAATAATTTTTTTATCTTTAGTTTATAGCATTTTAATTATGATGTATCTTGGTAGCAATTTCTTTGACTTTATTTGGGGTTTGTTCAGCTTCTTGAATTTGTAAGTATATGTCTTTCATAATTTGGAACATAAACCAAATTTGGGAAATTATTTTCTACTATTTCTTTAAATACTCTCAGTCCTACTATTTTTTTCTCTCCTGGGACTCTGATGTTAAGATTGCTGGATCTTTTGTCATTGTCCCAAAGAAAGGTCCATGAGGCCGTGTTCATTTATTTTTAGTCCATTTTCTTTTTGTTGTTCAGATCGGGTAAATTATAGTGATCTCTCCTCAAGTTCCCTGGTTCTATTATTTGTCATCTCCACTCTACTATCAAGCCCATCCAGTGAGTTTTAAATATTTTAGTAGTTGTATATTTTTAATTTCATAATTTTCTTTTGGTTCTTTTTTATAACATATTTCTTTGCTAAGAGTTTTTATCTTTTCATCTGTTCTAAGACAATTTGTACTTTCTTATTGAAACTTTATTATGATGGCTGCTTTAAATCCTGATAACATGATTCCAGAATCTGATTCTTCTCAGTATAAGGATTAGTTGGTTGTCTTTTGTCTTTCAAGTTGTGATCTTCCTATTTCTTGGTATGATGGGTGATTTTGGATAGATTTCTGGATATTAAGAGACTTCGGGCTATACTTCAATCTTTCACTTTTTAGAAGACTTATTTAGGTTTAGTATATAGTATATAGGCCTTGGTCTACTTTTTGTGGTGGGTTGTGCTTCCAATGACTATTTAGTCTTCACTAAATATTTTGGTCTGCTCTGGGTTATCTACTGATCCCTGCTGGTGTTGCCTGAATGAGTGGAAAGAGCTTGCCCAGTCTGAGCCAAGGTGGGGAAAGGGATTTTCCAGTCCATATGGAAGCAGAGTGCTTCTTGTGTGGAGCCCTCTATCTCTAAATGATGGGATTTCCAGCTGCCTGTACTAACCAACCACCTGGTGTTTCTAGAGGGGTGTGTGTGTGTGTGTGTTTGGGGTGGGAGAATGGGAATTCCCAGGTCTGATTGGGCTAGTGATCGCTGTGGCAGGTCCCCTGTGATGGTACTGCCCATCCACCTCTTGCTCTAGATGGGAGAGGAGAGTCTCAGGCCTGATGGGATCCCCTCTGGCTGCTTATGGTTAGTGGGATTTCCAATCAATCCCTCCAGGCTTACCTGGTGTTGTTAGTGGGGCCCTTGTTCCACAGGGGGAGGAATAAGTCTACGTGGGCCATCTTCTATTGCTAGGCTCGGGGTTATAAGATGCCCTACTAACATGATGTTCCTCCAGTCCTGCGGTCCCTCTCTACCCAGTCCAATTTCCTTTTTCTACCTGCCAGAGTTCTTGTTTGTTATTTCCAGTGTTCATAGTAGTCAGCAGGAAGGAACGAGGAAAAATAAATCTACCACACCTTGTCTGGACACTTCATAAACTTATAAAAGGAATGTGAGATCAAGAAGGTATAATGACTGAAAGAAAAATCAGTAATTGTAGTAGGAAAATTTTTCATAATCCTCTGAAAAACTAATATATCAAGTAGACAAAAGGAAGGAGAGCTTTAGGAGTTTCAGTAACAGGATTATGAATCTCAAGGTAATAGATCTACATGCAACTTCATATGCGACAAACAGAGAATATACATTCTTTTCTAGCACACATGCATTATTCAGGAAAGTTGACCTTATGCTAAAACACAGATGATTCTTCAGTGAATTTAAAATAATTCATATACATCAATACCACTATATATAGAGAGAAATATAATGTCAGCTACATATGTAATTTTAATTTTTAGTTGCTCTATTTTAAAAACTTTTTAAAAGAGGTGAAATTAATTACATAAACATATTTATTTAACCCAACATATCCAGCTACATATGTAATTTTAATTTTTAGTTGCTCTATTTTAAAAACTTTTTAAAAGAGGTGAAATTAATTACATAAACATATTTATTTAACCCAACATATCCAATATATTTTATTTTAGCTTGTAATCAATATCAAACTTATCAATAAGATACTTTATATTGTTTGCACTGTCTTCATAATTTGGAGTTATTTTACACTTACAACGCTTCTCAATTCAGACTAGGCAAACTTCAAGTGCTTGGTGCGCCCATATGGCTATATTGGCTGCCATTTTGGACAGCACAGATCTATTGCTGTTTGAGATAATGCAATAAAATTAGAAATAAAAAAGAAAAGAGAGCTAAAAATGTTTTCTGAATATTAAAAACAAAAATAAAGAAAACCCCACAATACTAAGTAAATTTGGGGTTAAAGAGATAATAGTGTAAGAAATTACAAAATACTTAAACCTGAATCACAAGCTATACTAAAATTTTAGAGTACATCTAGAAGAGTATTTAGAAAATATGTATAATTTAAATACATTTAAGAAAAATTGGAAACAAGTGAGCTAAGAAGTTTATTCAAGGAGCAGGTTAAGCCAAAGGAATACTAAACAAAGAAATAATAAATGCTCAAAAATCAAGGAAGTCCTGGCCAGGCACTGTGGCTCACGCCTGTAATCCCAGCACTTTGGGAGGCCGAGGCAGGCGGATCACAAGATCAGGAGATTGAGACCATCCTGGCTAACACAGTGAAACCCCATCTCTACTAAAAATACAAAAAATTGGCTGGGCGAGATGGTGGGTGCCTGTAGTCCCAGCTACTCAGGAGGCTGAGGCAGGAGAATGGTGTGAACCCATGAGGCGGAGTTTGCAGTGAGCTGAGATTGTGCCACTGCACTGCAGCTTGGGGGACAGAGAGAGACTCTGTCTCAAAAAAAAAAAAAAAAAAAAAAAAAAAAAATCAAGGAAGTCGTGTACACAAAAACCAATAAAAAGATTATTGAAACCAAAAGCTGGGCTGGGCATGGTGGCTCACACCTGTAATCCCAGCACTTTGGGAGACCGAGGTGGGTGGATCACCTGAGGTCAGGACTTCAAGACCAGCTTGATCAACATGGTGAAATCCCATCTCTACTAAAAATACAAAAATTAGCTGGGCGTGGTGGCACACGCCTGTAATCCCAGCTACACAGGAGGCTGAGGCAGGAGAATCGCTTGGACCCAGGAGGCAGAGGTTGCAGTGAGCTGAGATCATGCCACTGCACTCCAGCCTGGACGACAGAGTGAGACTCCGTCTTAAAACAAACAAACAAAGACCAAAAGCTGGTTTAATGAACAGATTAATAAGATACACAAACTTCAAATGAGAATGATGAGTTTAAGAGAGCAGACGAAGTTATACAACTGCAGATTGAATAAATAGAGAGGTACATCGTACATTATTAACCACCAATACATTTGAAAGCACAGATGAAGTAGATAAATTTAGGAAAACATGAAATAAATAAAAAGGTACAAAATGAAATTGGAAACTTCAATAGCTCAATTACCACAAAAGAAATTAAAATGTGGGGCCACACTCCAAATTCTACCGAACTTTCAATGTACCAATCTTCTCTGTTTTATATAAAAGATGTTCTAAAACAACTCAGAAGAATGAAAAGAGATAAAGCTGCCAGATTTATTTTAGTAATTTAATATAAACTTGGTTCTTAAAATGGATAAGAATAATACAAGGAATAAAAATGAAAATTATAAGCCAATTTTACTTATGGACGTAAGTACAAAACCTAAATAAAATATTAGCCAACTGAATTTTTCTTTTTTTTTCTTTTTCTTTTTTTTTTTTTGAGATGGAGTCTTGTACTGTCGCCCAGGCTGGAGTGCAGTGGCTCAATCTCCGCTCACTGCAAGCTCTGCCTCCCAGGTTCACGCCATTCTCCTGCTTCAGCCTCCCGAGTAGCTGGGACTACAGGCACCCGTCACCATGCCTGGATAATTTTTTTTTTTTTTTGTATTTTTAGTAGAGACGGGGTTTCACTGTGTTAGCCAGGATGGTCTTGATCTCCTGACCTTGTGATCCACCTGCCTCGGCCTCCCAAAGTGCTGGGATTACAGGCGTGAGCCACCTTGCCCGGCCAGCCAATTGAATTTTTTTTTTTTTTTTTTTGAGATGGAGCCTCACTGAGTCACCCAGGCTGGAGTGCAATGGCATGATCTCGACTCACTGCAACCTCTGCCTCCCGGGTTCAAGCAGTTCTCCTGTCTCAGCCTTCCGGTAGCTGGGACTATGCCCAGCCACTATTTCCGGCTAATTTTTGTATTTTTAGTAGAGACGGGGTTTTACCATATTATTTGTATTTTTATTTTTAGTAGAGACGGGGTTTACCATATTATTCAGGCTCATCTTGAACTCCTGACCTTAGGTGATCCACCCGTCTCAGCCTCCCAAAGTGCTGGGATTATAGGCGTGAGCCACTGCACCCAGCCAGCTAACTGAATTTAACCTATATCATGATCAAGTTGATTTTAACATCAGAAAATCTAGCTATGAAATTTTCTACATTAATGGATTCTAAAGGAAAAGTAAAACCAAATAACTAACTCAATAGAAATCATTGATAATGTTCAATATCTATTAATAATTAGGTTAAAAGTTAGTTTCTTAAGAAAAATTTATAACAGAGAGCTGGAAATAGAACAAGATGGCTGACCAGAGATGTATGGATCTTGCCCCTGCTCCTCCTACCCAGGAAGGACCAAAGCAATGAATAAAAAGGTAAAACAGCTACAATTTTCCTGAAATGTTGAAGGGAAAGCACTGGAGTGCAGTGGGGGAGTGGAGAGGCAGCTGAGGTGATTGGAAATCCAACAGAGCAGTGCGGAGTTACCCAGCCTCTGCAGCCCTATCTCCCCCACCCAGCTTCAATCAGCCTGGAGACAGGAGGGACTTCCCTTTACAGGAAAAAGGTAAGCAGAACAACTCCACCAGCCCCCATTGCCTTACCCACAGTCCTTACTACAGGAGAATCCCACAGTCCTTGAAAGCCTTGAGCCTAATTTAGAGAGCTGTCTGAAGTTCTTGCTACCGCACTGCTCTGGATTAGGAACAGAAAGTGTGTGCTCCCAACCTCCACTCACCCGTTGTGAGCCAAGCTGTGGCAGCAGCAGCACCGTGCCATCTTGAGACCAGAGCCACCTCTGGAGTGCACCATTCTATGGGGTCAATAGCCACTGCACCTCTGCAGCATCAGGGCTCCATCTTCTTTCTACAAATCTCACAAGGGCGGCTAAACTCCATAATCCCAACTATGCATAGATTGGGCCTAGGATCAATTGTGATTCTGGTCCTGCATAACAGAGAAGACAACCCCAACTGTCTGCACTTCGAGACAGAGGAACCACTTGGCAATCCTGCCCAGGGCAAATATGTCTTGAGCCGGCCAAACTGCTGACCACCATCCACAAAGCAGGAGAGGTCCCTGTGCCACCGAGCAGCTGACATGCTGCCCTGTCAGCAGAATGGCTATACTCCTGTGCCCACGGCCTGAGAAACAGCTCTGTGGTACCCACTCCCATTGTTGACGTGCCCCTGTCCTGCCCAAAGGACCCACACCCCTGATCAGGGCCTATGATGCAGCATCGTGGCTCACTCCTGGCAGACATGCCCTTCGGGCTGGCTGACCAGCTGTCCAACCACATCCCAGGCCTGAGAAACAATCCCACAGGGGGCCCCTGGAAGGCACGCCCTAAGGCTGATCCAGTAACTGTACCCGCACATTCCCAGCCTGAAAAAGTCTTTCAGGCCACCCCTGGCCAACCAAGAAGCCAGCAGTCCACATCCTGAACCTGATAAAAAACCCTGTGGGCCATGCTTAGCAGACATGCACGCAGGCCAGCCGAGAAGCCATGTGTCCATGTTCAGGGCCTGAGAAACAGCTTCACAGGCTGCCCCAGGCAGACACCCCACCAGGTCAGCTAAGCAGTGTGCCGACATCCCAGACCTGAGAAATAGTCTCATGGGCCACTCCAGGACACACATCTCCTGGCCAGCCAAGCAGCTTTGTGCCTTTGTTGCAAGCCTAAGTAACAACCCCACAGGCTTTGCCTAGAAGACATGCTCCCAGGACAGCCAAGCAGCTGTGCTCCTGTGTCCAGGGTCTGAGAAACAGAGCCACAGGCCACCACTGGCAGGCACCCTCTAGACTGGCCAAGCAACAATGCATTCGTGTCCCCACCCAGAGTTAACAGTCCCATAGCCCCAACCCCAGTGAGCCAGACCCCAAGTTGGTTGACCCACCATGTGCACAAATGAGCCCCTGACTTGAGAAACAGCCCTGTGCAAAAGCCACATGACCACCACCACCACCTCTTAGCCTAGGCCGCTGAGACATTCACAAATGTCACCAGCATGCTTGTTTGTTTGTTTGTTTGTTTATTTATTTATTTATTTATTTTTAAGATTGAGTCTTTCTCTGTCACCCAGGCTGGAGTGCAGTGGCGTGATCTCGGCTCACTGCAATCTCCACCTCCTGGGTTCAAGCAATTCTCCTGCCTCAGCCTCCCGAGTAGCTGGGATTACAGGTGCCTGCCACCACGCCTGGCTAATTTTTGTGTTTTTAGTAGAGACGGGGTTTCACCATCTTGGCCAGGCTGCTCTTGAACTTCTGACCTCTTGATCCACCTGTCTCAGCCTCCCAAAGGACTGGGATTACAGGAGTGAGTCACCACACCCAGCCTGTCATTAGCATGTATTACAGCTGAAGAAACTAAGTAGAGAATGCACTACTGCATCCACTTAGAACGAAAGCTAACACACTCCACTGAAGAAACACCCCAAGACCCATACGAATAAATCTTTCCCTGCAGAAGCTGCTCCATGAAATTGGAACGGTGATTATTTCATCATATGTGTATAAATCAACGTAGAGCTGGGTGTGGTGGCTCATGCCTGTAATCCCAGCACTTTGGGAGGCTGAGGTGGGCAGATCGCTTGAGCTCATTCAGGAGTTCCAGACCAGCCTGGCTAAAATGGTGAAACCCCGTCTCTACTAAAAATACCAAAATTAGCCTGGCATGGCAGCACATGCCTGTAATCTCAGCTATTCGGGAGGCTGTGGCAGGAGAATCCCTTGAACGTGGGAGGCAGAGGTTGCCATGAGCCAAGATCTCACCACTGCACTCTAGCCGACAGAGCAAGACTCTGGCAAAAAAAAAAAAGAAAGAAAGAAAGAAGGAGGGGAGGGAAGGGAAGGGAAGGGAAGGGGAGGGGAGGGGAGGGGAGGGGAGGGGAGGGGAGGGAGAAAAATGTAGAAACACATGAAACATGAAAAAGCAAGGAGCACGACACCTCCAAAAGAACACAATAATTTCCAGTAACAGACACCAATCATAAGAAAATATACAAAGTTCAACCATAAGAAAATATACAAAGTTCCTGCCAGGCGCGGCGGCTCACGCCTATAATCCTAGCGCTTTAGAAGGCTGAGGCGGGCGGATCACAAGGTCAGAAGACTGAGACCATCCTGGCTAACACGTGAAATCCCGTCTCTACTAAAAATACAAAAAAATTAGCCGGGCCTGGTGGCAGGCGCTTGTAGCCTCAGCTACTCAGGGGGCTGAGGCAGCAAAATGGCGTGAACGCGGTAGGCGGAGCTTGCAGTGAGCTGAGATCATGCCACTGCACTCCAGCCTGGGCGACAGAGCGAGGCTCTGTCTCAAAAAAAAAAAAAAAAAAAAAGAAAGAAAGAAAGAAAATATACAAAGTTCCAGAAAAAGAATTGAAAATAATAATCTTAAGGAAACAGTGGAATTCAAGAGCATACACTTACACAATTCAATTAAATCAAGAAAACTCATAATTTGAATAAGAAATTTAACAGAGATATAAAAAAGAACCATACAGAAAATCTAGAACTGGAGAATTCAATGAATTAAATGAAAAATGCAATCAAGACTCATAAAAACAGACTAGACCAAGCATAAGAAACAATTTCTGGGCCGGGCACGGTGGCTGGCACCTGTAATCCCAGCACTTTGGGAGGCCAAGATGAGTGGATCACCTGAGGTCAGGAGTTCGAGACCAGCCTGGCCAATATGGTGAAACCCCGTCTCTACTAAAAACACACACAAAAAAATTAGTTGGGCATGGTGGTGGGCGCCTGTAATCCCAGCTACTCGGGAGTCTGAGGAGGAGAATCGCTTGAACCCGGGAGGCGGAGGTTGCAGTGAGCCGAGATCGCGCCACTGCACTCCAATCTGGCGACAGTGCTAGAACCCGTCTCAAAAAAAAAAAAAAAAATTCTGCTCTATAACTTCACTTTTAACATTGTTTAGGGTTTTTTTTTTTTTTTTTTTTTTTTTTCTGAGAGGGAATCTCGCTCTGTTGCCCGGGCCGCTCCGGACTACATTTCCCAGGAGCCTCGGCGCGCACTTCCGCTTCCGGCCCCTTTGTCTGGAGGGGTTGTTCACGTGGCGAGTGTCTGTCCTCCCTGTCCTCCCTAACAGAGTCCCTCCCCGTGTCTGGACCGAGGGGGAGCAGACGCTGGACAGGGTTTGTGTGTGTTCAGCAGTGGATTGTCAGCCTTGGGTCCCAGCTGCTCCCCTTTGGACCTCTCCCTGGGCCCGCTGATCTGACTGATTCCTTCTACTGGAGCTAAGACTCGGCCACCTTGACGCGCCCCTCTGCCCCTGGAGCGTGTCTTTGGGTTTTGTGTGTGGGGGAGTGGGGTGTATGTGTGTTTCCTATCCGAGACACCTCCGGGTCGTTTGCTCGGAAACAGGATGAGGGCCCGCATAACTTGGAGCACTTGGCTGGAAGGTGAGGCAGGTCGTGTCCAAGGCTCCCGTGCCCGGGCCAGGTTAGGCACCAACGCGTCTCTTATGTCTCTGCAGCCTGCAGTGTGGTGGAACCGTTTTATAGACTGACAGTGTGAACGTGGAGATGGATATCAGAGATCCGTTTATCTACATTTTAAGAGAAAATGCTCTGATGTGAGTGTAAGCAGGTTACTCTCTGTGTCTCGTGTTCTTTACCTGTAATTTGAGGTTTGTTTTACCTACTTTTAAGTGGTGGTTGTGAAGATTAAATGGAATTTTGACATGCAACAGTTGACACAGGGCCAGACACCAAGTAAGGGATCAATCAGTTGTCGCTTTTATTAATAGTAGGCATCCATCTCCCCATTTGTACATAAGAAGGAGACACCCAAGAAGGAAAAGTAACTTGTAGGTCTCCCAGCCAACGAGAACATAGTGGAAATTAGAATCCAGGCACTTCCAGCAGGGCACTTTCCACCACCTTGCACTTTTGTATTCAGCAGGCACAGTATCTTTACTGCTGTCTGTAACTAGCTGTCTATGTTCCCAGCGTCTGACTCTGCAGGGCCCTGGTGGTATAAAGGTACTGAGACTTGCCTGTGTTTAGGGCTTCCTGAAGATTAAATGGCTGCTAAAGTTCTTGAGTTTAGCTTTGGCTCAAAAGATACTGCTTCAGACTCTGCGTTCTGAATAGAGTCTCAGAGAATGAAAAAAGAAATACAATGAAAAAGGGAAAAACTTCAATCCAGAATCTCTTGCCAGAGTTTCTGGGAGAATGCTGGCAATTCCCAGGAAGATATGTGGAGAACGGAAAGGTTGCTACACCCAAATAGTGTAGCAAAGGCTATGATTATGGAGGACTGGACCTGCAAACTACAGAACAGAGGTGAGAAATAGAAATAAAGGGTCCTGCCATTAGCCGAGAATCTACAGTGTGCACACACAACCTCATTTTAGTTTTTCTTTACAGAAACCTTATAAAATGTATGTGGGCAGCACAGAGACCTTGGGCAAGTTAACAGTTTCCTCATCTGTAAATAGTGATTTATGGAAAGCACCTGGTGCATGGTGAGTGTGCAAAGAATGGTAGTAATTTTACTAATATCATTCCCTTTTAATTTGAAACTCTGAAAAAACAAGATACTTTACTTCCATACTCTTTCCATTATGCCACCTGCCTCTCTGAAGAATGAGGGGGGATAAGTCAGACTCCTTGGAAGAGGAGAAAGAAATAGGTATGGAGAGGCTGATGACTTGATTTGACATTATAGCACATGGGAGAGCCCTAGTCCCTTGAACCTTCTATGAGCTCAGGGGTAGAGCTGGGGCCTGTGTCCCCAGGGTCCATGGCCCTGCTGCTCATTTCTGGCAGAATTAGGGACTGCTCCTTGGCTCTCTTTCAGTTTGTTCTCAAAAAGTGCTTTCTCTTAAGGAGATACAAAGGGGTGTCCCAGATTAGGGACTTCCATAGTCTATCTCTAGCCTGTTTGGCTCTCCTACAATATCCTGCCCTCAGGCCCTCTGATTTCTGGAAGTCCTGGAACTTAGGAGTTCCTAACTCTACCTTAGCTCCCACTGATTGCCAGTGTCCAGTATAGGGAGGGCACAGGCATCTTGTGGGGAAGTTGGATTTGGGAGTAGGACCAAACATATTGATCATACCTTTTTTCCTTGTAAAACAAAGTATAGAAAGAAAGTGCCATAAAGTCTTGGTTAATGTTGATATGCAGAAAATATTGAGAGTAATAATTAATTGATGATTAAATGACCTTTCCTGAGTGCTTATTCTGTACCAGGTACCGGTTTGGGCCATTTATGTGCATTAACACACATTGTAGCAGGGTAGGTACCATTATTATTATTTTTTTTCTTTTTGAGACTGTGTCTCACTCTGTTGCCCAGGGTGGTGCAATCTCGGCTCACTGCAACCTCTGCCTCCCAGGTTTACACCATTCTCCTACCTCAGCCTCCCGAGTAGCTGGGACTACAGGCGCCCGCCACCACGCCTGGCTAATTTTTTTTGTATTTTTAGTAGAGACGGGATTTCACCGTGTTAGCCAAGATGGTCTTGATCTCCTGTGATCTGCCCGCCTCGGCCTCCCAAAGTGCTGGAATTACAGGCGTGAACCCCTGTGCCTGGCCATTATTCTCTTTTTAAAAATTAGGAAACGGAAGCCCAGAAGAAACTTGGCTATGGTTGTACAGAGCCAGGATGTAAAGGTAGCAGGCAGGCAGACTCCGGAGCCAGAGTTCCAATGACAAAGGATTACAGGAGGCATGGATTCTACAAAATTGTGAAACCCTGTACTTGATAATAACTGAGGCCTAGAAAGAACTACTTCTTCCCCCAAACACATCCACAAGGAGCTTTAAGTACTGCTTTTTGGAGGTGAGTGGAGAGAGGATTGAAGAAATAATAGACTGTAAAATATTAGGAAAATATAGAATGATATGTAGAATAAGATAAATAGCATGTAACCCTACTACCTAGAGATAAGCTCAAAGAAGTACTCAAAGGTAATATGATCAGCAGTTTTCTCCCTACAGGCAGAAAATCAAAATGGAGAAGTAAATTATGAGCGGAAGGTTGCTTGTTGGGCATAGAATCAGACTGAGGGAATTTGGGGCTCATTCATTAATTCATTCACAATACTTAGGGACTACTGTCTGCCAAGTACACTGTGCTTGGTGCTTAGGACGCAGGGGTAGATGATATGACACATGCAATTTAGTGGAGCGCGTGTGGTGGAACAGACCTAAGATGGCCACAGACTCACCGTGGGCCTGGAATACTCACGATGGGGAGGCTAAAGGTGTCTGTGACCATGACTGCTGGGGTGGGCACTGCTGCCTTTTGCTGCTGTGATTCCCTTTTTCTTGTTCTATAAAATTGGTCACTTTCTCCATTTGAGAATAAAGAAGTTGAGCCTGTAGATCTTTAGGCACCTCTCCAACTGTAACATTGCACTTCTTGTTTTAGGGTTTTTTGGTCCCAAGGAACCTCATTTTCAGAGCAGTGGCTCACGCAGATCCTGAACCCAGTTAATGGTCGTACCTTTCCCTAAGTTTACATTCGTTCTATCCTCTGAAATTATCTTTGAAGTCTCATCATATAGATGTCTGTAAAATCCTTCAAGCTATGGATAGCCAAGGTCAGAGGCACATTTTGTCATAAGCGGCTGTTTCTAAACTCACAGGTTTGAGATACGTGAAGATAAACCAGATTCCTTTATATCGATTTCCTTCCAGTTCTGCCTTCTGAGGACCCTGCTGTTTCCCAAAAGAGGTGTCTTGAGAAGGAAAATATGGCTGCTCTTTGCCGGACAGCAGAGTCCCAGGTGAGTTGGGGATTTTCCTCTCTTCTCGGAAATCTTATTTTAATTGAGTTGGGGATTTTCCTCTCTTCTCAGAAATCTTATTTTAATTGAGTTGGGGATTTTCCTCTCTTCTTGGAAATCCTATTTTAATTCCTGAAGCAAATTTCTTTCTCTTAGCATGAAGCTTGTCAACCGCATTAGCCACAGCAGTTTGAAAGGAAAGGATCGAGTGGGTGGGATGGACTGCCAACGAGATGGCGTTCGAGTGTTCCTCAGTTGTATGGCAGCAGCAGTGAAGGTCAGGCGGCTTGGTAGCCTCGCCCATCAGTTGGCAGTGTAGAGAAAGGATGGGGGCGGCGGGGTGGGAATGAGGCCTCTTTAGCAGATAATTGAGGAGCATGACTCCTAGAAATGGTTGGGTGAGACTCAAGCTTCTTTTTGTTCACTTGAGACATCTGGCGTAGATACGCGAAGGCACGTGAGGCATTTCTTTCTTCCATCTGTTTAGAATATTTTGGGGAGAAAAGATGTACACAAATCTATGTGGCACAAACCAGCAGATTTATTATTCTTAAGGACCTTATTATTAAGGGCCCTTATTATTAAGGGCCTGTTCAATAATAAAGTGTCTTAGGGAAAATGCTTTTTAGACTTGGAGGAGCAGGAGCAAATGTGTCTGGCTGAGAGAGATTTAGGAAGGTTTTATTCATT
This sequence comes from Chlorocebus sabaeus, assembly GCF_047675955.1. Lineage (NCBI taxonomy): Eukaryota > Metazoa > Chordata > Mammalia > Primates > Cercopithecidae > Chlorocebus > Chlorocebus sabaeus. The sequence continues at coordinate 15,494,258 of NC_132919.1, read as the reverse complement.
CAACTAGCATTTTAAAGTTCTTTTAAGCAGCTCCTAGGCTAATGAAAGTAGTAAGATTTGATGTGGGCCCTGAAGGCTGAGTAGAATCTTGAAGGGTTTATAGAAAGTTAGTGACATAAATGACTTAGAATCAAAGCAAGATACTGATTCCTCTGGCACAGGAAAAAAGTCAGTACATTCAAATCATGGAGATGTTGTTCCACAAAAAATTAAAGGCTTCTTATACTCAAAGTTCTTTCCTAGATATGATTCTCAAGTTTGGCCTATTTTTTTTTTTTTTTTTTTTTGAGACAGAGTCTCGCTCTTTCGCCCAGGCTGGAGTGCAGTGGCGCGATCTCAGCTCACTGCAAGCTCCGCCTTCCGGGTTCATGCCCTTCTCCTGCCTCAGCCTCCCGAGTAGCTGGGACTACAGATGCCCACCACCACGCCTGGCTAATTTTTTTGGTATTTTTAGTAAAGATGGGGTTTCACTGTGTTAGCCAGGATGGTCTTGATCTCCTGACCTTGTGATTTGCCTGCCTTGGCTTCCCAAAGTGCTGGGATTACAGGCATGAGCCACTGCACCCCGCCAATAGTTTTCTTGTAATTGAGTTCTATATGTAAAATTACTGTAAAATAAAACTATCAAATTATGTCAAAGGGGTATACGCATTTTAAGATTTTAAGATTCTTTAATATACGAGTCAATAAAATCTTGTCTTTGACACTGTGAACATAGTTTAATCTATTTCCTCTCCATCCCATTAGTCTCCCCTAATTATGCCTCATTTAACTTTTTCTTCAGAACCCCATGCAGGTGTTTCAGGGCTTTGTGTCATTCAAGGATGTGGCTGTGAACTTCACTGACGAAGAATGGAAAGAACTGGACCCTGCTCAGAGAGTCTTGTACAGAGATGTAATGCTGGAGAACTGTAGGAACCTGGTCTCCTTGAGTAAGCTTGGGTCCTTCCACCCCAGATTGACCTTTCAGGATACCTTTGCCTTCTAAAGATTCCCTTGCTTCTATTAGGGGATGATAACAAATGAGGCTTTGGTTATTTTCCCCCACAGAATCCAGATCAGATCCTTAAACTGTTTCTCACCCTACTTGGGTAGAAATTATTTAATTGCTTTTGACAATTAGTTATTTCATTTTCTCCTCTCTAAAATGCAACAGAGTGGGACTGAGAATAGGGTGGTCCTTTCTCTTTTGAACTTAAAATTACATTCTGTTTGTGTCTCTTAGTAGGATGTCCATTTTCCAAACCTGCTATCATCTCCCAGTTGGAAGAAGTGGTAAACCCACGAACACACATGCAGGAGGGAGAGGTGCCAAGAAGCAGCTGTACAGGCAAGTGAGAACAAGGCAGATTGCATCTTTAGAAATAAGAGTTAGGGATTCTTCCCAAATCCTCCAGGCCTGTAGAAGATGTTGAATCCCCCTGCAGTCTCATCTTCACTTGACCACATCAGAATCCTAATAGCTTACCCCTCTGTTTCTTCCCAGACTCAAGGAAGAGATACTTCCTCCTTAAAGTTATAACACCAACACATAATCCAGAGATCACCTTTGTGCCTCATCCTGAGGCATTTTATGAGGCTATTCCCCTTTCCTCTTTAGTAGCCGGAATCACTTCTTCATTTACTCTGTCCTCATTCTACCTAGTGTTCTGCTGTCTAAGAAATACGAAGAGAAGGAAATAATTTGAATAATTCTAAGGTTATAAAATTGACATAACTTGTTGTATAGATTTGAGAGGTAAGGGAGTAACAGACAAAGAAAATTCTCAGGTTTCTGGTTTGGATGTGTAGGTGAATGGAAGTTCTCTTCCCCGAGATGGAGAACACAGGAGGTTTAGGGAGTGGAAGATGAGTTCAGTGTATCTTAAGTTGTTTGAAGTGTCTATAATAAGTCTAAACCAGTGGTTCTTAACCAGGGACAAGTTTGCCCCCCAGGGGACATTTGGCCATGTCTGAAGTGTGCTATGGGCATCTTGTGGGTAGAGTCCAGGGATGCTGCTAAATATCCTACAATGCACAGGACAGGGCCCCACACAAAGACATGTCCGTCTAAAATGTCAATAGTGCTGCAGTTGAGAAAACCTGCTCTAAGTGGTGATGTCTGGAGGCTAGATGAATATAAGGAGGACATGCCAAATGCATCTTAGTAAAGGAAAGAGATCTTAACTGGTGATACAGAGTTGGGAGTTGCCTGAGAATGGATGGTAATTGAAGCCATGGGAGTGGATAATATCACCCAAAGAGCACAAAAAGAGTTACAAGAGAGTCTGGAACCCTAATGAACACAAACATTCAAGTATCTGCAAAAAAATAAACAAATACATGTATATAGTATATAGTACATATATTTTATAGTATATATGCAAATATGTATGTGTATATATACTAAAACTGTAGTTATAATTTCAGCCTTAAGGAAGGGGGGAAAAAGGAAAATTCTAAGAAAGGGGAGATGGCAAAAGCAAAATAGATTCCTCATCAACAGAAGATACAATTATATAATTTTATAATTTATATTCTATTATAAACATAATATATATGTATGTATGTATATACGTATGTATATGTACATATGTGTATATATATACACAGGGCTTCTCTCCAGTGTGGATCCTCTGATGTTGGGTAAGACGGGCAGTTCTGCTGAAGGCTTTCCCACACTCCTGACAATCAAACGGTTTCTCTCCAGTATGGACCCTCTGATGCTGGGTAAGAGGTGAGCTCTGGCTGAAGGCTTTCCCACAGTCTTTACAGGTGTAGGGTTTCTCTCCAGTGTGGACTTTTGTATGTTTTGTAAGAGTTGAGCTCTGACCGAAGGCTTGACCACATCCTTTACACTTGTAGGGTTTTTCTCCAGTATGAGTTCTGTCACATAAATGTGGCAGAGCTTTCAGGTGTAGTTCAGCCCCCTCATTAGACATCAGAGACTTCACAGTGGAGAATCTACCTGAATGTCTGGGCAAATCCACTCAGACTCTTCATTTTGTTAAATACCAAAGAATTATACTTTCATAGGTTGTTACAGTGGTGATGCTTTTCTATTATATTTTAAGCGATGAAAATTCCCCCCTCTCCTACCTTAGTTATTTTCTCCTGCAAAGCTATCAGAATATCACAAATCCAAGTGAAGAAATACTGAACTGAAATCTGGAATATCCTAATAGACTCTAAAGCTCAATATTTTTTTTTTTTTTTTGAGGCGGAGTCTCGCTCTGCCACCCAGGCTGGAGCGCAGGGGCCCGATCTCGGCTCACTGCAAGCTCCGCCTCCCGGGTTTACGCCATTCTCCTGCCTCAGCCGCCCGAGTAGCTGGGACTGCAGGCGCCCGCCACCATGCCCGGCTAATTTTTTGTATTTTTAGTAGAGACGGGGTTTCACCGTGTTAGCCAGGATGCTCTCAATCTCCTGACCTCGTGATCCGTCCGCCTTGGCCTCCCAAAGTGCTGGGATTACAGGCGTGAGCCACTGTGCCCAGCCTATTGTGTCTTCTGTTGATGAGGAATCTATTTTGCTTTTCCCATCTCCCCTTTCTTAGAATTTTGTTTCTTTTTTTTCCCCCTTCCTTAAGGCTGAAATTATAACTATCACTTCTCAGAAAGTAAGAACCATTTATCTTGGAAACTGTCAGTCTTACATAGTAACTATTATGCAATCCCAACACAAGAGTTAGGGAAGATTTAGTCAACACTTTTAGAAAACGTTTTAGAAAAAAATAGTCATATGAATTTGTATCAGACTGTCACCAGATTAAGTTACTTGAGGCTGCCTGATGAAAATTCCTGTATATGGCTCTAAGAAATGTTATGTGTACCTAATAAAGCCAGGCATTATTTTTTGGTTACACTGTGGCTCAACACATACATGCAAACTTTTTTTTTTCCTTTCAAATCTTCCTAAGCTTAAACTGATATTAGAGTCACTTTTTAGGTTTCCATGAATTATTTTCCCTGCCTTTTTTTTTTTCTTTTCCTGTTTTAGGTGCATTTCAGTTACCTGAGAGTAATCCAATTGTATAGGATTGGAGTCCCTTGACTTTCCCGTATCATTCCCAATGTACTAGCCACAACCTGAGATTTCCATGCTTTCTATTTTTCTCACTACAAGGGCTATTCTGAACTCTCTCTCCTCACCTGCTTTCCTATCCTTCTCTTCTATTTAAAGAAGTCCGTGTTAGTACAGCTTGAAATTCAACAGGGCTTGAATTACAGAAGGCACAACTGAATTTAGAGAAGAAAAGATTTTTGTTCTGAAAATTAGCATTGAGACAGACCACTCTGAATAAATGGTAATATCTGGAAATAATTTTTGAAATGCCCAAAATCCTTAGTAATTTTAAGAAATTGAAAGGGGTTGGAGAGGATCATCTATAAGAGTGTCTGCATTAGAATAGGACTTCTTAAAGTAATGTTTGTTAACAATTTCGGTAACAAGGTCATTTCCAAACATTGTTCCTGGCACCAATTAGCTTTGGATTGGTGGAAATCATTGTTGTTCCTTCAGAGGCCTCATCTGTGGTAATTTGTTTTAGAACTAAAAACTCAAGACAGATGTCCTTGAACTAAAGGTCTGTCCTAGAATGGGTGGATTGCATGAATTCGTGGATTGTACTATAGTGAATTTGTATAATTCTCTTGTAGCCTAAATATAATTTGGATCCAGAAATATTAAAATTTCGAGGACATCATAGTGAAAATATTTGAAATCAGAACACTTCTAGAAATGTTATGACTGGGACTGGGGCTTATAGAGCCTTTTTGGTTTTGTTTCAGTTTACTCTGACTGTACTGTTAGTAGTGTGGTCTGTGCATCTACTCTCCTCTCGGATTTGTTTGTTTGTTTGTTTGTTTGAAACAGAGTTTTGCTCTATTGCCTGGGCTGGAGTGCAGTGGCGCCATCACAGCTCACTGCAACCTTGAACTCCCAGGATCCTTGATCCTCCCACCTCAGCCTCCTGAGTAGCTGGGACCACAGGCAAACGTCACCACGCCTGGCTGATTTGTTTGTATTTTTTGTAGATGGCATTTGCCATATTGCCTAGACTGGTCTTGAACTCTTGAGCTCAAGCGGTCTGCCCACCTTGGCCTCCTGAAGTGCTGGCATTACTGGCATGAGCCGCCATGCGCAGCATTTGGATATTTCTATAACAGGATTCTCTCTCGTGTGCTGTAGTGTAGACCACACTTACCCTTCATGATGGAGAATATAATTCCTCTCCTTTTATAACCTAAGCTAAAGCTCTGTGTGTTTGTTTGGTTATGGTAAAGTCTGGGGCGGGGTTTTGATTTGGAGTTTTAGATAGTACATGTTCTGATATTTTGATCTCTTTTTGGTAGGTAATCTGGATTCTTTAGTTTTTAAATAGTGAGTGTCTGATTTTATAATTTATAAGTTAAAATTGCCTGTATGCTTGGCTGATATGTGTCCAGTGAAGGGAAAATTGATTTACATGTTAAATTAATTCCTCCAAGCAAATTATCCTGAATAATTTGCACTGTCGTGATAAGCTAACTAGGGTGACCCGAGGCTTGATTTGAGGATTGCAGGAAGAGATATTTAGTGATTAAAGCAGGGCTTTCTGTCTTTTTGGAGGAGGCATTAATACTTGTTAGGTTTTCTTTAAGTTAAGAGGCAGTTGTCACTTTATCACTCTTTTCAGTTTGCAAGTTAGTCTCCTTTAGGACCCAGCTTAAGGTATCACCTCCACCCTCAGCTCTTCCTTGTCCACTGTCACTGAAAATAATCTCCTCCTCTGAATACCAGTACTGCTCACTATTTATATCATTCACATATGCCTATGAAACATGACAATTCTGGTTTGATACTAATATCCGGCCTTATTCTCAATTTTAACATCATCAGGGATCATGATTTTAACATCATTGTCATCATGAGGGAAACCTATTTTTGTTTAGGTCTTTTGTTGCAGATTTTACACAAAATAATACATATGGTTAAAAAAATCACATGAAATAGAGTTTTTCAATGAAAAGTCATTCTTCTAGGACCTTTGACCTATTAGATATATATCATATATTTGATGACTACTGGGTATGTTTTGCCAAGAGTCATCTATGCAGAATACAGTGGCTTGAGATAAACATCTCAGGAAAAATCATCTCCTACTTACATTTTACTTAACAAGAATTCACCCATATGCACCAAGATATACCCCCCAAACCAAAAGATAAATTAGTGTAATTAAGAATACTATAAAGTTGGCCGGGTGCAGTGGCTCACACCTGTAATCCCAGCACTTTGGGAGGCCGAGGCGGGTGGATCACAAGGTCAGGAGATTGAGACCATCCTGGCTAACACGGTGAAACCCCATCTCTACTAAAAATACAAACAATAAGCCAGGCATGGTGGCGGGTGCCTGTAGTCCTAGCTACTCGGGAGGCTGAGACAAGAGAATGGCGTGAAACCAGGAGGCGGAGCTTGCAGTGAGCTGAGATCGCACCACTGCACTCCAGCCTGGGCGACAGAGTGAAACTCCGTCTCAAAAAAAGAATACTATAAAATTATATTTTGCACACCTGCATAAAATTATATTATTTATCTATTTATACATGAGTTATTATCAGAGCTGTACACAAAACTAGCTGTATATTATGGGCAAATTCAAAGATTTATAAAGACAATATTGGTATTGCCCTATTTTCATCTTGCACGCTGACTACGGAAGTAACCTTGTGTAAGAGCGTGACTCCAGTGAGTCTAGTGGCCCAGCCAGTTCATTGGTGTGCTAGTTTATTCCTCTCCCTGAATGTTTTTGCTTCATTTGCCAAAGTTGACCGTATCAGACGATATGCCAATTTATCCTAGTAGGAAGATTGTTAGGATACAACAACACGGTGAATTAAGAAGCACTCCAGATTAATCCAAGTCCAAAAAAAAATCCACTTAATCTTAATCAGCTTCATATATTAGGCCTGGAATAAATATGACTATAGTGCAAGCAGAAAGACATTAGATAATATTCATTTGTATATTATTGTTATCAGATGAGGCACACTGACAAAAACAAAACCCTAGAAATACAGTAACTGTATAGTGAAGCCATGGCTTAGGATCCTTTGCTTATTCAGTATCATGGTTTTTATAGGACCCCAACACTAGAAATTAAAAAGATTCCCAGTAATACCAACTTAATTGCATGTAGAATAATCCTTAATGGAGAAAATACTTACAATTGTATAGAAAGCCTACAGTGGATCGTTTGTTATCATCCCTGTTCATAGATTTTAGAACCAAAAGGGAACTTTGAATATCTATTATGGGCCTTTTATTTTGCGAGTGAGGAGATGGAGATCTGGAAAGGTTAAATGATATGCCTATGCTATTTGGGGTGAGGGCAGTGGATAGCGGAGCTGAGCTTCCACAGACCTCCCCGCCCTGCATCAAAAAATGACCTTTCTGTGACATGTAGACCATAGAGAGCATCTGGGAGAGCAATGGGCATAGGGATGCTTCAAAGTGGAGGAAATTAGTGGCTGAATGAGGGACAGGAGGGAGCTGGTTTACATTAAGTAGTAGTTACTGACTGGAGCACCGTGATGAGGCCATGGTACAGAGTGCTTTGAAGTCCTGCCCTGGGCCTGGGAATGGAGTCTGGACACATATGATAGGCTTTTCATCCTTGTTGCTTCTGCCCTGTGGCAATTGGGGATTTACTGGATGAAAATGGGTTTTCTTGTTACTAAATTTAAACTGCAGAATATCTCCAAGCTATGAAAATAATTCTGTGTGTGTGCACCTGTGGGTTAGAACACTCATTCTAACCGACATGAGGAAATTATCTCATGAAGACTTTACCTGGTGTGATATTCTTATGAGTGAATGAATGAACACCTTTTGTTTCTCTACTTTGTACTCAAAGACTCGTTCTTTCACATTAGTGGTTGTCAACCAGGGGTGATTTTTCCCCCTCCAGGAGACAACTGCTAGTGTCTGGAGACAGTTTTGGTTGTCACAATTGGGGGAGGAGGTGTTACTGGCACCTAGAGGATAGTGGCGAGGAATACTGCTAATCCTACAATACACAGGACAGCCCCCACAAAAAAGGATTGTCCCACCTAAAACGGCAGTAGCACTGAGATTCAGAAATTTTTAGATAAGCAATTTACTGTGGCAGTATATCCCCACGAGGTGGCGGTACAGCCTCCTGCTGCCATGTTAAACTCAAACTACAGTAATTCACCCTGAGCAGTTGATTGTAATAGCAAATCTATTCTCTTTTTCAAAAAGTACACTTGAATGTTTTTTACATTACAAAAGTGAAATATTCTTTGTGACAGATTCAAATAGTATACTGTAGAAGTGTATAAGTAAAAGAAAGGGGTTCCTGAGTTCCCCCTTCAGATCCTACCCTTTAGAATTGATGTGTATCTTTTTAGATTCTTTTCTTGTGCGTGTGCATGTATAACTAGTAGTGTACTGTTTTGTTTTTCAACTCACTTATAACTTTCAACATTATACTGTAGACATCTTTAAAAATAATTTAGAAATATCTCATTTTTTAAATGGATGCATTGTGTTCTGATGTATGGATGTCCTATAATTTCTATATATTCTTATTAATGGGCATTTGGGTTCTTTCCAATTTTTTTCCTGATACAGGCAATTCAGTGGTCATGCCGCTATTTCCGTAGGATAGATTCCTGGAAATGTGAGAGCTGGGTCAGAGTACATTTAAAATATTGATGAATTGGCTGTACTAGTTTATACTCTTAACAGTGTAGCTAGAGTGCCTTTTTCTCTCCCTAACATTGGATACTATCAATATTTTATTTTTAATATATATTTTATTATATTTCATTCTTAATAATGTTGAATGTCTTTTCCTATGTTTATTTTTTCTGTGTTTATCAGTTATTTGTAGTTCTTCCATGCATTGCTTATTCATTTCCTTTTTCCATTTTTATTGGATTGCTTTTTATTAATTTGGAGTAGCTCCTTATACATTTTGCTTATTAATGCTTTGAAGTTTCTTTCTGAATATGGGGTAAGTTAAGCATAACATAGCTAGCCAATTGAACTAACTGTCCTTACTGAATAATTCCTCCCTTTCTCACTGAGTTGAAATATATACATATATGAGTCTGTTTTTGGACTCTGTTCCATGTAATGCTGTGCTAGTTTCACAGTGTTTTATTTATTGTGGTTTGTAGCTGGTTGGTGAAGAAGAATGGGAAAAATGTTAGGCGGTGTGTTTTCATGTGCAAAAGCCTAGAGATAGGAGAAAACGGCAAGGGGGTGAAGGAAGGCCAGAGGCTAAGGAAGGAACGAGGGCATGAAGAGGAGGGGGAATGAGGGAGAATGATGCTGGAGCACAGGTGGGGCTCAGATCATACAAGACCCCATGGGCCATTTTCAAATTTGGATCTTTATTCTTAGAGCCATGGTAAGATTTTAACCAGACAAGTGACATGATCAGACTTATATTTTTTGAAGCTTTCTTTGGACTTCTGCTTCTGGCTGTGATGGAGTAACTGGTACTAGGCTCACCCTCCCACCATAAACTGCTATACAACATGACAACATAGATGAGACAACTATTTTCAGGCAGTGAACAATAGGTCGCACAAAACTACTGATCCCAGACAGAGGGAACCTCATGAGGTGAACCCCATGATCACCCAACTTTCTGTCTTGGAACTACTCCCAACCATGGCACAGATAGCTGGAGTCCGTGTAGAGCACAGTGGTCCCACTGAGTGGAGGATGTGGAGATCAGGGTTCAGAGCAGCGGAAGCAGACAGATAGTGCGGGGTGAGATACAGAGAGGAGGGAGTTGTATAAGAGCGTCCCCAAGTACATGGATAAGTCCCTTGTAAGTCAAAGGTTGAGAAGCAAGCTGAACGTGAGCTAGGTGGGATCACTCAAGGGTTACGAGATAGCGGCTACTGTGGGATTGAGAGTAGAATAGTGTCACGGTGGGATCCTGGGACATACAAAGGACACTGGGAAAAACCAAGGAAATCCGAGTAAGTATGGACTTCAGTTAATAATGTATCAATATTAGTTCATTAATTGTGACCAGCTATCATAGAGTAACATAAGATGTTAACAGTAGGGGTATTGTATACCCCTATGGTAGAAAGATTGAAGGGTCTTATGTACCCCCATTGGGGGTGGGGTATATAGGAACTCTTAAAAAAAGAGTTTGATCTACCATGGTAGAGAATTTATTCTTTCCATAGAAATGATAGAATTCTTAGATGAAGAAGCATTCAAAGAGAAGTCACCCAAAACATATAGGAAGAAGAAAGTCATAGATATGTATCAGGAAGTTAATTGATTAAATATTCTCTCTGGGAAAATAAAAAGCTACTTCTTGCATCTTACACAACTGCACATGTACATTTTTTGCTGGAAAACCATCAGAAGTCCCATTTTGTCACTTAGAATGTTATAAAGTCAGGTACTCGAGATTTGAGATATAATGAAATTAATAATTTTTACTGTTGTTGTCAAGTACATTCTTAAGTGAAACTGGCTTCTTTTTAAAATTTATTTTCAATTTTTGAGTGTGTGGAAAAGTATAATGACTGCTAGCACAGTTTGGTGCCACTGCTTTGATATGTGTGCTGAGGCCCCAGCAGTTTTACTCACTATTGCTCCTGCATCATTGCACAAATGACAATATGGTGAAAAAGACAAAGAATACTCAAGTATTATCATGAAAATAGTTTTGACCTCACACATCCCTGAAAGGGTCTCAGCGAAGCATCAAGGGTCCACAGATCATGCTTTTAGAACCACTGGGTTAACAACAGGTACCTGGAGTTTATGTAAGACAAAGGAAGGCAAGCCTCTACAAATACTTTATGCTTTTAGACTTATCTCATTCATAAGCCTATTAGTTCTGCTCCATCCCACCCACCCCCACCAAGGCAGAGATTATTAGACTGAATAAAAAGCACGACTTGCTTACATGATGCCTATAAGAGATGCATTTTGACTTTGGGAGGCCGAGACGGGCAGATCACGAGGTCAGGAGATCGAGACCATCCTGGCTAACACGGTGAAACCCCGTCTCTACTAAAAATACAAAAAAAACTAGCCGGGTGCAGTTGCGGGCGCCTGTAGTCCCAGCTACTCGGGAGGCTGAGGCAGGAGAACGGCGTGAACCCGGGAGGCGGAGCTTGCAGTGAGCCGAGATTGTGCCACTGCACTCCAGCCTGGGCGACAGAGTGAGACTCCGTCTCAAAAAAAAAAAAAAAAAAAGAGATGCATTTTGAATATCAAGAGCCAGGTAGGCTGGTAAAAGGATGGGGAAAAGATAATACCAAATAGCCCAAATGTAGAACAAAACCAAATGCTCATCAGCGGGATAATGAGTAAACACGCTTGGCTATAGAAATAGCATGGAATGCTACTCAGCAATGAAAACAACAGGCTACTAATACACACCATGACGTGGGTGAATCTCATACATGTTTTATTGAGTGAAATAAGCCAGACACAATAGTGCCTACTGTATGTTTCCATTTATTTGACGTTCCAGAACAAGCAAAACTAATTTATAATGATGAAAATCAGATTCTTAGTTGCCTGGAACCAGGCATGGTAGAAAGATTGAATAAGAGGGCATGAGGGAGCTTCCTGGGTGCTGCAAATATTCTCTATCTTGATTGGGTGGTGGTTACCAGAATGGAGTTATTTGTCAAAACTCATTCACCTGGACATTTAAAATAGGTGAAGTTTATTGCATGTAAATTATACCTCAATAAAGTTGAGGTAAAAAAGCTTTCTCTGAGGGTGGGTACAGTGGCTCACGCCTGTAATCCTAACATTTTGGGAGGCCAAGGCCAAAGGATCACTTGAGACCAGGAGTTCGAGTCTTACTTGGGCAATATAGTGAGACCCTATCTCTAAAAAATAAAAATAAATAAATACAAAAATGAAAAGCTTTCTCTGGATGCAGAATGGGGAATGGATTGGCAGAAGCAATGAGTAGATGTAGGAATTCTAGTGTGGAGCCTATTGCCATAATCCAGGTGAGAGACAGTGATGGCTTGGACTCTAATAATGGCAGTGGAAATATAAAGGGTAAAGGGTTTGGAGATGTGTGAGATGTAAAATGGTGATGGGATGGACATGGGTTGTGAGGGAAAGAGTGAAGGTAGGGATGCTCCCTGGGTTTCTGATTTGTAGTCTAGTTGGGTGCTGGTGGCAATCTCTGAGAAAAGAACCATGAGGAGGGTCAAATTTGTTGTGGTGGGATCTGGGAAGGCCTTACGTTTAATTTTGGATGCATTAGATTCAAGGTGCCTGTGAGAAAGTCAAGTCTTTATACTTAGAAAGTAGTTGGATATACAGGTCTGAAAATTGAGCTGAGACATCAGTTTATGAGCCATAAACAGGTGGTAACTGAAGTTGTAGGAATGGATGAGCTCATCTAGGAAGAGAGACTAGGTTGGGAAGAAGAAGTGATCTTGGGTTGAACTTCAAAGAGCCTCTCACCTTTTCAGGCAGAGGAAGAGGAATAAGAAAATTGGACTGAAAACTAATGGCCACCGAGATGTGGGCAGCCAGGAGAATGTTATATCACTTGAATGTTACCCATTCATTATCTGGTTTCCTGATACATTATGTTGTTTCCTTTCCTTTCCTTTCCTTCCCTTTCCCTTTCCCTTTCCCTTTCCCTTTCCCTTTCCCTTTCCCTTTCCTTCCCCTTCCCTTCCTTCCCCTTCCCTTCCTTCCCCTTTCCTTTCCTGACGGAATCTCGCACTCTCACCCAGGCTGGGATGTAGAGGTGCCATCTCGGCTCACTGCAAGCTCCACCTTCCAGGTTCACACCATTCTCCTGCCTCAGCCTCCAGAATAGCTGGGACTACAGGTGCCTGCCGCCACCCCTGGCTAATTTTTTGTATTTTTATTAGAGACAGGGTTTCACCGTGTTAGTCAAGAAGGTCTCGGTCTCCTGACCTTGCGATCCAGCCACTTCGGCCTTCCAAAGTTCTGGGATTACAGGCGTGAGTTACCGCACCCGGCTTTGTTTTCTAACTTAGAATCTTACAGTAACCCCAACAATCAGACAAAACAGATAGTACTCTAATTTTACAGGTGAAGAAACTTGAGTCTCTGCAGGCAGATGGCTTCTAGTGAGTGTCAGGCAAATGGCTGAGCTGAGAAGCAGGCCCAAATCTTCTGACTCCTAGATCCTGGGTGGCTCTGTTGGTGAAGACACTCACTGAGCCACCATAGGAGCTGTGTCAACAAACAGATTTGCTTTTACGTTACTGTTTTCTAATTATTTAAATTATGCATTGTTATTTTACAAATTAGAAAATATAGGAAAGCACAGAAAGATGACTACCTACAATGATTTCATGCGGACACCCAGCATTACCATTTTTATCTCTTCCTGGTGTGTACATTTGCACATACATACACTTAAAGCTCTTCTTTTGACATAGTTGGGCCCGTAGTGTACAATCCACTCTACAGCCTTTTTAAAACTACTTAATGTGATCCTTTTCTCATGCTATTAAATAATGAAAAGTTGGTTTTCAGTGAGTTGTATAGCAGCAGCTTAGAAAAGCAAATAATAAAACTTTCCAGGAGCAAACACACCCTGTTGAGGAGGTGGTTTACAGTACCACCCAACTGCCTATGCCATTTTTTATTTTTATTTTTTGAAGTGGAGTCTCACTCTGTTGCCCAGGGTGGAGTGCAATGGTGCCATCTCTGCTCACTGCAACCTCCACCTCCCAGGTTCAAGCAGTCCTCCCACCTCAGCCTCCCAAGTAGCTGGGATTACAGGCACATGCTATCACACCTGACTGATTTTTATATTTTTAGTAGAGTCAGCGTTTCACCATGTTGACCAGGCTGGTCTCGAATTCCTGATCTCAAGTGATCCGCCCACCTTGGCCTTCCAGAGTGCTGGGATGACAGGTGTGAGCCCCCACACCCGGCCCTGCCTGTGCCTTTTAATGTACTCTTTAATAAAGCCAAAACACCTACCTTCACTTTTTGGAATGGAGAGTGGCACAGGAAGTAAAGTCTCCAGAACACAGATTTGTCATCCCTACCACTCTGACATAACCTTGGAGGGTGTGGGTTGTGTGTCTCCGCCCAGTGTGATGTTACCCTCCCACAGATAGGCACTGAGGGATGCACGGCCCAGCTGCTCTACCAGTGGCCCAAGTCTAAAGAAACATTCACAAACCTGCTAGTGAGTGACCACTGCCCTTGGATCCACCTCACAGGCATATGTTTCTAGTCTATGAGGACAGAATGAACACACTCTTCCCTAGGTTCCCAAGATGAAGCCACACCGTATTTGAAAGATGTAGCTACCAGTATCTCTACTTTCAACTGAGGGAAACAAAACCAATAGGTCAATATAGATGTCAAGATAAGCACCAAGCAGAAGCCTTCCAACCCAACACAGATCGAGAAGCCACATAGTCAAGTCCGGCGTGGCAGGGGGAGCACACTTGCTCTAGAAGTCATTGGAAATAGTGTTTCCTGGTTCTTGGTCGGGGCAGCAGATATAAGACACATCATGACATTGATACCGTGACAGGAGCCACCTCACTCAGGAAGCCTCCCCGAGGCGCATTTTCCAGGATGTAGTCTGTCTAGCTCTGAGACGCTAGAGCTGATGGGTCCTGCTGGGGAGAGAGCGCAGATCTAAACAGAACAGGGCGTGTGTGGCCACAGGTCATCTCTGTCTGGATCACATCAGTGTTTTGCCCACCTTTGTTGTCATTCAAACTCCTGACCTCAAGTGATCCGCCCACCTCGGCCTCCCAGAATGCTAGGATTACAGATGTGAGCCACCATGCCTGGCTGGCTTTGACTACTCTCACTCTCCTCCAGCTCTCATATTTACTTCTGTGCTTTACAAATTCTGTAACCAGTTGTGGCCAAACCTGATGCTGAATAGATTCATACTTTGTCAGCTTAACCCAAGCCTAGGTTCCCTAAGGCTACATCCAGTGCTACTACATGCTCTGTTTTGAGTTTCACCTATGCCCACTTCTCTGCCCTAGAAGAGAAGATGGGATCACCTGTGCTGCTGCTTCAGCCTTAAAATGGATTTCTTGCCCTTTTCTCCCTTTTTAAGTATCAGTGTATGAAATCCACCTGTACCACCCTTTCTGCCGTACAGCTGCTACTGTGTCTGGCTCCTAGAACCTGTTCTGCTTTCATAGATGATCTCGGAAGCAAGTGTTAACTTCATTTTTAAACCCCATCTTAGCAGATGTGTTGCTGTGGTCTGCTTGTATTCATCACGGGGCCTGTACACACCATGTGTGGTTTTCATCAAATACAGTGCCCTCCTTTGTGGTCACACGGGAGACCCATAACCCGATATAGCATCCTGGGCTGATGACAGCACTGCATCTGACCAGACATGGGATTGACCCAGGGGTGGGCAAGCGGAGGGAACGGGATTAGCCAGAGTTCTTTCACGGCATTCATTGTATGGAGAGCAGTAGGGACAAGGTCCTTTCCCGTTTTGGACCCCAAGCTGTAAGGAGACAGTTTGGGCCATTATTTGGCATCTTTCTTGGCACCTGGAGAGAGTGTGTCATTTAGGATGCTTCTGGCTGGAGCAATAAGGACACATTATCTTATATGACTTAAAGCCTGAAAACAAGCAGTTTAGATAGTTTAACAGCTCAACAGTGTCCCTAGGGCTCTTTCCATTTTTCTGTTTCTTTATCCTCAGCTTACTGACCTAGTCCTCACGTTGGTTCTCATGATTGCCAGAAGGCCTCTGCAGCCTGAGAAGCAAAAATATCAGTCAAATTAGAAGGGAAGGTGGAATTCCAGAGATGTGGTAAATATAGGACTGGCAGCTGTGCTCTTCATGGGCAGGGCGTGTGTCATATTCTGTACTTATTTTGTGACCTCCACAAATAAGTATCTAGTGTTCAGCATCTAATAGATGCAGAATAAATAATGAACAAATGAAGCGATCCTGAGTGGAGAGGAGAGTGCCATGTGCAAATGTTTTCCAAGTTACCTGCCAGGCCAGGCCAGACTCTGGGACAAATGGACATATCCAGAGGGCACTTGGGTGGTTGGGAAAGAGTTAAAATGAGGAAAGATGTTTCAGGAGAAAGAATAAATGCCAGTTCCCGAGGGAGTATTGTGCCCTGGTCCTCCTCTCTTGAGGAGGAGAAGGCTCCCAAGAGGACAGAGCTGAAGGTCAGTTAGGAACTGAGGGTTCACAGCCCAGCTTCTTCACCACCAGCCCAAGTCTAAAGAAACTCACAAATCTGCTAGTGAGTCACCACCTTCCTCTCTACTGAGCAACTGTAAGACACCTAGGAGTAGCCCTGCCCTATCCCAGAATTAGCCAGAATGTCCCCACATAGCCTACCAAGACCATTTCTGGCCCTGAAATCACCAGTGTGCATTTGAAGTCTGACTCCACCATATATCATGGCTTTGGGCCAGTTACCCAATCTCATTAAGTTACTGTTTTCTCATCTGTAAAACCCTATCTCATGGAGATAATATATTCCCGGCTTAGCACAGTCCCACACAGAATGGGTAGTCAGCTGTGATGGTGCTGGTGGTGGCGGCAGCAGTGGCAGGTTTCAAAGGCAGATCTGCTCTCAAGCTCGAGACAACACATGAATGAAAATCACAGCTTTGTGCTAGAAATGCTCTTTGATTGGGAGTTGAGGCTGGCATGTTCTAAGGGTCTAACTACGGGAAAGATGAAATTTAAGAACTGAAAACCAAGAGATTCAAAATAGAATGTGTGTGATGTGTGTAAATAGTAGAAGAAACGGGTGAGTATCATGAAGTTTAAAGAAAGCCCAGTGAAGTTGTGGTAAGGAATCTGGGACTCATAAAAACTGGAGGGACTCAGGAGCAGCCACTTCCTATCCCAGGATCCACAAGAAGGTCCCCCTCAGTACCTTTTTTAGCTTTGGAATCACAAGTGTGCATTTAAATTCTGACTCCATCATTGGGAGTCAAATGGGAGTCCCCATTTCTGACTCCTCATGGAGAAAGAGGCTGGTTTTCCAAATATCTCTTTTAAGAGCTGAGGACACTCCATCAATGTTCTTTTCATACATCACCAGCTTAAATTTGCAAAGACTTCTTTATCCCTGAAATAGTCACCACTGGCCGGCAGGCTGGAGTAACCAAGTCTGGCGCAGATAAACGGAGCCCATCCTGGGAGCTGGAGTGCATGGATGTTGGAGCGTCATGTTTTCTAAACTGTGGAAGAAAAAACAGAAAGCTATATTCTTCCAGGAGGTATTTAGAACAGAGGTTGAGTTTGGGATTCAGATGCCTGGGCCTGTGTATTGCACTTGCGGGACACCCCAGCAGGGGCCTCCTAATAGAAAACGCATCCTGAGAGAAGGAGTTAAGTATAAGCTTAGCTACACCTCAGAATTTCAGGGTCAGAGTGGGAAAGTGGTTCTAAGTAGGCCAGAATCTGTCACTAGGATCTGCTCTCAAGCTAGCTTCCGTGGCATCATGGAGCTTAAGGGAGAAAAGGTGCTCTGAGTAAAGAGAGAATGAGCAGTTTCCATAACATTGGAGGGACACATTGTACCAGGCATCCTTGCTCTGGGCTTCATCTCACAAACAGAATATATTATACTTCATTACCAGGCAACCTGGGCACCATTTGGACTACAGGGCATCAGAGGCACCCATGGTAGGAGAAGAAGGTGCCCAGTGGAAGACAGTGCTCCAGGGACTCCAAGAAACGCTGAGAGGAGGGGTCGGGCAGGTCCAAGACCCTTGCT
This sequence comes from Chlorocebus sabaeus, assembly GCF_047675955.1. NCBI lineage: Eukaryota > Metazoa > Chordata > Mammalia > Primates > Cercopithecidae > Chlorocebus > Chlorocebus sabaeus. The sequence goes on along the minus strand of NC_132919.1, from coordinate 15,476,520 downwards.
TAGTACATAGGGAAAGGAGCTGCGAAATAAGAATGTTGCCTATAAATGTGACAGGCTTCTGGGGAAGTTGGGGTTTCTTACATTTTAGAGAGAGGAAGGTGATCCTTGGCCAGTATCTTGTCTCACAGCTTAAGAGAACTCACTGGAAGGAGCCTTCAGCTTCTCAAATCCTGCTGTGTTTGTGTCCATAATATGATTAGCATGCAAGTTTCTTTGCATTTGCATGATGTGTTCACTTTCGTTTTCTCACAAACCGTAAGGTTTTTATAAGGTTATTGGAGCAGATATTACATCCCCATTTTAGAGAAGGAAACAGATTCAGAGAGGTAAGCTACCTACCAAGGTCACACAGCTAAAAGGTGCTGGGATCAGGACTCCGACCACTTAACACTTCTAACTCCAGATTTTCTTTCTGACCATAACGGGAGCCCTCTATAACATATACCATTTTCCAAGTCTTCTGATTAATATGGCTGTTTCCTTCCTACTAAAACACTCTTGGCAAGGCAGTGCTTATTTCACTGTCACAGAGACAATATCCCCTCTGTGTTCCTTTTTTTTTTTTTTTTTTTTTTTTTTTTTTAAGACAGAATCTTGCTCTGTCACCCAGGCTGGAGTGCAGTGGTGCGATCTCGGCTCACTGCAAGCTCCGCCTCCCGGGTTCACGCCATTCTCCTACCTCAGCTTCTTGAGTAGCTGGGACTACAGGCACCCACCACCATGCCCGGCTAATTTTTTGTATTTTCAGTAGACATGGGATTTCACCATGTTATCCAGGATGGTCTCGATCTCCTGACCTTGTGATCTGCCCACCTCGGCCTCCCAAAGTGCTGGGATTACAGGGGTGAGCCACTGCGCCTGGCCCCTCTGTGTTCTTTTGAGCATTCTTGCTGCTTTATTTGCTTCCTGAGTTTATGCACATGCTTGGAGGAGGGCTGCCTCTCATCCCAGGAAACCCACGTACAGATATTAGGCTTCCTCCACGCAGACAATCGGGGTATAGAAATATGGAGTGTTTAACCATCTGGTTTTCAGCAGGGAGGTGGAAATCAAAACCATTTGAGCAAATGAGTGTCCCAGGGGAAGTGGAACGAAGAACTGAGCTTCAGTGGCTGCTGAGACATAAGCCATCCATAGAGGATTTGGCTGAGGCAGACTATGTTATTTGTAGAGAAACCGGCTCGTCCTCTGGCCCTGGCCACAGCAATCGAGGGAGGGGCACATTTTTGGCCCTTGAATGAACAATGTTTTTTCCTTCCTTTGTTGAGGGATCTAGGTCAGCCGTCCTTACTTATTGTTTTAAAAAAAGAAAAAACAAACCTCTCAGTAAATATTGGGAAGGTGAAGGGTGGAGGGGTTGGTTTCCTGAGATTCCTTCCAACACTGAAGGGCTATACCTCACTAGTAAAAGCAAGAGGACCCTCACCCCCACCCTGTAACTTGTTGCTACCTGAAGGTGTCTGTCCGCTTGCCTACCTGTGTGCTCCTGTCCAACAAGCCCAGCCTGCCCCGCCCTGGCCATTGGCCTTGCTGAGCTGCTGAGCTGCTTCTCTCAGTGCCCTGGAGGCGTTCACACCTGGCCTGAGATAAGTCTGCCCTTTTCGAAGGTGAGTAAGAAGGTGAGTACTGAGTACGGCTCCCTGGAATGTGTGGTATCCCAGCAAATAGCAAGATTAGAGGTGCCCATTTTGACTGGGAGCTGGACGGCTGCCCAAGTTCTAGAAAACCAACAGTGCTGAAACAACAATTGGCTCAGGGCCTCAGGGGAGCCGGCCTGGGAAACCATCTCATGTCCCAGGACAAGAGAACTTTTGTTACAGATTTTTTAAAGATTTACTTCATTAGGCCGGGCGCGGTGGCTCAAGCCTGTAATCCCAGCACTTTGGGAGACTGAGATGGGTGGATCACGAGGTCAGGAGATCGAGACCATCCTGGCTAACACGGTGAAACCCCGTCTCTACTAAAAAATACAAAAAACTAGCCGGGCGAGGTGGCGGGCACCTGTAGTCCCAACTACTCGGGAGGCTGAGGCAGGAGAATGGCGTGAACCTGGGAGGCGGAGCTTGCAGTGAGCTGAGATCCGGCCACTGCACTCCAGCCTGGGCAACAGAGCAAGACTCTGTCTCAAAAAATAAATAAATAAATAAAAGATTTACTTCATTTATTATGTGTAGGTTGTTTTGACATTTTTAGGCAAAACCCATAAAGGTAACTAGAGTTAGATTTGTGTGATTATTTGGGTTTCATACCAATGTTAGAGTTATTACAGAGGTTGATATGGAGGTTCAACAAAGCATCATTCAAACGTGCTATGTGCCGCATAAAATGTCACGCCCTTGCGTCTGGAATTTACTGAAGGTCATTTGAGATGTGGTCAAATTCTTGAGCTCTCCATTTCCAGGGCATTGCAGACTCCCCCAAGTAGGTTTCTAGGTGGTCCAGCTGCTAATTCTGGCCCTGTAAGCTTGGGTGGTCTGAGAAGTGATCAAAGTGGTGCCTGTGCACCACAGCCACACCCCACTGGAAGACAAAAGAGAACCCTAGAACTGCCCAGGACTAGACCTTCAGAGGCTTAGGGAAGAAATGACTGTGCTGCACCTCCTTAACTGGCAGATGTCTGTCGCTGAGGGCACAGTTGAAGCTGACTTCAGTGTTTTCTTCATCCAGTAGTGGGGTCCTTCAGGCTGTGTGCCAGGTACTGAGCTGGCAGTCTCGTCTTCTGTACCAACAGCTGTGTCCTCCTGTCTTTGTGAAGGGAAGGCACGTGCAGTGCCCTGGAACAGCCCCTCCTTCTTGGGGAGGAGCCGTCATTACAACAATCGTGTTCTGAGACTAGGAGCAACAACCCTTAGTGTCTGTAATCCGCTGTTCTTCTCACCTTTATTTTGTTCCTTTGTTAGTGGTAATTAATTACCATAGTGATCTAAGAGGCCATCTTATTTTAGGAGAAAGACAGGGCTGGAGACCAGTTTGCTGATAGTGACCCCAAACCAGAAAGTTCACTGGGCCCGCACCTCCAGGTAAGCCAGGAAAATTCTGGGCTGGTTTCTAGAGGAGTGATGCGACTTCCAGCTCAGTGGTTCTCAGACTTTGAGATTTTACGAGAAAAATTGCAGAGTGAATTTGGAGGACTGACTTAGATGTCGCTATTCTAGACATTCCCTGTCCTACACTCATTCCTATTATTTCAGAAAAGGTAAGACCTTTAATTCCAGAAAAGGGGGAGGACATAAGCTCAATAAAGTACAGTCCCATAAATTAATCAAATTCAGGGTTATGATCAGTTTATTATATTATTTTTATTTTTCTCAGTCTGATGGGCTGATTTGTCTTGAAGTCTGGTGGACAAATATTACCTGTGTTTGTGAGTCATAGCTCTGCGTGACTCAGCAGAGGCACAAATGAAGAAAAAAATCCAGTGAGATTTCTGAAGAGACAAATGAAAGGCTGCTTTTGCTTAGCAAAAAAAAAAAAAAAAAAAAAAAAAGCTTGGATAGCTTTTTTAGCCAGAAACTGCTAGAGAGAGTCTTTGGGTTAAGAAAGCTCTTCTTACTTGAGTTAACCTAGAGTCCTCAGAGTGATGGCCTTAAACCCCTAAACCAGGAGGGGACCTGTTGGCAGGCGTTGCTTATATCCTTTCAGAGGACATAACTTTCAGAGTTTGTCCATTGGTGGGATTATTTGTCACAGACTCAACGGGGTGAAAGCTGAATAATTACCTGCCTACTACCAATTGCCTACCACATCTCTTGGTAGCATTTGAGTCATCAGAATTCGGGGTGGGGATTCCTCCCTCAATTCTGGAAAGGAATCCCGAACCACACCTTGACCTCACATTCCTGGTGGTAGATTTGGTTTAGGAAAACAGAATATCTAGGTGAAGTTACATTTGTTTTGTGAAGACAAGAGAGACACTTCATTTTATGCAAGAGAGACTTCATTTTAGCCCCTGAATGCTTGGGGTTAAGGGGAAGCCAGTGATGTCCAGTCAACGCCTGATGAACCTGAGACATTTTTTCCACAGGGCATTTAAGCAAGCTGTAGGTAAAATCAGAGAGACGATTCTCAATTCATAAATTTGGAGGTTGGGATTTCTGTTGAATGCAACTCCAGGTGTGAGGAAGGAAATTCAGACGCGTGCTATGATATGAATGAACCTGGAGGACATTACGCCCAGTGAAATAAGCCAGTCACAAAAAGACAAACACGGTATGATTTCACTTCTGTGAAGTGCCTCCAGTAGTCAAAATTATAGACAGAAGTAGAATGGTAGCTTCCAAAGGCTGGAGGGAGAGAGGGAATGAGGAGTTATTGGTTAATGGCTACAGTTTCAGTTTTGCAAGATGAAAAGAGTTGTGGAGATAGATAGTGCTGATGACTGCACAACAGTGTGAATGTACTTAAAGCCACCGAACCGTACACTTAAAATGGTTATAATGAGCCGGGCACAGTGGTGTGCACCTGTAATCCCAGCTACTTGGGAGGTTGAGACGGGAGGATCACTCGAGCCCAGGAGTCAAGGCTGCCGTGAGCTATGATTGCACCACTGCAATCTAGCCTGGGTGACAGAGGGAGACCCTATCTCAAAAACAAGCAAACAAACAAACAAACGAACCCAGCTTGAGCAACATAACAAGATGCTGTCTTTTAATAAAAACAGTTAAGATGGTAAATTTTATGTTATTTGTATTTTATGTTAGGTGTATTTATGTGTATTTTATCACAATTAAAAATAAAAATAAATCCAGGTGTGGGTGGTGACCATAGCGTAGGTGACAAGCATTCAGAAGCTAGATGCAGTGGCTCACACTTCTAATCCCAGCACTTTGGGAGGTTGTGAAGGGAGGATTGCATGAGCTCAGGAGTTTGAAACTCGCCTGGGTAACATAGTGAGACCCCATCTCCACAAAATTTTAAAAATTTACAAATTAGCCAAGTGTGGTGGAGTACTTGTAGTCCCAGCTACTTGGGAGACTGAGGACTGAGGTGGGAGGATTGCTTGAGCCTGGGAGGTTGAGGCTGCAGTGAGCTGTGATTGCACCACTACGTTACAGCCTGGGAGACAAAGTTTTGAGACCCTGTTTCAAAAAACAAAAACAAAACCAACTGAACAAAAAACAAAAACAAAAAGCATTCAGAGGTAGAACGTTCTGAGAATAACAGAGTTGGGGTAGAGGGAGAGGCTGGGAGCCAGAAGCATAAATCTGCCACTAAGGGAAATGACTGAGAGGCTGTAGAAGACAGTCAGGAAGAGAGGAGGGTTGGTCTTTTGGGGCACATAAGGGGAGCAGGTTTTGCAAAGGGGCTGGGGAGGGGCAATGGTCTAGATGTTGTGATGGGGGCTGAGGGGGACTCCCCTCCCACCTAGGCATAGGAGATGAGAGAAGGAGCTACAGGGGTTCAGAGGTGGCAGGAGAAATTGTCTTTGGGGGACATTCAAATTTTGGTTAAGACAACAGGCAAAGCAGAATCGGAGGGGAGACAGAATATCAAGATGCCCCAGGACTGCTTGGGAGCAAAGTGGGGTGGTGGCTATAGAGCCTTTGAAGCAATAGGGAATTTGAGTTCAGAAGAATCAAGTGACTTTCTAACCTCAATATTTGGGTGCCGGGGGGTTGAGCATGGGCATTTGAGGCTTGATGGGATGTGTCACAGTCCCTAGAGCTTGGGCCTAGTGGTGTTCTGCTTCGAGGGTTGGCATTAGAGGGGACTTAGAAGTTGTGGTGAATTCTGTGGTCCCAGAGGGCTGGAGACGAACCTCCAGAGGGGCCACCACTCCCAATCCCATGCCCCTGCCAGACATCCCAACCTGAGCATGATGCCATCTCCCATTGAGCTCGGACATTCTCTTAGACCCTGCAGCAACATAATTCCTCAGAGGGCCAAACTAGAAATCGATTTACCGGCCTTGACTTAGGACAACATACTCATTTCATGGACAAGGAAACTAAGGTTAAGAGAGGACACGGGCTGAGCGTGGTGGCTCACACCTGTAATCCCAGCACTTTAGGAGGCCGAGGCAGCAGATCACGAGGTCAGGAGATGGAGACCATCCTGACTAACACGGTGAAACCCCGTCTCTACTAAAAATACAAAAAATTAACCAGGCGTGGTGGTGGGTGCATGTAGTACCGGCTACTTGAGAGGCTGAGGCAGGAGAATGGCATGAACCTGGGAGGCAAAGCTTGCAGTGAGCCGAGATCGCGCCACTGCACTCCAGCCTGAGCGACAGAGCGGCACTCCGTCTCAAAAAAAAGAGGGGACAAATGATTGGTGCAGGCCAGGCCAGGGCCCACATTCCCATTTCCTGTTTTCCACATAGCAGTGGAATGTCTGCTAGCTCAGCACTTCAGTGGGACATTGATGAAGGGCTGAGCACTCCCATGAACTGCTCTAAAAGGGTTAGCCATAGAGAAGCAGGTATGAAACAATTCATGAGAGAAGAAAGGGTGGGAATGAGATAGGGAGGGAAAGAATGAGGAAGAAGTGAGCCACGTGGAAACCCAAGCAGACTCTATGCCTTCTGATTTCTACTGAAGCTGTAGAAACGGCCAGGCAGGGCAACTACCTTTTCTTACCCCTTCTTGGAGAGATCAGAGGCCCTGTGGCATGCAGGTGGACCAGTTTGGCCTCCAGTACCAGGTCACTCTGAAAAGGGGATTAAAAGTTAAGCACACCTGTCCGTTAATACTGGAGAAAACACTGACAATGGTCTGGACTGGGAGAAGCCAGTCCTGGCTGGAGACATGAAAACCATGGAATTAAATTCCAGAACTCTGATAGAAGCCTGTGTGGCTTTGTGTGGTCTGAAAAGCTACATTTTTTTTTTTCTCAATTTTTAAAAAGCACCCAAAATATAAGGACTTCAATGATGGGACAGCCATTCATCTTTCCGCATCTCATAGTGCTGTGGGATAATTAAGGAATCAGAGAGACTGAGGGGTTGAGGAGGATACTTATTTATTATTTAGGTGCACTGGCCCAGTCAGATTAACATCCAAAAAGACTGAGCCCTGAACAAAGAGTTTGGTTACCTTTTAAGCATTTTGTGGGGTGTGGGGAGATCTGTGCAGGGGGAAGCATATTACAGATGCAAGAAACAAAGACAGTTATTCAATTAAGACATGCATTACATAATTTACTCTTCAAGGAAAAAACATGTTTTACAACTTGAGTTTATCTGCCTAGTGACCTTGTAGCTGCACAGCTGCAGAAACAGGGTCTTCACAATGCCTGGGAAAGGGAGAGATAAGGCTCACTGGCCACAGAAAAACAGGCAGTTAATTTTTAAAGGACTTCAGCTCTTTCTCTTCCTCAAGGGGAATTGGGTTTTCTTACGTACAATGAGTTTTTGGTTACACGTTCTTGGATTTATTTTAATTCCTGTTCCAATAGAACTGGACCTGAGGCAGCTAGGAATAGGATGCATGTTTCTGACCCTGGCCAGGATCAGAAAGCAGGAAAGCTCTCCTGAGGGTCTTCAGCAGTGGAAGAGGGCAGTCAGGACAGGGACAGTGAGGAAACATTACATCACTAAAAACAGCTACTTACGCGTATTCTATGCATGGTTGAAAATAAACAGCACTGCATCTGGAATGAATTTGTAAAGTCTTCTGTGCCTTCCAACTCTGAGTAGTCACTAGGTCTCTTGGATTTCTGAAAAGTCCTAGTCAGTGACAAGAAATATCCGTGTGTTTATCTAGTTTGATCCAAATCCTGTAGAACTCACCCCAGGGGTGCAGAGCCATAGGGAGTGTAATATCTTGGAACCATCCTAATGCCTAATCCCTGGGACTAGCTGGATCTGACCCCTCCCCCTCCATCTGATCTCTCTCTCTTCCATACGCCTTCCAAATCCATTTGAGTTCAAATGTATCTGATTAAATAATCCCGGGGAAAACTGTAGAAAGCTCTAGGATACAGAATTTGGGGTCCAGGTACCCTGGAACAATCCTGGATTCCTTCGTATCCATTTGCAAACGCTGGGTACACTGTATCCCCATCCAGGGGTCATGCCTCACAGCTCCTTTCTTCTAAGGAACTAGAGGCTTCCAGTCTCATGCCCTGACCATGTGTTATGGGCTCAATTGCATCTCTTTCCCCTACAAATGTGTATGTTGAAATCCTTGCCCTTAGTACCTCAGATGTGACTGTATTTGAGAGAAAGTCTTTAAACAGGCAATTGAGGGTGGGCCATAATCTAGTCTCACTGGTGTCCTTAAGAGGAGATTAGGACACAGATGTGTACAAAGGGAAGACCATGGAAGACATGGGAGAAGCCACCTGCAAGCCAAGGAGAGAGGCCTCAGAAGAAAGCAGCCCTGCCAATGACTTGATCCAGCTTCTAGAACTGTGAGGAAATGAATTTCTGTTGTTGAAGTCAGCCAGTGTATGGTTCTTTGCTATGGAAGCCCTGGCAAACTCATACACCATGTGTCTTAGTGTGTTTGTGTTGCTGTAAAGGAATACATGAGGGGGTGGTGGCAATGTATAAAGAAAAGAGATCTTTTGGCTTTTTGCCAGGCTGTACAAGAAGCACGGTGCTGGCATCTGCTTCTGCTGAGGGCCTCAGGCCGCTTCCATCCTCAGTGGAAAGGGTAGGAGAGCTGGAGTGGGCAGGTCACATGGAGAGAGAGGAAACAAGAGAGGGGGTGATGCCAGGCTCTTTTTAACAATCAGATCTTGTGGCAGCTAATATTAATAGAATGAGAACTCACTCATCACTGTGGGGATGGCACCAAGCCATTCATGAGGGATCCACCCCCATGACCCAAACACCTCCCAGCAGGCCCCACCCCCAGTACTGGGGATCAAATCTCAACATGAGGTTTGTGGGAACAAATGTCCCAACTATAACACATGTCTGGGAATGTTTCGTTAAGTGGGCAAAAGGGCTATTAACCTGAAGGGGCTGAATGGAGCATTCTGTGGAAGGAGACAAGTCTTCCCTGACCCTCCTGATCTCCACTGAGTACTCACGTGACGTTCATCTCCTGGAGTGTGACAGACATCACTGGAATGTTCAGGAAGATAATATGGAAAGGTCAGCATCAGAAGCATGCATCCTGGCTGGGCATGGTGGCTCATACCTGTAATCCAAGCACTTTGGGAGGTGGAGGCAGGCAGATCACCTGAGATCAAGGGTTTGAGACCAGCCTGGCCAACACAGAAACACTGTCTCTACTAATAATACAAAAATGAGCCCGGTGTGGTGGTGGGCGCCTGTAATCCCAGCTACTCAGGAAGCTGAGGCAGGAGAATCGCTTGAACCCAGGAGGCAGAGGTTGCAGTGAGCCAAGATCACACCACTGCACTCCAGCCTGGGTGACAGAGTGAGACTCCGTCTCAAAAAAAAGAAAAGGAACATGCATCCTATTACTAGCTGCATCATGTCTAGTTCTATGAGATGGGAGTAGATGAATGGCTGTCCTGGTATTGAAGTCCTTACATTTTACATCTCTTTAAAAAATGAAAACAAAAGGCCTGGTGCAGTGGCTCACGCCTGTAATCCCAGCACTTTGGGAGGCCAAGGTGGGTGGATCACGAGGTCAGGAGATCTAGACAATCCTGGCTAACACAGTGAAACCCCGTCTCTACTAAAAATACTAAAAATACAAAAAATTAGCCAGGCATGGTGGCAGGCGCCTGTAGTCCCAGCTACTCGGGAGGCTGAGGCAGGAGAATGGTGTGAACCTGGGAAGCAGAGCTTGCCATGAGCCGAGATCACGCCATTGCACTCCAGCCTGGGTGACAGAGTGAGACTCCATCTCATAAATAAATAAATAGGCCGGGCGCGGTGACTCATGCCTATAATCTCAGCACTTTGGGAGGCTGAGGCGGGTGGATCGCAAGGTCAGGAGATCGAGACCATCTGGCGAACACGGTGAAACCCCATCTCTCCTAAAAATAAAAAAAATTAGCTGGGTGTGGTGGCGGGTGCCTGTAGTCCCAGCTACTCGGGAGGCCGAGGCAGGAAAATGGTGTGAACCCAGGAGGCGGAGCTTGCAGTGAGCTGAGATCGCGCCCCTGCCCTCCACACTGGACGACAGAGCCAGACTCTGTCTCAAAAATAAATAAATAAATAAATAAAATGAAAAGAAAAATATGTAGCTTGTCAGACCACACAAAGCCACACAGGCTTATGACAGAGCTCAGGAATCTCCAGTCCTTTCCAGAGCAGGCACAGAGACACGTGGTCTTCATCAGAGCCTATAGGGTACAGATGATTCACATAAGAAGTTTCAGGGCTGGACCTGGGGAGGAAGCCTGAGCCTGAGCCGGCTGTCCTGAGCCTGAGTCGGCTGTCCTGAGCCTGAGTAATCTAGCTGCCTTGTTGTCATCACATCTGGCTGCCATCCAATGCCAGGACATAGTAATGAGAGACTGAGCTTCCTCTGGGAGGGAGGAAACAGTTAAAATCTTGCAGCAGCTGCAATCATCTAGGCGTGGTTCTCTTGTCTGACTTGGGCTGCACAGATCCTGGGCCAAGGGACAGAAGAAAGACAGCCCAGGAGCAGAGCCTCCCAGATGGCTGAATTGGATCTGATGGCTCCAGGGCCACTGCCCAGGGCCACTGCTCAGCCCCCAGCCCTTCTCAGCCCAGACTCTGTGTCAGCCAGCCCAGTGGAAGAAGAGGACATGGGCTCCTCAGAGAAGCTTAGCGGGGAGACAGAGGAACAGGACAGCGACTCTGCAGAACAGGGGGATCCTGCTGGTGAGGGGAAGGAGGTCCTGTGTGACTTCTGCCTTGATGACACCAGAAGAGTGAAGGCGGTGAAGTCCTGTCTAACCTGCATGGTGAATTACTGTGAAGAGCACTTGCAGCCACATCAGGTGAACATGAAACTGCAAAGCCACCTGCTGACCGAGCCAGTGAAGGACCACAACTGGCGGTACTGCCCTGCCCACCACAGCCCACTGTCTGCCTTCTGCTGCCCTGATCAGCAGTGCATCTGCCAGGAATGTTGCCAGGAGCACAGTGGCCACACCATCGTCTCCCTGGATGCAGCCCGCAGGGATAAGGAGGTGAGTGCTTGGGGTCCATTCATCCATTTGGGAGAGGGTGGTGGGGGATGGTATGCCTGGCTGGCTGCAGCTGCTGGGTCCACTGACACCACTACTATGCGCTGAGCATACCTGAAACAGACTTTAGTCTCAGCGTCTGCCTGCTGGGTCAGTGTAAATATACATTGCACTTGGTTTTGGAAACTGTGGAGTAGGTTGCTCTGTCCCCATCTCTGTCTCACTGTCTCTGTGCGATCTCTGTGTCGCGCTCTCCTGCTGCTTGCTAGTTTCCTGCTGTGCCTTATACAGCTTTTGGTGATGTGTGTTTGGGTGGAGGGCGCAGAAGTTGTGGGGCTTAGGACAGTGATATGTCCCTCTGGCTGGATCTGCGTGGCACATCCATTGTCAATTAATGAAATAAAACTTTGGCAGAAATTCAAGAGAAAAGAACAACTCTTTCTCCTAGTTTCTCCTTTTCTCTTAACCCCAAACAAGAGACCAGTAGAATGGGCCCCTCTGGAGATAACAGGAAATCTAAGAGCTTGAAAAGTGCTAAGATAGCAGAGAATTTGAAACTTAGGTCCAGATATAATGTCACAGGTGGCTGAGGGAAAATAAAAGTTCCTCACCAGATGGAGGTATCAGGAGAGACTAAGAAACATCGTGCTCATAGCCTGTCATTTTTATTTCCATCAGATAAGAAAACTGTTTCTAGAACAACTCGTTTTTCTTTGCCCTAAAGCTAGATCCTGGAGAAGTTCCTGGAAATTGGTTTGGCACTTTATATGCTTTTTTTCTTCTACTTTGACTTTCAGCGAACACTTTTAGTTTTCAGTTGGGAAGTGTAGTTGACGTTTGTCCCACATTTCTTACATTCATCATCAAGGAAATTCCCTGTTGACACTGTGTGCAGATGGCAGACCTATGGCCATTTCTTGGCAAATGTTCCCTGGCATCAAAGGAAAGAGGTTTCTGGGAAAGGGGGTCTACTTGCCAGGGCCCCTCCTCTCTGCCAATCCCTAGACATCGATTTTAGCTGGTGCTAGTGGGATTGTTCTGGAAACCTCTGTATTCCAGATGCCAATGAGTCACCGTTTCCGGCCCGGGAAGCCACTTGCCAAACTGTTTCCAGCGTTTCCAGGGTAGGGAGTGTCCCTTCTGGAGGATAGGTAGATGAAGAAATAGATCAAAGGACAAAGCTCCATAGAGTTGAGGAAAACAGCCTTCATTAAGTATTGCCATGTGCTAAATGCTTTTTGTGGATTTTCTCACCCAATCTTCAAATAACTATGAAGTCATCTCATATCCTCATTATCTCCACCACACTTGTCCAAGCTCATAGTCGACTAAGTCACAGAGTGAGGAATGGAAGCCTCTGGAAAGCCATCCTGCTGGAGAGACATGAAGAAAGGACACAAAAATCACAACATTATACTCTTTTTTTTTTGCACCAAAACCTGCCACACATATACAAGAATTTTATTATTTTTAACTGGAAAAGTGATGCATGAAGATGTTAAACAATAATCTCCACCAGCTGGGTGTGGTGGCTCACGCCTGTAATCCCAGCACTTTGGGAGGCCGAGGCGGGCGGATCACGAGGTCAGGAGATCGAGACCATCCTGGCTAACACAGTGAAACTCCGTCTCTACTAAAAATACAAAAAATTAGCTGGGCATGGTGGCACATACCTGTAGTCCCAGCTACTAGGGAGGCTGACGTAGGAGAATCACTTGAACCCGAGAGGCAGAGGTTGCAGTGAGCCAATATCAGGCCACTGCACTGCAGCCTGGTGACAGAGGGAGACTCTGTCTCAAATAATAATAATAATAATAGCAATCTCCACCAAACAGTGCAATCGAATTTACTAGGAAAGGAGGGTCCCCAGTCCATCTCAGATCACCAAACCTCCCTTTTCTCCTCGAAGACTAATACTGTCTACACTTTCTTGTTTCCTTGCAGAAATGTTCTATGCCTGTACCAACAGAGATACAATGTAATTTTTAAATATAGGGCACCTAATGTAGTACAGAGATGTGGGGTAATTGCAATTCCGAGCAGGAGGAGTTGTGTAGAGCACACAGAGATACAATGTAATTTTTAAATATAGGGCACCTAATGTAGTACAGAGATGTGGGGTAATTGCAATTCCGAGCAGGAGGAGTTGTGTAGAGCACACGCAGAACTCTGAATTCAGACATCCTAGGAGATAAATATATAAGGTAAAATGAGGACAACTGAGGAATGAGCTTGAGGGCAGTTTGGGGCTGAGAAGCAACATGGCTTTAGGTACAGTGCTAAAGCCCCATTCCCCAGACCCCTCTGCTTTCTGGTCTGCTTAAAAGAGCTTTTTGTCCTTCCCATCCTGTGTCCTTGTTTACAGCTCGGAGAGCAAGTTTACTCTGTAAGTGTAGCCACACTCTAGGTGGCTTGTCCAAATCTTAGAAGCCAAAAGTTTTCTTGCAAGGAGCCCAGGAGACCAGCCTAGAAGACACAGTACGTTGACGAGGCTAAAGCCTCCACCAGGGTGATTTTGAAAGTCATCAGACATAACTAAGGCTCTGGAAGCCCAGTAGTCCTTTCAGCTAGCCCAGGCCTGCTGGAGTTCCTCGCTGAAGGTCACTTTGGGTTGTGTGAAGGTCTAATTACTCGGGCAGTCATCCTGTGTACAGGAAACTGCAAATGGCAGGGTCAGCCATGAAGACACAAAGTGGCTGAGATCCTGCTTAGGGTCCACAGAACGATTCATTTCTGTTAACCAAGTGAGCCCTTTCTGAAGTTCCTATGGTTTCTAGCCACATTGGTGGGCAGACACTGTGTGCTTTGAGAAGTGGGTGTTCTTTGATTGTCTTTTCTCTCCTGCTGAGCTTCCAGAGCCCAGCTATTTTTCATGGGGACCTCAGCACTTCCCTTTGACCCAGCCCAGCATCTCCAGTCCCCTTTTTTTTTTTTTTTTTTTTTTTGAGACGGAGTCTTGCTCTGTCACCCAGGCTGGAGTGCAGTGGCATGATCTCTGCTCACTGCAAGCTCCGCCTCCCGGGTTCATGCTATTCTCCTGCCTCAGCCTCCCCAGTAACTGGGACTACAGGAGCCCGCCACCATGCCTGGCTAATTTTTTGTATATTTAGTAGAGACGGGGTTTCACTGTGTTAGCCAGGACGGTCTCGATCTCCTGACCTGGTGTTCCGCCCGCCTCTGCCTCCCAAAGTGCTGGGATTACAGGCATGAGCCACTGCGCCCAGCCGCCCCTTTGGTTTTAAGAGCAGCTGGTCTTGCCTGCTGGCTACCAAGTCTTCTCACCTTCTCTGAATCTTAGGCTTGCTATGTGGAAATGAGATCGTGTGTGTGTGAGTGTGTGTGTGTGTGTGTGTGTGTGTGTGTGTGTGTGTGTATAGGAAATCTGGACTCCTATGACTGCCTTTCCTGTTTGTTCTGATCCATGAAGCAGGTACAGTTCTTTCGTGTTCCTCAACCATATCAAATGTTACTAAGTGCTTCCTATCGCTAAGTGCTAGGCTGCACTGTCTCGCCTCCAGGAGCTTGGACTCTAATCAGGAAGCCAAGACACACACCCTAACTCCACGGGGTACCAAGAGGCTGGCACAGTGCAGTTACTGCACCTTTGGAGCCAATCCTGGGAGCGAGGTCAGGGCAGGTTCCTAAAGCAGGAAGACCTGAACTGAGCCTTGTCCTAGATCTTTGGAGAGCATTAATGCCAGGCCACGACACTGAACCTCCGCATCAGTCCCAGAAAGTTCAGGGCTGGATGCTGACTGCAGACACAGTCTCCATGGTGAGCAGGAGCCAAGTATCTAGAGCCAAAAGTATCCATGCTCATTTGGGGAGCAGTTAACTGGCATCACTCACAGCCTGTTTGCTGGCAGCCGAAAGGTGAATGATATGTGTATGTAGCCACTTGGGAAAGGAATTACTTGGGCTGGGAGCAGTGGCTCACACCTGTAATCCCAGCACTTTTGGAGGCCGAGGCAGGTGGATCGCCTGAGGTCAGGAGTTTGAGACCAGCCTGACCAACATGGTGAAACCTTGTCTCTACTGAAAAAATACAAAAATTAGGCCAGACACGGTGGCTTACACCTGTAATCCCAGCACTCTGGGAGACCGAGGCAGGCAGATCACGAGGCCAGGAGATCAAGACCATCCTGGCTGACACGGTGAAACCCCGTCTCTACTAAAAATACAAAAAATTAGCCGGGCATAGTGGCAGGTGCCTGTAGTCCCAGCTACTTGGGAGGCTGAGGCAGGAGAATGGCATGAACCCGGGAGTCAGAGCTTGCAGCGAGCTGAGATCACACCACTGCACTCCAGCCAATAATAATAAGAAGTATTCACATAGTTCAGAGAACTACTGGAAAGGAAAGCCATGAAGGCATCATTTAGTTAGAATCCAGCCCTCTGAGATGATGAAAGCTAAGGTATGATAATGTCTGCAACTTACTTTTATATTGTTGGCCCCTCTCTCCCAAAAGGTAAATATGACAAATATTACAAATTTTTGAGTGGGCGTGGTGGCTCATGCCTGCGATTCCAGCACTTTGGTAGGCCGAGGTGGGCAGAACACGAGGTCAGGAGATCGAGACCATCCTGGCCAACATAGTGAAACCCCGTCTCTAATAAATACAAAAAAAAATTAGCCCAGCGTGGTGGTGCATGCCTGTAGTCCCAGCTACTTGGGAGGCTGAGGCAGGAGAATCGTTTGAATCAGGGAGTCGGAGGTGCAGGGAGCCAAGATCGTGCCACAACACTCCAGCCTGGCAACAGAGTAAGACTCCATCTCAAAAATAAAAAAAATAAAAAATAAAAAATAAAGAAGAAGATAATATATTGTCATTTGCAGTTAATAAGACTGTCTACATAGAAAAACCAACTATTGGCCAGGCATGGTGGCTCACGCCTGTAATCCCAGCACTTTGGAAGGTCGAGGCGGTTGGATCGTGAGGCCAGGAGATCGAGACCATCCTGGCTAACACGGTGAATCCCCATCTCTACTAAAAATACAAAAAACTAGCCGGGCGTGGTGGCGGGCGCCTGTAGTCCCAGCTACTGGGGAGGCTGAGGCAGAAGAATGGCGTGAACCCGGGATGCGGAGCTTGCAGTGAGCTGAAATTGTGCCACTGCACACCAGCCTGAGCAACAGAGCGAGACTCCGTCTCAAAAAAAAAAAAAAAAAATTAGCTGGGCACAGTGGCGGGTGCCTGTAATCCCAGCTACTCAGGAGGCTGAAGCAGGAGAATCGCTTGAACCTGGGAAGCAGAGGTTGCAGTGAGCTGAGATTGTGCCATTGTGCTCCAGCCTGGGTGACAGCAAGACTCCATCTCAAAAAAAAAAAAAAAAAAAAAAAAAGAATTTCTTTCAGCCATTTTGAGGAATGCCCAGGACTCAGTATCACGTAACTTGGTTTTTCTTATTCTCCCAGGCTGTAAGTATTTTGAGAGGGGGGAGTGTGTGACTTATGTGACTGAGCTGGCATGTACTATATGTCCTGTGGTGAATTCTGACCAGCTGACCGAGGAATGCAGTCAGCGTCCAGGTGAACGCTAGTGCTGCCTTCTCTAGAAGGGCGAACCCTGCGTGCTTGGAATACAAAGGAAATGGCACAGTCTGGGATTTTCTTCTCTCTTCTCACTCCCCCTGTTCTTCCTATTTTTCATCTCTAACATGACCTGGCCGTCACTCTCTGTGTGCCGCCTTTGCCCTGTAGCAGAAGGAACTCTTCTGTTAGCATATTGATGTAGTCTTGCACCAGATAAGAAGCTAAATGACTTGAATGGCTTGATAAAGCCCATGTGGCCAGCAAGTGGCCGGTCGCATAATATTCCGGACTCTAAATAGTGTGCCTTTGACACGTTTGTCATTGTCTTGCTGAAGCAGGCAGAGCTGTCTGTGCCCTACCTTCCAGAGCTTTCTGTGCTCATGGGCACCACAGTCCTGCCTCTGGGCAGGGCCCACCCTTACCTGAGATGTGTGTGTGGCTGACCTCTTGGGAAACCCTGAAGCCAGAGTCGGAGGCACCCCATCATTTTCTAGGAACAGGAATAACTGGAGAAACAAGTCTTCCAAAGTGGCTCTACGTTTTGAGGTAACTGGGAGTGCCTTTTCTTGGGGTGACTCACTCAGGAAGGTCCCCGATTGTGTGCTTAAGGAGTCCTTTTCTCTCCTTTTATGGTAGTCTACAAATAGCAGAGAGAAGCCCCTTTCTCTGGATGCTCTCTGGGTGCCTCCCTATGGCCCTGCTGCTGCCGACTGCTTTAACGCATTCTTCTGTCCCTGCTGTTTAGATGCCGTGTTGTAGGAGCCTGTTGCTAGGGTGTGTTCTGTTGAGTCTTCCACCACCTTTAAACAAGCAGCTCATGTTCCTTTTCTCTCCCCTGGAATGGATCACTGTGTAAGCCTTTTTCATAGGTTAAGAATCCAGGATTGCCCCCAAATAGGCCAGACCCACCCCCACTCCCCACTCTCAGGCATCAGGTCTCAGGTATCAAGGGTGAAAGGTCACTGGGGCCCCCTCAGCTCCACTCTGAGTGACCTGGAGCCTAAGCAAACATTTCCTGCCTTCTGCAGTGTCCTGGAGAGGCGAGTCCTCTGCCTGCAGCAACTTCCCTCCCCGGGGGGGCCTGGAATTCCCCGCCCCCCCCGCCCCCCCCCCCCACCCCCACTGTCTTCAGTGGAGAATGGAGAGACAGTTTATGCCCTCTGAGTTCTATTAGGGCATAATGACTCGCAGCTTTAAATGCAGATGGAAGCTATTAAAAGCAGTGAAAGCTATTTTTTTTTTTTTTTCTTTTTCTGTATTGCCCTTGTGGAAGTAGGAAAGTGACAGGGTCTTTGAAGTTCACAAAGGCTTAAGTGCGCCTTGGCACACCTCTTGGTGGATGGTGTTTAGTGCATCCCAGGAGACAAGATTGAAGCTGAGGCCAAAGCAGGCAAACCCAAGGTTCTTGGGCAGGCACTTGCCTGGGCTGGAAGGTCTGGCTCTGCCTTCGAATACAGAACATGAATGCAAAGCAGCCATGGTAGCAGGAGTAATAATGATGATGATGATGATGCTGGCACCCATTGACATTTATGGAGCTCATTAATAATGTCCCTGGTACTATACAAAGTCCTTATTGACATACGTTATCTCATTAGTCCATTCTTTCCTAATCCTATGAAGCAAACACTTTACTGATCCCCATCTCACAGGTGAAGAAATGGAAGTTTAGAGATATTAAGTTCTGAAATAAACAGGCCAGGCACAATGGCTCACACCTGTAATCCCAACACTTTGGGAGGCTGAGGTGGGCAGATCACGAGGTCAGGAGTTCGAGACCAGTGTGGCCAACATAGTGAAACCCTGTCTCTACTAAAAATACAAAAATTAGCTGGATGTGGCGGTGTGCACCTGTAATCCCAGCTACTCAGGAGGCTGAGGCAGGAGAATCGCGTGAACCCGGGAGGTGGTGGTTGTAGTGAGCCAAGATTGCACCATTGCACTCCAGCCTGGGTGACAGTGCGAGACTCTGTCTCAAAAAAAAAAAAAAGAAACTTAGGTTTGGTCTCTGCCTCCATTTCCTGGCACCCAACAGCTCTTAGAACCCCCAGACTCAGAAGTGATAAGCGTCTGAATGCCGATGAGATGACTGGGTGACTGAGGGGGCTCCCAAGAGCCTCAGGATGGGGGCTAGTTGCCAAGGGAGCCAACCCTATGATTAAAGGGTTTGACTTCCAGCCCCATCTCCCCAGTCTCCTCCAGGGAGGGAAGTGAGGCTAAAGGTTGAGAGGATCACCAATGGCCAATGATGTAATGAATCATACCTGCACGATGAAGCCTCCATATAAACCCAAAAGGCATCAGGCGCGGTGGTTCACACCTGTAATCCCAGCACTTTGGGAGGCCGGGGTGGCAGGCGGATCATTTGAGGTCAGGAGTTCGAGACCAGCCTGACCAATATGGTAAAACCCCGTCACTACTAAAAATACAAAAAAAATTAGCCAGGTGTGGTGGCACATGCCTGTAGTCCCAGCTCCTTGGGAGGCTGAGGCAGGAGAATTGCTTGAACCCAGGAGACAGAGGTTGCAGTGAGTCAAGATGGCACCACCGCACTCCAGCCTGGGAGACAGAGCGAGACTCCATCTCAAAATAAATAAACAAACAAACAAACCCAAAAGGCTGGGCTTCTGGGAGCTTCTGGATTGCTGAAGGAGTGGAAGTCCCTGGAGGGTGCGCACCCTGCACCTGGAGAGGGCATTGAGGTGTCACTTCCCTCCCACATCCCTTGCCCCATGCATCTCTTCCATCTCCAAGTAGGGAGTGTCAGAATTGAGTTACATTTTAGGACACCCAGCTGATGTTGGAGAATGGCTTTGTGAAAGTGTTCTGTGTTGTGTGAGTATAAGACATAAAGAAAGTTTGTTTTGCCTATTCATAAGTAAATTTGCTCAAATTCTCAACTGCTAAGTAAAAAAAATGTGGACTTCCCACCTGGCCATCTGGCTCCAACCCTACACTGCCTATGAGGCTCTCGTGGGGTCAGCCTGGGCTCAACTCCATTGATGAACTTGGAAACACGACTTGATTGTGTCACCTGTACATTTGAAATAATAATCATGTTTACCTATGTTGACAAAAGGAGTCACACTCTGTAAAATATTTGAAGATATTCATCCTGAGCCAAATATGGGAGACCAATGGTCTGTGACACAGCTCTCGGGAGACCCTGAGAACATGTGCCCAAGGTGGTTGGGGTACAGCCTCGTATACGTTTTAGGGAGACATGAGACATCAATCAAATATATGTAAGATGTAATTTGGTTTGGCCTGGAAAGATGGGACAACTGGAAGCCGGGACTTCCAGGTCATAAGTAAATTCAAAGATTTTCTGATTGGCAGTTGGTTGAAAGAGTCAAGTTATTGTCTAAAGACTTAGGAATGTCTGAGTTAAGGTAAGAGGTGGTGGAAACCAAGGTTTTATCATGTGGGTAAAACCTCCAGGGAGGAGGTTTTGGAGAGAACAGATTGTAAATGTTTCTTATCAGACTGAAAGAGTCTGCTGTATCAGTAATTCCAAAAGGGAGGAGGTAATAATGAGCCATGTCTGACCCCCCTTCCCATCATGGCCTGAACTACTTTTTCAGGTTAACTTTGGAATGCCCTTTGCTGAGAGGAAGAATTCATTCAGATTGTTGGGGGTCTTAGGACTTTATTTCTGGTTTACAGCTAGTATGGGTATGGCAAGGATGGTGTGGGGTAATCCACAAAATGCTTGAAATGGTGAGCAGCATGGCATATGTGCTCACTGTATTTTTGCTGACTCATGCTGACTGCAGCCCCAGGAGGGCATGGGCTCACCGCTGACTCCTCATGCCTCCCGGCTGGTTTCTGAGATCAACCACAGAGGTTAAACTTCTGTCCAGGGAAGAAGGGCGGGAATGTCAGGGCCGGAGAATGCCTGGGTCCTTCTCTATGCATTGGGCTCCTTCCTCCTTAATTCTCTGCTTTCCACTTTTTAGGCTGAACTCCAGTGTACCCAGTTAGACTTGGAGCGGAAACTCAAGTTGAATGAAAATGCCATCTCCAGGCTCCAGGCCAACCAAAAGTCTGTTCTGGTAAGACCAGCCTGGGTCAGCCAGGCCCTTCTGGGGGTGTGCGACATGGTACTGCATGCCTAGCCTCCATTCCTGTAGGTTCCTCGGGGTTTCTCCACAAATGAGAATTGTAGATACAGTTGACTACACCATGGGGTAGCCTCACCTTGATGTCAGGATTTGTTATGAAATTAGTTTAAGTTTTAAACCTGGCAAGTGATTTGCTTTTTAATAATATAAATTAGAACCAAGATGAATCCTATAATAACAACATTCTTATTTCTACATTTGCATATGCTGTCTGGACAGGGTGTATGTGTGTGCGGGGCTGGGTGTTTAGTCAGAGGTCCAGAAATTATATGTAATCTTGGCTTCTTCCATTATATGAGTCTCACCAGTCCTATGACCTGGCAACTGGAAAAAAGGAGCTGAGAACTCAGGATTAGTGATGGTATTTGAGAAGGCCAGGCTAAGTAGGCAGTAAGTGGTCTCCAAGTGGACTCTGAGGAGTTCTGCAAATGCCTCTCATCAGTGGCAAGCCAATAACCACCACTCAGAAGAGAATGCACAACAGGCTGGGCGCAGCGGCTCACACCTGTAATCCCAACACTTTGAGAGGCTGAGGCGGGCGGATCACTTGAGGTCAGGAGTTTGAGACCAGTCTGGCCAACATGGTGAAACCCTGACTCTACTAAAAAATACAAAAATTCTCCAGGCATGGTGGTGCGCGCCTGTAGTCCCAGTTACTCAGGAGACTGAGGTAGGAGAATTGCTTGAACCCAGGAGGTGGAGGCTGCTGTGAGCCAATTTTGCACCACTGCACTCCAGCCTGGGTAATAGAGTGAGACTCTGTTTCAAAAAAAGAGAGAGAAAATGCAAAACACCTACCCTACGGAAGTGAATCAGCATTGTCATCTTTATATCCTGAGAATGAATGATTCCATCCATCCTCCATCCATCCATTCATCTACCCCTAAATCATGTATTCATTTCAACTTAAATTTTCACCTCCTGGGTGTTTACAACCAACTAGCTACTGAAGGATGAAACACCTCTTTCTTACCCACAATATTTTATTAAAGGAAGAAAGAGAATTATCCCTTTAAAGCCATATAAACCTTCAGAGATAATGGATTTCCAGGCTCAAGACATGGAGGGTCTTGTGTTTCCCAGCTCTTTAGTTTTCAGACACTTTGATCCCTTCTCCATTCTCATAAGTACATGACGACCAGGGGAGGTAGTTATTACAATAGCTACCATGCACAAGGGGCATGAAGATGACAAGACTTGTCTAGGGCTATCTAGATTGATGGAACGAGAGAACCTAGAGTTGTTGCTCCCTTGACCTAGGAATGACTCAGTATATTGACAGGCATGTACACCACCCTCAAATCTTTAAACCATTACCTGCTGGCTCCTTGGATGTGTTGAGGCCTCTCCTCTCTGTACTATTTCTACTTCAGTAATGCAGTAAGTAATGCCCTTTGCACATTACGTTTATATGCAAGAAAGAAGTGTTTCTCAATGGGAAGGTTTAGGAATGAGAGGCCAGGCCACAGCAGAAGTCAATCTCAATCCACCAATATCATCTGACGCCTCCCTTCCACCATCCTTCCTCAGGATGGCCTCAGTTGGGGCTGGGGGTGAGGATTTGGATCCTGAGTTTGTCTTTAGTCTCATGCCTCTTAGTCTTGTGGTATCTGCTTCTATGAGGAACCTATGGGTCGTAATTGTAGACAGGATTCTGCTCCTTTCCTACAACATCCTCATGCTGGTTCCCATGCTGTGTCCTGCTCCTGCTTTCTGGAGGTGATCGGGAGTGGGCAGTGCAGGCAGGGAGTACAATGTGGCCTCTGTGACTCGTAGAGCCTGGACACCTGGAGCCTGAGTGGACATGAAGGGTGAGTAAGCCGGGGAACTAGGACACATTAGCTAACACAAAGCCTGGATCAAACACTACCACCACTATTTGCCCCTGCTCCCAGATGGTTATAAGCAAAACTCTCCTGTCTTCTGAGGTGGATTTCTTCATCGTTACTTCTTTGCCATATGGAAATGTAATTTGACTTTTAGATTTAAATCCAGTCGTGATTAATATCTCAGGATTTACAGTATTTACAGTGTCAAGGAGGCAACGCCTGTAAACAGTTGGTTCAGGAATTGCTGGGAGGCTTGACCTCTTTCCCTCTTGGTTGCCTGCTCAGCAGCAGCCTGTGTATTTAGTCCATTATGGGCATAGGATGTTCCCCTAACTGGTGCCCACAGTGAACAAGGGGCTAGGCCCTGTCTCTCTTCGGGTCTTGGGAGGGGGCCGAACTTAAAGGTCCTTCCCTGCATCGTCCCCCCCAGCCACAGCCCATGGGCTGAAAGAAAGCTCAGCTGAACTCCTCGTGTGCCTCCCCAGCTCGTCCTAGTGAATGTGCCAGGGCCCAGAGGGAGAGGTCAGGCTGTGCCAGCAGGTGCTATACTGCAGACACATGGATCCCCAACCCTGGGCCCTACTTCGAGGCAGTGTGGAATGGTGGTCAAAGGGATGGACTCCAGAGACTAACAGTCTGGGTTCAAACCTTGGCTGTGTGATCTTGGGCAAATCAGTTCATTTATCACTGTCTCAGTTTCCTTATTTAAGAAATAGAGACCCTAATAGTACCTACCTTTTAGGGTTGCCAGGAGAACAGTGCCTGGCACATAGTAAGAACTTACTACATGTTGGTTGTTTTTATGATTATTGTTATATAATTAGAAGAGTGACCAGGCTGGCAGCAGAGGGTCCTCATTCCCAGGAGAGTGGCAAGAGGGAGAGAGGTGAAGTGTCAGAGGGCTGCAAAGCCTACGCGTGGCAGAGCCCCAGGCAGCAGGTTTGCCACCTGGGGGGCCTGGGTGGGGCCCAGGTAGCTTTCCTGGATCTCAGGTCTTCACTCTTCAGACGGTGCTCTGAAGCCTCCCACCCACAGTCCAGAGCCCATTCTCTGCCTGCCTCCTTCTCCACTATTGTCCCCACCTGCCGTCTCTCTGAGCAGCTGGTTCAGGTGCTGCTATTCCTCCTCCCAAGGGTGAGGGCCAGCCCTGAACAACAGGGCTCTGGAGGGAGCCATAACACCAGATAGCCTCAGGTTTCCCAAATCGCCTCTCCTGCTGCCCTGGCTTCTCAACACCATCACCTGTCTAAAAGCTTTTCTTGGTGTGAACTGGAAGAATTTGGATAAAGTCTACCATCCCCGCTCTTCCTTAATCCTATTACCACAGTTTATTTGCTCCCAGCTCTGTCCAGCTACCTAACCTCAAGGAAGCCAACAGGTAATGGAAAAGTTGGCATAAAAATGAGAATATAGGCAGGACATGGTGGCTCACACCTGTAATCCCAACACTTTGGGAGGCCAAGGCAGGCAAATTGCTTGAGACCAGGAGTTTGAGACCAGCCTGGGCAACATAGTAAGATCCTATCACTACAAAAAATACAAAAATTAGTTGGGCATGAAGGTATGCACCTATGGTCTCAGCTACTTGGGAGGCTGAGGTGGGAGGATCATTTGAGCTTGGGAGGTCAAAGCTGCAGTGAGCCGAGATTGTGCCACACCAACCTGGCAACAGAGGAGACTTTGTCTCAAAAAAAAAAAAAAAAAAGAGAGAGAGACAGAGAATGTAGGGAGATTGTCTGTGTCTTCCCACCATCCCCCTCCAGTAGGGATACCCCTTGCTTTCTTTGTCCTGCTTATTCTTCCCTTTGCCACCAGACTGAAGACTGATCAGAGACCAGTCATTCTCGTGGACTGAATTCCTGAGCCAGGCAGAAGACCTCCTATCTGGTGTCATCATTTTTTCTTCCCATCTCCCTCCAAACCTTTAGGCTCCCACCCAGCCTGGGCTCAGAATCCCATCTTTTCTGAGTCCTCTCCTTACCGTGCTCCCCTTTTTGATTCAGGTCTCATTCTCCCTCCCTCTCTCTTTCCTTGCCAGGGATGAGAGGTGCCCCTGGAACCTCTGCCCAAGGATATATGCTGTTTGACTCGCTTTGGAGCCCTGATGTTCAGAGCTGGCCCTTAACATTGGGAGGAGAAAGAGAAAACAGCACTTGGAGGGGAGCTTAGAAAGTCTCAGATGGGATAGGACTGGAGTGCAGTGCCTCGATCTCGGCTCACTGCAAGCTCCGCCTCTCAGGTTCACGCCATTCTCCCGCCTCAGCCTCCCGAGTAGCTGGGACTACAGGGGCCCACCACCACACCCAGCTAATTTTTTGTATTTTTAGTAGAGACGGGGTTTCACCGTGTTAGCCAGGGTGGTCTCGATCTCCTGACCTGGTGATCCGCCCGCCTCGGCCTCCTAAAGTGCTGGGATTACAGGCGTGAGCAGCCACCACGCCCGGCCGTCTGTACCAATTCTTAAGAATACCAGAGAAGAGGAAACCTTCAGAACTTGGAAGGATGTTGTAAACATGATATTGATCGAGGCATTCACAGAGGATGCTCACCATGCAAATGAGTCCACATGCATAAGCCCCATTGTTCAAACCCTTAATGTTTCTCACATGAGTTTTCTTTTATGTTTTATTTGAATGTCACATTCTGTTCTGCATATACATGCTTGTCCTGGAATTGCTTGGGTGCCATGGTCATCTACACGCTAAACATTTTGTGGTGATTCTGTATGTGGTAGAGACAGTATCATCTTAGACATGCATTTGGCTCTGATGGACTCAGTGTTCAGCTTAACCAGACATAATGAAATGCTAACTCATGCTGATTATACAAAAAAAAAAAAAAGCCAAATTCTTTACCTCTTGAAATATAACTATCAAGTAGACTGAGTACACGCATAGCTCTGGTAGGAAAATCAATTTCGGAAACTTGATTAACAATCCCAGAGTGTCAGGGTTGTGAGGGATCTCAGAGGTCATAGAGGAATTCACTCTCTCATCAAATGGATGAGGAGACCAAGTTAACAAGTAAATCCTTTTTCCAGGAACCTGGAATTCACATGAGAATAAAGGATTCCTTTTACAATAGGGAACTGCTCCCTAATATATGTTTCTCAAGCTGACATTTCTGTATGTTGAGCTTCTATCAAGTTGGACGCCTCACTAAGAAGTGCTTGGCTGCCTTCCACCCCATCCCCCCACCAGGTGTCGGTGTCAGAGGTCAAAGCAGTGGCTGAAATGCAGTTTGGGGAACTCCTTGCTGCTGTGAGGAAGGCCCAGGCCAATGTGATGGTCTTCTTAGAGGAGAAGGAGCAAGCTGCGCTGAGCCAGGCTAACGGCATCAAGGCCCACCTGGAGTACAGGAGTGCCGAGATGGAGAAAAACAAGCAGGAGCTGGAGAGGATGGCGGCCATCAGCAACACCGTCCAGTTCCTGGAGGTATGGGGGGTGAGGGAGCGGAGGCATCCCACAGCTGCCTCACGAAGCGCCCTCGCTTTGCTAGGCCCATGGCCATCTGTGAATGGAACTGTTTTTTGTTCAGTGCTGTGCACAGGGAACTGTGGGAACAGAGAGAAGCAGATTCTTCCTTTAGCAGAGTATAGGAGGGGTAGGGAGGGAGGACTGCTCAGAGCAGGGAAGCTTGAAGCAGGTCCTGGAAGATGAGTCAGGTTCAACGTGCAGTATGTTCCAGGTAGAGGGAACAACATAGGCAAAGGCAGAGAGGTTTGAGGAAGCACAGCTGATTTGGGGAACCAAGGTATTTTAACAAGGGTGGAGCCTGGGGTGCTGGGTGCAGAGTGATGAGGCTGGCACGGCCAGGCAGGTGTCTGGCTGGGAAGGGCTTCAGATGGGAGAGTGATGAGAGTCAGTGAGTATGTTTTATAAACCGCTCCAGCAGTCCACTGCATGGAGGTTTGCTTGGTAGGGATGAGACTGGAGCCCTGCTGCTTTTCAGAGAGGGCTGTGGCTGGAGTAATTGAGGAAGGCTCAGAAGAGGAAATGCTTTTCATTACAGTATATCATTAGACATTAAACTGTAAGCCATTGGAACCAGGAAATACTTTTCATTACAGTGTATCATTAGAAATTAAAATGTAAGCCATTGGAACCAGATCTGAAGAACATGTAACCTTTCAGGGAAGGAACACTAGGTTGGGGGTAAACTACAACATCTTGAGTCGGTCACTAAACAGCTCTGTAACAGCTCTTAACATCCCTGGGTCTCAAATTTCTCATTTATCAACAAGCCCACTGGAGTATATAATTCAGACATCCCCATCCAAGCTCTGATATTCTGAAATACAATTTTTTTATTGCTTCCATTTGTGAAAAAATTCTCTGCTAGTTACAAAAACAAATGTTTATTGTGAAAAACTTGGAAAATACAAAAAAAGAAGAAAAAAATTATCTGTAATCCCAATACACAAATACAACATAATTAACTTTTGAATGAGTAAAAGAGAAGCAGAGAAAGACAGACAAAAACCCCAACAGAGTTTCTCTCTTTCTGTCAGTTTCTTTGCTTTTCAATATCAAAACACAAAGAAAATATGAACAACCATTTAATAACCATTTGGCTTCCCACCTCACAAGTTTCCCTTAAGATCTACCCAAAGAGTATACAAATTATTTCTCTTTTTTCCTTTTGTAACTTTATTTATTTATTTATTTTTTTTTTTTTATTTTATTTTTTTTTTTTTTTGAGACGGAGTCTCGCTCTGTCGCCCAGGCTGGAATGCAGTGGCCGGATCTCAGCTCACTGCAAGCTCCACCTCCCGGGTTTACGCCATTCTCCTGCCTCAGCCTCCCGAGTAGCTGGGACTACAGGCGCCCGCCACCAGGCCCGGCTAATTTTTTTGTATTTTTAGTAGAGATGGGGTTTCACCGTGTTAGCCAGGATGGTCTCGATCTCCTGACCTCGTGATCCACCCGTCTCGGCCTCCCAAAGTGCTGGGATTACAGGCTTGAGCCACCGCGCCCGGCTATGTTTTGTTTTTTGAGATGGAGTCTTGCTCTGTCACTCAGGCTGGTGTGCAGTGATGCGATCTTGGCTCACTGCAACCTCCTCCTCCCGGATACAAGCAATTCTCTGTCTCAGCCTCCCGAGTAGCTGGGATTACAGGCGCCTGCCACCACGCCTGGCTAATTTTTTTTTTTATTTTTAGTAGAGACGGGATTTTACCATCTTGGCCAGGCTGGTCTCAAACTCCTGACCTTGTGATCCACCTGCCTCGGCCTCCCAAAGTGCTGGGATTGCAGGCGTGAGCCACCGTGCCCAGCCTGTAACTTTATTTTTAACATAAAAGACTTTAATACATATAACATAAATTTTAGTGTAAGATAACTTACTTATTGGCCAGGCACGGTGGCTCACGCCTATAATCCCAGCACTTTGGGAGGCCATGGCTGGCAGATCATGAGGTCAGGAGTTTGAGACCAGCCTGACCAATGTGGTGAAACTCTGTCTCTACTAAAAATAAAAAAAATTAACCAGGCACGGTGGCGCGCACCTGTAGTCCCAGCCACTCGAGAGGCTGAGGCAGGAGAATCGCTTGAACCCGAGAGGCAGAGGTTGCAGTGAGCTGAGATTGCGCCATTGCACTCCAGCCTAGGTGACAAAGCAAGACTATGTCTCAAAAAAAAAAAAAAAAAAAAAAAGATAACTTATTTATTTTGGCAAAAGATAACATTTCCCCCAAAATTGTTGGTTAGGCATTCAAAACAACATTTATTGAATAACTTATCCTTCTCCCACTGTTTTAAAATGCTACTTTTGTCACGTACAGTATATAGCATTAAAATGTTGAATTACCCTTTTCAATTCTCTGGTTTTGATTTCCATGGCTCTATCTAATCATTTTCATATAACTGTTTTCATTACTATGTTTCTGCTATACCTGGTCTGCTCTTCAATGCTTCAGTTGTAGCTGAAGTTTGATACTGTGTTATATCTGAAAGCATCTTTCCTGATCACATGTTGTTTTGAAACTTACAAGAAACTATGTGATTATCTCTGTGTAAACACTTTCCAAATACTAAAGCAAGGTACAAGAATTACAGGAATTTATGCATTGGATGAAATTGAAAAGGAAGAGGCAGCACTCCTGCCTGAGAGCTCCTCCATTTTCTACCATGGCTTGTGTTTGAATTGTCAAAAAACAAGTATTGACGGAATTAACAAAGCAAGAATATTCTTTATTTTTTTGGTCCCCAGTCTGGACTGTGTATTGCAGCTGTTCATGGCCATCTAGTACATCTTGATTTTTAAAAGCCCGCTTTCTCACTTAATTTTTTAAAATCCCACTTATTCTGAGGGTCTAGCAGCTAGAAAAGTGCTTTCTATTTTGTTAGACCCCGAGCTTGACACTTTACATGTACTTTCTTTGTCAAGGACACGTTACTGTCAGCCCATTTTACAGATGCAAAAAGTGGCTTAATGAGGAGAGAAGCCTAAGTTTAGAAATACAGAAACCACAGCAAGTTCTGCTGTTTCCTTTTCTGCAGGAGTACTGCAAGTTTAAGAACACTGAAGACATCACCTTCCCTAGTGTTTACATAGGGCTGAAGGATAAACTCTCCGGCATCCGCAAAGTTATCACGGACTCCACTGTACACTTAATCCAGTTGCTGGAGAACTATAAGGAAAAGCTCCAGGAGTTCGCCAAGGAAGGTGAGATGCATTCTGGGCCATGGACCATAGTGGGTGTGTCTCTAGCAGTAGATGATGGGAAGGTGACAGAGAGTCAGGGAAGTGAGAATGAAATCAGGGGAATGTCTCATTTTCTTTTCTTTTCTTTTTTTTTCTTGTGTGTGTGTGTGTGTGTGTGTGTGTGTGTGTGTGTGTGTGTGTGTGTGAGACAGAGTGTTGCTCTGTCACCCAGGCTGGAGTACAATGGCGCAATCTTGGCTCACCACAACCTCCACCTCCCGGGTTCAAGGGATTCTTCTGCCTCAGCCTCCCTAGTAGCTGGGATTACAGGCACCTGGCTAATTTTTGTATTTTTAGTAGAGACGAGGTTCCAACATGTTGGTCAGGCTGGTCTTGAACTCCTGACCTCAAATGATCTGCCTGCCTTGGCCTCCCAAAGTGCTGGGATTACAGGTGTGAGCCACCGCGTCCAGCCAAGTGTCTCATTTTCAAAGCCATCCTTTCGACAGTGTGAGTTACTAATGGACTCTCATCTTGATTATTTTCTTTTACAATTGAGACCCAGAGAAGGAAAATTAGTCATGCTTATATTATGCCATCGGCTGGCATTTCTATGACTAGCTTCCCAGGTTGCTGATGCCTGTACTTTTAAGTTAAATCCAAGACAGTCTGGATCACTTTTTCAGTGGTTTATGCCTTACCTACGAAAGAAATGTAGTCTATTGAGCATATTTCTGTGAAACATTTCTAGCCTTCAGCTCCTTCTTTCCCCAGGAAGCCCAGGGAAGGGTGGCTGGGAAGTCCTGATTTGCAGATTCTCCTGACCACCTGGACAGGTGTGCATTCACAACTCTCTGATTTTCTAGAGGAGTATGACATCAGAACTCAAGTGTCTGCCGTTGTTCAGCGTAAATATTGGACTTCCAAACCTGAGCCCAGCACCAGGGAACAGTTCCTCCAATGTAAGTTGTGAACAGCACCCCCTTCTCCATTGTTGATATCAGTGCAGTGCTTTGCTAAGTAAGAACCGTCATCTCTCATGTAGGTTTCAGGTTCTTACAACTTCATGTCTACCCCTAAATCATATACTTCTTAAAATTTAATTTAAACAATTTTTTAACTTTTCATTTTGAAATAATATGAAACTTACAAAAATATTACAGAAATAGGACAAAGAATTCCCATATATCTTTCACTCAGTTTCTCCTAATGGTAACATGTTACATAACTACAATACATTGATCAAAACCAGGGAATTAACATTGCTACAATGCTATCAACTAATCTACAGAATTTATTCAGCTCTCACCAACTCTTTCATCAATGCCCTTTTTTCTGGCCCAAAGTCCAATCCAAGGTCACAGATGTTTCCATGTCTTCTTAGTCCCCTTCAATCTGGATCAGTCTTTCAATCCTTGTGTTTCATGACCATAGCACTTTGAAGAGTCCTGGCTAGTTACCTGGTGGTTCATTTCCATGTATGACTTGGCCAGAATTGCATAACTCATTGACCTGCCATTAAGTGGTATTGACTTGGTCCATTAGCATTTTTAAAACACTGCACAGTTGACCCTCGAACAAGGTGGGAGTTGGGATGCCAATCCCTCATATTGTTGAACATCCACCTGTAGCTTTTGATTCCTCAAGAACTTAACTAGTAATAGCCTTCTGTTAATTGACATAAACAGTCAAGACATATTTTGTACGTTTACATATATATATGTAGACATATATATGTATGTATGTATGTGTATTTTTTGAGAAAGGGTCCCACTCTATTGCTCAGGCTGAGGTGCAGTGGCTTGATCATGGCTCACTGCAGTCTTGACCTCCCACATTCAAGCAATCCTCCTCCCTCAGTCTCCTGAGTAGCCATCGGCATGTGCCACCACATCTGGCTAATTTAAAGAAAAATTTTTTTAACAATTGTAGAGATGGAGCCTTACTGTGTTGCCCAGGCTGGTCTCAAACTGTTGGCCTCAAGTGATTCTCCCATCTCAGCTTCCCGAAGTGTTGGCATAAGCCTCTGCACCCAGTGAGAACTTTTTAAATTATGGAATTTTTAAAATAGCCTTTAATATGCTAATTCATTTGGCAAGCACATACTGAGCATCTTCTCTGAGCTAGAGAAGAATCCCATGCAAAATGCGAAGCTCATAGATTAGAGGGAGGACAAGCGGGAAACAAATACTCACATGAATGTATTATTACAAATGGGGAGGGGTGCCAAGTTTAAAAAGCCATGGTGCTCTGAGAGAGAGTGATTTAGAGTCACAAAGGGCCTCTTCGAGGACATGAACTCTCGGTTGTAGCCTGAATGGATCAGTAGGAATTACCAGACTCAAGGTAGGGCGTGAACACATCTTGGAGGGAACAGGTTGTACCAAAGGCTCAAAGAGGATTGAGTGGGGAGTAGGTCTGAGATCAGCATGGTGGGAATGTAGCAATCAAGAGAGAGAGTCAGAGACACGGGAAAGGACCAGGGACGCGGGGCCTGGTAGGCCAGGGCGAGGGGTTGCTGCTTTATTGTAAGAGCAAGGGGCACCATGAAAGGGTTTTAAGCTAGAACAACATGACTGGCCTCAGCCTACAGCTCGAAATAAGCAGCACAGCTCTGTTGTAGAGAAGCTCTTGAAGTGGGCAAGAGAGAACAGCGAATGACCAGTCAGGAACCCATTGCACGAGTCCAAGTGAGATGAGTGTTGGCTTAGGTTGGGGCTAAAGCACGGGGCTGGAGAGAAGTGGTAGAATCCATAGGAGTTGCTGCTGCCTGTGTGTGTGGTGAGGATGGGGGATGAGGGTGAGGGCAAAACAAATGTCAAAAATGACATAGAGCTTGACTTAAGCAGTGGGGTGCATGAGACCCTGTTATTCTTTGGGAGTGGGAGGAGAACAGGAGGGCATGTTTGAGAGTTCTTCGTGCTCCATTTGATCCATTCATTCATTTTTAAGATGTTTTTCAAATATTTTGAAAAATGAATGAATGGATCAAATGTGGGTATAGGAGTACCTGCTTCCCCAAACACTTGGCAACACTGGGTAGGACAATGCCAGGCATTCAATACATGTTTGTTGAATGAATGAATGAATGAGTAAAGTAATACATTTCTTGATTCAGTTCATCAAATAATATCATCAATGTCAAGCAATTTGAGCTTCATAAGGGAAGGGAGTAGATGATTTGTGCTCCCTGTTTTCCGGTCTTCACTCACCTCTTTGCCTTGGGAAACAGCAGCCTGGGTAAATAGAGAACAGAGAAATGGATGTTTTCTCATATGTGCTTTGGAGCCCAGCTGGGTTTAAAGTGTTCGTCTGAATCAGCTGTCAGTTCCTGAACCACTCTCCTGCCTTCTGTGTCTCCTCAGATGCTCATGACATCACGTTTGACCCGGACACAGCACACAGGTATCTCCGGCTGCAGGAGGACAACCGCAAGGTCACCAACACCACGCCCTGGGAGCACTCCTACCCAGACCTCCCCAGCAGGTTCCTGCACTGGCGGCAAGTGCTGTCCCAGCAGAGTCTGTACCTGCATAGGTACTATTTTGAGGTGGAGATCTTCGGGTCAGGCACCTACGTTGGTCTGACCTGCAAAGGCATCGACCGGAAAGGGGAGGAGCGCAACAGTTGCATTTCCGGAAACAACTTCTCCTGGAGCCTCCAATGGAATGGGAAGGAGTTCACAGCCTGGCACAGTGACATGGAGACCCCGCTTAAAGCCAGCCCTTTCCGGAGGCTCGGGGTCTATGTCGACTTCCCAGGAGGGATCCTTTCCTTCTATGGCGTAGAGCATGATGCCATGACTCTGGTTCACAAGTTTGCCTGCAAGTTTTCAGAGCCAGTCTATGCTGCCTTCTGGCTTTCCAAGAAGGAAAATGCCATCCGGATTGTAGATTTGGGAGAAGAACCCAAGAAGCCAGCACCATCCTTGGTGGAGACTATTCCCTAGACTCCAGGAGCCATATCCCAGACCTTTGCCAGCCACAGTAATGGAATTTGCATTTTAGGGTGATTTGGGGGCAGAAATAACTGCTGATGGTAGCTGGCTTTTGAAATCCTATGGGTCTCTGAATGAGAACATTCTCCAGCTGCTCTCTTTTGCTCCGTATGGTGCTGTTCTCTATATGTTTGTAGTAATTCTTTTTTTTTTTTTTTTTTTTTTGAGATGGAGTCTCGCACTGTCGCCCGGGCTGGAGTGCAGTGGTGCGATCTTGGCTCACTATAATCTCTGCCTCCCAGGTTGAAGCAATTCTCCTGCCCCAGCCTCCCGAGTAGCTGGGATTATAGGCGCCCGCCACCACGCCCAGCTAATTTTTTGTCTTTTTGGTAGAGACGGAGTTTGACCATGTTGGCCAGGCAGGTCTCAAACTCCTGACCTCGTGATTCACCTGCCTCAACCTCCCAAAGTGCTGGGATTACAGGCGTGAGCCACCACGCCCGGCCTGTTTGTAGTAATTTTTAGGCACCAAATCTCCCTCATTTTCTAATGCCATTCTCCTGTCTGTTCAGATAAACATCACACTGTGCCTCGAATGGATGACCAGGAACCTTCAGAGTGGCTGAAAAGCGTGCAGAGTTATCGTGATAAATTGCAAACTTGTGTCTTTCCTATGTGCTAGATACTGTCCTTGTGCTTTCTGCACGTTAACTCAGTCCTCACAGAACACCCGTTGGGTAGATGCTCATATCATCCTTTTTTTGCAGATGGAGAAACTGTCCGGGGCAGTTAGCTAATTTGTTCAAGGTCACTCTGGTCACATGGTGACTGAGTGGCAGAGCTGGGATTCAAGACTGGGTAGAATGACACTGGACTTTTTAACCACCACATCATATTGTCTTCCTTATTACATCGTGCACATTGTATGGAATAAAGTGCATAGCAGAGAAACTTCTTGAAGTTTGCAAATCCACACACAACATCTGACTCAGCCATCCCGCCATGCACTGGCTCACTGGCTCACTGCCTCACACAGCAGCCCTTTCTATTTGGGGACAGCAAGGATTAGAATAAATGTCTTAGCAGAGTCTTGAGTTTTAGTCCCTGTGACCTCTGAAAAGGGGTCCTACTCCTCTCCTCTAAAGTAACCTGGAGTATGTGGACTTGTGTGATTTCTCATTCAAAGAATGAGGTGCTTCAAGAACTGTCACGTAACCCCCACGCCCCAGATGTTCTTGTTTGCATATTAAATTTTCCACCTTCCTTTACGGTTCTCACTCCTTTCCCCCTGATTATTTCATTTTTCTTTTGGCAGATGAGCTTCCTAAGATTAATCACAAGCATTCATCAAGCCTTTAGGCAAATGGCAAACTGTCTTTAAATGAATTTCTGAGGCTATAACCTGAAGTCTCTGGTGGGATTCACTAGAAATATAAATTTTGAGTCTGTTCCTGTGACCTATGTCAAGGCCACAGGAACTCTTTTTCTTCAGTCAGTTTGATTGGCCTGTCTCAAGAGTATATTACTTTAGCATAACTTGACTTGTTACCTATATTTGTATCTAAGGATGTATACAGTGTAGGATTTAAAATGATTTTACTTTAATTTCATCACATCATTGCTTTATGCTGAGATACTTGCGATTCATGATTCCTTATCCAGTATATTTGCTCTCCTTCCTAGCTTAGTGTCACCTGCACAATTGGTAACCCTTTCTTCTTAAGTCTTATCCTTGTTGCTAAATATCTTGATGAGATTAGGACCAAATCTAGAATCTTTTGGCACTCAGTCAATAGCTTCTAGGTTTAGTTACATACAAATTATGCATGGGTGGAACTGTGCAATAATGTGGCCCCACCTTTTTCACTTTTATCCACTGAACTTGATGAAAGACGCTTTCAGTGGGAGAAATCAGCATATGCTATGTTTAGGCCAGGTGTGGGGGCTCACGCCTGTAATCCCAGCACTTTGGGAGGCCGAGGCAGGAGGATCACCTGAGCTCAGAAGTTCGACACCAGCCTGGCCAACATGGTGAAACCCTGACTCTACTAAAAATACAAAAATTAGCCAGCCATGGTGGCATGCGCCTGTGATCCCAGCTAGTCAGAAGGCTGAGGCAGGAGCATTGCTTGAACCCAGGAGGTGGAGGTTGAAGTGAGCTGAGATCGTGCCACTGCACCCCTGCCTGGGCAACAGAGCAAGACTCCATCTCCAAAACAAAACAAAAAAAGATATGCTATGTCTGAATTGCTTTGATCTATCTGTCTAATAATGATCTCAAGAGAAATTGAGATCAGCTTGGACTACCTTATTTTATTGAATCCCTGCGGGTTGTTGGTGCTTGGTCATGATCATTTTCTTTTCTAAATATTCACAGAATATTTGATAAACCACTTTAGATTTCTACTGTGGGTTAATATCACGCTCACTAGCCTGTTGTTTTCAGAATCTATCTTGTTTTTCTTTTTTAAAAAATTGAGATGCCTGTCCGCATTTGATATAATTTGGATATTTGTCCCCTCCAAATCTATGTAGAAATTTGATCTCCCATGTTGGAGGTGGAGCTGGGTGGGAGGTGTTTAGATAATGGGTCGGATCCCTCATGAATGGCCATGACGACACCATGCTTCTTGTACAGCCTGCATAACCATAAGACAAATCAATTTATTTTCTTTATAAATTACCCCGCCTCAGGTATTCCATTATAGCAACACAATGGGACTAAGACACCGTCCTCTATCATTCTCCCTAGTTTCTCAAAGATTCCCACCTGATTTGCAGTCACGTCATTAAGTTGTGTCAGATTCCTGAAATGTAATTTATTTAGGCCAGAATACTTGAGCTCATATAAAAGGAACCATTTAGGTGTCTCCTTACTTGTCTTGAGCTTCATTTTCCTGTTAACTTTTTGTCTATTAGTTTTCAAGTTCAAGACCTTTCTTCTTGATACAAAAGAGCAAAGCAAAATTAAGAGTTGGGCATATTTGGCCAGGCGCAGTAGCTCACACCTGTAATCCCAGCACTTTGGGAGGCTGAGGCAGGCAGATCACGAGGTCAGGAGATCAAGACCATGGTGAAACCTCGTCTCTACTAAAAATACAAAAAACTAGCTGGGCGTGGTGGCGGACTCCTGTAGTCCCAGCTGCTCTGAAGGCTAAGGCAGGAGAATGGTGTGAGCCCGGGAGGCAGAGCTTGCAGTGAGCCAAGATTGTGCCACTGCACTCCAGCCTCAGCGACAGAGCAAGACTTTGTCAAAAAAAAAAAAAAAAAAAAAAAAGAGTTGGGCATATTTGGGCCAGGCACGGTGGCTCATGCGTGTAATCCCAGCACTTTGGGAGGCCGAGGAGGGCGGGTGATGAAACTCCGTCTCTAGTAAAAATACAAAAAAATTAGCTGGGCATGGTGGCGCGCACCTGTAATCCCAGCTGCTCAGGAGGCTGAGGCAGGAGAATCGTATGAACCCGGAGGTAGAGGTTGCAGTGAGCCCAGACTGCGCCACTGCACTCCAGCCTGGGCGACAGAACGAGATTCCATCTCAAAAAAAAAAAAAAAAAAAAAAAAAAGTTGGGCATGTTTGCCTTCTGTCATCGCCTCAAGCAGTGGGCACATCTTTTTTCTTTTTCTTGATCTAAAAACTGAAAATTGACTAAAACAAATAAAAAAGGAAAAATAGAACAAGGGCTTATTTTATATTCTCTGGCATTTTCCTTAGCTGTGTGTATGCCACTCTTTTGTATTTACCCATCCGTATATCTTCTTCCATTATGTAGACTTACTAAAAACAAAACAAAACAAACAAAAAAAGAAACCACACTGAACATCTGGATTCACCAACAGCTCACTTTGGTGCCACATGGTTCTGCTCCATTACCAGACCATTTGTAATTGCAGAGTCAGAATGTAATTTTAACCACCACGTCCATAATTTATTCTTGTCTCAACGTTTTACAATCTGAGTGTATATAGCATTCATTTCTGAGTATCTTATGAATTATGGGTAAATTCTCACTTTCTCCCAAGATGCATGACGAAATGATGACATAATGGTATTGGCCCAATCACGGAGCTCTTATCCCCTCAATCTGGCTCAGCATGTTTTTGGAATGAAACCCCTAAATTAAGTAGATTCAATATACATGACATTTATTATTATTATTATTTTCTCTGAGAAGGAGTCTCGCTCTGTCACCCAGGCTGGAGTGCAGTGGCGTGATCTCGGCTCACTGCAAGCTCCGCCTCCCAGGTTCACACCATTTTCCTGCCTCAGCCTCCCAAGTAGCTGGGACTACAGGCGCCCACCACCACGCCTGGCTAATTTTTGCATTTTTAGTAGAGACGGGGTTCCACCGTGTTAGCCAGGATGGTCTCAATCTCCTGACCTTATGATCCGCCCGCCTCAGCCTCCCAAAGTGCTGGGATTACAGGCTTGATTACAGGCATCCACTGTGCCCGGCCTATACGTGGCATTTATAATGTGCAAACTGCTGTGCTAGACGCTGAGGAAGAGTAACCCAGAAACTAACCAGCTGCGTCATTTGATCACAAGAAGGGGATTTAAATTGAAGTAAAAGTGATCATATGTGAAGAGCTAAATAGGAATCTGCTCTTCAAGGCAATAATGGACAAGGTGATATATGAAACAGGTTTCTCACTCTATGTCCTAGGGTGCTGCTTCGTTTTTGCAGGCCATCTTTAGGGACTGGCTTCTGTCTTGTGTCCTTAAGTGACCTACTGCCTGGTTGCTCCCCATCTCTGCAGGCGCTGCCTCCATTCCAGGGGCCACCACTCCAGCCCCAGATGAAAGATGGAAGGAAATGTAGTGCATGCATTTCTTGCTTCTCCTGGCTTCTTCAGATTTCAGCACCGACTCCTTCCCTCTCCACCTGTGATTAGACATCTTGGTGGCTGGGGAGGAGGCCTTTGCAGGGCAACCTGCTGTTCATATGCCCCCAATATGTCTATGCAGGGCACAGACTGTGCATGGCTCAGGTAGAGTGTTCGCCATCCTTGCTTTGCTGGAATGTGCCTAGTTTTTAATTTCTATTTCTGGTTTGCTGTGTAGTCTTTTTTTTTATTATTTTTATTTTTAGACAGAGTCTCCTTCTGTCCCAGGCTAGAGGGCAGTGGTGCAATCTTGGCTCACTGCAACCTCCGCCTCCCAGGGTTCAAGCGATTCTCCTGCCTCAGCCTTCCGAGTAGCTAGGATTACACCATCATGCCCGGCTAATTTTTGTATTTGTAGTAGAGACAGGGTTTCACCATGTTGGCCAGGCTGGTCTCAAACTCCTGACCTCAGGTGATCCGCCCATCTTGGCCTCCCAGAGTGCTGGGATTACAGACGTGAGCCACTGTGCCCAGCCTGCTCTGTAGTCTTGTTGGGAAAATCCCACTGTCTCCCATAAGGAAAGAGTCCAAGTACTGGAAAAGAAGAGGGAGAACAGATCAGTTCACAAGGACCAAGGGTCAATATAGCAGTGGTCAGTCATTTTAGGTGAAAATCCCTTCCCCCACATTAATAACTTAAGTGGTGACCCTGATGATTACCTGAAAGGAGTTGTTTATATATGTGCATGCACTGGTTTCTCATGAACAAAAGCTTTTCAAATTTTCTTTTTCTTTCTTTTTTTTTTGCCTTTTTTTTTTTTTTTTTTTTTTTTTTTTTTTGAGACAGAGTCTCACTCTGTCATCCAGGCTGGAGTGCAGTGGCACTATCTTGGCTCCCTGCAAGCTTCTACAGGCACCTACCACCACACCCAGCCAATTTTTTGTATTTTTAGTAGAGATGGGGTTTCACTGTGTTAGCCAGGATGGTCTCCATCTCCTGACCTGGTGATCCACCCGCCTCGGCTTCCCAAAGTGCTGGGATTACAAGCGTGAGCCACTGCACCCAGCCGAGTTTTTTAAAATCCAACTTCCAACGAGTGTAATAACCACATGATGGGAAGGGAACAGATGAGACACTACACTTTCTCCACACTCCCTAATGATACTAATAATACTTGTTAGCTCCTCACATGGGGTAAAAGTCTACTCATTTGACCTTGAGAGCCACCTATGAGCTAGGTGGGACTGTGGTCTCTATTCTGTGGAAGAGGAGCAGGCTGAGACTAGCAAGTGAATTATCCAGGGGTATGAAGCTGCTCCGTGGCAGAGCCCAGTTCATTCCTCACCCTCCTACTGTGAAACCTGTGTGTTTCCTGAGTCCCTGCCTGCTGGCCAGGCCAGGTGCCAGTGGGGGAAGGCAGAGGGGCTGGGCTGGAGCCAGCAGAGGCTCAGGTCCTCTAGTGCAGTGTCAGGGGTGACATCAGAGCCAGATGGGTGTGACACATTTGTCCTCTATCCAGCCTAGCAGCGGCTGCACCTTCCAAGCTTCTCTGTACTATGTGGGAAGGCAGGAAAAGCAAGTGGAGATGTAGGGTTGTGTGCTGAAGCGGTTTCATCAGGATCACAAATAAAACAGGGCAGAAAGGAAAGGTAGGGGACTGGCATGAAGCCTCCAGGCTGCTCATAGCCTGAATACTTGAGAGGTCTCAGATGTCCTTCTCATCCTGTAGCCTTCCTCAGAGAAGTGCTCTCCCCCACTGGACTCCTGTGAATCAGTCTGATGAGGCCTATTTGCCCACCTGCCTCTTTGAGTACCACTGGCACCATGTCCCCGAATTGGCCTATCCCATCTGGCCCATCTGTCCCACCCTGTGCTAAGGCCCCATTTTTTTTTTTTTTTTTTTTTGAGACAGAGTCTCACTCTGTCGCCCAGGCTGGAGTGCAGTGGTGCATCTCCGCTCACTGCAAGCTCTGCCTCCCGGGTTCATGCCATTCTCCTCCCTCAGCCTCCTGATTAGCTGGGACTACAGGCGCCCGCCACCATGCCTGGCTAATTTTTTTATTTGTTTTTTTAGTACAGATGGGGTTTCACCGGGTTAGCCAGGATGGTCTCAATCTCCTGACCTCGTGATCCACCCACCTTGGCCTCCCAAAGTGCTGGGATTACAGGTGTGAACCATCACACCCAGCCTAAGGCCACATTTTTAACTGTAACACCAGATCCCAAATGGCTTCAACTTCCCCCCAAAGTCGGGTGTATGGACCAATCTCTAAAAGGTGCAGACCAGCAGGAGGCAGGGAGGAAGGGAGTGAGGTGCTGCCCTCTTGCACTCACTCACTCTGGAGCACTCCTTGTCCCTCTATTCTCAGGAGGCGGCCCCTTGTCATCTTCTCAAAGAAGCTGTTTAGAAAAGGAGGTGCCGAGGGGGCAACAACAGACTATGGTCCACAGGTGTTTGAGGAGAACCGTGTGTGTGCAGTGTTGAGGGAGAGGGGATGGAAATGAACCTCGACTAATGTCTGAAACCTAGTCTCTCTCTCTCTGACTCCCAAGTTTGTGGCCCTGAAATATGAAATAAAGACTAAGTTGGGTGATTAAAACTGCTTCCTTGGTCAGGGGCGGTGGCTCACACCTGTAATCCCAGCACTTTGGGAGGCCAAGGCGGGCAGATCACTTGAGGTCAGGAGTTTAAGACCAGCCTGGCCAACATGGCGAAATGTCGTCTCTACTAAAAATATAAAAATTAGCTGGGCATGGTGGCATATGCCTGTAATCTTAGCTACTAGGGAGGCTGAGGCAAGAGAAGCACTTTAACCTGGGAAGCGGAGGTTGCAGTGAGCCGAGATCACACCACTGTCCTCCAGCCTGGGGGTAGACCTAGACTCTGACTCCAAAAAAAAAAAAAAAAAAAAAAAAGGCTTCCTTGAGGAATGTCAGCCTCATAGATTAAAATCCAAATTTATTTAAATCTTTAAAAATGGCCAGGCGCAGTGGCTCAAGCCTGTAATCCCAGCACTTTGGGAGGCTGAGACGGGTGGATCATGAGGTCAGGAGATAGAGACCATCCTGGCTAACCTGGTGAAACCCCGTCTCTACTAAAAAATACAAAAAACTAGCCGGGTGTGGTGGCGGGCACCTGTAGTCCCAGCTACTCGGGAGGCTGAGGCAGGAGAATGGTGTAAACCCGGGAGGCGGAGCTTGCAGTAAGCTGAGATCCGGCCACTGCACTCCAGCCTGGGTGAGCGAGTGAGACTCTGTCTCCAAAAAAAAAAAAAAAAAATCTTTAAAAACAAGCTATTTATAATGTGTCAATTATAAATAAACAAGTTAATTAAGAAAAAAAAAAAGAGCTACTTTTAGTGTGCAGCACTTCTTAGGGTAATGTGCCCACCTTACAGATCCAAAGAGTCTGCTTCGGGCCTCCCTTCTCTTTGCCACCCTCCTTTGTCTGGCCTTCCTGACTGATTAAATATTAATCTACTCACACATTTTCTCCAGATTCCTCTTCAGACAGAAGAGGTTGAGCTGTGAGAACTGATCTCATTCTTAACCTGATTCCTATTCCCCCCATTCTGACCCTAGTATGTGACTACCATCGCCAACCAAACCCCAGCGATGGATTCCATTACCTTTCTCTGGTTATGCCTGGTCTTCCAACATGGGCATTAGAAAGGCACACAATATTGCAAACCTTTTGGTTTTATCTAGGGTAATGATGCTTTAGTAACAGTAACAATAGTAACAACAACTGATCTCAGATATTTAATGCAATCCTAGAAGGTAGTTATCATTTTTATTACCCGCTTTTATCTTCTCCATCCTCATAACTATGATGGAGACACTGAGGCTCAGAGAGGACAGGTTGCTTGCTAAGACCATATAGCTCCTAAGTACCAGAGTCAATGTTTGAACCTAGTCTTGCCTGAAATAGGAGAATTATCTCAGCATGACTTTGAAACTCTTTCTGTCAGCTGCCCAATATGTTTTGCCTGGGCACTTTGACAATGGTGAGATTTCTGGTTAGTATTCTGAAGCAGTTAAATAACTTAAGTTTATATTAAACATTTCTGGTTTTACTTTGATGATGACTTAAGAAAATGAATATAAACATATTTAGTATCATTGGGATAGCCACCTTGTAACTGAACAGATATAAACATAAGAAGTTTGCATCTTATTTTATATTCATGAATATTCAGAAGCCATATATAACAGTAATTAAAGCACAATACCAGTAATAGTCCACATATTACTTAAATTTGGCTAACAGTATTCTTGTTGTTCTAGAAATGAGATGACCAGCTCTTTCAGAATATACAACAACTGCCTCCACATAAAGCAGTACCAGGTTTAGGAGATTTACGGTAAAGCCATGTTTCCAAGGAGGTCTGTACAAAAAGCCAGACTTCTACCGGCAGTTTCTGAGAGAGATACGCTTTCCATCCATGGCAGCCATTTACTTTTGCTCTGGGAGACGTTTGTAATTGAAAAGGCACAACTGGGGTATTTATTCA
The DNA here is from genome assembly GCF_047675955.1 of Chlorocebus sabaeus. NCBI lineage: Eukaryota > Metazoa > Chordata > Mammalia > Primates > Cercopithecidae > Chlorocebus > Chlorocebus sabaeus. The sequence goes on along the minus strand of NC_132919.1, from coordinate 15,434,091 downwards.
TTTCTCCTGTTCCTCTAGTGTTCGGTGGTGTTGCCGCTGCAAGTGGGCAGGGCTAAAATGAGCTGGTTATCTCAGGATCATGGAAAACCTGGAATCAACGCTCAAGAATGCCCCCTATTTTCATTGTGAGAAGGGAACCGATTCCATCCCTCTATGCCAGAAGTGTGAGACGTGTGTCTTAGCCTGGAAGATCTTCTCTACCAAAGAGTGGTTCTGCAGGATCAATGACATATCACAGAGGAGGTTTCTAGTTAGCATTCTGAAGCAGTTAAATAGCTTGTATTTGTTACACTATTTCCAAAATATCCTTCAGACCACACAGGGAAAGGATTTCATCTATAGCAGGTCCCGGATCGACCTCAGCAAGAAAGAGGGGAAAGTTGCGAAGTCCTTCTTGAACCAAATGTTGGATAAAACAGTAGAACAGAAGATGAAGGAGATCTTGTACTGGTTTGGGAACAGCACCCACTGGACCAAGGCGAATTATACTCTCTTACTGCTGCAGATGTGCAACCCCAAATTACTGCTCACTGCTGCCAATGTGATCAGAGTCCTGATTCTGAGAGAGCAGAACAGTATCTCAGGTAAACAAGGCCACAGGCAAAGACCAGAGGGCCCCCAAAAACCGGAAGGCAAGACTTCAGAAATCTATAGGGAACTGCAGTTGTAGACAACATAGGTAGACAGAGATTGCACAGAATGCAGCATAGGTTTTTTTGAACTGACACCTTGTCCTGACACCCGATCCTGTTTACCAAAGGAGAAATGACTGAATGTAACTTCCTTCTTGAAAATGATCAATGCAGGAGGAAGTACACAACTTTTAACTGACAAACATTTATCATGGATTTCTGCATCTCATAGGCCCAGAAATGGCTGGCCCCTGCCTCTGACCCCTTAATGCTGGTGTCATTCCTGCTTTAGGGATTGGACTGGGCTTGAAAGGATTGTAAAGGGGAAGCGATTGTTTTGCTTTTCAGCTACCCTGCACAGAAACCAGACCAAGAAGTCAAAACTTACGGCTTTTTTTTTTTTTTTCCATTCACTCTACCATGCTCCTTGCTTATCCATGAAATCAAACCTTAAAGTAGAGTTTCTCCAAGGCTGGAGATAGCTTAAGGGCCAAATAAGTCTAGGGTGGTAGTTCTCCAGCTGTAGCTTGTATCAGGATCTCCAGCAGGACCTGTTAAAACAAGCTCCTCCCCCAGAACATCGGACTCAGCAGGTCTGAGGTGGGCCTAGGATTCTGTATTTCTTTTCTTTTTTTTTTTTTTTTTGAGATAGAATCTCGCTCTGTCACCCAGACTGGAGTGCCGTGGTGAAATCTTGGCTTACTGCAACTTCCACCTGCCAGGTTCAAGCAATTCTCCTCCCTCAGCCTCCCAAGCAGCTGGGACTACAGGTGCGTGCCACCATGCCTGGCTGATTTTTTGGTATTTTTTAGTAGAGATGGGGTTTCACCATGCTGGCCAGGCTGGTCTCGAACTCCTGACCTTGTGATCCACCTGTTTCAGTCTCCCAAAGTACTGGGATTATAGGCGTGAGCCACTGCACCCAATCAGGGATTCTGTATTTCTATCAAGTTTCCAGCTAGTGCTGATGTTGCTGGTCTGGAGATCTCTCTTTGAGAATCACAGGCCTAGGGTGTTAGAGAATCCTGGAAGTGTTTGGCCAGCTAGTTCAGGGAAGCAGAAGAAACAATAAGGGTGGTGTCTGTTTTGCTTTGCTATAAAGGAATGCCTGAGGCTGAGTAATGTATAAGGAAATTTATAAGTAATTTATAAGGAAATGAGTTTTATTTGGCTTGCAGTTCTGCAGACTGTACCAGAAGCATGGGCATCTCTTTCTGGTGAGGGCTTCAGGAAGCTTCCACTCATGGTGGAATGTAAGGGAAATCAACGTATAATGTGGCAAGAGAAGAAGCAAGAGAGGGGGAGGGGTGTCAATTTATTTTAAACAGCCGGCTCTTTCTTGAACTATATTAATAGAGCGAGAACTCACTCATTACTGTGGGAAGGACACCAAGCCATTCATGAGGGATCTGCCCCAAACCCAAAAACCTCCCATCAGGTCTCACTTCCAATATTGGGGGTCACATTTCAACATGAGATTTGGAGGGGACGAATATCCAAACTGTATCAGAAGGCAAGAGAATTGAGCTTTGGAGGGGTCCGGGGGTGGAAGGGTCCAGTGTGGGGAAGCTCAGATTTAAGCAAGGGTGGGAGAAAGCTGGGAGGGTTGGTCACATGGAGGTGTTTTGGAGTTTTAGCTCTTGAAGGTGTGTAATTCCTGTCACCAATGAGACCTGAGAGGTGGTCATATTTGTAGACTAGTGGAATCCAAAAGAATTTCAAAGCTGGATGGCGTAGGACGCAGTTAGATCACAATGTATGTCACTTGATTTATTTGGCGTGTCAGGGGTATAAAAGAATGATAATATAGAATGAAGACACAGTGAATCCCAGGGTGTCAAAAACAGTGACTTAGATTGGAGATCAACTGACTGGTTGATCCTTAATATTACATAAGCAGACCAAAGTCCAGGGCATCTGAATGACTTCGCTTAGGTCACCCACCATGTGGGCTGAAAACCAGGATCCCCTCCTGAGCCTCTTCCACTCTGCAGTGCTGCCAGCAGCGGAAGGCCTGGCTTGTACGCACAGATGCAATGCTCTGCGGTGCTCTTCCAAAAGTTTCATCACGCACCATAGAAATGGGCTATTTACATTGGAGTTGTGTAAGTTCTATTACAGGTTGTGGCAACCTTCTTTTTTGTTTTTGTTTTTGTTTGTTTTTTTGAGATGTAGTCTCACTCTGTCGCCCAGGCTGGCCTGATCTTGGCTCACTGCTGCAAGCTCCACCGCCCGGGTTCACGCCATTCTCCTGCCTCAGCCTCCCGAGTAGCTGGGACTACAGGCGCCCGCCACCATGCCCGGCTAATTTTTTTTTGTATTTTTAGTAGAGACGGGGTTTCACCGCGTTAGCCAGGATGGTCTCAATCGCCTGACCTTGTGATCCACCCACCTCAGCCTCCCAACATGCTGGGATTACAAGCATGAGCCACCGCGCCTGGCCAACAACCTTCTCTTTTCTTAGAGCAGATTCTCTCTTTAAAAATTAAATGTTCTGGCTGGGCATGGTGGCTTACGCTTGCAATCCCAGCACTGTGGGAGGCCAAGATGGGCGGATCACCTGAGGTCAGGAGTTCGAGACCAGCCTGGCCAACATGGCAAAACCCCATCTCTACTAAAAATGCAAAAAATAGCCAGTTGTCATGCGCTTGTAATCCCAGCTACTTGGGAGGCTGAGGCAGGAGAATCACTTGAACCCGGGAGGTGGAGGTTACAGTGATCCAAGACCATGCCATTGCACTCCACCCTGGGCAATAAGAGCAAAACTCCGTCTCAAAAAACAAAAACAAACCAAAAAAAGGTTAAATGTTCTAATTTGACTCGAGGGTGGTTATTTCTATCATGGAAGAAAATTCATCTTGAGCTTCCAAAGAACATTCCCTGTTGCAATTCCGGACCTCGACTCTCTCTCTCCTTGTGTAAACAGCTCAAGATATTTTACATTAGAAGTACGCTGAAACACTAACAGGAAGCTTTCTGAGATTTTTGCATAGAAGTTTGGAGGCCCCAAATAAAAACAGACATAACTGCTCTGGTCCGTTCTGTACGTCTTTAAAAGAAGGAAGAATCACGCCTGTAATCCTAGCACTTTGGGAGGCCAAGGCGGGCGGATCACGAGGTCAGGAGATCAAGACCATCCTGGCTAACACGGTGAAACTCGTCTCTACTAAAAATACAAAAAATTAGCCAGGCGTGGTGGTGGGCACCTGTAGTCCCAGCTACTCGGGAGGCTGAGGCAGGAGAATGGCGTGAACCCAGGAGGTGGAGCTTGAAGTGAGCTGCAGTCGTGCCACTGCATTCCAGCCTGGGTGACAGAGTGAGACTCTGTCTCAAAAAAAAAAAAAAAAAAAAGAAGGAAGAAAAAATAAAAAAGTTTCTCTCCACCTCATTTTCCTCAACACACCTGCTTCAAGAGCAACCTTGTCTTGGTCTTTTGTTTTTCAGGGCTCAATGAAGACATCACAGATGGGTGTTTTTCCCCCAAGAAAGATGACAGCTCCAAGTCTGTGACCTCACAAGTCTATTGGACAGCCAAAACTCAGCACACATCCCTTCCTTTGTCCAAAGCCCCAGAAAATGAACACTTACTTGGGGCAGCTTCTAACCCTGGTAAGTCAACTTTCAACAAGAAAACCAATATGAAACCAATGTGAGATTGGGAAGACCCTGTGGAACTGGAGGGGCTGGCAGGGTGATAGCATCTGGGGATGGCAGATTTGAGGAACTCAGATTCATTTAGCATCTACAATGTGCTGGGCTCTTTGACATTTACTTCCCCATCTAATTATCACAGCTGGTAAGGGGAGGAGCAAGGATTGAAATTGATCAGGATGGCCCCCAAACCCATATTTTCACCTCTCCACTGCAGTGTCCACAAGACACATCTGAAAATAGAAATCAGAAAGGAGACTATCAATGGTTTCCTTTGGAGTCTTTCTCTGCTCCGGGCCACAATCCATCATCTAGTCCCTGGGCTCTGGCATGGTGGCCGGCTCTAGAATTAAACCCACCAATGGCTATTTTTGCAGTATTGGATTCAATCTTGAGGAGGGAATAAAATTAGTGGGGAATTTGGTTCCCCACCTCAAGGCACTCCTAAGTTGGGTTTTGAAGCAAGACATATACATGAAATATCATAGGAAACACAATATCGTAGGAAATACAAGGCATAGATTCTAACACACTTATATGGAAAATTTCAAATTTCAAAAGTATATAGAACAGTATGATAACCACCCACCCACATAGCACTGGCTTCAACAATTATCAACATTTTACCAATTTTATTCCATTCATTGCCCCCCCCTTTCTTAAATTGTTTAAAATTTTTTCTTGTGGGAGTATTTTTAAGAAAATTCCAGGCACAATGTCATTTCAGACTCTGATACTCTAGGCTTCTCCTTGGGCTGAAAAAGTTGAAAAGTACATGTATATTTGAGTCAAAAGGTTCTATTCTCATGTGGCAGAAGAGATGACAAAAATCTAGTGGCCTAAGGGTAGACTCTGAGGAGGTTTATTTTGTGGGAGAGCTTTTGGTGAGGACTTGTTCTTGGCCTGGAGTTTCTACAGAGCCAACTCAACCACATACCTTTCTCTGGCTTCACTCTAGAGGAACCATGGAGGAATTCACTCCAGTGTATTTCCGAAATGAATAGGCTGTTTTCTGAAAAAGGAGGCATAACCAAGCCAGGGTACGATCCCTGCAATCTATTGGTTGACCTGGATGACATCAGAGACCTGTCTTCTGGGTTCAGCAAATACCGAGACTTCATCCGTTACCTGCCCATCCACCTCTCCAAGTACATTCTAAGTATGCTGGGGTATTTGAGGGAATTTCCCAGACACCTCCCATCTTGGCCCAGTTCTGGGGTTTCTGGGTCCATCTTTTTTTTTTTTTTTTTTTTCCAGGAATGCTGGATAGACACACCCTGAACAAGTGTGCCTCTGTGAGCCAGCACTGGGCTGCCATGGCTCAACAGGTCAAGACGGACTTGTCAGCGCACGGCTTCATTCAGAACCAGATTATCTTCATGCAGGTACTTCCTGCAAGTCTGAAAGGGGAATGTCTGAGACCAGCTTCATTTTTGTGTTGAGGCTGATCTGACTGTGGACGTTTTGTAAACCCTTAGCTGGCCTCCTGCTCTACATTTGTGGCCTTTTAGGCTTCATAGGTCTTTTCTTTTTGGTCCAAACTCCTGTTGACGACTGAGTACTCTCTCGTGGTCAGTGCATCTCACAAGGACCATAAGGATAGAGACCACTCAGGAGCAGAGAGGCAGAGCCTTTCCAACACCTCACAAAGCAGAGAACCCCCAGTCCCCAGGGAGTTATATCACAGCTTACGCAGCAAGAAAGCCATTAATGTGTTTCTGCATCAGCCTCATATGGAACACAGATGTTTATGAGGCCGCAAAGTATTTTTTTTAAGTTAAAACGCAATTTTCCCCAATGGTAATCTTCTCCAGCATTTTTACTTCTCCGTTTCTTGCCAGAAGTCTCACCCTAAACCATGGATTTTGGTAACTTGAATTTTTTTCCCAGCAGAGAGGACAGAGGATGAGAAGCAGCAGCTATGGTGAGGCTGGCGACAGTCTGACCATCTTTGCTGGTCCCCCTGTGGCATTTGGTCTTTATTTTTCTCCTCCATTCGATCTGCACACACTGCCAGAGGAACTAGCCAGAACTGGGCCCGCCTGCCACAGCCAGGGCTTACGCATCCTTCAGATTTTGCCAAGAACTAGTTTTTCCCTTCTTCTTGCAGAGTCGGAGCCAAGAGTAGCCATTTTCTGTTTTTATTTTTTTGTCTTTTTCCAGGGGTCCTACACAAGAGGAATTGATCCTAATTATGCCAATAAGGTTTCTATCCCAGTTCCTAAAATGGTAGATGATGGGAAGCGTATGCGTGTGAAACATCCGAAGTGGAAGCTGAGGACGAAGGTGGGTTCCAACGGCATCTGGGGCAAGTAACTGTGAACGTCTCATTCTAATTGGCCATTGAAGGTTGAAGTCCAGACTCAGCCCTGGAGTGAGGACAGAGGATCATGGCAGGTAACACTCCTTAAGGAAGACCAGAGTTCTGTGTTGCTACTGACTTGCAAGATACTTCCTCTTCTTTTTTTTTTTTTCTTGAGACAGAGTTTCACTCTGTTGTGCAGGCTGGAGTGCAGTGGCGTGATCTCGACTCACTGCAAGCTCCGCCTCCTGGGTTTGCGCCATTCTCCTGCTTCAGCCTCCCATGTAGCTGGGACTACAGGTGCCCATCACCACACGTGGCTAATTTTTTGGTATTTTTAGTAGAGACGGGGTTTCACCGTGTTAACCAGGATGGTCTCGATCTCCTGACCTCGTGATCAACCCGCCTCGGCCTCCCAAAGTGCTAGGATTACAGGTGTGAGCCACCGTGCCCAGCCGACACTTCCTCTTCTTAAGCCTTGCTTTACTCATCTGTTGGATGGGTGGATTGATCTGGTTGTCCTCTCAGGGTTCTTCCTTACTTCAAAGCCCATGGCCGTGTTCTGTGTCCATGGCACCAGGTCATTCGGTGGCAGGTTCAGAGGCCAGGAGCAGCTCCATGAGCTCATGCCTCTGGAGGCTCCAGCATCTGCTGCTCAGGAATTCGAGGAGGACCCGAGGGGAGGGCCAGGGCTGGTTCCAGAATGCCTGGGGCCTAGATGAATTCGGCTCCCTTATCTCTCACTTCCAGGTTCATTCTGGCTCTAGGATGGAAGGAGAGAGTTAATTAAATGTAGCCCTCTCCACTAGTTCGTAGGCAACAATGAAGAGTGAACGGAAGACTCTTCGAGCTCTTTGCTTTGCCTATCAAGGCATGGTTGATATTCCTAAAACCATTAGATTTCTGCCCCCTCCTCACTGCTTAAAGTCCATTTTGAAGTCTATTCAGTTGGCCCCAAAAGGATAGTTAATAAGGGATGGTTTGACTGCCGCTTCCCAGAAGGAAGCTATGTTAAATTAGAATTTGAGACACAGAAGCATCCAGAGAGAGCATCTAGTTCATATGACCTGGAGGGGCCAGGCACGTGACACAAAGGAGGAGGCGGGTGGTGTGGGCAGTAGCAGACGGTGTGGCTGTCATGGGCTGGACAGTTCACCTGCATCTGAAGGGCCAGCTGCTGCTAATTATTGTCTTGAGAGATTGTCTTGAGGCCCCTGACCTGTTAGACCATCTAAGCCTTAGAAGATAGAAATCTGACATATTATGTGAAATCTCTTGCTTTTATTAAATGCTGGCAACCAGTCAAAAGCAGTTTTAAAAACTACATGTGCCAAAGAAAACACATTTCTGGGCCGGGTGCCGTGGCTCACGCTTGTAATCCCAGCACTTTGGGAGGCCGAGGTGGGCGGATCACAAGGTCAAGAGTTTGAGACCAGCCTGGCCAACATAGTGAAACCCCGTCTCTACTAAAAATTACAAAACATTAGCTGGGCATGGTGGCAGGTGCCTGTAGTCCCAGCTACTTGGGAGACTGAGGCAGGAGAATGGCGTGAACACGGGAGGCGGAGCTTGCAGTGAGCTGAGATCGCGCCACTGCACTCCAGCCTGGACGACAGAGCGAGACTCTGTCTCAAAAAAAAAAGGAAAACACATTTCTGGATTTCATTTGACCTGCAGTTATTCATTTCTGAGCTGGTCCCTTCACCCATTTTGTAGATAAAGAAACTGAGGTGCAGAGAAGTCAAGCTCTCCCAGCCAGCTGAGTCAAAGAGGCATTAATTTGAACATGGACCTGCTTTTGTTTTCAAGTCTGTCGCTCTTTTATGTATAATACAAACAACACCCTTCTTCCTTGGGTGATGCAGTCAGTAATGGCCCAACAGAAGGACTACCCAGCCAGTGTTTGACATTCTAGGAATGTATTGACAGAATTGAAGCACTGTCATCTCGGACGAACACCGTCACTTTAAGTTCCAGGTTCCTTTCTAGTCTCATGCGTTTCAAGGAAATCACTTCTCTTCTAACTACAAGCAGCCAGAAAGAGCAGACAGTAAAACACAGATAAGACATCTCGGGCACAGAGGGAGGTGGGGGGAAAGTCTCTTGGGTAACTGCCGGACTTCACCCTCATACAATGGGCCCCAGTAAAACAGTGGGCCATAATAAGCACATTCCTTTCCCTTCAAATGCACTAAGATAGGGAAGCTAAATCAGACTCGGGGGGGTATGTCTGCAGCTGCAGAAAGATGTATGGGGACAGACACACAACTCTCCCTCCCAGATAAGCACAACAAAGAGACACAAAAGCAGTCCGAACATCTGATAAACTCTCCCACCCTGAATCCTTAAAAACTCTTAGTCTCTAAGACAGTGTGGCTTCTGACCTAACTCGCTCAGAATTCCCTCCCAGATTTGAAATAAACCTGTTGACTGTCAAGCCACCCTTCGTGTTTCTCTCCTCTTTCTTTAATTCTCACATGTATAGTTTAAGAAAAGGGGCCAGGCGCAGTGACTCATGACGGTAATCCCAGCACTTTGGGAGGCTGAGGCAGGCCGATCACCTGAGGTCAGGAGTTCCAGACCAGCCTGGCCAACATGATGAAACCCTGTCTCTACTAAAAATATAGAAAATTAGCCAGGCATGGTGGTGCATGCCTGTAATCCCAGCCACTTGGGAGGCTGAGACAGGAGAATCACTTGTACTCAGGAGACGGAGGTTGCAGTGAACTGAGATTGTGCCACTGTACCCCAGCCTGGGCAAGACAGTGAGACTCCATCTCAAAAAAAAAAAAAATCAGAAAAAAAAAAAAACAGAGAGAGAGAGAGAGAGAAAAGGGAGAGAAGCAGGTGAAGCAGCATGGAGAACACATTAATAGCAAGACTAAGCAGTTATAGAGTCTTCTAGGAAAAGTGGAGGTGAGTGCTTCTCAGGGTGGTGAGTAATAGCATGAGTGTAAACTGTGTGCCAGGCACAATGCTTGTAGCTCTGCATGCAGCATTTACTTGACTTTACCATAGATCGAGGAGATGTCGTTGTTCCCAGATTATGGATGTGGAAATGAAGGATATGCTGTGAGAGAGTGCCCAAGGTCTCATAGCTGGGCACTGGCAGAGCTGGAATTTAAACTCAGGTCTTTTCCCTCCCAATGACTCCACCATGTGGCTTCTTGGGCTCACAAAATTTAGGAGATGAGCAAAGGCCAATGAATTCCCCCTGGGTTGGGAGAATCCAGGGCAGCATCATTTAATTCAGGCTGGGATATGGAAAGCTCCCTGGACCCTGGAGGGGAGGCAGGTTGGCAGATTCTTCCGGGCAGAAACTTCTTGGTGGACATTGCTACATGGTTAAAGATTAAGGAGAGGGAGCAGAGGAAAGAGGGCATCTGAGGAAGAGTCTAAAGGCATGGAGCAGAAGGCTAAGGTTTGGAAGGAGACTTCAGAGATGTCCCCAAGAGGACTCTCAGGTGCAAACATGATGCTGTGTTCTTCTTTGCCTTCAAGATAAATACATTCTGCTTTTTCTTTCCTGCTAGTCTAATGGGACTGTAATTTCTGGATATTTGAGGATAGAATATGGCAGGGAATATAAATGGAACTGAGAATGTAGTTCAGTCATCTATGCCAGAATTTAGCATGTCTGGAATGCCATACCTGCTCAGAAGGTGTGTGATAGAGGAAGAAAGGAGGGAGGAAGAATGAAGGCAGGCAGGAAGGAAATAAAAGAAAGACTGGGAAGCAAACAAAAGCGCCCCTGTCAAGACTTGATAAAATTGATTTCCTTTCCCTGAGTCCCAGATACCTTATCTGTAAAATAATGAGAACATTTTGTGGGGCAAGTAATCTACCTTGTAAGGCAGCTGCAAGGACAAATGAAGGTTGCAGATGTATGAAAACTTTGAAATGCAAATGCAGGTGGGGCGTGGTGGCTCAAGCCTGTAATCCTAGCACTTTGGGAGGCTGAGGCAGGCAGACCACCTGAGGTCAGGAGTTCAAGACCAGCCTGGCAAACATGGTGAAAACCCGTCTCTACTAAAAATACAAAAACTAGCCAGGCGTGATGGCGCATGCCTGTAATCCCCCCTCCTTAGCAGGTTGAGGCAGGAGAATTGCTTGGACCCGGGAGGCAGACGTTGCAGTGAGCCAAGATCGCGCCATTGCACTCCAGCCTGGGTGAGAAAAACAAAACTTTCTTTAAAAAAAAAAAATGCGGCCAGGTGTGGTGGCTCACGCCTGTAATCCCAGCACTTTGGGAGGCCGAGGCGGGCAGATCACAAGGTCAAGAGATCGAGACCATCCTGGCCAACATGGTGAAACCCTGTCTCTACTAAAAATACAAAAATTAGCTGGGCATGGTAGCGCATGCTTGTAGTCCCAGCTATTCTGGAGGCTCAGGCAGGAGAATTGCTTGAATCCAGGAGGTGGAGGTTGCAGTGAGCTGAGATCGCACCACTGCATTCCAGCCTGGCGACATAGCGAGACTCCGTCTAAAAAAAAAAACAAAAAAAAGCACATGCATAGCATGTATAGCAGTAATTTCACATGTGGCTTAAAATCCCCTGAGTGTGCTTTGTACTATCAGGTAGATGTAATATACACATGACATTCCGACTTCTGTGAAATGGTCAGTCAAAGGGCACCTGTGACTTTATGTTGTGAGGATACCCTTTGTGAGCTCATTTTTGAAAAAGTTGTGTTATTGGTGACATTTGGAATTCAGCCTGGAAAGTTCATGGAATCAGGGGACATGGAAAATCAAAGAGGGTGAAACAAAAATTAAGAACCTTGACCCAACACTTTCTAACTCACGGTTTCCTTTGGTGCTTGCTCACCAGCTGCTCCCTTCTCTGCAGAGAAGCAGCCTCAGCCTTCAGAGGAAGAATCCGTGAGCCCTGTGCCCTTGCCAGGGAGACCCTAGGGGCTCTGGGACTGTGGGTATTTGAAGTTACCACTGAGATTTAACTTCAAATATTACCTTGTTAGAATGAGTACAACCTGTGGACTGCATACCAGAACCAGGAAACGCAGCAGGTCCTAATGGAGGAGAGAAATATTTTCTGTGGAACCTACAATGTTCGCATTCTCTCTGACACGTAGGTACTGGGTTCAGAATCTGGGTCTCTAGGGACGCTTGAGTTATCCATACTGACACTTGGGATTTCCCTGACCTTTGTGTACATGGAAAGGCAAGCTCTCCTCACCTCAAGCTCCAGCCCTAAACTTGCACGTGATCCCATGAAGACAATAGCTGCTTCATTTTGCACCATTCTTGGCAGTGGGTAAAGGACATTTTCCCTTTATAAATTTTGGGTATGCTGACCAACAACCTTTTGCACAAGTCACACATAAAATCTTTATTTTTTGAAATCTCTTTATTTTGTTATATTAATTTTAGAAATAATATACAGTTATTGGAAAAAGTCTTCTAAATGCCAGAAAATGTATAGGGAAAGGCAAAGTTTTCCTGTAGTCTATCACCTAGCAATAACCACCATTAATATTGATGTCTACCCTTCTAGAATTCTTTTCTTTGCATACTTAGCAATATTTTAAGTAGCGGTGGTGTTATATTACACATATTTCTGTAACCCAGCTTAGCAAAGTACTATAGATATCTTCCCATGGTAAACATGACAGTCGTATTTATAATTGCATACTCTGACATCATTTCAATATGCCCAGAGAAGAAGGTTCTTTAATAATCAACTTTCTGCCATATTTAGGCCTAGGACTTCACTTTATATTCACAAGGTTTTGCAAAGTCCACCTCTACTTTATTTTTGGCCATGAATCTTATTAACAAATTGCATCTTGACAATAGAACAGTCAGTATGAGGAAGACAGAGAAGATAAGATAGGGGAAAGGCAAAGTCAAGTTTTTATGGATAGTGTGGTGATAACTGTTCTTTAGAAGAGATGGTGACTCGTTGAACTCTAGGTATGAATAAGGGCAAAAATATCAAGAATTGCTCCTTATAATATATGTGTGTACATATACATATATACACACACATATACACATATGTACATGTATGTCTATTAAAAAGTATATATACACACACATACACGTATGTACATGTATATGTATAAAAAAAGTATATATACACACACACACATATATATTTTAAAGAACAGTTATCACCATACTATCTGTATTTCTTTTTCCAGAGTGAACCTCATTCTGTCGTCCAGGCTGGCGTGCAGTGGTGCAATCTTGGTTCATTTTAACCTCCACCTCCTGGGCTCAAGCGATTCTCCTGCCTTAGTCTCCCAAGTAGCTGGGACTATAGGCACATGCCACCACACCTGGCTAATTTCTGAATTTTTTTGTAGAGATGGGATTTCGTTCTCTGGTTAGGTTGGCCTCAAAGCTCCTCGTATACATCCCTGTTTGTTGGAATGATCCCTCTCTACTCTGCAGTCCTAGTGTCATTAATAATAGTGTCCCCAGTTTGGGTGTGGTGGATCATGCCTGTAATCCCAGAACTTTGGGAGGCTGAAGTAGGAGAATTGCTTGAGGCCAAGAGTTGGAGTTTACAGGGAGTTATTATTGCGCCCCTGTACTCCAGCCTGGGTGACAGAGCAAGACCTTGTCTCTAAAAATAAATAAATAGTGTCCTCTTTCACAATAAAAATCTCTCAGTTTGGACAATACATTATTTGGTCATCCTGTTCATACTTTACCTATTTGCTAATAATCCTGTGATTGAAACATTAATTCAACTCACCTAGTTTTATGGGACAATAAGCTCATTATAAGTAAGGTCCTTATCTGATAATTCTTTATATTTCCTGTGGTATCTGCTAGCACAGGACTTTGAACCTAACGTATACTCACTGGATATTGATTAAGGGAAAAAAGAAAAGAAAAGAAATATAATGTGCAGAGGACTTCCCAACTGTGTTCCTCTGATGTTTTCCAAGAAAAAAGGTTTCCATGATCAGTTAAATTTGGGCAATGCCACATACTCCATTCTCTCTCTTGGGGATTTAGCATACATTTACAGAATTTTTTAAAAAATTGCCTTTTGTCTTTAGTTTTAAAATTTGACGGAAATGGATTTTTGTCATGTATGAGAGTGGGGATCCCTCAAGGCCTGTTAATTCTCGACCTTGCCTTCTGCTGCCTCCCTTGTTGAAAGGCCCTGATTTTTTCTTTACACCACTGCTGTAGGCGAAAGTCAGGGGGCTAAGTCAGTCCCAGGAAGGACACAGACTCTTCTTTCATGGATAATCCTTTTCCCCTGGCACTCAGGTGGGATCAAAAAAGAGTCATCCACTATTCCGGGGGAGATCTGATAGCTGTGTCATCTAATCGAAAGATCCATCTTCTGGACATCATACAAGGAAAAGTGATACCTGTTGAATTCCGAGGCCATGCTGGGAGTGTCCGGGCCCTCTTCCTATGTGAGGAGGAAAATTTTCTCCTAAGCGGGAGCTATGACCTAAGTATCAGGTGAGGAGTCCAAAGGCATCATGATCCCCATCCCACCTAAGGCCTAGAGGCAGCTCATGGAAGAAGTGGGCATGCTTCTTTCTTTTTATATTTAACAGTTATCCTAGAAGATACTGACTTCTAGAATAGCTTCAGCTTATTATTTTGGCAAGGAAAAAGTCAGGAATGTATATAATGCTTAAAATTTGAATGAGATAGATTTATAACAGTTATCAGATATATTTTCTAATTGATGAGTACAAGTCAGAAAAATTTTCTTTATTAGCATTCTTAGATGAAGAAATAATTTACCTTTGTTCTTACAGATTCTTTCAGGGAACATGGCTTTTTATGGGTATGAGACAGACTATAGAGGCAAAATAGTGTTTTAAAAATGCATATGTATGTATATTTTTATATAGTATAACAAACACTCATGCATCCATTACTCAGGCCAAGAAATAAGATATCACCATTTCCTAATCCTCTCACTATGCCTTTTTCTTCTTGCTTCTTCCTGCCAACCAGAGGTAATGTTATCCTAATTTTATACTAATTATTCCCTTGCATTTCTTTATCATTTTTGCTTCCTTCTTATATATCTCCAAAAGTATTAATTACTTTTGCCTGTTTTTGAACTCAACATAAAAGGAATCATATTTTTAAAATTTGTTGGTACTTCATTCTTACACGGAACTATATTTTTGAGATTCACCTATATGATGTAGGTGGCAGTAATTAACTTATTTCACTGAGATACAGTATTACATTTGATGATTGTATCATAACTCATGTGTTTGTTTTTCTGTTGGTGGACATTTGCATTCTTTCTAGTTTTTTGTTTGTTTGTTTGTTTTTTGAGACGGAATCTCGCCCTGGTCGCCCAGGCTGGAGTGCAGTGGCACGATCTAGGCTCACTGCAAGCTCCGCCTCCCGGGTTCACGCCATTCTCCTGCCTCAGCCTCCCAAGTAGCTGGGACTACAGGCACCTGCCACCACGCACGGCTAATTTTTTTTGTATTTTTTAGTAGAGACGGGGTTTCACCGTGTTAGCCAGGATGGTCTCGATCTCCTGACCTCGTGATCCACCTGCCTCGGCCTCTCAAAGTGCTGGGATTACAGGCGTGAGCCACCATGCCCGGCTCTTGTTTCTAGTTTTTCATTATTTCAAAGAATGCTGCCAGAGACGGGTCTTGGATGTGTCCCCTGATGCCCATGTGCACGAGGGTTTTAAAGGTATATTCTTAGCATGGGAATTTCTAGGAAGGAGTACTAAACTGCTTTCCAATGTGGTTGTATTAATTTACATTCCCATTGGCAGCATATGAGAATATCTCTTCTTATGTATTCTCACAAACACTTAATATTGTCAATCTAACAGTTTTGTCAATCTGATGGATATTAAATAAAACCCACTGTGTTTTATTGGGGTTTAAATTTTAACTTTTCTGATTATTAATGAAGTTGAGCACCTTTTCATATGTGTATTAGGGTCTCCAGAGAAACAGAACCAATAGAATGTGTATATACATAAGAGATTTATTATAAAGTATTGACTTGTGTGATAAATGCGGCTGGCAAGTCCAAAATCTGGGGACTAGAGACCCAGGAGAGCCAACAGTGCAGATGAAGCCCAAAGGCTGTCTGCCAGAGAATTCCCTCTCACCAGGACTATCTATTAACTTTGTTCACAGTATCTACATGAATTTTGTTGAGCAAAAATTCTCAACATGGGCCGGGCGCGATAGCTCACGCCTGTAATCCCAGCACTTTGGGAGGCCCAGGCGGGCGGATCATCTGAGGTCGGGAGTTTGAGACCAGCTTGACCAACATGGAGAAACCCCATCTCTACTAAAAATACAAAATTAGCCGGGCATGGTGGCACATGTCTGTAATCCCAGCTACTCAGGAAGGCTGAGGCAGGAGAATTGCTTGAACCTGGGAGGTGCCACTGCACTCCAACTTGGGCAACAAGAGCGAAACTCGGTCTCAAAAAAAAAAAAAAAAAAAATCAATATGAATGTAATAAAACATCAATTTATCAGGGTTTTTTCCCCTTCATTTTTGTGATTCTTCCCTCTTCCAGGTCACAGAGATATTTTCTAATATTTTCTTCTACCAACATTATGGTTTTATCTTTTGCATTCAGTTTTTTAATCTATTTGCAATTCAACCTTATATGTGGCGTTAGGTAGGGTTTCCATTTCATTTATTTGTATTTAAATAAAGTCAGCAGTCTCTCCCCTACAGCAACTACTATATAACCTGCCACTTCCTCCACTGATTTGTGGTGCTACCTTTATCACACGGAAATTTCCCGTATGTGCATGAGAATGTCCCTGAGCTCTCTGATCTAGTCCATTGTCTGTTTTTCTGTTTTTAATCAAAATCCCCCTTCTTGAAAATTGTTTGTTTTATTTTTAGGTATGCATTTAGAGAATGTTTTAAAATGTGATGGGGAGGGAAATTCTACTTTTCACTTTTCTTTCTTTTTTTTTTTTTTTTGAGACGGAGTCTAGCTCTGTTGCCCAGGCTGGAGTGCAGTGACGCCATCTCGGCTCACTGCAAGCTCCGCCTCCTGGGTTAACGCCATTCTCCTGCCTCAGCCTCCCGAGTAGCTGCGACTACAGGCACCCACCACCACGCCCGGCTGATTTCTTGTATTTTTAGTAGAGACAGGGTTTCACTGTGCTAGCCAGGATGGGCTCAATCTCCTGACCTCGTGATTCGCCTGCCTTGGCCTCCCAGAGTGCTGGGATTACAGGCGTGAGCCACTGCGCCCGGTCTCACTTTTCTTTTTTATGTAACAGCTATAGTATATAAGTTTTGAGTTTTTGGAGTAAGTTGATCAACTTTCAATAAAACCTAACTAGACTTTTTATTGGGATTGCATTGAATTTATAGATTAGTTTGGTAAACACACTCTATTAAACAATCTGTGTTCTTTCTTAGAGCCTTAAAGTTTTTTTCATAAAAGTCATGTGTATTTTTACTTAATGCCTGTAAACGTTATAATTTTGTTACTGCTGTGAATGGTATCTTAATTTTGCTTATGTTTTCAAATTAGTTATTGCTGGCATAGAGAAATGCAATTGATTTTTGTTAATTGATCTTGTGTCTGGCATCCTTGCCAAACTCTCTTATTAGTTCTAAAAGCATGTATGTTTAATAATTGGTTTTTCTATGTAAACAATCTTATCAACTGCAAATTACTATATATATATTTTGTTGTTGTTGTTGTTGTTGTTGTTTTTTAAGATAAAGTCTCACTCTGTTACCAGACTGGAGTGCTGTGGCATGATCTCGGCTCACTGCAACCTCCGACTCCCTGATTCAAACAATTCTCCTGCCTCAGCCTCCCGAGTAGCTGGGACTACAGGCACATGCCACCATGCTTGGCTAATTTTTTTTTTTTTTGTATTTTAGTAGAGACAGGGTTTCACTATGTTGGCCAGGATGGTCTCAATCTCCTGACCTCGTGATCTGCCCACCTCAGCCTACCAAAGTGCTGGAATTACAGGCATGAGCCACTGCGCCTGGTCAACACTATATTATCTTCTTTTCTAATGCCTATACTACCTTTTGTTTTTCTTTCCTTCTAACTTTGCCTAGGCTTTCCAGTGCTGCGGCAGGCAGTAGCAGTGAGAGTGGGCATCTTCATCTTGTTCCCCTTCTGGAAGGGAATACATCTACAATTTCTCCACTGAGCATAATATTTACTGTTATGACTTTGGCTTATATCTTTTACTAAATCCAGAAAGTTCCTTCTATTCCTATTTTTCTAAAAGTATTTATCAAATACCTTTTCTTGCATAAATTTAGAAAACCAACCTGAAGACATAAACCACCATACTGCTAGAAACAGAAATTCAAAACATGCTTTCTTTCAGAGCACTGTGCCATCATTCAATGCACTGTGGCTGCATTGGAGGCTCTGAGAAACTGGTAAGGCATTGGTAAGGCTGCAAGATCCTTGGGAATATTAGAAGAAAAAACTTAACATAGTCAAAAAACTCCAAAGACATATTAATCGTTTTTATATGCAAAACCTCACAATAACTCTATGAAGTAAGTGCAATTTTTTTTTTTTTTTTTTTTTTTTTTTTTTTTTTTTGAGACGGAGTGTCGCTCTGTCACCCAGGCTGGAGTGCGGTGCCGTGATCTTGACTTATTGCAAGCTCCACCTCCCGGGTTCACGCCATTCTTCTGCCTCAGCCTACCGAGTAGCTGGGACTACAGGCACCCACCACCACGCCTGGCTATCTTTTGTATTTTCAGTAGAGATGGGGTTTCACCGTGTTAGCCAGGATGGTCTCGATCTCCTAACCTCGTGATCCACCTGCCTCGGCCTCCCAAAGTGCTGAGATTACAGGCGTGAGCCACCGTGCCCGGCTTTATTTTTAATTTAATTTTTATTATTATTATCTTTTTAGACGGAGGCTCGCTCTGTTGCCCAGGCTGGAGAGCAGTGGCGCTATCTCGGCTCACTGCAAGCTCCACCTCCCGGGTTCACGCCATTCTCCTGGGTGGGACTACAGGTGCCGCCACCACGCCAGGCTAATGTTTTGTACTTTTAGTAGAGACGGGGTTTCTCCATGTTAGCCAGGATGGTCTCAATCTCCTGACCTCGTGATCTGCTCGCCTTGGCCTCTCAAAGTGCTGGGATTACAGGCGTGAGCCCCCCCGCGTGGCCATTAGTACAATTATTGTCCTCAGTTTACAGATGAAGAAACTGAGGTACGTGGTGGTTCAGTAACTTGCCCAGGATCACACAGCTGGGAAGTGGTGGCCCTGGGAATGGACTTCAGGAAGCCTGCTCCAGAACCATTATCTCAGCATTCTGCTTTGTCCTGTCTCAAAAGCAGCCTAGCTGAAGCGGAAGTGCAGTTGAGAGACCTTGGGCACGTGTTCTTAACAAAAAACAGGATAATTCATCTTTGCTCCCATCTGTCTCTTAGATATGCTCTATATGTACATAAATATTTTGGATCTAAGTGACTGGTAAAGGATTCTGTTGCTCTTGTTTGAAGATCTGCTGTACCACTGAATCAGTGCCGTGGATTATAAGGCTGGTGGTCATTCGGGACGCTTCTACCTGAAAACCACCTGACATTGATCAAGCATTTTGTACAAGTTAGTCACTATTCCAGTGTTACCTCCACTGGTGCAGGGTTTCTCAACCTTGGCGCTATTGCCATCTGGGGCTGGGAAATTTGTTACTGTGGGGCCTGCCCTGTGCGATGTAGAATGTTTAGCAGCATCTCTGGATTCCACACACTAGATATCAGTGTCTCTTCCTTCCCTGCTTGTGACCACCAAAAGTATCTCCAGCTATTTCCAAATGGCCCCTGGGGGTAGAAGTTACCCAGGGTTGACAATCACTGTATTAGTCCATTTAATTCTTCACAAAAACCCTATGATGTAACTACTCATTATTATTTCCATTTTATCAGTGAAGAAAGGAAACTTACACAGAAATTAACTTCCTCAAAGTTACACCAAATAGGTGCTGCAGCTGGGATTCAAATCCAGGCCCCTGACTCTTAAGCTGAACCATGAGGCTCTGCTGCCTCCCAACTACCTACTTATCTACAGGGATTCTACGCAGTATGATCCTCTGAGCCCTCAGGAGCTCTCACAAACATTCTTTTGGCCTGATTCCTGCAGATACTGGGATCTGAAAAGTGGGGCTTGCACACGAATCTTCAGTGGTCACCAGGGGACTATCACTTGCATAGATTTGTGTAAGAACAGGCTCGTGTCGGGAGGAAAAGATTGCCAGGTAAAAGGTGAGAAAGAAGTGCCTTAAATTTTCTAAGAAGTTTCCTGCAACTTATGGGTTACCAAAATGCTTTGTTTTGTTCATTCCTATAGGCCGGTAGTCATTTATTCCCTCCCTTCCTTCCTTCCTTCCTTCCTTCCGTCCTTCCCTCCCTCCCTCCTTCCTTCCATCCATCCATCCATCCATCCATCCATCAATCCATCCATTCAACAACTATCTGTAGAATACCTACAACAAGCTACACACTGAGCTAGGTGCTGAGGAGAAAAAAAAAGGAATAGGATACGGCCCTTTAGATACAACTTTTTATTTCTTCAAAGGGCTCATAGTCTCCTAATGGAAGCAGATACATAAATATATAGTGGGGAATATAATAAATCCATGAACAACAACAGCTGCCATTTACTGAGTACTAATTTTGTGACAGATGCTTAACATACATTATTTAATCTTCACGAGAGCCCCATTGGTAATTTTATAAATGGGCCAAGATATATACATAAAATATAAGCGAAGGAAAGCATACTTACATAGTTAGGGCTAACCTAGCATAAATGGTTAAGCACATGGCTTCTGGATCCAGACTCCCTAGGTTCAAATCCCGGCTTTGCCACTTACCACCTACATGACTTGAGCAGGCAACCTAACTTCTCTATGCCTCAGTTTCCTCATCTGTGTAGTGGGGAATAATAATAGTACTTTTCTTGTGAAGATGAGCTCATGCATGTCACACACCTTGAGTGGTCGCCGGCTTACTGTTAGCGCCACATAACACCTTGAGTGGTCGCCGGCTTACTGTTAGCGCCACGTAAGTATCAACTCTGGTTGTTGTTATATTTTGTCTCAGGCCACTTGTCCTGTTGCCTGAGGAAGAAGGTGCTTTTGGGAAGCACCTTTGAAGGAGACTTTAATGTTTTCATTCCTGAATTCATAGAGTTCACTTTTAACTTCTTCTTTTTTTTTTTTTTTTTTTTGAGATGGAGTCTCGTTCTGTGGCCAGGCTGGAGTGCAGTGGCACGATCTCGGCTTACTGCAACC
The DNA here is from genome assembly GCF_047675955.1 of Chlorocebus sabaeus. Classification (NCBI taxonomy): domain Eukaryota; kingdom Metazoa; phylum Chordata; class Mammalia; order Primates; family Cercopithecidae; genus Chlorocebus; species Chlorocebus sabaeus. The sequence continues at coordinate 15,413,254 of NC_132919.1, read as the reverse complement.
TCCACCTCCCAGGTTCAAGCGATTCTCCTGCCTCAGCCTCCTGAGTAGCTGGGACTACAGGCACGTGCCACCACACCCAGCTAATTTTTGTTTTTTTAGTAGAGACAGGGTTTCACCATGTTGGCTAGGCTGGTCTCGATTTCCTGACCTTGTGATCCACCCATCTCGGCCTCCCAAAGTGCTGGGATTACAGGTGTGAGTCACTGGGCCTGGCATCAACTTCTTCTTTTTAGGAAACCCTGTTCTGCCACCCACCCACCCACCCACTCTCATCCCCACTACAAGATGCCAGGCAGTTGCTGTAACACAGTCTGTGTTGAAGCAGCAGTAAACCCACCCCCAGCCGCGACCATTTCTCCATAAAATCCAAAAGTCAGATTCAGAAGTATTTAAAAATGTAAGTGAGGGTAGATGACCTTCTTTTATCTTGGGGATAGAAGGTGTGGGTCAGGAAGACAGCATCTGGGAAGAATGACAACACTACATGTATGCCGTGATTTTCTATTTCTTTCTTTTTTTTTTTTTAATTTTACCTGCTCCTACTCAAGCTGTATGCCATGATTTTTATGAAATCTACTTGATAGCAAGCATGTTTCAGGCTTGATGAATCAGCTGATTGGAGACGAGCTGTCTAGCACTTGGGCCTCAAGGCTAAGTTCTAGGGCCATAGCCAACAGGTGGCTCCCCCAACCACCTGTATTCAGGGCACATCTGTGCTGTGGGTACATGAGCTGTTGGTGAGCCTGTCCTGTGGAGGTGCTAGGCCAGGGGAAGTCCTTCTAGAGTCTGACTTGATGGGCTCGATGAGTCTTTTGCTTCTGTGATGGGGAGCAGAACTCCACTGTCAACTTTCCTCTTCCTCCTTTTTCCCCACTCCCATCTCTTCCTCTCTCTCCCTCCTGTTCAGTATGGGATGTAGACACAGGGAAGTGCCTGAAGACGTTTAGACACAAAGACCCCATCTTGGCCACCAGGATCAATGATACCTACATTGTGAGCAGCTGTGAGCGAGGGGTGGTGAAAGTGTGGCACATTGTCATGGCCCAGTTGGTAAAGGTGAGTGGGCAGTGGGCTGCCTTGGGGGAAAGGGCACTGGGGAGGAGATGGGTGGGTCCCTGGGCCCCCCCTACCTAGCTCCTCAGGTCATCCTAGAGCAACTGAGTATGGCCATCAAGAAGGACAGTCCTGAAGCTCTAAAGGGGAGGGCCCCCAAATGGGGCATTCAGAGTCCGTGGAGGGTAGGGGCTCCACTGCCCACATCATGACCCATGGTATCATGGGGTTGGTGGAGGAAGGCTGCATTCTGACTCAGCATGAGTTATGGGCTCAGGGCCTTCTAACAGCAGTGGAAGTGAAGTACCTTTTTCTCCTCAAGAGTATTGCACGCAGTGGCTCACACCTGTAATCCCATCATTTTGGGAGGCCGAGGCGGGCGGCTCATGAGGTCAGGAGTTCGAGACCAGCCTGACCAACAGAGTGAAACCCCATCTCTACTAAAAAAAAAAATACAAAAAATTAGCCAGGCATGGTGGTGGGCGCCTGTAACCTCAGCTACTTGGGAGGTTGAAGCAGGAAAATCGTTTGAACCCAGGAGGCGGAGGTTGCAGTGAGCTGAGATCATGCATCTCCAAAAAAAAAAAAAAAAAGTGTTGTATTCTGGCATGGGGTGAAGGGATGAACAAAGCATTTTTTTCCTAAGAAGAAAATACTGGGGGATGAACAGAGAATGTTTTTTCCTCCTTGCTCTCTAATGAAGAGAGAACATGGATGGTCTTGAAAGTGATTGGTTGGTCATGAAACATATTCTTGCTGGATCTGAACCCCTGGCCTTAGCGGGTGGTGGATATATATGATTTGCAGCAGGAACACAGGATCACAGTGAAAAGTGGCTGGCTTGGCCTGTGGAATTTTCCCACCAATCCTGTCACTATGGCCAATCCAGCCGTTTCAGGCACAGGGATGGCCCATGTGCACTCTGGGTTCTGGCAAGGAGCTGGGATGGCACACGTTGCCTTCGTCCTTCTGACAGCAAAGGACAGTGATTTCTGGCCCTTTCTGGTGCTCCAAGAAGGTAGTGTCTGCCCCAGACACAGACCCACCAGGAACATGGCCCCTCCCTGATCCCATTTCTCTGTAACCAGAGAGAGAGCTCTACATGGAATGGACTCCATTGGCCTTCTTTTTTTCTTTTCTTTTTCTTTTTCTTTTCTTTTCTTTTTTTTTTTTTGGAGACAGAGTCTTGCTCTGTCACCAGGCTGGAGCACAGTGGCGAAATCTTGGCTCACTGCAACCTCCACCTCGCTGGTTCAAGTGATTCTCCTGCCTCAGCCTCCCAAGTAGCTGGGATTACAGGTGTGCGCCACCATGCCCAGCTAATTTTTATATTTTTAGTAGAGACGGGGTTTCACCATGTTGGCCAGGATGGTCTTGAACTCCTGACCTCATGATCCGCCCACCTCGGCCTCCCAAAGTGCTGGGATTACAGGCATAAGTCACCACACCCGGCCTCCATTGGCCTTCTTACAGCAAAAGCAAGGTTAGCTCAGGTACCTACCAAGTGAATGGCAATCACAGATTGATGGGGGGTGGCTTTGGCATTCATCTGAAGAAGCCTCAGCTTTGGTTCTTGGAGGAGTCACAGTCTGAGTTGAAGACAGTGGTATCTTTTCTTGCAGACTCTCAATGGCCACGAGGGAGCCGTGAAGTGCCTGTTCTTCGACCAGTGGCATCTCCTCTCAGGAAGCACTGATGGCCTGGTCATGGCCTGGAGCATGGTGGGGAAGTATGAGCGCTGCCTGATGGCCTTCAAGCATCCCAAGTAGGTGCCTGTGAAGCCTGGAGCGGTGAACCTGGTGTCCTTCTCTTCCCCGTCATAGCCTAGAGTGCAATCATTGGTAGATCTTCTGCTCCCTGTGGACATCGTGTTCTCTGCACCTCACCCTCTCTGCTTCCTTCCTCTTCCACCTGGGACCCATTTTTCCCCACCATCTTCTCTGTTTGGCTATTAACCTCTTCCACTCTTCCTTGTTTCTCTTGCGAAGTAATTATAGAGCTGAGGGTTTTGAGAAGTTATTGAATTCTTTTTTTTTTTTTTTGAGATGGAGTCTCACTCTGTCACCAGGCTGGAGTGCACTGGCACAATCTCGGCTCACTGTAAGCTCCACCTCCCCGGTTCATGCTGTTCTCCTGTCTCAGCCTCCCGAGCAGCTGGAACTACAGACACTCACCACCGCGCCCGGTTAATGTTTTGTATTTTTAGTAGAGACGGGGTTTCACCATGTTAGCCAGGATGGTCTTGATCTCCTGACCTCGTGATCCGCCCGCTTTGGCCTTACAAAGTGCTGGGATTACAGGCGTGAGCCACCACGCCCAGCCTGAAATTTTATATTTATGACCCTCATGATAAATTCATACCTGAAATTTTATATTTATGACCCTCATGATAAATTCATACCTGATAGCTGTCAGACATATGAATACTGGCAGAACCATCCCAAATAATGCCAATTCTAATAAACTTAAAATTCTAGGAATTGGTCTTTATCCCAGGATGCTTGTGCTCACAAAAGCTTAAAAATGATCCAAAGACTTTAAAAGAGCTGAGAGCTTAAAAAGAGGCACTTATAACTACAAGTCTACAGGCTGGATCCTATTCCAGGGTAGCAAATGGATTTCGTTTTACATGCCAATTCAAATTTAGTGGTGGTGGCTGCTTGGAATCAAGTAATAAGCATTCTGAGGTCACATCCGTGCTTGTTTGGAAAGAGTATTGTGGTCAATTCTGCCATGGTCATCAGTTTTATATGCTACTCTATGCTACTCTTATACTACATGAATATAGCTTCTTTCCCTGAATGCATTATAAAAATTTCCGGGAAACTAAATGCTACCTTAATTGATTAAAAGAATAAGTGGGCTTTTGGCCGGGCATGGTGGCTCACACCTGTAATCCCAGCACTTCGGGAGGCCAAGGCGGCCAGATCATGAGGTCAGGACATCCTGGCTAACACCGTGAAACCCTGTCTCTACTAAAAATAAAAAACATTAGCCGGGAGTGGTGGCGGGCGCCTGTAGTCTCAGCTACTCGGGAGGCTGAGGTAGGAGAATGGCATGAACCCTGGAGGTGGAGCTTGCAGTGAACCGAGATGGCGCCACTGCACTCCAGCCTGGGTGACAGAGTGAGACTCCGTCTCAAAAAAATAAAAAAAAAAAAAATAAGTGGGCTTTCTAGGGGATCCATCAGGGGAAACTTATTTTTAGTAAATTGATCTTTTTTTCTGGCCTACAGTGACTTACCTTACCCTTAGATATTAAGAGTCAAAATGAACCATGATTGCTTCCTGATTGCAGAGTTTTGTGCGAAGCCCTCTTAGTCCCCACCACAAGACTATAACTCCACCCAGCCAGCTTAGTAAACCTTCTGGATTATCAAGCCTTGATCTCCGGGAGGAAGTCAAGCTTTATGAAATCACCTGAAAATGTCAACTATATGTTTTAAAAGCTTCTAAGCAGGATTCAGTAGGATTAGTTAGTGAGCGGAAAATAATTTGTTCCCAGCAAGCCCAGCAATTTCGTCACGGTTCCAACATACCATTAGCCTCTCCCTCCACCTCTGCTATGAGACCTTCTCGGACAATTCCCACTCCTATTGAATGACAGTCCCTAATATACCATTCATATTAGCTCTTGCTATCCTGCATAGTAACAGAAAAACCATAGACATTTGGAAGACAGGGTCAATACTCTCATTTGTAGGTCTCTTTCTCCCAACTTGTCTGTAGGAGCTCTGTGCTCAATAAATGTATCTAACTGATTGGTAACAAGGAATAATTTGACAGCTTGCCTTTCTGGAAAGTTCTAACGATTGGACTGATAACTCATCTTTTGAATGTGACATAGGTGAGAAAGCAGATATAGTTGCTATCTGTCCTTTGATGGAAGAAGGGCTGGAGAAAGTGGTCTTTCCATTCCTGATGTAATATTTTTTCAACCAAAATTAAGATTTTGCACATAGGGTGGGACAGAATGGATATGAGGGAGGAAATTTGAGGATGCAAAATAGGACTGACAGGAATGATGATCTTTGGAAAAGCTTCTGTACTTGTAGTGTCTTTTTATAACTTTATTTATATTTATATTTTTATTATTATTATTTTTAATGGCGTGTCGCTCTGTTGCCCAGGCTGGAGTGCAGTGACGTGATCTCGGCTCACTGCAACCTCTGTCTTCCAGGTTCCAGCAATTCTCCTGCCTCAGTCTCCTGAGTAGCTGGGACTACAAGCATGTGCCACCACACCTGGCTAATTTTTGTATTTTTAGTAGAGGCAGGGTTTCACCAAGTTGTGCAGGCTGGTCTCAAAGTCCTGACCTCAAGTGATCCACCCACCTTTATATTAGTATATAGTATCCCAGATTCCCAAAGTGCTGGGAATACAGATGTGAGCCACAGTGCCCTGCCTGTAGTGCTTTTTTCTTTTTTTTTCAAATATAAGCCTGGCCAACATGACAAAACCCTGTCTCTACAAAAAATACAAAAATTAGCCTGGCATGGTGGCATACACCTGCAGTCCCAGCTACTTGGGAGCCTGAGGTGGGAAGATCACCTGAGCCTGGGGAGGTTGAGGCTGCAAAAAGCTGTGATTGTGCCACCGCACTCCAACGAAATGAGACCTTGTTTCAAAAAACAAAACAAGAAACTTTATTCCTTAATGTATTTTCCATAGCTCACATTGTAATTTGTCTTTTGCTGCAATTTTTAATTAGGATATGATTCACATAACACAAAATTCACCACTTTTGTGTGCAATTCAATTTTTAAAGTATTTTTTAAAGTATATTCATAATGTGCAACCATTACCACTATCTAATTACAAACATTTCCATCAGTCAGTAGAAATGTCCCCTGCTTTATTCTTTATATTAGTAATCTGAGTCTTCTCTCTTATTTTCTTGGTCAAAGATTTGTCAATTATCTAGCTAATAGTTTGTTGACTTTTTTTTTTGTTTTTTTTTGAGACAGAATCTTGCTTTTTCTCCCAGGCTGGAGTGCAGTGGTGCAATCTCAGCTCACTGCAACCTCCACCTCCCCGGTTCAAGTGATTATCTTGCCTCAGACTCCCAAGTAACTGGGATCACAGGTGCCCTCCACTGCACCCGGCTACTTTTTGTATTTTTTAGGAGAGATGGGGTTTTGCCATCTTGGCCAGGCTGGTCTCGAACTCCTGACCTCAGGTGATCCAACCACCTCGGCCTCCCAAAGTGCTGGGATTACAGGTGTGAGCCACCACGCCTGGCCGTTTGTTGACTTTTTAAAAAAAGAACCGCTGGGTGTGGTGGCTCATGCCTGTAATCCCTAGCACTTTGGGAGGCCGAGGCGGGTGGGTCACTGGAGGTCAGGAGTTTGAGAGCAGCCTGGCCAACATGGCGAAACCCCGTCTCTACCAAAAATATAAAAATTGGCCGGGCGCCTGTAATACCAGCTACTAGGGAGTCTGAGGCTGGAGAATCGTTTGAACCCGGGAGGCTGAGGTTGCAGTGAGCTGAGATCACGCCATTGTACTCCAGCCTGGGCAACAAGAGCAGAACTCTGTCTCAAAAATAAGTAAATAAATAAGCAAATAAAAAAATAATAAAAAGAGAACCCACTTTTGGTTTCATTTGATTTTCTGTAAATTGTCTATTTCTAATTTCTGCTAAAATCTTTATTATTTTCCTTCTGCTTCCTGGTTTGAGTTTCTTTTTTTTTTTTTTTTTTTTTTTTTTTTTGAGACGGAGTCTCGCTCTGTCGCCCAGGCTGGAGTGCAGTGGCCGGATCTCAGCTCACTGCAAGCTCCGCCTCCCGGGTTCACGCCATTCTCCTGCCTCAGCCTCCCGAGTAGCTGGGACCACAGGCGCCCGCCACCTCGCCCGGCTAGTTTTTTGTATTTTTTAGTAGAGACGGGGTTTCACTGTGTTAGCCAGGATGGTCTTGATCTCCTGACCTCGTGATCCACCCTTCTCGGCCTCCCAAAGTGCTGGGATTATAGGCTTGAGCCACCGCGCCCGGCCCCCTGGTTTGAGTTTCATTTGATCTTTTTCAAGTTTTTTAAGGTGAAAGATTATTGATTGGAGAAAGGTAGGCATCTACTGCTATAAATTTCCCTCTGAGCACTGCTTAGCTTCATTCCATAAGTTTTGATAGGTTGTGTTTTCATTTTCATTTATCTCAAAACTACTTTCTCATTGCCTTTCTGATTTATTCTTTGACTCAGTGGTTAAGACAAGGTTGTTTAATTTCCACATAATTAAGAATTTTCTAAATTTCCTTCATTATTCATTTCTAATTTAATTTCATTGTAGTTGGAGAGCATACTTTGTATGATTTCAGTCTTTCAAAATATATTGAGATTTGTTTCGTAGCCTAACATATGGTCTATCCTGGAGAATGTTCCATGTGCATCTGAGATAAATGTGTGCTCTGCTGTTGTTCGGTGGAGTGTTCTGTATATGTTTGTCAGCTCTGGATAGTTTATGATGTTGCTCGTGTCTTCTGTTTCCTTGTGGATCTTCTAACTAATTGTCCTATCCAGTCCCAGCTATTCAGGAGGCGGCTAAGGTGGGAAGATCGCTTGAGCCCAGGAATCTGAGGCTCCAGTAAGCTATGATCTCACCACTGCACTCCAGCCTAGGTATGGAGTGAGACCCTGACCCCAAAGAAAAAAAAAAAAAAGACTTCTGTTATTATGCTGTTTTCCATAGTCTTATGTATTTTTGTTCCTGAATTATTTCATTGTTGCCTTTCTTTGCGTTAAATGGATATTTTTAGTGTGTCATTTTAATATCCTTGTCATTTCTCTTTTCTATAATTTGAATGTGTCCCCAAGAAGTATGAGTTAGAAACTTAATCCCTAATGCAACAGTGTTAGGAGGTGGAGCCTAATGGGAGGTATTAGGTCACTAGGGCTCTCCTTTCAGGACTGGACTAATGCTATAGTGGGAATCGGTTCATTATTGTGGGAGTGGGTTCCTTATCAAAGGATGATTTCAGCCTTCTCTTCCTCTCTCTTTTGCCCCCTCTTTGCCTTCGGCACAGCAAGGTTCTCACAAGATGCCAGTCCTTTGGCCTTGGACTTCCCAGCCTCTAGATCCATGAGCTAATAAGCTTCTGTTGATTAGAAATTACTCAGTGTATGGTATCTTGTTATAACAGCACAAAATGGACTAAGACACTTTTCTTTTTTTTTTTTTTTTTGAGATGGAGTCTCGCTCTGTCATCCAGGCTGGAGTGCAGTGGCGCGATCTCGGCTCCCTGAAAGCTCCGCCTCCCGGGTTCACGCTGTTCTCCTGCCTCAGCCTCCCGAGTAGCTGGGACTACAGGCGCCCGCCACCATGACTGGCCAATTTTTTGTATTTTTAACTGGTTTCACTGTGTTAGCCAGGATGGTCTTGATCTCCTGACCTTGTGATCTGCCCACCTTGGCCTCCCGAAGTGCTGGGATTACAGGTGTGAGCCACCATGCCAAGCCAACTAAGACACTTTTCTAATGATAAATCATCTATTAATCTTACTGAGGATCCTTTTTACATGAGGACCTACTTCTCTCTTGTTGCTTTCATTATACTCTTCACCTTTGGTGTTTGAAAATTTGATTATGATGCATCTAAGTGTGGACCTCTTGTAGTTTATCCCAGTTAGAGTTTGTTGAGCTTCTTAGACCTGTAAATTAATGTTTTTCATCATATTTGGGAGGTTTTCAGCACTCATGTCTTCAAATATTCTTTCGGCCCCTTTCTCTACTTTCTTCCTGGATCTCCTACTATGCATATATTGATTTGTTTGATGATGTTATACGGATTTCTGGGGCTCTATTAATTTTTCTTTATTCTTTTTTCCTTTCTGTTCCACACACTGCATAACTTCAGTTGACCTTGTTTCAAGTACTTCGTTTCTTCTGCTTGCTTAAATATGCTGTTGAGCCCCTCTAGTGAGTTTTTTTTTTTCCCCCTGTAGTTATAGTTGTCAGAATGAGGTCCATTCTGTTCCCTCCACCACCAGGACTGGAGGCTGTTACTTTCATGGCTACCACTGGGCTGGGGGAGGTGGGAAGTGGGACTAAGTTAACATGTCGCAAGTCTCACTATTCTTTATTCTTTTTGTTGTTTTGTAGACATAGTTTTGCTCTGTCACCCAGGCTGGAGCGTAGTGGCACAATTTCGGCTCACTGCAACCTCTGCTTCCAGGGTTCAAGTGATTCTCCTGCCTCAGCCTCCTGAGTAGCTGGGATTATAGGTGCGCACCACCAGGCCTGGCTAATTTTTTGTATTTTTAGTAGAGATGGGGTTTCACCATGTTGGTCAGGCTGGTTTCGAACTCCTGACCTCTAAGTCTCATTATTCTTATTGACACTATGCCATTTTACTTGTGTAAGTCCTCCCTGGGTTGCTGTAAACCTTTGATTATTTTCCAGAGTTCTGGATAAATTAATTTTGGTGAGATTGTGTCACGGCACTCCAGCCTGGGTGACAGAGCAAGACTACGTCTCAAAATAAAAAAAAAAGAAAAAAGAAAAAACAAAACTGAAGACTGAGAGATTAAATTACTTTCTGAATTTAATCTGAAGGTTATGCAGCCCATAAGTGGTAGAGTCAGGTTTTGATCCCAGGTTTTCTGATCCCAAAGCTTGTGGTTTTAATTACTAGGCTACAATGATATAGACTGAACTACCAAATATCACAGGGATCTATGGGAAGAGAAGTATGGACTCAGCTCAGCAAGATCAAATGAGATACATGAAGAGGCAAACTTTTCTATCACATGGAATCTCTCCCAGTGCTGGAGTACATGACTGGCAGACTGTGCTGTGCTTAGGATACCATCAAAGTTATTATATTTCCACCTTGAAAAAATTTAGAAATTTGTTGGGTCTTTCTTTCCCTTTCCCACCCTTCCTTCCCTCCTTCCTTCCCTCCTTCCTTCCCTCCTTCCTTCCTTCCTTCCTTCCTTCCTTCCTTCCTTCCTTCCTTCCTTCCTTCCTTCCTTCCCTTCGTTTCCTTCCTTCCTTTCTCTTTCTTTCCTTTCTTTCTCTCTCTCTTTTTTTCTTTCTTTTGTTCTTTCTCTTTCATTCTTTAGTTCTTTTTTTTTTTCCCCTAGGGTCTTACTCTTTTGCCCAGGCTGTAGTGCAGTGGTGCAATCATGGCTCACTATGACCTCATAATGTAAAACTTTTGTGCTCAAGTTAGCCTATCACCTTAGCTTCCCAAGTAGCTGGGACTACAGGCACACACCACCATGCTCCTGGCTAATTTTCAAATGTTTTTTAGAGCCAAGGTCTCAAACTCTTGGTCTCAAGCAATCCTTCCACCTCAGTCTCCCAAAGTGCTGGGATTATAGACATAAGCTGCTATGCTTGGCCTTGTTAGAGTTTTTAATACTTATTTTACAGCTGAGTTCTATCTATCTATCTATCTATCTATCTATCTATCTATCTATCCATCCATCCATCCATCTATCTATCCATCCATCTATCTATCTATTTATCTATCTATCTATATCACATAATCAGGGGTTCATATCATATTTGCCTCCTTGCTGTCCTTTGAGTATGCTGATCATGCTCCTGCCTTTTGAGGTCTTTGTTATTTCTGTTTGGTTAATGGTTGGGGCCTTGGAAAGTCTTCATCTGATCCTGGGATCTGACCAAGTCTGAGGCCAAATGGCACAGGGCGGACGTCATTCTTTTAACACATTGTAGCAATGACCATACTCCGAAAACATGAGCAGACAGTCACTTTTTCAACAAATATATATTAAGGACCTACTATGGGCTGAGTGCTGTGCTAGGTGATAAGTATGCAATGATATGAGGTGTGCCCAAGAGAATCTGAAAGTATACTTGAAGTTTGTGTACATGTGTGATGGGGGGAGATGTAGGACGGAATTAAGATAAGAGATGGCTTTTTGGAGAAGGTAGCACATGAACTAGGCCATGAATGGCCTTGGATGGGTAGAGCTGGCAGGAATTGATGGACTTGCTTTGCATATAGAATCTAACAAATTGGTGGTATCAAATTCAACTTTTCGGTGTCATTAACAGGAATAGGGAAATTATACTTCTTAGAATTGAATACTCCACATATCTGGAGTCTAATTGGAACCCAGAAAGGTTCTAGAAAGGATTTTGTTGGAGGAATCTGTCTAGATCTTCTCCTGGTCCCCCCTCTCTTTTCCTATTGGCCATCAAAAAAGGACATTCTTAAATTTCATCCCTGGATACAATTTTCCTTAAGGATATTTCACTGAAAGAATAAAAGTCACCAATTTAAGATAAAAAAGAAACTGCTCAAATGTAAAGTATTTGCTTTATATAATGATAATCATTTTCCTTCCTGTTTTTTCTTTTTAAATATGATATTATTATTATTTTTTTGAGACAGAATCTTGCTCTGTCATCCAGGCTGGAGTGCAGTGGCTCGATCTCAGCTCACTGCAAGCTCCGCCTCCTTGGTTCACGCCATTCTCCTGCCTCAGCCTCCTGAGTAGCTGGGGCTACAGGCGCCCACCACCACGCCCGGCTAATTTTTTGTATTTTTAGTAGAGACGGGGTTTCACCGTGTTAGCCAGGATGGTCTTGATCTCCTGACCTCATGATTCACCTGCCTTGGCCTCCCAAATTGCTGGGATTACAGGCGTGAGCCACCGCACCCAGCCGATAATACTATTTTAAAAAGAATCAAAACATTAAATAATTCTCAGCATGACTATTGTATAAGTAAAAGCTAGGAATCAAATTGCAAGAGACAAACATGATCATCTATATGTTAGATTAAAAAAAAGATTGTGACGTCAGCCCTTTTCTTTTGTCATCTGTGACCCTGTGACCTAATTGCAGGGACAGTAGCTGCAGAATGGAAAGAGGTATGTCTTGAGAGTAGCTCATGGTTTAGTTCCACAATTATAAAATGACAGCAGGCTGGGCGTGGTGGTGCACACCTGTAATCCCAGCACTTTGGGAGGCCGAGGTGGGTGGATCACCTGAGGTCAGCATTTCGTGACCAGCCTAACATGGAGAAACCCTGTCTCTACTAAATACAAAAAAATTAGCCAGGTGTGGTGGTGCATGCCTGTAATCTGAGCTACTTGGGAGGCTGAGACAGGAGAATCGCTTGTACCTGGTAGGCGGAGGTTGCAGTGAGCCAAGATTGCACCATTGCACTCCAGCCTGGGCAACAAGAGCGAAACTCCATCTCAAAAACAAAAAACAAAAAACAAAAAAATCACAGCAAACACCTTTTCAAGGCCAGTTATGACCACTGCCTCTCAATCACACACAAAATACCCCCAACCTACTAACAAATCCAGGCATTTTACGAGAGGATGGGTACTGCCTGCTGCTCTGTTCCCTTCCAGGGAGGTGCTCCATGTGTCCCTTCTCTTCCTCCGGGTCATCAGCGGCTGCGCAGATGGCAAGATCAGAATTTACAATTTCCTCAACGGGAACTGTATGAAGGTGATAAAAGCCAATGGCAGAGGCGATCCTGTGCTGTCCTTCTTTATTCAGGGCAACAGGTGGGTGGTAGGTGCGGAGGTCAGAACTGTGAGTGATTCCGTTTGATTTTTTCCTGCCTTGGGATACCAGCCCTGGATTTGCTGTCAGGAGAAGACAGTGTGCAGTGACTCTCTACAATTTTGGCTTAGTTCCACAATTATAAAATGGTTTAGTTCCACAATTATAAAATGACAGCATACTGGGCGCGGTGGTGCATGCCTGTTTTGGTGGAGCAACAGTCTTGTTGTGGGGACTAACAGGGCTTTGCACAAAACTTAGTAATTAGGAAGCAATCATGGTTCATTTTGACTTCTTTTTTTTTTTTGAGACATAGTTTCACTCTGTCGCACAGGCTGGAGTGCAGTGGTGCGATCTTGGCTCACTGCAACCTCTGCCTCCCGGGTTCAAGCAATTCTCTGCCTCAGTCTGCCAAGTAGCTGGGATTACAGGCGCCCACCAATATGCCCAGCTAATTTTTAGTATTTTTAGTAGAGACGGGGTTTCACCATCTTGGCCAGGCTGATCTTGAACTCCCGACCTCGTGATCCACCTGCCACGGCCTCCCAAAGCTCTGGGATTACAGGTGTGAGCCACCATGCCCGGCCTGTTTTAACTCTTAATTTATCCTGGGTATTTGTGGGAATTGCAGTGAGTGCAACATAACGCTTCTGTAAGGACCACAGTTCTACCAACGTGCAGCCCCTGCTTGCTCTTTGATCATGCCTTTGGCTGCCTGAGAGCTCTCTCAGCTAGCTATCTTTGATGCCTCACTTCTAATGCAAACAGACATATAGGAGGGTGGGGGGTGGCAGCAGCAGGGGGTACAGTGCGGGGGAGCTGAGCTGGTGAGCTTACAAAACCAGTACCATGACTGACTGCATTGTATATAGTACTGTGCTTATATATGCATAGATTCAGGGTGCTATTATAGGAAAAAAACCAAATAGAACTAACCTGTAAATTCTACTTCAAGCTCACTCGAGACATCACTTAATGTCCCTGAACCATATTGCCTTCCTTTTAGTGAAACTTCATTAGTATTTATTTACCATCTTAAAGAGGGCAGCCTGGTGATAAGCCTCAATTAATGAACACTTTTCAGTCATGCTGTTTTAAAAAAAAAAAAAAAAAAAAAAAAGCTCTGACCGGTTTGCACTCACAGCATCCAAAGAAAGGTGTTTTCCTTTCAGCTTGAGTCTAAAAGGGATTTCTTATTGGCATGACACCCCGCATTCCATTCCAGCAGTTCCAGCCAAAACAAGTTACTTTTCTAGAGAGTTTATGCTGTTGGTTAAGGTCTTAACATTGCAGCCTTTGGAGCAGAAAGAAACCTGCCAGAGTGTTTTCATTTCTTGTTTACAGTTAAGGGAAGAGCACAGAAAGGTGAAAGCTGCTCGCTTGTAAAACTGGTGGGTTGGGAAGGCAGTGCTGCGGGGGCACAGGCAGGGGACAGGGAGGGCAAGCTCTGGAGCTCTCTGTCTACGGAGCATACAAGTGGGGAGTAGAGAAGTTAGAAATCATCTAACTTTATAAAGTACAGATGTTCTGTCTACATCTAGAGTGTGTGCAGAGATCCTGGAGTGACAGCATGGAGTGTGTGGTGTCTGTGTGGAGGGTCTGTGAAGGAGAGGAGTCCTCCCCATGAGAGAGCTTTCCTTATTCCCAGCAGCAATAGTAATATTGGGTTTTGAAGCTGTGCTTGAAACAAACAAACAAAAACAGTGAATTTCAAGACATCTGTGTGCAGAGTACCTTCTTGGCACCCTAGGTACTTGGCACTCACTCCAGGAACAGAAATTCATTTAAAAGCATTTTAACTTGAGGCCAAGCGCAGTGGCTCATGCCTGTAATTCCAGCACTTTGGGAGGCTGAGGCGGGTGGATCATTGAGTCCTGGAGTTTGAGACCAGCCTGGGCAACATGGTGAAACCCTGTCTCTACTGAAAACACAAAATGAGCTGGGCGTGGTGGTGCGCGCCTGTAGTCCCAGCTACTCAGGAGTTGAGGCACGAGAATCGCTTGAACCCAGGAGGCGAGGTGAGATCATGCAGTCAGCAGAGATCATGCCATTGCACTCCAGCCTGGGCGACAAAGCGAGACTCCCTCTCACAATAAAAAAAAATAGAAAAAAATAAAAAAAGCATTTTAACTTGAGAAGTGAAACAATCAGAACATATGTGCCCCAATCATGTTTATTTTTTAAAGAAAAGAGTGATAAAGCTAACGACTCCTGCTGCATGGCCTGGTAACTTTCACCACTCTCCACCCTCCAGCCGCCTACACTACTAGTCTGTTTGGTCATTACCTGGGCACTGTTCCCTTGGTCTAAAGACTAGGTGGGATGGTAATTGCAGTGCATCTTTCGGTGGCCTCCACACTCCTTTTGTGGACAACCCTGTTGTTTCGGTTCCAGGATGGTGGTCAACACAGAGAGCAATGTTCTCATGTTCCAGTTTGAACACATAAAGTGGCAGTATGCCATGGAAAAAACAAAACAAAAGAATAAGAAGGAGAAAGAGGAGGAAAAAGAAGAAAACAGCCTCATGGAAATTCTCTCTAAGTCTAATATGCAGGTTCACAGCCCAAGAGAATCTGTATCCAGTAAACAAACTGTGATCCAAGAGCTCCTACCGAGCAAACCTCCCAAGTCCCGAGTACTCCTGAAGCCGGCCAAGTTCTCTTCAGGTAAAGAACGGAAATACCAGCAAGTTCAGTGATAACCCACACAGCAGATCGGGTTTGGTCGGGGTGGTGGGAGCGGGGAGGACTGGTTCCTTTATGGAATATTTTGGCCAATGGTTTCCTGAGGATATATATGCTAACCCTCCAGGAAGGTAGGAGCCATTCTCTCTGATCCGCCAAACAATTTATCACCCAGTTAACAGGAACCTTCTGGTTTGCAAGATCTAGATTTTCTTTCTTTCCTTCCTTCCTTCCTTCCTTCCTTCCTTCCTTCCTTCCTTTCCTTCCTTTCCTTCTTTTTTTTTTTTTTTTTTTTTTTTTGACAGAGTTTTGCTGCTGTTGCCCAGGCTGGAGTGCAACGGCGCGATCTTGGCTCACCGCAACCTCTGCCTCCCAGGTTCAAGCGATTCTCCTGCATCAGCCTCCCAGGTAGCTAGGATTACAGGCATGAGCCACCACGACTGGCTAATTTTGTATTTTTTTTTAGTAGAGACGGGGTTTTTCCATGTTGATCAGGCTGGTCTCAAACTCCCGACCTCAGGTGATCCTCCTGCCTCAGCCTCCCAAAGTGCTGGGATTACAGGTGTGGGCCACTGCGCCCGGCCTGCAAAAGCAAGATTTTCAAATAATCTTTGCACATTAGATAAGACTAGCTTTAATACTTACTAATGAAACAAAAAGCGAGCAACCAATACCCCCAACCCCCCAAATTTAAAACATATATTACAAAACTATTTCTTCAAGACAGAGACAGAAGTTGTTATAAGCAGAAAAATGATCTATGCAGAATGTTTTTAGATCTGAGAGATAATATTTGTAGCTGGAAAAATCTTACATATAAAGCAGGTGTGTGTGCGTTTGTGTGTGTGTATGTAGGTGGGGGTGCAGGCATGGCCAATGCCATTTATAAGACATCCAAAGAATAAATTATGTGTGGGTTAGAGTAGCAAGACTCCTTCCTTATTCCAGCCCTATATTTGGCAGGTGAAATTGGATCCACAGATCTATAGAGAAAACTATAAATCACCCCCAAGCATATCACACTACAAATAGTCAGCTATCTCTTGAGAGGAGGGAACTGAGACTGTTAGCTAATGCTTAACAGCAGGAAAAGTGGGTCGGAGGGGGAGTCAGGCTGCGATCTAGGCCTTAGACTTGCCAACCTAAAATAATCAAAAGATTCAGGATCTAACTAAAAGAGTTTATCCAAGTGCAAAGTTTGAGGGCAGCATCCAGGGACACCAAAGACTAGTGACCAGTGCTCCTGGAGTGGGGAAAAGCGAACATCCTTTAAACAGACAAAAACAGAGGTGCTGAACAGAATTCAATTTTCCATACAAAGGCTAACATACAGATGTAAGACTAGATTGGCTACTATTGATGACCTCTAATGGTTGCTTAGCATTCTGCTGTAAAGAGGTGACAATCACAAGGGGAGTTGCTTCACATTCTGGTGTAAAGAGGTGACAATCACATCATTTAGTCTCGGTTTCAATGAAGAATAGGGAGTCTGGTTAATGGAAAAGACCTCAGCACAGAGGTCTGGAAGCAGGAAAACAGCTGTGCTATGTGACTCAGTTTCCAGGGCTTCACTTTTCCCTGTCACATAGTCAATTTAGAAGGTTGTTACACTCTCTTTATTTTCACGGACTCCAGGTAACTACTTGGTTTCATACGACAATAAACAATATGGTGTTTGGTAGAAAAATACAGTTAGACGGAAGAGATATAAGTTCCAGTGTTTGGTTGCACAGTAGGATGACTACAATTAACAATAATGTATAGCCGGGTGCAGTGACTCACGCCTGTAATCCCAGCACTTTGGGAGGCTGAGGCAGGTGGATCACCTGAGGTCAGGAGTTTGAGACCAGCCTGATAAACATGAAGAAACCCCGTCTCTACTAAAAATACAAAAAAATTAGCCGGGCGTGGTGGTGCATGCCTGTAATTCCAGCCTTACTCGGGAAGTGGAGGCAGGAGAATCCCGTGAACAGGGAAGTGGAGGTTGCAGTGACCGAGATCGTGCCACTGCCCTCCAGCCTGGGCAACAGGAGCAAAACTGCATCTTAAAAACAAACAAACAAAAAACCAATAATGTATTGTATATTTCAAAATAGCTAGAGGAGAAGATTTGGAATGTTCCCAACACAAAGAGATGATAAATGTTTAAGATGACAGATATCCTAATTATCTTGATCTGATCATTACACATTTTATGCATGTCTCAAAATATCACATGTACTCCATAATTATGTATAATAATGTACCCATAAAAAACAAGATGGTGATATTTTGTATAAAAATCAGTCCAATTATCAGCCCCAATTATGATTGATTATATTATTTTATGCCCTAATTGAAGTATATAATGACTACAGCTTCTTCCTCAATCTCAATTTAGCAGTGTTAATAGAGGAACCTCAAAGTCAAGGAAAGTCAAAATCACCCCGAAGAGATGGTAAAAAGAGAGTTTATTCTGTTCATAAGGGAACAAGTGGCATGGATGGTGGGCAGGAGAATTTGGAAGCAAAATCCATAGCAGGAGATAAGACAAACAGTGATACTTAATTCTGAATTAGTGGCAACTCTCTCTCTCTCTCTAGTTTCCTATCGTTTTCCAGCAGGCCACTACCTTTGCTTATCTTTGAGAATCTGGAATGAATACAATGCCTGGCTTCTCCCAAGAGTGACTGGTTTTCCTTAATTGTCCCTTTTCTGACTTGAGGCCACAGAGGGAGAACTTTTTTCCAGTTTTTGGCTGACAGCCTGCCTGTGTTCCCTGCCAGCTTCCTCACTTCTTGGACTGTTATGTCATCAAGCTGAGAAATGGGCACAATAAAAGAGAGAACAGGCAGTTGAGGCTGGTTTCAGGGAGCATTTTAAGAGACTTTATTAGGAACGAGAGAGATTGGGGGCAGGTGCTATATATGTGAGATAAGGAGATAAGGGAGAGAGAGAGAGAGAGATGGGGATGTGCCTTTTAAGAAGGGTTGCTGGGATGGGCATGGTGGCTCATGCGTGTAATTCCAGTACTTTGGGAGGCCAAGGCGGGAGGATTCCTTGAGGCCAGGAGTTGGAGACCAGCCTGGGCCACTTAGCGAGACCCTTATCTTTAAAAACAATTTTAAAAATTGGCCAGATATGGTAGTACACACCTCCTAGCTACTCAGGAAGCTAAGGCAGGAGGATCCTTTGAGCCCAGGAGTTTGACGTTACAGTGAGCTATGATTGCACCACTGGGTGATAGTGACACCTAGTCTCTTACAAAAAAAAAGTGGCCAGGCGTGGTGGCTCATGCCTGTAATCCCAGCACTTTAGGAGGCTGAGGTGGGCGGATTGCCTGAGGTGAGGAGGTCGAGACCAGTCTGGCCAACATGGTGAAACCCCATCTCTACTAAAAGTATAAAAAAAGTAGCCGGGCGTGGTGGCATGTGCCTGTAATCCCAGCTACCTGGGAGGCTGGGGCAGGGGAATTGCTTGAACCAGAGACGGGTGGGGTTGCAGTGAGCCGAGATCATGCCACTGCAACTCCGGTCTGGGTGACAGACCAAAACTCCATCTAAAAAAAAAAAAAGGTTTCTAGACATCATGACTCATGACTGGGATGTCCCTTTGTTATTTTTTAAGGACATAGGTAAAAATTTAAAATGTCTTTCAAATATTTTTGACTAGTGTAATAGTGTTTCTTTGGAACAAACTCTGTGCAGAGACTGGTTTCAAGGTGAGGGGAAAACAATTGTTTTATGAGGGCTGTGCTAACAATGGGCATCCTTGTATAAACCTATGTCAGTGTACAGGTACAGGTATACCTGAAGGGTAAAGTCCTACGAGTGAAATTGCTAAGCCAAAGGGTAAGTGCATTCAAAAACTAGAAAGATATTGCCAACGTTGTCCTGAAAAATATTATATTAATTTACACTCCCACAAGCAATGTATGGGAGACCCCACTGCATCTGTGCCAACTCTGGGAGTTAGCTGGCATTTTGTACTTCCTTGTATAAATAAACATGGTGTCTGCATTTTCTTCTAGGTTGATCATTGACAAACTAAATGTCCACCAACAGGCAATGGCTAATTAATAAAAAATCTATTGTATGGAATATTATATATGGCTAAAAGTTGTATGATGAGGATTTGTATATACGAACTCAGAAAGCGATCCACAATACATTATCATTTGAAAAAAGACAAATTAATAAACAATGAGCTCATCATAATTCCTTTTTTTATAAAAGGAGAAAACTTCTCTTTTTGAGTTTGCAAGGAGAATAGGGAAGATTTTGACATCTTGATTTCACTTTTTTTTTTTTTTTTTTTTTGAGATAGAGTCTCACTCTGTTGCCTAGGCTGCAGTGGAGTGGCAGCATCTTGGCTTACTGCAACCTCTGCTTCCTGAGTTCAAGCAATTCTCCTGCCTCAGCCTCCAGAGTAGCTGGGATTACAGGTGCCTGCCACCACACCCGGCTAATTTTTTTGTATTTTTAGTACAGACAGGGTTTTTCCATGTTGGTCAGGCTAGTCTCAAACTCCTGACCTCAGGTGATCTACCCACCTAGGCCTCCCAAAGTGCTGGGATTACAGGCGTGAGCCATCGCACCTGGCCTGAAGACAGGTTTTATTTTGGGCAACATTCAAGATTATTTGGAGTCAAATTCGATTAATAAGGTAAAGATCAAATTTTGCAATATAATTATTGTTGAAAAATACAGTTATGCTACTATAAATTTATTAAGATCTGCTTTGTGTGAATCATAAATGAGATGTGAAGATAATTCCCAACTTCACATTTTCTTTTTTTTTGAGACGGAGTCTTGCTCTGTCGCCTAGGCTGGAGTGCAGTGGCACGACCTGGGCTTACTGCAAGCTCCACCTCCCGGGTTCATGCCATTCTCCTGCCTCAGCCTCCTGAGTAGTTGGGACTACAGGTGCACGCCGCCACGCCTGGCTAATTTTTTGTATTTTTAGTAGACAGGGGGTTTCACTGTGTTAGCCAGGATGGTCTGGATCTCCTGACCTCATGATCCGCCTGCCTCGGCCTCCCAACGTGCTGGGATTACAGGCGTGAGCCACTGCTCCCGGCCCCAACTTCACATTTTCAAAAATAAGTAGAGCATCGAAATCACATGTTGCCTTCAAAATATGCACACTTAGAGGCGAATATACACTTTACTCAATACTAGCATTTTATTTAAAACTAGTTTTATTAAATCGTTTCTAGTATCAGCATTTCTAATACGACTGAGGATGCCTGCCTGTATGGTGGCATACCTGTTGGACAACAAAGACCTCAATGTGCTTTGAAGTCTGAATGCCCAAGTACTTAATACATACGTACTTAATATTTTTCACAGAATGCCGATTTTTTTTCATTTTCTTTTTTTGAAGAAGCAGATGATGTGGAGAAAGCACAAAAACAAGGACAATTGGAAACTCCTGAAAACCTGCTCAATCACCCAAAGAAAAAGTCTTGGAAAATTCCTATGTCACCTGACCAATTCCTCCTGACTGTCAGCGCCCTGCAGCAAGCCCATAATTCCGGGAAATTCGCCTATCCCTGTAGGCCCCGAACAGAAATTATTGATGTCTGGGGACCTTCAATTTCACACCCAAGGAAGGTCTTGAATTTCAAAGGAAAATCAATCCAACATGCAGTTGATCAGTTGAGATTGAGCAATCCTCCTATAGATGTGAAACAAACCAGTATTCCCCTTGAAATCCAGAAACTGCAGCCCAACTTGAAGATCTCTTTGCACAGTCCCAGTGTCCAGTCCACCTTGCCGCAGCCCATGATTATCCGCTCCAGGTTCTCTCGCAGCTTAAAGGGTGGAGACCAAGTGACCAGTTCAATTGAAAGGGCAGTGTGCAGTCCCCTGACCAGTATGCAGGTCATTAAACCAAACCGCATGCTAGCTCCACAAGTGGGCACAGCCACCCTGTCTCTTCACAAAGAACGGCCTCGCATCTACACAGCCCTTGATCCCCTTAGAGTGAACACTGAGTTCGTGCTGTTGACCGTGAAGGAGGAGAAAGAGCACCAGGAAGCCAAGATGAAGGAATATCAGGCCAGGGAGTCCACTGGAGTGGTTGATCCAGGAAAAGCCAGCAAAGCTGCATGGATCAGGAAAATCAAAGGCCTGCCTATTGATAATTTCATGAAGCAAGGGAAAACAGCGGCCCCTGAACTTGGACAAAATGTATTTATCTGAACCAGCCTTGGGAAATTACAATGTTTTGCAATAAACAGCCAAGTGGATGTTGCTATTTGGCCTTTTTCTTTTCTTTTCTTTTCTTTTTTTTTTTTTTGACTGTTCTCTTCCTGGTAATTAATGTGGGAACTCCCAGTTAGCTTCCTCTGAGCCAAATATCTGATATCATCAAAATAAGAAAACAGAAGGAGGTTGGGTGAGATTAGCATCTGTACTCCCACTGAAAAAAATTTAGTAAGCATTAGGAAAGCCCAGTTTCGTTGAAGGGGGATGGGGAGACGATCATTGGAAATTAGATACCATTCATCACTATCAATTTAGTGCTATTAGTTCTTCCGGCAAATGAAGTTATGGGATTATATCAGGGTAATGCATTGGAGTTTTCTGGTATTTTTGCATAGAAGCCTGATGAAATCCATTAAGAATTTAAAAGGGGAAGCCCTTAATGGGGTTGACCTGTTGCATTTGACGACATTGAGCTTTTCCTTCTCAGGGCTAACTCCTAAGGAAGAGAATTAGCATAATATCCTCTGTACAAAGAGGGCCAGTACCATCAAGGGCATTGAGGTTTCTGCTTAAACCTTTGGACTATGGTGTCAGGGACCAGGTAATTTAGAAGACTGCAGCCCACTGAGCTATGGCCCATCAGAAAGTTCAAGCCTTGGCCAGGCGCGGTGGCTCATGCCTGGAATCCCAGCACTTTGGGAGTCTGAGGCGGGTGGATCACCTGTGGTCAGGAGTTCGAGACTAGCCTGACCATCGTGGTGAAACCTCGTTTCTACTAAAAATACAAAATGAGCTTTAACAACTAGCTATTAAAAATTAAAAGACGGTAATGAATTAAAACAGAATGCCTTAAAAAACAAAAACACCACAAAACTCCACAGCACTGAGTGGACCACTGAAAACCTGCCATGGGCAGGCTGGATGTACAGGCCCCAAATTTGTCAGCTTTTCATCTCCAAGGGCATGAATGCGATTGTGCTGCCGAACTTTCTCGCCTTTGAGAAACGCGTGTGTGTTTCTTCCCCTTTCATTATTAGAATATTAGGTTTTAAATGGCACTGGCAAACAACCACGTAATATTTGTTATTTTAATAGAGAAAATCCCTTCAATCAAGGAAACGTGCAAATATCACTATGCCAACAGCAGCAGTCTGACTAGGACAGACAGATAGGATACTGTCATCATCACCGTTTCAAAAATGACTTAACGCCCCTCAATTTCACATCCTTTGTTCAGGCAAGATCACACATGAGCTGCTGGACTTAAAACAGTAATAAGAATAACGACTCCCATTTACTAGTAAGGAAACCATTATCATCCCCACTTTACGACTGACGAAAGAAGTACATAAAGGTTGGTGATATGATTGGCAATAGAGGACACAGGCGTCCAAGCTCCAGGGTGCAAGGTGTCAACTCCTATTTCTTAGTTTCCTGGCGTCTAAGGTTATACCTCCCATAATGCCATCCATTACTTACTCTAGAGTTCTCCTGCCTTGTTTTTCTTAACGTTTTACTTCTTCGCAAGCACATATTTTAAAAAGTTGTTTCTACAATTTAAAGTACAAACGTAATACTGTACAGGAGTACGTCTTTGTAAAATATTCAAAGAAAATTAAGTTATAGAATAAAACCCCGACCTCCTGCATTCCGGGCAGCGACGCTGGCGGGAATGACTTCAGAATTTGCACTGGATGGACAGCAAACACTTCCTCAAAACAGAGCACGAAGCTTTCCACTTGAGAGCCCACTGTGGTCCCAATGCCTTTCCCAGCCCGTTTTCGCTCCTGCTCCAGGCTCCGCCTCCGCCGTGTCCGCGCTTGTCGCCCCGCCCCACACAGCAGCTCCGCCCCCGCTCGCTCCGCCCCCGGAGTCACTCCTCTGGCGTTGCTCCCTCAAAGCGGAAGTGAAGCCGGACTGAGGCTCCTACAGTGGTACCTCCTGGCCTTTGGTGACGAGTCGCGTCAGTTCCGACCCGGACCCGTACGCTGCTGCGCTGACGTGGCTACCGGAAGTAGGGCTGGCGTAGGGCCGCCATGTTGCAGCAGGTGAGGGGCTGAGGACGCGCAGGGAGGATGGCGGTTCCTGGGATGGGCTCTGCAGCTTCCTTGGGATTGGAGTCCACCTTCCCTGCGCCCGCTACTCGAACTCGAGGAGGAGCGGGGCGGCCAGGAGTGGAAGGCTGTGGGTAGTTGTCTGAGGAGGGTAGCTGGGGGTTCTGAGGCCTCTGGAGGAGGCGTGACTCGTGCGGCGCCGAGCAGGTACTGCTTGCGGCTGTGGAGAAGCCCGTTGTTGACCAGCCCGAGCGGGGGTCTCTCTTCCCTCAGCCCTTAGTGCGGGGGTGGAGGTGCGGAGTAGCGGCCTGCGGGCCTCTTAGATCCCTGACCCCCAGAGCTGCGATGCGATCTTGTAGGAATCGGCGACACCGCCAGAGCCTCGCTTTCAAGTTGCTGTTCCCAAACTAATGTTGTTGGTGATTCTCTCTTTCGTGCTCTTAAATTGTAGTCCACATGTTGGCAACCGGAGACTAGTAAGATTAATTTAATAATCTCTTCTTTTTAGAAAAAATTACTGTTTATAGTCACTTAGATTGTCTTACGTGTTTTTTTCTTTCGGCTCACACATAATTTATTGAGGGATTACTATGACTCACACATGGTTGTAGGCCCAGGGATAGGGCTGTGACCAGTACAGACAAGTTTTTTGCCCCGTATTTTCGGGTTAGAGAAGTGGGTTCTAGGAGATGGGAGTGGGGTGGGGAGACACGATAAATTATATAACCAAAGATATTTTCAGATAATTGCAAAGGCAGGGTGATGAAATAGCAAGTGTCTGAGGATAGGACAACGAAGATTTGTGGTCAGAAAAGACTGCTTATGAGGAGATGCCTTGAGTGGAGAAAATCTAATAATGGTTAAATTCAGCTATGTTACAGGAAAGGCGTCCTGATCCAGGCCCCAAAAGAGGGTCCTTGGGTGGGCGCGGTGACTCACGCCTGTAATCCCAGCACTTTGGGAGGACGAGGTGGGTGGATCATGAGGTCAAGAGATTGAGACCATCCTGTCCAACATGGTGAAACCCTGTCTGTACTAAAGATACAAAAAGTAGTTGCGCGTGGTGGTGCATACCTGTAGTCCCAGCTACTCGGAGGCTGAGGCAGGAGAATCGCTTGAACTGGGGAGGCGGAGGTTGCAGTCAACCTCCACTGCATTCCAGCTTGGCGACAGAGGGAGACTTCCTCTGTCCCAAAAACATTCTTGGATCAGGCAAGAAGGAATTCAGGGTGAGTCTGCAGTGCAAAGTGGCAAAGTGAAAGCAAGTTTATTAAGAAAGTAAAGGAATGGCTACTCCATAGAGCAGCCTGGAGGGCTGCTGGTGGCCCATTTTTATGGTTATTTCTTAGTGATATGGTTAACAAGGGGTGGATTATTCATTCCTCCCCTTTTTAGAACATAGTAACTTCCTGATGTTGCCGTGGCATTTGTAAACTGGCATGGCGCTGATGGGAGTGTAGTAGTGAGGACGACCGGTGGTCACTCTTGTGGCCGTCTTGGTCTTGGTGGGTTTTGGCTGGCTTCTTTATTGCAACCTGTTTTTTCAGCAAGGTCTTTATGGCCTGTATTTTGTGCCAACCTCATATCTCATCCTTTGACTTAGAATGCTCTGTCTGGGAATGCAGCCCAGTAGGTTTCAGCCTCATTTTACCCAGCTGCTATTGAAGATGGAGTTGTTCAGGTTCACGTGTTTCTGACATCTGAACCTGGCACCCAGGCCGGATGAGGCTGGAGAAACACAGCCATACCGACTGTTCCCACTATTTATGTATGTATGTATTTATTCATTTATGAGACGGAGTTTCACTCTCATTGCCCAGGCTGGAGTGCAGTGGCGCGATCTCGGCTCACTGCAACCTCCGCCTCCTGGCTTCAAGCGATTCTTCTGTCTCACCCTCCAGAGTAGCTGGGATTACAGGCGCCCACCGCCATGCCCGGCTAATTTTCGTATTTTTGGTAGAGATGGGGTTCCACCATGTTAACCAGGCTGGTCTTGAACTCCTGACCTCAGGTGATCCACCTGCCTCGGCCTTCCAAACTGCTGGGATTACAGGCGAGAGCAAGGCCCAGCCAGCTGTTCCCACTTGGTAAGTTTGTGACGCGAACCTCAGTCAAGCCCTTAGTGCTGCCAGGTGGTCATTCTCCATTTCTATAGCCCCTTCACCCTCTCACCTTAGGCAACTATTAAAACTCAAATCTTCAACATTTCTTCTCTTATCCTCTCTCAGCTGGTAATGTTGCTTCTTGTTTCACTGAAAATGGAAGCCATTGGAAGACAATTTTCACACTAGCTGCCTATTTATTTGCATGTTTACTCATGGTCTCATGTTCTTGTATGATAATTGGACTGTCCGTGCTCCATTCTTAGGTCTTCCTGTCTACTGTGTCCTGGTTTCCATCTCCTCTTGCCTACTGGAAGGCATTGTTCCAGTAATTCTCTTTCTTGCGTCGTCAATTTTTTAATCCTTTTAAATGTTTGTTCACATCAACATATAAACATGTTTTAATTTCTCTTACCTTAAAAAATGAAAACTTGACACCATATGCTCTTTGACTTGTCACCCCATTCTTTTTCCTTTAAAGACTTGTATCATGTATACTTGTCTTTTAATTCTTCCAGCCTTTCTTCTCCTCTCCCAACCATACTGGAACTGAGGTCCCCGATGACCTGTTAAAAATACAGTGGCTGGCCGCGGTGGCTCATGCCTGTAATCCCAGCACTTTGGGAGGCCGGGGTGGGCGGATCATGAGGTCAAGAGATTGAGACCATCCTGGCCAACATGGTGAAACCCCATCTCTACTAAAAATACAAAAATTAGCTGGGCGTGGTGGCCCTTGCCTGTAGTCTCAGCTACTCGGGAGGCTGAGGCAGGAGAATTGCTTGAACCTGGGAGGCGGAGGTTGCAGTGAGCCAAGATCACGCCACTGCACTCCAGCCTGGTGACAGAGCGAGACTCCGTCTCAAAAAGAGAAGAAGAAGAAGAAAAAATACAGTGGTCACTTTTTGGTTTTCATCTTACTTGTGAGCAGCATTTGACACAGATGATGGATCCTCCTCCTGGAGGCACTTCGTTTGGTTTCCAGAACACTGCCCCCTCCTGGCTCACCTCATGTTCCTTGGTACTTCTTTTTCAGTCCCCACTGCCTATTCCTTCTTATCTTTGTGATCCCTAATTATTGGAATGCCAAGAATCTGTCTTAGCCATCTTTATCTTTTTAGTTGTTCAGGACAAAAACTTTGGAATCTTCCTTGATTCCTTTTATTTACCCTTCCTCCACCTCCCCAGTCAACCCATCAGCAAATCCTGTCAGCTCTACCTTAAAATGTATTTGGGATCTATTTTTCATCACCTCCACTGCATCCACCCTAGACCAAGCCATTACTTCTTGGCCTCGTGATTGAAGTAGTTTTCTAATCAGTCTCCTAGCTTCATGCCTTTGTCCCTCCTTCCTCTCCCCTCCCCCTCCAGATTTTTACTACAGTAGCCAGAATTCTCTATTTAACAGGTGAGTCAGAACATGCAGTCTTACAGTTAGAACACTCCAGTGGATCTCCCTCTCAGCTTTTTGGTTTTAAAGATACTAGCATCTTAAAATGTCCAAAATCAAACTGCTGATTTTGCCCTGAAATCTTTTGTGTCTTCCCCATCTTAGTAAATGCACATTAGTAAATATAACTCCAGGAGTGCAAAGCTATTTGTCTTTTTTTTTTTTTTTTTTTAAATCTGTACCACTTACAGCAGTACCTGAAGGCACGCAGTATTTACTGAATAAATGAGAAGAAATCAGTCTTTCAAAGAGCAGGGTAAGAGAAGTGTTCTAGGTAGTATGAACCATAAGTGCAAAAGAACCTGATGGGGCCTAAGTTTGGCATGTTTAAGGACTGAAAAGAAGGCCAGCCTGGACATGGTTGCTCATGCCTCTAATCCTAGAACTTTGGGAGGCCAAGGCAGGAGAATTGCTTGAGCCTGGGAGTTTGAGACTAGCCTGGGCAACACAGCGAGACCCCATTTCTGCAAGAAATTAAAATATTAGGTATGGTGGCTTGCAGTACTCAGGAGGCTGAGATGTAGAGCCTGTAGTAGTGACCCCTGATTGCTCCACTGTACTCCAACCTGGGCGAGAGCCAGACCCTGTCTCAAAAAGAAAAAAAAAAAACCAGTCTGGCAGGAGCTTACATACTGTATAAATTTCCTATTGCTACTGCAGCAGCAAATTTCTATGTACTGTTGTAAAGTTCTGGTGGTCAGAAGTCCAGAATGAGGCTCCAGGGGTTAAACATCAAGGTGTGGGTAGGGGTTCTGGAGAATGAGTTTCCTTGCCTGTTTCAGCTTCTAAACACCTGGGATCCCTTCCCCATCTTAATGCCATCAGCACAGCATATTTGAATCTCTGTCTCTGATCTCTACTTTGCTTGTTTCATCACCTTCTCTGACTGACCCTCCTTTGTTTCTCTTGTAAGGACCATTGTGATCACATCATCTGGCCAGCCTGGGTAATCCAGGGTAATCTCTTCACCTCAAGATCCTTAACTTAATCCCATCTGTGAAACTCTTTTTGCCAAGTAAATTCACATATTCACAGGTTCCAGGGATTAGAACCTAAACATCTTTGGCAGTGGTGAGGAGGTATTCAGCCTGCCACAGTTCATGAAGGGTGAGTGGCCTGAGATAAGGTCTTAGAGATTGGCAGGTACCAGGTCATGATAGATCATGATAGGGAGTCTGTTTTTCAGTCATAGTGCTGAGGGGTTTCAGTAGGGGAATGATATGATTTGATGTGAAAAAGTCTCCCTGGCCTCTGGATGGCGATTAGACTGTTGGGATCAAGAGCAGAAGGCCTCAGCTTTTTATTCGTAACATCATACGGTGGATCTCAATCTTGGCTCTACATTGTGATCACACCTCAAAGCAGTTATATCTGAACCACTGAGGGCTGGACCCAATTATCAGCTTTTTTTTTTTTTAAAAATAAAAAGAGCATTCTAATTGTAGCGAAGGTTGAGAACCACTAGTCTCATAGATCTGAATCCATTTTACTTTTTCAGCCTTAGCTCGATAGGAGCTTCTCCCATCTGTCACTTACTGCATGGGCTACTTGGCCATTTTGTGCCTTTCAAAATATACCTAGTCTAGGGAGGCCTGTGCGGACTATCAGGGCCCAGCTGCTAAACTTACCTCCAGAAAACTTCTCCAGTGCCCTGTAGTAGGAATGATTTGCTTCCTTCCCCAGCTCCCATTTGTACTTAGATTTCTCAACCCTGATCACAGTCAGCTGTATACTATAGTCTCCTTTGCTTATTTACTCATGCCTTCAACAAATATTGTACCACTTGGCTGAATGCTCTGCTAGACACGAGGATTTATTACAATGCAAAGACAGTCCTGGTTGGGCGTGGTGGCTCACACCTGTAATCCCAGCACTTTGGGAGGGTGAGGTGGGCGGATCGCTTGAGGTCAGGAGTTTGAAATCAGCCTGGCTAACATGGTGAGACTCTGTTTCTACTAAAAATACAAAAATTAGCCAGGCTAATTAGCTGAGATGCACTCCTATAATCCCAACTACTGAGGAGGCTGAGGCACTAGAATCACTTGAACCCAGGAGGTGGAGGTTGCAGTGAGCCGAGACCATACCACTGTACTCCAGCCTGGGCGACAGAGCAAGACTTTCACACACACACACACAAAAGACCTTGTCCTCCAGGTCTTCCAGCAGTTTATATATGGAGGTAGGAGTGGGTAGACTTGCAATAAGAATACTCCGAGATAATTGTTCAAATGGAGATTTGTCCAAGTGCTGTAGGAACGTGGGGTTTTCAGAGACAGGTTTTCAGCTATTTCAGTATTTGAGCTAAAAAACTTGAAGGATGATTTGGTATTTGCCTGGTGGTGAGCGGGGCATGGGGAAGGGAAGCGTTTTCTGAGACAACGTGTGAAAGGCAGGAGATGGGAGAGAGATTGCAGTGTTTCTTAGAGACCATGTAGTTAACAGTATTGCTTCAGTGCTCAACAGTGCTCAGTGAAGACAGTGTCAGAAGCAAGTGTGGGGCATTAGATTCCGTGATCATCTATGCTTTTTGTGAAGGAGTTAAATTTTATCCTATACTTGTAGGGATGCCATTGAAAAATTTGAGCAGTAGAGTGACATGGTATGATTTCCATATTGGGAGGATTGCTCTGGGTAATGTAGAGGAGAGGCTGGAATAGAGAGGGATAAAGGCAGGGAGGCTGTTGAGTGGCACTAGGAGAGGAACAGGAGCAGGTTCGTTGTCGTTGAGGGGAATTGCAGTGAATTGAGGTGTGAACCACTCTTAGAAGCCTAAGGTTATGGGGCTGGACATGGTGGCTCACGCCTGTAATCCCAGGACTTCGGGAGGCCAAGGCAGGTGGATCACAAGGTCATGAAATCGAGACCATCCTGGCTAACACAGTGAAACACTGTCTCCACTAAAAACATGCAAAAAATTAGCTGGGCTTGGTAGCACACGCCTGTAGTCCCAGCTACTTGGGAGGGTGAAGCAGGAGACTCACTTGAACCGAGGAGGCGGAGGTTGCAGTGAGCTGAGGCTGTGCCACTGCACTCCAGCCTGAGCGACAGAGCAAGACTCCATCTCAAAAAAAAACAAAACAAAACAGGCTAAGGTTGTAAAAGGAAGCAATGCTTTGGGAAAGTAGAGGATTGAAGGGGAGATTCAAGATCAGGGTTCTTAAAATCTTTTTTGCCTAATAAGTGGCCTTGAAGAAGTTTATATGCATATGCTGATTAGAAAGATTCAGTAGAGGCCGGGCTCGGTGGCTCATGCCTGTAATCCCAGCACTTTGGGAGGCCGAGGTGGGCAGATCACCTGAGTTCAGGAGTTCAAGACCAGCCTGGCCAACATCGCGAAATCCCGTCTTAACTAAAAATACAAAAATTAGCTGGGCGTGATGGCACTCACCTGTAATCCTAGCAACTTGGGAGGCTGAGTCTGGAGAATCGTTTGAACCCAGGAGGCAGAGGTTGCAGTGAGCCAAGATCATGCCATTGCACTCCAGCCTGGATGATGAGCAAAACTCCATTTCAACAACAACAAAAAAGAAAGATCTGATAGATAGACTTGAAGGTAGAAGAAAATGTAAATAAAGGGGAAAATGATGAAACAAGTCCCTGAGGAGGCATGAAAAGAAGTTATTCTGAGCACAAATAATTGGTTTAGCCTTGGATAAGAAGAGAAGGAATTGTGAGAAGGGATCATGGAACTAAGGATGCAGTCAGATGATTTTGTGAAGGAGCCAGAAACCTTGAGATTATCCCCAGTAGCCTCGGCTTGCTCTGTGACTTGGGAGAGAACAGGTGAGGATAGGTGTTAAGTTTTTAGTAGCATCATCTGCACCCCAGAGTTTTCTCAGAAAGTGCAGCCTAGGGGCAGGAATGGAGCAGTTGAGACTTGGATTATTACCTGGGGTTGTTGCCAGATGATTTGAGGAGGATGGGATGGAGGATCTGCATGTGTCCTTTTCCTAGGTTTTGAATTCCTGATGCTGTAACCACATTATTTTATCTTCTATTTTGATGAGTATGCAGTTTTGCATGCAGTGACTGTGTAAACACTGAATATCCTTTTGCTTCTTGACCATTTATTTTTCCTACTAGGATAGTAATGATGACACTGAAGATGTTTCCCTGTTTGATGCAGAAGAGGAGACGACTAATAGACCAAGAAAATCCAAAATCAGGTAGGAGGAGAAGTTGCATGAGCTGTGTTAGTGTCCAGTGCTGTTCTGTATGTATGTCGTTGTTTCGCTGTGCTTGTGAATACTGCATGTTGCTGGTTTGACAACATGCAGTATTTAGTGTAAGACCAAGATGACATTTCAGATTTTCTTGCGAATAATTGGCATATGGAATTTTACTTAATACTGAGTTTTAAAATTAGCAGATCCAATTATTTGAACACCTGTGTTTTAATTCTGTGCTGTTTTCCAAGAATGTACCATTTCTTCATATAGTTTCTATAGATACATTACATTTTGATTTATTGTGCACATTTCAAAATCACATGACATTTCTATTCTAAATTTAATTCTCTCTAAAGAAATTCACTTACTGAAAGCAAATTCTACCTGAACCCTGCTAAAACGCTGTTTTTCACTTTTCTTTCATCTTTCATGCCAGTCACAAAAGACCAGATATTGTGTGATTTCATTTGTATGAAAAGTCCAGAATAGGCAAATCTGTAGAGACAGAAGATAGATTAGCTGTTGCTAGATACTGAGGGGTTTGAAGGTAAATGGGGAATGACTGCCAGTGGGTACAAAGATTCTGTCTGGGGTAATGAAAAGTTGTAAAATTGATTGGAGTGATGGTTGTACAACTCTGTGAATGTACTACAAACCATTACAAACCATTAGATTGTTTACCTTAAGTAAGTAAATTGTATGATATGTGAATTATATCTCAAAAAAGGTGTTAAAAAGCAAGAAACAGGCTGGGTGCAGTGGCTCACGCCTGTAATCCCAGCGCTTTGGGAGGCCGAGGCGGGTGAATCACGAGGTCAGAACTTTGAAACTATCCTGACTAACACAGTGAAATCCCTCTACACTAAAAAAAAATACAAAAAATTAGCTGGGCATGGTGGTGGGCGCCTGTAGTCCCAGCTACTCAGGAGGCTGAGGCAGGAGAATGGTGTGAACCTGGGAGGCAGAGTTTGCAGTGAGCCGAGATCGTGCCACCAGACTCCATCCTGGGCGACAGAGCGAGACTCCATCTCAAAAAAAAAAAAAAAGAAAAGAAAGAAACAAAACAAGAAACAACCTACCTGATAACTTTGTCTTAATTTCTGAAGTGATTTCTGAGGGCTAAGGAATTCTTTTGGCATGGTTTGAAAATATGATTCAGATTCTAAGATATAGTTTCCTTATTTCTCCAAGCGAGGTAAAGTTCTTTATTATATATTTTGTGAAAGTTTATATTCAATGAAGTGTTAAAGCCATCTGTGCATAGTGTATTTTCTGTGACAACAGGGCCTAGTCAAATAGTGAGACTTAAGAAAAAGAGAGGTAGGACGTTTGCTTCCTCCTAAAGTCATCTCTTATTTTGACAAAACTCTTCACAGTTACACCACGGCTAAAACATTTTTTCTCTACATTTGCTAGTACCTGTAGTAAAATGTAATTGCATATTGTGTTTTGGTTTTCAGACATCCAGTAGCATCATTTTTCCACTTATTCTTTCGAGTCAGTGCAATCGTCGTCTATCTTCTCTGTGAGTTGCTCAGCAGCAGCTTTATTACCTGTATGGTGACAATTATCTTGTTGTTGTCGTGTGACTTTTGGGCAGTGAAGGTAATTTTGATTGTTTTTATTTGAAAATTATATTTAATATGAAAATGATGTATAAAATAATGAGAGCATTTTGCATTAGTATTAATCTTTTGTTACTTCAAACCTTGTCTGTGTTAAAGTGCTAGATATATCAAATTGCATGTAGATTTTTTTTTCATTTTTTCCCTTTGACGATACAAGATGAGACATGTAGGTTACTGTGCTGCTGATTTTTCTCTGCCATATTCTAACCTACATCAGCTTCAAAGTCAAATAAACAAATGTGACTAGCAATCATACACCCTACAATGTTGCTTCTAATCCATACCATGGGTTTTGCTTCAGGCTTACCTGTAGGTGTGCTGTATATAATTTCTAGATAAGGCCCCAGTGTAGGTTGTCCACAAATACTTAAAAAATACCTACCTTTTGCAGAAGCTCCTATGGATGCTTTAGGGCAGTGTTTCTCAACCAGAGACAAGCTTGCCACCCACTGAATATTTGTCAGTGTCCAAATATTGGAGGTGGGAGGAGTGTGCTATTGACATCTAGTGGATAGAGGGCAGATATGCTGCTAAATATCCTAACACACAGGACAGCCCCCCTGCAACAAAGAATTACCCAAAATGTCAGTTGTGCCAAGGTTGAGACACCCTGCTGTAGGGGATAGAAAGGAGTGTAAGAAATGGTTTTAAACTCAAGAACAATGATTAGAGAGATGGATGGATGGATAGATAGGTACATGGATAAATAGATAATCAAGTAAGCATAATAAAATATTAAATATGGACTCTAGATGATATTTGGGTATTCGCTGTAAAATTTAACTCTGTATGTTTGAAAATATTCATAGTAAAATAGTGGAGAAAAAAAATCAAAGGCTAATTTTGGAGTTTCAGAGACATATACTGATTTAAAGACCAGTAAGATGTTACAACCCTATTCACACCCACCAATGTGTCCATTTTTAGATCTTTTAATTCTTGTTTTATTTTTTTTGAGATGGAGTTTCACTCTTGTTGCCCAGGCTGCAATGGCATGATCTTGGCTCACTCACAGCAACCTCTGCCTCCTGGGTTCAAGTGATTCTCCTGCCTCAGCCTCCCGAGTAGCTGGGATTACAGGCATGCACCACCATGCCTGGCTAATTTTTTTGTATTTTTAATAGAGACTGGGTTTCTCTATGTTGGTCAGGCTGGTCTCGAACTTCTGACCTCAGTGGATCTGCTCGCCTCGGCCTCCCAAAGTGCTGGGATTACAGGCGTGAAACACCGCGCCTGGCCATCTTTTAATTCTTATAGATATCAGAAGTGGTTGGCTTGGTGATGGCCAGTTTCCATAGGCCACATAATACCAAGAAGGAAGATTTCAAAGGTCTGTTTTCTTTAGGTTTTTCTTTTGTCCACTCTTCTTTGGCTTGCATTTATTTGAATTTCTTCTGTTACTTTATGCTCTAAAGTATTTAGTACATACCTACTCACAGTTTTGATATGTGTTTCTTTTTGTTGTTCATAAAATTTCTATTCAGCCAAACAGAATATGCTTTCCAGTCACATCTTCCTGATAATTTCCAAACTCTTAAAATTTTTCTGGGTTTAGAGTTTTAAAAAATGTGATCAAAATAGTTTATTTTCTGATAAGGTTTTGTTTTTGTTTTTTTGTTTTTAAACAAGGGCTTAAAAATGGCACCCTTTTATCCTTGGCAAAATTGTAGATAGCTAAACAATGGAGATATGAAGCAAAATTAAGAAGTCAAGAATAGGGAAGTTATTAAGTGGACTTCGGATAAGCAGGGTTCTGAAACAGTTAAAATAGAGATGTGTCATAATTGTTATAAATCTCAATGTACTTACTAAAAAAACAAAAAAGCAATCTTTATCTAAACCCCTAGGTGTCCAATCTTTTGGTTTCCCTGGGCCACAGTGGAAGAAAGAATTGTCTTGGGCCACACATAAAATACACTAACATTAGCTGATGAGCTTAAAAACACACACACACACAAAAAAAAATCTCATAATGTTTTAAGAAAGTTTACGATTTTCTCGGCCAGGCGGTGGCTCATGTCTGTAATCCCAGCACTTTGGGAGGCCAAGGCGGGCGGATCACGAGGTCAGGAGATTGAGACCATTCTAACATGGTAAAACCCCGTCTCTACTAAAAATACAAAAAAAAAATTAGCCGGGCATGGTGGTGGGCGCCTGTAGTTCCAGCTAACCTGGAGGCTGAGGCAGGAGAATGGTGTGAACGCGGTAGGCAGATCTTGCAGTGAGCTGAGATCGCGCCACTGCACTCCAGCCTGGGCGACAGAGTGAGACTCTGTCTCAAAAAAAAAAAAAAGTTTATGAATTTCTCTTGGGCCACATTCAAAGCTGTCCTGGGCAGCATGAGGCCTGTGGGCAGAGGGTTGGATAGGCTTGCCCTAGGTGATGTTAATGAAGATAAAGAAGAGGTAGAGAACGGAAAATAATTTAAACGTATGTTTAAATGCTAAAGCTTATATTGATTTTTATTTTATTCTTCACTCTGACAAATTGAGTAAAAAAGGTTAAATAATGGTTTTAAAAATTTAATGACAACTATTAGTAAAATTTAAAACAAGTCATGTGTCTTCTGAAACATTAGAGAAGATGGAACAAGTAAAACAATTCATAGAGCAAAAGAAGGAAAACAAAGCAAGTGTCAAGGAAGCTTAAATCAGAAAGCACATGTATAAGGTGATGTAAGTAATAGTAAATTCATTATAATAGTAAATGTAATTTGATTAATATACCCATTTAAAGACAAGAATATTAAGATCGGGTCAGAAATCAAAGTCCAAACAAAAGATCTAACCAAATTAATGACATTAGAAAAAATAAAAGAAGGGAAAGATAACATCAGATCAACTCAAACAAAAAGAAACTTGGCATTGTATGATTATCAGATGAGATATGAATCAGAATAAGAAAGCACAAAGAGGAACAAAAAAATGTCATTTTATGAATCACAGTTAAGATCATTCAGAGTAAAATTATATCAAACTATGTATAAAAAAATTAGAAATATTAGAAGATAGAAAAGCATTATGATAAGTCTAACAAACTACAATCTTTAACAAACCAAAGTGCCAAAAATAACTAAGGTCTGAAGGATCTGAATGAAATAATTAGCAACATCAATTTAATAGCAGTTTTTGGGACTTTGTATGACAGAATACTTTCTTGTAAAGTGCCTGTGGAGCATTTACAAAGATTGACTAAATATCACTGTGAAGAAAATCGAAATAAAATTGCCCAGAGCACCTACATTTTCTAGTCCAATGAAACAGAACTAGAAATTAATGGAAAGTGGTTGTCAAAATTGGAATTCTTTTTAAAAAACCAACTGCTATGTAATTGGGTTTAAAAGGAAGCAAAAAACTGTAAATATAGGTTATTTATACCTTAATGGTGATCATTTACAGTCAAGCTTTCTGAATATGTCAAAAACTGAATTCAGAGGGAAAATAATAGAGGGAAAATAATGGACTACTTGAATCCAGAAGTTTCAAAAATAAGCAATAGGCCTGAGAAATTAGGAAAATAAGCTAATAAAGATAAAAGCAGGAAAGAGTTGGAAAATGGGAACATGGAAGAGTTTGAAAGTATTCTGAGAGCATTCTTTGAAAATACCTCTGGTTTAGATCTCCCTTGCCAGCTCTTTTTTTTTTTTTTTTTCCCACTTAACATCTCTTCCATAGGAATTTTGGTTTCATAAGACTCTTCCTTTTCTTCTGTATTCCTTTCCTAAGGAGTGCCATCTGTGCTTCTGGTTTTGATTGCTGATCTGTAAGCTGTGTTGCCTCCCAGATCTGTATCTCCATTCAGGTTTGTCTTCACAACTCAAGGCCTCTCCTCATGTGTCTTCTTCACGTTTTTATGTGGCTGTCTTGAAGGCATCTCAGATCTTTTTTTTTGAGGTGAAATCTCGCTTTGTTGCCCAAGCTGGAATGCAGTGGTGCGATCTCGGCTCACTGCAACCTCCGCCTCCCGGGTTCAGGCGATTCTCCTGACTCAGTCTCCTTGGTAGCTGAGACTACAGGCATGTGCCACCACGCCTGGCTAATTTTTGTATTTTTAGTAGAGACAGGGTTTCGCTATGTTAGCCAGGCTGGTCTTGAACCCAAGTGAGCCACCATGACTGGCCAGGCATCTCATATCTTAACATATGTAGAATACTACTTGTCATCTTCCACTCCCCAAAAACTCTTCTTCTTTAAGTGTTCCCTTTCACAGGGTCTGGAATCACTACTTTTTTTACTTGAGCAAACGAGAAATGTATCAGTTGCCTCCTTCCTACTCCATATCCTATTAATGACCAAGTCCCATAAATCCATGGATTATACTTTATTCATTAGGGCGTCAGTGCCTACTACTCTATCTGGAATGCTCTTCTTGCTCCCACATCACCTTAATACAGGGATTCCTAATCTTTTTATGCCATGGGCCCCTTTCATAGACTCATGATAATGTTTTCACATATATAAGGTACATAAGATTACAAAGGAAGTCACTTATATTGAAATATAATTTAAAAATATTAAGTAAATTTTTGATTGAGTGGTATGTGTAGTAGTCCCCCCATTATCTGAGGTTTCACTTTCTGTGATTTCAGTTATTGTAGTATACTATACTAAACAGTAAGATATTGCATGAGGAGAACCACATTCACATAAATTTTATTAGATTATGTTGTTATAATTGTTCTATTTTTATTTCTTGTTATTAATCTCTTACTGTGCCTTACTTATAAATTAAACATTATCATAGGTATGTATGTATAGGAAAAAATATAGCATATTTAGGGTTTGGTATTATCCACAATTTCAGGCATCTTCTGGGGGTCTTGGATTGTATACCCTGCAGATAAGGGAGGACTACGATACTTTATAAATTTATTAATGGTAAGATCTAGTGGCAGGTCTAATAACTACTTTCACAGCAGTAGTGAGCATAAACAATATTTTGAGATAACTGCAGCAAGTATAGTATGAAATGAAAAATGTCTGTGGTTTCTATTGTGTCAGGGTGTTTTTAATTTTATCTATATTCGTAGTTTGTTGTCTCCATTAATAATTTAAAGATATACTAACTACTTTCAAAGCAGTGGTGAGCCTAAACAGTATTTTGAGGCTGGGTGCGGTGGCTCACTCCCATATTCCCAGCACTTTGGGAGGCTGAGGCCGGTGAATCACCTGAGATTAGGAGTTCAAGACCAGCCTGACCAACATGGAGAAACCCCGTCTCTACTAAAAATACAAAATTAGCTGGGCATGGGGCGCATGCCTGTAATCCCTGCTACTTGGGAGGCTGAGGCAGGAGAATCACTTGAACCTGGGAGGCAGAGGTTGCAGTGAGCTGAGATCGCCCTATTGCACTCCAGCCTGGGCAACAAAAGCAAAACTCCATCTCAAAAACAAAGAACAAAACAAAACAAAAAAAACCCTACAATATTTTGAGATAACTGTAGCAGGTATAGTACAAAATAAAAAAATGTGATTTCTGTTTCGTCAGGGTGTTTTTAATTTTACCTACATTCATAGTTTATTGTCTACATTCATAATTTAAAGATATGTTAAATTTCAGCCAGGGGTTAATGGAAATGAAGATAACATTTTTTTTACCCATCGAAGTTCACAGAACCACTGAATCTATTAGTGGACATCATTAATTAAACATCCCCGGTACTGTTGATTCTTATTTATTCTTTAAATTTCATTCCAAATGTTGATTCCTCAGAGAGTCATTTTCTGATACCCAGACTAGATCAAATTTCACTGTTAATACTCTTCAATCATCCCACACTTTTCCCTTGCAGGACTTTACCTCAGTTGATAATGGTACATTTGTACATTGGTTGTCTGCTCCCTCTTCACCTCTTTCTCTGAGAAAAGAGATGGTATCTGTTAGTCACTGTTGTATTACCAGCACATAGTAGATGCTCAGTAAATATTTGTTGAGTAAATAAACATTAGGAAAGCTATCAAAGGAATTTGTTACCTTAGTAAGTAGGAAAAGAGCTTGGTACACTTGAGAGACTGACTGAAGGCTAGTGTGTATAACCATTTTTGGGGATATGTAGTTGTAAAATATATGTAGCTATAGTCAGGATGTAAGGTAGGTCACAGTAACCAAATAGCAAGGAGTTTAGGGAAAATTAGGGAACGGGAGAAAGGGCAAATTGTTCATGAGGGAAAAGAGAAGGGGTAATGTTTATGGGTAGACTTGTGGCTTTCTCTGTTACCTCTACCTTTACTAGTACTGCCATTATCATTTTACTTAATCATTTAGCCAGGCCTGATATATAGTAGTCTTTGCTAACTGGATATTATGAAGGTAAAGCTGAAGGTTTTTGTTTGTGAAATGTTACACTTAAGATATGAGCTGATGATAGATCTTTAAATAATGCTTTTAAAATGTGCCTGTTTACATTAATCTTCACCAGAATGTCACAGGTAGACTAATGGTTGGCCTACGTTGGTGGAATCACATTGATGAAGATGGAAAGAGCCACTGGGTATTTGAATCTAGAAAGGTAAAGTGCCTTTTTTGTTTTAAATAGTGTTATCAGCTAAATTGTTTGTAGATTATATTTAAATATTAGAAGATGAAGTATTCAGAATTGAAAACACTTAGCAAATCACTTGGCATGTCAGTACTAAAGGAGATGGCCTTCTAGAATTTAATGCATTTTTCTGTCTAGTTCAGACCGGAAACAAGCAATACACAGAACAGAAGCCTTTGAGGAAAGACGCTGGGTCAGCGTTTATACAGTGTGCTAAGCTGCCTGTCAGGGACTGCTGATAAAATACCTCTGTGTTGCCTTCGTTAGTATCTCCATGAATCCCTCTATGCCCAGCAGATAACTGCTTTCAACATCTTGTTTTGTCTTTGCTCCTGTGGTCGTCTTTCCTTTCTGGGCAGGAAAAAGGAGGAGGAGGAGTGCAACTGGATAGAAAAGCTGATCAGAGCACTCTATTCTTCAAACCTCTGCCTTCAGGAGCCCTGGGGGTCCCGGTCTGTTTTGGGTTAGCCTGCTACACTATAGTGAATATTCACTTTCCTCATGGAAATAAGTTTTGGAAGCAGAGGACCAAATTCTTGGCGACAGTACATCAAGGGTATTGACAAGTTATTTTAAGAAAGTGGCACTGTGTTCAATGAGCCTGTATTCTTTTATATTATAGAATCTACCTTGGACACAACTTACCACCCTTGTAAATTCCTGGATATTGCTAAGACATTTTGATAATTGTCTTGAATCCCTTAATTCCAGTTTTTTCACCCTCTGGATGCTAATTTGACCTTTTAGTCTCCAGAATGATTATAACTGTGATTTCCTTGATCCTTAGTCAGAAAGGTGTCATTTAGAGCTTCCTTATGAATAAGTAGTACAAGTGCAAGAAGAATTGAATAGAAGCCTATCAGAGACCACTCTTTACTGTCATGTGTTGTGGTAAACCATCCATCCTGTCCTGAAAATGCAAAATGCAAAATTCTTGAGTTAATATAGATCAGTTCCTAAAATTACAAGAGTGGAAGTCATGTTTTTATGGCTTCTGACTTAGGACTTGGGCTGTCTGTATTAATATTTGAACTTGTGAGTAATATGTTTTTTATTAAACATGTTGAACTTTTTATTGATAAATCTCAGAACATGATAAATGAATTTATGTTCTTTTATAGGAGTCCTCTCAAGAGAATAAAACTGTGTCAGAGGCTGAATCAAGAATCTTTTGGTTGGGACTTATTGCCTGTCCAGTGCTGTGGGTGATATTTGCCTTTAGTGCACTCTTCTCCTTCAGAGTAAAATGGTTGGTGAGTATCAATGTAGAACTTTCAAATAATCCATTAAGATGTCTG
This sequence comes from Chlorocebus sabaeus, assembly GCF_047675955.1. Lineage (NCBI taxonomy): Eukaryota > Metazoa > Chordata > Mammalia > Primates > Cercopithecidae > Chlorocebus > Chlorocebus sabaeus. Next base: position 15,372,601 of record NC_132919.1, on the reverse strand, counting down.
ATGGTAATCATAGGAAGCAACAACCGAGTTCTTATCATTAGGGATATGTGAAATTTTTTCACACAATATTTACTGATATCAGGTATATTTTGACCTTAATTATATTTTTCCTCCTAATTTGTAGTATTTTTTTAGTTCTGTTTTGCGATACAGGTTCTATTTTTCTTTGTGTGTGCTCATACATTCATACTTCTTTGGATTTGGAAACTTACTATCTTTTTCAGTTCTTCTAGTAGTTACCTTTAATTACTTTATATGTTTATATCGTTACCCTCTTTCATGAATTAGGAAATTTATTCAATATTTGTAGATTTCCTGCTCTGCAAAATGGGAAACTTTATACTCATATGGTTTCTTTAACTTCTCCCTGTTCCTACCTCTAGAGTTTTGCTTATTGTAGTCTTATTTTAGTCCTTCTAGTGGTTTTCTTTGTAACATTAATTAATGTACTTAAACCTGTTTATTGACTTAATAGACTCTGTTTAGAAAGGGAAGAAAATAAACACTCATATTCCTTCCTATGAGTCTCCTCCTTTCTTTCTTGTTTGTTCTAATGTTATTTTTGTGTTACCAAGTATTATAATAGTTATCTTTTGAAAACATATTTCTTAGTGGGTGTTCAGTCTTTGATCTGTTTTTTAAAAAAATCGATTCATTGCCTATCATCAGTCTTACTGCAGCTTCTCCTTTTACTTATTGGTTGGTTACATTTTCTTTTGACTCATGTTTAAACATATGAGCCTATTGACCATTCTTGAATGATGACCTGGCTGGATTAATATTCTTGGGTCACAGTTTGTTTCCTTTTGGAAGATGCTAGTCCATCATTTTCTTATATTGAATATTTTGGAGAAGTCTGAGGCCAGGCTTACTTAACCTTTGTAAATCTCTCCCCATAAGGTTTTGTTTTGTTTTTTTTTAGTTCGTGTAATCCGGATGTATCTGTATTTATCTTTCCATATCAGTTTTCTGGAGCCTGTGTGCCTTTCTGAGACAGGCAGACTAAAGTTTTACTTGGAATCAGGAAAATTTTTTTCTGTTAAATCTTTGCATTTATTTATGTTCTATGTTTTGACCTTTAATTTTGAAGTATTAGTTATGTCTATGTTGGATCATTTTTATTTGTTCTCGTCTACTATTTTCTTGTTGCTGTAATTATTCATTTCTTTATTTATTCAGCAATTTTAAGAGTTCACTGTTATGTCAGAGCGGCCTGGGGACACAGGGGGATAAGTTAGGGGACAGGTAAACAAGATGACTGTTCCAGTAGAGCTTGTGTTCTAGTGGAAGGTAGACAGACAGTAAAAAATGCAGTAGGGTATGTTACTTAATGATACAAAGTAATGGGGTAGAGAGGGCAGAGGAGAGAACAGTAACTATTTTAGGTGCTCAGCTAAGGCTTCTCTCTGTATTTCCTTAGCTTTGTCAGCTCCGTTTTCATCTCCTGTTATCTCATCCTCATGCTTTTTGAGTTCTTATCTTTAGGTTTTTCTATAGGGTGAAATATTCCCAGGAATGCTTTTATTTTGATGGTTTTTTTTTTCTTTCTGAGTAGATTCTTCACCTATCTTCTGTATACTGTGCTGCTTTTTTCTTTTTTTGCTATAGTTTTGCATAAATGCACTTCCCTTTGTCCTTATCCATTTTGCTTATCCTTACAGTGACAGCCCTGTCTAGCCCTTCTCTTTCTGCTGGTTTAGTGAGGGTGAATCTTCCTTGACCACCTTCCCCTGATGTCTGAGGCATGTGGCTGCTGCTCTGAGCTGGAGTTGCGGTGCTGGGTTTGGTGGCATTAAGACACAGGTGTGAGGTGCGAGGTGGAGACCTCGCCAGGCTCTGGCTGTCTTGGCTGGGCTGCCTGGTTTTGCGTTCTCTTCCTTAGTGGAGCTCTTGTCTCCTAGTTGGCTATGCACTCTCCTCTGGTTTTTCCCGTCTGCTTTGGATTGTTTGTGAGACCTTGGAGTTTTAGCATCCATCCAGGAGAGTCAGCCCAGTCTTTTTTTTAGCAGTGTTTCTACTTCCTTAAAACAAAACAGGGAGAGGTTATGTGAAAGCCAGTTTGATCCTGTGTTAACCTACTTATGCCTAGTGTTCCATTATTGGAACGCTAAGCATGTAGGAGTTATTTATATCCTACTGCTCAAGGTCATCACCAAAGTCTGATTTTTCACTCATGCAAAAATTTACAAAATTGCAACCTACAGTATAAATGGGTTAAGACTGCTGGGTATAGTGGCTCATGCCTGTAATCCCAGCACTTTGGGAGGGCCGAGGTGGGCAGATCACTAGGTCAGGAGATCGAGACCATCCTGGCTGACATGGTGAAACCCTGTCTCTACTAAAAATACAAAAAATTAGCATGGTGGCAGGCGCCTGTAGTCCCGGCTACTCGGGAGGCTGAGGCAGGAGAATGGTGTGAACCCAGGAGGTGGAGTTTGCAGGGAGAGATCGTGCCACTGCACTCCATTCTGGGCGACAGAGCAAGACTCCATCTCAAAAGAAAGAAATAATTAAAAATAATAAAAATAAATGGGTTAAGACCACAGGACAGGAAGGGGCTTCACCCAGGCTCTCCATGAGTCTCCCACCTTTTCACTTCTCTTAAGATGATCAGCTGTCATGATTATTGATGCTTCTGTGCTTCCTCTCCTGCCTTCTTCCCACCTGGTGGCACCACTGTGGCCAGCTGCAGGGATTTTCCTGCCTTTTTGGGCCATTGTTAGTTGGGAGGAGTTTCTGTTGTCATGGCTATTTCTGCATTTTTTTTCTCGGGTCTTTTGCTTTTCTGTAAGTTGCTAGGGATGGCAGTTATTAGTGAAATCTTCCTTAGAGCTTCTTTGGAGAGTGTGGAGCTGTGTAGAGCTGCTCCAGGCTGGCTCTTCGGCCACCAGCCCTTTTTTATGTTTGTTGGTATTAGTTTATTTGCGTTTTTAAAAACGCTGTTTGCTGTTTATACCTTAAGGGGAGGAAGATCTTCATGCCTGACTTTACTGCACCATCTTAAACCAGAAGTTTAACTTATAGATTTTAACATTTGTTGCCATTGAGTAAATTGATGCCTTAGCAGGACCTGTGATTGGTCTGTGAATTCAGGTGTACCCTTGCATGTTGATATATACATACCCAGCAGCGCCACTATTTGAGAAGCATGGGAAGTTAAAAGGACATTTATTCAAATAAAGACACAGTTTTATGTTTATGTAGGTAACTAGCAACCTCTTATTACACTAACACGTTTAATTCCATGAAACATAAGTTTAGAACAGAAAGTACCACCTCCTCGTCTTTTACTAGGAATGTGACCCTGTTCATTAATCAAACATTTAAATCTATTAATTAAACATTAAAATCAGCCATACATCTTGTTAAGGGTAAGGAGAATAAATCTAGATTGGAAAAAGACATTTCATTGAGCTCCTTTGCTTGTCACAGATATAAAAGAGTAGAATGGTCGATGAGCTGTTTATTCCAGAACAAGGGTTGGCAAACTATGGCTTGCAGACCACATCCAGCCCGACACCTGTTTTTGTAAGTTTTTATTGAAAAGCAGCCTTGCGCATTTATATATCGTCTATGGCTGCCTTTGGATTAGAACATTAGAGTTGAGTAATTGCAACAGAGACCGTATGGTCTAAAATATTTATGATTTGGCCCTTTACAGAAGAACTTTGCTGATCACTGTATTAGAATCTTTAACCATGGGAATTCCTCACATTGTCTTAATTTTTCTAATTGAGATTAATTAGAAATTTTTAAAGAATGGGTTTTGAGTTTCTTTTTCTCACTTCTCATTGATCCTAATGGGACCACCGTAGGTGAGAAAAAGAAACTCAAAGGAACAAACAGCTCTGCAAAAGTACAGTTCCCCTTGGAGCTGTCTCCCTTCTCAGGGAAGGCAGGCATCTGTTGATTGCTCCCTTAGGGCATTGCATCCCCTCTACTAGAAGCCAGTTGTCACATAGAGCAGAGATTCACCCCTGCCTGCTCTCAGTTTATTGGACTTGATCTACCTCTTGACTGTTCTTTTGTAATTCTTACAGGAATAATGAACATTTGAGCCTTTCCTGAGTCTCATTTACTTTTCCTAACTTTACTCACAGACCAGTGGGAAACAGAGAGCAAGAAGGCTTCCCCTTCACTGCATGCCCAGCAGCTAGTATGTGCCTGGCACATAGAGCGGTTGTGTTCAGTAAATACCTGCTGGGTGAATGACTCGTGCCTTGTGCAGAGCGTCTATCAGTTGGGTCTATTCTGGCAGCTGTCTCTGGAAAAGTCTCACTGGCACAATCATGGCTTTGCAGAGCTTCCTCTTCCCTCTCTTTCTCATGACAATCTGCCTTGTCTCATTTATGGCACAGAGAAAGGTCAATTTCAGGCCAGTAACCACTGATTATTTTTTTCCCTTGTCCCAGGCGGTGGTTATCATGGGTGTGGTGCTACAAGGTGCCAACCTGTATGGTTACATCAGGTGTAAGGTGGGCAGCAGAAAGAATTTAACCAGCATGGCTACTTCATATTTTGGAAAGCAGTTCTTACGACAAGTAAGTGTTTTCTGGATGTGATCAGTGACTGATGCAATTATTTCTAATCTTTTTTTTTAGACGAAGTCTTGCTCTGTCGCCCAGTCTGAAGTGCAGTGGGGCAATCTCGGCTCACTGCAAGCTCTGCCTCCCGGGTTCACACCATTCTCCTGCCTCAGTCTCCCGAGTAGCTGGGACCACAAGTGCCCGCCACCACGCCCGGCTAATTTTTTTGTATTTTTACTGGAGACGGGGTTTCACCATGTTAGCCAGGATGGTCTCGATCTCCTGACCTCATGATCCTCCCGCCTTGGCCTCCCAAAGTGCTGGGATTACAGGCGTGAACCACCGCACCCAGCCCATAGTTTAATTTTTATGAAACGCTCCTGAACAGAAGTTTTTTAAAGGCATTTAGTTATTTAAATATAAAGATAAAGATGTTTTAATTGCTCTTTGGGGGTGTTCAAGATATTCTGAAAGTGTATTGTCAGTATCCTAAAATTATTTTAAAGCCAGGAAGGATAAACTATCATTGATAATAACTTATTTTTTAAAAATTACTTTTAAGTTCAGTTGTTTTTCATTAATTATGGGAGCTTTAAGTGAATATCCTTGAAGAATGTATGTCGTATGGTTTTTTTGAGATGGAGTCTTGCTCTGTCACCCAGCCTGGAATGTAGTGGCACGATCTCGGCTCACTGCAAGCCCCGCCTCATTCTCTTGCCTCAGCCTCCCCAGTAGCTAGGACTACAGGCACCAGCCACCATACCCGGCTAATTTTTTTGTATTTTTAGTAGAGATGGGGTTTCACTGTGTTGCCAGGATGGTCTCGATCTCCTGACCTCGTGATCTGCCCGCCTCGGCCTCCCAAAGTGCTGGGATTACAGGTGTGAGCCACCGCGCCCAGCCTGTATGTTGTATGGTTTTAGGGAGAACAGTTGAATCACAATAGGACCATAACATTTGTACTCAGATGTTTTTTTCCCCCTAGAACATAAGGATTTTACTATAATACCCCAACATCAGGGTTTTCAGGAGGATGAGTAGTCGTCGTAGGTAAATAATTATTGGTTAAATCTCTTGGGAAAAGTGACAAGGTCAGCCAGGTGCGGTGGCTCATGCTTATAATCCCAGCACTTTGGGAGGCCAGGGCGGGCAGATCACCTGAGGTCGGGAGTTCGAGACCAGCCTGATCAATATGGAGAAACCCCATCTCTACTAAAAATACAAAATTAGCCAGGTGTGGTGGCACATGCCTGTAATCCCAACTACAAGGGAGGCTGAGGCAGGAGAATCTCTTGAACACGGGAGGCGGAGGTTGTGGTGAGCTGTGATCGCGCCATTGCACTCCAGCCTGGGAGTTTGCTCTTCTTCCAACAAGAGCGAAACTCCGTCTCAAAAAAAAAAGAAAAGTGACAAGGTCTTTATATGAGTAATACCTTGCATTTGGTTAGTACAGTAGGTTGGGCAAGTGATGTTATATAGGACAGGAATTCTCAAACTTGAACATACATGAGAATCACCTAGAGGGCACAAGATCGCTGAGTTCCACCTCCAGACTCCTTATTCAGTAGATCTAGGGGTAGGGTCTCATAATTTGCATTTCTCCCAAGTTTCTGGGTGGTACTGAGGGTGCTGGTCCAGGGATTACATTTTAGATAACTAAAGCCCTGAGAAATTAAATTATTTACTTAAGATTATACAGCTAATAAGTGGTACAAAGCTAGATCTTAAACCCAGCCCTTCGTACTCAAAATTTATCGTTCTTTTTATGCTACCGTACAGTTTCTCTTCCAGAAGATGAAAAGTAGAGAAAGTGAATATTCACGTAGGGACATGATCATCTCATTCTGAAGGATATTTGCATGGTCCCAGTATACCTTTACTGTGGTCCACCTTAGGGTAACTTTCATGTATGTTCTTATTAGGTTTTTATCCTTAGAATTTTCAGTGTTTCTGAAGGTCTGGGGAGGGACATGGAATACAGGTGAAATTAAACCTTACACCTGGCATAACATGGATAGGGTTAGTGTCTTACATGGTACTGGCATCTGCTCAAATGGGACAAACCGGACAGCTGGGTGGATGATGGTATCCATGGGTTTACTTCAGTAGTGTGTGTCTACTTTTTTTTTTTTTTTTTTTTTGAGATAGAATCTTGCTCTTTCTACCCAGGCTGGAGTGCAGTGGCATGATCTTGGCCCACTGCAAGCTCTGCCTCCTGGGCTCACGCCATTCTCCTGCCTCAGCCTCCCGAGTAGCTGGGACTGCAGGTGCCCGCCACCATGCCCAGCTAATTTTTTGTATTTTTAGTAGAGACGGGGTTTCACCGTGTTAGAGCCAGGATAGTCTCCATCTCCTGACCTTGTGATCTGCCCACCTCAGCCTCCCAAAGTGCTGGTATTACAGGGCGTGAGCCACCGCTCCTGTCCTGGCATGTCTACTTTTAATGTGATTGGGCCATTGTCTGTAAGGTAATGCTCTGCTTAGAAATATAGAATGTTTTCCTAGGCGTAGGCCTTGAAGTCCATGGTGTGTGAAGTGAAATAACTTTGATATTAAGGAGTTTTTTTTTTGTCTTTTGCAGAACACTGGAGATGATCAGACTTCCTGAATAGAGAAAACTTAATGTGCTTTGTTACATTGGGGAACAACTGAAGAGATTCTTGACTCTGAACCTTTTAGAGCTTAGTCCATGTTGCAACGAGGAGTGTTGGCTTTGTTTTTCCACTTAAAAACTTTATTTATAAAAAGGAAAAGTAGTTTTCATGTTAAGTTTTTATTTCCTTTCCAGCATTTGGGGCTAGAAAGTATATGTTGGCACTAGAAACATTGTCAAGATTTATTCTGTGGTGTAGGTATGCACATGTTCCATAGGTATGCACACAGCCATGTAATATCAGTATATCCCAAGTTAATGAAAGTGTTCATTTACATAGGTAATGGAGACCTTTGCATTTTGATCCATAAAACATGGGAGGATGTTCTTAGTCTGTCTCAAAGCTCTGTGTGTTTACATATTATTTCTGTAGATGATTTTCAGGAGTAAATTTTGCTTCCATGGTTAAGAGTGAGCACTTTGGCTTATGTATAAGTCAGAAATTATTGTTAGTTTTTAATATGTACTTCATGGGGAAATTTCTTAGACATATACAAGCAAGTGAAAACAGTTAGGGCCAGTGGTATTAACTACTTTCTAAAATCTTATTTTTATTTGTAAGAAGTCATTTACTTAAGGCCCAGTTAATATAAGTGGAATCATCATTGTTTGTTTAAGGAATACCCAGAGATTGCTGCTGTTCTATTTATTTTACAGAAAGGGTAGCTAGATTGAAAGCTCTTCAGTGGACCTTGCGCTAATAGATCTTTTACCACTAAAAGAGCATTATTCTCATGTCATAATGAGAATAATCATTTACATACTTGGCATAATAAATGCCTAAAGGACATTTTATTTTCTGAATCTATTTTTTTCTTGCTATAATGGGGATATTGTAAATTATGCATTTGTATTAATGGTATTTCTTAAAGCATTCTGTGTAACTGTAAACCAATCTACAAACTATTGTAGGCATTTGTAAATTCTGTTGTAGGTATTATAAATTTGTTGAAGTCTTAATCAGCAGATTATGTTGTGAATATATTTGTACATTGTTAAAATAGTTTTTAAGATTATTTGTTTAATTGAATAAGTGTCTTATTGGAGTGATAGCTTTGAAGGTGCAAAACTTTATATTTGTATAAAATTCTACTGTTTACAAGGCATTTGACATGTGTAATCTCATTTAATCCTCATGACAAATATGTAATACTTAGATGATGTAACAGAACTTCCGGTTATTGAGTGACTTTCCTAAGGAAAACAGATTACAGGAATATCTGTAGGATATAAAACACGATATATTAGTATTTTTAGAGAAAATATTTGCTCTAAATGCCTTTTCCTTTCTTAAAAATTAATAATTTGTTAAGAGCTTGTTTATTTTACTTATACTCAGCTGTTCTGTCTGGTGAGAAGAATTGATACTGCACTGAAGACATTTTAAAAGTTAATCTGAAAGATCTAACCTAAATCTTTAGGGTTGAGAGTCTAACAGAGGATACATTGGTATAATTCTTTTAGATAACTGTGTTGTTTGAACTGTAATCCTAAACCAAGTAACAACTGAATTTTAGAATATGCATGTGGCAGGAGCTACCATGTATTCCCTAATACTCGTTTTTCCCCTTCTACAGATTTACCACCTAATTAGCTAGGGCATGGCATCCTGGAATAAAGATAACCTTTCCCACATTTTATTGCTGTATCTTGGTGTGGCCACATGACCGAGTTCGGGCCAATGGATACATTTCCAGGAAGTATCCTTAAAAGGAGGAGGCATGCCCATCCCTTCCCCCTTTTTCCTGAAAGGTAGACACAGTGCAGGAACTAGAGCAGCCATCTTGGACTATGTGGTAAAGGCTTTGTTTTGTGAATGGCAGATAAATGAGGTAGATATTGTCTGAATCCCATCTTGTGTATAGCATCCCTGAACTGCTTGTCTGAATTATTTTTTGAGACAGAGCTTTTGCTCTTGTCGTCCTGGCTGGAGTGCAGTGGTGTGATCTCGGCTCATTGCAACCTCTGCCTCCTGGGTTCAAGCGATTCTCTTGCCTCAGCCTCCCTACTGGCTGGGATTACCACCCTGCCACCATGCCTGGCTAATTTTTGTATTTTTAGTAGAGACGGGGTTTCACCGTGTTAGCCAAGGATGGTTTCTATCTCCTGACCTCATGATCCGCCCGCCTCGGCCTCGCAAAGTACTGGGATTACAGGCATGAGCCACCATGCCTGGCCAGCTGTCTGAACTTTTAATAAAAGTGAAGGGAACTATCTTCTTCAAGTGTTATTGTTCTGACTTCTCTGTTGCTCATAGCCTAACTGGATTCTTGTCAATACAGTGCACTTTTGAGCATTATCCATGATTACTTCCATTTGTACTAACTTTCCATATTGTACTAACTGGAGTTGTTAGTACAGTACACTCCAGTTGTTAGTACAGTATTAGAAATGTAATAATTTAGTAAATACATAGTTGATCTTTATGTAGTACTTAAGTGAATATTATAGTTGCCACTGAGTTGCACTGTCCCAGATGCTGTTGCTACATAAAACTCCACCCCCAGAATTACTGGTACTGGTGAGAAGTCATTTTATTTTGCTCACAAATTCTGTAGGCCAGGAATTTGGATGGAGCACAGTGATGGCTGGGGAAGGAGCCAGGAAGTGGCATGGAGCTTTTCAGCCACTGACCTGGAGGTTGACATTGGCTGTCAGCTGTGGCATCATCTAGGCTGTTGGTTGGAACACCTACACTGTGTAGTTTCTCCTTGAGGGCACATTTGACTTCTTCACAACCTGGCACTGGGTTCTAACAATGAGCCTTCCAAGAGAGCAAGAGAAGTGCATGGCATTTTAATGACTAATCTTGGAATTCACATTATGTCTCTTCTGTCATACTTCATTGGATGAAGCAATAACCAAGGTCCATCCAGCTTCAATAGAAGGGTACATAGAGCCCAGTACTTGATGAAAGGAGTGTTAAGATTACATTATAATAAGAGTATGTGGGATGGGAGATACTCTTTGGAAAATAAAATCTGTGACACTTTAATCATTTCATCAAGACTGAAGAAATTAGGAGAGACTGAGGCTACGTGGTTTTCCTCTCTATTGTCCCTGGTCAGCCTTGGATACAGGTGAATTGACTGAATGGTGCTAGAAAAATGAAAGTAGAATCACTTTTTTTTTTTTTTTTGACATGGAGTTTTGCTTTCGTTGCCCAGACTGGAGTGCAGTGGCACGATCGTGGCTCACTGCAACCTCCACCTCTCGGGTTCAAGCGATTCTCCTGCCTCAGCATCCCAAGTAGCTGGGACTACAGGTGTCCGCCACCACAGCTAATTTTGTATTTTTAGTAGAGACGGAGTTTCTCTATGTTGGTCAGGCTAGTCTCGAACTCCCGACCTCAGGTGATCCGCCTGTCTCAGCCTCCCAGAGTGCTGGGATTACAGGTGTGAGCCACTGCGCCTAGCCTTAGTAAAATCACATTCTAATTCCAAATCCCCCAGAGTATTCTTTGACCCAGACCTCTAAGTAGATAGGTGAAGATGTGTGTGCGCATGCAGAGGTGATGGCACATTAATTCCAACATATAGGTACTATGGGCCTTTTTAAATCTGTGTAACTCTTAGGGCTTATTAAAGTTCTTTTATGTATTATCTCATATGATTCTCCCCAAGAGGGAAAAATGACCATTATGTGCCATGTAACCTTATGTTACAGGTAGGTAACTAATACTGAGAGAAGTAAAATAATTTATTGAAGGGTGCATATAGTAGAGATAGTAATGCTCACTAAACGTTCCATTTGTTCTACATTTCCCAGCTTCCTTAATTCGTTTGAGGCCATGAAATGTGAGTGAACAATGGCCAATGAAATGTGAATGAAAGTGAATAGAGATGCTAGTTGCCTGAATAGCATAGGACAGTTTTAGACAGCAAAGAGTTGTCCTGTATCTCATGACTTCTTTGTACCTCGCTGAATAATTATGTACATGGAAATCCTGTTTATAATGAGAAAAGAAAAGCAACCCTTACAGCTGTCAGTTGGAAGCTGACCTGGCTCTAATGGCTAGGCTATTCTGTTGAATATAAACAATTTTATAGAACACCAACATCTGACAAGGCCACTCTGAATGTGGTGGAGGAAGACAAAAATTAAGACACTCCATAGTCATGTTAAACTTAGAAGCAAGATTCTGTGTAAATTCATAGAGCGACCAAACATTCCTGTCTCTTGGCTTACATGTGTGATAGTTGGTTCATTACCCATTGGATCACTCTGTTCCTTCTTCGTCCTAGATTAAAAATTTTAATATTTACACTCATTTAGAATTGCCCTTGCTTTCTGAAAGCACTCAATCCAGAGTAAAACTAGGATTCATGGAGCGCTTCTTGAAATCACCCAACACAACCCCAAATCCTATAAAAAGCCCTTCCCAGCACTCCCATACTGAGGCACCCCATGGTTCCCCATGGTGTGTGATCTCTTGTGCAAAAGCATGCTGATAAACCCAACTCGATTCAATCAGATCTGTTCCTCACGATCTCTGACTGGTGGACATCGACAATAATTTTTTGAGCTTATATTATAATTCCATTTCATATTTTTGTTGTTGCAGATCTGCAATACTTGATTTGCCCAAAAATGCAATTACCACTTAAGTGAGGGAAGGTTGTAGTCTTTGTTCAGTACGTAACCAAGAGTTTTCTATCATTTTAAAAACTCACTAGTGGCAACATTGCTTGTGGCATTTGAGTTCCAGGTCAAAAGTACTGCAGTAGTCTGCATTTGTAGTGGGCACATTAATGGTAATTATATGTACATATGCAAGCACCTAATTATTGTGTCATCAGGAGTTTTGGCCATTTCCAGATTGAATTATATACTATCATAAGTTGCTTCCTTTTCTCTGTTACATTACAGTTAGATATTAAAGATACCTTTAATCATGAAAGATGATTAAAAATATGCCTGAGGTTAAGTTATATTGTTTGTGTTTTAGAATAATAAAACATGTTTTAAAATATTTCTGATAAAAAGTGGCTGTGAGCCTGAAGAGGTGAAAACCATTAGTCTACAGTCATTGATGAACAGTCTGTCCCTTAGGCCCTCTTAGTTGGAGCTGGAGAGTGGATAGACATGAACTTGAACTCTGGTGTTCTAATATTCTGTGTTGTTTACTGAAGGTAGATGCCTTGTGCTTTGGAAATCAGCATGGACATTCTATGAAATAAGAGAAGCAATTTTCTCATTTAGATGGTCTATCATGGGTGGTAATGTCTAGTGTTCTAAGTGAATGTAGTAGATGCTGCTTACTTAATTTAAGAGAAATCCTAAGAAAGGAGGAGCATGATGGCTCATACCTGTAATCCCAGTACTTTAGGAGGCTGAGGCAGGAGGATTGCTTCAGCCCAGGAATTTGAGACCAGCCTGGGCAACATGGCAAAAAGCCATCTTTACAAAAAACACAACAAACAACTGGATGTGGTGGCGTGTGCTTGTGGTCCCAGTTACTCAGGAGGCTGAGGTGGGAGGATCACTTGAGTCTGGCAGGTTGAGGCCTGATTGTGTCACTGCACTCCTACTTGGGTGACAGAGTGAGACACCCTCAAAAAAAAAAAAAAAAAAAAAAAGTAGAAATTAAAACACACCCAGATAAAAACTAAGAGAATTCACTGTTAGCAGACCTACCTTACAAGAAATGCTAAAAGAAGTCCTTCAGGCTGAAATGAAAGAACACTAGACAATAACTCCAATCCACATGAGGAAATAAAAAGCATCATTAAAGGTAACTACATAGGTAAATATGAAATACAGTATAAATGTATTTTTATTTGTAATTCTTTTCCTGTCTGACCTAAAAGACAACTACATAGAGCAATTCTTATGAAATAATGTTGATAGGGTTATAACTTATAAAGATGCAATTTGTACGATGATAATAGCACAAAGGTGGAGGGAGGGAATAGAGCTATACTAAAATTTTCGAGTATTACTGAAATTAGCTTGGCATTAATCTGAACTTAGATTATGTTAAGATATTAATCATAGTCCCTAGGATGAAGAAAAAAACTCAAAAAATACAGTAAGAGGAACAAGAAGGAAATTAAAATGATATACTAGAAAATACCTATTTGATACAAAAGGAAGTAGTGGAGAAATGAAATCAAAAGACATAAGATGCATGAAAGGAAAAGAGCAGATATCCCACAAATAACTCCCACCTTATCAGTAATTATATTAGAAGAAAACCAGTTAAATATTTCAATCAAAAGATAGGCGGCTGGGCACAGTGGCTCATGCCTGTAATCCTAGAACTTTGGGTGGCCCAGGTGGGCCGAGGTGGGCGGATCACTTGAGGTCCCGAGTTCAAGACCAGCCTGGCCAACATGGTGAAACCCCATCTCTACTAAAATTACAATTTATCTGGATATGGTGGCGGGTGCCTGTAATCCCAACTACTCTGGAGGCTGAGGGATGAGAATCGCTTGAACCCGGGAGGTGGAGGTTGCAGTGAGCTGAGATCACGCCACAGCACTCCAGCGTGGGTGACAGTGAGACTCCATCTCAAAAAAACAAAACAAAACCAAAAAAACCAAAAACAAAACAGATTGGCAAAAAACATGATCCAACTATATACTGTCTACAAGAGGCACACTTTAGATTCAAAGACACAAACAGGTAGAAAGTAAAAGTATAGAAACAGATATACCATGCAAACAGTAATGAAAAGAAGCTGGAGTGACTATGCTAATGTCAAACAAAGTAGATTTTAAGGCAAAAATTGTTTCAAGGGACAAAGAAGGGCATCACATATTGATAAAAGGACCAATCCATCAGAAAGACATAACACTTAAAAACAAATATGCACTTAAAAAATCCCACACATGAAATAAAAGCTGACAAAACTAAATGGTTTAATAATTATTAACAATTAATTTACTTTTTTTTTTTTGAGATGGCGTCTCACTCTACCACCCAAGCTGGAGCGTAGTGGCGCTATCTCGGCTCACTGTGACCACCTGCTCCCATGTTCAAGCAATTCTCCTGGCTTAGCCTCCCGAGTAGCTGGGATTACAGGCCTGCGCCATCACACCAGGCTAATTTTTGTATTTTTAGTAGAGATGGGATTTCACCATGTTGGCCAGGCTGATCTCAAACTCCTGCCCCCAAGTGATCTGTCTGCCTTAGCTTCCCAAAGTGCTGGGATTACAGGCATGAGCTTCTGAGCCTGGCATAACAATATACTCTTAATAATTATTAATAACTAAATGAGATAATCCATGTGAAAGAGTCAGCATAGTCCCAGGTACATGGTAAGCACTCGATAATGATAATTCTTATTTAGAAAGAAAAACTGAGTTTCTTTGGTAGTTAAAGGTAAAGAAGTCAGAAAATCTAACAATAGTGGCTGGAGACATCAACACTTCATTTATTATAATGCATAGAAGTAGGCAGATGATCAACTAGGAAAAAGAGGATTCAACAGCACTATAAACAAACTAAATCTACTGGGCACGGTGGCTCATGTCTGTAATCCCAGCACTTTGGGAGGCTGGGGTAGGCAGGTCACTTGAAGTCAGGAGTTCGAGACCAGCCTGGCCAACATGGTAAAACCCCGTCTCTGCTAAAAATACAAAAATTAGCCGGGTGTGGTGGCGCATGCCTGTAATCTCAGCTACTAGGGAGGCTGAGGCAGGAGAATCACTTGAACTTGGGAGGCGGAAGATTCGGTGAGCCATGATCATGCCACGGCACTCCAGCCTGGGTAACAAAGCGAGACTCTGTCTCAAAAAACAAGCAAACAAACAAACAAAAACCAGACAGACATCTGTAGAGACTCTGTCCAACAATAGCAGGATACACATTCTACTCAAATGCACATGGAACATTCTCCAAGATAGACTGTATGTTAGGCCATAAAACAGGCTTTGATAAATTTAAAATAATTGAAGTCATACAAAGTATAATCTTTGGTCAAAATGGAATTAAATTAGAAATGAACAACACAAGGGAATTTGGGAAATTCACAAAGATGTGAAAATTAAACAACATACTGCTAAATAACCAGTGGGTCAAAGAAGAAATCACAAGGGAAATTAGAAAATATTTTGAGATTAATGAAAATGGAAACACAACATACCAACACTTACGGGATGCAGCTGTAAGTGTTTATAGAGAAATCCGTAACTGTAAACTTTTTTTTTTAAGAAGAGATATCAAATCAACAGTCTCACCTTTAATCTTAAGAAACTAGAAGATGACCATAGTAAATCAAAGTAAGCAGAAGGAAGGAAATAATAGATTAGAAAGGAAATAAAAAACATAAAGACTGGAAAACCAATAGAGAAAATCAACAAAACTAGAAGTTGGTTATTTGAAAGGATTAACAAAATTGACAAACCTGGAATCAGATTGAAAGAGAAGATACCACTACTGTTTACTGAAAAAGCAACCCTTACTGAATGCTTTTGTAAAGTGATTGGTTATCCCGGTAGAATATACACCACTTTACACCTATTTTTTGTGTGAACATTCCGTTATGTAAGCATTCAAACATTGTTGTTTCTCCAAGAAGTGCTTTCCACGAATTGTTTCATCCTCATGACATTCTTAGAAGGCAGAAGCTGTTGTATTTAGTAAACTAATCATTAAGAACTTGTATTTGATTCAGGCAGATCTGAGTTGTGGATCCAGTTCAATATCCTTTTTTAGACTTTGAGAAAGTCACTTACCCCATTTTTACAGATGAGGCTGCAGGCTCAGAGTCATAAGCACAAATAAATACCCTCGAGGTGGGAGGAGCTTGTGAGGATTAAATGAGATAACTCATGTAAAATGTTCAGTATAGTCCCAAGCCCACAGTAAGCACTCGATAATGGTAACTTGCTCAGGTGGAAAACCAAATTACTAACCTAAAGGTGGAGCAGTCAGGAGACCTAACCCCTAGTTAAGTGGTTCCTCTTCAATTTAGATTCTCATCTAGTATATGGCATGGATAATCCGAAAGTAGCAAAGCAGTCAATTACAGGAAAGAATGCTGATTTTATTTTATTTTTTATTTTGTTTAGAACAAGTTAGAGATGATGGAAGAAAAACTTTAAACAAAATAAATTTAACGGCGCAAAGAATGATTCATGGGAGTTGGGCTTTGCTCTGAAACATGCGCAATGAGTATTTACAGGCAGAAAAAGGCTGAAGAATGCAGAAATAAAGAACACAAAGTGGATTGGTTGTTTCAAAATTACTTTCCTGGTAAAGGTTAAAGTAGAGGGGACTTCCTTATCAGGCAGGCTAAAACTGTTTGGAGATGTGGCTATTATCTCTCTTTCTCTCCTGATTTCTTGGAAGGTTAGGTAAACAACGTAGCTTTGTCTTGGTGGCCTGGAACTTTACCGTGAGGAACTCCATTTTGGTTTGGTCTACTGCGGCCCTAGTGTAGGACTTAGTTCAAACCAATGACCTCCTATAAATTTTATTTAACAGAGACCATAAGTTTATGAGCCGGTAACTTACTATAGCATTCATTTCTAATTTATAGTTAAAACACATCCTGTTTTTATTTTTTTCACATAATTGTTGAAATCCAAACTGCTGCGGATGAGTCTTAATGTTTTTTAAACATTTCTTCTAGGATGTTGCCTTTCTCCACAAGCCCTGGTTCCCTCTTGCTTGTAACTTGCACTTGGTCCTCTAGATGGCAATATAGGAACATATGATGTAAATGAAATAAACGCGTACTGGAGCACCCAATTTACTCGGTTTAGTAAGAAATGATGGTTTTCCTACAAGTGGTGGGTTAGGACTAAATCCATGCATCTTATGGTGAAATTAGTCAAAATCAGTGCCAGGGAATGAATAGATGCTGAATAAATAAGTACAATAAAATACCCACAATGTACCAGACATCAAGACAGTTACTGTAGACACAGAGAGACGTAAGAACTATGTGTGATACGTGTCTACCTTCCTGATCTCGGCAAACCCTGCCATTTAACAAGTGAGGCAACTGAGCATTGGGGTTTAGTAGCTTTCCCGGGGTCGTGTAACTAGAGAGAGGTGAAGACAGGACTTGTCAATGGTGAGGCTTCGATGATGAGCTTGAATTTAAGATATGTCAGATTTGAAGCCAATGGATCATATCAAAGTAGCAAAGTGCAGTGGAAACCTGGAACTCAACCTTAGGATTAGGCTAAAGGTATACATTTAAGAGGCATCTCTGTGGTGCAGAGTGGAAGCTATAACAATGTAGGAGTGGTCTACGGCAACTGTGTCTGTTAAAGAACTGATAGCTGAAGTGTAATTCCCAAAGACGAAGGTGATACGGCAGAGGGGAAAGGGCATACACAGTACACAGACAAACCTGAGTTTAAATCCTGGCTTCATACTTAGTTGCTGTGCTGTTCATGGGCATTTAACTTCTTAAATATCACAAGGTACTTAATCTCTTTGACTCTTTGCCATAACCCTACGAGGGAGATACTATCTCCATTTTACAGATGAGGAAACTGAGCGTTAGAGAATGTAGGAGTTGACCCGAGGTCATGGTGCATCTAGTACATGATGGATCCAAGGTTCCGATCTGGACAGTCTGCCTTAGGCTCACAGTGCTAAGTACCACACGCAGTTTCCCCAGTCATACCCCTCAGGACACCGCCTTTGTATGTGGGTCTCCTTGTGCCAGAGATGAATGCGGGCACGTGCAGGCGCGTGCGCACACACACACACACACAGACAGACAGACAGAAGGATTTATTTCAAGGAGCTGGATTACGCGGTTGTGGGAACTGACAAGTCCAGATTCAGTAGGGCAGGTCAGCAGGCTGGAACTCTCAAGCAGGAGCTGATGTTGCAGTCTTGAGGTCAACTTCCTACTTCCTCAGGGATATCTTAGTTTTGTTCATAAGGCCTTTAACTGACTGGATGAGACATTCCCACACAGTAAAAGGGCAATCGATTTTACTTAATGTTAACAGATTGTAGATGTTAGCCACATCCATAAAATAGCTTCAAAACAAACAACACCTACATCATTGTTTGATTAAATAACTCAGTACTAGCCAAGTTGATGCAAAAAATGTACCATCACACGCCTCCAGTTGTCTGTAAACGCTTCGACAGCAGGAAGCCTGTCTTTCTCATTCGCCTTCACACTGTCAGTGCATGGCCCAGTGCCAGGCACCTAATGGCACTCAATAAACATTTATCGGGCATGTACCCACCTTTTAACAGTATAGGTGAAAGTCACTGTATACATGCTGTTTTCAGCTACTGACCTGGGCTAGGTACAGATTTTCAGTGTGTTCAACTCACACATTACTTTCTCTGGGACTGCCTGGATAGAGCAGTGGGAGGACTGATCTCAAAGCAGGAGACAGATACACCTCCTTCCTGGAGATCTGGCTTGGCCAACTGGGTAGTTTTCCTTTTCAGAAGACGAAGCAATGGTCATTGCCAGCAGCGGTGAGGAGGGCTGCCGCTGCCAAGAGCGGAGTGGTGGTCCTGGTAGGACACTGCTCATACACTGTGTCTGTTCTTAGGTTTCAGCTGGCATCTGTTTCCAGCTCTTGGTGCTATTTGCAACTTTGTATCTTAGGATGAAGGCATAAAGGTTTTCAAGCAGCAAAACCTTCCAGGGTTAGATAAGAGTGTTTCACTGTGGATCTGTGAGCATCTATAGCCGCTGTGTGCATCCTTCTGGGACCCCAGCAGCTGCTTCTGAGAAAACAGAGGGATGGAGAAGAGGACGCCACCCAGATGGTGGAAACATCTATCAAAAGTTAGGATGTCCTCTGGAAAGCCTCTTTGGGTGTCTGATTTCATATCTCCTTCCTCATCAAAGAGAATGGCATCACCACCTCCTATTTGATAAGAATTTAAACACATCTAGAACATGTGCTTTTCTTTTCTCCTCTCTCTGGGATCACATCATACTGCCTCCCAGAATCCTGTCCTTAACCCCCTTCCTTAGAATTTACAGCATAGGCTGGCAACAACCAAGCATTCATCTTTATTCTAAAGTACCTAGGACAGAGCTGGATATGTGACAGATGCTCAAAGGCTGTTTAATCAAACAGGAAAAACCCATATTGGGAGTAGGGAGTAGTGGGAGGCAAAATGGTACTCTCAGTGAATTATAATATTTTAAAATTTGTCTAATAGAGAATATAAAACAAACTAGAAAAGCATAAAGGAAGGTCATGCTAATTTTCATGAGGTATTTTCTAATTCCAGGAACAAAATGGTGAAAGGGCATTCTAAGTCAAAGGAATTTATTGTGTAAAGATGTGAGAGTAACACACACACACACGCACACACCCCACTCTGTGCTACAACCGCAAGAAACACTTTGTTGTTCTTCAAATGCACCAAGCTCTCTTCAGCAGCGTTTTGTACTGGGTATAGGACACCTTTGAAAAATTCTGGATATTTATCCTTTGTCTTCTTGGCATGTTAAAAATATCTTCTGGCAGCCGGGCGTGGTGGCTCACGCCTGTAATCCCAGCACTTTGGGAGGCCGAGGCGGGTGAATCATGAGGTCAGGAGATTGAGACCATCCTGGCTACCAGGGTGAAACCCCATCTCTACTAAAAATACAAAAAACAAAATTAGCTGGGTGTGGTGGCGGGCGCTTGTAGTCCCAGCTACTTGGCAGGCTGAGGCAGGAGAATGGCGGGAACCTGGGAGGTGGAGCTTGCAGTGAGCCGAGATGGCGCCGCTGACTGCATTCCAGCCTGGGAGACAGAGGGAGACTCCGTCTCAAAAAAAAAAAAAAAAAAAAAAATCTTCCCGCCAGGTGCGGTGGCTAATGCTTGTAATCTCAGCACTTCAGGAGGCCAAGGCGGGTGTAGCCTGGCCAACATGGTGAAACCCTGTCTCTACAAAAATACAAAAATTAGCTGGGTGTGGTGGCGGGCACCTGTAATCCCAGCTTCTTGGGAGGCTGAGGTGGGTGAATCTCTTGAACCCGGGAGGCGGAGGTTGCAGTGAGCTGAGATTGTGCCACTGCACTCCAGCCTGGCGACAGAATGAGACTCTGTCTCAAAAAAAAAAAAAAAAAAAAAAGTCCAGGCAGCGTGGCTCACGCCTGCAATCCTAGCACTTTGGGAGGCCGGGGCGGGCTTCGAGACCAGCCTGGGCAACACAGTGAAACTCCGTCTGTTAAAATACAAAAAATTAGCCGGGCGGCAGGCGCCTATAGTTCTAGCTACTCGGGAGGCTGAGGCAGGAGAATCACTTGAACCCGGGAGGGGGAAGTTGCAGTTGAGCTGAGATCGCTCCACTGCACTCCAGCCTGGGCGACAGAGCGGGACTATGTCTCCAAAAACAAACAAACAAACAAACAAAAAACAAACAACAACAAAAAAATTTCTGCTCTGTAACTTCACTTTTAACATTGTTTAGGGAGTTTTGTGTTTGTTCGGTTTGTTCTTTTTAGAGGGAATCTCGCTCTGGTGGTGTACAGGCGTGCACCACTATGCCCGGCTAATTTTTGTATTTTTATAGAGAGGGGGTTTCACCAAGTTGGTCAGGCTGGTGTGGAACTCCTGACCTCAGGTGATCCGCCCGCCTTGGCCTCCCAAAGTGCTGGGATTACAGGCGTGAGCCACCATGCTTGGCCAGGAGTCTTTGGACTTACATGTTTTAAAAACTTGTATGTTTTTTAAAAATGTAGCCAAACTTACCAACTTTTATGACTTACTTGTCTTTTCAATATTCATTTAAAACACTCTTTCCTTATCAATGTAAAATGATACTCTACATTTTCTTTTAAAGTTATAAAATGCTGCTTTTCATATTTAGCTTTTAAAATTATTTAGAATTTATCTTGGCATATAGAGTGAAGTAGGGATCTCATTTTATCTTTCCCCATGTAGACAGCCAATTGTATCAGCACCCTGTATTGAATAATCCAGATTTTTCTCACTGATTTGTGATGCCATTCTGTCAAATACCAAGTTCCTAGTGTGAATCGGTCTGATTTTTCCTTGTTTATTTATAGGGATACTTTGTGTTTCCTGAATGCTAATTCTTTGCTGCTGATATATATTGTGAATGTCTTATCTCATTTTGATTTTCTCATGAATAGCAGCTCTTAATTAAAATTACCAATCTTTTATAGCTTCTGTTTTTTGTTTATATTTGTGAATCTCTTTCTTACCCTAAGAACATAAAGATATTCTCCTATATTCTCTTAAATGTTTCATAAGTTATGTCTTTAAGCCTCCTCAAATTGATTTTTTTGGTATGGTGTGAGTTAGCATCTGTAGTAATTTGTATTATTTGCTCACAATTCTTTCTTTCCTTCCTGCCTATGCCATGATTCATTTTGGGCAGAATATACTCCACTTCCCCACTGTCTTTGAGCTTAACCACGTGACTTGTTTTGGTGATTAGAATGTGAGCAGGTATAATGTATGTCCCACACAATAGGAAACCTTAAATGTGCGGTTTGATTTACTCTCGTGTATTCCTTACCTGCAACATGAGAAGTGCGTGCCCCAGGTAGCCACATTCCTTCAGCTTGGGTCAGAGAATGAGAGACATGTGGAGTAGACCTGATCTGACCTGCAGTATGCCACAACTGACTTATAGACCTCTGTGTGACAAATATATGTTTGTTGTTATATGCTACTGAGATTTGGGAAGTTGTTACACAGCACAATTGCAGCAACATGGCTGACTAACACATAATCACATTCCTTTTTATTTCCCATATGGCTAACCAATTATTGAAATATCTGTCCTGTTCACACTGATCTCCAATACCAACTCTATCGTAAACTAAGTTTCTCTACATATGTGGTTCTCTTTTATGCCTCTCTTTTCAGTTATATTTCTCTATTTGAATATCCCTACACCAATACCCAGGAACTTAATTAGTATAGATTATAATAATTTTATAATCAACTTGTTAAGTACCAAAAAAGCTCTGCTGGAATTTTGATCATAACTCCATTGAAACTATATATCAAGTAGGGGGAATTCTCATCTTTGCAATACTGAATCTTCTGATCCATGAACATTGTATGTCTCTTAAGTCCTTGATTTCTTCAAGTAAAGTTTTTATAATTTTCTCTATAGAGGTCTTTTCCATTTGTGGCTAGCTTTCTTTTTGGGTACTTCACATTTTTTGTTGCTTTCATTAGCAGTATTTTATGCAATCACATTTTTTAAAGGTTCATTTTAAATGTATATACTTTAGGATTTTTGTGTAGATATTTTGGGATTTTTATCTAGACAGACATGAAACTGCAAATGATGACAGATTCTTTTCCTTCATTTCCAATCTTTGTATTTTTTTTTATGCCTTACTGCTTTCCCTAGGTACTCCAGTATAATTTTGTAAAGACATGGTGGTATCAAGCACCCCTGCTTGCCCCCAGTATTAAGGGTAACGTTTATAATGTCACATTTAATGGTAAAATATTGAAAGCTTTGTTTGAATATGTGTGGATGTCCAGTTTCAGCCATAATGTGATAACAAGAACCAGACTTATCCTCCCACTGTAAGTAACTAGAAAGTGGACAAAATACATAAAATAACATTTCAGGAAGTATATGATTGTGATCCCTGGGAAAATGGACATAAGTGAA
Organism: Chlorocebus sabaeus; assembly: GCF_047675955.1. Taxonomy (NCBI): domain Eukaryota; kingdom Metazoa; phylum Chordata; class Mammalia; order Primates; family Cercopithecidae; genus Chlorocebus; species Chlorocebus sabaeus. The sequence continues at coordinate 15,349,879 of NC_132919.1, read as the reverse complement.
ATGAACTCTATAATTGCCTTGGCTTTCTACCTGGAGGCAATTTCTGACAAGAGGAAAAGGGAGGAGGAATCTAAACAGAGCCTGGAATCCTCTCTGAGTTGAGAAGATCAAAGATGACCCAAAAAAGGGAGCCCAGGGGAGGTTAGGTGATCTGAAACCATGTCATCTGGAAAATAGTTAGAAGTCTTGGGCTGTTTAACTGGCAGTAGAGAAGACTGAGGGGCAATATGAAAACCATCTATAGAGATTAGAAAAACTGTCATGTTGAGCAGGAGTTGTTTGTGTTCTGTATGGCCCTGAAAGACAGAGTTTAGGACAGCTGGATGGAAATGAGAGGAAGAAGATTTTGGTGAAGTCCAAGGAAACACTTTCCAGCAATCACGGTTGATCAGGCTGGAGTGGGCAGCCTTCCTCAGCTGGTAGGTGAAGGCACTGAGCAAGCATGCTGGGTTGTTGCTGAAGGAGCTTCCACAGTGGCAAGTGACCAAGCTAAATGGCATCCAGGGTCCCTTTTACTCTTAAAGTTTTTCATAGTTTGGTTTGCATAGCTTGGCCTCCATAAAAGGCAGCTGTCACCAACTGACAGTACTTTTTTTTGTTTGTTTGAGACAGAGTCTTGCTCTGTCACGCAGGCTGGGGTGCAGTGGCATGACCTCAGCTCACTGCAAGTTCTGCCTCCCGGATTCACGCCATTCTCTTGCCGCAGCCTCCCGAGTAGCTGGGACTACAGGTGCCTGCCACTATGCCCAGTTAATTTTTTGTATTTTTTAGTAGAGACGGGGTTTCACCATGTTAGCCAGGATGGTCTTGATGTTCTGATCCACCCACCTCGGTCTTCCAAAGTGCTGGGATTATAGGTGTGAGCCACCACGCCCAGCCACCAACTGACAGTACTTTTAAGGCATGTTAAGAAAAATGAGTCCTTGAAGACCCCAACATTTATAAAACTGAGTAGGCAGGGTTTTAAAAGAGAATTTTCCCCATGCTCAACACATAATTTGTGTGTGTGTGTGTGTGTGTGTGTGTGTGTGTGTGTGTGTGCATATATATATATTTGAGATGGGATCTTACTCTGTCACCCAGGCTGGAATACAGTGTCATGATCATGGGTCACTGCAGCCTCGAACTCCTGGGCTCAAGTGATCCTCCTGCCTCACCCTTCCAAAGTGCTGGGATTACAGGCAGCAGCCACCGTGCTTGGCTTGTATTTATATTTTTGTTTGGTTTCTTACCTTTGTGTGTCTTTTCTTGAAGGCAGGGATCATGTCACATACATGTTTTCATGTTCTAGTATGGTAGTATGCGGATACCAGGTGCTTCTTCTTTACCTAAGTGAATTAAAGGTGTATTAGTCTGTTTTCACACTGCTGTAAAGAACCACCTGAGACTGGATAATTTATAAAGAGATGAGGTTTAATGGACAGTTCTGCATGGCTAGGGAGACCTCAGGAAACTTACAGTCATGTGAAGGGAAAGGAAGGCACGTTTTACATGGTGGCAGGAGAGTGAAAGAGAGTGGGGAACTGCTAGACACCTTTAAACCATCAGATCTTGTGAGAACTCACTCACTATCACAAGAACAGTATGGGGGAAACCACTCCCATGATCCAATCACCCTCACCAGGTCCCTTCCTCAACACATAGGGATTACAATTTAAGATGAGAGTTGAATGAGGTCACAGAGCCAAACCATATCACAAAGTGATTTGGCCTGAGGAGGGGTTGGAAAACCTTCATCTAGTGTTCTCCTCTCCCTCTTGTATCCCAGGCAGACATCACTAGTCAATCGTGGAACTCTTCTCTACTGAGCCCAGTCTTAGCCATGGAATTCTTTGGAAAACACAGATTCTAGACAGTCATTTTTAATTAATTAGAGTTAGCACGGACTCTGTCTGTTTGTCATCCCAGAGCTAAAGGAATGGGAATGCTTAGGATTCTCTAAGGCACAGTGACAACCTGTCCTAGTCACAGTCTACTTTGTTGACCAGCTGCTGAGAGCCCAACTGTCATCTGCTTTCCAGATGTAGGAGTTACATGGGTATTGCTGGCATGCTGATGGTTCAGCTGAGTGCCAAGGGGGACATTTTGGGCTCCTGAATGCTAGGGATGCCTTCTGGATGATGCACATGAAAAGCTTTTTAGCTTGGATATGCTGTTGACACAGTATGCAGCATTGCAGCCATATAGAGTAGGATTTGGGACATGATCACATCTCTGAACCCCCTTATATTTGGGTAGATCTTGATGCTGTATTGGCTTCACCTCCTGACTCTTAGTGCCCATGGGGTTCTCTGTGACAGGCTGGGAACATTCTTTTTTTTTTTTTTTTGAGACAGAGTATTGCTCTGTCACCTAGGCTGGAGTGCAGTGGTGCGATCTTGGCTCACTGCAACCTCTGCCTCCTGGGTGCAAGGATTCTCCTGCTTCAGCCTCGTGAGTAGCTGGGACTACAGGCACGTGCCACCACACCCAGCTAATTTTAAAAAATACTTTTAGTAGAGACAGGGTTTCACAGTGTTAGCCAGGATTGTCTCAATCTCCTGACCTCGTGATCCACCCGCCTTGGCCTCCCAAAGTACTGGGATTACAGGTGTGAACCACCGTGTCCAGCTGAGGCTGGTAACATTCTTGAGTGAGAATTCTCTTATGGTGCAGTGGGAAGAGAATGGGCATGGGACTCAGCCCTTCTGAGCTCACCTTCTGTCTCTGCTGCCTGCCAGCTGTGTAGTCATCTGGATGTTACTTACCTTCATCGGATGTGGCTTCCTCCTCTTTAGGGTGGGATGGCAACATCCACCTCAAACCATTGTTTGGAGGTTTAATGAGACAACCTAGGTAATGTGTCAAGCACATTATGGATATAAACAATTCCCAGCACTCATATAGGTTGACTGTGCACTGAGTGCTACTCTAAGCCCTCTCTATATATTAACTCATTTAATGCTCACAACAACTTGATGAGGTGGATGATAAAAGTAATTATCACCCTTATTGGATAAGATGAGGAAACTGAGGCATGGATTAGCTAATTCTACTCAGGGAAGGTCACACACCTAATACTTGGTAAAGACAAGATGCAGATCATGGAACTCTGTGCTCTTAACTACTGTGAACCTGTTAGAGATCAGTACCCATTTCTCTGCATAACTATTGATGCATATTTATTGACCCCTGCACCCTGAAAGAAACTGTATTAGATGCTGGGGAGGATACACATATTAGTTAGGTACATTTAGGACTGAATGAAAAGAGCTATGAGATTGAGTGGGACACAGTCCCAGGCCACAGAAAGTTTACTACCAGTTGGGGAGTGACAGGGAGGTGGAAAGGGTAGATAGCAAAGTAGTCCATGGAAAGGTGTGACCTATGGAAATGACTGGTGTGCATTATCCTGCCAGGAATCTCTGTGGGTAAATTATTAAACAGACACTCTCATTTATAAAGCAGCCTCTTTGAGGTTTGCTCAGCAAGGGAACTGACTGATGGGGGGCTTGTTCAGCACTTGAATAGATACAATTGAGTTTCTGAGCTAGCAAACCTTGGGTGAGTTGCCATGCCTGTGTTTTCCCAGACAGCACATACTGTGGGATGCCCCACTGAAGTAGGGGCAAGCAAGCAGGATCTTCTAGTCTCCTGTAGCCAAGGCCTCTCTCCTGAAGTTTATGCGCAGGTCTGTGATACACCTGCTGGATGTTCATACTTGGGATGTGTGGCCATCCGCTCAAATAGAGTCTTTCTGGAATCAAACCCACCATAATATTGCTAACTCTTAAGGGATGAATTGTCCACCCCCACCCCCACCCCCAAATTCATATGTTGAAGTCCTAACCCCACATTACTTTTCAAGGTGACTATTTTGAGACAGGATCTTTAAAGAGGTGATTAAGATAAAATGAGGTCATATGGGTAGGCCTTAATTCAGTCTGCCTGGTGTTCCATAAGTAGAGGATATTAGTACACAGATACACACAGAGGAAGGACCATGTGAAGACAAAGAGAGAAGATGCCATCCACAAGCCAAGGAGAGAGAGGCCTTAGAGGAAACCAGCCCTGCTGACACCTTGATCTTGGGCTTCCAGTCTCCAGAACTGTGAGTAACACATTTCTGTTGTTTAATCCACCCAGTCTAGGGAACACTGTTATGACAGCCTGGGCTGACTAATGTACTAACCATCTCTTCCTTCTCCCCATCACATCCGTTACCAAGTCCCCTAGATTTCCTTCACAACCAACACCTGTATTTCTTCTCCATTCTTGCTGTTGTCTCCTGTCTGGGCACTGTGGCAGGTGGCCTTTGGCCTTGCTGTGTGTATTAGTCTGTTCTCTCATTGCTCTAAAGAAATACCTGAGACTGGGTAATTTACAAAGAAAAGAGGTTTACTTGACTTACAGTTCTGTAGGCTGTACAGGAAGCATGGGAACATCTGCTTCTGGGGAGGCCTCAGGGAGCTTTTACTCATGGCAGAAGGCAAAAGGGGAGCAGGCATCTTACTTGGCAGGAGAAGGACTAAGAGAGGGGGTGGACGTGCCACATACTTTTAAAACAACCAGATCTTGTGATAACTCTATCAGGAGAACAGCACTAGGGGATGGTGCTAAACCATTCATGAGAAGCCACCCTCATGATCCAGTCACCTGATACCAGGCCCCACTTCCATCTTTAGGGATTACATTTCAACATGAGACAGGCAGGGACACAGATCTAAACTCTATCACTGTGCCTGTCACTCACTCATCTTGCTCAGGTCTGCAATCCACCCAGAAGACATTTGGAGACCCTGGGGCAAGGGAAGGGCGTGGTAAAAGCTGGGGTTTAGGATCATTAGGGTCTCCATTCCTTGAGTGTGGCGTTGAGAGACTTGTCCTCTATCACCTGGCCTTCCTAGGTTCTGATTCTCCACTAATAAAAACAATTTATAACGATACCCATATTCGGACTCTCCTCTGAATCCAAAGTACTTTTTCGGCATGAAAATCGTATCTCGTGTAGTTCAGTTTTCATTGCTCACGTCTCAGGCTCCCAACTGGGCGTGTATATTTCCCGAGTGGAGGGAGGATTCCCCTCTGAGGGGTTAATTCCCCAACAGTGTCTGGCCCGGTGCCTGGTTCACATGGATGCTTGTCTCAGGTCAGGTCCTCAGGACCAGATAGGATTCCTACACAAATGATTTATTTCTGGTTCCAGGACAGTAAAGTTGAGTTGGAGGAGCATCAGGTAGGAGGGGGTATAATTTTAGGTTAAGTTCCAGGGAGTTCCAGGCTAAGTTCCGGATTGCACAGGGGGACTCTGGAGTGTACGTTATACCTTTGCACGTTTTTCCTTTGTCCCTGGGACTCAGGGAGCAGGGCTTTCTTGATCTCACATCTGTCAGTCATCGACTCAGGGCCATGCCCACTGTGGGTATGGGCACTTCTAGCCACTTCTGGCTTATGTATTCTGGCAGCTGTGTTTCTAATACAATCCCAAAGACAATCCTTGAAAAAGGAGTTGCACTTCTGGGTTGTTGGAAACCTAAAGCACACTGAAGCTGGGGAAAGATGCCCCTAACCTGTAAAAGGGATCCGCGGGGACCTGGGTGGCACGTTCCTGGTGTCCGCCGCAGCCAAGTGTAAGTCCCTGTTGTCTCATCCACCAGAGAAGGGGCTCAGGTTGGATCCCATTGCTCAGTTTTGCACTTGTGTTGTCCTCTGTGGCTTTTTGTTTCATGTGTATTTCCTGTAAGTAGCCCTTGTAACAGGAGAGGTCTCAAGTGCTGAGTAGTGAACCCTTTTTGACATGGCAAGATTTTGTATTATTTTATGTGTTTAATCTTTGACCCCAATCGTTTACATTGTAGAACTCTCTCCGTTTTGCCAGTTTTGCCATAAATTGCTTACATTATACTCCGCCACACTGATGTCAGCTTGCCTATTTCCCTGACCTTTGGAATATTGTGCTCCTTATTTCCATTTATTCCTTTCTTTCATGCTGTTTGTTTTCTATCACATACAGTTTAGCCGTTTTGTCATTCTTAAAAGTCATAACTAAATGCCAGAGCATGCACGCACTTCTTTAACCATGTAAAGAAATCAGACAGCTATATAGGTCTTACAAACATTTTAACATGCTGTACTAAGTTGAAAAGAGGTAACGTGTTTAATGTTACAACAGAAATCCTAATATTTATTTTTAAAGATTGAGTGTCTATTTATAAACATTTCCTATTCTTTTGAAGTGTGCCTACTTAATTGTTGTTTGACTTGTTTAAGCCACCCAGGCTATGGTATTTCATTATGTCCCAGCTGAGGCAGGACAGTTGAAAAGGTTGCTCCAATCTGAAAAAAGATTCTTAGCTTTAAAAAGGGTGTTTGCTGCCGGATTGATGGGCCATATTCACCTTGAGAGTCCAGCATCCTCTCCTAAGCAAGTAGCCCGGAGTAAATGGCTGCACCCCACAAACGGTGATAAGAACGTTCTCTTGGAATGTGTGGAGGATGCATCTCAATGCTGTGGTTTTCTGGTTAGTGACAGGCCCTGGGTCTCTGAGCCTCCCTCACTGTCCACCCCTGCATTCAGAGCACGCTTGAGAAAATCATGGAAAGTACTTTCTATATCCAGCTTATTCTGCTCTATGCTGAGATTCAGACAGTAGCTTTCCTTCACTGCCTTTTTAATGTTTCTGTATTACTTTAGTGTGAATTAGGGAAAGGTTGCGTGGAGCCAGTGGGGTGGTGATAGTTAGGGACTCAGATATCCATTTTACTGGATGTTTCAGACTGTTTACAGATCTGCTGCTCATGTCTTGCTGGGGAAAGCTAGGCAATGCTAAGAGCTAAGCATTTGGCAGATACTAACCTCCTGGTTGAAAAGAACCCTTTGTCCTGCTATTTGATGCTATGAAAGAGAATCCTGAAACTGTCAGAAAGAAAAGAGAAAGAATTTTACCTCTTCGCTTTGAAAATGTAAATTGCTTGAGAGATTTAAAGTTATAAATCTTCGTCCCTTGCTATAGACGCTAGGACTGGACAGCCCTTGAACCACGACGTTCAATTCCCCATCACAGGCTGGAGCTTCCTCTATACTTACCAATTCCAGTTGTGAAAATCGAAGTAAAGAAAATGGATAACTGTTTTAAAGAAGAAATACTCAATTGTTTTCACATAGAAAGTTTTTTAAAGCCTAGTTTAAAATTCAGTCCACTTTCAGGGTATTTTTAGTCTCTTGAGAATGTTCCAGATCGCTGACTCAGTAAGCCCAGGCTCTTAAAAATGCATGTTTTTAAACTCCACAATGTGACATTGTCTAAGCTCCTTGCCATTTGAGTCTGACCGTATATTCTGAAGTCTGCCTTGGCTTCGTAAGGACTGTTCCTGGCCTTCTGGAGCCCCCAAACTCCCCCACTCAAATCTGATGATAGGGCAAGTTCCTTGCATAGTACAAAGAGAAGGGCCCCAGGAGTGGCATGCAAAAGAACAGAAAGTTACTGTGTTTATGGCCGTCGGAACCAAAAGTGCTTCTGAGAGAATGAAATCTAGCTTTCTAGAAGAAGAAATTAAAGCCCAGGGAGGAGAGGGGATTTGCCTAACGTCCTACATAGCCCATCTGTGCCATGTCCTCAGCCTTCCTAAGCAGGGGGGGACTCCATGGGGGTGGGTGTGTCATCTCCCTTTTGATTTGACATAGTCCTTAATCAGGGATCTTTCTTTGGCCCAATTAAGTTTGGTCATGGTAGTAGGTTTGACTTGCTTGAAATAAAATGGTTGCTTTAGGAGTTGGTAACTTAATATTTCCTGATCTGAACTATATATCTGTAATAAAGATATATCAATGATCTTCTATGGGCTATTTAAAATTTACATAGATACATACACACATATGTATAATATGTATATATATGATGTTCGTGCAGCCAGCAATATGCAAAGCAGAGAGCATGGCTTCTAGTAGTTTGGGGATTGTAGCAACAGAGATTACTTTCCACTTGGGGACTGGATGCCGCCAAATGGGACAACAGACTCCCCTTTCTTATGAACCTTTGAACGTTGAAGGGATTGTTTGGGTGTTGTCATAGCTACCGGTACTGGTGACTTCCCCTGTAGCTTGTACCCTTTGTTTCTTCTTCTTCTTCTTTTTTTTTTTTTTTTTTTTTTTTGAGACGGAGTCTCGCTCTGTCGCCCAGGCTGGAGCGCAGTGGAGTGATCTCAGCTCACTGCAAGCTCCGCCTCCCGGGTTCACGCCATTCTCCTGCCTCAGCCTCCCGAATAACTGGGACTACAGGCGCCCGCCACCACGCCTGGATAATTTTTTTTGTATTTTTAGTAGAGACGGGGTTTCCCCGTGTTAGCCAGGATGGTCTCGGTCTCCTGACCTCGTGATCCGCCCACCTCGGCCTCCCAAAGTGCCGGGGTAACAGGCCTGAGCCACCGCGCCCGGCCCCCTTTGTTTCTTCTTATGGAAGGTCCTTTTGGGATCCCAGGGTGACATAGAGAGAGTTAGAGCCTGGTCTTGCCAGAAGGACTTTAGATCTCATGATTTCTTGCTCATGAGATAAAGCCTGGATTAAAGAAGGAAACTCTGGCAAAGATTTTAAAAACGAAACCTGTCATCGTGGCTTACAGTTTGTCCCAGTCTCTTCCTAACCCCACCCACTTCAACATCAGAGCAACCCACATCCCAAAAAAGACAGAAGAGGAGGCTTCTGTGGTTTGTCTTTCTTGGCCCTTCCAATAACCATGTAAATAAGTGGTTCTCAAGGGTGGTCCCAGGACAAGCAGCCTTCACCATTCCCTGGGAGTTATTAAAAGTTATTAAAAGTGCAAATCATGCTGTCCCACCTGAATCTACTGACTCAGCAACTGGGGAAATGACACCCAGCAGCCTGTGTTTCAGCAAGTTGTCCAGGTGATTTTTAAGAAGAGCTGTTCTAAGTAACCACTAATTAAACCCTAATTTCCAATTCCTTGAGTCTTCCTGGCACTTCTGTAATTAATTTGTCTGCTAGTAAACATTAAAAATGTCAGATTACTTAATTTTACATATTAGATACTGAAAATAATATGAAACTATCATGAGATCATATCATATTAGATGTTGAAAGTATCCAGTATTTTCCCAGAGTCACAAAACAAAATTGAAAGGAAAAAAGAATATAACAGTGGTATTCTTGAGCCATTAAGTGGGGACAAGGGAAGCCCATTCCATAAACTTGGGGACATTTTGATTGAAGGAAGCATATGGACTGGAACAATTCTTGGATTAGAACAAAAAGAACTGGGAAAATAGAACCAATTAAAAAATTATCGGTCTTTCAGTTTCTTAACCATGCAGAGACCTAAACTTGTAGGACTACCAGAAACTCTATTAGTACTTTAAATTTCTTTATTTTTTTTTTTTCCAGATGGAGTCTCTCTCTGTCACCCAGGCTGGAGTGCAATGGCGCGATCTCAGCTCACTGCAAGCTCTGCCTCCCGGGTTCAGCCATTCTCCTGCCTCAGCCTCCCGAGTAGCTGGGACTACAGGCGCCCACCACCGCGCCTGGCTAATTTTTTGTATTTTTAGTAGAGACGGGGTTTCACCGTGTTAGCCAGGATGGTCTCGATCTCCTGACCTCGTGATCCACCTGCCTCAGCCTCCCAAAGTGCTGGGATTACAGGCGTGAGCCACCGTGCCCGACCTAAATTTCTCAATGATTCTAATTCTTTAAGACCTAAAACCAGTTGTTTGGATTCCTGGAAATGGCAGAAACTTTTAGGATGCTGCTCTATTAATGAAATACAATTTTAACATTTTCTGAAGGCTTCCAGTGGGGCAAAATTGATGCCTTTGAAATCAGGGACTCTGTCTTTATTATGGTGACACATGGGAGTGAAATAGAGCCCTTGTTCTTGATGGCACTGAGCACTTTCACTTCTGTAATGTCATTGTTTGCTCATAATAACCTCTCACATTTGTCTGGCTCTGTGGTTTTTAAAGCTCTTTGAATTTGGTCTTGTATTTTATTTTCATAAAACCTCTCTACTGTGGGTACCTGTGATTAACATTTATGATCCTGTTTCCTTAGCTATGAAATGCAGGAAGGGGCTTGTCCAAGATCCCATGACCTGTGGATGGCTGCCTCTTCCATTATCTTTCTTTTTTTTTTTGAGATAGAGTCTTGCCCTGTCACCCAGGCTGGAGTGCAATGGCGTGATCTTAGCTCACTGCAACCTCTGCCTCCCAGCTTCAAATGATTCTCCTGCCTTTGCCTTCCAAGTAGCTGGGATTACAGGCGCCTGCCACCACGTCCAGTTAATTTTTGTATTCTTCTTCTTATTTTTTTTCTTTGAGACAGAGTCTTGTTCTTTCACCCAGGCTGGAGTGCAATGGCATGATCTCAGCTCACTGCAAGCTCTGCCTCCTGGGTTCATGCCATTCTCCTGCCTCAACCTCCCTAGTAGCTGGGACTACAGGCACCTGCCACCATGCCCAGCTAATTTTTTGTATTTTTTAGTAGAGATGGGGTTTCACCATGTTAGCCAGGATGGTCTCCATCTCCTGACCTTGTGATTCGCCCGCTTCGGCCTCCTAAAGTGCTGGGATTACAGGTGTGAGTCACCGCGCCTGGCCTAATTTTTGTATTTTTAGTAGAGATGGAGTTTCACCATGTTGGCCAGGCTGGTCTCGAACTCTTGACCTCGTGATCTGCCCGCCTTGGCCTCCCAAAGTGCTGGGATTACAGGCATAAGCCACTGCACCCGGCCCCATTATCTTTTTAAAAATAAAAAGGGCCAGTGATACTGCTTTTTTGTTTTTTTAAGAAAATACGTGGATATGTATAAAAGCATTGACATGTTGCTAGAACTTGGTAAATGGTAGTTATTTTTATCCTATTGTCTCATTTAATATGGGAAATCTTAGAGGAATTAGTGGCTTTTTGGTGACATACAGGCCATTGCAGAGTTGAAACTATGACTAAGGTGACTGGGCTCTTAGCCAGTTGTTCTCACCAGTGGTGTATAAGCATTCCCTTTTCTCCATAGACTGGCCAACATCCGGTATTTTTTGACTTAATAGTAGCCATTCTGACTGGTGTGAGACGGTATCTCATTGGTTTTGACTTGCATCTCTTTGATAATTAGTGATATTGAGCATTTTCTCATGTTTATTGGCTGCTTGTACGTCTTGTCTTGATAAGTGTCTGTTTGTGTCCTTTGCCCGCTTTTTATGTGGTTGTTTGCTTTTTTCTTGTTGATTTGTTTGTTAGCTCAAGTCTTAGTCCCTCAGGTCTCACCATCATCTTCCTCCAGCCCAGCTCTCCTCTCTACTTCCTCCTCTGGAACTCCTCACTAGAACCCCGAAAAAAGCAACCAGAAACATTTCCTGAATGCTTGCTGCAAATCAAACGCAATTCTAGACATGGGCGATGCAGAGACACAGGCCAGCTGGCCACCACATGTCATTCATTCTAAGTAGCACTTTTGCTGTTTTTAAAAATATGTCAAGGTCTCCGAAATCAGGGTATGTCTTACCACTCATAGCCCATTGGCAGGTTCTTTTCTTTCTTAGAGGTACATAAAACAGTGGTGCATTTTACAACCATGGGATCTTAGGTTTGTTGAAATATAATAGTTTCTCCCTTCCGGGAACTTACAGACTGCCTTCAGGGTGAGGCAAGAGCACAGTAAGAGCTAAGTGAGAGCATGCCATGTGAGCCAGGAGCCAGGGAAGGAGCACTTCCTTCTAACCTGGAGCATCAGCGGGTTCTCCCTGATAGGGGAGGATCTGAACTAGAGCTTGAAGGAGGAGTGGATTTTTCTGTTTTTTTTTTTTTTTTTTCCCCCTTGCTCTGTCGCTCAGGCTGGAGCGCAGTGGCACAATCATGGCTCACTGCAGCCTCCATCTCTTGGGCTTAAGCAATCCTGTCACCTTGGCCTCCCAAAGTGCTGGGACTACAGGTATGAACTGTGCCCAGCCAGATGAGTGGAATTTTAATAGGCAGAGGAAGGGTGGAAGGGCATTTTACTCTCAGGAATCTGTATAAGCAAAGACCAAGAAACTCGCAAAGGTGCAGGTGGTAGGAATCACCACTTGGAAAGAAGGTGCGGTCAGCGCTGATATTCAGCACTCCTGGCTGTCAACTTTCTAAAGTATTTCCTGGCTAGTTGTAACCAGCAGCTGCTCCAGGCCTCCCAAGTGCATCCTGTCACCTGGGCTATCCCCCTGCCATCTCCCCTCGGTCCAGCAACTAAGGGATTTACGTGGGCTGAGCCCGGAGCCTCCAGGTCCCTCTGATTGGTTGCTTGGTGCCAGGCACTTCCCTCTGTTAGAGGTTGTGCTTATTACTCTGGTTGGAGAACAACCCTGGGAGCTGATATAGCAAGGAAACCTCCCTGAAGCCAGATCAGAGAATGACAGACGGGTGCTGTGGGCCAGGACACTGGCCGCCAAATCTTTAAAATTGCGCCCTTCCACATTTGCTCATGCATCCTCAGTAACTGCGTATTTATTTATTAATGTAAACAGCTATTACTGTGTCATTATGTAAATCTAAAACATACCCCAAAATAGAAGTTAAAAAATGAGATGAATAACAGTTGAAGTCAGAACATTTTCTGTCCCCAGTGCAGGGACTCATCGGGGTCTCTCCGCCTGGCAAGTGCCCCCAGTTTACCAGGGGGTAAACACTGGAGAGGCTGGGGCTGCAGTGAAATTACCCTTCATGTTAGAGGCACAAGGAACACAGGGAAGGAAATAGCGATAAGAGACAAGACCAAGAAGTAGATCCAGAAATACCCAGCAGTGCTTTTAAACATTACAACTATACCTTGGCCAGTGCTTGTTTGTAATCTCTATTAGTGGGTCATTTTCCTGGCCCCAGAGCAGCACCGTACAATGTAAATGCATGACTCAGTAAGGTGGTGGAGCTTTGGGTATGGTGAGAAGCACCAGCGAAGCCACAGGGTGGGGAGCGAGGGCATGTGAGTCCCAACAGAAGAACGACTAGAAGTTGGGACTCCCCAGTTCCCTGAGAAACAGAAGGGGCGCTCCTGGCCAGGTGGGGGCAGGGTGTGTGAGTACCTGCAGGACCTGAGCGGGATGCTGCCTACCTTGGTCCATTTTGGCCGGGCAATTACATGGGGTCTGGGTGGAGAGGCTTAGCCTTTGATGTCTCTCTATTCCTTCCAGAGGGCTTTGAGGACACGACAAAGACCACAGCAGCCCAGCTCTGTTTTTCCTTCCTTTCTCGTCTGCAATGAGGGGCAAATGGGGTGGCTCTTACAGGGAAGTGGGCAAGAGAATCAGAGTACACCAGGGTCAGGTGGAGGTCATTGGAGCCACTCCTCACCAACTGAGGGATGCCTTCAACCCAGCAGAAGAGTACCTCCTAGGGATGCAGTCAGTCCATGGGACACGTGTGCAGCTTGGCCTCTGGGTTGATCTGACTGAATGGTCAGACCACAAGTGTTTACAAAGGTCCTGAGCCTGCCTATGTCAAGAGATGGTTCTCTTTGCCTGGCTAGTAACTAGCACTTAATAAACATTACAATAAGGCAGTCACTGTGCTAACACTTTCACCTACTCATTCATTTACTCCTTACATGAACTCGAAAGAAGTGGTACTACTTTTATCCCCACTGTACAGATAAAAAGAGGGAGGCATAAGAAGATAAAGGCTTTCTTTTTTTTTGTTATTTGATTTTTATTTCCTAATAATAAACTTAACTCTGCAATCCAGCTAGGCATGGAAGGGAACAAGGAAACATGGAACCCAAAGGGAACTGCAGTGAGAACATAAAGATAACAGGATAGTGCAAGCAAATGGGGTGAAGGGTGCTCCCCTGAGCTACAGAAGTAATGGTCTGGTGGTTAAGATAAAACACAAGTGAAACTTATTAGAGTTGTCCACAGTCAGCTGGACAACTGGTCTCTGACAACTCTTCTTGCTGGTCTTGCCATTCCTGGACCCAAAGCACCCCATAGCCTCCACAATATTCATGCCTTCTCTCACCTTGCCAGAGACCACCCACTTCCCATTCAACCACTCTGTCTTGGCAGTGCAGATGAAAAACTGGGAACCGTTTGTATCGGGTTCCGCATTTGCCACAGACAGGATGTCAGGACCTGTATGCTTTAGGATGAAGTCCTCGTCATCAAATTTCTCCCCGTAGATAGACTTGGCACCAGTGCCATTATGGCGTGTGAAGTCACCACCCTGACACATAAACTCTGTAATAATTCTGTGAAAGCAGGAACCCTTAAAACCAAATCCTTTCACTCCAGTGCTCAGAGCATGAAAGTTTTCTGCCGTCTTTGGAATCTCGTCTGCAAACAGCTCAAAGGAGGTGCAGCCCAAGGGCTCGCCGTCGACGACGATGCTGAAGAACATGGTGGGGTTGACCACGGCTGACAGTATGGGGCTCCCGGCGGCGGCGGCATCTGCAGAAGCCAAGACTTTCTTGAGTTATACAAGAAGGAAGCAACAGTGCTGGGATTTGAACCCAGGAATGTCTCGATCCAGAAGCTGTGCTCTAAACCACTAGGCGTCACTGCCTGAGACTGGTGGGAGAACTGACATGCGCTCCACAGCCTTGTAGGTCCACCAGCAAACTCCCAGCCCACCCACAGGCTCATCAACAGCACCTTGGATCAAAGATTTCCGTGAATCTCAGAAAGATATATAGTCCAGATTTTTGCTAAAAACTGACATGCAGGGTTTTGTTGTTGTTGTTTTCGCCTCCTCTGTTTTGCTGGATAGGTTTGCTTTAAATATTAAAGGAATAAAACATCTAGGACTATAGCTCCATGGGCTGCCTTCAGTACCACTACCTCTTCAGTGCTGAGAACACACAAGCATTGAATGTGTAATCAGAATATAACTGGGGGTCCGTGTGGCCTGGGATATGCGTGATGCTGACTCAAATAAACAGCGATTTTATTGGACCCTCTCCTTCTTCCAGAAGATCAATGGAAAGTACCTTCCAATTTTTGGTCCCTCAAGAAGGTCAGAGGGAGGGGAGGAAAATACCTTCTTGATGCACCAGAAATCACCTTATAAACCTCATCCTCCGTGGGGCACAGTGGCTCACACCTGTAATCTCAGCAGTTTGGGAGGCTGAGGAGAGAGGATCATTTGAGGCTAGGAGTTTTGAGACCAAGCTGGGCAAAATAGTGAGACCTTGTCTCTACAAAAAAATTTTAAAAATGAGCTGGGCATGGTGGTGTGTGCCTGTAGTACCAACTTGAGCCCAAGAGGTTGTGGCTTTAGTGAGCTGTGATCACCCCACTGCACTTCAGCCTGGGCCATAGCATGAGACCCTGTCTCTTAAAAAAAAATTGTCTTTATTGAAATGATTCTCAGTATTGTCTACGCTACTGCAGCTGATTTCCAAAGCCGCCTCATCTTCCATGCTCTCAGCTCTTAATAAACCCATCCCGAAGTGCAGCTCTTCTCTTCCAGCAGCTCCTTGTTTTTATGTTCATATCCAAGTGAATCTTAGCTTTGTCCAGAAGCAAAACCCCATGACCAGGACTCCAATTCTGCCTCTCTTTTCTGGCCACTGCCTCTGTGTCACCAAACCCCAGGGACAAATTGGCAAAGACAAAGGTGGCTCTAAGAGGAAGAGGGAGGAAGAAAGGGAGTGAAAACTCACACATCACAAAGTCTTGTTCCTGTTGAAAATGCAGGAATATAAAGCCCAGTACCAGAGCTTCCCATGATTCAGGCCTAGACCCCTGGTTCCTGGGCTGTCTAGTGGGTGAGGGCCCAGGGCCTGGAGGTGTTTCGGGGTCCTCAGGCCTGATTTAGTGGACAGGACCATGTTCAGGGGAAAATGTGGAGACAGGGCTGCACGCTTGCTCTCAGGAGACTGGGCTCTTTCTTCTGAGCATCCCTGAGAAACCATCCTTAGGTTTTGGTACTACTCACCGGGTTGTGCCTAGCTTCCTGGCTTTGGAACTTCATTCACTTCCTCCACCCTTCCCAACCCTTCCCTTCCCTCTTCCAACAGGCTGATACCCACTCCTCCTAGAACTCTACCATAACTCACCATCCTACAAGAGCTTCCTTCTGTTTGGGATAGAACTTCGGTGGCCTGCATGCTAGCCATGAAAAGCATTATGATGGCCTTTTCCTAACCATAACAACTATTTATTTCCACTTGCTTCATTTACTTTACATTTCCCTCTCCTCTATATTAGATTTCACCAAACCATATACTTATAAATTAACTTGCACAGAATATTCTGCTAGCTTATTTTGGTGAACATGAAACTGAATGCCAAAATCTCCATCCTTCAAAGAATTTCACATTCTAATGTCACCAATTTTTCAACATTCTAATGCCAGTAAATTTTTCTGAAAGCTGAAATAGAACATAATGAGGCAGCAAAACGAGACCAGAAGGGTTCTGCACCATGCTCCAACAATCTTCAGTCCCCCTTCACTGTTCATGTCTAGGACTGAGGAGTTCTAAAGCATCTCACCTTTTGCCCCAAGGACTTTTTTTTGAAACATAGTCTTGCTCTGTCGCCCAGGCTGGAGTGCAGTGGTGTGGTCACAGCTCACTGCAGCTTCAACCTCCTGGGCTGAAGCGATCCTCCCATCTTGGCCTCTCAAGTAGCTGGGACCACAGGCGTGCCACTACACCTGGCTAATTTATTTTTATTTTAGTTTTTGTAGAGAAGGGGTCTCGCCACATTGCCCAGGCTGGTCTGAAACTCTTGAGCTCAAGAGATCCTCCCGCTTCCGCCTTCCAAAGCTCTGGGATAACAGGCGTGAGCCGCTGCTCCGGCCATCCCTGGAGGATGTTTCATCAGGCAGACATTAATTGTTTCACGAGGATCACGGATCCGGCCCTTTACAGGAAACCTGCGCCCCGCCTTAGTCCTCCACCTCTTCGTGCGGCTCCATGCAGCTGCCAACAGATGGCGCCCGCCCGCCTATTTCTCTCCCTGCGGCTTTGGGGCCCGGAGGGGAGGTGGGGGGAGTCCCAATTGCAGAGGAACTGGTGTGTGCGGGCCAAAATTTCGTCTGGCATCTGGAATGCATTAAAAACAACCCACAAATCTGAAGCTCCTCTTGGCGGGGGGAGAGAGAGAGAGGAGAGAGAGGAGAGAGGGAAGAGAGAGGAGAGACAGGGAGAGAGAGAGTAGAGAGGGAAGAGAGGGGAGAGAGGAGGGAGAGAGAGGAGAGAGGGGAGAGAGTAGAGAGAGGAGAGAGAGAGAGAGAAAGGGGAGAGAGAGAGAGGAGAGAGCGAAGAGACAGGAGGGACAGGGAGAGAGAGAGGAGAGAGAGAGAGAGAGAGGAGCGAGAGAGACCAAGAAACTTGAAAAACTAAGGGGAAAAGGGCGGAGGAGAGGCAGCAGCGCGGTCCCTGCAAGCGTTCGCTTTCCTGCATTGGCCGAGCAGCCCCCAGCACGCCTGGTCTGCGGGGCAGGGCCGTGCGGCCCCAAGGAAGGATGCGGTGAGCCAGAGGGTTCCAGACAAAGGAGGGGATCCCCAAGGCTCCGGGCCAGCCAGTCCCTCTTTTACTGGCACCACGGTCCCTCCTAGGCGGGGACGAAGAGGGAAGGGGTGGAGGCCTCTACCCTCCCCTCTGCGTGTGGCTGTGTCCCTTTACAGAATGACAGGCTCCTACTTCCGAGGGCGGGGACTAATGGGTAAGGCTTAACAGATCCAGTTCCAGAAATTATCTGTGTTTTTTTTCAATCACCCTCTTGTGCCCCTCTCCCCCATTTAATTTCATCTTTTATCTTTTTCTGGGCCTTCGTAGTGACAAGTAGTTTTATAGGTTGACCAGTTTTACTACTTAGTGTCTAACAGGCCGAGTGATGACACCGTTGAAGGAGGTCAGGGCGGGAAGGACATGGAGAGAGATTGGGGGGGCGGGTGATGAGGCCTGTGAGCTCCCTCCTGGGCAGTGCCTCAGTGGTGACCCCTCTCAGGCCTGGGGACTGAGATCTGGTTCTCCCTCCTCCTCTTGGAGCCAGGGGGCGCCTTCGTGACTAAGGAGGGAGAGGATCTGGCCTTGTGCAGCTCTGCCCACTGACAGGTCACACCTGTTCTCCAACTGGGTGGCAGCTCCCTGAATATGGCCAGTTTCTACTTTTTCACCTAACTCACATGATTTCCACTTCAATCCCACTACCGCTGGCTGCCCCACTGTGGACAGCTTCATTAAACTCCGTTGCTCCTAAAGGCAGTCTTTTGATAGAAATGAGTGACAGAAAAGGCTCAGAGCAACCAGGCCAGTCTCAGCCCACTTATTGCAGTTAGCCTCTCTGTTATGCCTCACTTTCCCCAAGGACTCTCTGAGAAGTGGCTATTAGTACTATAGCTCCTGAGTGAATACTGAGGCCAGTCCCACAAATGTGAGGTTCTCTTCTTTCCTCCCTGAGTGGTTGGGTGAAATAGAACTCTTGTTAACAGCTCACCAAGTCAATGAAAGATTGAGAAGGTAGGCATTGTGAATATGGGATTAAATAATGTCCAAGGGAGAATGAACTTCAAGAGAAACAGAGAGGGAAAGGATCTAGTGGTCATAGTGAATCCCAAGTTGAAATGAGTCAACGGGAAGGGACAGTGATGAATAGGAAGGGACAGTGGGAAAACCCTGACAGAAATGCTTTAGTTACATCCTGTACCTTCCCACTCTTATTAGAGGACGCTTGATTTTTGTTCTAAGAAATAGAAGGGAAATACATATTCTAGGTCCAACAAGTTATAAATTCCTTAAGGCAGAAGTCTTTTGCATCTCTCACAAGGTTTAAAAATTAATAATTGTGCCCCGATGCGGTGACTCATGCCTGTAATCCCAGCACTTTCGGAGGCTGAAGTGGGTGGATCATGAGGTCAGGAGTCCGAGACCAGCCTGGCCAACATGGCGAAACCCCGTCTCTACTAAAATACAAAGATTAGCCTGGTGTGGTGGCGCATGCCTGTAATCCCAGCTACTCGGGAGGCTGAGGCAGGAGAATTGCTTGAACCTGGGAGGCGGAGATTGCAGTGAGCCGAGATCATGCCAGTGCACTCCAGCTCTGGGCGATAGAGCAAGACTCTGTCTTGGGGTAAAAAAAAAAAAAAAAAAAAGAGTTTACAAGACATTTTCACACATGGTAATTTTTCAGCAAATTCTTAGTGGAAGAATGAATAAGTAAATTATAGAATAAAAGTGATCTCACAAGTTCAAAGAGGTCAAATAGCAAGTCTACCATAATAATAAGCATTGCATGCATGGCCTGCATTGTCAAACCTTCCATGGCTGAGATCACTCACTTCCCCTCTTTATTTTCTTTCCATGTAACCTACCTCTCCTTGGCTTATGTAATTTTTCTCTCCTCCTGATGAAGCAGAGTGAGGTGTTAATAGCTGGGATTTGGAGTTAGGCAAGTCCTGACTCCCAGTTCGAATCCCAATTGTTTCAGTGATCTTGACCAAGTTGCTTATGTTCTGTTTTTTTGTGCAGCAGTTCTGTTGTCTCTACAATGTTGGGGGGAGTGGGCTCTCCTGGGATAGCTATAAGGGTTAAGTAGGATGTGGGGGTGATAGAGCCTTGCAAAGTGTTCCAGGGTGGGCTGGTCATATTTCATAATATACCGCACAGCTTAACGCTTTCTGCCCACCACATCCAATACAAATTGGTTGAAACAGGTGGTAACGTGCAGGGTTGATATGTAGGACAGTTTTTAAAAAATCAGACTGGGCCAGGTGTGGTGGCTCACTCCTGTAATCCCAGCACTTTGGGAGGCCTGGGCGGGCAAATCACGAGGTCAGGAGTTTGAGACCAGCCTGACCAATATGGTGAAACCCCATCTCTACTAAAAATACAAAAATAGTCTATCGTGGTAGCGTGCACCTGTTGTCCCAGCTACTCGGGAGGCTGAGGCAGGAGAATTGCTTGAACCCAGGAGGTGGAGGTTACAGTGAACCAAGATTGTGCCACTGCACTCCAGCCTGGGCGACAGAGCGAGACTCCATCTCAAAAAAAAAAAAAAAAAAAAAAATCAGAATAGAAGCAGCGAAGGCATGCAGCTGCTTCTTTCCTGGAGCTGGGACGATAGCCCAGGTTGGATCCCTGAACGAAATGTGGGCTCCGACCAGCAGAGGTTTTTCTCAGGAGAATTAATAGCCACCAGAGCAGGGAAGGTCTGTGACAGGGTTAGGGTGGCCTCTGTGATGTTCACAGGCATCCTGGCATGTGGCAGAGACTGACTTTTCATGTGTTAAAGGAGACCCCTGGGGCACCTGCATCTCTGAGGGCAAATTATAACCCCACATATCCTAGAGGAAGATTCGTCAGGGAGGAAGATTTGTCTGGAAAAAAGACTCGGCAGTGTTGAAGACACACAGAACTACCCAGAATTTCCTTGGGGGCTGGAGTCATAACATTTCTGAGCTACTTTTACTGTGGGGAGACTGAGGCACTGAGTGATTTGCTGGAGATCAAAGTTATGGCAGGAGTGACACAAGAACACATGATCTGACAGAGTCTGTTTTCTTGCCCATGGACAGACTCTGGTCACGTTCAAAGGGGAGCCAGAACCGAGGTTGTTCACCCACTGGCTTAGAATATGATGCGGTGACAGTGGGGACAGTACCCTGGAGCCGCCCACTGAGAGTTTTTCTACCTGAGTAAATTAGGTCCATTTGGCGTGGAGACCAGGACAGGTGGACTCTTTAGAAGGCAGCCCAAGGGGCTAGGGCATCAGAAGGGCCAGAGTGAGCCTGGAGGACCCAGCACACCACAGGGGCTGTTGCAGTGCTGGTGACACTCGGAACCTGTTGCCAGGGCAGGCGAGTAGCTGAGCTTGTCCTGGGAGGAAACAGGCATGAGCTCTGGGAGCAGTTGGGATGTGGGCAGGCCATGGCCACCTCTGTGGGGCTGACTTCTTCCCAGTTGTCATTCCAAGTTTAATCAAGGACAGGGACCAGCGTGAAAGGGGCTTCTCTGGGCATTGGGCACTACCTGGGGTCTCTGTGAGTCCTCCATGCAGCAGTTGCTTCCTGAATGGCATGGCTGAGCTCCAATAGCCTGACTCTGCAAGCTCATTTTTCTTCACTCCCTTTTACCTTGTGCTCACCCTCCTATCCTGTCTGACTCTGCTTTCCCTGTACAGCCTCACTCAGCCCCAGCCTGCTGCTCTTCTGTCCTGTCTTTACCGGGTGTGGAAAGCCTGCAGAGCTGGGAGTTATCTCCCATGTTCCCTCTAGGCCCAGCACAAGGTAGTGACAGACAGCACAGACTCTGGAGCCAGTGATGGACATCAAATTCCATATCTGACGCTGTGTGATTTGGGGCAGGTTACTCAGTCTCCATGGGCTTCAGTTCATTACCTCATCTGAAAAATGGGGATACTAATAGCATCTACATCACTGAATTTTTGTTGGATTAAATGAGTTAATGCGTGTAAACCGCTTAGCTGGTGCTGGACACAGGGTAAATTGTCAGTAATGCTAGCCATTATTAACATCTTCCCATCTAGTCCTAAATCTGGCTCTCCTCAGGGAGTCCTGCTCTGTGGGAGAGGAATAGGGGTTGACAGGGTCAGTCTATGCCTAGTCTTCCAGGCTAATAGTTTCCAAATGGGAAACCTTGCAGGATGCTCAAAAACTTTTCTGGGATATGGGGAGACTTGAATTTCTGTGTCAGAGTTTGCTATGTATTCACTAAACCTCATGGCCTTTTCCTCCCAAGCACGAGCTAGACTACATTTCCCAGCATCCCTTGCTGGGACCACATGACTGCCTTTGGACGAATGGAGTCAGGGCAGCCATGATGCCATAATGTTGCCCCTTCCAGGTCTAGGTCTTAAGTCGCCTTGCATCCTGCAGGCCTCAAGTCTTCCTCTCTTTCTCCATTCTTTGGTTAAAAGAAGAGGATTCCAAGGCCTTAGAGGGTGAAAGAGCCATGAGATGGAACGACCCTGCATCCTCAAATGAATGCAAGGGGCCAACGCCCTCTCTACCAACCCCAACATGAGAAAGAAACAAACTTTATTCTGTCAAGCCACTGAAATTTGGGAGATGTATTTGCTATAGTGATTCACCTGTACCATGTCACCTTCTATTAAAATTTATTTTAAAGGCCGGGCACGATGGCTCACGCCTGTAATCCCAGCACTTTGGGAGTCTGAGGCAGGCGGATCACGAGGTCAGGAGATCGAGACCACCCTGGCTAACACGGTGAAACCCCATCTCTGCTAAAAATACAAAAAATTAGCCAGGCGTGGTGGTGGACACCTGTAGTCCCAGCTACTCGGGAGGCTGAGGCAGGAGAATGGCATGAACCCAGGAGGTGGAGCTTGCAGTGAGCCGAGACTGCACCACTGCACTCCAGCCTGGGCAATGGAGTAAGACTCCATCTCAAAAAAAAAAAATTATTTTCAAAATATCATCTTTTAAAATTCCCTATCTTTGGCTGTTTCTTTCTCTCTCTCTATATATATGTATATATATACACACACACATATGTTTTTTTATATATATATATAGTGATTTCCAAATGTTTTGATCACAAGTCATTAAAAAGTTTAATGCTCAAACTTTTTAATGACTTGTGATCAAAACATTTGGAAACCACTGCTCCAGACTATTGGAACCAACTTAATTCTTCACTCAGGGACCAGTGCCCACCTGAAGCCTCTTGTCCACTTACCACCTTCCAACTCACATTGTTATGTTTTATTTCCTTGCTGTATCCTGCTGTCATATTGGAGAAAGTCAGTACTGGAAAAACAAACAGCGACACCCCCCCCCCCTTTTTTTTTTTAGAATGATAACAATGGATAAAAGCAGTCTGCACTAGGAATTAGAAGACCAGAGTTTTATTTTCAGTTCGAACTAACTTGGTAATAACGGGCGGGGCACATTGTCTTCGGGTGTCTGAGTCCTTATCTGCAGAATGAGGTCCCTAGACTGGATAATTTTGGAAGCACTTCTCAGTTCTAACATTTGATGAGCTCTGTAGTTGATTTCTGTGAGTGGGGTGTGTGCTTAATTTTGGGGTAAGCTTTAAAGGATGGCTCTAAAAATGATTGGAATTGTGTAGTTACACCCTGTCCCCCTTGCCAGTAGAAAAGGACTTGCTTTGACTATAGCTATCACTTGTTGGGATTAACTTGCTGCTTTCTGGGAACTTGCATCTGTATGGAAATTTCAAGATAGAACTTGTCTGAAACTGCTTATTTTCTTCTATTGAAAAGGATCCACAGGCTTCTCAGAACTCCATCTTCTTTTAACCACCTCCTCTTTCCAGTTCCTGCCTTCACTCTGGTTTTTGTAAGGGAAATTCTACTGCTTCTGAAGACCCCAACGCCCAAAGGATCTGTTCCAAGGAAATGTTCTAAATTACAGATGTTTGTTCTCAGTGCTCTCCAAAAGTCTCTGAGGCCAAAGCACTTCTTGCATAGTCACTGAGCACGTGCTTGTATGGTAGTTAGAATGAAAGCCAAGGCAAAAATCACTGTCCTCAGGTTTTGGTTTTTAATTGTCTGATGTTGGTGACTCCAGGGTAAATATTCGCTCACTTGAGCTTTGCGCAATCTATGGAATAAAAATTCACATTTTATTTTCAGCCTCTACATTTCTGCACAAATTTGATGTGTAGGGTGGGTGGGCGTGGGCTCCCATTTTCAAGCCTTGTAACTTGGCTTTGCAAGAAAGGAAGCTTTGTTTATTATAATCAATATAGTATTACTATCATTGCTAGAGACTAGAGTCTCAATCCTGAGGTTCAGTTTCACCTGATACCAGAAAGCACAGCCTTACCCATTGAGCACTCAGTCACTTCAATACTTTTCTGCATTGCTTTCTTAAATTTAAGTCTCGAATTCTTCCACCTCCCAGTGTCCTTCAGGAAAGGTATCTGAGTTCAGACACCTATTATCTAACACTGGGGCAGGGGTGGAGTGGGGTAGTGGCGAGAGACGTCAGTCATAGGGATGTAATAAGTCTGCACTGGTACCCAGTGATGTGTCCTTATCCCTATCTGGTCTTGAGTCATGTGGTCCCCACTGTGTCTGCTTTGGCATCCTGGCCCTCGCACATCAGGTCTGCTGGCTCTCAGCTCCATCCCTGCTCCCCTCTGTGCTACATGGGAGAACAAACACGTGGCTGCTCCCTAGCCCTGAAGGGTGTGTGGGACTCTATGAGGTTACTTCAGGTTCAGAAGCCTGGGTACCCCATGCAGGATTGTCTGCTCCACTCTCCTGGTGGCTGGCCTCTTTCCCATTGTGGGGTGGAAATATTCTCACTTGAGATTAGAAGTTTCTTATGGAGGACAGAAAGATGAAAGGGAAGCAAAACAGTTGTTAAAAGGTAAACTCAGGCACGTTAAAATGTTAACACAGTTATGTGAGCATTCAGCAGTTCATGAACTGGGCAGCACCAGCACAGCAGGGGCTTCAGGAGAACTTTCCGTAAAGTGTTCAAGAAAGCAAGATGAAGAAAATATTTGATTGGTTAAAGTGGAGAGTCCCTAGATAGAGGTTAGTCGGCTGTTTCCGATTGGTTAGGCTTACATTTTGTTTCACTGCTTGCATTCAGTTGGGTTCTGATTTGCTTAATTAGGAACCCAAGATGCTGCAGCTGCCTCGGCCTCCCAATTAATTATTTTAACACAGTTAAGCTTTGTTAGAAGGCCCCCGCCCACTGCCCTCTCTCACAGGCTTAACTCCAAAGCACGAGGTTGGGAGGTGGATAAGAGAGCCCCCAGATGGCAGCAAGCCCACCTCTGAAGTCCATTCCCTCCCAGTGGGAATGTTGCTTTTGCCTTGAAAAATCCATCCTCAAAATATCAGTGTGGGCCGGGCGCAGTGGCTCATGCCTGTAATCCCAGCACTTTGGGAGGCCGAGGCGGGCAGATCACAAGGTCAGGAAATCGAGACCACGGTGAAACCCCGTCTGTACTAAAAATACAAAAAATTAGCTGGGCATGGTGGCGGGCGCCTGTGGTCCCAGCTACTCGGGAGGCTGAGGCAGGAGAATGGCGTGAACCCGGGAGGCGGAGCTTGCAGTGAGCCAAGATCGCGCCACTGCACTCCAGCCTGGGGGACAGAGCGAGACTCTGTCTCAAAAAGTAAAATAAAATAAAATAAAATAAAATAAAATAAAATAAAATATCAGTGTGATATATCACCCACGTTAAGCTATCTTGAAATGGTAAAAATGGCCTTTCCTGACATAACTTTCATCAAGAAAAAAATTGAACTTGAGTTCTCTTTTCAAAACCCCACGTAAGTACTTTTCCCTTTGAGTAACTGCATTCTTCAGAGTGGGAAAGGAGAATCGTGAACTTGGGCTCATTTCTTCACAAGAGAAATTTAAAAGATGAAATTTCAGTGACCACAATTGACCGTATTCCCGGTGTTCATGATTTATTTCGACAGTCAGTTGTTGGCCTGACCTCTGCTAATCAAGCAGGCTGCACCAATATCTTGCTCTTCATCTTCTGGAGGGCAAGATGCTTTCTGAGCCTCATGAATCAGACAGTAATCATTATCTTAGCTACAACAACATCTCTTCTTCTACAGCATCAATTTTAAAAGAACAAAAAGTCTTCAAGCCCTTCGTTTATCATTTTCCCTCCTCCTCTCCTTTACCCCCCCCCCCTTCATACAGCTGATTCATATTCTATGTATTCGTGGTTGAGATCAGAGTTTCTCAACTTCAGCACCACTGACATTTTGGGTGAGAAAATTCTTTGTGGTGGTTGGCTTTTTCACTGTAGGATTTTAGCAGATTTCCTGGCTTTGACACACAGACACCAGCAGCACTCTCTTGTCCCTCTTCCTCTTTAGCTATAACAATGAAAAATATTTCTAGATTTAGCCCAATGTCCCCAGGGGGGTAAAATTGACCCCTGTTGAGAAACACTGACTTAGACAAACTACAAATGAAAACATCTGTGGTCACTGTCAGTAGTAAGTGCTCTTAGACTGATATTATAGTGTCCAACAATATCATCTGATAAAGGAATTTGCCTGTTAATAAATTAGACTAAAAGCCACCTGCTTTATGCTAAGCTCAACATTTATCATGGAGTCTCTTTTTCTGGCATTTTAGAAACAAGTGTGAACTGTTTTTGCTACTTGGGTATAATTTAGAAGATGTGTCTATATTTTAGTCTCTTCTTTCAGTGACCAAATTAACGAGCTTTTTTCCTGGTAAGTATTATTTTGCACCTGTTCTATAGAAAATTAATTGACTTCCCAGGGAGTTATTTAATGGAATTTTTAAACTAATAATCCACTGGAGATAGGAGTGGATCATTGTTCCAATGATATTCAATCATAAGAGATAAATTGTCGTAATTCCTATACAATTTTTTATTTTATTTTTTTGAGACAGAGTCTTGCTCTGTTGCCCAGGCTGGAGTGCAGTGGCACGATCTCCTCTCATTGAAAGCTCTGCCTCCCAGGTTCATGCCATTCTCCTGCCTCAGCCTTCCATGTAGCTGAGATTACAGGTGCCCGCCACCACGCCCGGCTAATTTTTTGTATTTTTAGTAGAGATGGGGTTTCACCGTGTTAGCCAGGATGATCTCATCTCCTGACCTCGTGATCCACTAGCCTTGGACTCCCAAAGTGCTGGGATTACAGGCGTGAGCCACCGTGCCCGGCCCATTCCTATACAATTGTTTTTGGCAGTGTGTAGGAAATTCCAGGACACATAAATTCTCAGTCTGTGTTCCCATGGAGGTCATATATACCATAATGATTGTTATCTTATTCAAATATGTAGCTTATATTTCTATTGTATTTATTGTGGTATTCTGAGTATATACTTTGTCACTGCTTTCATCACTATTTTTTAGTGATGTTTAAAAGAAAACATTTTTAAACCCATTCATTTTGTGATTTGAGGCTATCCCATGAGACAACAGTAAGTAATAATAACAAAAGAAAATTTAAATAATATAAGCAATAACATGCAAATCAGGAGAAAATGGTGGTTGAGAAATTATACCTTATCAGATGAATGCTGGCCAAGGTGAATAATAATGCAGTTCGTGTAACTTGTGCCGAGGCTTTAGACGTAACAAGTTAGCTTGTAAGAACTACTGGGAACAGCCGGGCGTGGTGGCTCACGCCTGTAATCCCAGCACTTTGGGAGGCCAAGGTGGGCGGATCATGAGGCCAGGAGATCGAGACCATCCTGGCTAACACGGTGAAACCCCGTCTCTACTAAAAATACAAAAAAATTAGCCAGGTGTGGTGGTGGGTGCCCGTAGTCCCAGCTACTCGGGAGGCTGAGGCAGGAAAACGGTGCAAACCCGGGAGGCAGAGTTTGCAGTGAGCCAAGATTGTGCCACCAGACTCCAGCCTGGGCATCAGAGCGAGACTCAGTCTCCAAAAAAAAAAAAAAAGAACTACAGGGAACACACTGTTTGCGTCCACCTTTCAAATATGTGAAAATATACTGAATAATTGGACTTGTTACCTTTTCTTTGGATAGCACTATCTTGCCCAGTGTGGGCTCCTGTAACAGGATGCCATAGACCGTGTGGTTTAAATAACAGACATTCATTTCTTGCATTTCTGAAAGATGCGAAGGCAGAGATCTGTGTCTAGCAAAGGCCCTCTGCCTGGCTTGCAGATGGTCAGGCATCTGCAGAGGGAGAGAGAGAGAGGAAGGGAGGGAGAGAGAGAAGAGGGAGGGAGAGAGGAGGGAGTGAGAAAGGAAGGGAGGGAGGGAGAGAGAGAGGGAGGGAAAGAGAAGGGGAGAGAGAGGAAGAGAGAGAGGGAGGGAGAGAGGAGGGAGTGAGAAAGGAAGGGAGGGAGGGAGAGAGAGAAAGTGAGGGAGGGAGAGACAGAAAGGAAAAGAAGAAGAGGGGGAGGGAGAGGGAGGGAGAGAGGAAGGGAGAAATGAGGGAGAGACAGAGGAAGGGAGGGAGGAAAAGAGGAAGAGAGAGAGGGAGACAGGGAGAAAGAGAGAGGGAGGGAGAGACGAAGAAAAAGAGGAAGAGAGGGGGTGGGTGAGGGAGAAAGGGAGGAGTGGGAGAGAGAGAGAAGGAGGGTAGGAGAGAGAGGGAGAGAGGGAGAGAAGGGGACTGAGCAAGCCACTTGCTCTGGTCTCTTCATCCCCTTATAAGGGCACCAATCCCCTTCATCAGGCTCCAGCCTCATGACCTAATGACCTCCTGAAGGCCCACCTCCTAATACCAGGTATATTGGTGGTTTCCACACCCATGTAAGAAAGACTCAGTTAGTGCTGTTAACATTAATTTCGATGAGAATGACAGACCCCAAGATAGACAGTATTGCAAATGCCTATGAGTTCCTTCTCCAGGCTACACAGCAGGCTCTCTGAGGGCAGCAGCAGGTTTCCAGATCCCTGTGAGTCTCCCCAGTGCTCCCAGCACAGGGCTCTGTCCCAAAGCAGACGAACTCTTGGCATGACAGGGTGAGACTGTGTGGCGTTTCTGTTCTGGCTGCCTGTGCCACTGGAGATTCACTTTCACCAAAGAGTGAAGCCCAGAGTTGAAATGCAGACAGACAGGTCCACAATGGCCAGCCCCTGTGGGGTTTAGCTGCACAAATCCATTCTTTTGACAAAGACTG
Organism: Chlorocebus sabaeus; assembly: GCF_047675955.1. Taxonomy (NCBI): domain Eukaryota; kingdom Metazoa; phylum Chordata; class Mammalia; order Primates; family Cercopithecidae; genus Chlorocebus; species Chlorocebus sabaeus. The sequence goes on along the minus strand of NC_132919.1, from coordinate 15,321,363 downwards.
GTGCTCCCAGGGCGTAGCACAGCTCAGCAATGGAAGCTGACCCCCAGCAGTGGCCCTGGCAGCAGCCTGGGGCAGGCTGTGCATGCCATGCCTTGCTCTCTGGGAGGGCACAAGGTTGTGCTTTCTGGTCCGCAGCTGTTCCTCTTCCAGCTGATTAGCTTCTAACCTAGAACCAGGCTTGGACTGGGGGGCAGAGGGGGAGGTAGTCTGCTCCTTCCTGTGACAAGTCTCCAAGAACACACCTGTCTTCATGTCCCTTGGCCCTGCTTGCTGTCTGATCAGCCCAGGACTCCACCCATGTTCACGTCCATCTCTCTTTGGGAGTTTGGGGGTCCTTCTGTGGGGGGCTTGAACATCGCTTCTCCTTTGGGTGACTCCCCATTGCCCTGCCCTAGAAGGAGCAGGATTGTAATGGATGGTTTTCTATCTGGAGCACAGGTACGTCTTGGGGAAATGGGGATGTGAAAAATAGAAGTAGTCTCATTTAAGAACTGTTTCATTTTGTGTCCATTTTTGAAAAGTTTTACTGAAGGATGTACAGCATTGGTTAGGAGGATGGTTTGGGTGTGGTTCTAGGGGGCGACCTGCTGCTGGGAGACCTGGGTGGCAGAAACAGCAGCTGTAGCCATAGCGGGATTATGATGATGATGATGATGATGATAACATCTATTGCACACCTACTGTCTCAAAGTTGAGTAAATATACTCATTAATTCCCCACAATCCTACTGTTATCCTTCTTTGACAGTTGAGGAAATAGAGACCTGAGAGGTTGAGAGGCTTGTCCAATGTCACGGACTGTAAAGTCAAGATGCCAGGCATTACTCTTGGCTACAGGACCTTAGAGAAGATGCTCAAGGTGGTGGTCTCCATAGTTGAGAAATCAAAGATGGATTGGTTGAGTCCCAGATGCTTTTTTTTTTTTCTCTAGCAAATGTTAACAAGTTTAGCCCAAGCTGCGTCCTTACACATTTTAAGTTCCACTTAAACGTTCCGCTGTGCAGATGGTAACCTTACTGGATGTGTGCAGAGATTGTAACCGAGGCTTGTAGCAAGTAGCCCAGTGTCAGCCAATCACAGCAGCTGAGTGTCGGCCAATCACAGGCGATCAACTGCCCAAACTGTGTTCAAATCAGGCAAACACGGAGCTGTAAGCAGCCCAGCTGTTTCTGTACCTCACTTCCGTTTTCTGTAGGTCGCTTTCTTTTTCTGTCTACAAATCCTCTCTGACCATGCGCCAGAGTCACTGCGGGGGCCTGAGTCTGTCTAATTCTTGAATATTTTTTTGCTCAATTAACTCTGTTACATTTATCTAAAGTGTTTTTTTTAAACACAAATATTCTCTTATAATCTCTGGAAGTCCTTTTATTTAGGCCAAACCCTAAAAAATATGCATGAAGTAGAATCTTCTCTCTGTGCTTCTTCCCTTTCCACAACTCTCACTAGTCTTACTCCAGCCCCTGAAGGGAACTAGTGCCTTTGCATAATTTACTTTTATTTTTGCTTCCATAAGAAATCTCTTGGATTCTTCCCTTATACCAAGGAGTAAATGCATGAGAAAAGGTTGGAGCATTTCTTTTCTATGTAATGATGAAATGACAGGCAACTACCTGCAGCAACCAGCAAGTAGTAGCAAATAAACGTCTAGCATCATTCCAGTTTTAAAACGTCTGTTTCTCCAAAAGTTTCCCATCCTGCCCCCATCCCCAGTTAGGAGTATGAGAATAGTAAGGCCTAGACAGGGGCCTCAACCATCATTATGAGTCGTCTGTAGACCTGGACCAGAGTTCAGGTCTCCGGATCCTCCATCAGGAAATCACAGGGTGGGGTGAGTAACATGAAACCGACTTCCACCCTGGGATGTCAGATTCCTGGCATGGGGTGATGCAGGGGACTTGGAACATTCCAGAGGAAACAAAAGTGAGATGAGTAGAGACAAAGAGCTGTGAACACCAGGTTCCAAACGCGTGGGTGAGGGTGTTGGGGTGGTGGCTGCCCAGGTCAAAGGACACCAACAGGAAATGCAAAGTCTCAGGGTCCCCGGGCTAGCAGGAAGCTTTGCCTCCAGGCCGTGGTGCTTGCGGGGCCTCTATACTTTGAAGAGCCAGCCCGAGGTGACTCAGATTTCCTGAGAAGCCTCTTATCACAGCCAGCACAGACATCTGGCCTTTCCTCGCCTAAGATGTCACCAGCTCAGGACCACTCCCTGCCCCAGCCAGATCAATGGGCCTTTCACGGCTCCTGAGGGTGGATCCTAGGATTGCCCCTGTGACGAATGCTCAGATGACTGCCTCTCTAGGATTTCTGTTTGTTTCTGCTTTGCTGTCTTCCCTCCACCCAGAAGCTCCCGAATGTCCAGGAAGAATTGACTAATTCTCCCCCTGAGTTTCTTGCCCACAGGACAAATGGAGCCATTGCTGTAACAACCTTATTTTCCACTAAGTCAGAATAAGAGGCCTGAACAGAAAGAGGGTAACTGATGAGGCACAACCACCAAGTATTCTAAATCAGCCTTATGAATGTGCTCTGTGGATATGATTTGCCCACAGGGAGGTGGTTTTGGGGGGTGCGAATCACACTCAAGCTGTCCCTGACTCGACTCACCAGTATTCTACAAACTTACTACAAACCTCTCAAAGGATCATCTTGGAAGACACTAGCAAGGGCATGAACAATCCCCTCTGACGTTGCTGGCTGGTGGTGGAGACCACGGGGCCTTCCTGTGTGAGATTGTACTATATGCACTAGAACGTTTTGAAAGATAGTTCTCTGCAGGCCGGGCACAGTGGCTGATACCTGTAATTCCAGCACTCTGGGAGACTGAGGTGGGTGGACTATGAGGTCAAGAATCGTAATCATCCTGGCCAACATGGTGAAACCTTGTCTCTACTAAAAATACAAAAATTAGCCAGGCGAGGTGGCGGGCGCCTGCAGTCCCAGCTACTCAGGAGGCTGAGGCAGGAGAATGGTGTGAACCCGGGAGGCAGAGCTTGCAGTGAGCTGAGATTGGGCCATTGCACTCCAGCCTGGCCATAGAGCAAGACTCTGTCTCAAAAAAAAAAAAAAAAAAAAAAAAAAAAAGAAAGATGGTTCTTTGCAAATAGATATCCTAAGGGTTATTCCTTTTAAGTTGATCTTTAGTCTTAGAGCTATGAAGGATCCCTGCAATTCTTCCACTTTAGAATTGAGGAACTAGAGTTTTGGAAGAGTTAGGTGATTGACCTAAACCTTTATAATGTTAGTGACATTGTTAAAACTCAAATATAAGCTTCCTGACAGTCAATCTAGGGTGCTTTCCACTCCCCACAACCCCCACAGAAGATCGACCCTCTTCCCACAGAGAAGGCAGTTTTTATCTTCCAAACAGCTCCTTTGCCAACCAGTAAGTTAATAGAAGATGCCAGACTCAATATGACACCATCATAGCCAGGCCAGGTTAATTCGACATACCAGATCCTCTGATTTAAAAACAGCCTTTTGGCTGGGTGCAGTGGTTCACTCCTGTAATGTCAGTGCTTTGGGAGACTGAGGCAGGAGGATGGCTTGAGGCCAGGATTTTGAGACCAGCCTGGGCAGCACAGTGAGACCCCCTCCTCTACAATTTTTCTTTTTTTTAAAATTAGCTAGAGTGAGCTATGATTGTGCCACTGCACTCCAGCCTGGGCAAGAAAACAAGACCCTGTCTTTAAAAAAAAAAAAAATTAAATTAAAAAACAGCCTTTTAAAGAAATTCCAAAGGTATAGAAAGAGAACAGCTAAGAAAAAGACACCCAAGATCCTCACCCCTAAGTTTCCGGGGACTTTCTGTCCCTAGGCAGAGATACTGAGAAGGGGAAGTGAAAAGGATGCTACATGAAGCTCTTTGCCAGCCTGCTTGCTCGGCTGCTCGCCCCAAGAAGGGAGGCCCACCTGCCTCCAAAGTGGCAGTTCCAGGGCATAAACATTCCCAGAACCCAGCATCACACCATGCCCTTGGGAAACCCATGTGGAGGAGGCCCCATTGCTGCACCCGAGGGGCTTGCAGTCCGGTGTTGAAGACGTCTCAGCAGTTGATGACAGCTGGAGCAATGACCATGATAAGAGCTTTCATCATACATGGGATGTTCTGTAGAAACACAGGGGAATGAGGTGCTGAGAGTAGACAAGGCTTTGCAGATAGGGCACAAGTAGGACTGGCTTGTGAAGCATGGGTAGGGTTTCTACAGGTGGAGGAGGGGAGAGGATTCCAGCAGCTTGGGCTGGAGAGAGTTGGAGACGCTTGCTGCACAGCCAAGAGTCCGGTCTGATGGGGGCGACGTCCCTGGGACTTGTTCCTTCGAACTCAAGTCCTTGGAGATGAGCCACTAAAAGAGGAGGTTCTGGGGTCAAATATGTCAGGGTGGGTAGTCCACTGTGTGGCCTTCTTAGAGTTCCACGATGCGCAAATCTTACTACAGGCTCTTAGCAAACCAAACCAAACAGGACACAACCTGTTTAACCATTTTTAAGCACAGGGGATCCTCTCTTTTTGTTTCAGAGAACATCTCCTTTCATCTTGGGGAACCAGGACTCCACCGGATTCATTTTGGCCTAGGGCAGCAGAAAGGGAGGGGAGGAACAGCTTTGATTTTGGAAAAGCGGGGGCCTGCTAAGGAGTTTAGGATTGCATCCCGCAGGCAGTGGGAGCAGTAGTAGGACTTTTTCCCCTTATAGGACATTTTTTCCTGACTACCTAAGTAATGTATATTCATTGTACAAAACTTGCAAGGCCCAAAAACCCCCTAAACAACAACCTCAGAAAAGAAATCTGGTTGCCCATAAGGCAGTGCACAGAAATAACCACATACCCACTGAAGGTAAATGTCTATTGAGTGCCTTCTGGGTGCTGGCCTCTGTTCTAGGTCCTGTGGATTCAACAATGAACACACCCAGTGAAAATTCCCAGCCTTGTGCAAGTTAACTTCTAGTTGGGGTTGCAGGTAATAGACAAAATGAATACTCATCTAGTGGCCTGAATAATGAGAAGGATAACGAAGAAATATGAAGCAAGCAAATGATTGGGGAGTGTATACCACCGCCATGGGCAGGTGTGGGCTGCCAGGAGGTCTGCTTTGGCAAGTGACAGGGTGATGTTTGGATGATGACTTGAGAGAGGTAAACTAGTGACATATGTCATAGTAATGACATAGATAAATGGAGGGAGAAGGAGGAGCAGGTGCAAAGAGTTGAGTCTGGAGGGTGCATGTTTGAGGCACAACAGGGAGGCTATGGTGGCTGGGGCAGGAGGAGCCAGGAGGGGAAGAGTAGGAGAAGTGAAGATCAGAGATTGGGGAGACAGCGTCGGTAGGATGTGAGGCTTTGAATGATGAGGCTTCTGTCTGAATGGTAGGGGGAGCCAGGGCAGAGTTTTAAAATAGCTCTGCAGTGGTCCCTCCCCTTATTGACAATTTTGTTTTCCATAGTTTGAGTTACAAGCCATCAAATGTGGTCCGAAAATACGAAATGGAAAATTCCAGAAATAACTCAAATTTTAAATTGCACCTTTTATCCACTTAGTAGCTGACTCAGTTATCAAATCCACTGTGGTGGCATTGCAGTGCATGTGTTCAAGGAACCCTTATTTTACTTAGTTATGGTCCCATGGTGCAAGAGTGGCAGTGCTGGTAATTCAGATATGCCAAAAAGAAGCCATAAAGTGCTTCCTTCAAGTGAAAAGGTGAAAGTTGTCAACTTAATAAAGAGAGAAAAAAATCATCTGCTGAGGTTGCTAAGATCTACAATAAGAACGAATCTTCTTCAAGCCTGTAATCCCAGCACTTTGGGAGTCCGAGGCGCGTGGATCATGAGGTCAAGAGATTGAGACCATCCTGGCCAACATGGTGAAACCCCGTCTCTACTAAAAATACAAAAATTAGCTGGGCATGGTGGCGCATGCCTATAATCCCAACTACTTGGGATCTGAGGTAGGAGAATCACTTGAACCCTGGAGGCGGAGGTTGTAGTGAGCCGAGATCACACCATTGCACTCCAGCCTGGGTGACAGAGCAAGACTCTGTCTCAAACAAAACAAAACAAAACAAAACAAAAAAAACAAACAAAAAACAACGAACCTTCTATCTGTGAAACTGTGAAATTGTGAATCAGGAAAAATAAATTCCTACTAGTTTTGCTATCGCAACTCAAACTGCAAAAGTATGGCCATGGTATATGATAAGTGCTTAGTTAAGATGGAAAAGGCATTATATTTGTGGGTAGAAGACATGAACAGAAACATGTTCTACTTTCTGACTAATGGCAATCAGGTTCGGTGCTATCCACAGTTTCAGGAATCCACTGGCGGTCTTAGAATGTAACCCCTGTGGATAAGTCGGGACTGCTATATGGAGATAGAATTCATGTACCATAAGTTCACTCACGCACAGTGTACCATTCAGTGGTGGTTAGTATATTCATAGAGTTATGTAAACATCAACGTTGTGTAAATTCAGAAACTTCATCCCTAATAATAGTCACACCCATTCCTCTCTCCCCTAACCCTTGACAACTGTCAATCTACTTTCTGTCTGCAGATTTGCTTATGCTGGTCATATCATGTAAATGGACCACAGGATATAGGGTCTTTTATTGACAAATATGATCTTATTATATGGATGTACCACATCTGCATGCCCCTTGTAGGGTTTGAACAGAGGAGTGGTGGGATCTGATTTTGATGGGACTGCTATGCCTGCTGTGTGGAGAAAAATGGAGATCGGCAAGTGTGGAACCAGGGAGGCTGGTTAGGAGGCTGCTGAAATGTAGCTGAGGATGTTTTGGGCCTGGATAATAGCAGTGGAGGTGGTAAAGAGTGTCATGTTGGAGCACCCCAGGACTCAGACCTGGTTTCTCTTCTCTATCTATATATACTTCCTAGATGACCTCACCCAGTCTCTAAGTTTTAAATATCTTCTTGTAATGGACTGAATGCTAGCGTGGTAGGAGTTATTAAGACATTATTTTAGGGCCGAGCGCAGCGTCTCACACCTGTAATCCTAGCACTTTGAGAGGCCGAAGCGGGCGGATCACTTGAGGTTAGGAGTTGGAAACCAGCCTGGCCAACATGGTGAAACCCTATCTCTACTAAAAGTACAAAAAAATTAACCAGGTGTAGTGGTGGGTGTCTGTAATCCCAGTTACTTGGGAGGCTGAGGCAGGAGAATTGCTTGAACCCAGGAGGTGGAGCTTGCAGTGAGCCAAGATCGCACCACTCTAGCCTGGGCACAGAGTGAGACTCAGTCTCAAAAAACAAAACAAAACAACAACAAAAAAAGGCCGGGCACAGTGGCTCACGCCTGTAATCCCAACACTTTGGGAGGCTAAGGCAGGCAGATCAGGAGATCAGGAGATTGAGACCATCCTGGTTAACACGGTGAAACCCTGTCTCTACTAAAAATACTAAAAATTAGTAGTGAGCCAAGATCGTGTCACTGCACTCCAGCCTGGGCGACAGAGTGAGACTGCGTCTCAAAAAAAAAAAATTATTTTAGGCAGATAGAGAGGAAAAGGGGTCTTTGGAAAATTTTCATTTTTAAAGCAGCTCCAGAAACATTTCTTGTCTAGCAGAAAAGTATTGGCTCTTAGGCCTGGGTCAGCAACCTTTGATAGGCAAATGCCAGTCATTAGAAGCTGGGTGCACCCAAACATGGCAATTCCCACCCTTGTCCTCTTGCCCTTGCCCCAGCATGTGCCTACCAGCATGGCCGCCCCCACATATCCCCACGTGTGTAGAACATCATGGCGCCCTGCATTTGCATATTAAAAGACTAGGGTGGGAGGGCCAGCTTTTTCATTGGGCTACGTGAATGACATGCCTGGTCAAACCAATCCCCTGAGCCCTGTGCAAATCAGACACCACCTCCTCCAGCCTACTCATAAAACTGGCTGGTATCCGTGGCACTTGGGGTCTCCTCTTTGGGTTTTGGCCCCCCTCCCTCTGTCTCTGTACAGGGGAGCCTCTTCCTCTGCCTTCTCCCTTCTTTCTTGCCTGTCAAACTCTCTGCTCCTGAAAACCACTCCACGTGTGTCTGTGCTGTTTTATCTAATTCAACGTGAGACAAGAGCTCTGGTGTTCCTCCACTCATCGGAGCTGTATCACTAGTGTTCCTCTTAAATCTATATGTTGAATTCCTCATCAGGAGCTGGGGTCTTTGGGAGGTGATTAGCTCATGAAGATAGCACCCTCATGAATGGGATTAGTGCCCTTATGAGAGGGACCCCAGAGAGCTCTCTTGCCCACTTTCTGCAACAAGAAGTCAGTAGTCTGTAGCCTGGAAGAGAGCTCTCACCAGAATCATGCTGGCACCCTGATCTCAGACTTCCAGCTTCTAGAACTGTGGGAAATGTATATCTGTTATTTATAAATCTCCTGGGCTGTGGTGTTTTGTTATAGGAGATGAAGCCACTTCTATATACGAATGACTCACAACTTCATCTCTGCCACCCATATGTCCTTAGCTGCTTACTTCTTCTTGCTTGACCTCTCTACTCACCAAATCTCTGGTAGACACTACTTTTCTAGGCTCCTTGGCTGGGCTATGAATTAAACTGACATAAGACAGAATAGCAGGAGAAAAACCACATTTAATTATGTATGTACACATGGGAGTCCCACAAAATATGAGACTTGAGAGGTGAAGTGATTGAAGCTTGTATAGCATCCTCCGCTACAGAAAGGAATAGGGACTTGGGACTTCTAGGGGGCGGTGGCAGAACAAGTTATGGGAGGGTGAGGGGAAGAAATGTATGGCAAATAAAGGTGGTCTTGTTAAATGTCTCTCAGGTAATAAACGTTGCCTGGGAGGAGCCCTCAGAAGAGTAAGTGATGGTCTGTCAGTGCTGGTGTCAATCTTATCTCCTTTCCTTTGTTCTTCCCTGGTTGATGAGATTCCTGGGGAAGGAATTCATGACAATTGAATTCCTTTTGGAGGATCTGTCCTTAGGCAGATAAGGGGAGCTCAGCGAAAGCCTCTGCCTGCATCTGCTGCTCCCCAAATGCCCCCAGTTCAAAGTAATCAGCACACCAAAGCATCGGCTTTCAGAGTGGCATTTCCTGAACTGCTTCACCTCACATTTGATGCATTCGAAATGGAAGTCCTAATCCAATCCCACCCAAAATCTGCTCTCCCTGCATCCTTTCTTGTTTCCATTGATTTCAAGTCAACCCTTCCAGTGACTCAGGCCAAAAACATTGCAGTCATCTTAGATTCCTCTTTCTCTCACATCCCATATCCAATTCATCCAGAAATTTGTTAGTCTCATCTTCAACATATCTAGAACAGAGCCATTATCATCCCTTGCTTGAATCAGTGCAAATATTCTTAAATGATTTTCTTCCTTCGTCCTTCTCAAGGGACCAAAGAAATCCTTTAAAAATGCAAGTCAGGTCATGCCGCTCCTCTGCTCGAAACTCTGCAACAATTCCCCATATCGTTCAAGTTGAGTGCAAGTCCACACATTGGCCTGTAAAACTCTATGTGAGTTGGCTTCCTGTGACCTTGGGCCTTACCTCTCACTCTTTTCCCTCCTTGCTTTCTCTGTTTCAGCTGCTTGGCCTCGTTGCTATTCCTTGAACTTTCCAGGCACTTCTCCGTCTCAAGGCCTTTGCACAAGCTGTTCTCTCTGCCTGGAACACTCTTCTCTCTGATACCCATATGGCTATTCCAGCTCATTTTTTAAAAGATACTTATTTCACGGTTCCTTTTTAATGAAGCATGCTATATTTTGCCTACCAAACATCACAAACTGGACACTTTGCTGAAGTTGCTTTACATTTTCTTTTCTCGTAGAGCAGTACCTTTAATATCCTATATAATTTACATTTTAGGTTTGTATTTTATCAACTATTTCCCCTTGCTGGGATATAAACTCCATAAGAGCCAGGATCATTATATGTTTTATTTCTAGCTACTAGTATGGTGCCTGGCACGTAATTGTCACTCATGAGATATGAATGACTCAATAAATGAATTTGTCACATGGATATTTATATAAATGTCACCACATAACATATTAGACATTTAAATCATTTATTCAATAAATATTGAGTAAACATATGCTCATCCTGAAGCACCGGATTAAACCCCGAGACGCAAATTGCTCCTCACTGCCTTCAAGAAAGGGATTTGGCTATGATATTTACTCTCTGTTAGAATAACTTGAAAGGCTTGATTTCAAAGATGATCCACCAGAATTTCAGGAATTAATTCTTCAGTGGGGCGAAGACCAAACTCCTCACCACAGTCTGCAGGCCCCTGCATAGACTGGCCTGTGTCCTACTATCTCTTTGCTCCAGCCACACACTCTTTGAGTTCCTGGAACTCACCATCCTCCCTCCTGTCCTGTGCCACCTAGTTGACATTTCCCCTTGATGCCACAAAGACCCTTCAAGGTTAACCATGTCAAAATAAAACTCACCGGCTTCTATTTTGCAAAAGGCATGCTAAAAGAGTGAAAAGACAAGCCACAGATTGGGAGAAAATATTTGCAAAAATGATATTTGATAAAGAATTTATATCCAACATATACAAATAACTCTTAACACTGAACAATAAGAAAACAAACAGGTCAATGAAAAGTCAGCAAAATAACAGACACCTCACCAGTGGGGATATACAGATGGCAGATCCACATTTGGAGAGATGCTCAGAAACATATGCCATCAGGGGATTTGCAAATTAAAGCAACCAGGAGCTTCTATCACATACCTATTAGAATGGCAACAGCGCAAAAACACTGACAACATCAAATGCTGGTGAGGATGATGAGAAACAACAGGAACTCTTCATTGCTGGTGGGAATGCAAGATGATATGGTCACTTTGGAAGATAGTTTTACACAACTAATCAGTTTCTTACCACATGATCCAGCAATACTTATTATTCTTATTTCTTGGTATTTATCCAAATGAGTTGAAAACTTATGTCCACATAAAATTCAACATATGAATATTCGTAACAGTTGACTCATAATTGCCAAGAATTGGAAGCAGTCAACATATCCTTCAGTAAGTGAATGGATAAGCAAACACTTGTATATACATACAATGGAATACTATTCAGCAATAAAAATAAATGAGCTATCAAACCACAAAAAGATATGATGGGACCTTAAGTGCGTATCTTTAAGTGAAGGAAGCCAGTCTAAAAAGACTACTTATTGATATGATTCCAACCATATGACATTCTGGAGGAAGAAACTGTAGAGACAAAAGAGGTAAGTGGTTGTCAAGGGGGTGAGGGAGGGAGGGATGGATAGATGAAGAATAGAGTGTTTTTAGGGCAGTGAAATGATGTGTGATACTTTGCACAATAGTGGATACCTGACATTATGCATTTGTCAGAACCCGTAGAACTGTACAACGTAGAGTGAACCCCAATGTAAACTATGAACCTTAGTTAATAACAACATACCAGGAGTCTTAGTTAACAATAACATACCAGTATTGATTTGTCAATTATAACAAATGTGCCACACTAATGGCAGATATCAAACACAAAAAACTCTGGGAGATAAGGTATATGGGAACACTACGTACTTCTCAAATTTTCTATAAAACTAAGCCTTCTGCACAAATTAGTCTATTAATTAAAAAAATCAAACTCACCGACCAAATTCTCCAAACTGCTCTTCTTTCAGTCTGTCTTACCTCAGTCAGTGGTTCCACCAAGTATACAAATATGGAAGCCAGAAACCCAGGAGTTAACTTTGATATCTTCCTCACATTCAACTGTGCATCTAATAAGGCAAGATCTGCCACTTTGACCTCCTAGACAATTCTGGAATTCATCCCTTTCTCTTCATATTTTCCCCCACCCTTCTAGTTCATCAGCCATCACACGGGCTGCTTCAAGAAACTCTTGAATGTTCCACCTGCTGCCACTCTTGACCATGTCGTATCCACTGTGTGGCATCCATTGTGGGTTCAACACACAAATCTGAGCGCATCACTGACTGCTCAAAATGCTTAACGCCTTCCTAATGCCCTTAGGATGAGGACAAGGCTTCCTCGTGTGACTTTTCCTCATGGTTTTTCCCAGGCTCATTTCCCGCCACACTCCTCTTGTGCATTTCAGACTTGCTGAGTCTTGCTCTCTTTCACTCCAGACCTTTGTACGTTCTGTTTCTTGTCCTGGAAATGTTCTTATTTCTTCTCTTCACCTGATACTTTCCACTCAATCCTTTAAATTTCAGTTCAGTTATCACTTTTTTAGAGAAATCTTCTATGACTTCCCCTGATTGGACCAAATCTCCATATTTAGGCTCCCATGTGACTCGAAATCACATGTTTATCTGTGAGACTGATTGACAGCTGTGCAAACTGCAGGCTAGGTAAGGCCTTAGTGACCTTGAGGGTGGGACTGGGTATGGTTTTGCCTTTCAAGCCTCAACACCACGCTGAAAAAAGGTATGTGTTGATGAGTGAATAAATAAATGAATAAAAAGTCACTGATGATTTTGAAGATGATAAATATGCACTAAGGCCTCCATCAAAGGTCTTTACCCTTGGATTAAAGCACAGAGATTGCTTTATTTGCTCACGAAGCAAGGTAATTCAGACTTTCAGAGGGAGCTGCAGAATTCAGGAAGCTGTTATTTTAGGACTCTCTTTTTCTGAAAGCTCACCAACTCAGCTGCAAGTGCTCACTCCATCCGTGATCTCATCCAGGGAGGGAGCGTTTTGGATTTAAACACACTTGGCTGTTGAAGAAACCTGATAGCAAAATATAGTGACTTCATGTCCTTCTCTTTTGTCCTTAGAATAAGCACAATTCTCTTGATGCTGGGGTAGCCTGGCAAGGAGTTCCCTGAAGGAGTAGAAAAACAGTACTTAAGAAGCACACAGGTTTTTTTTTTTTTTTTTTTTTTGAGACAGAGTCTCACTCTGTCACCCAGGCTGGAGTGCAGTGGCGCGATCTCAGCTCACTGCAACCTCTGCCTCCTGGGTTCACGCCATTCTCCTACCTCAGCCTCCTGAGCAGCTGGGACTATAGGCGCCCACCACCACGCCTGGCTAATTTTTTGTATTTTTAGTAGAGACAGGGTATCACCAGCCAGGAGCATGCAGTTTTAATTCTATAAAAGGACCATTGTAATAGGGTTCATACATGTTCATTTATATATTTTTAGAGACAGGGTCTCACTCTGTCACCCATACTAGAGTGTAGTGGCGGCTCTTGACTCACTGCAACCTCCGCCTTCCAGGCTCAAGCTGATCTTCCCACCTTAACCTCTGGAGTAGCTGGGACCACAGGCACGTGCCACTGCGCCTGGCTAATTTTTGTGTTTTTTTGTGGCTGTGGGGTTTTGCCATGTTGCTCAGGCTGGTCTTGAACACCTGAGCTGAAGTGATCACCCATCTCGACCTCCCAAAGTGTTGGGATTACAGATGTGGGTGTGAGCCACTGTGTCCGGCCAATTTTTAAATTCTCCTTGTTTTCCTGGATGCTGTTAAAACCTCCCCAGAGGTTGCTGGTTTCCCAGCCCAGCAGCTTCAGAGTTACACAGGGAGGGACAGAGGCTGGAGCTGGAATCTGCCCCAGTATGAGGAGCTGATGTCCCCATTGGCATCTTCTCTGTGACAGATGCCCCAGGTGCTGGGTGGATAAATTTATGTCTTCACTTCTCTGTTTGTTTGGTTTCTTAGAGAGTAAACAAAAGAATGGCAAGTATCTCTTTTGTGTCAGGCACTTTTCTAGGTGTGAGAACACAACAGTGTGCAAGGAATACACAGACGTGAATGTTACAGAGCTTATATTTTGATAGGGTTAGCAGAGTTCCTATTTCGGTTGGGGAAGCCAGTCCAATGCTGTAAAGATGCCTGACCTTATCATTTTTAGTGAGAAGTCACTACACGGTGGAGAACGGTGGAGAAGGGAGAAGCCTTGCTTTGATGTTGCTCTTGGGGTGATGGGGCTGGGCTCCCAGCCTGGTATGGATAATTCTGATTTTCTCCATCAGGAAGCCTCCAGCCTGTGTACCTGCAAATTAGGGGAAGTTGTGGGGACCAGTCCTGTGTGCCCTCTACCCAGCTGCGGGTATAAATGTCATCCTTCTCATGCCGAGGCAGCATTTCCTGTCACCGTTGTCATTTCCACTTGTCATAAACAGGGGTTGGGGGTCTGTCCTGGTGTGTCTCTTACCAGGCTTTCTTTGGATTTCATTTCACCTAGACACTCTTCCAAAAGGACACAAAACACAGTGACAAGGCTGATTTTTAGTTTTCTTCTTTGGTTGCTGTGGTTCCTATACTCTTGATGGTTTAACATATTTCTAGGGCTTTCTATGCCTGGAACCAGCATAGACCATGAATATCTTTGTTCTTTTATGTTCAGCAGCTTGTAGCTCCATGGCTGAAGAAAAAATTCAGTCATTAAATGTAGTACAGACATATTTGGAAATGTAATACATGCTTCAAACATGGGATGTTTTTGATGTTTTCTAGAAAAATCTCTTTAGCTTTCAAGCTGGGTGGAGGTTGATTCCTCAGAAGGGAGTTGGGCTATTAGGAAAATAGAAATGATGTGTGCCTGTTCCAGGAAATGCAAGTTGAGAGCGGCTTCTCATCCGGCATTAAGCAAGTTTATTTGTGGCGGGAGTGGACAGCCCCAGGGTTCTCAAAGGCTCTGTCTGGGAAGGGCGTGCAGTAAGGTAGGAAAAGACTGTGATTCTAGGGAAGACCTGGGGGACAGTCTCACTAGGCTCAGCTTCCTCATGTGGAAACATTGATTAAAAAAAATACCTACTTTGTAGGGCTGTTAGGGGTGACACAGGAGGGACGCCACGAGAGCGATGGTGTTTGAGTGGGTACAGGCAGGGGCTTCTAGAATCAACCCCTCCCAGGGCAGCTATTCTGCTGAGCGCTGCTGCATCCGGTTCCCAGGTGGGCTTTACATGGTAGAAGTTCAATCTGGAGATGCTCCAAAACGGCTTATTCATTGCTAGATGAAAATCAAATTGAAACGTATTGAAATGATGAGTGTTATGTTAGTGAGTGGGTTAAACTCAGAGTTTAGGGATTCAAAGCCTGGCTCTGCCATGCTCCAGCCGTGTGTCTAAGCAAATAACTTTCCCTCTTTTTTTAATTTTTTTTTTTTAATTTGTTTTTTTTGAGACGGAGTCTCGATCTGTCACCCAGGCTGGAGTGCATTGGCATGATCTCTGCTAACCACAACCTCTGCCTCCTGGGTTCAAGCCTCAGCCTCCCGAGTAGCCGGGACTACAGGTGTGCGCCACCACGTCCGGCTAATTTTTGTATTTTTAGTAGAGGTGAGCGTTCACCATGTTGGCCAGGTTGGTCTCAGACTCCTGACCTCAGGTGATCCTCCCGCCTAGGCCTCTGACAGCGCTAGGATTACAGGCGTGAGCCACCCTGCCCAGCCAACTTTTCCTCTTTTGAGGGGGCATCAGGTCCTTCATCTATAAAATGGGAGAAGTAAGAATACGGATCTCATACAGGTGCTGCTAGTTCCTGAGTTAGGATTTGTAAATGTTTAGAAATAGGCCTGACACATCATACATTTGCAATAATGTATTATTAGCTTGTTTTATAAATGCCTCATCCGGACACAAGATAGCTAGTAACCCCCTAAGTGATTTTCAGCTGGGGAGGGAGAGTAGTAAGGGGTCATCTCGGAATCGTGATATTTAATGATTATGATTATTTTACTTATTTGGAATTTCAAATAAGATTAAAGGAAGGAATGAGATTTTCTTTTTTTCAAAAAATGGATTGTTTTATAAAAAAGGTTGCAAAAGCCTGTCCTACTAGAGAATACACTTGGGCCTGCCTACACCTCTGTGCATTATTAATTCTAGCATCATATTGTAGGGAGTATATGCTGTGTCAAGTGTTTCTGGCATGCAAACGGGACTATTCTCCTTGGCAAGCCAGGCTCATCCACTTATAAAGGAGAAGTTAAGAGTAAAGCTTTTGCATGGCCCTTGGAGAGTTTATGAACATCTCCACAACTGTTATTTCTCTAGTTTAATACTAAAGGCATTCTTGCAAGGTGACTAGGGCAGACATTATTATAATTTCCCTTCTATAATGAAGACATTGAGCTCTTAGAGAAGGAAAGGGAGCTTCCTAAGGCTCACACATGGTTAAAGGCAGAACCTACTTCCTACTGTGCCATAAACTGCTTGGAACTGACATACTTACTGCCTGGGTCTCATAGGTGGTCAGTAGCCATGGGAGAAACACGCTAGGAAGAAATCACTGCAGCGTGGCTCAGGAGGCTGGGACCTGCTTTATGGGATAAGTATGGGCATATGGTGCCCTTTCATCTTGGGCTGGAAAAGACAGGGAGAAGTAGCAAGTTTCTCTTCCTGTAGGGAAACCACTGACTTCTGGCATTGGTTCATCTTTAAGGAATTTTGCAATGAAGCAGCAAATGATCAGTGGTTATTTCCTGAATATTTTCTGCATAGGACTTCGGTGTATGCACAGGGCTTGTTGGAGATCAAGAGAGCCACAGGCCACTTCAGAGTTCCTAGAACTGTGAAAAGCAGAAACAAGAAAACAAGTTTCCAAACTCACTGCAATATTCACAATACTTACATTGAAAAATAATGCTTCTCAGTCTACTAAAAATGCAGTGTCATATAATTGCACCGTCTTAAGTTAATTACAGGATTTTTAAAAATTAATAATTTAATAGTGTATGGCAGGAGGCCTGCCAGCCCTGTGTGCCTTGCATGTGGGGCAACTAAAGCACACTCCCCACTCTTAAGAAGTCATTGACCCACTGGAGTAAACAAACATGTGAACAACCAACAATATCCCAACAAGATAAGAGTGAGTGGTACGTCAGTGGAGCCCCAAAGAGGGAGGATCAGAAAAGGCCTGACAGAGGTGAAGCTGGGCTGGGAGGACGGGGAAGTGCCTCTTGATTGAGGCTCTGCTCTTTCTCCTCTTCCCTTCTTCCTGTGTCTCCTCACTTTCCTTCCACCAGATCCTTTCCACTTCCCTAGCCCCACTATTGTCTGGTCTTAGAGGGAGGAAAAACGAAGTCTGCTTTCAGATTTTTTTTTTTTTTTTAAGCTATAGAAGTGCTTTGGTTTCTTTGTGGTTTCTTTGAGCTTTTCAGTGAGAAAGAAGAAGGGAGTGGGAATACATTGGAAATAAACTTATCAGTGCTTTGAAGTATAGCACCAGCACCGTGGTATGGTTGCTGCTTGAAGTGTGTGAGAGGAACGGTGGAGGAAGATGAGGCTGACAAGGTTAAGTGGGGCAGAGTACTACTGGGAGTGTGTGTGGGGGAACCGAGGGACATCATCAAACAAATCTGGAATCTGAGCAAAGCGAGTTTTCTGAAAGAACTCCAGCAGTGGTGTGGAGAATTCCTTTTAACGGCGAGAGACCAGATGCTGTGGTTACCTTGCAGAAGCAAGGTGGATCCCCACCCCAAATTTAGTTTGGATGTCAAGATTGATGCCATCACACATACCAAGAGAACATGCACATGTGTATTACTTACATCAAGCTTGTCCAGCCCACAGCCTGCGGATTGCATGTGGCCCAGGATGACATTGAGTACAGCCCAATACAAATTTATAAACTTTCTTAGAACATTTTAAGATTTTTTTTTGCTAGTTTTCTTTTTTTAAGCTCATCAGCTATTGTTAGTGTTAGTGCATTTTACGTGTGGCCCAAGACAATTCTTCTTCTAGTGTTGCTCAGGGAAGCCAAAAGATTGGACGCCCCTGACTTACACGATGAGGCTTTCTGGGGAAGAACAGGGTAGACATCCCAGGCTAGTTCAAAACAGCTTGGGAGAGCGAGAAAAAAGACTGGCTTGGGATTTGATTTTCATTTTTTTTTAATTTTTACAGATGAGGTCTCACTATGTCACCCAGGCTGGTCTTGAACTCCTGGGCTCAAGTGATCCTCCCACCTTGGTATCCCAAACTGCTGGGATTACAGACATGAACCACCACGCCTGGCCAAGGCTTGGAATTTTTAATAGTGGTTGCAGTATGAACAGGGGCTTGTGTGGTTTGGATTTCCTGCTTGCACCAACAAAGAGCATCTAGACTTTCACATGAGCTTGCCCAGATGTAGGGCACAAGGGAGTTAGGGAAAGGGGAGGCTTAAAAGTTGTTAGCAGGCTGGGTGTGGTGACTCGAAATACTGTAATCTCAGCATTTTGGGAGGCCTAGGTGGGTGGATCACTTAAGCCCAGAGGTTTGCAATCAGCCTGAGCAAAATATTGAGACTCCTGTCTCTCCAAAACAATAAAAAATAAATATATATAAATAAGTACATGGCTAGACATGATGGTGTGCACCTGTAGTCCCAGCTGTTTGGGAAGCTGAAATGGAAGGATTGCTTGAGACCCAGAATCTGAGGTTGCAGTAAGCTGTGATCGCACCACTGCACTCCAGCTTGGGTGATAGAGTGAGACCCTCATCTCAGAAAAAAAAAAAAAGTTGTCAACAGTCAACAAAATAGATTTAGACTATTACAGCAGGAGGACAATTGGGTGCTGTTGTGGTAATCTAGGCCAATGGTTCCCAGACTTTTGTTAAAGATACAGCTTCCCATTCTTTTAGCAAATTTGAAATGTACAATACGTTATTATTAACTGTGGTCGCCATGCAGGGCAACAGATCACTAAAACTAATGAATTCAGTCTAACTGAAATTGTGTCCCCATCAATAGCTCTCCTTTCCCTGCCTCTTTCCTCTATCCACCCCTGCTGCCCCTACCCCAGCCTCTGATATCAGCTTTCTACTCTGTTTCAGCGAGAACAAGATTTTTAGATTCCACTTATAAATGAGACCACACAGCGTTTGTCTTTCTGAATCTGACTTATTTCACTTAGCATAATGCCTTCTAGGTTCATTCATGTTGTTGAAAAACGACGTGATTTCCTTCTTGTTAAAGGCTAGCTGGTGTTCCGTTGTGTGTATGTACCATGTTTTCTTTATCCATTCATCTGTTGATGATGGATACTTAGTAGCTTCCATATCTCGGCTGTCGTGAATAGTGCTGTGATGAACATCGGGATGCGGTTATTTCTTTGATATACGAATTTTAATTCTTATGGATAAATACCCAGAAGTGGAATTGCTGGATGATATGGTGGTTCTATTTTTCGTTTTTTCAGGAACTTTTGTACCGTTTTTCATAATAGCTGTGCTAACTTACATTCCCACCAACAGCGTACAAGGATTCCCTTTTCTCCATATCCTCACCAACACATTAAGTGTGAGGTGATATCTCACTGTGGTTTTAATTTGTATTCTTCTGATGATTAGAGATGTTAAGCATTATTTCATACGCCTGTGGGCTGTTTGTATCTCTTCTTTTGAGAAATATTGGTTCAAATCCTTTGCCCATTTTTTAACGTTCTCACCACAGAAAGTAAGTTAGTGAGCTGAGGATATGTTAATTAGCTTGACTGAATCTTTCTATAATGTTTACATAGATAAAAACATCACATTATGCTCCATAAATGCACACAATTATTATTTATCAACTAAAATTGATAAATACATCGATGCACTAAAAATATTTAAGAAAACACTCAAAAAACAAAATCTAACAAACCAAACAAACAAAATACAGCCTCTAAGACTTCACGCCAGATCTATTAAACCTGCATTCCAGTGTGTGACTTATGGAAATGGGTGTTTGTAAATAGCTCCCAAGTAATTTAGAAGTACCTTTCGTGGAGTGACATTTGGGAACACGGGGCTATCGTAATGAAACAGAGAAGCAGGGATTGGGAAACACTGGACAAGAGTCCAAGATATAAGACCCAGGGGAACTCTTAAAAATTTGCACATTTTGGGGCTGGGTGACCTGTGGTTGGAAGGAAAATGCTGGCTTATGGATTTTACAGAAGGAACAGAAAATCTCATGGGTCTATCTAGAAAACTGTGTGGATGTGATTGTGAACCTCCACACACATTTCCATGTGCATTACCCACTGTATGCATTAAAAGCGTGAAAACATTTCACAGCCTGCTCAACTCCTCCTGTCTCAGCAGGCTGTGTATCTCCAGAGTTACTTTGGGTAGTGTGAATTCATATTATTAGTTGCCAATGAAAAATGGAATTAACTATGAGACTCTCTTGCAAAATGAATTACGTAATGTGTTCCAAAGATGAAAGAAATTCCTAAGGGATTGCCTGCCCTTCTGGATAACTACACTGCCACATTCTTTCTTTCTTGAGTTGAGAGTTAAGGGTTGACTGGGTAAAATCTGTCTTGTACTCCATCATGAAAACACAACTCAGAGTTGGTTTTTGATGCCCATCTAAGAGAAGTAACAAATAACTCAAAAGATTTGGGTCACTAGAACTGGTAAAAAAGTGCTGAAGGAGCCAATGGAGGGAGCACTTGTGTATATGTGGTTTGGTGTTTAATTCTGTCTGTTGTTTGCCATCTTCTTAATAACTTAGTAACTTGCACAATTTGTTGATCAATCTCTGATCCTCTCAGGTTGCTGGTTTGGAAGGGAGAACATGAGAAAAATCAACAGGAAACTGATGTCTAAAACTATCCATCATCTATCTAGATAATCCACTTAGCTAAGCAATATAATTTGTCACTTTGTGTTATTTTCTAATTGTATTTTTCATCTATTTTCTTTCTCATCTTGCTTTCAGTACGTATTTGGAAAAAGAGAGTTCAATAGATATTTTCTTTTTAAACAGTTTTATGAGATGTAATTCACATTCCATATAATTTTACAATTTAATCATACAATTTAATGGTTTTCAGTGTCTTTACTAAAGTTGTACAACCATCACCACAACCAGTTTTTAGGACATTTTCATCCACCTGAAGAGAAACCTCTTGGCCTTTAGCAGTCACTTTCCAAATATCCTCTCCTCCCCCAGCACTAAGAACTCTACTTTATGTCTCAATGGACTCGTCTATTCTGGACATTTCATATAAATGGAATCCTACAATATGTGGCCTTTTGTGACTGGTTACTTTCACTTAGCCTAATGTTTTCAAGGTTTATCTGCACAGTAGCCATTTTTCTTGAAAAGAACTTGTGGATAAGGTAAGACGCAAATAAACACGACTCTCTGTATTGCCTTAATGGAAGTAGAGAAGGAAATTTTGCACTCTGTAGTTGCCCAAGGAAGTATTGTTGAATTAATTTTGCTTTATTTAAACTAAGGTGCTAGACACTGAATCTCCCAATAGGATTGGGACACAAGTCCTGTCTTTCAAAATAAAATGCTTGTCAAGCAGGTAGTTTGTAGAGCCAAACTGCCTGGGTTCCAATCCTAGCTCTGTCCGCCCATCCTGTTGCTAGTTGTATGAACTTGAACAAATTATTCAACCTCTCTGGGGCTCAGTTTCCTCATTTGAAAAATGGGGATTCAAAAATTGTACCTAGTTTCGAGGGTGGCTGTGAGGGCTAAGTGAGATCATGGACATAAAGCTCTTGGAATGTTGCCTGGTCACTGATAAGCCCTCAGTGAAGGCTGGCAATGATTACCGTTCATTATTCAAAGAACTATAGTCCAATACAATATAAGTGTGTCAAAAGAAGTATGATCAAAGGGCCATGGGGCACAGCAGAGGGAACAGCAATTCTACACTGGGTGGATAGTCAGGGAGCAGAACCCTTTTTATGTGGGATTGCAATCTGGAGCCTAGATCTAGATGTGGTCTATAAAATACATTTGGGGGCTACTGTTGTGTTGTAAAGATTTCGAAATTCAACACCTTTAGGCAGGCAGCCACCCCTGCCACTCCTTAATGGACCAAACTGGTTTGTTAGGGACATTAATGTTGCTTGAGTTCTGTGCCCCACAGTGGAAGGTGACCTTTGACCTGGAACTTAAAGGTTGGCTTTGAATTAGCCAGACAGAGAGCAAAAGGTGATTGGTGTAACTCTTTCTCATGCTTTCCTTTTAATATTAGTTCTTCTATAATCAATATGTCACACAGGCATGTGGTAAAACATTCCTACAAGGAGCAGGCATCCCATTTCTTCCTCATCAGTTACTATGAGTGGAAAAGCACGTGACCCAAAGTGCTTTTTTCTATTCACCGACTCAATAACGACAATCAACACTGAAGACACCTGTGACCAAATGTTGGGGGGTTTCTCTCCACACCCCCAACAAGCAGCCAGTTCTGCAGTGGCCACAGGTGGGAGCCCTCCAATTCAGTTTCAGCACTGTCTACTTGGAAACAGCGTCAGATCCCACAGAGTGAGGGGCTGGATTCCGCAAGACTGTCTCCCTTTCAGACACCAGTCACAAGTCTGGGCCTCTGGAACTTCTGGCTGACTGGCTTCAAGCTGGGGTTCCCAAGAACTCCTCTTTGGGTTTGATTAATTCACTAGAGCAGTGAATAGGACTTACAGGACTCAGGGAAACATGTAAGTTTATCAGTTTATTATAAAGGATATTACAAAGGATACAGACGCATGGAGCTAGGTATGGGGAAAGGGGAAGCGAGCTTCCATGCCCTCCCTGGGGCATCCTCCAGGAACCTCCATGCACTCATTTGTCTGGAAGCTCTCTGAACCCTGTCCTTTTGGGTTTTTGTGGAAACTTCATTACTTAGGCATAATTGATTAAACCGTTGGTCAATGGTGATCAACTCAACCTTCAGCCCTTCTCCCCTTCCAGAGGTTGGGGGCTGAAAGTCCCAACTGTTTAATCCTGCCGGGGTCTGGTGACCAGTCTCATCCTGAAGCTACCTACAGGATGCTAACCCTCAGTCAGCTCATTAGCATACAAAAGGACAACACTTTTGAAATGGTAAGGGTTTTAGGAGTTGTATGTCAGGAAGCAGGTTGAAGACCAAATATGTATTTCACAATATCACAGTTCCAGTTGGAATTTCATAGCATTCCAGAGACCTGTCTTCTATGAATATCCAAACATTTAAATGTAGATTTAATCTCCTTTTCATTTTTCACATGGGAAGAATTTTGAAATATTTTAAATAAAGAATGAAAACAAAATGAAAAACACACTAAAAAGCAGGGCTCAGAACAAGTGGTTTTGTTTTTATTTTCATTTTTATCACAGAATTTTCTTAAACATGCCCAAGAACAGAGTGACTGGTACAATGAACATCTACATACTCATCACTCAGCACCCCAAAAGTCGTCCAATTTTGCACATCTTATTTAATTTGCCATGTACTTTCTTTGACTTTGCTTGTTTTGGGGGGTCCTGTAGTATTTTGAAGATCTTGCCATTTTTACTTAAATATATATCGTGATTATTATGCGTATAGATTTGCCTCATTAGTTTAGAGACATCGAATTTCCATTATATGGATATTCCATATTTTAATCAGTCTCCCCTTGATCAGCATTTAGATTGTTTCCAGATTCTTGACATTATAAGCCATGTCACCAGGTACATTCAGTTTTACACCATTATATTACCCATTTTTTTTTTTGAGACGGAGTCTCGCTTTGTCATCCAGGCTGGAATGCAGTGGCGCAATCTCGGCTCACCACAACCTCTGCCTCCCGGGTTCAAGCGATTCTCCTGCCTCAGCCTCCCAAGTAGCTGGGACTACAGGTGACCACCACCATGCCTGGCTAATTTTTGTATTTTTAGTAGAGATGGGGTTTCACCATGTTAGCCAGGAAGGTCTCAATCTCCTGACTTCATGATCCACCCACCTAGGCCTCCTAAAGTGTTGGGATTACAGGTGTGAGCCACCGCACCCAGCCTATGCCATTATATTACTATTAGAGGTGCCCATTCTCCTGCCTGGGCTGTCAGCCATCTGGTAGAATTAGCATTTCTCACCAATACCTACAAGTTCTAGTAAAGGCTCATATAATCCATTTTCATTCATTTTGATAGATTTAAATGGTTGTGTTCTTGTCTTTAATTCAGAAAATGTTTATTGAGCATATACTATAAGCTGGATATCCCTGTAGGCTCTGGAGATGTGAGAGTGACTGGGATATAAACTGTGTTCAAGGAACACATAGTTCAGTGGAGAAAAGATTGTATTGCATTTTGCCTCTTTTCCTCCTTTACATGTGTTGTATCAGCTAGGATTAAATTTAGTTGTGAGTGGCACAAAATGCAATAGCTGCCTTAAACCAGTTCACTGCAAGAGTTCACTACAAAAATCCTCAATCACTTTAGCTACTTTTGGAGTTTGCAAATATTCAATATATTCTTTTGAAAACTGGCCAATAAAGGAGAAAATACGCAACATTTGTGTTGCCTTTCTCATAAACTGAAATGAAATCAAACAGTTGATGAGAAGTGTCTCCTTTAGAAGTATTCCAAATAAAAAACAAAAAAGAAATGATAGCTTGAGAATATTACCAGTCTGCAACTGTTAATAAAATAGTGTTTCTAGTCAATAAATCATTAATAGCTGCTAACACCGCAAAAGGAGAGACAGCCCTGGATTCTGTACCTCCAAATATTTACACCATCATTTATGAAAAGCAAACCTAGAGTTGGTCACGGCTCTAGACATGACAGCTGCTTTATAGGGGGACAGAGACACTTGCTAAAGGACACTATGAAGATGTAATCAGTGCAATACAGACCATGGGAAAATCAGTTCCTTCTACAGATAAGGACACAGTATCAGAGAGCGAGGGGCGAACTGTACAGGCAAAGAGACTTAAGAAGTTTATAGACCAATTTGCATCGAAGTTTGGTTTATCAAGACCTCTCGTGGCCTTTGTGTTCCTCACAGCATCCTCTGTGCTTTGGCTTCCATGGTCAATTGCCTGTTCTTTTCCTTCTCCTTTTGCATTCCTGAGAGATAATTGGATTGGCCCTGGTCCTCTTTTTGTTCTAGGCTATAGGTCAGAGGTCGGCCGGTGGACTGCCTGATTTGATCATATGTCCTCCTTTGACTTACTCAGCTGGAGGTAAAGGGCCAACAGGACTTCATGAGGAAGGAGTGATGTGTGCAGCTGCTCAACACCCTGAAAGGCAATTTGGGGACCAAGAAGGAGAGTTAATAAACTGACCTAACACATTGAGTTCTTTCTGTGATTTTTTTGTTCATATACAGCTTGAGCGTGGAGGCCAAAGGGATACACCTGAGCCCATTTGGCCAGTGATTTGGGGTTGTGGGGCAAGAGGAAGAGCAGCCCATGTGAGCTGGGGAGGGGTGGGGGCTCTGGGCAGGCTTACCATGGATTTCAGGGGGATTCTCAGGTGGGGAGAGCTGCCTGGTGGCCCCTTCTTAGCGGTGTATGTTCTGGAGTTCGCACTTTGATTCTTCTACTTGGGAACTGTGTATCCATGGGCAACTTACTGGACTGTGTGCCTTAGTTTCATCACTTTGTAAAATGGGGATTAGAGTAGTGGAACCTGCCTTGTAGGTATTCCTGGGAGTTTTGAGCTGGAGTAAGTTAGCGTGTGAACAGTTGTGAGCAGTACCTGGCACAGGGCATGTGCATGGGTGACCTGGAGCTGACTCTGGAACCCCAGTTTTTAAATTCTTTTTTTTTTTTTTTTTTTTTGAGATGGAGTCTCGCTCTGCCGCCCAGGCTGGAGTGCAGTGGCGCAATCTCGGCTCACTGTAAGCTTTGCCTCCCGGGTTCACACCATTCTCCTGCCTCAGCCTCCCGAGTAGCTGGGACTACAGGCGCCTGCCACCACGCCCAGCTAATTTTTTTGTATTTTTTTAGTAAAGACGGGGTTTCACCGTGTTAACCAGGATGGTCTCGATCTCCTGACCTTGTGGTCCACCCACCTTGGCCTCCCAAAGTGCTGGGATTACAAGCGTGAGCCACTGCGCCCGGCCTAAATTCATTCTGCCTTGAATGAAGGGGCTGGCCGCGCTTAGTACCTGCCTGTGGGGAGGTTACCAGGCAGCCCAGTGCTGAGGCCAGCAAGGGACACTGAGGGACCCCAGAAGCACCGAGGTCAAGTCCTGGAGTCCCATGGGGCATCTCTGGGGTGGTCAGCACTGGGGTCACATTGCACGTTTGCTCAGCTTGCCCCTTCTCAGTGCCAATAGAAGCCCATGGTGAGCCCAGATACAGGGCCTGCTGACTCGCGGGGAATTTGCTGCCCACAGAGGAGGGAAAAATGCACCTCCCCAAAGTCAACAATCAAAGGCCAGGCAAGCCCTGTGGGAGGAAAATAACTCGGGCTACAGATTTTCTTTTCTGGGCTTGGAGTCTTGCCATGGACAACACAGAAACAGACATGATTAGCATCATGGCTTCCTGAAACACCATCTGTGCACACTAGCAGGTGGTGGGCTGATGTCACTCTCAAATGGCTCTTTCTGGAGTCTGAGGGTCTGACTCCCTGCTGGGCCCTGGCCCATGGCACATCAGTGCTAGGTATCAGCAGCTCAGAGAGTCACTTCAAGCTGCAGAAGACTTCTGGGGTGAGTCTTTGGAGGTTCTTGTGGAACCACAGGGGAGGTCCCCTGCTCATCCGCTACACTTCACACCTGGCCTGTGCACTCAATTATGTCCATCGTGACTTGCTGGGAGAGACATCAGAACCTTGTCAGACTGGACCACCCCAGCTCCCTCCTCATCCCTCTCACCTGTGCATTCCCTGTAGTATTTCCAGACGCCCAGGCCGCCCCGCACCTCCGTGACTTTGCTCAGATCTTTCCCTTGTTTACAGCTTGCTTGAAGAACTGAATGGAGGGCTCAGGGCTCACGGACACTGAGCCACAAAAGAGGGGCCCATGGAGAGGTTGAAGGCACGGCTCCGCTGACAAGGGAGCTCCAGAGCGAGAATGAATTCAGAGAGTTTAGGGCTGGACTTGAAGAGGAACTAGAGCCTGGAGAGAGGGGAGGATAGAGAAAGGCTTTTTGAGAACCGCAGCAATGAGGGCTCTGCGTGAGGCTCTAGGTGCTGGCTCATGGGCAGCAAGTAGAGGTAGGTTTTTGTTGGGGAACCACTTGATGTATGTTTTCTTACAACTAAATAATAAAACTGAAGCTGAACACAGGTATTTTCTGCCTGGTCTTTTTCTAGAATGCACCTCTCTCTGCAGATTATAGAGAACTATGAAGAAAGGGAGATCATGGGAAAGATATGATTGAGTCAGTAGGATTTGGAGAAGGCGCAAGAGCTTGCTGTGGTTGCAGAGAGGTGAGGGGACTTTACACTCCTGGCTGGACAGGTTGAGCTCTGGGATTAGAGAGGTGGTGGGGCAGTGGAGAGGAACAGACACAGGGAGAGACATTGCAAAGGACTGTCAACAGGGTTTGATGATAACACAGGGAGAGCAAGTCCAGCCTGTCTCCTGGGTACTGCCCCGAGTTAACGACCGCAATTAAACTGTCAGACTTTACAGCCTGCCCTGCACCGTGTCCTCCTGGCATCTTGGGGACTTTTTCACGGGGTCACAGGGGAGGTTAGAAGCTTCTCACTCTCTCCATTGCCAAGCACGGGCCGGTCAATGGAGTCGGGGAGAAGGAGGCTAATTCTCAACAGCCTGTTAGTGACAATCATTCTCTCTGCAGCTTATGTAAAGCGCATTTTATTTCAGAAGGAGACTGGGAGCTTGTTAGAAAGGCAAGTTCTTGGGCCTCACCCCACATCTACTGAATCAGAGACCCTGGGAGTGGGACGCAGCAATCTGTCTTAACAGACCTTCTAGGAGATTCTGGCGCTAAAGAAGGAGACCACAGGTCTCGTCTATCTCTGTAGTGGGCCATGTCTGGCCCAGAGTAACTGCTTGTTGAAATGATCAGAGATCTCAAACGAGGTCATGCATGTTGGGGTGTGTGTGTGTGCGTGTGTATGTGTTGTGTATCTTTCTGTGTGTGTGTCTGGTCTAGGGTTCGGCACATAGTAGGTGTTCACTCTTGGGGGTGGGAATAATCACTCCAACGTCCATGTTTGAAGACTGCATTGCTGGTGCCCACTGAGCCTGCAGAGGAGGAAGAGAAGAGGGCAGAAGATTCAGGAGGGGATGCATGACAACTTCTGATGTCACAGTGCCCCCTTCACTCCTGACTTCTGGCTTGTGGGTCACTTTGGTTCGGTGCAGCAAAGAGAGGGCCAAGGAGAAGTGTACAGGGGACAGCTGGAGACAAAATATAAACGCCGGGCAGGGAAACAGCCAAGATAGTGAAGGAAGGATGGGGAATCACAGAAACTTCTCAGGTAACAGTCTGGGCTGGAACACTGGGTGTCCCCAGAGAGGGAAGTTGAGGGTAAAAGTGAAAAGGCTCACACTCAACTTCCAGGAGAAGGTCAGGTCCTTCACTGAAGGATAATCCTGGCTTTAAAGGGTCCCCAGAATCCCCAGCATTACTTCCCTTCAGTGGATCCCAATCCTGGTCACCCAATCCCCTCGGGACTCTGTAAAACGTACTGATGCCCAACGCCTGCCAACAAACTTATCCCATTCCTGGGATTCTGATTTACTTTGTCTGCCGAGGGCTCGAGCTCAGGTGCGTCTATAATGACAGCCAGGTAATTCTATTGTGCACACACGGCTGACCACTCTACTTACACAAAACACACACACACACAACAAAACACACACACAAAACACACACAAGAAAACAACACACACACACAAAACAAAACATACACACACAACACAACACACACACACAACAAAACACAACACAAAACAAAACACACACACACAAAATATATCCCCCTTCCCCCCACTTCCCCTGGGGGTGATGGACCTTGGGGACGAGGGTGATGATGTTCCCACAGATGTATGACCTCTCCA
This sequence comes from Chlorocebus sabaeus, assembly GCF_047675955.1. Lineage (NCBI taxonomy): Eukaryota > Metazoa > Chordata > Mammalia > Primates > Cercopithecidae > Chlorocebus > Chlorocebus sabaeus. The sequence continues at coordinate 15,292,697 of NC_132919.1, read as the reverse complement.
CAGAGCTCAGGACCAAAGGAATGTTTAGCCAGAACTGGCAAATGCCTTTTTAAAAAAAATTATTAAGCACCTATAGAAACCTATAGGGACAAAGATAGCTAAGAGGATTTTTACAAAGCAATAATAATCAAGTCACTTATTTAAAAATAATTAATCATGCTTGTAATCCCACCACTTAGGGAGGCTGAGGTGGGAGGATTGTTTGAGGCTGGGAACTCAAGACCAGCCTAGGCAACATAGCAAGACCGCATCTCTACAAAAAAAAAAAAAAAAAAAAAAAATTAGCTGGACATTGGTGTGCACCTGTAGTCCCAGCTCCTCTGGAGGCTGACGCAGGAGGGCCCCTTGAGCCCAGCTGTGTGTCTGTGTTGTGTGTGTCTGTGTGAGCCCAGGAGTTTTAGTCTGCAGTGAGCCATGATTGTGCCGCTGCACTCCAGCCCGGGTGACAGTGAGACTGTCACTATAAAAATAAAAATTAAAAAAAAGTAATTTCGAACAAGGAATAAATACACCAGTGAATGAAACAAAAAATTAGTAGGAAACCTTATGATCCATGAAGGCACCTTGGTGTAGATAGGGGTGGGGAGAAGAGAACAGAAGAGACTCGATTCTGCAGATGAGGCAGCCCTTCCCCTTCTCCCCATCCGGGTGGAGGCCGGCCCGGCGCCCAGGCTCCCACCCCAGGCAGTGTTTCTGGAGGCCTGAGCCCCAAGCCCACTGTGCTAGAAGCTCTTGCTTTACACTTGTTTGAGCTACATTGAGTCAGTATGAGAGAAGCAGATAGGTGACGCAGGGTAAGAACATGGGCAGCCGAGTCCCTGGGTTCAAATCCAGACTCTGCCACTTGTCAGTTCACCCACCAGAAGGAAGCTGACCTTCTGGGTCCTAGGTCGCAGGCTTCCTCCAGGTTTCCTGGTAGGCTCTGCCCTCCCTCCCCCTCCCTTTCCCTCCCTCCCCCTCCCTTTCCGTCTCTCCTTCAGGGATGTCTTCTAAGTGCTTACTGCTTGTGCAGGGCACAAAGAGGGTTTCCCCACCAGCTGTAGAACGCTCAGGCCCTGTAACACTTGATCTGCCCCCAGGTGTAGCAACTCCAGGATCCTCCCTTGCCCTCCTGCTGCTGCCACCCTTAGGGGTCTGGAGTCCTCATGCTGAGCACTGCGTGTCCTCCCCATGGTGGATGGCCAGGCTGCCTCCCCCTCTTCTCTGACCACAGCAAGAGCCCCTTGGCTGCCATGTTGGAAGGCGTTAGTGTGCATGTCTGTATATGTGTAGGTGTATGTGGTGTATGTGTCTCCGTGGGTGTTTGTGATGTGTCTGTGTGTTTGTGTGTTTTGTGTGTTGTGTGTGTCTTTGTGCGTGTGTGTCTGTGTGTTGTATGAATGTCTCGGTGTGTATCTCTGTGCTGGTGTGTGTGTGTCTGTGTGTTGGTGTGTGTGTGAGTGTGTATGTACCCATGTGTCTGTGTTGTGTGTATGTTGGTGTGTCTGGTGTTGGTGTGGGTCTGTGTTGTGTATGTCTGTGTTGGTATGTCTGGTGTTGATGTGTGTCTGTGTTATGTGTGTCTGTGTGTTGGTGTGTCTGGTGTTGGTGTATGTTTGTCTGTGTTGGTGTGTGTCTGTTGTGTGTGTGTGTGTTGGTTTGTGTCTGTGTTATGTGTGTCTGTGTTGGTATGTCTGGTGTTGACGTGTGTCTATGTTATGTGTCTGTGTTGGTGTATGTTTGTGTTGGTGTGTGTCTGTTGTGTGTGTGTTGGTGTGTGTTTGTATTATGTGTGTCTGTGTTGGTGTGTCTGGTGTTGGTATGTGTCTGTGTGTTGGTGTGTCTGGTGTTGGTGTGTGTTTGTGTTGGTATGTGTCTGTGTTGTGTGTGTGTTGGTGTGTGTCTATGTTGGTGTGTCTGTGTGTTGGTGTATGTCTGTGTTGTGTGTCTGTGTGTTGGTGTGTGTGCCTGTTGGTGTGTCTGTGTTGTGTGTGTCTGTGTGTTGGTGTGTCTGTGTGTTGGTGTGTGTCTGTATTGGTGTGCATCTATATTGGTGTGTATGTTGATGTGTGTCTGTGTGTTGGTGTGTGTGTGGGTGTGTGTGTTGTGTGTGTCTGTATGTTGGTGTGTATGTTGGTGTGTGTGTTTGTTGTGTGTCTGTGTGTTGGTGTGTCTGTTGGTGTGTCTGTGTGTTAGCGTGTCTGTTGGTGTGTGTGTTGTGTGTGTGTGTTGTGTGTGTCTGTGTGTTGGTGTGTGTGTTGTGTGTCTGTGTGTTGGTGTGTCTGTTGGTGTGTGTGTCTGTGTGTTGGCATATCTGTTGGTGTGTGTCTGTGTTGGGTGTGTCTGTGTGTTGGTGTGTGTGTGTTGTGTGTGTGTTGGTGTGTGTTGTGTGTGTGTGTTGTGTGTTGGTGTGTGTGTGTTGTGTGTGTGTTGGTGTGTGTGTGTTGTGTGTGTGTGTGTTGGTGTGTCTGTTGGTGTGTGTCTGTGTTGTGTGTGTCTGTGTGTTGGTGTGTGTGTGTTGTGTGTGTCTGTGTGTTGGTGTGTCTGTTGGTGTGTGTGTCTGTGTGTTGGCGTATCTGTTGGTGTGTGTCTGTGTTGAGTGTGTCTGTGTGTTGGTGTGTCTGTTGGTGTGTGTGTCTGTGTGTTGGCATATCTGTTGGTGTGTGTCTGTGTTGTGTGTGTCTGTGTGTTGGCGTGTGTGTGTTGTGTGTGTCTGTGTGTTGGTGTGTCTGTTGGTGTGTGTGTCTGTGTGTTGGCGTATCTGTTGGTGTGTGTCTGTGTTGGGTGTGTCTGTGTGTTGGTGTGTGTGTTGTGTGTGTCTGTGTGTTGGTGTGTCTGTTGGTGTGTGTGTCTGTGTGTTGGCGTATCTGTTGGTGTGTGTCTGTGTTGAGTGTGTCTGTGTGTTGGTGTGTCTGTTGGTGTGTGTGTCTGTGTGTTGGCGTATCTGTTGGTGTGTGTCTGTGTTGGGTGTGTCTGTGTGTTGGTGTGTGTGTGTGTTATACCCACTTGCACTTTCTTGAACCCCGCTTGATGTCTGTGCCTCTGTTCCCTTATCCCTGCTGGTTCCTTCCTGTGCCGGCTGTCAGCAGAGCTGTGAGTGTGGATGCCAGGCTGGAGTGAGCGAAAGAGCAATCGCTGGTGTGGGCCATTCCCTGGGGGATTTTGGCAGAGAAAAGGAGCAAAACAGAAGTAATGAAAGCTTGGGGGTCAATGGAAGAGCTTTTTAGAGGAGGGGAGACTTGGCAAGGTTTGAAAGCAGAAGGGGAAGGGTGCATGAGGAGGGACATTTGGAAAAGGGCTGGAGAGGAGAGCAGAGGGAGGCTGCCAGGGAGGTGCACCAGCAGGGATTGGGGTGAGGGCGCAGGAAAGGACACAGCAACCTCACCCCAGGACTTGTTACCCAGCTTTCAGATTGCTAATGCCCAGAACCTAGCGCTGCCACTCAGGAATCAGCTCCTAACAGGGGGTGGGAAGGGAAGAAGCAAGCTCGGTAAAGGCAGCCGCTGCTGCAGTGAGGGTGATACGTAATGCTCATGCACCCGTGCTAATCATTTCCTCCTTTGACTTGTGCCAGGGGCCAAGCCTAGTGCAGGTGCTGGCCTCTGCCGTTGATGGACTTAAGGTCTGTTTGGAGTCCGGATGCATCAGCTGTCAAACTTGAAGCCTTGCCTGGCCCAGGGGTCTCCACCTCTACCCGTTGGCATCTCCATCCCCATCCCTGGCCCTGTGCCCAAGCTCAGTGACACGTCACCAGAGAAAAATGAGGCCAGAGAGATTAATAAGTTTCCCAAGGTCACACAGTTGGTCAGAACCAAGACTCAAACCTAGCACTGCCTGATGCCAACATTCGAGGTCTGCACCTCCACGCCATACTCCTAGAGGACATTGGGTTCCTGGTCCCCGTGCTCTGTCTGACTTCTGACTCTGTTACTTGCTTGACCTTTGAATATCACTTTGCTGGCTCCTCTGCCCGCCTGACTTGGACCCTTGCTGATTTCACCCAGCTTGTGAGTCTCAGCTCAGACTTCCCCACCAGCTACTGGCCCCTGGCCAGACCCTAGCCCTGTATCTTCCCCAGGACCTTCTGGGGGCTCCCTCAGACCCCATTTCCTCAGGCCACCCACATCTCTGATGACAGGCAGGCAGGCGGGAGGATGCTCAGAAGACAGTGTTAAGGAGGAGGTACTTTAGGTTGGAATCAGCCAGCATAGCCTCTGGCACATGGCACGGTTGAGAGCCCACCGCAGAGAGGGTGGCTGGGAGCAGTTTCATGGCTCAGAGGGTGGAGCTGCATGGAATGTGCGGGGAAAGTCAACCAGGAAAGTTTGGCCAAGTTACAGTGAGTGCCTAGCTGAAACCCGACACCAAGAATTTGCAGCAGATCAGGCCTGCTGCCTGGGAAATAGTTGGCCTGCTTTGCTTTTCAGTTTTCATCCTTTATTTCTAAAATAAATGTTTATTTTACCTTTGTATTTAAGGTTTTTAGGAACATGGGAAGGAATGATTTTGTTCCGGTTTTAGACGCTTGCTTTTGGCCTCAGAGAGACACGAGCCAACTTGCTAATTACAGCCTCAAAGTCAGCGTCTGATGGTGGGGTCTTTCTTTGATAGGTGCGACTGCCTGGTGGCACGTCTCCAGGCTTTGTGCTCTCCACCCTGGCCCAGTGATCCAAGATTTCAGCCCCACTCTTAAAGACCCTAGCCCTCCCCTACCTACTTCCTCATTGTTTCCCAACACTCCTGATGTCTCCTCACCCTCAATCCAGGGCTCCTGACTGACACTGAAGAGAACGGCACACTCACACCCACACACGCATGCGTAGCCCTGCAGTCATGCTCTCGACAATCTTCATTTCCCTCCTTCTAGCAGTTTTTGTTCCATTCCTGTCCACCTCCTCCCACCCCCATCTCCTGCTCAACCATCTTAATGTCTTAATTTTTTAAAAAACAAATTTGAAATATAAAGTGCTCAAAGTGAGGCATACAGCTTACATCTTGGTGATGTGTCTAAAGTGACCTCAGTAACAAACACCCATGACAAGAAATACAACACTGCTAGCTTCTAGAAACTTCCTTCCTTCCTCCTCCCATCAATAACCCCTTTCTCTAATCCTCAGAGGTCACTACTCTCCTGAATTTATGGGAGTCACACACTTGCTTTACACTAAATGTATTTCTAAACCCTATATTTTGCCGGTTTTTTGAACTTTATGTAAATCGACTCATGTTTATTATTTTGTGCCTGGCTTCTTTAATTCAGCATTATGTTTATGTGATTCATTCATGAGGCTGCACATATGTATAGCCTGTTCCTTTTCATTGCTGTATAGTATTCTACTGAATGAATGCCCATATATATGAACAATTCTGTCTGCAGCCTCCAGCTAAGGAACCCTCTGATTCCCCATAGGACCCAGCCCCAAGGTAGGGTCCCTTCATGGTTTCACTTCTACTTTTCTTTAGAATCTTGTCTTGTCTTTTTTTTTTTTTGAGATGGAGTCTCACTCTGTAGCTGAAGTGCAGTGACATGATCTTGGCTCACTGCAAGCTCCGCCGCTTGGGTTCACGCCATTCTCCTGCCTCAGCCTCCTGAGTAGCTGGGACTACAGGCGCCTGCCACCAAGCCCGGTTAATTTTTTGTATTTTTTAGTAGAGACGGGGTTTCGCTTTTGGGGTTAGCCAGGATGGTCTCAATCTCCTGACCTCCTGACCTCCTGATCTACCCACCTCGGCCTCCGAAAGTGCTGGGATTACAGGCATGCACCCAGCCTAGAATCTTTTCTTGCTAGAGACCTCTCCCCTGACCCTTGAGCACCCTCTGTATTGGCCACCGTTTCTGCAGTTCCCTAAGTGTGCTGTGCTCACCTGTCTTTTATGCAGCCTGGCCTCCTGCTACTAATTTTTTAAGAGACTCGAATCTGCTGCTTACTTCAGTCTGACCTTCAACCAGTCTTTGTTTTATGCTTTATGCTTCAGCAATATTGAAATATATTTTAATTTTTAAGACTATATACTACTTTGTCCTTTTCCTCAAGTTTTTTTCTGTTTTTCATCCCTTATTTTTTTCAGTAATGCCTACTCATTATTCAAAATGAAACCTAGGTTCTGGCTCCTCCAAGAAGTACCTACTGATTCCTTTTATCTGTAGCCTATATTTATATATAGCCTATATTCCTATCACAGCAAATGGTACATAGCATTGCACTGAGCCATACTGATGGTGAGCTGTGGCAAGAAAATGGTCCAATTTGGTGGTTCTCAAAATGTGGTCCCTAGATGACACTAGTCTTCACCTGCAGACCTGTTAGAGAAGCAGATTCCTGGTGCTTACTCCAGGTCTTACTCCAGAATTAGAAACTCTGGGCATGAGACTCAGCAGTTTGTGTTTTAAAAGGCTCTCTAGGTGATATTGGTACTAAGGAAGCAGACCACTGGTCTCATCCATCACTGTAACTGGCAGGTCTGGTCCAGAATAAATGTTGAAATAAAATAAACTCAAATCATCTACCCCAGGAAGTCTTCCCAGCATTCCTAGGATGGGTGAGGAATTGCTCCTGTCCTCATGGCAGCCCGCATGCTGTAGTGGAACTGCAGATGCCGACTTCCTTAAGGGCAGGGATTCTGCTGCCTTTGCCTTGCTATCCCTATGCCTGGCACAGAGCTCCGTATTATAGTTTTAGGTCCTGGGATATACATGAGAGAAAAGACAGAACAATTCTTTCCTTTCATGGAATTCAAGTTCTAAGAGGGCAGGCAGAAAATAAATGGTAAACAAATGTAAACTAATTTCAGATAGCAGTAAGTGCTGTCAGGGAAACAGAACAAGGTGACGTGATAGAGTTGGACTGAGTGGCTAGTTTAGAGTAGGAAGTTAGAAAAAGCCTTTCTGAGAAGGCAACACTGAGCTAAGATTTAAATGATCAAATGCCAGCCATGTAAAAATCTGTGAAAGTCAATATGGAGGGAGGAAATGGTTGGAGTTTGGTGAGTTTGAGGACCGAGAGGGGGGCAATGTGGCTGGAGGGTGGTTGGGGGTGGGGAAGGTGGGGGACGGAGAGAGAGAGAGAGAGAGAAACAGGGAGACCTAAGAGGTGGACAGAGGCAGCCATGGAAGGAGTTTGGATTTCATCCCAAGGGCTCTGGGGGAACCCCTGGAAAGGGATGTTTGTGTTGGGGAGTGGTGTGTGCTGGTGCAGGTTTTAGAAAGATCACTCGGGCTGCTGTGTGGATAAAACAAATTATACAGGGGCAAGAGTGGGAGCAGGGAGGCCAGTTTGGAGGCTGTGGGGGCAACCAGGTGGATATGGGGGCAGCACAGGGGCAACATGTTTGATCACGTGGAATTCTGCTTCCACTGTATTAGATGTATGGCTTTCAGGAAGTCACTGAACATTTATGTACCTCAATTTTACCCTCTGTAGGAGGGAATAATCCAGCACTTAATGCACAGATTTGCTGGGAAGGCTCAATGAGTTAATAAATATAAAACATAAACACCTATGGTGTGAATTATTTTTGTATTATTATTATTAGCAGCAGTAGTAGTTGTCATAATTGTAGAATAAAGAGAACGAAGGATTTAGGATATTCACAGGTTGCGTTGACATGACTTGCTGGTAAATTGGATTTTGAAGATGAGAGGAAGAGGAAAAGAGGATTCCTAGTTTTTTGGCAACAGGTTCATTAGGGGTGCTGGTTAACAAACTGGAGGAAGGCCAGTGGGGAAGCAGGTTTTTGAATGTGGTGGGAGAGAGAGAGGTGTCAGGAGCTGTTGGAATGAGGTAGGTTGAGGTACCTATAAAACATCTGTGAGGAGATGTCTGGCAGGGATTGGATATAAGAGCCTGCAGTTCAGGGAAGAGCCCATGGCTAGAGACACACGTTTGGGAGTTGGGGCACTGTGATGAGTTTGCAGATGGAGACGTGAAGGGTGCTGGGGCAGGGGCTCCTTCACCCTAAGTGGAGCAGAGGAGCAGGGGCCAGCATGGGGCCTGAGAAGAGAGGCCTGTGAGGTGCTAGGACTCAGGAGAAAGGGGCCTGCTGGCTCCCTTGCCAACAGGTCAGATGAGATAAGCAGAAGAGGAAAAGGAGATCATTCCGTTTGGCAGCACGGAAGTCATCTGCCGAGTGAATGAATGGAATTCTACCTCATTGATTGGTGCATCTCTTTAGAAATCAATTCAATAGAGAAATCTGGTTGTATATGTTCCTTGATACCTACCAAGAGTGAGAGAATGGTGCGGGTAGGGGCCTGAAGACAACAGTGGAAATGGCCTTCTCACAGCCACCTTCAGAAAGGATGGCAGAGCCCCTGTTGATGGGTGCTACCAGTCAAAAGAAGCCCCATTTGTCTTGTTGTTCATGAGTGGAGGGGAGGTTCCTGCCTCTTCTGCAAAAAAAAAGTTTTAGAAATCACCATGAAACAGTGGCCAAACAGGTGGAAAAAGTGTTCCTGAAACTGGAACCAAAAATTTCCAAATGACAGCTCAGTTTGGCATAGCTGTTCTGAGTCTAGGAGCATAGGAGCCCTCACGCCATTTCTGTGACCTGCCCAAGGCAAATCATGAAACTTGCAGATTTTGTTTATTATCAAGTGAGGCAGTGACAGACCTGCTCAATGATTCTTAAACTTTCATGAGCAACAGAAGCCCCAGGAAGGCTTGTGAGAATAGATTGCTGGGCCCAGACCCCAGAGCTTCTAGTTCTAGTTCAGGCTAAGGTGGGATCCAATAAATTACATTTCCAACAAACTCCCTGGTGCTGCTGCTGCTGGTGATGGTGGTCCCAGGACCACCCTTTGACAGCCTCTGGTCTGGATGATACAGGCTCCCCCAGAGCAGGGACTGTATCCCTCTTGCTCACGTGGCTCAGTAGGAGGCCCTCAATAATTCAGATTAAATGAGTGGATTAATAAGCCTTCGGTCGCAGGTCCCTCAGGGATCAGGAATGGGTGAATGCCATGGCTGTCAGGGACAGACAGGAGTGACGGCCAGGACGAGATAGACTGTCATGCTGGACATTTAGCGGTTTGTTTCTTTGTCCTCTTCACAATGACCCAACTTGCCTCTGCCGCCGCCCAGCAGCCCTGCCCCTGAGTAGGACTCTACTCAGAGCTTCTGGTGGCCAAGTGGTCATCTTTGGACTCTCTACATTCTCCTCCTTGAACGTTCCTAATCTGAAGGCTGCCCCCTCCACTCTGACTGTGAGAAATCTTCCAACAATTCGGTTCAGGCCTGCATCTTCGTGAATGGAATTTAGCGGAATTTTAGGCAGAGGGACACAGTGACACAAAGGTGACACAGTGACACAGAGGTGATTTAAGGTGCAATGTCTAGGAGATTCCTCATAGACCCCTGGGTAAAGCAAGTCCTTCCTCTCCACCCTCCAGAGCCAGAGGAAACAGGGTGGGATCCTGGCATACGGCTATTGAGAGATGGAATTCGTTAAGTCCTAGTAAAAGCGAAATGAATGTCGGTGGCCAAATCCCATGCAGCACACACATCTTTTGGTTAGAAGGACTGTACCCTCGCCCTGCACACAGAGCCTTCTTTCTTCCTCGAGGAAAAGTGACTCTTTCACGGCCTGCTGGGAGGCAAAGGAAATGGAAAAGTCTCGCAGCGTCCTGAGCCCCTCTCTGTTTCCTTCAGGCTTTCACAAGTTCAGCGGCCTTTGCACACAGGCTGTGTCCTCTGGGGGAACAGAGGGTTCTTTAGCTGGAGGCTGTGGACAGCACTGCCCATGTTTCCATGGGAGAGGAGAAGCCCGGTGCACTGACCTCCTAGCCTCATCCCTGTCTTGGCAGCGTGTGGAGCGTGTGGAGCCCCTCCTGGCCCTCCCAGTCTGTGGCCCCAAAAGCAGAGCAGCTTAGCGGGGGCTTTTTTGAGAAGCTGCTGAGCTCAGACCCTGCTGGCTCCACATTCCTGGATGATGAGGGAGGGATTCCAGTGTTTACTTTGAACAATGTTTTCCTGTGTCTGAATCGACTGGGTGTTAAATTCTTCCAGATTTCTGGCTCCACGTTGCAGCTCCAACGGGACAGAAACAGGTTTACGGCAGTTGGCAAGAGAACGAAAGCAGGGCCCATCTGGGCACCTTCTGTGTCTAGAATTTCCACTCTGTGGTTGGAAAGGCTGTTTAGCGCCCGCTCTGTGGGCTCCATGCCCAGGCGGGGTTTGTTGTGGTCTCAATTCACAGAGCTCTGCACTTGTGCCTTTCGCATTTCCCACCCTAGAGGGCAAAAGTTAGCTTTTCTCTTTTGAAAACGCATCCGGGAAAGAGAGCAAGCTGAGTTTTTGGAAGGTCAGGGCTTGCAGTGTTTTCTTGGTGAGTACAAACCCAGAAGTTGGGCTCATAAGGAATTCATTTGGTGGGATGTTAGGAAACTTCAGTGCATTCCATTTCCTGGGGACTGCTGTGCCAAGAGGTTTCAGAGACATACAGGAGATTCGAGCTGGAAGGGAGACAGGGTGCAGCAGACCTCAACCCTCATTTTTACCCAGGAGGAAACCAAGGTACAGAGAGGCAAAGTAACGTGAGGGTTGGGATGTTGGACTGGAAGGGCCCATCCCCAGTGCAGCTGGTTCCATCTCTTGGCGCTGTGCAGTGGGTAATCCCACCTCGGACCACACAACCATGCAGGGCTCTAGGAAACATTCTCCTCTTTATTAAGTGTTGGTAAATCAATGGCTTTAACGATACAGAGAGCTTCAGAAAACAAATAGGATCGATTCCAAATTAAAGGCACTCTTTGGGTGCACCATGCACAATAGTTTCTGCGTTCTTGTGTTCTGGGTTGGTGAGCAATTCAGGGGAAACTCCCATTGGACCCCATGACAACCGGGGCTCTGTAGAGTCTGGTGGGGCGCCAGCCTCTAGGCAGGTAGCTGTCAGCCTCTGAATCAGAACAGCCCAAATCCAAGTCAGGCATGGGACGGATGATGGCCTTAAAACTTACTCCATTCTAGACCCTGTGCTGTTGAATTCTGGAAACTTACTCCTGAGCCCCGTGTGTGTGTGTGTGTGTGTGTGCACGGGTGTGTGTGTGTAAGGAAAGGAAGATTAGTGGCAATCTTCCTGGCTTGAGTGCCTAGGTGGAGTCCAAACAGTGTTTATGTAGTAGGGTTGAATAAAATAGTCCCATGACAGAACCTGACATTTTGATCTGGCTACTTTCACAAAGCCATTTTGGTGCCAAGAACATTTTTACTTAGTTTTTAAAAGAAACCATGAAAACGTCAGCTGTCTATACCTCTCAAGTAATGTGCAAGGCAAGCACCCTAACTCCACCTCTGAGTATCTTGGATACTTCCCCCTGTATCTTGCCATCCATCCATACCCCATCTGCAACCCCTCTGGTCATGTTAGTATATCCACTGTCTCAAAATGGCCTTGTCAAAATCTGCTTTGTTGGAAGGGCAGCTTCATTTTTGTGGTATGTTATAGGCTTAAATTCTTTAGTTACATAGGTTCCCTTACGTTAGTAGAAATGGTGTCCTCTGGAGATGGAATGGGGAAGAAGGAATTATGCAGTGAAATTTCTCCCACTGCTGCCAGATTAGAAGCCCTTCTCTGTCTCAGTTTTGTGGGTGGGATTTTTCCTTGGTATGTCTGGTAGGGGCTTTGTATTGGTTATCTCTTGGTGGGTAACAAAGCACTCCAAAGGTTAATTGCTTTAAACAAATATTTGTTATCTCACAGCTTCTGTGGGGCAGGAATCTGGATATGCCTTAGCTGTCTGCTTCTGTCTCAGAGTCTCTCCATGAGGCTACAGTCATGATTTTGGCCGAGGATGTGGTCTCATCTGAAGGCTCAACAGGAGGAGAATCCACTTCCAAATTCAGTCACATGGATATTGGCAAGATTAAGCTCCTCAAAGGCTGTTGCACTAAAAACCCCAGTTTCTTGCTGCCTTTTGGCTGGAAAACTCCCTTAGTTCCTTGCCACATGGGCCTCTCCACAGGGCAGTTTGTAACATGGCAGCTGGCTTCCCTTAAGATGAACAAGAAAGAGAGTGTGAGAGAGTGCTCAAGACGGAAACCAACTTTTTTTGTGACCTAATCTCAGAAGTGACATTCCATCACTTAGACCATATTCTGTTTATTAGAAGTGAGTCATTAGATGCAGTTCATACTCAGGGGAGGGGATTTCACAAGGAAGTGAATACCAAGAGGTGAGATTATTGGGAGCCATCTTATAGCCCGCCTAGGATAGGCCTTATGGGCCCATTTGCTGTTCATCCTATGGGCTCTGTCACCCTTGCAGTTCTGTTAAGACATGAGTTGTGAGGAGCAGAGGAAAACCATTTCCGTGTTCACCCTTACTCCTCCTGGGAGGTAGATAGCTTTGTTGGCATAGCATCTAGAGTTTTCTCAGGGGCAAAAAATTCTGAGTTTCTGAACTATTAATAGTTACATCTACCCTCCACTCTCCCATCCCATCCCAGCTCCACTCCAAGGAAAGCAGATGAGGCCAAGACAGCAACCACACTGGTTTTCCCTTTCTCTGTGGTCTCTGTCACTCTCTGAACAATGTGACACTTTTGTTCTGTCTAGAGTTCATCTAGTCCTCAAGTTGGATGCCAATGTTATCTAGTTTTCTTGTTTCCAGAATGAACCCCCAGCCATAAATCATAGAATAGAACTTATACCAATAGTTCAGGGTTCTTGGTGTTTACCAGAAAAGCTAATGGTTACAAAGCTCCTTATGGATCATGGAATACTTTTACTTACATCAACTGGATCATCATAACATCCCATGGGGCAGGATGTTTCCCACTTTGGGGATAAGGAAACTGAGGTTCAGAAAGACTAAGGAACTTGCTCAAGATTAGACATAATGAGGTGAAGCTGGGTTTTAATGTGAGTTATCCTACTTCCGAATTCTGTGCTCTACCCTACAGCCGCTTGATGCTGTTTGCAGATCTAAGTCTCCAGATCTTCTAGTAGGAATCTGGCAAGACTTCTTGGCTCAGTTTTGCTCCTTAAGTCATTCTAGACCAGGGCTGCAATGATCTGAGAAGAGAAATAGAACTCAGCTGGGACAAGGGATGTCACAGCTGGGACAAGGGATGTCAAAGCTGGGGTGAGGGAGAGCAGACATGGCTGGTGACTTAGGGAGTTACACAGGTGTGTGCCTGTGTGTGTATGCATGTGCCTGTGTGTGTACATATTCGTGCATGCATGTGTGTGTGGCTTGTAGACTCTTTCTCATGCCAGTGACTATATGGATGTTCTGCTCAGGACTGTGTGTATATGTGCACTTGTGTGTATTGCTGTCTATTGGCCGGAAACCTTCCTCAGTTAACATGTGCACATATGTGGCTGCAAGTGGACGCAACGCCTGGGACCAATGCCAGATGGCTGGGACCCATCTGGGCTGGGGGATGAGCTCTAGAGAGTGCCTTTTAGTGAGCAGATGGTATAAACAGGACTCTTGGGATGTGAAAAGTAGTGTGGCTGGGGAGGGATGGGTGAGATGTAGGGACACCACTGTGGCAGCAGTTGTGTTGAAGAGTCCCCTGAGCATGTGTTCTGACCTCCTATGACTCCAGTCCCTTCCCTGATCTTCAATGCAGTGGCTCAGTTTTGGCAAGATGTGTCTTGGTACTAATTTCTCCAGCCCGAACATTGGACTGCATTGTTTTGGCATTGCAGCAGACATTGCCACCCTGCATATTAATGATGATAACAGTCCAGCCAATAGGCTCTTACCATGTGCCTGTGCCCTCTGCCCAATGCTGTATATGAATTATCTCATTAAATCCTCATGGCACTCCAAGGATAGTTCCTCTTACTGCCTCTGTTTTACAGATGAGAACACAGAGGCTTCTGAATTTTAACTGTCTTGTTCCTTGTTCCTGGTCACGCAGCTAAGTCACTGACCTGTCTTGAACTCGAGCTCTGAATTCTATGCTATACTTTCCCCAAAACAATTGTTTAGTATGCAGTTTTACTGTTTTGGGAACTTTGGTGAATTCTCCTATCAATTGCCATCTTCAGATATTGAAATACATACACAATAATATTGCAGAACCTCACTAGAATAGTAAAGAGAGGGTGGTTTTTCTGCAATGCTGCACGAGGGTGGTTTTTAAAGGCCAGGCCTTTGTTGGAGAGAGGATGCCACAGAACACGCTTCACGAAGGGCCCGTTCCCGGATTTTAAAAGTATTTGATGCATCTGTCCACCATGCCAAGAAGACACATTAAAACCCTTTTTGTTTAATTGGATTTCTGACTCAACAAAAACTCCTTTTGTCAGAACTTCAGGATTTCCTGGCATGTTACCCACACATATTTTCTATGTGGATAGTTATGTTTCATTGTATACGATTGGGATATCTTTGTGCCTAGAAAGACTCATTTGAAATGAATCATTAAAGGTTTCTGCCCAATTTCAAGAGGCCTCTTTTGTGACTTCTGGGGAATGGACAATTGCTATTTTAATTTTTAATTACAGGCAACAATTTTTTATATATTTAAGTGTCGATTCTCTCCCCATCCCCAAATCATTCATCTTAGTTACATTATACTAAAATTTTGCCAGTTAACCTTCCTGATTCTGTGTTTCTCAGGAACCCAGTGAAATGAGCTGCACCAGGGACTTGAAGAAAGAGTTTTCAGCTAGGAGAAGAGAGGAAGGCAAGATATCAGGACACGGTAAGTGAATATGGCCTTGGGTTTTGACCAGAGTCTATCCTCCCAGTGGGCCAAGAGTTGTCTGGAATATAAGGATTTCACCTCTGAGCCTTAAAAACACAATTTAACGAGAGAGAGAGAGAGAGAGAGAGAGAGAGAGAGAGAGACACCAACTAAATAACACATAATGGGATAGATGGCCCTGATAGATAAGGTTCAGATAACATACTTGGGAGCAGAGAGGAGGGCCTGTCTATTCCACCTAAAGGCCTGGGACAGCCTCTCAAAAGAAGTATCACTGGAGCAGTCCTGGAAGGAGATATGAAGGGCCTATAGAGGAGGGAACATGTGTGTGAATTTACAATCATTATGAGGCAGGCAACTTCATGCATTTGAAAAAGCAGCTAACATCCATTAACAGCATACAGAAGATACCCCTGGCGCTGCATTTGGTGGTGATGACACCTGGCCCTGGTAAGAACACATATTGGACCAGGTGAGACTAGAAATGGAGTTTCAAAGGGAAAGTGGAGTAGAACTTGAGTTAGAATTTGGTACATTTAGGTCCCATGGACTTTTTCATATTAGACAAGGTTTCATGTCTTCTTTCAACAAAGCCTGAATCCTGTACTGTCACAGGTCCATGTGCTTGAATTCTTGCCCTTAATAGGCACCTGCGATGTCTCTTTCAATCGTCACAATAAACCTACTGGGACATGTATCATTCCCATTTTATGGATGGGGGAAAACTTGAAGACTCTGAGAGAGATAGGGCAAGGGATTTGCCCACTTAAAAGCAGTAAACAGCAGTGCTAGGATTTGAACCCAGGCCTCTCCATTAATCCTATTTGTTTGTCATATTTTTCAGGATAATATCCCACCTTTTGCCATTTTACCTTCTCTAGTGGTGGCTACTGCCAAGTGAGCCCGTCTGTGTTTTTCATTTGTGTCCCACACAAGTGTGCCGCTGCTGGATATTTGGATTTCTAGTGATCCCTGGAGATTCCAGGAGAAGTTACTTATGGCAATTGCAGGAATGTCCATTTATCTGATGATTTTGACCCAAGGTCCTGGGGACAGAGCAATGAATGTGATGGATGAGATTGCCGCTGTCTTGTGGCCTATAGTCTAGTTGGTTAAGAGAAAATAAATGGGTAAATCATAAGAAATGTCAGGCAGGGATAGTGTTAGGCAGAGTATTAACATAGGAGATGTGATAGTGACTGGTGGTGCTGTTGTGTAGTCAGGGAAGGCTGAGGAGTTGACATTTAGGCTGAATCCTGACTTCTAAGAAGGAACAACCCATGTGAAGATCAGGGACACATGCATCCCAGGCAGAGGCAGTAGCTGGGGAAGGACCCTAAGGTGGGAACAAGCTTGATGTTTTTAAAGAAGAGAGGCATGGCCAGTGTGGCTGGGCACAGTGGGTGATGTGAGGAGCCGCTCTAGCTAAGGCTGGGAGGGGAGGCAGGGGCCAGATCAAAGAGGGTTTACAGGCCAACATAAGGAACTGGCATTGGCTTCTAAATGGAGGGAGAGCCATGAGAATGTTAGGCAGGGGGATGATTTAATTTGATCATGTTTAAACATAATCACTCTGGGTCCTCTTTGGAGAAGGAGTTGTAGGGTGTATTAGTCCATTTTCATACTGCTATAATGAAATACCCGAGACTGGGTAATTTATAAAGGAAGGAAGTTTAATGGATTCACAGTTCCACATGGCTGGGGAGGTCTTCACAATCATGGCGGAAGGTGAAGGAGAAGCAAAGCATGTCTTACGTGGCAGCAGGCAAGACAGCATGTGCAGGGGAACTGCCCTTTATAAAACCATCAGATCTTGTAAGACTTATTCACTATCACAAGAACAGCATGGAAAAAACCCACCCCCATGATTTAGTTACCTCACATCAGGTCCCTCCCACAACACGTGGGGATTATAGGAGGTACAATTCAAGATGAGATTTGGGTGGGGACACAGCCAAATCATATCATAGGAGAACAAGAGTGGAAGCAGGGAGACCAGTAGCAGGTGTTCTGTAGTTCAGTTAATAGATGTTGACATCTTAGAGGAGGCTGGTGGCGTAGAGAAGTTAAATTACGGTGGGGTTGGGGAGGATAATGGGCTGGAGATATTGAATGAAGAAGCAAGAGATGTTAGATGTTTGAATTGGGCAATTCAATGAATGATGATGCCTCTTTCTGAGATGGAAGAGACCAGAAAGGAGCATTTTATGGAGTAAGGTCAAGAATTTGTTTGAACCATGAAAAGTTTGAGAGCTTATTAGATATACAAATAAAGATGTAGTATATTGGCAGTTGGATATATATATATTTGGACTTTGGGAAAGAAGTCAGTCTAGTTAGATTTGGCAAATTGATGAGATATAAAGTCACAACACTGGTTCCCATCACTTTGGGGATATGTGGAGATAAAAAAAAAGAAGAAGAAGGGGACTCAGAAATCCTCAATGGAGACTGAGAAGGAGCTTGCTGAGTGATGGTGGGATTCTACTCCTGTGGTGTCATGGAAACCAGGTAGGAGAACATTTCAAGAATGTGAGAGTGCATGCTCAACTCTATCCATGACCATTGCATTTTGGAAGGTGGAGGGAGAGAGGCCTAGGTTGCAAGTGGAGAGGTGTTCTTTGACAGGAAAAGGGATGCTTCATTCATTGTAGCAGGAAGGAAGGCAAAGTGCAGGGGAGCATATGGTGGAGAGTTGGTACAAGTGATGGCGGGAGATGAGGGAGTTCTTGATGGATTCTTGGATTTTTCTCAAAGCGGGGCAAGACAAAGACATTAACCCACAATGGAAGGAGAAGGAGGTGAAGAGGAGGTTTGAAATAGTTGCTTGGCGGGGATATAAAATATTTAACTTCTATTGAAAAAAATATGAAAATTTCTTAAAGAACTAAACTTAGAACTACCACTGGACACAGCAATCCCACTACTGGGAATCTACCCAAAGGAATAGAAATCATTTTATCAAAAAGACACCTGCACTCATATGTTTATCCCAGCACTGTTCACAATAACAAAGTCATGGAATCAACCTAAATCTCCACCAATGGTTGACTGGATAAGAAAAATGTGGCATACATATGCCGTGGAATACTATGCAGCCATAAAAAAGAATGAAAGACTGTCCTTTGCAACAATATAGATGGAGCTGGAGGCCATTATTCTAAGTAAACTAACCCAGAAGCAGAAAATAAAATATCACATGTTGTCACTTGTGAGAGGTAAACGATGTGTACACATGGACATAAAAGTGAAGACAATAGACACCGTGGACTCCAAAAGGGAGGAGGATGAGAGGAGGGTGAGGGTTGAACAATTACCTGTTGGGTGCAATGTTCAATATTGTAGGTGATGCGTTCACTAGGAGCCCAAGCTCACCATGATACGATATACCCATGTAACAAACAGGCACATGGACCCCTGAATCTAAAATAAATATAACATTAAAAAAAGAAAGAGTTACTTGGGGAGTGGAAGAGTGAAAAGAGTAGGAAGGGGGAAGTGTTGGTTGGACTAGCTCTGTTGATTGACTTGGAGATAGAGGAGCAAGTGTGTGGAATTATAAAGAAAAGGATTCTGCAGCTAGACTGCCTGAGGGCAAATCCTGTTTTTTTGTCACTTTATTGTTGTGTGACCTTGGACAGACTGCTTAATGTCCCTACAGCCTCCAGTTTCCTTGCCTGTCAAATGAGATTAATACAATAGTACCTAATGCATATGGGTTTTGTGAGGATTTAATTAGTTACTATAGGTAAGATGCTTAGCCTGTGCCCTGGTCGCACCACATGTCATAGAAATATTAGCTGTTATTCCACGTGGGACCAATCGGCACGGTGGCGTTTTCCTCCCATCATGTTTAGTTGCTGAGATGACGGCACCCAAAAGAGCCCCATAGGTGGACTGAACTGGTATTAAGGCTTTGCCATGCAAATATGTGTTTGCCCGGCACATGGGAGAGGGATACCGGGTTAAGGGTGTTTACAAGGGACCATAAGGAGGAGCTGTGGGGTATCAACAAGATAAAGCAGGAAGCTGGGACACAAAGGGGACACTAAGGGGAAGGTGGGGTGAGTGAATTGAAATCCAGGAATTGCTGGACTGGGAACTGCTTGGGGAGTGAGCTGGAGGGATGGAGGAGGGAAGAGTAAGAGTGAGATGCTCGCAGCTTAGATATCGGACGTAGTGTGGTTATTGGGGACGATAAGAAGAGTGGGCTGATCACAGAGGCCGGGGTGGTGGCGACTGAGGGGAAGACCTGGTGATTGGAAGTGAGCAGGTCGAGGACTGCTGGGCTGGAGGTTTGCATGGATCATTCAGGAGATGACGAAGAAGCCACGGTGATGAGAGGGTAACAGCGCAGAGGAGGACAGCGTGCCTGGGGCTCAAGTTGTCAGGGACTGAGGGACAGATGACAGTGCTCAGAAGCTGGCAGCAACCAGGCAGGTGAGGTGGTGATGTAGCCCGGGCACAAGCTTCAGGGGAGGAGAAATGGCTTGAGGATGGCAGTTGTGGGTAAGGAACGTGACTGCCTCCAGGCTCCGGAACAACCCTTCCTTGAGAGGTCTGCAAAGGCCCAGGAGAGAGAGCGCGTCCCCTGATGATGACCTGACAAAGTGCTCTTGGCAGAAAGTCCCAGGGGTGTCTGCGGCAGAAGGGAGAGAGGAGGGAGGGTGTGTGTCTCCATATTTCAGCTTCTTATCCTCAGCTTTTCAGATTTTGAATGCAATTTCATCAGTTTACCCAAGGCGCGAAGTAAAGCCCCACACCATTTTGCTTTCTGGCAATTTCTCAACATAATTGTGACACACGCTATTTATAATACAGCCACTCTCACCTTTCTCTGAGAGCACATGAGTGATTCCCTTCCTGGAAGGGTTAGGAAAGTGTTTTCTGCATGATCATGCTGTGGTCTGGGGTATTTGGAGGATGTGCAGTTCCTTAAAAGTGGAGACTGGGGCCAGGTGTGATGGCTCACGCCTGTAATCCCAGCACTTTGGGAGGCCAAGGAGGGCGGATCATGAGGTCAGGAGATCGAGACCATCCTGGCTAACATGGTGAAGCCGCGTCTCTGCTAAAAACACAACAAAATTAGCTGGGCATGGTGGAGGTGCCCATAGTAGTCCCAGCTACTGGGGAGGCTGAGGCAGGAGAATGTCGTGAACCTGGGAGGCGGAGCTTGCAGTGAGCCGAGATGGCACCACTGCACTCCAGTCTGGGTGACAGAGCCATCTCGCTCCGTCTCAAAAAAAAAAAAAAAAAAAAAAAAAAAAGAAGTGGAGACTGGGAAGAGAATTCAGGGCAAAGGAACAGAATGTGCCAAGGGGTAAAGGTATGAGAGCTTGCCTAGCGTGGGGAGTGATGGGGCGTTGAGAGCTGAGTGTGTGTGTGTATGTGTGTGACTGCATGCATGTGCACACATGTGCATGCAAGTAAACATGTGTATGTACATGTGTGCATGCATATGCATAAGTGCATGAATGTGTGTGTATGTGTGCAGGGGGAAGAGTCTTGGTGATGGGAGTTGAGAATGGGGAGACAAGATTTTGGGGGATGCTTATTACTCAAGAGTTGGGTGCAATGGGTGATGCACGCATTTTCTCACATTCTGACATGCACTGGGGAACTGTGTGCTACTGAGTACAAGCTGTCAATAGGCTGATGGAATAACTGAATCATGTAGGAGGCAGCTACTTTCTTTTCTTCTAGGTAAAATCTCAAATGCAAGTCATCTTCTTCAAGACAAACACTGACCTGGATTCCTAGTGCTTTGAACATTTCAAAAGGGGTGGCCTGGCCCACGGATTGAGCGCAGTCCTGGGAAATGCCTGGCTGTTTCCCCGAAGTGTTCTCCAGGTTCACAATGTCCCTATTGTTTCAACGGAGCAGGACTTCCTTTTTCTGATGGATTAGACATTGTGAGGCCACACATTTTAATGGTCACACTGCTCAGGAGCCATCAGGCAGAGAGGGTCTCTGGGCACAAATTACTTAAAGCCTTTCATGTTTGTTTTCCTGAATATGAGGTTGTAGGGCTATTTCTTACTGCCTGTTTCTCCATATCTTTCCTATGTGTCCAGCCTGCCAGTGTATAAGCCTACCCCAAAAATGTTCATGGAAGAAAAATGTTATAAAGCTCTCCTCTGATTATGCCTGCCTGGCTTGTTCTGGAAATTCGATTTTTAAATTTGGAACTAGATCTGTAGATAATAGATCAATAGATAATGGCCACATGTGTTTTATGCTCAATGGGCCTTCCAATGTCATCTTAAAGTGGGAGTTTAATATTTATAATTGGATATTCCTTGGATAAACGTAAAATTCAGATTCACGGTTGTACCTGATAGGTATACAATGCCTAATGCTTCTTTCTTGCAGTGAATTTGTAAAGTGTTTCTTCAGCCAATTCAGCATTGTAATTCACATGCAGAAAACACACTGTTTGGAAACTGCCTATTTTATCTGCTTGCTGGAAGGAGAACATGGATCTTGAATGAGGAAGCATTTCACTCAAGATTTGGAAACATTGAGGTTGGCATTTAAACCATGCCCACTGCCCATCATTTCCTTTGCCCTTTGAGATTTAGCACAAACATTGTCTCTTCTTGAACCTGCTTCTTGACACCCCTCCCCACTCAGGTTGAGTTAGGAAACTGGTGATCTGTCTTCCTCATGGGGCTGTGAGCTCCTTGAACCAAGGCTCAGTGCCTGCCTGGTGTATGAGATGCTTAGTCAGTACCTGACTGCAGAGTGGTTGATGGAACATGTATTGTCCTATGTACTGGGAGGCCTCTGCTTTTGTTTCTCATAACACAGATGGCAAGGATTCGTCTGGATTTATCAGCATAGGAAACCTGGATTGTGGACCCCTGACACTGAGAAGGGTAGATCCCAAAGTAAGAGGCAAATGTGGAAAATCCACAGTGGGTTCTGGGTGAGTGCAGGACCTGTGCCTCTCAGAAGAGTAATGTTTGGAGCTCAGGATAGGTTTTTTGAATGTGTGCAAGTGTGCATCTGTGCATGAATGAATATATGTTGAATGGCCATAGGTACTTGAACTGTTTTCACCATTGGACAATAAATTGCCCTCAATGTACACATATAATCGATACAGAAAATAAAGTATAGAAGCATTATCAAGAAGCAACATATCCCCTCCTTCCCATCATAAGTGATGAATCAGTAATGCCAAGTCTGTGTTAGAAGATGAGCAATTCTGATTAGACTCCCACCTCCCCACCCTGATGTGGTTAGAGACAGTTGACCCCCCAGAAAGAGGCACGGTCTGTATAAGAACATGCTAACACTACCAAATGGCCCACCGTATGCAACGTGACTTTTTAAAGATAGTGCGGTAATGGACTTGTTTCTCCTCTTCTTTGTGTGTGTGTTTGTTTCTGGGGAGGGGCGCTAGGGAGGAAGAGATGGTGTCCAGCAAATTATTGCACAGGGAGAAGGAGACAGATGCCTTCTTTCCCGAAAGAACAACTCGCCCCTCCCCACTACCATTCCTCTTTGTCTTAACATTTCTAGGATTCCCAAGGCTCCCCATTGTCTGTGTCACTAAAGGCACAAGAAATGGTCATCTTCTTGTGTGCACCCCGCAGAGCCCATTTGGTAGAGGTGGGGTCATGGTGAGTTTCCATGGGATAGGGGCAGGGTGAAGAAGTGGAGAGAGTCAGAAGGGGGCGCCACTGAGAATCCAGAGGTGTGCACTCACTGTTTCCCCGCGTTTCTCAGTTTGAAGTTCAGGGAGTCGGTGCCTGTGCTGATCCTGTGAGATGGGCAGTTCTGTGGGTCTCCTGTCAGCCCATTCGGGTGGAGATCAGCATGGAAACCGCACATTCTGCTAAGTGGATCCTTGCCCAGGAGCATCTTTCCAGATCTCAGAGATGAGCTTTTCAAGACACTT
Organism: Chlorocebus sabaeus; assembly: GCF_047675955.1. Lineage (NCBI taxonomy): Eukaryota > Metazoa > Chordata > Mammalia > Primates > Cercopithecidae > Chlorocebus > Chlorocebus sabaeus. The sequence continues at coordinate 15,270,153 of NC_132919.1, read as the reverse complement.
CTGGCTTTAGTGGCAGCTTCCTCTTTACCAAAAATAAATGAGGAGTGGCCGGGGGTAGGAAAAAAAAAAAGAAAAAGCTGAAGGCAGGGAGGGGGAAGGTTAAAGAGGATAAAATGCAGAGGTGAAATGAGGCTTTGCATCAGGTTCCTGTTTGAGAAAATGTGATTCTCCTTCTGGGGCCAGGCAAGACACCTAGGGATGGCTCAGGGAGAAAAGTGAGAGGTGAGACAAACAAAAGAAGCCTTGCAGATTGGAGCAGAGAAGAGAGGAAAGAGGGTGAACAGAGGGAACATGGGTCTTGTTTCTAGTGGAGTTTGTTCTTCTGCATAGGGACAGTTTTGGGGACTCTGCAGCTGATTTCAGAGGAGGTGATTCATTGAAGACCCAGTTATACCCCGAGCAAGTTCATCATTTTATCCTCTTACTCCATAACGTTCTCTGAGGCTTGCAATTCCAAAACAAGGGCAGGAGAAGAACGTTGTTTCACAATCGCCACAAATATGTCACTGGATTCTAGCTCCATGAGATGCCTCACACTAAATGAATGAATGAATGAGTGATTCCTTGGTCAAATGAGATTAGGGGATGCTGCATATTCAGTCTTCCTTTTGGAGAATTACAGAACAAATTAACATACAACAGACTGAAAATCCTGCTCCAAAGGAATTTTTTTTAACATGGCAATTTTTTTTTCTAACTTAGTCGACTGAGGACAGGCCTGAAATCTTGCACAATTTAGAAGATGTGGCGACTCCTGGGTTAAACAATCTATATGGCTTCATAGGGCGCCTTTTGCCATGAGTCCCTTCTTTTTCTTTAAGTAATACCTATGAACATCTTGAGGAGAGATTCTTGCATTCTGTGGGACACGGTTTAGGAAACACTAGATTGAGATAATAATCCACTCGTCATGACTATGTAAATGGCACTACTTTCACAGCATTAGTGGGGCAAAAAGTCTGAGTGGGGTCGATTTGTGCCAGAGCACTCATCCATCAATCCTGCCTGGAACCCGTAAAATCCTTTTGCAAGATGGTTTCCTGAGATAAGGATGCAGCTTGTGGCCAGAGAGGGTGAGATCATTAGATTTGCATGAGAATCCCGTGGCGACCACAGTTTCCTTAGCTCTGGACTTTAAAGCCACTGCTTCTTCTTCTTTGATCTAAGTCAATTTTGGTATTGTCAGGTGGTGGTTGTGGAAGTACTCGATGGCCGTTTTAAATGTTTAAAGGCTCCTGAGATGCGCTGCTGACTGTAATCAGGGATTCTTGAATGAAAGCATGTGTCTTAGGGCTGCAAAGGGACTGAAAAGACCTTCTGGACCCATTCTCTCTCTCTCTCTCACCCAGGCTAGAGTGGAGTGGGGTGATCTCGGCTCACTGCAATCTCCTCCTGGACTCAAGCAATTCTCCTGCCTCAGACTGCCGAGTAGCTAGGATTACAGGTAGGAGTGCTTGGCTAATGTTTGTATTTTTAGTAGAGACAGGGTTTCACCATGCCGTCCAGGCTGGTCTCGAACTCCTGGCCTCAAGTGATCCACTCACCTTGGCCTCCTAAAGTTCTGGGATTACAGGTGTGAGCCACCGCACCTGGTTCATTTTCTGTTTCTAAGTAGTTAATAATAATATTTTATAAATCTTCAGTGGTATTTTGTTTTAGATTCTAGAACAGCATTTCCCAAATTTTGCTGCACAGAGAAATTGTCTGGGAAACTTGTAATTCCAATGCCTGTACTGCATCCCATTCCAATCAAATCATGATGTTGGGAGTGGACGCCTACATTTATATTTTTCCAAGATCCCTAGCGATTCCAATGTGCTGCAAAGTTTGGGGACCACTGGTTTAGAAGCACTTTAATTTCCAGACTTTTTTTTTTCCAAATCAATAGGTCTTTTATTGCATCTTTTAATATCACAAATAGGTCTTAGGAATCATCCGGCATCTTGTTTCTGTAGCTGGACATCTCTTAGATCTTATTCATCAGCCTGCTGAACAGTTCCTTTTCCAGAGACATAAATACCATCCAAAAATTTCCTGATATCCTTGGTTTTAACTGTTGTGGCTTGCTGAATCAAAACTGCTGAATTTGAAACAAGCTCAATGTCATTGCCTTCAAGGATTAATTCATCTTTCTGGGCTTGAGATACTGAACAAGCAACACCTGGTCTCATCCAAGCCCTGTGGATGTGTTTTTCACCCGAGAAATTTCAGATTTCAACAGGAGACCCATTCTCCTCGATAACGACGTTGATGGGGAAGTGACCATACACAGACCTCAACTTGTAATGGAAGGCCAGTGTAACACCCTTGATCATGTTCTGTCCATGAGTACAAATAGTCCGAACGGTAGCCAGTTCCTTTCTGTTACCCCACGGTTTGTCAACCCGAAGCCTTTTTTGTTTTCTTTCCAAGAAGACTGAGTTCTACATTGATGTGATTGAAGTCCCTCTGGGGCCCTTCACGATAACTGTGTGTCCCTCCAGAGTAATGTCAACATTTTCTAGAATGTTGGCAGTCTGATGGCTGAGAACAGTCTTCATTCTCGCAGTAGACGTGGCAAAGAAAGCAATTTCCAGATATTTTTAAAGCAACTGTGGGGTAGGTGTTATGATTCACACCTATAATCCCGGCACTTTGGGAGGCAGACGTGGGAGGATCATTTGAGCCCAGGAGCTTGAGATCAGACTGGGCAAAATAGCGAGACCCCTGTCTCTACTAAAAAAAAAAATTATCCAGGTATGGTAGTGTGTTCCTGTAGTCCCAGCTACCCAGGAGGTGAAGGCAGGAGGATTGCTTGAGTCCAGGAGTTGAAGGCTGCAGTGAGCTACGATCGTGCCACTACACTCCAGCCAGAGTGACAGAGCGAGGCCCTGTCTCTAAAAAAAAAAAAAAAAAAAAAAAAATTTACAGAACTGTGTCTCTCTGGGACAGGAGTTCATCCTCATCCTCATTTTGTAAGTGACCACTGAGGTCCTAAGAAGTTAAGGAAGGTGATCAAGATGGATTGTTTCACGTTCCAGGTAATTGAATGATCTAGGCCAAACCCAGTCTATCAGACTAGATTCTGAAAATGGTGGGATGAGAGATTGAGTGGGGGGAGTGGGGAGCTGGCCCTGAAAGCCCAGTGGTCTGAACATGGGCTTTGTGTCTGTAGGAAAAACAAGAAAGCCGCTTCAACACTCTGCCTCCTGCCCCTCCCGTCAATGCTGTTTCTGTCTGTAGACTGCTGGTTTGCATTTCATTTACAGGGACACAAAATGGAACCTTTGTGCTGGAATTGAAGGAAATTATAAAAGCCCACAGCTTCTCTTCAGACTTAATGTCAACTATTTGTCTCCTGTTATTTTCAAACAAACAAGTCCTTCCCATGAGTTTTGAGGCAGTCTCAAACACTCCCTCCCTTGGTTCTTTCTATGGTTTCCTAGTCCCTGCTTCAGCAGGCATGAGAAAAACCCACCATTTGTAGACTTGTCCTGTCAGTCACATGGCACAGCTGTAGGGGTCAGGTGAGTCCTGGCCAGAGGCTCTGAGCAGAGTGGTGGGCCACACAGATGCACACAAGTCTGGAAACCAATGTTTGACCAAGACTGCACTTTCCTCAGGCTTCAGGGTTCATCAACTAGAAACTTAGAAGCAATAATGAAAGAAATGACTCCCAAATCTCCCAAATACTACCAGCTGAAACATATTTCCACCATCTGGCATCCTATTTTACATATGAGAAGATGAAGAAATTTCTTTCTTCTTTTTCTTTTTGGAGACGGAGTCTCACTCCATTGCCCAGGCTGGAGTGCAACGATGTGATTCCAGCTCACTGCAACCTCCGCCTCCTGGGTTCAAGCGATTCTTCTGCCTCAGCCTCCTGAGTAGCTGGGATTACAGGCGTGCACCACCATGCCTGGCTAATTTTGTATATTTAGTAGAGACAGGGTTTTACCATGTTAGCCAGGTTGATCTCGAACTCCCGACCTCAGGTGATCCACCCTCCTTGGTCTCCCAAAGTGCTGGGATTACAGGCATGAGCCACCGCACCTAGCCAAGAAATTTCTGACAATGTTAAAATATGGAAGACAAGTAAAGAGTTCTATTTCCACTAGAGGTAGAGAGAGGCCCAAGTTGAGTGGCCACTTGCATGTTCTGCTCTGTGTTATGGGGGACTTGGAATGGATGACTTTAAATTCTGAGGCCCTATAGTAGGTCTTAGAAGGAAAACTAAGATGCTTTACCTTACAATTAAAAAAAATGATAACATGAAAGTTTCTCTAGGTTAGATGACTATTTGAGCATTATTTCTTCCCTAGCCTCAGAATAATGACATTGTGAATTCTTCTAGAACTGCACTGTTGTGGAAGATTGCCATTGATACCTACAGCAGGGACTCCGTAAGATCTGTCTGTAAATAGGTTTGACCAAAAAATGCCTTTTTTTTTTGGAGTATGAATGAATCTCCGGGATGCCATCCTTTGTTAGATGTGTTATAATAAAATGCTGAAATATGTGAGTAATTTACTCCATAAAAATAGTGGAATTTAAAGTTGCCCCTGTCAATGACACACTCACTAGCATTCCACAATAGTTCCTTGATTAGGGAAAAAGGGGGATGAAAAACCTGGGAAGTGCTTATCTCAGAGGAGTGTTCCATGCAGAAACGAGTCAGCCCTCACGTATGTGGGAGCTGATAAAAAAGGCTTAACACTCACTACTCTGTCTAAACTGGGGCTACTCAGAGTATGAACCACAGACCAGCAACATCAGTATCATTTAGGAGTTAGTTGGAGATGCAAATTCTCAGGTCCTCAAAACAGACCTACTGAATGAGAATCTCTAAGGTGGGACCTGGGTATCTGTGGTTGCACAAGGTCTCCAGGTGATTCTAGTACTTGCTAAAATTTGAGAAGCACTGCCTTCGACCCATGGTTCTCAAAGTGTGGTCTCCAGACCAAAAAGCACCAGCATCATCTGGGAGCTGTTCAGAATCATCTGAGACTCTTTCTCAATGGGCATTTGCAGGTGATAGTGGAAATGCTTCATGGCATTTTTAAGTGCTTAAACGCCGCAGAGACGGCAAAATTGAGCATAGAAATGTAATGAACTCTTAGGTATGTGCATGTGTCTTAGAGCTGGAAAGGAACCAAAAAGATCTCCTGGACCCATTTCTTGTCTCTAGGTAGTTAATAATATAACCTTACAAATCTCCAGTAGGTTTTCTTTTTCTTTCTCCGTTTTGGTTTAAAACAGTGGTTGCTAAATCAGCAACTCTAGAGGTGGGCCCAGCAATCTGGGCTTTAACAATCTCTCCAGGTGGATGCAGCCTCAAGATTGAGAACCGCTACACCACGGTTTCCATTGGATTTTCCCTCCTGCATGGCCGCATAGAGCATTAGACTTCCATGTTTCAATTTGGGCTTGGGGCCCGGGTAGCTGACTCCTGGCCGCTGCCCATCTCTGCTACCTTCTCTCCCTGATTCCAGGCTGAGAAGTGCAGGTTGGATGTCATGCTTGTAGTCATGTGACCACTCTCGGAATCTGGTAGAGGAGATAGCAAGGTTTTGAAATGAGGACTTTTTTTCCCACTTCCCCTCTGTGAACCAGCCTCCACACAGCCCCCAGCCTACCCAGCCTCTCTCCTTTAAAGCTAGGAGACTGGAAAGCAGAAAACTCAGAGACTGTCATGACAGCCTACAGCTCTTGAGCAAGGCCATGCCTGCAGGCCTTTGCGGGGCTCACCTGGCCTGTCTCCAGCTCCACAGAAAACATGTCCTCTTCTCAGGGGATGAAGTCACCTTAGCCTCATGCAGAGACCATATAGGACTTAGGACCTCCCGCCCAGGGTGGCTACTAATCGCTTTCCTACACTCAGGCCAGTTTGAGGAGGCTCTGGCTAACAAGCGTATTTTCCCATAGGAATCCGGACCTGTGATGTTAGGAAATCAGTAAATATTAAGAAGAAGATGGATGCAAGAAGGATGAAGAAAGAAGGTAGGGTTGGGATTGTTACCAATGGAAGCTCCTGCCCTGGGGCTGTCTAGGGTTGGAGGATTTGCAGTGGGAAGAGGCCACTGGGCGGCTACTCTCGTTATGCTGGCAGAGAACAAAGCATGTTCGGGAGATGGAAGGGGGTTGCTGCTCGTTTTGCTCCAAGCGTTTGAGTTTGGACTCTGCTAGATTCATGCAAATGCCCTATCCCACAAGATCTTTACATTTGCTCGGAGGAGGCTAGGGTGGACAGTCTGTGCTTGGAGGCCTTGCCGGGAATTTTCTAGTGAGAGGTAATGTCACACATGACTTTTACAGGGAGATGGAATCCTTCTACAGCACATTCTTTACTGACAGCTCTGTCCCCAGACAAGCTCCAGCTCCTGGACACGCACGAGGTAGTGTGGGAATACAACCTACACTTCGCTTGATTATCCCCACTGACGGCATTTTTTTTTAAACTGCATTCAGTTTGGAGATGGCAAGATGACTCTTTCAACTCCCCTCCCTGCAAAACTCCAGTTGAACTGACCAAAGAAATAGAGAATTAGGGAAAGAATGCACCACATAAGAACACAGAGGAAGGTAGCAGCTGCAGGAGAGAAACTGAATCATTTCTGCTACATAGAGTGACTTTGCAAATGAAAGATCGGAAGGACTGACATGCCCATGATTTTGGATCTGTAAAGGAACAGGCTGCTTGATAAACTAATGGACTGAATTTCCAGCAACACCTACCCCTCTTGGCAAACACCCCAAACTTCTGGCCAGCAACCATAGTGAAAAGCTTTGTGTTTTTTTGAGCCTTGTTAAGCTTGAGTTCAAACCCACCACTTGTTAGTCGTGCAAGCTAGTCAGCCTCAGTTTCGTCCTCTATTAAATGGGGAGAATACCTACCTTATAAGGTGTAACTAGGATTAAATGAAATAGTTTGGGCTGGGAGACATAGCCAAAAGTTTTAGGTACCATTTACTGATGACTACATGTCATGTACTGTGCGAAAAGCTTTACATAAATTATCTTTAATCCACAAGAAAGTTCCATGAACTTTGTCTTGTTCTAATCACCATTTTACAGATGAGGCATTTGAAGTTTAGCAAGGTTAAGAAACTTGTTCAAGGTTCTCAGCTACGAAAAGGGTAGAGTAGGAATCTGAAGCAGACAAGTACAGAACCCATGCTTTTAAGCACTAAGATGTACTGTTCCAAGCCCTTGAAATAATTATTTTCTTTAGTTGTCAGGCCTTCGATTAACCACTTTTATTGGTGAAAAAATAGAAGTTTAGGGGTAAAACAATTTGAGGTTATGCAAATATTTAAAATCAATCAGGTCTGTTTGATTCTGTCTCTTGCTCCTTACAATTCTGTCATTGTTTAATTGATATACTTTCTAGGATGTCATTCTGCTCCCCTACTTTGAACTGGATTTTATTCTGACTGAATACAAGGGGTGCAAAATAGGGAGGACTTCAAAATCTGGTTCCGAGGCCTTCCCATTTTTTGAAGAATCGAGCTATTGCATGTGACTGCCTCTAAATGGCCTGCATTTCTCTTTCTTTGCTGGTAGGACTCACAGAAAACACTGGACTTCCCCGGAAGCTGCTTGAAAAACATGACCCCTGGCCAGCCTATGTCACCTATACCTCCCAGACAGTGAAAAGACTCATTGAGAAAAGCAAAACTAGAGAACTGGAATGCATGCATGCCCTTGAAGAGAGCCCCTGGGCATCTAGGCAGAATAAACCTTCCAGCGTCATTCAGCCAAAAAGGAGAAAGTCGTCCAAGTCTTCCGGCAAAGCTGTGTTCAGGGACATGCTGTCAGAATCCACGTTATCAATGTGGGGCGCTTATTCGGTATCGGCCATGGCTCCTACCATGATCCCAGAACCCACACGCTTACATACGGATTCCAGAGACTGTCCAGCTGAAAACTATAACAAGATCATCTTTGCCCGAAAGCCTATGATGGGTTTGCTCTCTACAGTTCGCTACTGACCAACAAGGAGAAACATGCAAATGTTTAGCTAGAGGTCCCTGTAGCCATCCCCCAAGAACATACAGCAATTAAGCTCCATTGACCACTCATTTCATGGTGTCCTTTAAATCTGAACTTGCTCTTGCTCATGCAGAGCTTGGCTGAGAGAAACCAGATTAGAATGTGAGCTGTAGGTGGGTGGGTGAGTGTGCGCCCTCCCACACTGCTCTCTGGTGGGGTTGGGCAGTCCCCGGCTCTAGTCTCTGCCACAGATGCTCAGGACCAAAATGTGGGTGATTCGTCTGGGTCCAGGCAGGAGATAGAAATCACACCAGCTATTTTATTGGAGATAATATAAAGAATGATTAACCAAGTGACAGTAAAGGGCAGGAAGGGAATACAAAGGTATGCATGGAGGTAGCACCACAGGAAGCAGACATCACACTTGAGACTTGGGAACAAGAGGAAGATGCTGGACTCATTGAAAGGTAGTTGCTTGGAGAAGGGACACGGGGCTGAATCTCTGACTTCTGAGGTGGGGGAGTGGGGATGCTGCTCAACGCAGCTGGTATCTCTGAGCTCCGAGGAGAGCCCCTGTAGGGATGGTTCCCCCGCCTTTGAATTGGGGAGCTGTTTTTTTGGTGTCTCTGAGGGGACCCCCACTGAGGCTGCTTTTGTGAGTGTTGGAAAAACCAAAAACTGCATTGAAACGTTTCTGGGAGGAGTTGCCACTGCCCGGGTGAAGAAAAAGTGCTGCTAAGGTTAGCAACCTGTCTGGCAGGGACAGGAAGCTGATAGAAAGTGAACAGGAAGCAAACAGGAAGTGAACAAGGAGCCACTTCCTACTTCCTCCTTATCCTTGCAGATTCCTGCTAGTGCTCCCAAGGGCACAGCCTATCAGGGCATGAAGCCAGAATGTTTGTAGAATCCCAGCCCCAGCATCTCCAAGCATAGGATGGATTTTGAAGCCAAGAGAAAATTAGCTCTTGGCTAGGTTCTGAGTGATCCCATCCAGCTGCTGCTGGACCTGGTATTGAGAGGTTTTTCCCTTGGAGGGCAAACAAAGTGGCGGTGGGGACCAGGGTGCCCCCTACTGAGAAATGGAGAGCCCTTTTCCCCTGTAATTTTCTGAGGTTTGCCTTGTGGAGCCGAGTGCTTGGGGAAGGAGCTCCTGGCAGAACTCCTGCTGTTATTTGTCAGAGGACAGCTAGGATTGGTTCACCCATGCTCTGAGTTGGCCCCAAAGCGAGCTATGCTGAACTCTTCTCCATCTCCAAGAAGACAACCTTTGTCTTTACATGCAAGAGGGATCCAGTTATGACAGGCTGACCCAGTTGGTTTCGTGTTTGGGGTTTATCTACTGAGTAAGGCTGACCTTACCTGAGTTTCTGTATGTGTATTTGCAAGACAGTTAATACTAATCCAGCATCCTTCACAGAGATGTAGTAACTTATAGAAGATCATTTGGAAAAGTCGAATTTGCCCTACAAGGCATGTTCTCCATTCAAGGGTCTTGTGTAAACGTTTGCAGACACAGGTGCGGCATTGGAGAACTCACCTCTGGCTCCTCTGCTTTTGTGTTGGGACAGCTACCTAAATTAGGAGCTCTAGACCTGTTCTTGGTTCCCAACTGTTGGTCAGAATGAATTTTTGCAAAAATATAGGTGGTTTCCAGGGAATTTGAATGATTGTATTTTGTGTCCATGGAACGTTTATAGACATGGAGGCAGGCGATAAATTTCTCCAGTACTTTTTTTTTTTTATCTCTTTTGTTCTTTTATGGTTGTTCATTTCTAGGTTATATTTGGGAAAGTATAGATTATAGAGACTCATTGAGTGTTAGAGATTATTGGAATTTGGGGTTATTTCTTTTAATACCTTGAAGGGCAGAGTGGTATGGTAATTTACTGAAGATTGCAGGTTTTTTTTAAATTTCTAAGCATTTAATAGTTATTACAAAAGTATGTACTCTATAAATTAAAATGATTTTTCTGTTTTTGTTGTTGTTGTTGTTTTTTTTTTTTTTTGAGACACAGTCTCGCTCTGTCGCCCAGGCAGGAGGGCAATGGCACAACCTCTGCTCATTGCAACCTCCACTGCCCAGGTTCAAGCAATTCTCCTGCCTCAGCCTCCTGAATAGCTGGAATTACAGGTGTCCGCCACCACACCCAGCTAATTTTTATATTTTTAGTGGAGATGGGGTTTCCCCATGTTGGTCAGGTTGGTCTTGAACTCCTGACCTCAGGTGATCTGCCCGCCTTGGTCTCCCAAAGTGTTGGGATTACAGGCGTGAGCCACCACACCCCGCAAAATAATTTTTCTATAGATATCATTGTTTAAATTAATTTAATTCTCAGTCTATTATAACAACACAAGCATGAGCCTAGGATATCATTAACATCTGATGTTGTGATAGAAATTGTCTGTGTTCCATGACTGTGGTCCAGAAGCATTACCTCCTAAGGCAATTTAACAAAGAAAAAGAGTCTAATTCCTTTTAATGGGGAACTCTGCTCAAGCCCGAGCTGGGTCTCACAGGTCTGGCTAACACTGAGACTTAACCAGCCATGACTACATGAATTCCGCCAGAGAAGAAGCAGCTGGATTCAGTAATGAAGCCTTGGTCACTGCGGGAGGAGGATGATCCTGGGGGAGGAGGATGACCTGCCATGTCTGGTGCTCAGATGTGTCCCTTGGTTCAGCTCTTCCTGAGTGCCATGTGGGTGGTGATCAATGATTCAAACTCTCAAACGGCCCTCTCACTAAAAATCCTTGAAGAGCCTGGGGTACACATACAAAGTGGGGAGAGGTCTTGACTTCACAATGCATCGACAAGCAGGTCCCACTGCTCTGGGTATGGACAAGAAACAGCCAGGTCTGGTAGACCCAATGGGTGCTTGGCAGGACCAGCTTTGTTCATGAGAAACCAAGAGACATCCTTGGCACTGCCAGAAATAGACATGGAGCCCTTGCTAAGGCTTCATCACGAGCAGCCAGGACTGGAATGCAGGTTATTTCTAATGTAACCTCATCTGTCTGTCCAAGCTGGAGAGGCCCCGGGGTATCTCAGATTACACTAAACATATTTAACGTACATCTCTCAGAGGGACCTGCTTTCCTCTGATGTGCCACAGCCCGCAGCCCCTTTTTATTTATCTCTTCTCCATGTGGAATTTTCTGCTTGGCAGGAGAGCTGTTTCAATTAGTCTCCCTGACGTAGCAGGTTCATGAAACATCAGAATATGTATTTTGTTAGTCCGTCTGTGTTGCTCTGTAACTAAGGCCCGGTCTGACACATATTGAGCAGCTGCTTCGAGCGGATTCTTTGGCTCCCTGTACAGAGTATGGTATTTACCCATTTGCAGATTCCACGGTTGGCGTTTAAACAGTAGAAGTTTAACCTCGGCAGCATGACTGAGCCTGCTGGTCATTTTCATGTTGGCAGGGGCTATTAGGACATCAAATAGTTCCACATTCTGCAGCCTTTCTAGCCATGGGCTGGGAGCATGTCTTAAAGGATGTTAGTCTGCGTGACAGATAAGACGCTGCAGGAGGCTGGGCGCAGTGGTTCATGCCTGTAATTCCAGCATTTTGGGGGGCCGAGATGGGTGAATCACCTGAGGTGAGGAGTTCGAGACCAGCCTGGCCAACATGGTGAAACCCCATCTCTGCTAAAATACAGAAAAAATTAGCCAGGGATGGTGGTGGGCGCCTGTAATCCCAGCTACTCAGCAGGGAGGTGGAGGTTGCAGTGAGCCAAGATAGTGCCATTGCACTCTAGAACCTGGGCAACAAGAGCGAAACTGTCAAAAAACAAACAAACAAACAAACAAAAACAAACAAAAGAGGTTGCAGGAAAGTCTTCAAGGAGGTAACTCATAAACAAAGGCACAGTGCGGATGTGGGCAAGCCACAGATATTTGGGGTGGCCTAGGAGCCCTCTAACTGGAATAGGAGGTCAGGTGAGAACTAAACAAAGAGCAGTTGTCGACTTTATCAACAGCAAGTCTTGGAACCACTTTGGAATGAGACTAGAACAGTAGCATCAGTTCCTTAGTCTTTTTTTTTTTTGTCTTTTTTTTTTTTTTTTTTTTTTTTTTTTTTTTTAATAGAGCAGGGAGAACAAGATGAGCACCCTGAGGTAGGGATTTTGATCCTTGGGTCCTAAAGGGGGTCTTCAGAGGCAGTGGAGGAGTTACGTGGAGCAGCGCAGCTGTCAGTGCTGGAATCCCAACCAGGAACTGACGATGCATCCAGGAAGACAAGAATCTAGGAGTAGGAATGGCAGCCCTGCAGCCTCACTCCATGTGGACAGCGGTTGCGAAAAGATTGTTAAAGTGCTTTGCGAGCTGGGTCCCAGCAAATGTACCTATCTGGACGATGTGGCTCTTTTCAGCCTCGATTGAGTCATTCATTCTTGGAGGCTTTTTGGAATCCCCACACTTTTAGACCAAAGGGCACATTTTCAGAGCCCGCACATTTTCAGAGCCCACGCATTATCAGTGCCAGATAAGAGTAGACACACTGAGAAACCAAGGGAGGTAGAACCGGGGAAGGGGAGTAAACAGGGACCTGAGGTTTACTGTGATCTGATGTTGTCAGAGCCTGGGCTGAAGCTAAGGGCTGGGCTTATGTTTGTCAAGCAACCAGGAAAATCTCTGTCTTTTTCTTTCACTACACGTCCCCACATCCCCTTCCCGCTGTCTCTCACCAGGAGCCCCAAGACTTCAGCCAGCTACTGGGGTGCTTGCAAACCCCACAACGGTGTCCTAGATCTGTAGGGCATGGCTAGGCTGGGCCTGTCCCCAGCTCTGAGGATGTATGTGGGAACATGGGGGCATGCTGGGCAGGGCCAGATGGAGATGAAGAAATACCTCACGTTAGGTGGGGCTTGAAGCCACCCCATATTCTCTGCCTTGAGCCTGATGATGATCTGATTTCTTTTTGAGGCAGGCCAGAATATACAGGTACCCACTCTTGTTAGCACACTGCTCAGGGCAGCAGATGGCATCCAAGGGACCTTCGACTTGGTGCCGAGACCTTGTCTTTTCTCCCAGGCCCTATATTCCAGGGCCAATGGAAATTCCAACCCCATCTATGGCCTTTCTTAGGAGCTTCTATTGTTGGGGGCCCGGCAAAGCTCATGGTATCAATTCACGTCCTTTCTAGATTCAACTGGTCAGTCACCCAGAGCATTCCATTATTTCTGGTAGACAAAGGGATGTGAGAAGCCACAGGATTTCAGGCAAGTTAAAAACCTGACCCTTGGGGTTATTTCTGTGTGTCTGCCAATGGGGAGGGTTTTTATGGGGAGCAAAGTTAGTCCCAGAAGTACTAACTTCTGGAAGGAAGACAGGTGGCCCTCAGTGTGCCAAGCTCTCTGCTCACAGTTTTGCATTTTGGAGCGTGTCTAAGCTCCCATAGACTTAGACCCATACTCACTAGTTGATTAGATAATTATGGAAGGAGGAGAGCCCCTTCGAGATATTGGAACTTGGGCCTCTCAACTTCAAGTGCAGGCTGCTCCCCCGAAATTCAGATCTCCTCTTCATTGGTGTTACCCATGACAACCCTGCTGGTGTCCTCAAGTAGAGCAGATGAGTTTGTCCAGTGGCTGCTGACCCCAGCTTCAGCCATGCCTTCTGTACCATGAAGCAGCCCTGCTGGAGACCTCTCTTCATGTGGTCGATTTACTGTGTGTCCCTGGACCAGAAGAGGTAGGATGGTGAGGCTGAAGGTCCCGAGACCTGGGCGAGGTCAGCTGTGTTTGCCGTCATATTTCCAGAGCCCTGCAATGGCCTGGCACAGAGTTGGTGCTCAAGTATTTATTGAGCAAGTGATTTGTGAGAACAAGTCTTAGCACCCAATCTAAAATGCACTGGGAAGAGATGGTTTCTTTCATCATGTCCAGAGGCTGGAAAAACCACTTGACTTTTATAAAGTTTGAAACACTGAGTAGGCAGCTCCGCTATGAAGGCTACGAAGGTTCCGTCTAGTCCCAAGAGTATGATTTGAGTGAACTCTTCAGTAGGTTCCTTTCATGTACCCTTCCTTATGGGATATTAGAGAGAGAGAAGGAACAGGAGGCACAAGTTTGAAAAAACTTAACATATAGCGATTCTATTCTTTTAAATGACCAATCCATACCTATCTGATGGAATTCCAAGTAGATTTCCTTTTCTTTAGCCTTCATCAGAAGGGATGTAATTTCCCAGACCTAACCTGTTCCTTGTTCCCATGTTTGCAGCATGCCAACAGGCACTCAACAAATATGCACCCAGTGCTGCCTGTGCCGGGCTTGGTGCCAGGGCCCCAGCCGTGCACACAGGAGACGCAATCAGGCTCACGTCCCGGCAGCGGAGCGTTAGACAAGCACATGATCACATTGCAGTGGTGATGCGAGTTACGAAGTGTAGGGCTCTGTGAGTATATTTGCTTTAGGCTCATGACGTGTTCTCTCAGTCTCATGAAAGAGGGATTACGGAAAGAGGCAGGATTAGTATCAGGACAGCTGCTCATAAAAAGGAGTGAGGTCATGGAGAATTTTTGGCCAAGTTGAATGTGAGTGGCTGGGTAAGTTTTTAAAACTTTGCAAAGCTGCGTTCGGGTTATATTCAGCCCCTACATCCATGTTTGTTTCTGTAGCGCCATGGAGCGATCCCTGGTTCAGACAGGCTTTAGGTCAGGGCATCTCTCTCTGTAGCCCAGTGTAGTGACAGCACAGAGGAAGTGTCAAACATATGTACGCTGTTTGTTTCAGGTCTTTTATTTCCTGACTGCCTCTCTATCCTAGAGGACTGAGCTGGGCAGCTACAAAGGAGACCTCAAGGCCCCATCAATGTCCTCTCCAGACCTAGGGCAGGTGCCAGGTCTAAGCCTTTAGCATCTGGCTCCTGCCTGCTAGGCCCCACCTCACATTTCTAGTTCTTCAGAGCAAAAGGGCTAGTTCTACCTCTCATTTCTTGACTCTGGCAGATGGCCCCTGCTCCCTACTTGCTTGGTCAGGTTTCCGGGGGCCTCTCTGTAGACTGAGGTGTGGGGTGCATTTCAACCGTGACCTTGCCCTCGTTCTATCTCCTTCCAACTTCTTTGGTTATAGCCATAGTACTCCTCACTCTGTCTTTTATTCTTTTACTCTTCTTTCCTTCCTTTCCTTTCTTCAACTTTCTTTCCTCCTGTTGCCTCCCTCCCTCCGTTCCCTTCTTCTCTACCTTTTGAGCTTCATTCATTATTTTTTAAATTGCAAAATTAAATGATGCTTGTTGCAAGTAACTCAGGTTTTCTTGAAGTGTGACAAGTGACCCTGACCATGTCAAACCTTAGGGGGAGCATATGTTCTTTAATATTCAGATATTAGGAGTAGGAGCTCCAGCCTGAGGACAAAGGGAAGTTCCCGCATACTTTCTGGGAAGCTCTAAGAAATGTTTGTGTATTCCACAAAACCACGCTAATGGCCACTGGTCCCCTCCAGCCACCCATCTCCTCCCTGAAGCAGCGGCTGCAGGATCCCAGGTCACTGCTTTTCTGCCCCTCCCCACCGTAGCTATTGGATCCCCCTGCAGCTTCCCAAAGCACAGCTCTGCTAGGTTCGCCACAGCCAACTATGTCTGCTGTGATGGATTGGGGACATCAGAAGCTAAACAGAGTAAATTACAATTGCTATCAGAAGTGGCTATTCTGGATGGGGTGGAGGTGGGGTGGGGTGAGGGGTGGCCTAAATCACAACCTAAACGTGATTTCTGTTCCCTGGTGAGGGCCGGCTCACCCTTCAACATGGATCTCAGTGTATCTGCATAACTCAGAATCCAGGACCAGTTCTTCCTTAATCCTGGAGATATTGGGGCCTCCTGCACCTTACTTTGCCCTGTCCATAGGCTCCCTCTTTTCTTGATCATAGACAAAATTACCCTGAGAAAAACAACAGCGTCATCCATGAGATGTAGTTTAGTTTTCCTGGTATGGAAAAGACAACCACAATATCCAACAGTACATTGTCTGTTGCATGACTTGTTCAGTCAGGAAATACAGTGTATTTGGAGCTTCAGAATGATTTAACAGAGCAGGGGGCTTTTGTTTGGTCCTCTTTAGAGTTCCACTGCCAGAACATGGGGTAAGTTAAGCCTTATAATCACTCAGCTTTCAAATAGAACACACACAGCATCTCCACCATCATCAACATGACCACCTTCATCATCTTCACCTGCAACCCCATCACTACGGCCATGACCATCACCACCATACCACTACCATCACCATCACCTCCACCATCACTCCTGTGACCATCACCTCCACTTTCATTACCACCATCACCATGACCACCACCACCACCTCCATCTCCACCTGCAACCCCATCACTACCGCCATGACCACCACCACCATCACTGCCATCACCATCACTACCATCACCTCCACCACCACCACCACTGTGACCATCACCATGACCACCACCATCACCACCAGAAACACTGAACAAAATAATGAAAGTGTGGCCTTAGGCTGGGCACGTTGGCTCACACCTGTAATCCCAGCACTTTGGGAGGCTGAGGCAGGCAGATCACTTGAGGTCAGGAATTAAAGACCAGCCTGGCCAACATGGTGAAACTCCGTCTCTACTAAATGTAAAATACTAAATGTACTTCTCTCCTTTGACATCTATCCCAAGGAGTAAACACTATTTACAGCTTGGCATGTATCCTTTCAGACTCTTCTTTTTCAGTACAAATACACATATATATTTAATGTATGTATACACATAATACACACAGTTATTTTTAATGAGATATTAAATGTATTTAATGAATACTAAACATATTTTACATTTCTACTAAATGTAAAAATACAAAAATTAGCTGGGCATGGTGATGGGCACTTGTAATCCCAGCTACTTGGGAGGCTGAGGCAGGAGAATCACTTGAACCCCAAGAGGCAGAGGTTGCAGTGAGCAGAGATTGTGCCATTACACTCCAGCCTGGGCAACAGAGTGAGATTCCATCTCAAAATAAATAAATAAAAATTTAAAAAATAACAAAACAAAGAAAACGCAGCCTTATGTCTTTATGTATTGAAAAATCTTTCTGTAAATTAGCAAAGGCCCAGTCTCAATAAAAGACCTATTTCATATCACCTAATAGAATGTTCTACATCTACATCAGAGTCAACTGCATTTGAGTTACTTCACTAATTCTGGACACCCCCAAAACATAAATCTGCACGAATAAACTCCAAAGTAAGCCCTCTCAGAAGAAAAGCAGGATTTGACCAAGAAATGAATGCTGACTTTCTAGAATGCAGAAATCCTCAGGGTTCTTAACCTGGCCCCCATGGACTTTCAAGATGTCCACAAATAGAATTCAGGAGTCCATGCACTTGGATGGGAAAAAAATTATAGCTTTGTTTTTATTGAACCTCTCACTGGATATGAGCATTTCCTTCAGTGAAGTATTGCCAGTACCTGTGACTTTGTCAGCACTGGAAATTACAGATATTTTCATATCACATGACAGTTGCACATATCTTGAAATATTGTGTCTGCTCATTGCTTCTTTGAAATGATGGTAGTCCTTGGACTTGCTGCTACATCTTGCTATTTAATGCATTCATAAAGAAAACCCAAAATATACTTAGCAAATATCTGTGTTTAAAAATACTTTGATTAGCCGGGCGCGGTGGCTCAAGCCTGTAATCCCAGCACTTTGGGAGGCCGAGACGGGTGGATCACGAGGTCAGGAGATCGAGACCATCCTGGCGAACTCGGTGAAACCCCATCTCTACTAAAAAATACAAAAAAAAAAAAAAAAACTAGCCGGGCGAGGTGGCGGGCACCTGTAGTCCCAGCTACTCGGGAGGCTGAGGCAGGAGAATGGCGTGAACCCGGGAGGCGGAGCTTGCAGTGAGCTGAGATCCGGCCACTGTACCCCAGCCCGGGCGACAGAGCGAGACTCCGTCTCAAAAAAAAAAAAAAAAAAAACAAAAAAACCTTGATTATTTTGTTTCAACAAAGTTGGTTTCTATTTTTATTCTTATGTATTTTATTTAAAAAATTAAGAACCCTTGACATAAGGTCAGTTCCTCTGACTTCAACACCTATCAAATCTTGCTTCTGTTGTGAATCTAAAGTAAATGGTGGAAACTTCTCTCCTTTGACATCTACCCCGAGGAGTAACCACTGTTTACAGCTTGGCATATATCCTTTCAGACTCTTCTTTTCAGTACAAATACACATATATATTTAATGTATGTATACACATAATACACACAGTTATTTTTAATGATATTCTATACATATCCTGCAACTTGCTTTTTCCGTTTAACATCTCTCCCTGTTAATGTAAAATTGCCTCGATTTTTTGGATTGCAGAAAAATGCCAGAGCTCATGTATCCATTCCTCCTCCTGATGGGTACTCAGGCTGGTTTCACTTTTTCTCCACTCCAACCATTGTTGCAATGAGCTTCCTGAGGCAGCTCATCTCCTTGTCTTCCCATGCTGCTTCCCTGAGTGTCTCAGGGGCTTTCTGGGGCTCATTCCTGAGGAAATTGAAGCAGTGGGATGTATGGGCACCTCATATTTGAGCTTCTTTTCCTGTAGGTTCTTTAGAAACGTATGTGTGTGGTGGTAGGAGAGTCCTGGCTTCTAGAATGCACAAACAGGACGATCAGAGATCTTGGTGCTTGAGTGATCTCAAAATATAAATCATGTTTCAAATTATGAAGCAAAGCAGGGGTAATGACTGCCTCACTCTTTTTTTCCCACATCCTCCAGGTCTCTGCATGTCTTATTACAGGATTCCTTGTACAGTTGCACATGCTGAGCACTGCACAGTTTCAGAATGATGGGAGTGGAGACACAATTTCACATAGACCATAATGAAAATGATGTTCTTTGGAATAGTATAACATGACAACCCTGGCTTTATAGTAGAAACGGTTAAGTAAATGTTCTCTTTTAAAAAAAATACTGTTTTTACAAAGAGGAGATCTTACAAAATAACTTTCTTTTGCCTCTCTCATGTAACAGTGCATCATGGATATCCTCAAAGTCAACGGATAGAGCTATAACTCACTCTTTCCAATAGCTGAGTAGTGCCCCATAGTAATCAATGCTTCCTCATTTGATTTGATTTATTTGATTTTGGCAAGTTCAAGTCCCGGATCTCTAGTGTTGCTTTCTGCCTCCTCACCCTCAGACTTGGCACAGTTCTGGAGTCTGGGAAGTCCAAGATCAAAGCGCCAGCAGATTTGGTGTCTGGAGAGAGCCTGCTTTCTGGTTCATAGATGGAATCTTCTTGCTGTGTCCTCACATGACAGAAGGGGCAAAAGGCCTCTGGGGCCTATTTTATAAGGGCACTAATATCTTTCATAAGGGTGCCACCCTCATGACCTAATCACCTCCCAAAGGCCCCACCTCCTAGTACCATGACCTTGGGGATTAGGATTTTAGTACATGAATTTTGGGGGTATGCAAATATGCAGACCCTAGCAACACCCTCTATTTGTATGGAATGCATTTATCCTCAGTGTGCTCACCTTTCTTACTTGATGC
This sequence comes from Chlorocebus sabaeus, assembly GCF_047675955.1. NCBI lineage: Eukaryota > Metazoa > Chordata > Mammalia > Primates > Cercopithecidae > Chlorocebus > Chlorocebus sabaeus. Next base: position 15,250,663 of record NC_132919.1, on the reverse strand, counting down.
CCCAACCACTGTCAGCTCAGGAAGACTTAGGTTAAGAGAACACCCTAAGTTCACACAAGCAGAGAGGCCTCAGCTTTTTTTTACCAAACAGCATGGCCTCCCCATGCAGGCCTCATCATCATCACCCCTGCCTGTCCCACAATACTTACTTTTAATCATCCTCGGGCTGGGAGCTCCCAGCTTCCTCCACGAGGGCATGGCGCAGCCCCTGTGCTCCAGGACACATGCACCTGGCAAGCAGCCATAGAATTCTGCCCTGTTAGAACCAAGGTGGGCTGTGGGGTTCCTGACATGGGGCTTCAACTGTCTGCAGGCGGATGAAGATTCCCTCTTAGCTGGAGTTGGGATAGATCTGAGGATGTGAGGCCTCTTACATACCACCATTACAATAGTAGACCGTTCTGAATGTACGTGAGGTTTAGATTGTCAATGACCTGCTGTAAACGGTCTGAATAAACACACAAATCTACGATGGCCACCAGGTGAATGGCACCACCTGCAGCTATACGATTGCACCACCCGTGCCACCACACAGGGTAGTTCTGAAAGGAAGTGGTGCTTGATTTCATACCTGAAGGGCAAGTGTGATTTAGCCTAGCAAGTGTGTGTGTGTGTGTGTGTGTGTGTGTGTTGGGTGTAGGGGGACATTACACTTAGGAAAAACAGCATTGGAGAAGGTGTGGAGGTGATATAGTATTCTGAAAATTTTGTCCGTAGATTCTTTGATACCCCTCCCTTCCAGAGGTGGAGCTTAAATTCCACTCTCCTGGAGTGCAGGCTGAACTTCGTGATTCACTTCTGATGAACTGAATGTGGCAGAAGCGATGGGATGCCACCTCCAAGATTAGGTTATAAAGAGACCTTGGCTTTAACAGTAGGCGCCCACTCTTTCTGCCTCAGATCACTTGCTCTGGGGGAAACAGGCTGACATTTCACTCCAGCAGTCCTGTGGAGAGGCCCATGATGGAGAAACAACTGAAGACTTCTGGCAGCAGCCGTGGGTGTGAGCTTGAATGCAGATTCTGTGGCCCCTTCAAAGGGCTGAAGCCCTGGCCAACATCTCTGCAACCTCACGAGAGATCCTGAGGCAGAACCACCAGTTAAGCTGCTCCTGAATTCCTAACCTAACTATGACATAACAAATGTTTGTTGCTTTAAGAGGCTAAAGTTTGGAGTAATTTTTCATGCAGCAATAGATAAGTAATTCAGGGAGGAAGGAGGTCAGTTCATTCAAGACATTAAAAGGAGGTCAAAATGGCCTAGTAGAAGCAGTGTTTTTCAAACTTCAGCATTCTCGCGAATTGCCTCATGCACATGCTAAAAGTGCAGATTCTTGGGGTTCACTTTCAGAGTCTGATTGGTAGATCCGATGGGGGCCCAGATATTTGCCTGTTAAACACGCATGTTGGGTAATTCACATGCAGCTCACCTGAAGACGATACTCTGAGAGGCCCCCGTGTGGGAGGGCTGGTGGGCTGGGTGACCCACGTTGTGGCTGGAAGGTAAGAAGAGGTCTAATGTGCATCACATTAAAAAGCAAAACGAAACAAAAAGATAAACCTTTTTTTTTTTTAAACTTTAAGTTCTAGGATACATGTGTACAGCATGCAGGTTTGTTACATATGTATACATGTGCCATGTTGGTGTGCTGCACCCATTAACTCGCCATTTACTTTAGGTATATCTCCTAATGCTATCCCTCTACCCTCCCCCGACCCCACGACAGGCCCCGGTGTGTGATGTTTCCCATCCTGTGTCCAAGTGTTCTCATTGTTCAATTCCCACAAATGAGTGAGAACATGCAGTGTTTGGTTTTCTGTCCTTGCGATAGTTTGCTCAGAATGATAGTTTCCAACTTCATCCACGTCCCTACAAAGGACATGAACTCATCCTTTTTTATGGCTACATAGTATTCCATGGTGTATAGAATAATGAACAGCCATGCAGGGTTTTGGGCAGGACAGGAGCTAAAGCTATAAGCAGAGGATAAAACCTGCTTGGTTTTCTTCTCTCATTGACCTGGCAATGTGAATACTGGCTTATCAACAGCTCAACACAGAACCTTAAATATGGAGAGGTGAAGACAAGCAGGATTTAAGGCCTGCCTTTGAAGGACTCACAGATAATTTTTAAAAGTATACACAAGAACTTGCATCCCCAAGTGAGAGCTGTCTACTTCAAAGTTACCAGCATGAAAGGTTGTTCTCACTCCAACAAAGCGGGCGCTGCCCAGAGCGTTTTTTGAACCCCACTTCTGGTAATCATTTTCTGAGTCAGTTCATGGTCGACTCCCAAAACCAGTTGCTTTAAAACCATAGAAAGACCAAGTGAGTAGAAGGATTGATTGTTTGTGATCATTTTACAGAGCTCCTTTAATCTCATCAATCATTCTGAAGATGATGAGACAGGATCAGAGAGCCCCAGTGATTTTGTTGAGGGTTTGGATTCAGTACATCCACATTTTCCAGGCTCACTGCGGATGCCTGGTGACCCGTGTGCTGAGCACCTCCTGGTAGACTGGATGGGGGCAGGTGGATTTCTTCTGGGATGGCTTCCTGAAAGAGACAGTCATTTTAGTGCTGGGCTTGAAGAAGCAGAGTGACATGAATGGGCGTGGAGGGGAGGGTGGGGCATCCTGGCTGGATCCAAAAGTGCATTGCTATCTACAGTTTCTTTTCTAAAAAAAATAATGAACCATACATTTTCCTAAAGGCACGTTTTCAAAGCTTTTTTCCCCCTCACCAGAGCAGAATGGACAGAAAGTGTTTGCATGCATGCCCCCGTTCCAGGGCCTTCTTGGTTGGGCTGCAGGAGAAGTACAAGAAACTGTGGGTTTGTGCAACTCCCCGAGTGCAGCTCTAAGCCCACCCCATTTTCTTCTGATTGTTCCATCTTCATGTGACATGAATTAAAGAGCAGGGTCTATTTTTTTGTTTTTTGTTTTTTTTTGAGACAGTCTCACTCTGTCACCCAGGCTGGAGTGCAGTGGTGTGATTTCAGCTCACTGCAACCTCCGCCCTGCGGTTTCAAGCAATTCTTGTGCCTCAGCCTCCCGAGTAGCTGGAACTACAGGCACGTGCCACCATGCCTGGCTAATTTTTTTTGTATTTTTAGTAGAGACAGGGTTTCACCATGTTGCCCAGGCTGGTCTTGAACTCCTAAGCTCAGGCAATCCTGGTGCCTTGGCCTCCGAAAGAGCTAGGATTACAGGCATCAGCTAACACGCCCGGCCACAGCAGGGTCTATTTTGGACAGTAGGGTGAAAAGAACTTGAGGTGAAACCATCGTATGCATTTTTAAAAAGGCAAAGCACACCCTGCAGCAGACAGCCCATGGGCCCTCCATTTCAGCACCTGCCCATGGCGTCCAGGTCCAGGCACACGACATACTCCACCTGAGAGCTTTGCCCTGATCCCCTGGATGGGAAATGGAGCTAAGTTCCCACAGAGCTTCTCTCCTAACAGCAAATACAAGTTGGTGGATAAACAGCCCAGCTTCCTTGTCCTTAAGTTGAGCGAATAACTCTGAGGTGTGCTCCACACGGTCTCCCAGAGTTCCCAGCAGGACCGTGCCTCAGTTACCCAAATCGTAATCTGCTCAAGAATGCACCCTGTATTGCACTTTTTGCCTTCTCTGTCTCACTTCCTCACTCCTCTACCAGTGTCTCCTGGGTTCACCTCGTAAATAGACTCCTCACCTGGGATGTCCTCCAACCCTCTTCTCGAGCTCTGCTTTTGGGGAAGCCAGTCTGAGTCATTATCCCAACCAGCCCTTTAGATTACCAAGCTATCCAGGAATAAAAAGATCCCTTTGCAGGGGAGGTTCTTTATTTTGCATTGCACATAGCATGCTCTTTTAAAAAATGAGAAAGCATTATAAAACAAGAAAACAAGGAGGGAACTATGCACTCAGGTTGGGGAGGAGGAGAACCATACAAAACAGCCCACGGAATAGAATGCAAAGGAATTCCCCCACACCTCCCGCCTGCCTGTCACCATCCATCTGCCCAGAGGCAATCACTGTCACGGGTTGGTGTGCATCTCTTTGGAAGTCTTCTCTGCATATTTTAAAAACTTTAAGTCAGATCATGTCACATGGCATTCGAGGTGGAAATCAGAGTCTCTCAAGCCCCTACAAGGACCTCTGCGTTCCTCTTCTGTAGACCGCTTCTCCCATCCTCCCCTTCTCACTCACGCGCCCCAGCTCACAGGCACCCTCGCTTTTATCCTAGCAGTGCCCTTCCTTCTGGCTGGAACTCTCTTCCCCATGTGAGCTCACAGTGCCTCCTCTCACTTCCTACAAGTCTTGGCTCAAATACCCTCTTTTCGGTGAAGCTTTTTTCGAAGAACCTTTTTCGCAGCTGGATTCCTTCACATACTCCCATCTTTTTTTTTCCTCATGTGACTCTGCACCATGCGGTACATCACATATTCCATTTATTGCTTATTTTTGTTCTTCTTCATTAGAAAATAAGCTCCGTAGGCCGGGCGCGGTAGCTCACGCCTGTAATCCCAGCACTTTGGGAGGCCGAGGTGGGCGGATCACAAGGTCAGAAGATCTAGACCATCCTGGCTAACACGGTGAAACCCTATCTCTACTAAGAATACAAACAATTAGCCGGGCGTGGTGGTGGGTGCCTGTAGTCCCAGCTACTCGGGAGGCTGAGGCAGGAGAATGGTGTGAACCCGGGAGGTGGAGCTTGCAGTGAGCCCAGATGGCGCCACTGCACTCCAGCCTGGGCTAAAGAGTGAGGCTCCGTCTCAAAAAAAAAAAAAAAAAAAAAAAAAAAAAAGAAAAAGAAAATAAGCTCCACGAGGGCGGAGGAGTTTGTCTTTTTCTTTTCTTTTCCCCTTCCTTCCTTCCTTCCTTCCTTCCTTCCTTCCTTCCTTCCTTCCTTCCTTCCTTCCTTCCTCCCTCCCTCCCTCTCTTCCTTCCTTCCTTCTCTGTCTCTCTTTCTCTTTCTCTCTCTCCCTTTTTCTCTCTTTCTCTCTCTCTCTTTCTCTCTCTCTCTCTTTCTCCTTCCTTCCTTCCTTCCTTCCTTCCTTCCTTCCTTCCTTCCTTCCTTCCTTCCTTCCTTCCTTTCTTCTTTCTTTCTTTCTTTCTTTCTTTCTTTCTTTCTTTCTTTCTTTCTTTCTTTCTTCCTTCCTTCCTTCCTTCCTTCCTTCCTTCCTTCCTTCCTTTCTTTCCTTTCTTTCCTTTCTTTTCTTTTCTTTCTTTCTTTCTTTCGTTTTGCTCTTGTTGCCCAGGCTGGAGAGTAATGGTGCAATCTTGGCTCACTGCAACCTCCACCTCCAGGGTTCAAGTGATTCTCCTGCCTCAGCCTCCCGAGTAGCTGGGATTACCAGCACCCACCACCACACCTGGCTAATTATTTTTGTATTTTTTTAGTAGATACGGGATTTCACCATGTTGGTCAGGCTGGTTTCGAACTCCTGACCTCAGGTGCTCCACCCACCTCAGCCTCTCAAAATGCTGGGATTATAGGTGTGAGCTAGCTGGTTTGTCTGTTTTGTTCACTGCTGCATCCCTTGTGCTTAGAACAGTGCCTGGCATGTAGCAGTTGCTCAGTAAAGCTTAGCTGAATGAATACACAAGTGTGACCTCACCCCCAAACATACAAACACACACACACACACGCTCACACACATTATACAGTACACATATTGTTCTGTCTTCTCACTTTTAACACTTACTAATCTTGGAGGTTGATTCTTTTAGAACATACAGAATCATCTTATTCTTCTAAACCACTTTGCAGTATACGGTTGTGTGAATGTATTTAGCCAGTTTCTTCTTGATGAACTTTGAGACTCTTTCTAGTCTTTAGCCCTTGCAGACAATGCTGCAGAGAATCCTAGACCTTTGCAAATTCACTCATTTTGCAGATGGACTCATTCATATGACAGATGCCATCAAGTTGCTCTCTAAAAACATCACACCTATTTACACTCTCCCCAATAGCTCGTCAGAATGCCTGTTTTCATATATCTTAGTCGACACTGTGTATTATCAAACTTTTTAAAAATTGTACTGTAAGTTCTGGGATACATGTGCTGAATATGCAGGTTTGTTACATAGGTATACATGTGCCATTGTGGTTTGTGCACCTATCAACCACCATCTAGGTTTTAAGCCTGGTATGCATTAGTTATTTGTTACAATAGCAAAGACTTGGAATCAACCCAAATGCCCATCAATGATAGACTGCATAAAGAAAATGTGACACATATACACCATGGAATACTATGCAGCCATAAAAAAGAATGAGTTCATGTCCTTTGAAGGAACATGGATGAAGCTGGAAACTATCATCCTCAAAAAACTAATACAGGAACAGAAACCCAAACACTGCATATTCTCACTCGTAAGTGGGAGTTGAGCAACGAGAACACCTGGGCACAGGGAGGGGAGCATCATGCACTGTTGACAAATGGGATCGAACTAAACTAAAGAGCTTCTGCTCAGCAAAAGAAACTATCTCATGACTGCAATCCCAGCACTTTTGGATGCCCAGGCAGGCGGATCATGAAGTCAGGAGATAAGAGACCATCCTGGCTAACATGGTGAAACCCCGTCTCCAATAAAAATACAAAAAAAATTAGCCAGGCACGGTGGTGGGAGCCTGTAGTCCCAGCTGCTCCCGAGGCTGAGGCAGGAGAATGGCGTGAACCTGGGAGGCGGACCTTGCAGTGAGCTGAGATTGCGCCACTGCACTCCAGCCTGGGTGACAGAGCGAGACTCTTGTCTCAAACAACAACCACCACAACCACAACAACAGAACAAAAACAAGAAACTGTCATCAGAATGAACAGGCAACCTACAGAATGGGAGAAAATTTTTGCAATCTAGCCATCTGACAAAGGGCTAACACCCAGAATCTACAAGGAACTTAAACAAATTTACAAGGAAAAAACAAGCAACTCCATCAAAAAGTGGGCAAAGGATGTGAACAGACACTTCTCAAAAGAAGACATTTATGTGGCCAACAAACTTTTTAATCTTTGTTAACATACTCAGTAAAACATTTTTACCAATTTTAATTTGCTGCTTCTTTTAGTTTCTTTCATTTGTTCTCTCTCTATGTGAATCATCTGTTTATGTGTTTTGCTCATTAAAAAAATGAGTCCTTAGCCTTTTATTTGTGGTTCACATTCCTGTTTTTATATTAAACCCTTTATATATTAGTCTTTTGCTCATAATTTGTCTTTCAAATATTTTCCCCATGTTTTCATTTTTTTATATCACTTTAGTATTTTTGGTATATGTGAAATTATAAATATTTATATACTCAACCTTATCAATATTTTTATGTATGGCTTTTGAGTTTTTGTCTTGATTGTAAGGACTTTCTCCTCTCTCAAGATTATATGAGAAGATTACCTTATGTTTATTTCTGATGCTTTAAAACTTTAAAAAAATTAAATATATATATTTTTTACCTGTAATTTATTTTAGTGTAAAGACATGAAGGAGAATTTAGTTTGACTTTTTTTTTTCCTTTATGATTGGCCAGGTTTTCCGATAATATTTATTGAATCATCCATTTTTCCTGCAATGATGTGAAATTTGCCTTATGCATTATTTTATATTTTCCAGTCTCTTTTGGGACTTTCTGCTTTGGCTCATTGATCCATCTGTCTATTTATGCACCAGAATCAAATATTTTCATTAATGTAGCTTTGCAATCTCTTTTAATTTCTGGTAAGACTAAGCACACAAAGCCTTTCTGAAGTTTTTTTTTTCTGATTGCTACTGAGCCTTTTGGTAAGAAAGAAAGCATTTTTAGGGGGTACAATTGCCCTCCTTTCTTTTGGGTGCCCAGAATGGTGCATGGAATATATGCTTCTTTATTCTATTATTTAACAAGTCCCATTTCCCTGCTGAAAAGTCAAACTTCATAAAATGGAGATAGTAAAATAAAAGCTAGTCATCTTTCCTTCAATTCCCCTGAAGTTAGCACCCTGACTGCAATCTGACACGTTGAGGTTAGGTTATGGCTTGGATTGTCGGTAGCAGATGTGATAGGATGGGTCGAAACTTGAATTTACCAATGAATGTAGCAGTCTGAAGATACAAGCTTTCCACTTAAAAAGAAAGCAAAATAGAAAAAAAAATGCAAATTGCACACAAAAAATCTGGCCCTTGGCATCATTGGCCTGCAGCTGGTACACGTGATTCCATGAAATGTTTAAGGAAATGCAAAGCTCGTGAAGCCTGGGGCTAAGGCCGTAGGGCTGACATGCTGCCAGAGCTGCATAGAGGCGGCTTCCTCTGCTCCTTCCTGGGCCTCCTGAAGTCCCTGGACACTGATGCAGTGGGAGCTTGGTATGAAGTTAATGTTTTGAGTGGGTGAGGTGTAGGAAGCAAAAACAGATATTTAGACATTTTTTTCTTCTCTGCTTCTGTCTCATGGAATATGCCTGGCTTCCACGGGAACAGGCCCCCATTGTGTACCCCTGCCCTGGGCAATTTGGCAAGGGTGCCATCTGTGGCCTCAGGAGAGACCATCTCTGAGAGTGTGTGAAGAACCTGGGGAGCAGAACCCAGCTCCTCAGAGAAGCAACTACAAGACAGCCTGAAGTGTACCCACCCTGACCTGGGTGAGCCGCAGGAGTCATCTGTTGGACGCCTCTGCTGTCCTCCCCTGAGCATCTGTCGCTGCAGAATCACTCAAATCTCAGGGTAGAAAAGTGCCCACAGCTTGGTACTTATAAGCCAAGATGAGCACCCCCCTCCTCACACACATACCAGTGAATACATTTAGAGCCGGGCGTCTTCTCCTCCCTTTCTCAGAGACCACGCTAATGTGTGCCTGCAATGGAGAAGGGCGGGTGAGGGGAACTGGAAGTTTCTGTTTTGAGCGAATGAGCTATGTGCGCTGTCCAGGTTGGAAGGAAGTCACCTGCTTTCAGCTCAGTGCACCCTTAGCGTCCTCCCCGCAGTTCAGTGTCAACCACAGCTCACAGGTGGCTTTGCAGGACCTGTTGTAGGGGTGGGGCAGGTGGGGCAGACACCCCTGTAGGAGGCCTCGCCTGTGGGATGTCCTAATGGGCGCTGCTGCTAAACCACACCTGCCTCCTGTGTTGCTGCCCCAGGGCTCTAGCTTTGGCCATTTGAGGTCACTCCTGCCTTGTCTTCTGTGTCTCTCTTTTTAAATGCTCTCCTCTGTCGCAAAAGGTCCCCTTTGTTGCTTCTGTCTTCCCAGAGCACTCCACTTTGTCATCCTCAGGGAGGACTGGGAAATTGGGGGTCAGGGTCAAAAGATGAATTGTGACGTGGGCCTCCCTGGGAGGCCAGAAGACCACGCACAATGTTCCAAGCTGTAGCCACACACATGCTTACCAAGGAGGGGCTCCTGTTGGCCGTGGGATGGGCATCTGCTTCCCATGGCTGATGAGAAGATTCAATGCATGCAGGAATAACGGCAATTCTGGTTGTTTCTGTTTACTGAATGTTCACTATCTGCAGGCACTGTTCTCAACCACTTAGTATGTATGACTTCTCTCAATCGTCACAAAACCTGTAAGCACCCATTTTTATTGTCCCTATTTTTATAGATAAGTCACAGTGAAATGCTAGAATTCAGTGAGCCCGAAAGGGTGCCTGTCTCACAGTAAAATCTCAGTAAAGGTTGTGGCTGTGGCAGCCACTTGTCTTGGCTCATAGAACCAACTAAGTCAATCTCTTTCCAACTCTGTGTACGGGGACTTTGCATTGGTAGCTTAAAAGTGGCCATGGTGGGAGTATTTACACTACAGGAACTGGCATGTGCTATAAGTTTCTTTTCCTTTTTTCTGAAGAGACGACTTCACCACCGTGACTACTAATATTATGCTTCTACTGGCATAGAAATAATCTTGGAATTGGTTCCTATTAAAATCAATGCACTAAAAGAGGAGATCCTTCCCAAATTTCTTTAATGGTGAAAACACAGTTCTTTGCACCCTTCTGTCACTATATTACTAATAAAATCCAACCAGAGGTTGGGCACAGTGGCTCACGCCTATAATCCCAGCACTTTGGGAGGCCGAGGTGGGTGGATCACTTGAGGAGGTGGGTGGATTACTTGAGGCCAGGAGTTCGAGACCAGCCTGGCCTACATGCTGAAACTCCGTCTCTACTAAAAATGCAAAAATTAGCCGAGTGTGGTGACATGCACCTCTAATCCCAGACACTTGGGAGGCTGAGGCACGAGAATCACTTGAACCCAGGAGGTGGAGGTTATAGTGAGCCAAAGTTGTGCCACTGCACTCCAGCCTGGGCAACAGAGCGAGACTCCATCTCAAAAAAAAAAAAAAAATTCCAATCTGGGAAGAGTTTTACTGCAATGGACTTCAACTGTGGGAGTCTTAGAGGGGGCCTATAATTAGGGGCAAATAGCCCTGAGAATCCCCAGGTACAGCTTGGAAAGCCACATATAATCTGTCATCACTAGGTAAGTTGGGTGTCACTGTGGCTGCCATACCATTTTTCCTGAAAGCAAAGATGCTGTCCAATAATCTGATCATTTGAGGCAGACTGTGGAAAGAGAAGTTCATTCCAACTCCAGGAGAGGCTGGGGACGGAGAGGCAGCTGGACAGAGGGGATTTAGCATGGGATAACGTGGAGCTCCTTGGATCCTGGTTCCAGTCCCATGTTGACCTGCCTGTGGGGACTCAAGAAAGTCACTTGAGATCTCTGCTCTTTTCCACAAATCAAGGGATTTGATCTAGAAAGCACTGCAGAAGGCATCTCATCCATCATTGGCATACGCAAGTGATTTGTTCACAGAATGTCCTGAAGACTATAAAGCATTAATTTTTTTTCTTATTTTGCATCAAGCCAAGATGCGTGTTGTAAGGAAAGAACGGTGGCTTGGTGTTTGTGTGGAATGGATAATAAACGGAGCTTGTGTATGTCTTGCTTGTCTAGCAATCTAATGCCTTCTGAGGACCTGCACTTAATGCGTCTGACTTCTGGGCTGCCTCCATATCCTGCACATACTCCTCCTGCTTCTTTGTAATTGTTCATTATTGTTTCTCTGTGCCCCTGTATAGGATAAGATTTGGGGGAGCAGGGCTCAAAATGTGTATTCATTTCTTCATTCAACAAACATTCATTGAAACCTACATGTGCTTCAAAGAACATCAGAGGTGGATGAAACAAAATTCTTCTTTATTAGGGGCTTGCTGGGGGGAGGATGACAGAGAGGAAACCAGTGGAAAATAACACAAAGCGGCATATAATGGAGAACTTGCTAACAAGGTGTAGACTGCAAGTGTCTTAGAAGCTGAGAAAAAGAGGGATCCAGGACGAGGGAGTTGAAAGACATAGTCAGGGAATGCTGGAGTTGAAGGTGGAAGTGACATGAATAATATGACTTTACTGGGAAAAGCTCACTAGAGACACAGCCCCTACACTCATGGGAACTAACTTCTGATGCACCTGGAATAGTAAAAGGGGACCTGTAGGCCATGAGAGAAATAGAAGGATGTGAGTGAGATTAGAACTCTCCAAAACAAGGTGAGCAGCACGTGGAAACAGAGCACAATGCACTTAGAGGCTGAAATGAGCTGAGGGATGTGGTGCCGAGAGCCCCTGCCTAGGCTTAGGTTACCATAGGCCCCAAGGCCAAATAAGGGAGCAGACTGTTGAGGGCACTGTGTGCTCTGACCCTTTGAAACGGGCTGACTGCCTTGGGAGGCACATGCCGTGCCCTGAGGAGCAGCGTGTGTTCAGAGTGACTGCCAGCAGCTGACTGCTCAGTTGCACCACTTGAGATGCAACCCGAGGCCCTGGAATCCCCATGCTTGGAGCCCTGGGCCTGCCGGCTGAGCCAGACACACAGAGAGCATCATTCCTGAGCCTTCACACTCCCCAAAGCTGGCAACAGGCTCTAAAAGCCAGACGCCTCTCAGTGGGCACCCAGGTAGTCCAAGCACCTCCCCACACGGCAGTGAGTATCCTGTCCTAAAAGCAACTCAAAAAAGCCATTTGGTGGGTGTGTCCTAGAAGGGCTTCCAGCACCAGATACGTGAAGGGTTTAATGGCTATGAAGGTTGCTTCCAATGCTGAAATTCAATCCTTCTGCAAAAGTGCATTTGTGATGGCTAGAGGTATTTATAGACCAATAATCCATAGAGTCCTGTGAGGAAGTAGAGGTGAATTTACTCCAGAGGCCGCCCGTGGCTTCTGCACTGGATTCTACCTCACCTTGGTACCCCTTGGTGCTAGCGTGCACTTTCAGGATAGCACTTTCCACGTGACGTTCAGTCATCTGTTCATGAGACTCTCTCCTGCAAATACACCAAAGCCCCTTAAGGGCAAAGATTTTTTTTTTCCCCTCTCACTTTCGTACTCCCAGCTCTTATCACCATGCTTTGAATATACTAGTTCTCCACTTATGATTCAGGAACAGAATCAAACCAGGTAAGGGGCCAGATAGCCACCAAAGACTCTCCTTCTGGCCACTCTGCTTACTGCCCCCATGTCAAAATATAAGAACTTAATTTCCCTAGGAGGGGAACGTCAGGAAAATAACCCCACGATGTGCTTCCTTGGGAAGCACAGCCTTGAAGCAGGAACACGAAGCTTTCGGGAAGATGCACGGCCTTGCAAGCTCAGACCTTCCTTCTCCAAGAGGTGGTTTCCCACAGAGACAGCCAGATCCGTGGAACATTTAGACCCTCATGGCCTCTTTCAGGAAGGAGCTGGTTCTCTTACTTGGTTTCATTTTGAAATGCTAATTAGGTATACACAGGACTCTGCCACAGTGTCCAAGCCAGAGGTCGATCTGCTTCAGTACACTTCTTGTTTTCGATGGCTGGAACATCCTCTATGGAGACGACACCCCTCTTAGGTTAAAGTATGTTCCTTATTGTGTCGAAGTTGATCTTTCTCATTAGGAATGAACTATAGATACACATGTCCAACTTCACACAGCAGTATCAACCTTGAAATCATAGGTGTGTTGAGTATCTGCACTGTATAGTTGAGTGCCTGTATAAATGAGTTTTCCACGCATATATTTTTATAAGATTATATGCATGGAAAACTCATTTATACAGGTACTCAACTATACAGTATAGATACTCAACATGCATATAATCTTATAAAAATATATGCATGGAAAACTCATTAGCTAAACCAGTGGCATTAATGTATATATGCTTGTATATATGCATGCATGCATTTTTTTTTTTTTTTTTTGTAATCATGGAGATCTTGTACCAAACAAAATCCTATGTGGGAGCCTGTTGTACCAAACAGGTGATAGATGAGGTCTCTGCTCCAAGTAGGGTGAGCTGGAGAGGAGAGAACAGGGTGCTTCTAGCATCTTCTCCACCCCTTTCTCCTTTTTCCCTGGAGGAGTCCACAGGAACCTATGTGGGAAATCTGAGCACACCCTGGGGCCTCCGAAAACCACTAGTTTTAAGAAGCCCTACAATTACGAATCCTTTAAGACCTGATTTAAAATGTTTTTCAAATATAAATTGCTATTCTCATGAACCACATTCCCCTCAGTATTTCACTCCAGTAACCTGGTTTTTAATGCAAACCTTTTGCTGCACCTAGATGACTAGAAGACGTGGGAGCTCCTTCCTCCGGATCAAAGCAGCATGTCCTTCCCGTGACAATGCAATCCCTCCTCTTAACTTTCCTCAGGTTGAACCTCTCTGTGCCTCTTTATCTAGTTGTCCATCTCCACCCCACCCTTTAGCTAAGTGACTCTGCATGGCCTGAATGTACCTTCCATTCCTCAGTCTCTCTGGCTACAGAGCCTTCCCCCAGCATCTGCAGCAGAGAACCCATGCTTTAAGAAGCAGACATGTCCCCATGAGGGTTGGAGGAGTCCCCTAAGAAAATGAGTCCACAGCCCAATTCTGCCCAAGGGCAGGACTGGGCAGGAGCAGGAAGCAGTCTGCAAGCCCATACACAGCATCCTGGCCCACTTGAGGTCCTCCAAGGAAGTAGCTTTAAAACAACATCAGCATCAAGAAAGGGGTTTGAACCCACCCATGAGTCTCTCCTTCCACCTCAATCCCTACTGAATTCACCAGAGAAACAGAAGCCTAGGACAAAACTCTCCGCTGACTGAAAACAGAGAAGGGTGAAATCACCAAGCCTGAGTTCTGGGGAATTTCTGCAAATTCCTCAGATAGGGCAGAATGGCCTGGACAGCTGCGAAGTGAGCACGTGTGAAAGAAGAGGGAGGAGTCCCCCCAAGTGACCGCCAAGGTCGGGGCTGCAGGCACCGAGGGTGTGCGCCGGCCATGGGGCTGTCAGTGGGCACGGTGGTTAAATTGTGTCTCCTCCACCCCAGATTGGCACGTGGAAGTCCGAACCGCAGTACCCCAGAAGGTGACCTCATTTGGAGATAGGGTCTCTCTATAAATGTGATCAACTTAAAGTGAGATCATTGGGGTGGGCCTTAATCCAGTGTGACTGGTTTCAAACAAAGGGGAAATTTGGACACAGAGGCAGACATACAGGGGGAAGGCCATGTGGAGATGAAGACGGATCCATACGCCCGGACAGGGGCCCAGAACAGCTCATTCCCACAGTCCTTAGAAAGGACCTGCCCTGCCAGCATCTTGATCTTGGACTTCCAGCCCCCAGAGCTGTGACACAGCCAGTTCCTATTGTTAAAGCCAACCAGCTTGTGTCACTTTTACAGCAGCCTTAGGAAACTTATCCAGATGGGTACCCTGGACCGGCACCCAGGATGCCAGCAAAGTGGAAATACTGTTGCTGGAGCTCACGATGAGGTGGTGGATTCCCCGGAACGGGGCTGCAGAAAACCTTCAGTGAAGAGCGACATTGCTCTTGAGGGCTGGGGCTCCGGTTTTTGTCTCTGGGGATGGATTAGCTGAGATGAGACTTTCAGCTGAAGCAAGAAGGCCCAGATTTAGTAGAATCGCACTGGATTAGGGCCCATCCCAATGGCCCATCTGACTGCCCTCCACTGCTCAGCAAAGACAGGGCGGGGTTGTCTCCTGATCTTCCCAGATGAGGTGGAGTCCCAGGGAGTTCTCAGCTGACTGGATTTCCAATCTTGCAAAACAAAATTTCAGATCCAACTTAATTTGAGTCTTCTTGCTTCAGCTGTAAGTCTCATCTCAGCTAATGTATCCCCAGAGATACAAACCGGAGCCCCAGCCCTCAAGAGCAATGTCTCTCTTCACTGAAGGTTTTCTGGAGGAGGAGGCAAACAGTGTGCTCTGCTACAGTTTCTTTTGATGAATGAGGTCTCGGCTTCTTCTACTTCCCTTCTCTCCTCCTGCCCCAGCGGCCCAAAGACAGAGCAGCTGCTCAATGCCTTCTCTCTCTCTCTCTCCTCTCTACTTCTTTTTTCCCCCTAAAATCCCAGCTGCACCGCTTCTGTCCTACTTTCCCTTCCCTTCTCTGTTCCAGCTCTGTCAACTTCCTTCCCCATTTTGTATATTTTCCCCGTTTTTGCTAGCATTATGCTCTTTCGTATGTAGATCAGTTTAGCTTCTCTTTGCTTTTTCTAGTCTCTTCTGCAGCCTTCGTTTCAGTAAGAACAACAAAGGCAGGGCCAGGAATCAGCTGGACCAGACCAGAGAAGATTCCTTCCTCATTTGAAGGAGGAGGTTGCAAAGGCATCATTTTAAAAATATAAATTATATTTATGTATGTATGCTTTTAGTCCCAGTCACATAGGAAAAATATAAACTTTACCTTTTCTCTTTGTTTAGGCCTAAAATGTTCCCGTACAGAAGCATTTAGTCTCAGAAAAAAGTATGAGTTCCCCAACTGGAAACATACAAACCTCTTTATTTTTATTTATTTATATTATTTTAGACAACGTTTCGCTCTATCACCAAGGCTGGAGTGCAGTGGCGTGGTCACGGCTCAGAGCAGCCTCGACCTCCCAGGCTCAAGTGATCCTCCCACCCCAGCCTCCTGAGTACCTGTGACTACAGGCATGCACCATCATTTTTTTCTTTTGTCGAGACGGAGTCTTGATGTGTTGAACAGGCTGGTCTCAAACTCAAGTGATCCTCCTGCCTCAGCCTCCTAAAAGTGCTAGGATTACAGGCATGAGCCACTCCACCCAGCCATAAACCTCTTTAAATGGCTACCAAATGTAACTACCACCACCTCTCAATGCCACTGTTTCCTTTACAACATTTTCCGTTTTTAACATATAATATGTGTGTCTTTTAGAAAAAATGCACAGAGAAGCTAAAAGAAAAGAAAATTAATTCCACTACTCAGAGATAACCACTACTAACACCTTGGTATATATCCTTTTAGATTCTGTTTTATTGAAATATACATATGAATATATATTTATCTGCCTAAGAATATGTATTTATAAAAGTGGGATTAAACCCATATTATTTACATATTTATGAAAATGGAATGAAATATATACTCCTTCATAAGCTTTGCTGTCTTTCCACATCGACACATTTATTTGAAGCCTCATTTTCTGTGGCTGCCCAAGTCATGGTGGAGGATCAGAGGCAAATCATTTTCTTGATGAGGACGAGGAATAAGGATAGGAGAAGGAATTAGAATCCGTGGCATTGCCAAGCCTGGATGCACAGGTGCTCATGAAATAATTGTTGATGGATTGAGCAAAACATTAAAGGAAGATTTCTCAGAGAGGACAGCTAATTTATTCGGGATGAATTTTAACTTTTTTAATACAGGGATTTTAGATCATGGGAGAGTTGGCCTGACCTGCCTTGAAGCGTAATATTTCCCAGCAACTCTGCTCACTCAGGCATGTAGACTCA
Organism: Chlorocebus sabaeus; assembly: GCF_047675955.1. Taxonomy (NCBI): domain Eukaryota; kingdom Metazoa; phylum Chordata; class Mammalia; order Primates; family Cercopithecidae; genus Chlorocebus; species Chlorocebus sabaeus. The sequence goes on along the minus strand of NC_132919.1, from coordinate 15,233,914 downwards.
TTTTAAATTTGAGTTTAAAAGTCCTACATCTAACGGCCAGCTGCCAGAACTCACTAATGGGGGTGTCCATGAATCTGGAGGGCCTCTTCACGGAGATGGCATTTGGGTAAAACTCTCAGGCTTGTTTTACGGATTCAGGATATTCACTAAATCTGGACATACTTGAGGAACCACCCACACTTTAGGGAACTTTTTAAACCAAACTTTCTGGGATTTATGCATCACCACAAAAAAATTTCCCATGACTTACATGACCAAGAGGGAAAACAATGCTGGTTTTCATAAACACTCAAATCTCTTGGCTCAGGACACAGTGGCTGAGGAGACACCATGGACTGAGCAGAATCATATGGGCATCCACACATTCTCAGCTGCGGTCGGGTGCAGAGCCACCGGCGCCGCTGTCTGGCGCAGGTCTGCGGGATGGCCGTGACGGTGCATCTGAGTAGAGTGGTAGAGGTGCTGCGTGTCTTAGTAAATGCCCTGAGGCTGGAAATTATTGCTGAGATATCTGGCATTTTAAATGCACATTCCAGGCAGGCTGGGGGCTTCTGGCCAACCTATGTGAACTTAAGGGAACAAAATCATTCTCCTTTGAAATGCCCCCATTACCAAAAATGGGACTCTTGTTATCTTGTACTCAGTCATGATCGGATGAGGGAAAAGTCTCAGCCTGGCAACTCCCTCCTCCTAACTACTGTCTCAGAGATTCTCAGTGGAAGCATCTGAAGTTACCTCCTTTGGGTGGCCAACTGCTTGGAGCGCAGACAGTTTCCCTGCCCTGCCCTACTCGGGGGATTATTTCATGCCCTTCCCATAAATTAGGAAAATCGGGGCTGTTTCAATGGTACAACTGGGGTGGTTTCTTCGAACGGGCTCCACAGCTTTTTGGTTCACCTTCTTGAACAAGGTGACTGTAAAAGAGAATCACTGATCTTTAGGTCAAAAGGCTCTGAATTTTTAAACCCTTTAGTTTGCAAAAAAAACCAAAAAACAAAAAACAAAAAACAAAAAAACACTTTTGTAGCTCTGTTGATATGATATAGATGACTATGTCCCCAAATGCCCACCCCATCTCTCACCCTAATTTGCTGACCCTAGAATCTGTCCTTGTCTTCTCCATCACCTTTCAGTCCTAGGCATTCATGCCTCCTTCTAGCACTTTCGCCTCCCGAATCCCCACATTTACCAACAATGTTGATCAAGGCTAACTTTGTAATCACAGGTTTAGCTTCACCTTTGGGTGGCACAAGAGCTCCACCTGGGTACTCGATGTGCTGGGGTGACTGGGGTGAAGCGCAGGCAGCAGGTGCCAAGCTGGCCCCCACCTTCCCCGACACCCAGCACCTCACCACGGACCACTCTCAGCTCCTGCTTTCCTTACAGGTTATTTATCCAGGTGCTGGAAGTCTGGTTCCTTCGAACAGGCTCCATAGCTGTTTGGTTCACCTTCTTGAACAGGGTGACTGTAAAAGAGAGTCACTGATCTTTAGGTCAAAAGGTTCTGACTTTAAAAAATTTTTAACTTTAAAACATGGTGGTAAAATACACATGACATAAACTTTACCATTTAAAATATTTTTTAAATTTTATTTTATTTTTTAAGAGATGAGGTCTTGCTATGTTGCCCTGAGTGGAATGCAGTGGTATTTACAGGTGCATCCCCAGTACTGACCAGCATGGGAGTTTTGACCTGCTCCGTTTCTGACTTGGGCCGGTTCACCCCTCCTTAGGCAACTTGGTAGTCTCCTGTTCCCAAGAGGTCACCATATTGATGTGGAATTTAGTGCGGACACCCGATTGGCATAGCCCAGAACTATAGCCTACATATCCTGGGCTCAAGCGATCCTCCCACCTCAACCTCCTGAATAGCTGGGACCACAGCTAGGTGTGTGCCACCTTACCTGGCCATCTTAATTATTTTTAAGCACATTCATATAGTTGTGCAACCATCACCACCATCCAGCCATAGAACTCTTTTTATCCTCCCAAACTGAAACACCACAGCTCCTAAACAATTCTCCATTCCCCTCTCCCCTAGGCCCTGGCAACCACCATCCTACTTTCTCTATGAATTTGACTATTCAGTATATATCATATGAGTGGAATCATACAGCATTTGTCCTTTTGGGTCTGGGTTATTTCACTTAACATAGTGTCCTCAAGGTTCATCCAGGTTGTAGCATCTGTCAGAATTTCCTTCCTTTTTTTTTTTTTGGAGACAGAGCCTCATTCTCTCTCCCAGGCTGCAGTGCAGGGTGGGATCTCGGCCCACCGCAACCTCCGCCTCCTGGGTTCAAGCGATTCTCCTGTCTCAGCCTCCTGAGTAGCTGGGATTACAGGCTTGCAACACCATGCCCGGCTAATTTTTATATTTTTAGTAGAAACGGGGTTTCACCATGTTGGCCAGGCTGGTCTCGAACTCCTGACCTCAAGTCATCTGCCTGCCTCGGCCTCCCAAGTGCTGGGATTACAGGTGTGAGCCACTGCGCCCAGCAGAATTTCCTTCCTTCTTAAGGCTGAATAAGATTCCATTGTCTGGATATGACATATTTTGTTTACCCACTCATTGTTGATGAACACTTAGGTTATTCTACCTTTTGGCTATTGCGAATAATAGTGCTATGAATATGGGTGTATGAATATGGACCTGAACTATGAGATCATTGTAGATTCACATGCATATAGGAAATAATATAGGGGTGTGTGTGTACATGTATTTAGTTCTATGCGATTTTATACCTGTGTGGGGTCATATGGCCACCACCAAAGTCAAGATACAGAGCAAGGATCCTTTGTGTTGACCAGGCCCCCAAGTTCAGCCCTAAATTTTAGTTTCCGTTTCTAAAGGGTGAGAAGCAATAAACAGCTTAGCCCTCCTTTGGAGTGTCCTGTTCTAGGTTTTCTGGGGGATACCACAGTGGTAGCAGTGGGGAGACCTGGACCTAGGCTGATGGCTCCTCAGCCTATGGTTAAAACTGAGGCAGTGAATTCAGCTGCACATTCAGGGCAGTGAATGGAGCAGGGGATGGGGGTGTGGCCTCTCTTATCCAACAGCACCCCCAGCCAGTCCCCCTACTTCACATCCCACGTCCTGGATAGTGACCACCAGGCTCATGCCATCCATCCCCACACTGCTAGTCAAATCTCAGCCGATGCCATCAGAATTGCACCCCAAATGGTGGCCCCTCAAATGAAATAATTCCACTAGAACAGTGCTGTCTGATGAGAATAAAACGTGAGCCACACAGGTAATTTTAAAAGAGTTTCCTTAAAATTAAAAATAGGTAAAAGTAATTTTAATAATCCATTGCGTTTAATCTAATACGTAAAAAATATCATTTCAACATATAATCAACAGAAATATTTTCAGTGAGGTACTTTATATTTTTTATATCCTTTTTTGCCCTCCATACTATGTCTGATACCTGGTGCACTGTTTGCACTTACACCAACCATGTCTCCGCTTGGTCGAGTCACTCCTCAGGGACTCAAGAGCCCACATGGATTGGTCAGCATAGTTGCAGATGCAACCTCTGCACAATCAAACTGGGACCACCTGTTGTCCCAGGAGCTTCCTAACTCCTCTGATGGGAGCGTCTGCCTTGATCAGCACTCAGGTAAGCCACGCCATGGACCAGCTGGTGGTGGGGAAAAGGCCAACTTTGCTTTTAGGGGTTTCTTATTGTGGGAACCTGCTGCTCATCAGCAGCTCTAGTTGGTCCACCTGCTTTGTGGCGCCGACATGGGAACCTGTTTCGAGCGTCGGAGAAGAAGCACTTGGCCCTCAAAGCAGGTTGACACCTTTGAGGAGGGTGGAGGCCAAGTCAGTAGGCAACAGCTTGTAGGGGAATTAAAATGGAATTCTGAACTTTTGGAAAGAAGTGGATTTCTGGCACTTAGCATAGTTCCAGAATGAACTCTGGAGGTCGGTGTAGTTTCTTGGATCCAGGAGGCCTGGGGGTTCCATAGGAGTCATCTGGGTTGACCTCATAAGTGCCCCAGGGTGAGGGGCAATCCTCTGTCCCCCCAGGCACTTCTGTTCAAGTATTCTGCCCAGGAGTTGGCATGGCCACCCACATCCAGCCACCTCAAGAGATAGATGGAATACCAGCAGCCCACAGTCGTCCCTTGTCAGCAAAAAGCACCCTGGAAATGGGTGGCTGGATAAAAGGTCCTCTGTCTGTTGTTGGCTGGGACAGCGTCTACCACAACCTACACTTTTATTATGGGAATATTTGTCTATATGCTTAATGCTCCTGAGAGAAGTGCATATTTTCTGCTAAATGTGTGACTTCATGGGCTTGCAGTTAATGGCTTTCCTTGGAGAGGCCTTCATGCTTCTATTTGGAGTCTGACTCCTACCTTTCCACCCTCAGCCTATCTAAGCCTGAGCAGGTGCATAAAGTGATCTGGCCTAGTGAATGGGAAGGTGTTCACAGACAGAATCTGTATATTTTACGTATACTGCATTCAACAGAATACAGTCATGTATTGCGACATTTTCATTAGTGATGGACCACATATACAATGGTGGTCCGGTGAGATGATAATGGATCTGGACCATCTAAGTTTGTGTGAGTACACTCTATGATGTTTGCACAACAATGAAATCATCTAGTGACATATTTTTCAGAACATATCCCTGGTGTGACTGTATATAAGGCCAATTTCATCTGTTTCTTTTTATTTTTTATTTTATTTTATTTATTTATTTTTTTGAGACGGAGTCTCTCTCTGCTGCCCAGGCTAGAGGTGCAATGGCACCATCTCGGCTCACTGCAAGCTCCGCCTCCCGGGTTTGCGCCATTCTCCTGCCTCAGCCTCCCAAGTAGCTGGGACTACAGGAGCCTGCCACCACACCTAGCTAATTTTTTGTATTTTTTTAGTAGAGACGGGGTTTCACCAAGTTAGCCAGGATGGTCTCGATCTCCTGACCTTGTGATCCGCCCACTTCGGCCTCCCAAAGTGCTGGAATTACAGGCTTGAGCCACTGCTCCTGGCCCTTTTTATCTTTTTAATGTGGTTACTTGAAGGCTTAAAACTACATACGTAGCTTGTGTTATATTTGTGTCGGGCAACACTTTTCCAGTGGACGCTAAATGTTATGATACACTGGGCTGGGAGTCACTGCATCCGAGTTCCAATGTCATCTGTCGCACTAGTAAACCTGGAAGGCTTTGAGTAAATCTGTTCTCTGGGCCTCTGTTTCCTCATCTGTAGAACAGGAGAGTTGAACTAGATCATATCCAACCTACAGGCAACTTTCAACTTCTCTGCTACCCAGGTAATGGGTAAGTTAGAAAGAAATGACAGTTTCACACAGCCGGTCTCCATTCCTGCAGAAAGACAGGGCACGTGCTCGCACTGTCTAATCAAAGGTTAAACAGCATGGCACTGCTAAATGGAGGAGCACACAGGGCACTCTTTTATTTATTCATTAGCCACCACCCATTGAATTCCATAAAGACTACTCTCTCCTTGGCAACCTGAGCTCCTGAGTCTCCTTACATGCCCATGTCCAGGAGGTGTGATGGGCCGAGGGGCTGGGCTGAGAAATCCTCCATTCCCGCAGCCAACTCACAAACGCAGGGCCCTGTTTCTCAGAAATCAATTTCAGGGCAAGAGGGGCAAGGCATTAACTGTCTCTTCCAGGAACACGTCACAAAAAGTCTTTTAGGAGCTGGAGAGGAGCGTCTGTGTCTGGGCTCTCTCATTGTTTATGCATGCAAACATTGAAATTAATATTTCAGATGAGCAAATAGAAGAATGCAAATCACTCACTGGCCTCTCCTCTGCATCACAGAAGCCGGCAACTGTTTCTCCTTCCTCAATCCCAGTCTCTTTTCTGGCGGCTTTGTCGGGATTCCCTTCCCATCTTGCCACTTCCTTGCTTTATGGTTTCTCTTTCCCTGGGAACAGATCTAGTCTGGTGTTCCAGTTTTCCCTCGGCCATCTCGCCCCCATTTTCCTGCCCTGCAGGCCTCCTTCCCCTGGCCCTAGCTCCCCCAGGTGACTTGCTTTTGCTGGACCTTGCCCAGCCCAACCACAAGCCCTGGCTCATGGGGTCCCCTCTGCTGGACAGGACCTTTCTTCCACCAGCAGCCCTGCAGTCTCCTCCGTCTTCCGGTTCCCAGTTTAGGTGACACGGGTTTCCTTTGCAAAGAGCTGGCCTTACGGTGCCTCACTGTCTGATCCTTGCCATCCCCGCTTCATTTTATTAATCCTTCCAACCACCATGCCAGATGGGGGCTCTCACGAGGGAAATAGCAGGTCAGGGAGGTTGGAACGCAGCCAGTCCGCTCTGGAGCCCACACAAGTAACCCCTGTGCTGACTCGCTTCTCCTTCTCCTGACTCGCTTTCTCTCTCTCCTTTGCGTTCCTGCAGCACATTTTCTGTATCTCTGGTATAGCGCTTGTGTTAGTTTGCCAGAGCTGCCATCCAAAATACCATAGACGGGTGGCTATGGTATTTTATGAAATAGAAATTTATTTTCTCACAGTGCTGGACACTAGACGTCCAAGAGTGAGGTGTCAGCAGGTTTTTGAACCATTTTCCGGAAGCCTCTCTCCTTGGCTTGTAGATGGCATCTTCTCCCTGTGTCCTCACATGCTCTGCCTTCTCTGTGTGTCTGTGTCCTAATCTCCTCTTCCTATAGGGACACCAGTCATATCGGATCGGGCCCACCCATAAGACCTCATTTTAACTTAATTGCCATTTAAAGACCCCATCTTCAAATACAGTCACATTCTGAGATATTGGAAGTTACAGCCTCGACATGAGAATTTGGAGTAAGTGACACAATTCTGCCTGTAACAGTAGCAATCACAGTTAACTTTAAACTGCAGTGAGTCACGTGAGTGCTTGTTCCACTTCTGGCTGATAGAGACTGCATCTGAGTTAGCCCCGTGTTCTTCCCCGGGTTAACTTCCGCTCAGCACTATTAAGGGGAGTCCGGATCTTACACGCCAAGATAACCAGGTGGTTATCTTTGTATGGGGGGAGGATGCGTCGTGTCTTTTTGTTTACCCGTCTTTGTGTGATTGAACAGAGGAAAAAAGGAGAGGAGGTTCAGGCTGACACAGCATTCGCTGCTCGGGTTTCAGCTAGAAAAGGCATCTCAGGAGGCCTGGGGATCTGGTAGGCTGTGAGCATAGGCCTGAGAATAGGGAGAGGGTGGCTGGGGGCTGAGCTCCAGGCAGAGGTGTGCACCCATGACTCAGGAGTGAAGAGGCTGTTGCAGGTTTGCAGGCTGCTATGGTGCCTGAGATATGTGTGTGTGTTGGTACAGGGCAGCGAGGGGCCGGAGACTAACACCTGAAATCATGACGTATAGCTGGGGCTAGGTTTGGGATGCTATGGGAGTCAGCCAAAGGTGCTGGGTTTTCTTGGCTGTTCATTGTACACAAAGTGCAATTATAGAGACAGTTTGAGAAGCAGGGCAGTGCACTGGCAGTGAGCAGTGCTGAGAAAGGGCTGGTGAATTCAGGGTGTTGCTGGCGCCCTCCTCAAGTTCGTGGAGTGCAGTTTCCTGGAAGAGGTATCTTCAGTTCTCGCTGTCACCCTTTTTTAAGTAAAGAAGATAGAGCGAATCTTGCAGAACTGTTCCTAGGGTTCCCTGTCTTGGTAAACATCACCACACAGATGCCCAAACCAGAAATCAGACCACCATCCACCCTCCTCCCTAAACCTCATCCCCCTTAGTGAATCCATCACCAAATCCCACTGATTCTTCCCCACTGAAGAGCTCAGAGTCCAGCTCCACTGTGTTCCCATGTGCAGGCCACCGTCTTCTCTCCCTGGGACCCCTGCTGGGGTCTCATCTTCCTGCCACGACCTAGATCCCTCTCCCTGCAATTTGTTTTGCACTCAGCTATCAGAGACATTTTCCAAAATTTCAATTATGTCTCTCCATAGGACTGCCTGTGGCTCTCCATTGTTCTCTGGGCTAGGTCCACACTCTTTGTTGACCCCTAAGCCTGTGCAAGCCCCAGCCCCCTCCTCTCCCGTAGTTCCACCACCACCCTCCAGTGGGCCACATGGAACAATGCTGGAGTTCTAGGTTCAACTCTGGCCTCTTCCTGCCTCCTCTGCTTGCCTAAGTCTCACTCATTATTCACATCAGATGCCAGCTTTCTTGGGAGTCAGCCTTGATTCCCTAGACTGGGATCACATGAGAGGGGCCTTCAAAAAGTTCCTGGAAAGTGAGTATGATGAAAAAACTACGTATGAATTCAAAATTTTTTGGCATCAAAAGAAACTTGCACTAACTTGTTATGACGTGCGTGAACGGGATCTAGCTTGAGGCACTAAGGAGAGTAAGACGTCAGTTTCAAAGGCACCTCTACCAGAGCAACATGAATTCTATTAAAATTGAATAAAAAAACCAACTCATCAAGTGTATGGTAATGTTTGGGTGGAAAAATGATTAAATCATTGATTTTTTTTTTAAATGAAGAGCTTATGGGAACAATGCTCCAAAACAATCACCAGTTTACAAATGGATACATAGTTTTAAGAAGGGATGAGATGATATTGAAGGTTAAGCCCACAGTAGCAGACAATCCGCATCAGTTTTCAAAGAAAAACTTAATATTGTTTGCGTCCTAATTGAAGAGGACTGATGATTAACAGCTGAAACGATAGCCAGAGCCAACACCAAAGCTATCTCAAAGATTCAGCTTATCCAATTATGACTCAAAAATTAAAGTTGAGCAAATTTCCATTTGATGGGTGCCAAAATTGTTATGCCCAGATCAGCTGAAAACAAGGGCAGAGCTTTCATTGGAAATTTTAAACAGGTGGGATCAAGATCCTGAAGCATTTCTTCAAATAGTTATAACAGTAGATAAAACACAACTTTACTAGAATGATCCTGAAGGCAAATTACAATCAGAGCCGTGGCTACCAAGAGGTGGAAGGGGGCCAGTCAAAGCAAAAGCGGACCAGTCAAGGGCAAAGGTCATAGCAACAATGTTTTTTGGATGCTGAAGACATTTTGCTTGTTGACTTTCTGGAGAGCCAAAGAACAATAACATCTGCTAAGTATGAGAGTGTCTTGAGAAAGCCAAAGCTTCAGCAGAAATATGCCTGGGAAAGCTTCACCAGAGAGTCCTTTCCACTGTTACAATGCTCCTGCTCATTCCTCTCACCAAACGGGAAGATTCTGTGAGGGTTTTGATGGGAAATCATTAGGCTTCTACCTTACAGTCCTGATTTGGCTCCTTCTGTCTTTGTTTTTTCGTTCCCTAATTTAAAAAGAATTGTAAAGGGCACCCATTTTTCTTCAGTGAATAATGTAAAAAGACTGCATTGGGGCCGGGCATGGTGGCTCATGCCTGTAATCCTAGCACTTTGGGAGGCCGAGGTGGGTGGATCACCTGAGGTCAAGAGTTTGAGACCAGCCTGGCCAACATGGCAACCCCATCTCTACTAAAAATACAAAAAATTAGCTGGGCGTGGTGGCAGGCGCCTGTAATCCTAGCTACTTGGGAGACTGAGGTAGGAGAATTGCTTGAACCTGGGAGGCGGAGGTTGCAGTGAGCTAAGATCATGCAATTGTACTCCAACCTGGGTGACAGAGTGAGACTCTGTCTCAAAAAAAAAAAAAAAAAAAAAAAAAAAGACTGCAATGGCATGGTTAAATTCTCAAGACCCTCATTTCTTTAAGGATGGACTAAATGGCTGGTATCATTGCTTACAGAAGTATGTTGAGCTTGATGGAGGTTATGTTGAACTTGGAGGTTATGTTGAGAAATAAAGATTACATTTTTAACGTTTACCTTTTAATTCCACTTTTTCCAAGAACTGTTTGAAGTCTCCTGGTACTTGTCTCTAGCACCCTGGTGTAACACTTACCGCACAGAGGGTACCCATTTACCTGGTTGCATCTTCAATAGATTCTAATCTCCTATAGTACAGGGCCAAGGCTACTTGCTTTTTGTTGAACTCCTAGCGTCTAACCACAGAGTTTGCATAGAGAAGGGACTCAATGCATACTTAAGAAATGAGCAAATTGACCATGCACTCCAATGTGAGACCACAGTCACCCTGTTTCTGCTTTCTTGGGCCAGAATTTTGGAATGCTGCCCTCTCTGTAATAGACCTAATTAAATCTGGGGTCTGCAGTTCTGGTTATTTATTTATTTATTATTATTAGCAGTAGTATTGAGAACAAGTCTCACTCTGTTGCCCAGGCTAGAGTGCAGTAGCGTGATCTTGGCTCACTGCAACCTCCGCCTCCCGGGTTCAAGCGATTCTCATGCCTCAACCTCCTGAGTAGCTGGGATTACAGGTGCATATCGCTACACCTGGCTAATTTTTATGTCTTAGTAGAGATGAGGTTCTGCCATGTTGCCCAGGCTGGTCTCGAACTCCTGGGCTCAACTGATCCACCCATCTCAGCCTCCCAAAGTGCTGGGATTACAGGCATGAGCCACCAAGCCTGGCCAGTTCTGATTATTTGAATCAAGGCCCAAACTCTCCATCAATATAAATAACTCCAACAATGTAGGTAGAAGGAAGGAATAACCCACCAATCTGGGTCAGTTCTTCCTTGCCTGTCTCCGGGGCACCTAGAAGGTTAGAGCACAATGTATACCAGCTATGTGCATGGGGAAGGGCAGGAGCCCAGAACAGAGCTGGACCTCGGCAATTTTCCCTGATGTTCAGAAATAGATCCGATACCAGGGTGTCATCAGTTAGAGTAGGCCCAGGGGTATGAGGCTCTTCTTACTGTGTGTCTTAACGCCAGGCATCTTCTGTTTTCTCTGGGGAAATAAGAACATCAGGCTGAGGGCTGTGCTTGCCTGACTGACACTATACCTCCACATCCTAACACAGACCCAATGGGAAACACGCGACACGACAGAGGACGTAGTTCAATGTACTTCATAACTTGCCACGTGGGAAAGAGTGAAGGGACACCGGTTTCTCTCCCCAGGGCTTTGGCCAGCCCTGGTAGACAGAACAAGACACTGGAGGAAGTTCAGTGACTCACATGGCCCTGGGATGGCTCACAGTCAACAGAGGCTGCTGAGGCATCTGTTAAAAGCCATCTCTGTGTGTGTCTAGAGAGTTGCACTCTGTAGTGGCAGACAGAGAGACCAGGAGTCTATTATATAGCCAGGGAGGGCCGGTACCTTCAGGGGAGAGAGAACATAGCAGCAAAGAGCAGGTGGTCACTTGGGATTCCCAGTTAAAGAGGGCAACTTGGCCACATGTTTGTGGAACTCTATCGACATTACAGAGAAGGGTTAAGGAACAAGAGGGCAGAAAGCTGCGAGGATACAGAAAAGGAGGGTGGAGTCAGTTGCAGCAGCTTTTTGGAAGGTATAAAGCACATGGACAAATAGCAACTGATTTAGCAGATGTGGAAAACTCATTGCTAACCATGAGTGAAGAAAGACAAAAAGCAGTCCAATTTAGACCACAGAACCCTCTAACGGCCCAGGAATGGCAGCACCGTGTGCCTTTAGTAGCAGAGGTCAAAAAAAGGAACATGCCTTGAAAAACTGTTTAAGAAAATGTTAGAGACTGCCCCCCGTTCCTATTTCCTCCTCCATCTGCACAGCCAGAGCACTGTCTGGACCCCGTGCTGATAGGAAACCAGACATTCTTTTTCCCTCTGGAGATGGTGAAACTGAAGATCTCTGAGCTGAGCGACACTGGGCACAATGAACCAATTCTCAAATGGCTGTTTTGGAACATTTCCCAATGGCGGTGAGCTGGGTCCTGCAGGAGGTGGTGGCCCCAAATTGATGAAGAGGGAGGAGGTTTTATAATGGGGGAAGTGACTCATGACAAAGCACAGATGCCAGAAAACACCAGTTGTCTGCGGTGGTTGTTAATGAGATGGGCTTGGCTGGCACTAATGGAGACAGTGAGAGGCGACAGAAATGAGAGATGAAGGTGAACTGGGATCTGAGGACGGTGGTGAGGCTCAGACAGGGGGTTGAAGATCTCTGCCGGGTTCTGAAGCAAGAAAGCAAAATGACCGAAGCATCCTTTGAGGAAGACATTCCTGCACCTGAATGCGTAGGCTGGGGTCTGGAGAAGCTGGTAGCAGGGAGCCCAGGAAAAAGCCTTTGACTATAACCAAGGGGTATGGCAGTGAAGGGCTAGGACAGGGGTGGAGTGGTGGTGAGAGCAAGCACGCTGGCAAACCCTTCGCCCGGCCACGGCAAGTGCTTGCCCGTTCCTGTGACTCTGCTCATTTGCTCCCCAAGGACACTGCTGCTCTTCATAAATGTAAATACTTTTGGCAGGTCAGAACACTAGATTTATGAAAGCAAAGTCTCAGTTCTTTGAATTATTGAAGGCATCCTAGCCAAAAAATGAACTTGAATTTACACAGAAAATACCTGCGGTCTTAAGAGACTTCTTGATCTGTTATCAGTCTTCAACCAACCACAGATAACTGAATGTGCTGTTCCCTCACATTCAGAGGGGCAGAGCCTGTCCAGAAAGGCAGGGCATCACCCTTCCCCACCCCAGTTATCAGGTCTGCAGCCTCCCCTCAGTCCTCTCTGCCCTATCCTCTCCCACCCTTCCTTCAGGCCCGACTGTCTCCTCTCTAATGCTGACCCTGAGTCCCTCAGCCCGAGTTAGCACAAGGCTTACCAGAGCACCTTTTGGCAGGTAGTAAGTGCATAAGAAATTCAGTTTTTTTCTTTTTTCTTTCCTTCTTCTTCTTCTTCTTTTTTTTTTTTTTTTTTTTTGAGACAGAGTCTCGCTTTGTTGTCCAGGCTGGAATGCAGTGGTGCAATCTCAGCTCACTGTAACCTCCGTCTCCCGGGTTCAAGCAATTCTCCTGCCTCAGTCTTCTGACAAAACTGGGATTACAGGTGCCTGCCACCATGCCTGGGTAATTTTTGTATTTTTAGTAGAGTCGGGGTTTCAACATGTAGCCAGGCTGGTCTCGAACTCCTGACTTCACGTGATCCACCCACCTCGGTCTCCCAAAGTGCTGGGATTACAGGAGTGAGCTACTGCACCCGGCCCCAGTTGTTGTTTTTAATTATGATGGCAAAATCCCTGATGGAACAACCTTTGACTTACCAGGGAAGCTGGACCCGGGGTGGCCTGCATCACAGAGCTAATTGCGTGAGCTCAGTGGGTGGGCAGAGGATGCTATTGACTGATTTTTTTCATCCTTCTTTATTCCAATTCCAGGACATGTCCAGTCTTGTACCAAAGTTGCTTCTTTTTGCCTAGAGTCTAAAGGATGAAACCAAGTAGCCTTCCCTCTTATAATACTGGAAATCACACCAGGCCTATTGTTTGGTCTAGGTATGAATTTGTCACTTTTCTTCTCCTTTTTTTTTTTTTTTTAAATTGTGGTACAACACCCATGACATACAATTTATTATAAAATTTACCCAGTTATTTATTTATTTATTTGAGATGGAGTCTCGCTGCGTCACCCAGGCTGGAGGTGCAGTGGCCATCTCGGCTCACTGCAAGCTCCGCCTGCCGGGTTCGCGTCATTCTCCTGCCTCAGCCTCCCGAGTAGCTGGGACTACAGGCGCCCACCACCACGCCTGGCTAATTTTTTTGTGTGTTTTTAGTAGAGACGGGGTTTCACCGTTTTATCCAGGATGGTCTCGATCTCCCGAACTCGTGATCTGCCCACCTGGGCCTCCCAAAGTGCTGGGATTACAGGTATGAGCCACTGCGCCCGGCCTACCCAGTCATTTTTAAGGGTACATTTCAAAAGGCTCTAAGTTGTCATGCCATTTTCCACTGACTTTTTAAATCCATGTTCTCACCCACATTCTTCATGAGCAACCTGCTCTTCTCTTGGCTGAAGAACCTTTGCTTTGGTTACAGTCCTGGAGTCAGTGGGGAGACAGACACCAACCTTGTGAAATGCACCCCCCTCCAGGGCCTCCCGACATCTGGTCAGGAGGCTTCTGCTCAAACCTGCCCTTGATGTTCAGCCCTCAGTGAAGGGATCGTTTTCCTCCTGGGCCGCTCTCACGCTGCCAAACCCTAGCGGCCTCTCCGTATGGGTTTCTCTGTACGGTCTTGCTGTGTGGTCGATGGTTGTTGCCCATCCACCCCTGCATGTTCCAAAAGGCTCATCAAGTATCCAAATGGCCATCCAGTTGCAAAAATCCCACTGGATCTGCTTGGATAATAATAATTTGAGCTCAGATAAGACAGATCCGAGCTCAAATTAAAATATAGATTTATAGCCTGGCTAACATGATGAAACCCCATCTCTACTAAAAATACAAAATTAGCTGGACGTGGTGGTGGGTGCCTGTAATCCCAGCTACTCTGGAGGCTGAGGTAGGAGAATCACTTGAACCCAGGAGTCAGAGGTTGCAGTAAGCTGAGATCTCACCATTGCACTCCGGCCTGGGCAAAAAGAGAGAAACTCAGTTTCATAAATAAATAAATAAATAAACAAACAAACAAACTAGATTTAGGTGGTGCAGGGCAAACCAGTTGTTCTGTTCTCTGTGTGCCAGTTTTCTCATCTGTAGAATGGAGCCTATACCCTCAAGCTGTTGTGGGGCTAAGATGTAATGTCCAAGAAGCACCTAACATCTCTCATGAAATAAGACTCTATTTTTAATAGTTTCTTATTTAAATAAGAAACTATTTTTTGTTTGAAGACAGAACAGGCTTCTCTGCCTGCACACCATCGGTTATCCTTACCTTCCCCTTGTATGACAGGATTTCTATTGACTTACCTATAATACATCCCCTCACTGTCATCTTCTGTACATTCAACTGAGATTCCACAGTTATCTGCTCACATTTCAAAAACTGGTCCGCATTAAGCCTGATCAAATGATCCAGAGAACTGGCAAATTGGAGGCAATAATTATCCATCCGTCACATGTTTATCACACCCTATATGCACAGCACCAGAGGCTTTGGGTACTGTTTATATAACAGTCTATGATTATTTATGCAATAGCTTATGATTATGTAACCACTTACAAGCCTAAGATGGAATCCAGACATGTCCATGAAGGAGGAATGGGGTGAACCTTGGCAAGAGTATTTTCATGAGAGCCTGAAGGGCATCCTGGGAGGGAGCCTATCCTAAGGCATGAGGACCCAGGTGTGCTAAAGCTCTTTCCAGTTGTTGGAAGGGAGAGGCAAGTCTGTGTTGGTGTCACTCAAATCATCCACAGTGCAACATGTGAACATGTATCTGGATTCAAGAAAAAAAGAGGATCTGAAAGTAAAAATGGATCCATGCTCTTAAGGATGCTTATCTGCAGTGGCTCCGAATGAGAAGGTTTGCCAACAGCCAGGGAACTGTGGACCACTGTGGTAAATATTGTCCCCTCTCTAGCCACTGGTGGTGAGGACAGGAGGCATTCAAATGAATTCAGCACAAAATCCTGCCCTGCAGGTGACCATAGGTCAGCAGGGGACATAATAAAAGAACATAGGTGGCCGTAAGAGGGTAAGAAGTGTCATGTGCTAGGAGAAAAGATGAGATAAACTACTCTAGGAGGTCAGGAGATGGAAAGAAGTTTCGTGGAGGAGGTAGCGCTGAACAAGGGTGTAGCAGACATAAATAGCTGTTCTCTCTGTCTAAAATGGTAGAGCACCTAATTTTTAACTGGGAATATAGTCACCCGGAATTGAGTCATTTCCTAGCCTTTGTAGTAGCTAAATGTGATCACATGATGAAGTTTCAAAAGATGTAAGCTGAAATGTTAGAAGTGGCACTTTCCAGGAACTATCCCCAAAAGACAGCTTGTACACACCCTTTTCCTCTTTTTCTTTATTTTTTTTTATTATTTTGCACCCAAATTCATGAAATAACAGATGTGGTGAATGGAACTCTAGGCTCCATCCTGGACCATCCTTTTTTTTTTTTTTTGAGAGACGGATTCTTGCTCTGTCGCCCAGGCTGGAGTGCAATGGTGTGATATTGGCTCACTGCAACCTCTGCCTCTAGGATTTAAGCGATTCTCCTGCCTCAGCCTCCTGAGTAGCTGGGATTACAGACATGCACCACCATGTCCGGCTAATTTTTATATTTTTAGTAGCTATGGGGTTTCACCATGTTGGTCAGGCTGCTCTCGAACTCCTGACCTCGTGATCCACCCACCTCGGCCTCCCAAAGTGCTGGATTACAGGCATGAGCCACTGTACCCAGCCCATCCTGGACCATTCTCAGGATGATGGGGCAATGGACTAGAAGGAGCCTGGGTCTCCAAATGTCTATATGAGGGGAAACAAACTCTGATCATGGTTAAACCTGTTATTTCTAGTCTCTGTTGTTCCTAATGAATCCTAATTCATACACATGGGCAAGACTTAGATAAATGGAAGTGAGGGTTGGAGAAAAAATACTCCGAGCAGAGTGAGCATGAAGCCAGGAAATGGAAGGCTGTGTAAGGAAGAACTGGAATAACACAGAGGGATGTGCTGGCTGGAGGGAAGGCCAGTGAAGGGGAAAGAAAGAGATGAGACTATAAAGAACCACTGAGTTCAGTTTGTGCAAGACTCAGCACAGGATTCTAGAGTGGATTCCATATGCAGTGAGGAACCACTGAATATATATAGGTAAGGAAGTGTCCTGATGAGAACAGAGCTGAATCGGATAGCAATGAAGGCAGTGAAAGCAGTTGCAGGGTTGTTTTAATATCTGGGTGTGGAAAGGGGTGGGACTGAATAAAGCCAGGGGCAGAGGGAATGGAGAGGAGAAATCAGAGCCTCAGATGTTGCCCCCAAGGCATGTTTCAGATAATTCTTTCTGAGAGACATTTTATTAGGAAAGGAAGAATAAGAAAACTTATTGGAGCCTGGAGCACAGAAAGAAGAGAAGAGAGGGATTACTCAGAAGAAGGAGGGGTAGAGAATGGGGCTTTGGGGGCATCAGAAGACTAACCAGCTACTGGATAAAGAATGGGATTCTATGATCTGCCTCCTTATGTATGGTCGGTGTTCACGGTTGGTGGTACATGAGGCATAAATACTCACTCACTACTTTTCGGAGACAACACTAACCAAAATCACCTAACATCCACTAGATGAGAGAAGCTATCTTCTGCTTGTTGTCATTGAGAGGTAGTAGAGTGAGAAGATCTCATTGGCTCCTCCAGGCAGAGCCTGTGGGGTCACTCTTGCAGAAGGATGGACACAAGGATCATCTCACTCTGGGAAAAGTAATTCACATTTACCAAACTCATAAGGGCCTGATGTGCCAATGAATATGAGGCTATAGTAGGATATCTATCTCTGTGACTTCCTATCATTTTCCAAGGATGTTGTGTTCTGTGATCAAGACACCTTGGGATCTAGTAGTCAAGAGTGTTTTGTGAACAAATACTCTGAGCAATGACAAAATTAGGCTTAGAGGTTGCCTTGCATTCACTGGGAGGCATATTACTCCACTATGAGCCACACCAGTGTTAGGTTTGGTTGAAGTTGTCAGAGGCATCCCCTCCCTGCCTCCTTCCACAATGGAGAGCTGGACAAACACAAACACACTTTCTAGATGATGTTCGGACCACCCATCGTTGGCTACACCAGCATTACTTGGCCAGGGCACAGTTCTTAGCTCATAGAATGAGTCACATCTCTTCTCTGTGCTGTAGCTTCCTCCTCTATAAAATAAAGGCCCCAGCTACATCATGATGAAGTCAACTTCAGCCCTAACTCTCTAGGATGTTGTGAACACATCTTACTACCTTGTGGTCACAGAGCAAAAAGCATCATGCCCAGTCCTGAATCCAAGGGAGTGCCCATGGACAAGCCTAAAGGACTGAGTTAGGAGCCAGAGTCAAATAGTTAACCTACGCCTTCTCACTGGAACTTGAGGACATAGCAGCTGGGAGATGTCCTTGGCAGTTGCCTCGACAGTTTTCTGGGATTGACAACAGTGTTTTAGCTGCAGCAGCCAGGATATCCATATTCAGCTTGGCTCTGGATAATCAGTTCAGTTTGCCAAATCCAGAGGGCCCCGTGGTTCCTGGTCAGACTTCAACTGGAACTTCCCATAAACGAATGAATAGAAGAAGCAGAAAGAGCCTAAGACTTTTCATACCTGGACCCCTCTCTGTATCTCCATCAAGTAGGGTGTTAATGTCCAACTTATTTGCTTTCATATGAAAATGTATTCTTCTTATTTTCTGGCTAAGAGGGATTCAACTTGTGTGTTAAACTGTTACCGTGTTACTATAATAAATGTCCAAGGCTGGGTAATTTATAAAGAAAAAATTGTTTAATTGGTGCTCAGTTCTTTAAGCTGTATAGGAAGTGCAGTGCCAGCATCTGATCAGCTTCTAGTGGGGCCTCAGGAGGCTTATGATCATAGCAGGCATGAGGGAGCTGAAATATCACATGCCAAGAGTGGAAGCAAGGGGGTATGTGTCCTAGCCTCTTTTAAACAACCAGGTCTTGCATGAACTGACTGGATGAGAACTCACTTATAACTAGGGATGGTGCCAAGCCATTCATGAAAGATCTGCCCTAATGATCCAATCACCTTTCACCAGGCCCCACCTCCAACATGGAAATCATATTTCCACATGAGATCTGGAGGGGACAGACATTCAAACCATATTAACTTACCCACAAATGCTCTTCTTCCCCAGATAGTTCAAATAGGAAGTCCTTCTCACTGCCAGGCCTCTCTCAACTGTCTGGGAAAAGCTTAGGGGATTCTTTCTCAAGGCCACCACTGTGTGTGGCTCTGAGCGCCAGGATAGCTACCAGCCAAATTGTGTTTTGTTTGTTTACATCCAGTGGAGAAACCCAACTTGAAATCATGTTTTTTGTCTTCATATTCCAAGCACCTTGTACAATGTGAAGCATTAATTGGGTGCCCCCAACATAATTTTATTTAATGAATTAATTCATTTACAGAAAAAAGGAGAGTAGTAAATAAAGAGGTAGAAATGTTGAATGTGCCGCTGATAGAAGAGGAGATAGAAGGTTCAATACCAGGGTAGAAACCTAAGAGGGAGAAAACTATACCAAAATAGTGTCTGGATATTTTAAACAAATGTTGACTTGGATATGCAAGGAATAATGGGAGAATGGAGACTTTTTTTTTTTTCTCCATTTCTAGAGTTTTGGTTGGGGACTGAGAGGTCTGAAATGTAATGTTGCACTTTGCCTAAACAAAGGCTTGGCTTTGTCATCTGCGAGTGAGGGGGAAGGTCCTGGATGGGTGGGAGGGGAGCCAACAATGGCTTTTTTACACCCTTATTTCTGGGCCCTGCTAGTTGAGTTTGCCAGCAAGGAAAGCCCTGGGGCTGGTCTTCATGAATCATCTATAGAGGAGCAAGAGGGTAAAGATTATAGGACCCAAGGGTGAAGATTATAGGACATTCCAACTCCAGACAGCTTTTGACTTTCATCTTGGACCTTCTCTCCTTCAAATATTCAAACATATTCAAAAGGTACCTGCTGTGTGCAAGGCAGGAAGGTACCAGGCACCTGCAGATGACTAATATGTGGTCCCCTCTCTTACCAAAGTCATAGACTAGTAGAGAAATGTAAATACGTATAAAGAGATAATCCAGCACAATGCAGTGAACCACCAAAGTACTAGCTATGGAAAGAAAGAGAGAAGGCTCACTAATTTAAGATTAGGATTAGGTGTACACAAGAGAAACCCAAGAAATAACAGTGACTTACACAAGATAGAAGTTTATTTCTCTCACACACACATTGTCCAGAAGTGGGTGCTTCAGGCTGGAGGGCTCATGGGCATCAGGATGCCAAGCTCTTATCTTCTGCTCCACCGTCTTCAGCACGTGGCTCCCTCATTATTTAGTCCTGGAGGACTAACAGAACTTCAGCCAAGACCCCCACATTCCAGGTGACAGAAAGGAGGAAAGACAATCCCCTCTCATCTCAGGCAGCCCTTGTAAGTAGCCTTCCTTACATAAGCCCCACACAGCACTCCCACTCATGTCTCAGTGGTCAGAACTTGGTCTCACCACCATAGACCATACTTAACTGCAGGGAAGCCTGGCAGTAGTCTACTTTTTTTAGTTAGCGATGTACCCAGTTGGGGTTCTGTTACCAAGGAGGGAAGGGTTAATGTAGTCAACTAGCAGCTTTTGCCACACTAACCCCATTTGAGAAGCTCTGAGGAATCCACTTGGATTATAAAGTTAACCTTCCTTAAGATTCTGCGTCTCTCTCCCAAAAGAGAAGGAGTGCCCGAGCTGCAGACAAGGCTTGGACTTTTCGGGGAGGTGGGGCATGGCAGCACCATGGAGATGTGCGGTTAGGGATTTGCAAACTGGTTTTTAATGCTTGCATTCTGATACACACCCATTCTCCCTGCCAAGACAGAGTGAGAAACACATAAGAACATACCAAATCCTCCTCACTCCCAAGGCAGAACTCCCCGGTAAAACTGAACAGTTGAATGTAGCTTTAGTCCAGGAGACCTCATTGATTTCTGCTCCCCGGATCTAGGATGGTCTGTCTGGAGTAGACGGGACTGGATGTAATCACCCAGGCTTGGAGGCAGAGGACTGGAAAGAGAGCCCATGTGTGGGTATCCTCCACATTTCATTCAGTGACTACCCATCCTCTTGTCAAATTTGGCCCGATGAATTTCTCAGACTCAGACGCATCAATTAGATTATCAACCCCTCCTCTCTTGGGAATCATCCCATGAAGGTTTCAATAATTCCCTGACCTTCCTGGCTGAAGTATGGGGAATGAAGGAAAAGGATTCTCCCCTGTTCCATGAGGTGTGCTAGAAAGGGCACTGGACCAGAATGCTTCAGCCCTGGACTTGTGTCTTATCCGGATCACCCAATTGCTCTGAGCTCGAGTTTCCTTCTCCATGACAGATGACAGCAGCTTCTGCTCTCCTTGCCTTGAGTCTATTGGGATGATATTATTATTATTTCCAGTTCTCTTGACACAAATTCCTAAGAGGATCGATAGGAAGATATAGAAACATGAAGGAAATCCATACAGTAACAATTCAACAAGTCAAGAAGCACACACCACTGTAAGGAACCTAATCCCTAAGAGCTGGGGCAAGAGACACTGGAAAGAATTGAATAGTGCCGGGTATATTGGTCAGATGGAAAACTTCAAGGCAAGCTGTGCTATTGTTATTGTTGTTTATTTAACAGCTTTATAGAAGTATAAGTGATACATAATAAACAATTTGTTAAGTTTCTTCATGTACTATACACACACATATATATGTGACAAAATCAAGATAATGAATGTATTTATTACGCTCCAAAATTTCCTTGTCCCATTTTGTCATCCCTCCCTCCCACTCTTTCCTGCCCCAATCCTTTCCCCAGGGAGTTATTGATCTGTTTCTTGCCACTATAGATTAGTTTTCATTATCTAGGATTTTACACGAAGAGAATCACACAGTACAGTATGTACTCTTTTTCACTAAGGCATAATTATTTTAAGATTCATCTGTGTGGTTGTGTGCAGCAATAGTTTGTTCTTTTTCATGGCTGAGTAGGATTCCATTGCATGGATATACCACAATTTGTTTATCTACTCGCCTACTGAGAAATATTTGGATTGTTTTAAGTTTTTGGCTATTAGAAATAACACTGTTATGAACTTCTTGGCACAGGTTTTGGTAGACATGTGCTTTCCTTGATCTGGGATTATCATGTAGACATAAGATTTCATTGCTCCGGGACTGTCATGTAGACATAAGCTTTCATTGCTCTGGGATAATTACCTAGAAATGGAATAGCTTGTCCATATGGTAAGTGTATGTTTAATGTTTTTATGTTAAACTTTTAATTTTTTGAAAATTATAGATTTACTTGCCACTGTAAAAAACAATATCTTACTGGTTTCCTCCCAGTGGTGACATTTTACGAAGTTATAGTACAAAGTTACAACCAAGATATTGATACTGATATAATCCACAGATCTTGTGTGGATCTCCCCAGTTTGTTTGTACTCGTTTTTGTAGACTTGTACTTAGTTCTACTCAATTTTATCACATGTGTATGTTCCACCTCCTCAGCCAAGATACAAAATAGTTTCAGCCCCAGGAGGATCATGTGTGCGCCCATGACATCCACACTTACCTCCCTTCTCCCCGACCCAGCCCTGCCCTTGGCCCTGGAACCTACTAACTTGTTCCCATTTCTCTATTTTTGTTACTCCAAGAAGGTTGTGTAATTGGAATCATACAGTATGTGACCTTTTGGGATTGACTTTTCTTCATTCAGAATAATTCCCTTAAGATTCCTCTAAGTTGTGCATTCATCTCAGTCTGCACATGCGGGTTGTGCAGTTTTAACCATTCACTGGTTGAGGGACATTTTGTTGTTAGTTTTTGTCTGTTATGAATTAAGCTTAACATTTGTGTACAGACTTTTGTGAAAATAAGTTTTCATCTTTCTGGGCTAAATATCCAAGAGTGCAGTTGCTGGGTTCTCTGGTAGTTGTATGTTTAATTTTATAAAAAACTGCCAGCCAGGTGTGGTGGCTCACGCCTGTAATCCCAGCACTTTGGGAGGCCTAGGCGGGCGGATCATGAGGTCAAGAGATCAAGACCATCCTGGCCAACATGGTGAAACCCTGTCTCTCCTAAAAATACAAAAATTAGCTGGGTGTGGTGTAGTCCCAGCTACTCGGGAGGCTGAGGCAGGAGAATTGCTTGAACCCGGGAGGCAGAGGTTGCAGTGACCCAAGATTGCCACTGCACTCCAGCCTGGCGACAGAGCAAGACTCCGTCTCAAAAAAACAAAAAACAAACAAACAAAAAAACAACAAAAAACTGCCTAATTGTTTCCCGTAACAGCTGTACCATTTTAGATTCCCACCAGCAATGTGTGAGTAAACCAGTTTTGCCAGTTTTTGGTGTTGCCATTATTTTTTATTTTAGCTATTCTGATAGGCATGTGGTGAGATCTTATTTTGGTTTTAATTTGCATTTCCCTCACGGCTCATGGTTTTGAACATCTTTTCATGTGCTTATGTGTCTTCTGTCCATCCTCTTCAGTGAAATATCTGTTCACCTCTTTTACCCACTTTTTAATCAAATTGTTTGTTTTATTAATTTGGGGGGTTCTTTATATATTTCAGATGGTAGTCTTGTCAGATATGTGGTTTGAAAATACTTTCTCCCGGTCTCTAATTTATCTTGTTATCCTCTTAACATATATTTCAATTCTGAGAAACTGCCAAACTGATTCGCAAAGTGGTTGCACCATTTGACATTCTATTAGCAAAGTTTGAGAGTTCCAGGTTCTCTACATCCTTGCCAACACTTGGTATACCAGTCTGTTTAACCACAGGTATTCTAGAGAATGTGTAGTGATAGCTCATCATAGTTTTAATTTGCTTTTGCATAATGGTTTAATGATGCTGAACATCTTTTCATATGTTTATTTGCTATCTGTATATCTTCTTCGGTCAAATGTTTGTCCAAATAGTTTGTCCATTTTTACTGAGTTGTCTTCTTATTAAGTTATAAGAATACTTTATATAAGGACATACAAATCATTTATGGGATGTATGTATTGCAAATATTTTCTCCTAGTCTGTGGCCAGGCAAGCTATGCTTTAAGAAAACATCTTTTCCTTATGAGAACTGGGTTCTGTTTTATTTATTGGGAGAAGAACAAACTATTCTATTCATTTGACTGGAATTAAGACTAGGGAGATTAAATTGTTTAACTAGTAAAGCAAATGCTGGGAAGCATTTCCTTCTGTTACTGGAACAACATGGCAAAGAAGCAAGAGAAGCCAAAGATTGTAGGTATTTTCTAAACCTTTGCTAATTTTATTTAAAATGAGATATCTTTTTTTTGCTATTTCATTATTTAGTAATTGCTGTTATTCTTATTTGAATTTAATTGTGAGTGAGACTTTGCTTCTTATAAGGCCATTTGTGTTTCTTTTTTTCTGACGTGGCTGCTTATCTCCATTTGCCATTTTTCATGGGATTGTTTATCTTTCACAAATTTATGTATGACCTCCTTATTCATTAATATTTGCATATATATTTGAATATGAATTGCAAACATTTTTCCAGTTTGTTGCTTTGTTGGTGGTTTTTGCTTTTCAAAATTTTATATTATCATTATTATTATTATTTTGTAGAGATGAGACCTCCCTATGTTGCTCAGGCTGGTCTCAAACCCCTGGGCACAAGTGATCCTCTTGCCTTGGCCTCCCAGAGGGCTGGGATTATTATTATTATTGTTCTTTTTTTAATAGAGGAGTTTTTAAATTTTGTGAGCAGGATTGTGAAGGGTGAGAGATGGAGATAAAAATCCCAGATACTTGACAGGGACCTCGCCTTTCCTTCTCTTACGGGGACTGCCAAGATGAGAAGAGGGCTGGTTATTAGTGGAAAAGATCAAGAGCCATCTGGGCTTGTTCAGAAAAAAATGTATGGAAGGAGAACAGGTCTGAAGCTTAAGAAGCCCCGGGTTCTAATCCCTCTGCTGCTATCACTCAGCACCTGACAGGATGCCAGGCAGCCATTCCCTCTGGGCTTCTGTATTGACATTTTAAAAATAAAGGGTTTTATGCAGATGATTTCTAGAGTCTGATTCAGTGTCAATATCATTTGCCACAGGACTGTAGAGCCATCGCCTTGGCATCTATCAGCTGCTGGGATTCCTCAGGCAGATAGAATCAGGATATCCATGAAATTCAGGTTAGCCTGGAAGCTTGTAAAGTATCACCCCATTTCAACTTTCTCTTCCATCAGCTCTTCCCCTTGTTTCCCTTTACTGACTTGCTCAAAATATGCAGCTTGTGGGGAAGGGACAGGATATTGCACAAAAACCCTTGGATACTCTTGTGCCAGGGGTTGGCAGGGTGGCCGAAGGGCGAGAGCACTGCTTTTGGAGCCGGATGGCTTTAATCCTGGCTATGTCCTCACCAGCTGCACGACCTTGGATGTGCTACCGAAACTCACTGCATATCTGTTTCCTCTTCTGTAGAATTTTCTTAGCTGCCTTTTTCTTGGATTATTGGAGGACCTCTAAACAAATGTATAATTTTTCACCTATTATAATTATGAAAAAAAATCAGCACATATAAATGCACTATGGTTAATCAGTGCCTTGCTTAATAGGTGCTGAAGTATCTTGTTGATTAAAGGAATACACAACCAAGAAAAGGGAAATTAACACTAATTTATCATTAGTGGGAGTTTTAAATGATAGATTGTTTTTGGAAGCCAATCTAGCATTATTTATTCATAACTTTAAAAACTCAGAAAGCCTTTTAATCCAGCAATTCCCCTTCTAGGAACACTGTTTTAAGAAAATAACCAAAGAGTGTATAAGGGTGTCTGGTGTCACAGGTATAATAGGGAAAAAACTGGCAACATTCTGAATGCACAATAATGGGGAATTGGTCAAATAAATGATGTTTCAGTCACAGTGGATACAATGAATACACAATGTAGCCACTGCAAATGCCACGCTAGAAGTCTACCATTCGGTTTAGCGAACAGGCTTTGGTGCCTGGGATGAAGCCTGGCTCTGCCGCTTGCTAGCTCTGTGGACTTTGGCAAGTTTACCTAAGCTCTCAAAACATTAATTTTCCCATTTTTAAAGTGGTTATAATGATTCCAACCTCACTGGGTCAGAAAATCTGACAAGTGCTTAAGACAGCTGCGGGCAGGCTGCTGGAGCCCCAAGATGGCAGGAGTGATCAATTCATGGGAAAAGATGGAATACATAAAATGAAATAACATGTATTCCAATTATAGACCTGATATAATTCCTAAGGAAATTGGTAAAGGAGTTTTGTACTGTTTGGTATAGTTTGATGATTTTCCATAAAGACTTATGATCGGGGCATGAGGTGCAGTTTTACTTAATCTGATAAAAGTGTATCCACCAAGAGTCAGCTACATCCCTTTTGGCTGAGTCTGCAGTACGTTCCCACCAAGGGACTTTGGATACTAACTGCTTGGGTGGGGCCAGAAATGCAGCATTAGTAACTCTCAGTGCACCCTGGAAAGCCAATAACGGCAATAATAAAAACTGACATTTTTATTGGGCACTTGCTGTCTGCCATGCACTATGCTAAGACTTTCCGCAACACTATCGTAGTCACAGCAACCCTGCAACAGGGATCTATTACTACCTCTATTAAGTGAAGTGGAGGTATAGAGAGGTTAAAGAAAAGTGTCCAAGGTCCCATGGATATCATGTGGTATAACCAGGAGCTACTATATTCAAATGTATTGGCTCTCAACCAGGGAGTTTTGACTCAAGAAACACCTTGATGATATCCAAAGACATGTATTAGCAATTAGCTTTGTTAATCAATGGGATCTTCTGCATGTTTCTTCAATAAAATGGGCATTCCTCACATGCCCATTGTGAGGAAGCAATGAACTGATGCATAAAAAGCATCAGGTGGAGCATCACAGCATAAAAAGCATCACAGCACCCAGGTGGAGTCATAATTTCCCAATTTATGGTTTGGCACTGTATCCCACAGAGGCCGAGGCGGGCAGATCACCTGAGGTCAGGAGTTCGAGACAAGCCTGGCCAACACTGCAAAACCTAGTCTCTACTAAAAATACAAAAATTAGCAGATCACCTGAGGTCAGGAGTTCGAGACCAGCCTGGCCAACACTGCAAAACCTAGTCTCTACTAAAAATACAAAAATTAACTGGACAAGGTGGAGGGCAACTGCAATCCCGGCTACTTGGGAGGCTGAGGCAGGAGAATCACTTGAACCCAGGAGGCAGAGGTTGCAGTGAGCCAAGATCCCACCACTGCACTCCAACCCTTCCAACAGGGCTCCAGAGATCATCGCCAAAGAATATGAGCTGATATGGTGAATTTATGTATTTGCTATCCCTGTGCTACTATTTCCTAGGTATTCTGATGCTGTAATTTCAAATGAAGATGCAAGCTGTGAATGTATGTGGCTATCTTTTCCCATTCCTGAGCTGAAAGCAACTTCCTTTATAAGTCTTGTGCCATCTCCCGCAAACTGTCTTGCCCTCGTCCTTCTTTGGTCACCTCAATCATCCTTGGAAAGAGGGACAGGGCCAGCTCTAACGTTAATAACGGATGGTGGTAATAATAACGTTCATTATTATTATTATTATTCCAAACACCAACTCTAACCAGAAATCTTCTGTCTTTTGATACCTTCAAGAATCTTGTTTACTAGATGAAAGTAAATTTAAAGTGAATATTATTAATTTTAGAAATAAATCCTTGAAATTACTAGTAATGATGTTAGTTGTACGTTTTCTTATCTCTTGTTTCTCAGCTACTCTCTAGCCATACACATCAGTTTGCAGATTCAATCTTATGAAAAGGAGTTTATTTATTCTCCAAGAAAATGAAACTGTGATGTGGATGAGGTGTCACCTGATGGTGGTTCTTCTGCTCCATGATCCAGACTGTAAGGCAGGTGCATTCTTGAAGACTTATCTGGGGATTTAACAGCTATGTATGACACAGTGAATCATACCTTTGAGCTCTGGGCCAAGAAGGTATTGCCACATGTTGTGTAAACATCAGCGTCATTCCCATTTCCTACTCTTCCAGTGAGCAGAGTATCAAGCTTCATAAAAAGCAAATGATAAATGGAAGTTCCGTGGAAATAAGTTATTACAGAAGTGAATGGGGAAATAGTCTCAGAAACTTCTAGAAACTCACAAGTATGCATATTTATTATCCAACTGAATATTTTAATGATTTATTTGATTTTTTCTTTGTTAGATGGAAAATGGGGGAATTGCTTCTACTTTTTCAAGTATGGAAACCCAAAATGGGGTCTTCTCAGTTTGGGGTTATTTTTCTTTCTCCAGCTACCTCAAGGGAGGCAGGGCAGGGGAGGGAGGTGAGGAAAACCAGCTAATGTTTGTGAGCATTTATTACATGCTAGGCACAGTTCTGAGAACTTTATACATTTTAACTCTTTTAGTCCTTATGCCAGTTCTATGTAGTGAATACTTTTATCGTCCAATTTCATAGGAAATAAAGCCAATACACGAAGGAGAATTTGCCCACTTAGTATGTGGTTAAGCCAGGATTTGAGCACAAGGAGTCTTCCTCTAAAACTCTTGCTCTTAACATGTATATTATTCTGCTTCCTTATTTAAGACCATAGTTTTCAAGCTACAATCAATCCTCATTATTTGCAGATTCTGTATTTGTGAGTTGGTCTGGTCACTAAAACGTATTTGTCACCTCAAGATTCAGGCAGGGCACGGTGGCTTATGCCTGTAATCCCGGCACTTTGGGAGGCCGAGGCAGGCAGATCACCTGAGGTCAGGAGTTCGAGACCAACCTGGAGAACATTGCGAAACCTAGTCTCTACTAAAAATACGAAAATTAGCTGGGCATGGTGGAAGGCAACTGTAATCCCAGCTACTCGGGAGGCTGAGGCAGGAGAGTCACTTGAACCCAAGAGGCGGAGTTTGCAGTAAGCCGAGATCACACCACTGCACTCCAGCCTGGACGACAGAGCGAGACTCCATCTTAAAAACAAACAAACAAACAAACAAACAAAGAAACAAAAGATTCATACTCGTAGCCACCGGCCTGGCACGGTGGCTCACACCTGTAATCCCAGCACTTTGGGAGGCCGAGGCAGGCGGATCACGAAATCAGGAGATCGAGACCATCTGGCGAACAGAAAATACCAAAAAAAAAAAAAAAAAAGGAAAAAAAGCTAGGCGTAGTGGCGGGTGCCTGTAGTCCCAGCTACTCGGGAGGCTGAAGCAGAAGAATGGTGTGAACCCGGGAGGCGGAGCTTGCAGTGAGCCGAGATCGTGCCACTGCACTCCAGGCTGGGCCACAGAGCGAGATTCCGTCTCAAAAAAACAAAAACAAACAAAGAAACAAAAGATTCATACTCGTGGCCTTTGTTCGGCTTCACAGACACGCATATGCAACAAAGTGGCAAAAAATGTGAGTGTCTGAGACGTAAAGGAAGTCTTTGCTTTCCTGTATTGGCTCTCAATACTGTAAATGAATGTCCTTTGTGAAGTATTTTAGGTATTTTAGTACAACTTTTTAACATTTTTTTGTGCTTATCGTTGGTGATTTATTGTTTTTAAAGACCTCCAAGTGTAGTGCTGAAATGCTGTCTAGTGTTCCTAAGTGCAAGAAGGGTATGATGTGCCTTATGGAGAAAAAGCGTGTGTTAGATAAGCTTTGTCTGGGCATGAGTGACAGTGCAGTTAGTCAGGGAGTCAATGTTAATGAATCCATAACATATACAAAATAGGTGTCTTTAAAAGAAAACATATATGAAACAAGGTTTTGTAGTTATTGCTTGGCCGGGCGCGGTGGCTCACGCCTGTAATCCCAGCACTTTGGGAGGCCGAGGCGGGCGGATCACAAGGTCAGGAGATCGAGACCATGGTGAAACCCCGTCTCTACTAAAAAATAGAAAAAAAATTAGCCGGGCGCAGTGGCGGGCGCCTGTAGTCCCAGCTACTGGGGAGGCTGAGGTAGGAGAATGGCGTGAACCCGGGAGGCGGAGCTTGCAGTGAGCCGAGATTGCGCCACTGCACTCCAGCCTGGGCGACAGAGCGAGACTCCGTCTCAAAAAAAAAAAAAAAAAAAAAGGTCAAGATGAATTAACTGTATTTATTTTTGATTATCAATATATTAATATTTATAAAAATAACAACTTCAACAGTATTAAAATGTTTCATTACAATGAAAACTCTAAAACAGAATGGGAGAGTTACTCATCAATTGGAACTACCTTTAAACCTTCTCCTGGCCCGGTGTAGTGGCTCACACCTGTAATCCCAGGCGTGATTGGGAGGCTGAGGTGAATGATCACCTGAGGTCAAGAGTTCAAGACTAGCCTGGTCAACATGGTGAAACCCCGTCTCTACTACAAAAATACAAAAAATTAGCTGGGTGTAGTGATGCATTCCTGTAATCCCAGCTACTCAGGAGGCTGAGGCAGGAGAATTGCTTGAACCCAGGAGGTGGAAGTTGCAGTGAGCCGAGGTCGAGCCATTGCACTCCAGCCTGGGTGACAAGAGTGAAACTGTGTCTCAAACAAACAAATAAAAACCCCAAAACTTCTCCTTTGCAGAATTATGTAAGGATATTTTAGGCACCTGAGACACAGCGACCAATGGATGACAGCTCTTATGATGGTGACAGTGACAACATTCTGAGTCATTTCAGGTGGATTGGGGCAGAACAGAGAGGTGATTCCTAATGTAAGCATTAAACCCACACCCTGCTCCTACCCTTCCATTAATAAAAAGTTCATGTTTGGTAAAAATTAAATGATGTGCCTAAGTCACTGTAAATGAAACACTAAAGGTGAAATTCTTTTTTTTTTTTGAGATGGAATCTTGCTCTGTTGCCCAGGCTGGAGTGCAGTGGTATGATCTCCGCTCACTGCAAGCTCTGCCTCCCAGGTTCACGCCATTCTCTTGCCTCAGCCTTCTGAGTAGCTGGGACTATAGGCACCTGCCACCACGCCCAGCTAATTTCTTTTTTTTTGTTGTTGTTGTTGTTGTTGTATTTTTAGTAGAGACAGGGTTTCACCGTGTAAGCCAGGATGGTCTTGATCTCCTGATCTCGTGATCCACCTGCCTCGGCCTTCCAAAGTGCTTGAGCCACCACGCCTGGCCAAAGGTGAAATTCTTAAAAAAAAATTCTGTACTAGGCAAGAAGGTGAATTCACCACCTAAGAACTCAGCTGTGTCTTACTGTAATCTGCTATTATTTTGCAGAAGTTTGTTCTTACTGTTTCCGGTCTGACATCTTAAAGGTTTTCCAATTCAATTTGAGATGCCATTCATCATTCAAAGATTGAATTTTCTAATTTGTATGGTGGTTGGTTGGAGTCTGGCCTTGAGATAAACGAGGTTCATTTAGTTTTGCAAAGAAACAGAACTGCAGAATTATGTATTTCTAGATTTATAAGAAAAT
Source organism: Chlorocebus sabaeus (assembly GCF_047675955.1). Classification (NCBI taxonomy): domain Eukaryota; kingdom Metazoa; phylum Chordata; class Mammalia; order Primates; family Cercopithecidae; genus Chlorocebus; species Chlorocebus sabaeus. The sequence continues at coordinate 15,203,061 of NC_132919.1, read as the reverse complement.
TCCAATGTGAGTTCATTGCCCCTCCCTATCTATACAGATGAAGAAATTAAGACCCCCCATTTAGTGACTGAGATGGCCTCAGGTCTAGATCCTACGACTTTTGCTCAAGGTGCTTCCTAGCACACTCTCTCCCTAGAGTCTATGAAACAATTATTATCTTCTCAGAAGAAAGGAAAGCAAGACCAGGGTGTTCTCTGCCCGTATTCGTCACTCTGCCTAGCGGTGGTCAGCACTTTAGATGGTATCTGAGCTCAGTTAATGCCTGAGTAGAAAAAGTATATCATTCATCTGACCAGCTACCTTCTGATTGTATGTAATTAACCCAAAGTGACTCAAAATGAATGCATCAGTGCAAATGCTTCCAAGCTGGAAAAGTCTTTCAAAGCTCATCCTACTGATCCTGGGTAGGCTTTTCCTCTGTGGCCCTTGACACAATTGAAGTAGGTCCATTTGCTGTTCACCAAGTTCCAGGTACTGTTTGTTCTATGCCTGCCACATCTTACATCATTAAATGCTTCCAGAGTTCTGTGCTCCAGTGATGATGGAGGCACGACCATCATGTCTATCATAAAGTCGGGAAAGACAAAGTACAGAGATGTGCTTATCTCATAGCTTTTGGGCAAATGAGGCAAGATTCGGCCCCGGGCAGTCCCACCACCATGCTAATATTTCTTTTTAGCAGTAAGGCTCCTGTGTGGTAGATCTGGAATATAGATAGTGCAGGTAGACAGATCTGGGTTAGAATTTCAGCTCTGCCAGCTGACCTTCATCCAGGTACCTGAACTCTTGGATCTTTCATTTTCCCAGTTCTAAAATAGGAAGAATAATACCTACCTAGTGACCAGGTTTTACAAGTATATCTGTAATTCCAAAGATGTAACACAGTTTTAAGATTATTTAGCTGAATTCACATTTCTACGTGTGTATGAGAGAACTAAGGATAGGCGTGAGGGTGAGATAAAGGGGGGAAGTGCTTTTCTTTGGCTGTATCTATACACCACTAACAAAAACTCACCCAATTTTCTAGATACCAAGTTCTTAGTAAGCGATAAATCCTCAACCATAAAAATCAACTTTTCTGCAAGTGGCACCTTTTCTTGAGGAGGTATTTGCTTTCCTCCTCCTTCAATAGACCGTGGTCCATGAATTCCTGGAATAGCTTCGCTGTAAAAGCCAAAATCCGGGACATCTACAATCGACTCTCTGGACTGTGTCTGTGTTCACTCCCACTGGCTGGAATTTTTTTATGGGAGTTCGGACAAAGGCTATTTTGTGGCTACTCCCTCTGCCCCCTGCTCAGAACTGGCTCTCCTGGAATGCACTAATTGCAGCTGAACAAAAGGACGCCTTATGTCTCTCTGTGCTCCATGGCTGTGCATTGATTCTTTATGGCACTGATATCAAAACTGCCAGTGTTTCCTCTCACGGCGCCAGAACACGTTGGTCTCCTTGCAGTCCCAGGAAAGTGCTTGAGAAGCTGCAGTCTGCAAGAAATGACAGGCTTCATTTATCCAGCAGCTTGTAGAGAAAAGCACCTTCCATGCGTTGTAAGGATCCTTTTTGTCTGTTTGGGCCCTTGTAGTTGTGAATGACTCAAGTGTGGAGAAGTATTCAGCACTAGTCATAAGTATGAGTTGTACCAGCTTGATGTGGAGCTCAGAAGCAACCTGGCCTGACTCAGAGAGCTTTCAAGAAGTCATTATGAAGAGTCAGGGAAGGGCACCACAAGGGGGTGGAGTGAACATCCAGATAAAAATGACTTGAAATATTAAGTTCATGACAGCACCAAGAAATAAGATGAGTACCATGAGTCAGTAAGGATAGGGAGAGGCAGTTCTCCAAGGTGGGGGCAGATCAGAAGAGCAGAAGATGTAAACCAGAGGGCATCCCAGAAAAAGGCTACTGTGCAGATGTGGTGGAGCGAGGAAGCCCCAGGCCCAGAGTCTAGGTAGAAACACGGGCACAGGCGGAGTCCTGGGGCTTTCTTCAGGGCAGTTATTTGGAAGGCCAGGTGGGTAAGGCAGCCCCTTCCCCCAGTCTCAACTTCTGCTATGCAGCAAGAAGCCATGACTGCAGATAGTGTGGTGGGTAACTGGGGCTCAGAAAGAAGGAGGTACCCTGGAGCCTACTACTGCAGCCAAAAAGGGATAGAGACCTGTCCATATCCATTAAACCCCTCTGCACATTCACCAAGAGCAAGAGACGTAGACAATAAACCGCATCCACAGACAGGCAAAGAGGAAATTCCCAATACAAAGAGAAGAGCAAAAATCACCAGACACTCCAGAAAAACAAACTCATGAAACAAAACCGCTAAGCTGGCTGGGCGCGGTGGCTTACGCCTGTAATCCCAGCACTTTGGGAGGCCGACGTGGGCAGATGACCTGAGGTCAGGAGTTCGAGACCAGCCTGACCAACATGGAGAAACCCTGTCTCTACTAAAAATACAAAATTAACTGGGCATAGTGGTGCATGCCTGTAATCCCAGCTACTCAGGAGGCTGAGGCAGGAGAATCACTTGAATCCAGGAGGCGGAGGTTGCGGTGAGCCGAGATCACACCATTGAACTCCAGCCTGGGCAACAAGAGCAAAACTCTGTCTCAAAAAACAAAAACAACAACAACAGCAAAATAAAAACAAAAACAAAAACAAAAAACCCAACAAAACACCAAGCTTAACAAGGCGGAGAAGGAAATTATCTTCTAAGCAAATAGTGAAAATGACCAAATACTTTAAAGATTATTAACATCTTATGATGGGTTACTTGCCGGGAATCGCCACAAAATAAGAATAGTTGGTATAAAACAAGAACCAAGTAGAAACTTTACAAATTTAAAATAAGGTGACTTTTAAGAAACTTCAGTATAGTGAATGAATAACCAAATGTGAAAACTACATCAGTGGGCTAAATATCCAAACCAAGAAAGTCTTCCTAATTTTTTCTTAAATTTAAAATTAAGCAAGTTTAGTTTGTTGTAAAATATATTACCACCTTAATTACTTTTGAGTGTACAGTTCAGGAACATTAAGTACATTCATATTGTTGTGTGACCATCACCACCATCCATCCAGAGAACTCTTCCTAGCTTGCAAATCCCAAACTCTGTACCCATTAAACAACCTCCCACCACAACTCAACCCAGCCCCTGGCAACCACCATTCTACTTTCTATCTCTACGAATTTAACTACTCTAGGTCTCCTATGTAAGTGGAATCATTCAGTATTTGTCCTTTTGTGGCTGGCTTATTTCACTCTGCATTATTCTCTCAAGGTTCAGCCATGTTGTAGCATATGTCAGAATTTCCTTTCTTTCTAAAGCTGAATAATATTCCCTCGTCTGAAATACCACACCTTGTTTCTCCATTCGTCTGTCGGTGGACACTGGGTTGTTTATACCTTTTGACTGTTGTGACTATTTATGCCATGTCCCTGATTTTTAGGCTATATAACAAACCATTGAAAGAATATAATAAAAGGTAAGATATGTATAGATTCAGGAGCTCCAAATATCAAAATTTGAGATGGTTTGAGGAGAGGTAGAAAACTTAAATAAAATAATAACCACAGAAAAATTGAAAAGGCAGTCAAAAATCTAACCTTTAAAAAGATAGAAGACTCGGATCCTTTTATGGACACATTCTACCAGAGGCTATGTGATATTAACTCTTCCAGAGCATAGAAAAAATGCAAACGTTGTCCATTCATGCCACAAGCATAACTTTGAAACTGGACAAGAGTAGAAGGAAAAAGAAAACACCTATTAAAACATGGCAGATCAAATATCTATGTGTATCTTTTTTCTTTTTCCTACTCTTCACCCAAGACCACTCTAACATAACATTATAGAAACACAAAAGGTACTCAAGCCCAGGAGGACTCAGAAGACAAGACAGGAGTCACCAGTGCATGAGAGATTTAAGCCAATTTCTGGAATATGGAAAACAGATGGCAGAGAGCAACTGACTTAGCAAAGAGGCAAAAACTGCATTCTAAATTTAGTTGAGTAGGGGATACTGGAAGAAAACAGGTGACTTCATTCATAGAGTCCATAAAACTGTTTAGAGAGTCTGGTCTTGAAAGCATCAGGTCCCACAGAAAGTGGGAGGCAAGCTAGGGGCTGCAGAAAGGCTACAGGAGCACAGACTTTCTCCAGAGTTGGGGGTCTCCAGATTGCTCTTGTCTGACCTCTGCTCCATATAGAAGGTTGCAGGTTTATTTTACAGACAGATTAGGTAGAAGGAGTTCTGGTCTTGGACATTTCAGGTACAATGAGGTGGTGTGGTACAGGGATGAAAATGGGTATGAAATGAAGCTCTGCATCCTTCTGCTCTCTTCGCTGACTCTACTCACAATATGCCCACAGCCACGTACAAGGACGTGATTTGGAAAATTCTGACCCAGAGAAAATAGCTCCATTCACTGACACCTGGAGGTGCCGAAGTGTGGCAGCTGCTGCTTGACAAGTCTTGGCTGTGTATTTTGAGCCTGCAGTCATCTTTTTAGTGCCCCCTAAGACTCTGAAACATACATGGGCAATCAAGTTTCATCAGACATTTGGGGGAAGGGTCCAAAACAAACATAAGAAACCAGGTAAGAAATTATGCAGGACAGAGAAGAAACCTTCAAAAATACTGTAACACTGATGTCTCCAAAGAGGTGAGAGGTGACATTGCATTCATACAATAAGAACCTCATTCTCAGAAAAAACAAATCAGACAGTAAAGGTCCTTGGAAATTTAAAGTATCACAGCAAAATAAACAATAGAGGAAACTGGGAAACACAATTGAGAAAATCTTCCAAAATTGTAAAGATGTCATGCAAAGAAATGGAAAATCGTAGAGAAACAATAAGAACATTAAAAGATTTTTGTTTTTTTGAGATGGACTCTCACTCTGTCTCCCAGGCTGGAGTGCAGTGATGTAATCTTGGCTCACTGCAAACTCCACCTCTTGGGTTCAAGTGATTCTCCTGCCTCAGCCTCCAGAGTATCTGGGATTACAGGCATGCACCACCACACCTGGCTAATGTTTGTAATTTTAGTTGAGATGGGTTTTCACCATGTTGGCCAGCTGGTCTCAAACTCCTGACCTCAGGTGATCCACCCTCCTCAGCCTCCCAAAGTGTTGGGATTACAGGCGTGAGTCACTGTGCCTGGCCTAAAGCATCTATTTAAGAAAAACAAAATTCATCTAATAGGAGATCCGGAGGAAATGAACAGGAGGAAATTATCTAAGACATGGTACAAGAAAACTTTCTAGAACTGAAGGACATAACAGTCCAGGTAATAAGAGATAAGCAAGGATCGAGAACTATTACAAGTAAAACAAACAAAGTGAACAAATAAAAACGACAACAACCGACTCATGACAAGTCTATCTTTTATTAAATTTCAGAATGATAGGAATTAAGAAAAGACACTGAAAGATGAAAGAGGGAAACCAGGTCTCATAAAGAAAGAATTGGGAATCAATGTGGTTTCACACAACCTTGGAAGGCAGAAGGAAGAATATTTTCAAACTAGAATTTAATAGTGAGACAAATAGCTAATCAAGTGTATAAGTGAAGAATAATGACACTTTTAGAATACAATTATTTGCCACATAAAGACATTCCAGTCAACAATGAACCTGCATATAACGGACGTCCCATAGGATTGTAACGGAGGTGAAAAGTTCCTATTACTTAGTGACGTCATAGTCTTTGTAATGTCATAGCACAACACATTACTCATGCAAACCTATGATAAAAAAGTAAACCAGGCAAATCGCTATGAACATATTTATGAAAAGAGTTACACTTCCTCCAGAAGAGCTTCAGGCACGTCCTCCAGGAAGTATTTGAGAAGAAGACATTGTTATCATAGGAGATGACAGCTCCCTGTGTGTTAGTGCCCCTGAGGACCTTCTAGTGGGATAAGATACGGATATGGGGGACAATGATATTGATGATCCTGACCCTGTGTAGGCCTAGGTTAGTGTGTGTGTTTGTATCTTAGTTTTTACAAACAAGTTTAAAAAATTAAAAAATAAAAAAAAATTTAAAATGGAAATTAGCTTATAAAATGAGGATATAAAGATAGAGAATTTTTTTTTTTTTTTTTTTTTTTTGAGACGGAGTTTTGCTCTCGTTGCCTGGGCTGGGATGCAATGGTGCGATCTCGGTTTGCCACAACCTCCACCTCCCACGTTCAAGTGATTCTCCTGCCTCAGCCTCCCAAGTAGCTGGGATTACAGGCATGCGCCACCATGCCCGGCTAATTTTGTATTTTTAGTAGAGATGGGATTTCTCCATGTTGGTCAGGCTGGTCTCAAACTCCCAACCTCAGGTCATCTGCCCACCTCAGCCTCCCAAAGTGTGGGGATTCCAGGCCCGAGCCACTGCACCCAGCCAAGAATATTTTTATATAGCCATACAATGTGTTTGTGTTTTTAGTGTTATTATAAAAAGTTTACAAATAGTAAAGTGTACAAAGTAAAAAAAAAAAAAATTAACAGTAAGCTAAGGTTAATTTATTATTGAAGGAAAAAATTCTTTAAGTGAATTTAGTGTAGCCAAAGTGTAGAGTGTTTATAAAGTCTGCAGTCACGTGCAGCAATGTTCTAGGGCTTCACCTTCACCCACCACTCACTCGGCAACTCACCCAGAGCAACTTCCAGTCCTGTAGGCTCCATTCATACACAGTAAGTGCCCTGTACAGGTATACCATTTTAAATCTTTTGTACCGTATTTTTACTGTACAGTTTCTGTTTTTCGATATGTTCAGATACAGAAATGCTTACCGCTGTGTGACAGTTGCCAGCAGTTTTCAGTACGATCACCTGCTATACAGGTTTGTAGTCTGGGAGCAATAGGCTAGACCATACAACCCAGCGGTGTAGCAGGCTGTACCATCTAGATTTGTGTATGTCACCCTGCTATGTTCTCACAAGGATGAAATCACCCAACAACACATTTCTCGGAACCTATCCCTGTCGTTAGGCAATGGATGGTTCTACAGGAAATCGCAAATTTTACTGGCCACAAACCCTTGCATAGGAAGCTATAAGGATTTATTCCACTAAAATGGGAGAAAAAAAAAATGAACATGAAGAAGGCAAGGGAGCCAAGAAACAGGGTATTTAATAGAGAAAAAGAAATGGCAAGTGGAAATCCCTGAATGTCATCTGTGTAGAGGCCTAATGAGCCTTAAGAGGCCCAAGTCTTGAGAACTTGGGGGGACAAAATAGAATTGACAGATGATCTGATACATTGAGGATTTGGAACACACGGTTCACAAGCGTGCAGCAGATGTGAACAAAATGCAACAGAGTCATATAGGGAAATTATGTGAAGAAAAAATAAGCAAGTAAAAATATGCAAGTTTAAATATTTTAATGTATTAAATCTACTACTTGGCTTTGCAGTGAACAATATTTGCTTAATTGAAATCATGTAAACATCGATTCTTGGTAATAAAATTCTACTGTGAGACTTCGTGGATGGGAAAGTGGTCCTGAAGATGTAAGACGCAAAAATCATCAGTTACTATTGCAGGACATCAACAAATCACACACAACATTGGCACATTAATTAACAGGTAGAACTGGGAGTTGAAAAGAAATGGGTAAAGGAACTGCTTTTCATTGTTATAAATCTTTTCATAGAATTTTATTTTGGGGCCGGGCGCAGTAGCTCACACCTGTAATCCCAGCACTTTGGGAGGCTGAGGAGGGCAGATGACCTGAGGTCAGGAGTTCGAGACCAGCCTGACCAACATAGCGAAACCCCATCCTACTAAAAATGCAAAATTAGCCCAGCATGGTGGTACATGCTTGTAATCCCAGCTACTTGGAAGGCTGAGGCAGGACAATTGCTTGAACCCGGGAGGCAGTGGTTGCAGTGAGCTGAGATCACGCCACTGCAGCCTGGGCAAAAGGAGTGCAAAAAGAAAAAAAGAGAATTTTATTTTTAAACTTTTTATAAACATGTAAAAGATAATTCCAGATAAGAATATTTATTAATGTATTTCACCTTATTAACCAAATACAAGTTAAAAATCAAATGTGTATGCTGAAAAGACATTTGAAATATTCAGTATGTAATCTTTCTAAAAACTCTTAGGAAAATGGGAATTGGTGAACGCTTCCTCTATCGGGGGTCCCTAACCCCTGGTTGTGGGGTTACTGGTCCGCAGCCTGTTAGGAACCAGGCCGCAGAGCAGGAGGTGAGTGGTGGGCAAGCGAGCATTACCGCCTGAGATCAGAGTGGCATTAGGTTCTCAAAGGAGGGCGAACCCTATTGGGAACTGTGCATGCGAGGGATCTAGGTTGCATGCTCCTGATGAGAATATAATTCCTGATGATCTGATGTGGAACAGTTTCATTCCCAAAGCATCACATCCCCCCAACTCCCCGTTCGTGGAAAAATTGTCTTTCCCGAAATTGGTCCTTCGTGCCAAAAAGGTTGAGGACCATTGCAGTTGATAAAATATGTTAAATCCACCCTTACACTTAAGAAGATGCATGCATAGTGGTTCAGCACACAGACGTGGGGCTAAATGTTTCCAGATTGTGGCGCACACAGAATATGGGCTTCTCAGGCTGGCTTAGTCCCACTGGTCACCCTGGGGCCAGAGGTCAGTACCCATTTGCAACTCTGTGGCTCACTGGGTAGGAAACGCTGGTATCAAGAATGACAAACAAACAACAAAAGACCCGCAACTCAGCAGAAAAGCAGACAAAGGATATGAACAGACAATTGATAAAAGAAGATAGAAATAGGCCTTAATATACTCAAGCTCATTAATTATAAGAGAATGATAAATACAACTACCTGTCATATTGCCAAAATTCTAAAAGTTGAATAACACATAATGTTGGTCATGGGTGGGGAAACATATGTTTAATTCAATCCCAATTATATTATTAACAAATTTGGAGGGAGTGGCAGGTGCGGGCAGGACCAGGAAATCCTAGAGGGAAATCAAACTGAAACAATGTCTTTAGGGGGGAAAAAGACTAGATACCAACATTATGAATGCACACTCCCTTGATACAGAAATTCTACTTTCAGAGGCTGACTCTACAAATATTTACCTAGATTTGTAACGTAATTTTAAAGTTTGAAAACAATCTAAATATCTTTCAACATGGCAGGTTAAATAAATTATGAATGAAATAGAGGAATAGAAAGAATGAGGCTGCTTTATACACATAATGGAAAAAGACTATCAGTCTGTGTGAGAATAAAGATTTGGAGTAGTATGTAGAGAACACTAATAATTGTGTAAAATATGTAAATAAGTAAATACTTATTGGGCTACCTCTGGAAGGACTTAAAAGAACTGATAAAAAATTGCCTCCTCCTTCAAACTGGGTGGATAGTGGGCAGGGAGACAGCTACATTTTGGATTTTGTACTATGCACATTTAGAATATCTTTTTTTTTTTTTTTTTTGAGACGGAGTCTGGCTCTCTCACCCAGGCTGGAGAGCAGGGTGCGATCTTGGCTCACGGCAAGCTCCACTTACCGAGTTCACGCCATTCTCCTACCTCAGCCTCCTGAGTAGCTGGGACTACAGGCACCTGCCACCATGCCTGGCTAATTTTTTGAATCTTTTGTAGAGACAGGATTTCACTGTGTTAGCCAGGATGGTCTCGATCTCCTGACCTCGTGATCCACCTGCCTTGGCCTCCTAAAGTGCTGGGTTTACAGGTGTGAGCCAGTGTGCCCGGCCAGAATATCATTTTAAAAGTCCATTAGAATGACAGAAAGAGAAAACAGATGGTTAACAGTGCTCGTCTTTGAGGAAGGGGGTGAGAGAGGAGGGAGAGTAATGAGAAAATTGTTAGATTTTCTTCCACGAGCTTACGTGTCGCTTGACTTGCTACAAGGAGGATACAGACACGTGCTAAATTTAAATTTAAAAAGAATTAAAAAGTCACAAGGCCAAGTTATTCAAGACAGGGCACCCTCTAAGTGCTCTTTAAACACATTTTATTACCCTGAAGTTTATTTCAAAGTGAACCGACACTTCATCCTCCCGTCATTTCCAGCTAGACCTCCACCTAGTTTGCATTGGGACCTCTTTTTGTGGAGAACTTCTTCAAGAAGCTTGTCCACACATTGATAAATCTGAAACTTCAGAGCAAAGCCTAGATGTCCATCCCCAGGTGTGAAGATGATGAACTCCCACACAGTCTTGATACCATCAGGTGACGCTCACGTGTGCTCCATGAAAGCCACATTGGATTGGGCTGGGAATGTTCCATCCTGGAGTCGGTGTACCTGGGTTCGAGTCTAGATTCTTCCAATTGTGTGGCTTTAAGCAACTTGTTGAACATCTCTAAGCTTTACTTTGGTTTTCTCGTTTGTAAAGAAATGGGATTGAACTGGATGATTTTTAGTTTCCTTTGATTTCTAATATTCTTCGCTCTGTGGAACAAGAGGAAGAGGTCAGCGATTAATCTTCCCCAGAAAAAAAAGTGCAAGCATGTATACTTTTCACTTCCTGGGGAACAAAATATTCGTGCCAGAATAAGACATTAATAAAAATAAAACCACTTGGCCTCCTTTCTAGTTCTAAAAGTCTATTATTCTTTCTGTTGTGTGAATAATCATCGACACTAAAAGAGGGTGGTCTATGTGTGTTGCTATTGTGAGACAGAACTAAGTTGAAAAAAAATGTTCTAATTATCAAAATGTTCTAATTATCATCTTTCTTGAGGTCCTGAAATGACTATTCTGTGGCGTCCAGAGCCCCCTCTGGGGAAGCTAGCAGACACTGAGGCAACTGTACTAAATACTTTAGCTAATATTGGCTGGGAGCAGTGGCTCACGCCTGTAATCCCAGCACTTTCGGAGGCCAAGGAGAGCGGATCACCTGAGGTCAGGCGTTCGAGACCAGCCTGGCCAACATTGTGAAACCCCATCTTTACTAAAAAATACAAAAAACTAGCCAGCTGTGGTGGCAAGCGCTTGTAATCTCAGCTACTCAGGAGGCTGAGGCAGGAGAACGGCTTGAACCTGGGTAGCGGAGGTTGCAGTGAGCCAAGATTGTGCCACTGCATGCCAGTCTGGGTGACAGAGTGAGACTCCGTCTCAAAACAAACAAACAAAAAGTTAGCTAATATTTAATTCAAAAACATGTTCTTAAATATTATTTGTAGCCAAGCAAACACACTCAAGCAGAAAAGCAGGCAAAATGCCCTCTGCCTAAATATATGCAAACTCTGAGCCTGTGATATTTCCTAGGTCATGTTAGTCCCTGTAGATTGGTGTTGCCACTTGGAGCCCTGTGTAAGAAGGAACCTGTAGGCCTGGCACGGTGGCTCACGCCTGTAATCCTAGCAGTTTGGGTGGCCAAGGTGGGTGGATTGCCTGAGCTCAGGAGTTCGAGACCAGCCTGGGCAACATGGTGAAACCCCGTCTCTACTAAAATACAAAAGATTAGCTGGGTGTGGCAGCATGCGCCTTGGGGGGCTGAGCCAGGACAACTGCTAGAACCCAGGAGGTGGAGGTGGCAGTGAGCCGAGATGGTGCCACTGCATTCCAGCCTGAGCGACGGAGCGAGACTCCACCTCAAAAAAAAAAAAAAAAAAAAAAAAAAGAAGGAACCTGGAACCTGTAGTTTTTGGTGTATAGGTTTTTCACATTCTCGATTATTCCTAGGTATTTTATTCTTTTGGATGCTATCGTGAATGGAGTTGTTTTCTTAATTTTCTTTCAGATTGTTCATTGCTGGTATATAGAAGCATAATGTGTTTTTGAGTATTGATCACACCTGCAATTTTGCTGAATTGATTTATTTGCCCCAATAGGTTTTCTTTGGATCCTGCATACAGGGATCTGAGATTTTCTATATATATATAGAATCATGTTACCTGTGAATAGAAATAGTTTTGTTACTTCCTTTTTATTTGGCTGCCTTTTGTCTTTTTCTTGCCTAATTGCTCTGGCCAGGACTTCCAGTATAGTGTTGAGTATCAGTGGTGAAAGTAGGCATTCTTGTCTTTTTCCTGATCTTAGGAGGAAAACTTTCAGTCTTTCACCATTGAATATGATGCCAGCAATGGGCTTTTCACAAATATCCTTTATCCTGTTGGGAAATTACCCTTTATTTCTAGTGTTCTGAGCGTTTTTACGAAGAATATGTGTTGTATTTTGTCAAATGATTTTTAAGCAGCAATTCAAATGATCATGTGGGTTTTTTCCTTTCATTTTACTAATGCAATGGATTATCTCTACTGTCTTTTAAAAAAAATGTTGAACTACCCATGAATTCCTGGGAGGAATCCCTCTTAATCATGATGTATAATCCTTTCAGTACACTCTTGGAATTGGTTTGCTAGTATCCTGTTGAGAATCTTTGCATCTATATTCATGAAAGACACTGATCTGTAGTCTTCTTTTCTTGTGACACACACACACATTTTATGTGTTATATGTGTTTGTGCACACAGATACTCTAACACATTTATGATTTACCAAAAATCCAAGCTGCTCCAAGTCATTTGAAACAGAATGTTTGCCCAAATAAGCATATTATTGTAGGACATCCCAGCAAGTATGGGCTTAGCAACTGAGGGCCTAGCAGAACTTTTCAAACCTTCGCTGTGGAGCTGTGCCACGAATGTGATCTCGTTTCCCTTGCCATGATTGTTTCTTAGTTAAGATTCTCAAGGAAGATCGTGGTTGGCACAATTTTCTTCAAGTCCAGTTCACCCTGAATCTAATGAGCTAAATTTAGAGCAGTGATGCCATGTTGTCAAGTGTTTCTCAAACCTTAATGTGCATACAGCTCACCTAGTGGTATTGTTAAAATTCTGAGTATTGGCTGGGCACGGTGGCTCACGCTTGTAATCCCGGCACTTCGGGAGGCCGAAGTGGGTGAATCACGAGGTCAGGAGATCGAGAACATGGTGAAACCTTGTCTCTACTAAAAATACAAAAAATTAGCCGGGCGTGGTGGCGGGTGCTTGTAGTCCCAGCTACTCGGGAGGCTGAGGGAGGAGAATGGTGTGAACCTAGGAAGTGGAGCTTGCAGTGAGCCGAGATCGCACCACCGCACTCCAACCTGGGCGACAGAGTGAGACTCCATCTCAAAAAAAAAAAAAAAAAATTTCTCAGTATTTAGATCTGTCATCAAGGCAGAATCTCAGGTTCTGCAGTTCTTATGACCTCTTAGGTGAGGCCATTGCTGCTGGTGCATGATCCAAACTTTGAGTAGAAAGAATGTGGTCATGGGGCTGGGCATGGGTCCATTATTGAAGGCAGAACAGGGGAGTTGCTCTAAAAATCAGGGCCTAGGCTGGGTGCGGTGGCTCATGCCTATCATCCCAGCACTTTGGGAGGCCGAGGCGGGTACATCACGAGGTCAGGTGCTTGAGACCAGCCTGGCCAATATAGTGAAACTCCGTCTCTACTAAAAATACAAAAAAAAAAAAAATTAGTCGGGTGTGGTGGTAGGTGTCTGTACTTGGGAGGCTGAGGCAGAAGAATTGCTTGAACTTGGGAGGCAGAGGTTGCAGTGAGCCGAGATTGTGCCACTGCACTCCAGCCCGGGAGACAGTGGGAGACTCTGTCTCCAAAAAAAAAAAAAAAAAAAAAAAAAATCAGGGCCAATGCAGGTATCCCAAGGGATATCTACCACTTCTACCACAGTCAGGGAATATCTGTACTACTATTTGTGTTAATATCATTATTTCTAAATTTTCTGATGCTTTGATTACTAAATTACTTGTGAACAAAGTTTTCTAATCATGAAGGCAGCTACATGAAAGTGAAATTCTTTAGAATCCATGTGTGGACTATGAATAGGTATGTATGATGAGCTGTGTAAGAAAAGCAAATATTTCATTATATAGTACGCTTGTGACTCAGTGCATGACCTAAGCCACTAGTCTGTACAATTTCTACTTTCTTCTACCCAGTTGAGAACACAGAGGGTCAGGCCTCAGCAATCCAGCTGACAAAGTTTTCCTCCAGCATGTCCAGCTTCTGCTTTTGGTGGCCTGTTTTGGTAAATGAAGGCCCCTCCCTGACCTCACGAGGCTCAGGGACTGCTGCCTGATACTTCCTGCTCCTTTCTCAACATTGGAATGGGTCTGCTGCCAGCCGGTTGCATTAGCGCTAATGTCCACTTTTTGGCAGGGGTTTTCCCTTTGTGGCATGCCCCTGCCCTATTTCAGGCATGCAGTTTTGTCCTGGACCCATGCTTGTTTCCCTTCAAGTTAGACAAGGATCTTTTGGTGATGGCCACGCAGTTGTCCTTACAGGTCAAAAGGGAGTCCTGACCCATGGTGACACTGGGGAGAGGGCAGGCTTGTCTGCAGGTGCTGGAGCCCCTGAGTGTGGGTGGAGGAGAGACACATAGGCATTGGGAACACCTTAGTTTCTCCTCTCTCCGCTCTAGTTCTCACCCAAGCACAGGTGGATGCCACCTACCTTCTCCCTGCCCCTGAGTAACCTTTTTTTTTTTTTTTTTTTGGAGGCAGAGTCTTGCTCTGTCACCCAGGCTGGAGTGCAGTGGCATGATCTTGGCTCACTGCAACCTCTGCCTCCTGGGTTGAAGTGATTCTCCTGCCTCAGCCTCCCAAGCAGCTGGGATTACAGGCACACGCCACCACGCCCAGCTAATTTTTGTATTTTTAGTAGAGACGGTGTTTCACCATGTTGGCCAAGCTGGTCTAGAACTCCTGACCTCGTGATCCTCCCACCTCGGCCTCCCAAAGTGCTGGGATTACAGGTGTGAACCACCGTGCCCGGCCCTGAGTAATCTTTTCTGCTACCACAGATGGAGCTCATGTTTCCTAGGAACTACTCTTGTTTTATCTAAAACCTGCACAACATTTTTGTCACCTCTCTTATCTCAAAGTTATGCCTTGAAAAGCAGCCCTGCAACCACACATATTATTTCTACCTTTTGTAGAAAGATATTGACCAGCAAGTATAATGTGAAAATGTATCTTCTTCATGAATAGGATAGAACGATATTGACCAGTAAGTATAATGTGAAAATGTGTCTTCTTCATGAATAGGATATTCCTGGGCTAACATCAAGTCACAGAACGGTGATCAGCTGCCTCAAGGTAGAAAGCTAGGATGTGAACCCAAGTTCCCTGGGAGGCAGGAACAGGAGCATCAGGGACAGGAGGAGCCAGGTCACCATTATCTGGGTACATGAGAATTGCAGTCTTCAAAGTTTTGGGCTCTTGCCAACTTAAGAATTTTGCAAAGCTTTGTATTCTCTTTTACTTTTAAGTTTGTTTAAATTGTTTAAATTTCTGTGGATACATAGTAAGTGTATACATTTATGGGGCAAATGAGGTATTTTGGTACAGATCTCCTTAAGCATTTATCCTTTGTGTTACAAACAATCCAACTATACTCTTTTAGTTATTTTAAAATATATAATTAAATTATTGTTGATTGTAGTTCCCCTGTTGTGCCATCAAATACTAGGTCTTATTCATTTTTCCTGTGTTTTCAGTTCTTAAAGTTGACATGTAAAAAATGTTTTACAAGTTTAAATAGTTACAGAGGAATCATTTTCTATGTTCTGCAAATACTGGTATTTAAAACTAAAGCTGTTACACTACTCTTTTCAATGTATTCAGCTACATAGCATAGTGAATGATACCTACCACCATCCACTTAAAAATAAATGACCTACCTTTTCTTAGCAGTCAAAGTTTACATCATTATTTGAATTTATTTTCTTATTCTACTTCCGCCACAGAATTTCATCTTAATGAAATATGTATGTAGGCTTGAAAATCTCCCATTGGACAGCCTATCATAATTCTCTGCTGCAAAAATATGTATATAAAAAAATTCAAAAATATTTAATTCTAAAAAAAGAATTTTAAACAGGAGTCTTTAAGAGGCCTTTAAGTAAGGGACTAAGTGCAACAATTTAATATTTTTCATTTTCAGTATATTCTGATCTCAAAAACATAAATTTATTTTATTAATAAATTCCCAAAGCAAAATTGTATTATTTACATGCCTCTCAATCTGATGGATGAGACATTTATGAATTTATTTACCACAGTATTGTAACATATCTCTAAACTACCCTTGCTAAACTGAGCCGTGTTTCAGTATCAATTCTACCCCAATGCCTTATTTTTGTAGATGTTGGTGCTTTGAAACTGCATTCAAACAGATTGGTAGACAGTAGTAGTATTATGTCAATGCTACTCAATTTAAAATACCACTCCTTCTGAGTTATATACCCCAAATAACAAGATCATCTATTGTCAAAAATTATTTCATGAAAGGACAACCCTCTAGGTCTTCTTTCTATTTTGTAGAAAACAAAGTAGAAACCATTTCATTGGCAAAAATATTCATAACTAATCATGACAGTCATATACTTTCTGAACCCATCACTAAGTTTTTGAATTGTTCCTTTGTTTGTCACCCAGGAATGCTTTACACCTGAGGGCAACTTGTAACCATAAGTGGGAAGAAGAGCTTTTGTGACAGGGACAGAAAACCAGGGAGACTCCTGACCCTGCTCCTCCTGAAGCAGATTAGATGTAGGAATGGATACGTACTGAATCTAAACTGTTGCTCCCGAACCTTCCCAGTGCCCCCAGGCCCCTTGGGAAGTGTTCCAGTACCTGAGCTATGGCCTTGTCCCATAGCTCAGTAGTCTACACTGGGCCGGAGAAGGGACGTGCACTGCATCTCAGATGACTTCCCAGACCCGGCTGAGACTGCTCCCCTTTCTTCTCGCTGCCCTGCAGTTCCTAACAACCACCCTCAAAGTCAAGGCAGGCTCATCGTGCCTCTGACCTTTGCAGTCTTTTCGTGGACACTCTGGATAAAGAGTATAGTAGTGGATAAATGAAACCTCCTAGGTATATATGTCAGGACTCAAGTGATATGTTTCCATGATTATGTACAAGCCGCATGCTTGGAAGTGCATATAAACTTTAGGAATATAGAACTGGGGGAAGAAAGATCAACTATGTGACTCACACCAGACCCTGATCTAAATTAGACCTTGGGCCAATCTGCCTTAAGCTGAGAGAAGAGAAAGGAAAGTGTTTTGTTTTTAAAAGTCTAGGTATTTAAAAATAGTTGTCACCTTTCAAGAATCCCTGGGTCATTTTCTGTAAGAACCGATGAGCTCATCCAATGTTGCGGCTGCACTGCAGCCACGTATAATTAAGTTCTGTCTTGCCGTGGTTCAGGAGCGAGATGACACAGCCTCTCCTTCCCGCCACACTGCTGTGGGAGGAGGAGACCAGGAGAAAATAGTTGCTGTATGTGGCTGTGTAGGTTCAAAAACACCCCCCCCACCCAGCCCCAGTTATTCCTCTTTTGTTCCATGTAAACAACAATATGCTCTACCTAGAGGAAGGGAGAGATTATTTTGCCTGTCTTCTTGTTTCATTTGCATAACAACTTGTGATGTTGGTATTAGTATCACAATTTTATAGACGAGGAAACTGAGTCTCAGAGAGGTACAAATGGCTCGTTCAATGTCTTGCACGAGTAGGGGGCAAAACCAAAGCTACCAGTGCAGCAGGTCTGTCTCATTCCTGAGCCTGTGTTCTTTTCTCTATGCCACGGGAGCCACCTTAGATAGAAAGACATCTCCTGCTGCCCTCGTCCTGCTGGAGCAAGCAACTCCCTTGCTGCAGTGGGGACCCCAGATGGGGGACTGGGGAGCTGCTACACCAGGTGACTGTGGCCCTCAGGAATGCTTAGCAGATGCACATCCTGGGCAGCACTTCCCAGCCCTTTCCACACCATGGCACATGGAGAAAAGGAAGCATTTAGTTGGCAGGTTGGGTTATACAGAAAAGAAGAAGCTGTTCAAAACTGGGCGCAAAGGGCTGACCTTGACCTGGGTGCTGAATAACTGGGGCATCTATAAGTCTACACACTTGTCGCCCGCCCATAGCGTGGAAGTTGGGGCTCTGACACATGGCAGAGGGCAGAGTGCACATGCACATCAGACACTGTCTCACGCGGGCAGCCACTGTCATGTCTGGGCCTCTGCGGGACCAGGTTTCTACAGGGGCTAAGCAGTAGATCATCCCTTTTGGAATTCACCTCAATGACATGCCTAGTGTCCTCAGAGCATCGGTGACTTTGAAGGATGGGGTAGAAGCAAGGAGAATGACACTTGGCTTGTGGGCAGCTATGAGTAATCCGCTTGGCCCTGGACATGGAGAGGTGGCATAAGATTGCCTACAGATCGTCACAGTGCCCCCTGTGTTTTCTGGTTATTTTTAAATTGAATGACAATCCAAAGGTGGTTGTGCTGGATGAGATAAGAAGAACTAATACAGTGTGGAGTTTATGACTCTTACTTTGGACTCAGACAAATAATTTACAGGGAAGTAGAGATACATATGTAGATATGTAGGTATGTAAGTGTGTGTATATGTGTATATATGTGTATATAAATAACTATGGTATTTCTATAAATACCTTTTATATATGTATATATAAAGAGAATATCTAGGTAGATGTGCTCAGCAGATATGTGTAAGCAGGTCCCAGAGATTTAGGTAAATGAGAAACATTACAGTATTTTGAGGCATGATGAAATTTGCTTTCTTTTTTTTTTAACTTAGAATTTTGAAGGTTCTTCCTTAAGGAAGGTTATAGGCAGTGATGGATAGATCCTTTGTAGCAGATGAGAGATGGAGCTGCCTGGATGGGGTGATTTCAGGGATAGCGCACTCACATTTGCTCAATTGGGCCAGAAAGTGCTGTTTGCAGAATGACACCAGAAATAAAATTCCAATGAGACTATTCACACCAGGCCTCCTGGGTATAAGAGAGAGACCAAATGATGTTGGAAACGCTTGTCTCAAGCACTTGGCTGACTTTGGGCAAATCAATTAAACTTGGCCTCAATTTTCTCATCTAATGAGGGGGCTGAACTGGGGAGCTATTAAAATTCCCCTAGGTTTCACTTTCTGTGATTTGACCAACTTCAATTCTATTATCTGAATCCTCTTCTCAAAGACAATGTGTGCTTCATAGAGCAGATGAGGGAGAAACAGGAGAGATCTGAAGATTTCTCTTAGAGACTTTAAAACATGTAAACTTGAATTAGACCTATAAATAACTACTTTAAAAATCTCACTAGCCAAAAATAGGCAACTGTTTATAAGTTATGAACCCATAGAAATATCCACCTCAAACAAAGGAAATCAATAAAGAAGATAAGTTTCTTTGCCTTTAAAAATCTTTAAGATTAACATACAGTAAGATCATCTGTATAAAATTTAAGATCTAGTATCATTGCTCAAATCCAAGTAAACTCCTCATTTGTAATAAAGTTTGTATGGGTTCCCAGACCCCACCCTTGGCTTACTGAATCAGTTCCTCTTGGGATGAGACCCTGAAATCTACTTTTTTAAAAGCTCTCTGGGCAATTTTGATGTGTCATGTCCTGCACTAGGCAATGTACTAGCAGCGGAGATATGTCTGTGTAGTGTGACTCTGATGAGCTAATTATTGGCTTTTGAGGAGCACTTAGGATTTTTATGAGTATTTCAGAGAAGTGCAGAGTGGGAGAGGGGGAGATGATGTTGATTCCAGGCAAACATGATTTGTATTTGTTTGCATGTCCTTGTGGATATAAAATATTGACTTTCCATTTTCAATATGGAGAATTGTAGAGTTGGTACCTGTCATCTCCATACCCGACCTGGCCTGATACCCCAAAGATTGTTTGACCTGCATTTCTGAACAGAATATCTGCCCTGAATTCCTGTCTCTTTTTTGCCCCTAGTGACCTGGGCTGGGTCAAAAGCTCCTTTTTAATCTACATAGAGAACAAGCCCTGGACAGCATGCCTGTTTCTGGTCTAGCCTGATTCTTTCATCACTAGAACTAAAGTGCTGTCTTGAGCAAAAGATGTTGAAAGACTTAAAAGGCAAGTGTAAACCCAAGGGCTCCACCACTCCTAGTGTAGAGCCTCTTCCCTCATTGTTTCTACTATCCCCTCCCCACCTTGATAGCCCCATCTTGGCTGCTGCAAATGAGAGGAAGATAGAAGATACGGAAGACAAAAGGAGATTCAGCTGCTTTTTCTACCTCGGTTAAGAACACTAGTCTGCTTCAACATTTTAATATCTCAAACAGATTCCTCCTATCTTCATTATCCAACTTATTTGAATGCTAATTTGGCTCCATGTTGCTTCTACTCAAATCATTATGGCCTCTTTGCTAATTTCCAGGGCCCTTTCCCTAAATAATTCGGCAATGAATGGCCAGAAAATTGGGTTCCTCAATGAGGTGATTCCTAGCTCATATTTTAGGCTTTTTGAGGACCAGAGACATCCCATTACCTTGAGTGATGAGGATTATAGGAAGGAATCACATAGAATTAAGAAATGCCATGGAAATGGGAGCATGTTTGCAAATGGCAAAGTCCTTTAGAATGCAAGAAGGCTCCCATGAGGGTTATCTCACTGCTTCTTGGCAGACCAAGTCATGAATCTCAGCCAGAGTTTTGCAATATCAAATATGATGACTCAGCCACTCTCTGTATGACTCAGTATCAAACCCCACAAGAGAGAGGATCTGCCTAGATTGGCTCTTGAGCTCCGCCACCTCAATCCACTGGCCAGTCCACAGAGGGGCCACCTTTGAGCTGGGTGTTTACCTGTGGTCCAAATATTCATGGCCAATAAATGGGAGTGGGGAACACATCATATGAAACATGGCCACTGACTTAGGTCAGGTTCACCAGAAGAAGACTCCAAGGATTAGTGTGAAAGCGATTTATCAAGAAATGTTCTACTGGGAAAAACTGGGAAAGAAATGAGGAGTAGGATCTATTATAGAAGGGAAGTTGGGAGATGCAGGAGTGTGGTATCCAAGCAAAGTCCCAGGAGGGTAACTTTCGTTCAGTCCCACAGGAGGAGCTCTGGAAACAGGGTAGGTCATGCCTCAGAGGGTCACGCCTCAGGAGAAGAGCATTTGGGGTATTTATACTCCGGAACTCATTAGTCTTTGGTTATGGATTGGCCTGAGGCACAAATTCCCAGGCACTTCCAGGCTTTCTTGCATAAGCAAAGTAGATTCTGGCAGCCTGAAGACAGTTCATCTTCAAGGAGATGTAGGAATAAGCATACGGGGAGTCTGTGCTCAGGAAAATGATCAAAGGGTCCAAGGAGACATGAGTTGAAGTGTGGACAGCGTCTGCTGTAGCTTCGTAAAGTGATAGCTAGAGAGGCTTCCTTCCCCAGGGGCCCACAGTCAGCACCGACACCCTAAGCTGAATAGATTCTTCCCTATATAGCCTGACAAAGCATCTTGGATGCTTGCGCTCAGGTTGTGGAAGACTCAGCCCACTATCTGCCACCTTCATCTCCACAGCCTGGCAACCTCGGAACTGGCTGACTGAAGTGAACGTAAATTAGACAAAGACCAGCACAAATCAGACTCAAGTTAACACATGCCAGACTCTGGTTGTTTCTAGCTTATAAACAAAAGATAAACTATTTCCAACAGTGTCAACAAAAATAAATGAACTTTCTTATTAAATCACTGAGAAATGACATTTCAAATATTTTATAAAAATATAGCACATCTATCTATATCCAACTCCGCTTTTGTTTCCACAAACTCTTGTCAGTTTAAAGATCTACACAATTTTCTCTACAGCCCGTAAATGAAAACTTTCAGGCTTTCCTGGCTGGCAGTGCTTTTTTCCTCTTCTGAGCTCCCAAGAGACTGGAGTTTCTTTCTGATGGCTTTGACCACATCAGAGCCTGCACTGTGGGATTTTTGCCCACGTCCCACCAAATGTTAACCTCTTAAGGAGAGAAACAGGGGCCCATTCACAGTGATGCAAACATTTAACAGCTGAATCTCTGGGAAAAAATGTATGCATCTGTATATACATAAGTTTATTATATTTTAATGATAGCAAACAAATTTTTAGTATATCATTTATAAATAGCAATACAATATACAAATACTCTGTATTGTAAATTCCATATAGCCAGTTGGTTTTTACAGAATTATTTTGTTGATTTCTGCCAAACTCTTGTATCTCTAGCCAACCTGTAGTTGCAATTAATGAATAAGTGGAGTTCAACATGAATATTGGTTGACAGCTCCGTTTACATTAACAAGTAAGACAAAAATGAAGATGTATATGGAAACTTTAACGACACAAGTGACTTCTCTGCTGAATCAGATAATTATGTTACAATAGAGGGAGAATGTAGCTTCAATGTTTTGTGGGTATGTGTGTGTGCGTGTGTGCCCATCACAATTTCATGGCCACAAACAGGAGATACTTTAATGTGCATTATACTTCCCAACACTTTCTTGAGTCTAGATAATCAACAAAACTATAAATCAAGCCTTGCTTTGTGGCTGTGATCATTTCCATGATGCAAATACTCCCACTGTAATCATTTTCAAGCTACCATTGTTGCTGATGTCAGAGTTGGGAAGAAATGCTCAGTAGTACATCATGATAAAGTGTTTCCATTATAAAGATACAATAGATGAAAATAAACTTAGGACATAAAATAGTAAAATACTGTGAAATAATTGGAAGGTGATAAATTTTGGGTGTCTGTTGCCGTTGTTTTAATAATTTACTAAACAGCAAGTGTATATAATGTAGTTTTTAATAATGGCTGTGCTTAGTGAGCTTTCAAAATTCTTGAAAATTTAACAGTAGTCTTGCAAGCCAGTATGACCCAGTTCCAGTACACCACTGTCACTCACATTCATAATTCATTGTCTTGCATGCTGCTGAGAGTTTAAAAATGTTCGATGATTGCATGACTGATGGTAAATTAGAGATATTGACTCTCTGATTCTGTTTGACACGCTCTGTCTTCTTCCTGAGAAAATTCTAACATCTTACTAGTGGTAGTAGCTGAGCTCAAAAGGTAATTTTTCTATACTAATAAAGATCCTATTGGCAGATCTGCATGAAATACCATGTATCTCTGATAAAAAATCAGCCTCCTTAGACCAGTTTGTGTCCTTCTGTTAGTAGTAGTCAATGTTTCTTTGATCATAGAGAGCATATTATAAATGCCCTCAGATCTTAAAATGTCAGATCTTTTTCGGTAGCCTTGGTATAGTTCCCTGTTTTTTAAATACATAGTACAAAATGCAATCTATAACACAACACTATACATAACCCAATATTTACCACTTAATCACTCTTAACAACATTAAACCAAGCATTTTCTCCACTATACGTATCCCATTTGTGTCTCTGTCTGCTTCTTTAGGTTATAAGGATCTCCCTATAATGCTTAATATGAGTCACTTTTGTTGTTGATGATGATTAATTTACGACATAGGACTCTCAGTGAATAATACCAGGACCTTCTAAGTGAAACTTTAAGGTTAAAGTTCAGGGTAGTCCCGGATGGCATAAGAAAATCTTCAGGCATGAAGACTGATTGTCTAGCCATCTTGGCTGCTGGGGAGGTTGTTGATTACTCATAACACATATCACCTGATAACTCCAACCTAGATTTCTTTTCCCTTGACTTATATTTCTCCCAGGACAAAAAGAGAAGCAACCAGCTCCTGTAGAACTAGGTGCCATGCCTGATGGGCTCTCCAAGAACCATTCACCAGTGAGCATCCCAGCTTCAGTCTATTTTCTGGAAAAGACTTCAATAGAGCATCTGATTCATTATCTTCCCTTCG
This sequence comes from Chlorocebus sabaeus, assembly GCF_047675955.1. Taxonomy (NCBI): domain Eukaryota; kingdom Metazoa; phylum Chordata; class Mammalia; order Primates; family Cercopithecidae; genus Chlorocebus; species Chlorocebus sabaeus. The sequence goes on along the minus strand of NC_132919.1, from coordinate 15,179,408 downwards.
GACTAGTGAGGCATTATTGATATCTTCTTATGATCCAGTTGATCTGGGGATTTGCCCAATACCACACCACCAGTAAGTTCCAGGAGGAAAGCTGGTCATCATTTCCCAAGTTATGGTTCTCATCCATCCATCCATTCATTCAATAAACACATAGCAGAAGTGCACTACAGGCCAAGCCTGATGGTCGGTCAGTGCTAAGGACTAACAAGGAGAATGCACAGGAAAAACGTACAGCCATTTGAGGTAAGGGAAAGATCACAGACTTTGGGGTCAGACATCCTAGGTTGAATTCCAGCTCTATCACCTTCTAGCTAATGCGGCCTTGGTCAAGTTACTTAACCTCTAAGTCTCTGTAAGAGAGAAATACTGTTATAAATCTTGTGGGGTTACTGTGAGAGATATAAGTGAGGTATATGAGGCTTGCACAGAGCAGGTGCTTCAAAATGGTTCCTGTGATGAAGCCTGCAACAACACTGTCCTTATTCTCATAGGACTCACAGTCTAACAGGAGTGGCAGTCTATGAAAACATACAACAAGAAGATAATGCTCTCAGAGAAACATAAAGAGAGCACTGTGGAAACCCACCACTTTCTACTTGGTCAGGAGACAGATCATAAGCAAAAATGTGACTCTGACCTTGGGCATATCACTTAACCTCTTGAATCATAGCTCTTCCATCCAGTAGACACGGGATAGATATTCAGATAAGAATAACCGTGACTGAGTTTACACGTCTTGGCTCTCTGGACGCATTCCCAGCAAGGCATGCCCTGCAATTTCATGCTCTGAAAAAGTCTATTCAATTGAAAAAGCTGACAGTGATACACACCCCTTTTAATAGCTTAGTAACATAAGCAAAACACAACTGTGACAGCTGATATCACCTTGCCGTTGTAAGTGATAAAAATTCTCAATGAATGCATTACATACCCAGTTGAGGTTCCTAACCAATCTCCCATGAAGCCCTTTTATGTAAATATTAATGTCATATTCTGCATGTTGAGTCCATTCAGATCCCCACATCCAGTTCATAGATTGACATTGCTGTTTCCAAAAGTACTGATTCCCAGCACAGAAATCAAGGAAAATAATACCATTGCTATTGATGATGCAAATTTGAGTAAAATACCACTTTTTTTCTAAGTGATTTGCAACAACAATGATAAAAAACACATTTCTAGAACCTATATTATTATACAATTGAGATGGAAAACATTTCTGTTACCTCTCCTACAATGCAAATATTTCCAATTTCTCTGTTTAAATAGTGATAAATGTAAGTATGGACTTAAAGGGTTTTAGAAGAAATAAGCAGGTTAGAGACAGTTTGGCTATAAAGGCAGTGTTTTCTTTCTCCACTTCCTAAACATTCCCCTTCCACTCCTCACTCACACCCCCATATACCATCAGCCCTCTGTATCTACAGGTTCCACATCCTTGGATTCACCAACTATGGATAGAAAATATTTTTAAAAATAAAGACAACAATCCAACAATAAAAAACAATACAAATAAATAAAGTATAACAACTATTTACATGGCATTTGCATTGTATTAGGTATTATAAGTAATTTAGATATGATTTAAAGTATATGGGAGGATATATGTAGGTTATGTGCAAATACTGTGCTATTTTTATATAAGGGATTTGAGCATCTGAGAATTTGATATTTATGGGATCCTGGAACCAATTCCCCAAGGATACCAAAGGACAACTATACCTCTTTCACCTCTCTTACTCTTTTTTTCTTTAATTTTCCATGAATCACCTTTACGTGCACACACACATGTGCGCACACTTCTAGACAAGGTGCTTAATAGGGAAACTGTCATCAAATCACAATGGAGTTTTCTATATTGTGAAAGTCAGTTATTTCTATATTGCTTTAGAGAATGTCTGAAATTAGCTAGATATGGGCAAACATTTCTCTTTTTCTGACTGAAATGTATTTTTAGGGCACGTTAATGCTAAAATTTGGAATTGCCGCATTATGCTAAAGCAGGTTCCTCAGATTGTGTTCCATGAGTGTCCTGGGGGATGTTAAAATGTTGTGAGTTTTAAAAACTGTGTGGTTAGAATTCCACGGGAAAATACAAATTGGCACATTACAGACTCTGAGGATTCTTGTGTCAAAGAAACGTGTTTAACTTTTTTTGTGTGTTCGAAATTCACCAATTTATTTGATGATGGAACTGTTTTATTAGCGATCGATTGATTGAATAGTTCAGGGAACACACTTCGGGAAACACCAATCTAATGCAGTAAGAATTTTCTTTTTCCTGTGCTGAAGAACGGAACTCGCTGACTCCATTTCAGCCCCGAGTACCGCCCCTCTCCTGATGGAAGCAGGCTGTGCTGGGACTCCCTGCTTGCTTTCTCATCCACTTGCGTGCCTAACAAGCTTCCCATTCACTGACTCCTGCTCTGCCATCCAGAATGAGCAGAAGTTTTTCCATTGCCCTCTTAAAATCTTGCAGACCTTTAAAGCATCTCACAAAGTGATTGTGACCACCTTCAGCCATCTCAGCCAGTATTCTTGTGGTTCCATTGGACTTTGTGCTGACAGCAAACATCGCCTGTAAGGACTCCAGTCCTAGAATCTTGGGTGGGGCGGGGGAGCGGGGGGAGGACGGGGGGCGGGCGGCGGGGGCGGGGCGGGGGCGGGGGCGGGGTTTGTTTAAACTCTCTTGGACCAGCCACCTGCTCTGTGGCCACTCTGTGGACGACTCACTCTCCTGTCTGGAGAGTGTCATTATTCTGACTGCCTTTTTAAAGGTTTTTATCCCTACAAAAGTTGACTTGAGGACCTCCGAACAGGGGACCTCTGTCCCAGTACTGGCTCTATCTGCTGCTGTCAGTCTCACACAAAGTAATTCAACAAGCCATTAGTATTTATTGACTAGGTGCTGGTGCAGCAATACCTACCTCTCAGGGCTGTTGAAAGAGTTGGAGGAGTTCATGGATGGAATGAGTGGTTCCTGGCAGGGCATAATCGTTAAAAGCTACTTCTTCACGGTTGGTGCTTTGCACTTATAGTATAGAGGTGAGGAGCACAGAATTTAAAGCCAGAAAGAAGTGGATTCAAAGCGCGGCTCTTCCTCTTGCTGTCTGTGTGGCACTGGTCAAGCTACCTAACCTCTCCAGTGGAATCTCCACTTTATTTAGACAACGGAAATGATAGTGGCCTATCCTATCCTGGTATTGGGAGCCATAAATGAAATACTGTACGTAAAGCTAGCATAATATAGGATATAAGGCACAGAGTGAGGGTTTAATAAATAGTAACTATGATTTGTATTAGTGCAGAGCATTGGTGGGGTGTGTGCATCCGTGTGCAGATGCAAGGACTGCTCAGTCTATGGAGATAGAAATATCAGTAAATAAGTGTAACATCAAATGGATTGTGCATGCTACACAAACATACGCAGGGAAAATAAATTAATTTTGACAAACAAAACAAACATTTTGGAGGTAGCATTTGACATTGACATAAAAACATGAGTAGATTCTATAAATTTGGGGCAATATGAAGGAGGAAGAGGATGCTAGGTACAGGGAACAGCTTGAGCAAGTCAGGGATCAGAAAAATCACAGGATGTTAGAGGCTGAAGCAGGGTTGTGTGTTCACTCATGTTTGGGATCATGGAGTGGGGTGTGTGGACATGGGGCTGCACTGCCAGGCTAGGACCAGATCATGGAGAGCTCTGGTTGCTGATCTGAGGAGTTGAGACCTGCTTTTTTAAACTCTGAGGAACCAGCAAAGGTTGAAACAGGATAATTATAAGATTCATCCCTGAATGAACTTGCTCCCCATCTCACCAGCAGCGCTGTGGTGGAGCCACTGGGGTTGTGACCCCACTTTGTTTTTGTTCCAGCAGTTGAAAAAGGGCCAGTTGTGTAGCAAGGAAGTCACATAAACGTATAGGGGGCTCCTGTCAGAACATTTGGGTGTTGGGAACACTGGAGCGGCTGTGACAGAGCTGGGAGCTTTCCTCTCATTATCTACATCAGGGTTTGGAACCAGAAAGTCTGGCTTCTAATCCCTCTGTTGAATTGTGAGCTCAGTTGTGGGAGAGGTGTTTTCGGTTTTCTGTTTTTGTTTTAATCCCCCTTAGGAGTTGTCAGAGGTGCAAGGGGCCTCCTCACAGTATTCTGCCCTCCTCAGCACCACCAGGTGAACTGCTGAGTTTTCAGTGGTTAGCAAAACAGCCCTGCTTCCTCCCCTCCCCTCCCCTGTTGACACTCATATTCTGGAAGGGAACTCAGATGTTAATTAAATAATCACACAAAATAAGTAACTGGAAACTGTAATGTCACAAAGGAAAGGAGTTAGGGGAGTATAGCAGGGCAGCCCAGTTGAATCTGGGTGACCAGGCATGACATCTCTGAGGTAATGACATTTGAGGGGGGAAGAGGGGTCCAGGCAGCGGGAACAGCACGTGCAAAGGCCCTGAGGTGGCAAAGAGCTTAGAGCATCAAGAAACTTGAATAAGAGCCAGTGTAAGCCAGGTGCGGTGGCTCACGCCTGTAATCCCAGCACTTTGGGATGCCGAGGAAAGTGGATCACCTGAGGCTGGGAGTTCAAGACCAGCCTGACCAATGGTGAAACCCCGTCTCTACTAAAAACACAAAATTAGCTGGGAATGGTGGTGCATGCCTGTAATCCCAACTACTCTGGAGGCTGAGGCAGAATAGTTTGAACCTGGGAGGCAGAATTTGCGGTGAGCAGAGATCGCACTGCCACTGCACTCTAGCATGGGTAACAAGAGTGAAACTCTGTGTCAAAAACAAACAAACAAAAAGAGCCAGTGTAGCTAGCACACAGTGAGTGAGCGGGAGAGAGGCATGGGGTGAGGTCAGGGGAATAGGAATAATGCGATGATTAACTTTAGTGCTGGAGGAGAAATGGAGAAAGCAGGCTGTGTACGTGAGTTGCTGTGAGGATGGGAATGGGGGTGGAAGTCCAGGGGTGAAGATGGCCCACACTTGGTTTCTGATAAGGATAGACAGTTGAAAGGGGCTGATAGCATCTTGATGAAGGGCGATGATTGAGTGATAGGAAGACTCTGAGAGACTGGAGAGGAGGTTTGGTGACTCTAAGTAGGGTGAAAATGTAGCAGCTACGAAAGTTATAAAAATGACTTCAAGTTATAAAAATGACTAAGGCAAAGTTATAAAATAGGCAAAATCTGCTTTATTGCTTCTCCATTTCTGTATCTTTGATAATTTCCTACCCCATAAGCATCACACTTCATGCTTTCATTCAACAAGCATTGACGGAGTCCCTTTTTCATGGCACATGGAGTCCCTCTTTCATGGCACGTGGAGTCCCTCTTTCATGGCACGTGAAGCCCTAGGCTGGGGATACAGAGATGAACAGAAACAGACACATTCCTGAACTTGTGGAGTTGCTGAGAAAGTAAGGTTGAATAGCTGAATCCAGGTGGTTTTGCTTTATTTTTCTTAATAAGCTTTGTAGGGGGTCTTCAGTGTACTGTAAAACTGAAGGGTGAGAATTAACCTCTTAATTCTGGCAAAGACTTGATAATCACGGAACAATTTTTTTTGAGAGAGTATCTAAATTATTTCCAAAACATCATTCAGTCCTTTCTGTGGAGAGCAGAGTTGATCAATTTCACCTGAAATTTTAATCAGGAGGTTTTTGAAATTCACTGACTCAATGTGTCGTTGAAAAGATCAAACTCTGCTATAATTTCACCTGTTTATTTTTAAATCAGACATTGAATGAATTTCATCTTCAATTAGCAATGCTTTTGGGCATCTGGATGTGTGCAAAGCACAAAGACTGCTCATTATTTTAAAGAGTTTGCGGGCAATTAGATCTACTTTAGAACGGTTGCCAGCCTTTTGGCCCAAAGAGTGAACATGGCATCATTTACTGTGCTGTCTACTGATTCTAGGCATCTGCAAGGCCCGTCCTGAATACTGAAAATACAAAATGCGGAACACTATGCATGAGAAAAAAGTAATAAAAAAAAGACAGCTCAGAGTGAAATGTTTCTTAGGCTGAGTGTAGAAAAAGTTGCTGATAAGGAACATAGTGGGAAAACCAGTCAGGATCTGCAGTGCCCTGGTGTGGGGTATGGGAGCCTTGTCTAGTCTAGTCTTGTGCCCAGGCAAGTGAGTAGCCGCTGAGCGCTGGGTGGTTTCTGTGGTTTTCCTCCTTGGGGAAAATACTCTGGGCTTATCTCCACAGTTAGAGGGGTCGTGTTGCTTAATGTAAACACTTGAGGCAGCATACTAACTTTTCTACTTTAGGTTCCCATGAGTTCGGTTGGCCTGACTCAGCCTCTGATAAACCCAGGACACTGACGGAACCAAATGTCTGAACTGGCAAAGCCTAATGTCTGAACTGGCAAAGCTGAGGACCAGCCCCCAACCTGAAGTCACTTCACTGAGGTCCCTTAGGGGCTGGGCAGCCTGCCTTACCCTGGCAAGTCCCTCAGCCTCACCCTTGGGTGGAGTGCCACACAGTGATTCCCAGAAAAGCCAAAAATAATTAACTGAGGGCTTTATTTTCTTTAGCATTACTAGTTACTAAAGTAACTCAGTGAATTATCTTGCTGCTCACACGGTTAGACCGCTGCCCCATGGAAAGATGCCTTGAAGTTTGACTGATTTGAGTTTTAGTGTTAGCTCTGCCCCTGAGTCACATTGTCTAAGTCCATTAACTTCTCGAACTTCAGTTTCTTCATCTGTACAATATAAACCCTCTTACAGGGTTGGAAAGAGCTTGCATGGATGAGCAATGATGTATGTATTTAAAAATGTGGATCAGCACCTGGAAGAAACAGTAAGGGCTGCTGTTTACGGAAATATTTGCTGGAGAGAGAGAGAGGGAAAGCCCAAACCATTTTCTTAGAGTGAGGAAGGAGGGAAGGAACACTAGATAATCCGGTCATAGGAGAAGCCCTGCTGGAGAGAGGAGAGGCTTGTCAGGAAAGATGGGGGCTTGTCAACACCTAGGCAGGTGATAAGGTTCCAAGCAGCCCTGGTGTGCCTTAGAATCGGCCAAGTTCTTCGCAGTTGGAAGAGTTCCGAATCAGGCTTCAAGGAGAGGCGGGGAAATCACCGAAGCCTCTCTCTTGGGCTACTCTTCACCCCTTTCACCTCCCGGACCAAGCAGGTCTCCCAGAGGGCGGGGAGCCTCGGTTACTAAGCGTGAACGCGTCCATAGTAACCGCCGCCCGACTGGTTTCCCTCCGGGTCCGACAGCTCCCGCCTCTCCTCTGACTGGCCAATCAGCTCCCGGCGAGCCGGCCGGGACGGCCGCTGAGTGGCTCACAGGCGCTGCTATCGTCACAGATAGGAAAGGCGGGGCCAGGGCCGGACTGGTCTGGGCCCCAGTTGGGGGCTGCAGATGGCAGGCTGCGACCCCTTCCTCTCACCGCCCCTTCCCGCCCCTCGCCGGGCATCCGCCGACAGGTGAGTGGTCTCGCTGACTCCAGCCTGCCTCTAGGACGACCGCAAAGGGTCCCCCTTCGCCAACCAGGACTCCAACCTCTGGCCTCCGTATCGCGGGAGGTCGCGGACACCCTGTAATTCCTCCCTCCATCTTCACTTTTCTTTCCAAATAAAAACCGTACAAATCCACAGGCACCTCCCACCCAGACGTCTATTTCCTCGTAATTTACCTTTCTGATGCTTTTCAAGGTTTGAGAAGTTATTTCTAAACGCAGAACCAGGGAAGGGGCGTCCGAACCCCCTGCACTGTGCTAACTCATTTAATTTCTTAATTCTAATTATTACCCGTTAGCAGCGCTGTGCCTTTCCACTGCGGTGCTGGCCGCCCCGCACGGTGTTCCTCGTCCCCTCTGCTTCAGTGGCCGATCCTTCAGATCTGCAGTCACGGGGAGGAGATTTCAATCGCCTGGTCTTGTAGTCAGAGCTCCTGAAATTCAGCTCAAAGCTGTTCTTTCACCGCCCAAAGCCATTTCTGTTTAGCTATGGCTGCAAAGCTTTCGGTTGTGTTTGGGCAGTTTAGACCAAACCCCTCTATGTTTTCTCCTGGATGTATATGGTGTTGTAGAGAAATAAACATCCTGGAAATGGGTAAAATTATTTGTCTGATTATTGTGAAAAAAATACATAGTTTTACTAATAGGCAAAAATGTTTTGAGGTAACTGACAAAATATTCTACTTTTTTCTTCTTTAAAATAAAATACTTCACACAATAAGTAGAGTGAACCCAGGGGTGAATCCATGTTCCCAGTACAAACTTAAACCAACAAAAAATCGATTACAGGCACAGTTGAGGCCTCTTCTGTAACCCTTGGAAATCCCATTCTCCTCTCTCCTTCCCTATTCCTATTAGCCTACAAAATTTAGCATTTACTTATGTTCTGCATATTTTTATACTTTTACTACTCATATGTTTATCCCAAACCAATGTATACTTTTTTTTTTTTTTTCTTTTTTTTTTTTTTTTTTGAGACGGAGTCTCGCTCTTGTCGCCCAGGCTGGAGTGCGATGGCGTGATCTCAGCTCACTGGAACCTCCGCCTCCCGGATTCAAGCAATTCTCCTGCCTCAGCCTGCTGAGTAGCTGAGATTACAGGCGCCTGACACCACGCCTGGCTAACTTTTTCTTTTTTGTGTGTGTGTGTGTATTTTTAGTAGAGACGGGGTTTCACCAAGTTGCCCAGGCTGGTCTCAAGCTCCTGACCTCCTCATCTGCCCGCCTCGGCCTCCGAAAGTGCTGGGATTATAGGCATGAGCCATCGCACCCAGTCTACTGTTACATTTTGAGTTGATAGAATGGTTATGCTGTACGTGTTCCAGGTCATTATGCTGTACGTGTTCCAGGTCATTCATTTGAACTGTTGTGTGGTGATTCTTGTATGAATTTACCGCATATTAGGTATGCATCCTCCTGTTGATGGACTTTTAGTTTGCTCCCTTTAAAAATATTAGAAAGGAATTCTTGTACATTCTAATTGTAAACATGTTTGAATATGTTTGAACATATTTGAATATGACATTTCAACTTTACTGTATACCACCGTGTAGCTCTCCAATGTGTAATAATTTATACTCCATCGATGAATAGAGTTCCTTAACCAAACTTTTTTTTTTTGAAGAGATGAAGTTTTCCTGTATTCTTAAGTAATACATGCATAAAGAGAAATTAAACATTGATGTCTGATATGATTTCTTCTACTTCTGGTATTTGTTACTGCATTGGCAGCACTGTTTTATTTCCGCTCCAATTTGGAACTGTAATTAAGTGGCTACAAAGGAACTAAAGGGGTTTGTTTGTACGTGAGCCATTCAAGCCTATGCTTGCCCCTGATCTAAGGCAGGGTGTGGAGCAAGTCATGTAAACCTGTGTCTTCTGCAGAAAATGGTCTGTAGATTTTTGTACTTTAAAATATCTATGATCTTCAAGTCTTGCTTAAATATGCTAATAAAATGTTTACCCAATATGAAGCCAACTTTTGGATTGCAAATGGAGCTTTCCGGTTCTTAAAATCTCTGTGTGATTGATTCTATATTTAGCATGTTAATATTTATAGAAGACTATTATAGCATTTTTTTCAGTATGTAAATAACTGTTGACCGTAAATTAGGTGCACCTAGTTAAACATTGTATTTGACTTTGTAGCCCATGTCTCATTTCTTAAAATTCTGTTTGGTCATATGTCTTAGTTTTCTGCTGCTATAACAGAATACCAGATACTGGGTGATTTATAAAGAACAGAGATTTGTTGGACTCAATTCTGGAGGCTGGGAAGTCCAAGATTCAGGGGCTACACCTGATGAGGGTGTTCTTGCTGCATTATAATGTGGCAGAAGGACAAGAGAATGAAAGAGACAGAGACAACAGGGGTGAATTTATTATTTTATCAGGAGCCCACTTCTGTGATAACTAATCCACTCCCACAATAATGGCATTATTCCATTCATGAGGTCAGACCCCTTATAACATAATCACCTCTTAAAAGTCTCACCTCTTAATACTGCACAATGGTAATTAAATTTCAGCTTGAGTTTTAGAGGGGAGCATTCAAACCAAAACATCATGATTAAATGTACAATAAAAAACAATTGCCTAATTTAGGGGATTTTTCCATAGCTATTTTCAGTCATTTTTCCAAAGAATTTGCTCAGTTTCTTTGCGAATATGAGATATTTATAGCATCAGTTAATGATCTTAGTATGTGCTGCACATGCTCTCTTAAGAATTGACTGGAAGGGCATGGTAGCTCACTCCTGTAATCCCAGCACTTTGGGAGGCAGAGACGAGCGAATCACGAGGTCAGGAGATAGAGACCACCCTGGCTAACATGATGAAACCACGTCTCTACTAAATAATAATAATAAAAAATTAATTGGGTGTGGTGGCGGGCGCCTGTGGTCCCAGTTACTCAGGAGGCTGTGGCAGGAGAATGGTGTGAACCCGGGAGGCAGAGCTTGCAGTGAGCCAAGATCGTGCCACTGCACTCCAGCCTTGGGGACAGAGAGAGACTCGTCTCAGAAAAAAAAAAAAAAAAAAAAAAAAAAAAAAGAATTGACTAAGTTAGAATTTAGAGAGTAAGTTAATCATTGTAAAAGACGCACACCACCAAAGTAAGCCATAGGCTTTTAAAAACTGAGGTATTTCTTCCTTAAAAGTTTGATAGAATTCACCAGTGAACCCAATGGAGCTTGAACTTTTCTTTGAGGAAAGTTTTTAAACTGTAGATTCAATTTAAAAAAAAATACTACAGGGCTACTCAAGTTATCTAACTCTTCTTTAATCAGTTTTTGTTATTTGTATATCTTTCAAAAATTTTGTCCATTTCACCTATGTTGTCAAATTTCTTGCCATAAAGTTGTTAGTAATATTGCTTTATTCACTTTATATAATGTTTGTGGGAATATTGCCTCTCTTGTTCCTGATATTAGTAATTTGTTTTCTCTTTTTAATTTTGATAAGCCTATCAAGTGGTTTATCAATTTTATTGAGTTTTATTGTTTTTCTTTTCTATTTGTCTATTTTCTATTTCATTGATTTTTTTTCTCTTTGTTATTTTCTTCCTTCTACTTTGGGTTTTTTAATTTTTTCCTAGCATTTTAAGATGAAAGCATAGATCACTGATTTTACCTCATTCTTATTTACTAATGTAAACACTTAAAGCTATAAACTTACCACTAATAACTATTTTAGCTGCATCTCACAAATTTTGTTATGCTGTTTTCATTTTCATTCAGTTAAGAATATTTTCTAATTTCCCATGTAATTATTGACTCATGAGGTATGGAGTGTTGTTTCATTTGCTACTATTTGGGGATTTTCCAAATATCTTTCTATTACTGATTTCTAACTTAATTCTGATATGGTCAGTTAACATACTTTGTATAATTTTGATATTTTAAGTTTATTTAGACTTGTTTATGACTCATGATATGGTCTACATTGGTGAATGTTTTCTAAAACACTCTAAAGATGCAAATTAGGTCCAGTTAGTTGTAATGTTGTTCAAATAGTCTATGTATCAACCAATTTTTTGTTTACTTGTTCTATAATTTAGTAACAGACAAATGTTGAAATATTCAAATATAATGTGGATTTGTCTATTTCTCACTTTAGTTCTGTCAATTTTTGCTTTAGGTGTTGAAAGTTAGGTAAATGATTACATAAACATTTAATATTGTTATATCTCCTTGACTGATCCCTTTATCCTTATTTTTCTATCTCTGATAATATTTCTTGTTTAGAAGTCTACTTGATTTGATATTAATATAGCCACTTCTGTATTCTTTTGATTAGTGTTTAAACAGTTTATCTTTTTTTAATACTTTTATTTATTTTTTTTAATTTTTATTTTTTTGAGATGGAGTCTCACTCTGTTGCCTAGGCTGGAGTGCAGTGGCATGGTTCTCCCTCTCCCGGGTTCAAGCAATTCTTTGCCTCAGCCTCTCGAGTAGCTGAGATTACAGATACTTGCCACCATGCCTAGCTAATTTTTGTATTTTTAGTAGAGTTGGGGTTTCACCATCTTGGCCAGGCTGGTCTTGAACTTCTGACTTCATGATCCACTCACCTCGGCCTCTGAAAGTGCTGGGATTACAGGCGTGAGCCACTGCTCCCGGCCTATACTTTTATTTTTAACTTCTTTGTGTTTTATATTTAAAATGAGATTTTTCCTAGACAGATTATAGTTCAATATTGCTATTTAAAAACCATTTCTTACAATCTGTGCCTTTTAACTGGATTGTTTAATTATCAGTATAGTTGGATTTGTATTATTTTTCTATTTGGTTTTTCTTTGTCTTATTTTTGGTTTTCTTTTCTCTTGGAATAATTATGAGTCTTTTTTGTCTTCCATTTTTTTCCCCTTCATTATTGGTTAAAACTCTTGTTTTTTAGTCTTAGATACTGCTCCAGGTCAGTGGTTCAAAAACACTTTTATCTCAGGACCCCTTTACATTCTTAAAAATATTGAGGACCTCAATGAGCTTTTACTTATGTGGATTATATCTATTGTATTTATTATACTAGAAATTTAAAACTATAAATTATTTTAAAATAATCATAATAACCCATTATATATTGGCATAATGTTTTTATTAAAATATTTTCTGGAACAAAAAATAATTTAGTAAGAAGTATTTAGTATTGTTTTATATTTTTGGCATAGTAATTTTTAGCTTAGTAGCTGGGCTCTCATCTTCATTCAGTCTGTTGCGATAGTATGTATCATGTCGCCTCCGAAAAACTCTGTTGTAACAAATTTGTGAGAAAGGCAAATAGCATCTGAGTATTTACCATGAAAACCATTTTGACCATTTCACCTCCCAAGAGGTCTTAGGCATGCCCATGGGTTCTTAGTTTACATTTTGAGAACTGGCTACTCTAAAGTTTGCAATACATATTTTTAACTTATCACAGTGTATGTTTAAATGACATTATTGCATTTCAGTTATAAGACCCTCATCATCTAATATGGCCATGTAAGCCTTCCTGTCATTTGTGCTATGGCTACCATATAATGTACTTCTATTTTATTAATGCCACAATTTTTTATTTTTACTTTAAATAATGATCTTTTAAAGAAATTTGAAAGTTAGAAAGATTTTGTTTTTCTTAATAACACACATGCTTACCATTTCTGACATTCTTCATTTCTTTGTGTAGATCCAACTTTCCATCTGGTATAATTTCCTTTTCCCTGAAGAATTTCCTTTAACAATTCTCTTATTGCAGGTCTGCTGATGATGAATTCTTCTGGATTTTGTTTTTATGAAAACATTTTATTTCAGCTTCATTTTTTGAAGGATATTTTCACTAGCTACAGAATTTGAGGCTTATACTTTCTTCCAGCCCTTTTAAAATGTTGTTTGTCTTCTGGTCTGGGTAGTTTCTGACAATAATTCAGCACTGATTCTTATCTTTGTTCTTTTTTTCCAAATATGTCTTTTCTCTCTGATTTTCAAATTTTCTCTTTATCACTGGTTTTCAGCAATTTGATCATGAGCCTTGGAGTGGTGGTGGCAGCAGGGGTTTGTGTGTGTGTGCATGTGTGTGTGTGTATTTATCTTCTTGGAGTTTGTAGAGCTTTTTGACCTAGGTATTTATAGTTTTCAGAAAATTTGGAAAACATTCGGCCATTATTTCCTCAAATATTTTTGTCCTTCTCCTTTTTTTTATGACACTGCAAAACCTTAATATTAGAACCTTTGCTGTTGTACCATAGGTTACCAAGGTGCTTTTCAATTTCTTTTTTAGTTAAAAAAAAATTTCTAGGCTCACCAATCTTTACTACTACAATTTCTAATATGCTGTGAATCTCAAGTAGTGAAGTTGTACAAGTATGATATTGTATGTTTTATCCCTGAAGTTCATTTGGTTCTTCTTTAGTCTTCCATTTCTCTCTTCTCAATGTCCTTGTATCAAATCCTTTAATGCAGTTTACTAGTTCCATCATCTCTGCCATTTCTAAGCCTCCTTCCATTGACTGAGTTTTCTTTAGGGGTTACATTTTTGTGCTCCTTATTACGTCTGGCCATTTTTGACTGGATGCTGGACATTGAGATGTTACATATTTGAGTGTCTTGATGTTGTAAGGTAGTTACTTGTGGATTAGCTTGGTATCTTTGAGACCTGTTTTCAAGCTTTGCTAGAGTGAGTCTTCATTACCTTCACTCCAGGCATAGTTAAGCCCTACCTCTAATGTATGGCCCCTCTGGTGTCTCCCCTGAATGCTCCAGCTGGTTGCCAGTGACCCTCCAATCTAGTTAGTTTGTGTTCATAATGTATCTCCACCCTCTGTCAGTTCTAGAAATTGTTCAGCTAACAGCTCTGCCATCGCTCTTTGCCAGGGTTTGTGGAGTGTTCCTTGATGCCTGTACAGCCTATTCTCAGCAAAGACAAAGATCCCCATGTAGATTTCTGGATCTCTATGTCTGCATAGCTCACTTTATTCCACAAACCTGCTTTACAGTTTCTAGCTTTCTCAGCCTTCCCGAGTTCTGATCACTTTCTCAACTCACAAAGGCTGCCAGGCTCTGTTCCGTTTTCATGTTTTTTCTCATTGTCTGAAAATTGCCTTTGGGTACAATGCCTTGACAATCAGAGGGCTCACCTTATTTGTTTCCGTTCTTTCAAGGATCAGAGTCTTATGATACCTGTTGTCTGAGGTCTGAATGCAGTTATTTCATATATTTTGTCTAGGTTTTTAGATATAAGAAGCTAAGTCTGGTTTTTATTATTCTCTCACGGTTGGAGGTAGAAGTCAGTTTTCAGTTTTTAAGTATTTTTTAGTTCATGACAATCTTGGTTTTCTTGACCATTAATGGCCCAAAATGCATGACAGTGGAATACTTTGGTGAAACCATCCCCACGTGATGTCTTTTATTCAGTCTTCCTGAATGACGCACGAGATGGCTGGTAGAACTAGAACTTCAGTTGTGGCTGTAAAATATTATCTCTCCATATGAAACTGACTGCCGTACATGAGGAGTTCTACTTCTGTGATCTCTAAACCACTATGCTTTATGCTTTAGATCCCAGATTCTGAGACAAATCTCACTTCTAATTAAAAAACAAATCACCAGGTGCTTTTGTAAACTATATTTGTTTTTCTCAGTCCACATATCTCATCTGGTGTATAAACCCTTGCATCTTCAGATATCACCCCCGGAGCAGATGACTTACGGTTCAAACATGGGTTGAGATGTCTCAAGATGCCAATATAACAAATGCTGGGAAAAGTCAGATGGCATTCTACACGTGAAATTCCATGGTTGAAGGATGAAGTGAGCTACTGGTTTCTGGATCTCTTATTGTCAAGAATTAAGCAGGCTGGCCAGGATGGCTCATGCCTGTAATCCCAGCACTTTGGGAAGTTGAGGCGGGAGATCACTTGTGGCCAGAGTTTGAGACCAGCCTGGGCAACATAATGAAGTCTGCTCATCTCTACTAAAATAAATAAATAAAATTAGCCAGGCATGGTGGTGTGTGTTTGTAGCTCCAGCTACTTGGGAGGATTGCTTGAGCCTAGGAGTTCAAGGCTGCAGTGGGCTGTGATCATGTCAATGCATTCCAGCCTGGGCAACACAGCAAGATTCTGTCTCTAAAAATAAAATAAACCAGTCCAGCGTGGTGGTGGCTCATACCTGTAATTCCAGCACTTTGGGAGGCCGAGGCAGGTGGATCACGAGGTCAGGAGATTGAGACCATCCTGGCTAACAAGGTGAAACCCTGACTCTACTAAAAATACAGAAAAATTAGCCGGGTATGGTGGTGGGCACCTGTAGTCCCAGCTACTCGGGAGGCTGAGGCAGAAGAATGGCGTGAACCTGGGAGGTGGAGCTTGCAGTGAGCCGAGATCGCACCACTGCACTCGAGTCTGGGTGACAGAGCGAGACTCCGTCTAAAAGTAAAATAAAATAAAGTAAAATAAAATAAAATAAAATAAAATAAAATAAAATAAAATAAAGTAGGAGTGGTCTATCACCACTTGAAGTTTCTTGCTAGAAGTAAACCAGATTATATATTGATCTGACATGGGGAAGGGGTTGAAACTGAAGATAAACTTAAGGACCCTAAGGTCTCAGTACTTTAAATTTCCTTTTTCAAAAAATATTAGTTAAGTTTCAAATTGAAGCAAAGAACTGCAAGTGGTGACTAAGGCTTTTGTTTTCGCCATCAGTCTGTAAGTTTGGCCAGTATAACATGGTTGGGGGCTGTAGGAAGAAAGAATTTAGCAGAAAGAGAACTAGGGTTGTATAAGCACAGGGCCATGGGTGGATATTTTATCATATGATCTGTGGGGATTGTGACTTGAGCACAATTCTACAGATAGATTATTTTGTAGTTGGGTACCAAAGTCCTCAAGACATAGCTATTTTAGTAGTCACTAAAGAATTTTTATTTTTCTGAGCAGTGCATAGAATTGGATCTGATTGTATTTTTCCTTTTTAGTAAACAAGTCCATAGACATTAACCCCAAAACAGAATGACATTTAAATGCTAAAAGATATGTTACGGTCTGTGGCATCCTTGGCTTTCTGGAATTATAATGATCAAAAGTTTCAGACAATGAAACTGGTAAAAAGAATGAAGTAGATCAGTAGATCTGTGTGTTCTAACAGGGGGAGTGGCCCAGAAAATATACTTAAGTTAAAAAAAAAAAAAGCATGATCTACAATGATATATACAATGATTAGGATAATTCAATTTTTGTATTAAAAAGCTTTATATACAGGTATAGATGGTATATAGGTAGAGGTATATAAAATATAAATAATACATATGTTGGTATATGAATAGGAAAAATCTGGAAAGATACAACTATCAATGAACTATTTAGTGGCTACTTCTGAGGAGTTCACCTTGCGAGGAGGAAGGATATTTATCTTTTACATTATCTACTTCTCTGAGGTAGCAATTTAAAAAGTTAAGCTCTATTGCACACTTTCTATGTGCCCGACACTGTGCTAAGCCTTCTAAATACTTAGCATTGTCTTAGCCCTCATAACCCCATGGCTTCCCTAGGATTTCTATTATATGTTGGAGGTGCTTACAGGTTGCAGGTTGCCAGGAAAGGAGATCCAGGTACTTGCCTTGAGCTGTGTTTGCATATGAACCACACCATTGTTATCCAGGAGTGTTTATTTAGGATGACTTGTGGGGGCAGGGGTGGGGAGTTGCCAAGCAATCCCCTGCTGTTACCACTGCTCACAACAGTCCAAAGAAGGAAGTGCTATTATTATTCCCTATTATTTCTAAGTGAAGTAACCGAGGCACAGAGAGGTTAAGCAATTTGCCCAATGTCACATAGCTAGTAAATAGGTGGACTCACCTTATTTGTTTCTCTTTTCTCATGGCTCAGAGTCCTGTGCTGTCCATTGTCCAATGTCTAAAATCAGTAGTCTAGATTTTTAGATATTAGAGGCTAAGTCTAGTTTTTACTATATCATGGTTTGAGACGGAAATCTATTTATTTATTTATTTTTTAGACAGAGTCTCTCTGTAGCCCAGGCTGGAGTGCAGTGGCACGATCTCAGCTCACTGCAATCTATCTGGCCCCCACCCCTGCCACTGGGTTCAAGCAATTCTCCTGCCTCAGCCTCCTGAGTAGATGAGATTACAGGTGCGTGCCACAACAGCTAGCTAATTTTTGTATTTTTAGTAGAGACGGCATTTCGTCTAGTTGGCTAGGCTGGTCTCGAACTCCTGACCTCAAGTGAGAATTCTATGTTGAATCCCTATCCGTTAAGATGCATAGTTTAGGCTCCTAATTTGAATTTGTTACAACAAGACAATATTACTCTCGTAATTTTTATAAAAATTCAAAAGTTCAAATGGCCAATAAAAATGTGATCTTAATACATTCTAGAGACACGGAGATTAAAAAAAAACTTAGTTGGACTATATTATCAATGGTGAATGTGGATAACAAATGAGAACAAGCATCTAACGTGTTCGGAGCTGTATGTTTCACCAGAGATTAATTTATGTGACTGCCTTATTTTACTTTTCATTTTTTAACAGGAGAGATTTACACATAGTGTTTTGGCATCATGGAACGCGTAGGTTGTACTTTAACGTCAACTTACGCCCACCCTAGACCAACACCAACCAACTTTCTACCAGCCATCAGTACCATGGCCTCAAGCTACAGGGACCGCTTTCCCCACTCCAATTTGACCCATAGCCTGAGCCTTCCTTGGAGACCCAGCACATACTACAAAGTGGCCTCCAGTTACCCAAGCGTGGCCCCGTACTGCACCAGATCACAGAGGGTGTCCGAGAATGCCATGCTTCCCTTTGTTTCCAACAGAACTACCTCCTTCACAAGATACACGCCAGACGACTGGTACAGGTCCAATTTAACCAACTATCAAGAGTCCAACACTTCCCGACATAATTCGGAGAAACTAAGAGTAGATACATCTCGCCTGATTCAAGACAAATATCAACAAACAAGAAAAACCCAGGCAGACACAACCCAAAATCTGGGAGAACGTGTCAATGACATAGGGTTTTGGAAATCTGAAATCATTCATGAGTTGGATGAAATGATTGGAGAGACAAATGCACTTATTGATGTGAAGAAAAGACTAGAGCGGGCTTTGATGGAGACTGAAGCCCCTCTTCAGGTAAGACCTTATGATAGAAGGCACTGCAGTTTTATGATTGCAACCCACTGGTTGAGTTACTGTGGTTATTTATATATTGAATTATGTTTTAATTCTCTGTAGAAGCCAACCCCCATCAATAAATCTGCGACTGGTTTCAGCAATGGCAAAACCACTGTCTATTTTTTTTTATGCGTTATACACTGTAAGAACAACCACTTTAAGAAATAATTCTGAATGCAAAGCAAAGAAGGCCAATTACAGAGACACCATTAGGATACACAATGTTTTGAGGTGAACATGCCATCTGTATTCTGCCATTCTCACATTGCTATAAAGAAATACCTGAGGCTCAGTAATTTATAAAGAAAAGAGGTTTAATTGGCACCTGGTTCTACAGGCTGTACAGGAAACAGTGGCTTCTGCTTCTGGGGAGCCCTCAGGAAGCTTCCAATCACGGTGGAAGGCAAAGGAGGAGCAGGTATCTTGAAGGGTCCAGGGACAAGAGAGAAAGGGGGAAGGTGCCACACACTTTTAAACAACCAGATCTCCAGAGAACTCATTCACTATCCTGAGAACAGCGCCGAGTGGATGGTGCTAAACCATTCATGAGGGATCTACCCCCACGATCCAATCACCTCCCACCAGGCCCCACTCCCAACATTGGGGATTACAATTTGAATTGAGATTTGTGCAGGGACACAGATCCAAACCATATTACCATCTTACGTCTTAAATAGGCTGCTTCATCACTGCTGTCCCTAAATTAAAATAAACAATATTTGATTATTTATACAACCAAAAACTTTATTTTACAACCAAAACTTTATTTATACAACCAAAAACTTAATTTTTTTAGTCTGTATCATGAAACGCCTCCTATGTATATGTTATGATTCCCTTTCAAGACGTAGTGACATCATCAAATGAGCCCATCTTAGGACATGGAATTTGCTTGACTAAGTAGAAAAATGGGGCTGAGATTAGGCCAGTTGCCATAGTAATGTAGGGAGCATCTCAGTTGGTTACTGGCCTCTGACCAGGCTTCTGAATGGGCTCAAGTCACCTCTAACCCTCAGGCTATGCGATGGGCCCTCCAACCCCTCTCCACCCTCCTCCATTGAAAGAAGACATTCCATGTTTGAAGATGTGCAAATTATAGAAATTATTTTAGAAGTGTACATTTTGATGAGCACAGCTAGCACCATTTTTCTTCATGTTTGCATGACTTACTCCTATGTGATGAGCACTTCCCGTAGGTCTCTACTATGGCGCCGGTAGTAGAAGAGTTTAGAGAATCAAGGAACTGGAAGTCTGGTGGGTGGAGGAGTTTCTTGGGGCACCCTGCGCACTGTCACTTCCTATTGCAACCCCTCCCCACTATACAGAAACACACACAGAGGCACACAATCCCCAGGAATCCTGAGAACAGTTGATAGTTCACTAATGACCTTTTTGAATTAGTTCATCATAAAATTTTGTTTAGAATCAGAAGGGCTTCTACACCTTCCCTGAGCCTCAGATTCCTCTGAAATATTGATTTATTCTACAGTTCATCCTACCCCCGACTGCCTTTAAGAATTGAAAATATCCTTAAAATGATAGCTACTTTCTTAATTTCCAGTGGAGATTCAGTTTCTTCTCTTAGTAACCCTTTCAGTGATGACTACTTTCAGAAAGATGGTTCTAATTGGAATTTTTTCTGCAGCTTTTGTCCAGATGTTCTTGTGTGTTTGAAAATTTATTGTCAACACAGTATTGGAAAGTCCTTTTTATAATGAGTCACATGAACAGATAAGCTTCCAAAGAGAAAATACAGGCAATCAACAAATATAAGAAAAAATGTTAAGGCTTAATGATAAAATACAAATTAGATCAATGAAATAACTACCTTTGGCCTATCAAACTTGCAATAATGAAAATGCGTAACATTTACAGCTGCCATAGGAGCAGAAAATGGACACTTTCATATATTACTGGTGGGGCTATGGATTGGTAGAAATTTCCTGGAAAGCAGTTTGGTAATATATATTAGGATAAACAGAGTTCCCCTCTACCCTTTAATTCTTCTTCTGGTAAGTGATACTATTAAACAATTAGAGATTCGCTCAAAGATTTTGTTCAATGATAGTATATCTGGATTATAGTATACATACCATTATATTTTATGCTTTTAAAAATTTAATATTATTTGGGAGTCCTATGTGATGAAATAGTCTTTGAAAAAAGCATTTTAACTGCTGCATAATGTTCTTTCATACATAATTTATTGTTAGAAATGTAAGCTGTTTTCCATTAGAGCCACTAGCATACTTTATCTCAAAGAATATTTCATGATTTGGGTCTACTATTTAATGTCAATACTAAAAAGCATAATATAAAGCTGTAAGAACATTATAACCTCTATCTTGTTAAAACAAACAAACAAACAAAGTAGTAATAGGAGTATGGCTAAATCATATTTTCTACTTTTCTGTATTTTTTCTCTTTGGTGAGTAAAGGCATATTATTCTGATAATTGGGAAAACAATAAATTACACTTTAAAAATAATCACTGGAACTTTTGGCAACACAAATATTTTGATGTTTTTAGAGATAATCATTCATTTCTACCTATTCTTCTCAGTAGAAAATGTTTAGAAATAATATCTTGAAGACTTGTGTCTCATGTTATTGAACTGTCTCACCTGAAGAAACTAATGCGAACTAATGCCCTCAGATGCTAATTTGTGGGGATCAAGTAAATGCCATCTGCTTCGTTTTGTCAAATTTCCAAATTAGGAATATTTTCAAACTATTTTGAAGAGCTACCTCTTTAACTTTGAACTAGTAGCAGAGATTCATTTAGTTGTTACAGTCTGTTTCAGGCTAGATTTTTACAAAAGGGCTAGAAAAGTTGGTATTGGAAGTATCTATTGCCTTATTTTTGAAACAAATTATTAGAGCTGCTAGTCACGGATTGTCAGTTTTTATTAGTGCTTTCCATTATCTGTGTATCTGTAGGTAGCCCGGGAATGTCTATTTCATCGAGAAAAGAGAATGGGAATCGATCTAGTTCACGATGAAGTCGAAACACAACTGCTGACGGTAAATATGGGGGAAATGCATCAGTCACAAGCAGCTTAGTTGTAAATGTGTGTTGAATATGTAGAAGTAAAAAAGGATGTTACATAAAATGACTTATAAGTAAAGCATTATCATATCAGATGTTGACAGCATTTAGCAAAGACATGTTTTTCTTGGTTATAATATATATTCATTGAGATATGAAAAATGCAAACAAGAGTAAATAAAGATAAAAATCACTTGAAGCTCTATTAGACAGAAACCACTATTAATTTTGGAGTATTTCAGTTTTTTTATTAATCATGCTTTTTTTCCTACCATTCCGTTGCATCTTTTTATTAATCATTCTTAGATAGGCACCACCTAACTCATACAATGATGCTCAGATATGTCTTCAAGACTCGAATCATTGTATTTATAAATTTGAATAGTGTATACTCATCTAAAATCATATTGGGGTAATTTTTACCATATCATTAGATATGCCTTTTTTTTTTTTTTTTTTTTTTAAAGACGGAGTCTTGCTCTTATTGCCCAGTCTGGAGTGTGATGGCATGATCTCAGCTCACTGCAACCTCCGCCTCCGAGGTTCAAGCGATTCTCCTGCCTAGCCTCCCAAGTAGCTGGGATTGCAGGCACCTGCCACCATGTCTGGCTAATTTATATATTTTTAGTAGAGATGGGATTTCACCATGTTGGCCAGGCTGGTCTTGAACTCCCGACCTCATGATCTGCCTGCCTCAGCCTCCCAAAGTGCTGGGATTACAGACGTGAGCCACCACACCCGGCCTAGATATTCTTTTAAGACATGATTTTTAATGGCAATTCAGTGTTCTACAATGTAAAGGTGCTATCTTTTTTTTTTTTTTCAATCAATCCTCTCTTATATAGTTAGACTGTTTCCCTATTCCACTCCTTTGTTTTCCTATTTTAATAGCACGGCAGTATACAAAAATATTATTGATAACTGTAGGTACTTCTGATTGTTTCCTTAGAATATATTTTGGGAAGTGTAATTGATATGCCAAAGATTCTATGCATTTGAAAGCTTTTGATATATAGCCAAATTGCCATCCAGAAACTCACAGTTGCATCTGCACTACTCTGCTGATTCTCACACTAATCTGTCTTCCACCTTCCACCAATTAAATCTAGTTTAGTTCTAATTTCTCTGATCTTTACTTCTTAGACTTGTTACCACAGATCTCCATCATTTCTTAAGACTTCAGGGATCATGTACCTGGAGCCCTTCCCAATCTCTTTTTTCAGCCCAGGCACTTTATAAAGCATTAGTTCTGCATTCCTAAGTACTTGCCAAACATTTTTTAGTTTGGTAACTTTTTTTTTTTTTTTTTCTGGTTCACATTCATAAAGCCTGTTTAGCCTATTGCCTGTCCCTTTCTATTGATGGTACCAGTGTTCCTTCATCACGATGGCTTGCTGCCTGTTGTCTCCCAAACTCCTTTCATCAATTTCCAGCTCTTTAAAAAAAGTATCTGGTTAATAGGAAATTCCAAAGCACCTTTCCTTCCCCAAGTTTCCCTTGGATCTGTCCTATACATTCTCACGAGTTTCACCCTCTGCTACAAATTCTTCCTTGACTCCCTAATTTCTGCAGGAGAAAAACCCACTAAGGCCTCCCTTGACTGACTCCCTTATTTCTCAGCTTCACTTCCATCTGAATCACAGAATTTCCACTGCAGTGAATCCATCTTCTCTGTCCCTGCACAAGCTTTGCAGTTTCCTACCTCTTTGCCTTTTTTTAAATTGGTCCTTGGTGAGAATTGAGTCCTTGGTAGGAAAGTAAGTATGACAAGGTAGCAGCCCAGTCCTCAGAGTAATTTTATCCCCACATGGCATCAACGCTCTGCTTTAACATCACTTAAATTTTCTTAGTGACCCATAACATTAAAGATGACAAGCAGACTTTTTTTCTTTGCTCTCTTCTTTCCTCTACTGTCTGCTTCTCTGAGAGAACTCTGAGTAGAAATAATATACTCAGGAAAGCTTTGGCTACTACCGAAAGGTTTTGTAAATCTACTGTAAAAATTACTGTCCCTGTGGCTGGACAGGAGTGGTTAGAAATAGAACATTCTGCACTGGACTGTGATCATGCCAATGCATTCCAGCCTGGGCAACACAGCAAGATTTATTTTTATGCCTCTAAAAATAAAATAAACCAGTCTGGCGTGGTGGCTCAAGCCTGTAATCCCAGCACTTTGGGAGGCCGAAATGGGCAGATCACGAGGTCAGGAGATCAAGACCATTCTGGCTAACACGGTGAAACCCCGTCTCTACTAAAAAAAACACAAAAAACTAGCCGGGCATGGTGGCGGGCGCCTGTAGTCCCAGCTACTCAGGAGGTTGAGGCAGGAGAATGGCGTAAACCTGGGAGGCGGAGCTTGCAGTGAGCTGAGATTCGGCCACTGCACTCCAGCCTGGGCAACAGAGTGAGACTCCATCTCAAAAAAAAAAAAAAAAAAAAAAAAAAAAAAAAAAGAGATAGAACATTCTGAATGAAATAGTTTTGCAGTGATTGGTCTCCGCTCTTCTCTTTCTTCTTTCCCAGCCTTTGATGAATCTCACAAGCCTTAAAATAATCTGTCATCTACTTTGCCATCCTAACTGGATAGGAATTTACCATCGTCTCTCCCTTGGCCTTTTGTTCTCACTAATCCTGAGATGTTCTGTATGAAATAAATTATAAGGCAGTTCTAACAGCTGAACTTCATCAGCTTGCCCACAAACACACTATGATATTTCCAACAGATATTTTGTTGGTACTTGGCTACATTTAGTGTTTCCATTACTTGAGTAGCGGCTCTCAAACCTAGCTACATGTTAGAATCACTTGGCAAAGGTTTTAAAAATATCAATGGCTGGGTCCCACACCCAGAGATGCTGATTCAAATCTGCCGTGGGGACTAGGCATTGATCTTTTTAAAATATCCCCCAACTAATCTTAATGACTAGGCAGAGTTAAGAACAAGTGTCTCAGAAACTCGAAATACTGCTGAAAGAAATTAAAGATGATCTAAATAAATGGGCATATCATGTCTATGGATGGGAACATCCATAAACGTGGATGTTCGTGTTAAGATGGCAATATTTCTCAACTTGATTCATAGACTCAGCACAATTCCTGTCAAAATCCCAGCTGACTTCTTTGTAAAAATTGGTGAACTGATCCTAAAATTCATATAGAAATTCAAAGGATAGCGAATAGCCGAAATAATATTGAAAAAGAAGAAAGTTGGAGGACTCACACCTCCTGATTTCAACACTTACTGTAAAGCTGCAATGTGTAAGACAGTGTAGTACCTGCAAAATAATAGACACAATTTGAGAGTTGAGAAATAAACCATCACATTTACCATCTATTGATCTTTGACAATGGTGCCAAGGCAATGCAATGGCAAGAGTGTCTTCAACAAATGGTATTTGGACAACTGGATGTCCACATGAAAAAGAATGAAGTTGGATTCCTACACCACAACATACAAAATAGTTAAGTCAAAAGGGATCAAAGACCTACACATAAGAGCTAAAACTGTAAGACTTTTAGAAAAGAACATAGGCATGAATATTCATGACCTTGGAATAAGCAACAGTTTTTTAGATGTGATATCAAAAGCACAAACAACACAAGGAAAAGCAGATAAACTGGACATCATCAAAATTAAAAATGTGGTATGTTTTGAAGAACATTAGCAACAAAGTGAAAAGAGTTGTGTCTAGAATATATAAATAATTCTCACAATTAAAAAAAAATCAACCCAATTAAAAATGGGCAAAGATCTCACAATGAAATATGACGGATAGTTATAATAGAAAATAGAGAAAATAACAAGTTGGCTGGAATGTGGGAGGAATTAGAACCCTCATACATTGCTGATGGGAGTGCAAAATGAGGCAGATCCTTTGGAAAATGGTTAAGCATGAATGACCCTGTATGATCCACAGGATCCAGTAGTTCTACTCCCAAGTGTCAGCCCAGGAGAAAAGAAAGCATATGCCCAAACAAAAATTTGTGCACGGATATTTATAACACCATTATTCATAGCAGCCAAACAGTAGAAACAACCCAAATGTCTATCAACTGATGAATGGATAAGTAAAATGTAAGATAGCCGTACAATAGGTTATTCTGCCAAAAAAACAAGTAATGACGTGCAGATCCGTTGCTATAACATGGATGAATATTGAAAACATTATGCTGCATGAAAGAAACCAATCACAAAGGACCACATATGGTAATTCCATTTATATGAAATTTCCAGAATAGGGAAATCTATAGAGACTATAAGTAGATTTGTGGTTGCTTATTATGAAAGGAGACTTGGGGGATTGGAAATTGTGGGTGACAGCTAATGGGCACAGGATTCATGATTTCTTTGGAAGGTGATGGAAATGTTTTAAATTTGATTCCGGTGATGATTATACAACTCTGTGAATATACTAAAAGTCATCAAACTGCACATTTTAAACAAGTGAATTATATGGTCTATGAATTATATCTCAACAAAGCTGTTTCTTAAAAACAAGAACCACTGCATTAGAGGTTTCTGGTTTCTAGGTCAGTAGCAGGGGGGGCTTTATCTCAAAAACCTGAATGTGCAATTAGAGTAACGGTTCATGAATTGAGAGAGGTGCTTCGGTCATTGCCAATCAATTCAAGTAGTGAATGTATTCTGTGGCTTACTCAAGGTAGTGACATTGGCATATGTTTTATTTTTTTACCAAAATAGGTCTTAATTTTTAGAATAATTAAATGTGTATTAGCCAAGGAAAGAAGTAGCCTTAAAAGGCCTACTTTTGAAAAACATGGATGCAATGAAATATTTTCTTACAAATTCTGTTGAATTCTGTTGGCTATTATATTCCATCAGTGATAGTTGGTAAATTCTTACAGAATGGCTTCTGTTGGGGAGTCAATCATGCTACTATCTTCTTAGCACTCCCAGACCGTGCTGACTCCTTGGACTTTGGAGCCAAATGAACCTGCAAAGTCATCTACCCTGCAGCCTGCCCTGGTCCGGCTCTGGGATGGGGGCTGAGACAGCTGCTCAGAACTCAGGCTGAGGCTCTGGGCCTGGCCCCAGCTGGCCAGTTTCCTTCCCACAAGAGGCTTTTCCTTCCTCTGTGTTGCAGAAGCAGAAAGCAAAAATACTCCAGCCTCAGAGGTTTGTTGAGAATGCAGTCAATGAGTTCCAGAGATGGCAGACCTGCTGCTGGAGAGATGTTTCAGCATTTCAGCCCAGTCCAGCCCAAGGACAGGACTGAATAGAAACCCTGCAACCAGCACGCAGCCCAGTCCAGCCCAAGGGGCTTCTCCTCTAAGACAGGACTGAATAGCAATCAGCACGGAAAGAGGATCTGGGTGGGCTCTGACCCTCAGCAATAAGAACTACCCTCCTCACCTAGGTTTCTGCCTCTAAGCAGGTTGTGGGACCAGAAGCTTCTCACCTGCAGCCATGCCAGAAAGGGTAGCTGATAGGTCACCTTGGCCGAACTCAGGCACAAATACTGAGAATGCAGATCTCTAATGAAAGGAAATGCCTCTTCCCACTAAACTCAAGGATGAGTGAGAAGACAAGAATATTTGGTGAATCTATCATTAAAAAGCATTGTATATGGAAACGAAATGTCTGTACCTACATGTGGTATTCGCTTATTAGCTAGATTCAATTCAGGCTTGCAGCTTGATTTTGAAGATTTGATTTCAGTAGCCCGTTCACCTGTGAGGCTGGCAGTTTACCCACTTTCCCAAAACTTAAAAAGACTCAGTTAACACAGGTAAATAGAACCACATACAAAGCCTCAACCTGTGGGAGCAGGGTCTGAGTTTAACAAGGACATCCGAGTAATGATTTTATATCCACAATTCAGACCACAGCGCAGGGTCAGCACTCGTCCATATTTGTGGCTTAAACTCATAATGTTCCTGTGACATGGTGCATATTCCTTAGCTGAGAGTACAGCAGAGCCCACATCTTACATGAGGATTCAGTTCTAAAGTCATGAAAATCACCCACGTTACAAAATTACGAGACCTAATGCTTACTGAGCACTTAGCATGTGCTGGGCACATAATTATCTACCCAACAGCCTGGAAAGATGGGTATTATTACCATTAGTTCATAACTTGCCTCTGGTCAGGTTTAGCGAGTAGCAAAGATGTTCGAACGGGGGCTGTCTGATGCTGAAGCCTATGGCTTTTGTGAACATTTTAATTTTGTAAAAAATGTGTATGTATTCATGGGGTACAAGTGCAGTTTTGCTTCATTGATATATTGCACTGTGGTAAAATCAGGACCTTCAGAGCATCTATCACTGGAGCAATGCACATTGTAACCACCAAGCAACATCCCAACATCCCACTCTCCTCCCTCCCCTCCTTCGAGTCCCACTGTTCATCATTGCACACTCTCAAGGCATGTGTTTTCAACCACTGTTCCAGCCAAGACCTGGCAGTGTACACGAGCAGGGATTTTCACTTGAGGTGATGGGAAGTAAAAGGCTTTGAAGCCTCTATTCTACCTCCCCAAGTCCCACCTCCCAAGAGATGAACTGTAATAACAGATGCTTCATGAATGTTTCAGCCGCTCAAATAGTAGGATGCATTCAAGGTTCTTCAAGCAACTGGACATGATTCCATGTCTTGTTTTCATCCGAAGCCCCACAAAAGGAACTGCATTTTAATCACTTTGGCCATTGCAATCTGAGAATCTCAATGAAGTCAGTGTGACCCTGTAACTCATGGGGCCTGTAATTTCTCCCTAAGTCCAGGATCTGGAAATGTTGGACCCACCTTCCAGGGTCCTAAATGTGCATTTCACTTCCTTAGGTGTGAAGCAGCAGTCAGAGATCTAGTTAGATGAAGGCTCTTCCTACGCTTCTGCTTTCTGTGTGTATCCACCACCTTCTTGCAAACTTTCTTCTCATGGGCAGGTGAGGGAAAGGTTTGTCCTGCTTTTGCTCTACTGTGGTATTTCAAGGCCACCTCCATGTATGGGTACAGAGGGATGGATAAGTTAGCACTGGGGACAGTGCCAGAGACCTTTGGCTTTGGGCTTTTTGTATTCTCATGAACCCTTCTGCTCCCAACCATCTGACATTCATCATATGACATTATTTAAATTCACATATAGAAATTATTGTTGTAGAAATTTTTTACAGCAAGAATCCCACTAAATGCATTTTTTTTTTTCACACTAAAAGTCCTAAGACTTTCCACTCTGTGCTTTGTGTACACAAAGGATGGAAACACAATTTGGGGTTTTAAATGGTCCTTTCTAAGCAGAACTCCGTGCATCTTTTGTTAAAACCTCATCAAAGTACACACAGGCACACACATACATGAGGCATTGAGAAAGATAAAAACTAAACACATAAATTCTAAGACTGATGCACAACCCACTCTGAGGCTGGAAAATCTTGCCTGCTTGTCAAGGCAGGGAGAATGTTGGTGTCAGTATGTGAAGGGAATTTAGCTCTTCCTTTATTCCACTAATTCAGATACCAAACCACCAGGCAGTAGGGTGATCACTCTAGACACATTTGATATTTTTATGTTAAACGATTAAACAATAAAAGAAGATGACTACATAGGTGAGTAATACTTCATATTGGAGTGGTGAAGGCCTTTATTATCTAAATGACAAAGGCAGAAACCAAAAGGAGACACCTTTGATAGATTCGACATCAGAGAAATCAGAAACATCTATCTCAAAAGCACCATGCACATGCATAAAAGCAAAGGCAACTTGATAAAAAATTGTGACATGTATGATAAAAACGATTGAATTTTAAGCATGCTTATAACGCTCACACATGAAAAAGAAAAAATAAATGACAGAAAAAGCGGACAAGCACATGAACAGGCAGTTCACACAAGCAAAAAAGGCAATGACGAACAAATGAATACTCATAATATCAGCTTGCAAATTTAGGCAGGTTTGCTGTTTTTGGTGGGTTGCTGGGGATGTGGCTCCATCACATTGGTGAAGATGGAAACGAGTGACAGCGGCCACTTGCTGGGCAAGACAAGAAAACACATGTTCATTTGTTGTTGTAAATGCGTATCACTTTTCTGAAGGGCAATTTGGCTGTACTTGTCAAAACCTTGGAAAAAAGGCATACTCTTCGGTGGTGTCTAAATATTGATCAAGGTCATTCATCACAGTGTCTTTTAATGTCATGGGAAAACGTTCAAGTTGAAAATGCCCCAAACCAGTGTGTATAGTATGACAACTTTTTGGCTGAGAAAATGATAACAGTAACGATGTGCACTTTTGAAATATCTTGGTGCTATTTTGAGTTCCCACATTTCCTAATGTGCATAGAAATTTCAAGGGGGAAATAAATGTTGATTTAATAGTCTGACATGTTATGGGCTAGTGGATACGTCCTAGCAGCATCAAAAGGCAATGTGTGTGGTCCAGTAGAGAGGCCTGGCTAGCACAGGTGTTTGTATAAGCACAGACGCTGGGCTGCAGTACACAAGCAGGACGGGAGGGCGACCTCCCAGGGTGGAAGTCAGCCTCCATGTTTGGCCCCAAGCACTGTCTTCTGGAGGATACATGTACTGCCAGAGAGAAGCTTCTTTTGATTATGCTTTTTTCCTCCCTGACTTACTTTGTCTTGGAAGCATAGCTATTATAGAAGAAGCTATGCATTTAAATTTGACCTTGTATATTACCAGAATTTTGATTTTTTAAAATTTCTGTTTTAAATAAGGACAGGGATAAAAAGAGAGAAAAATCCTAAAATTTTAACCATGTCCCCACTTGTTCCATAATATAATTTCCCCATAGACCTATAAAGGCTGCATCTTAGCGTGATCTTTAGATTGCAGTATCACAGAGCGTGTAGATAAATAAGTGGATGCAAAATTGTTTTCTTGTTTAACGTCACAGTATTTTAAGAAACAAAATTTTCCTTCATTGATGTTTTGTTACATTGCTGATTTTGAGTGTTATATTCAATAACGAAAACATTAATGTGTTTTTTTTTCCCAATTGAGTAGGAAGTTGATACTATTCTGTGTTGTCAAGAAAGAATGAAGCTACATTTGGATAAGGCTATTGCCCAACTTGCGTAAGAGCTTTATGTCTCTATACAATTCAAAATCTATCGTTGAACTATACTTTCATGCCTCTCATTCAAATTTCTCTTAATTTCTTATAAGGACACACACACACGCATATACGCATTTTTTATTCAAAAGCTAAGATGATTACTTGATACCCCAGGTACTCTGATGTGATTCTTACACGTTGTACGCCTGTATCAAAATATCACATGTACCCCGTAAATGTATGTACCCACTATGTACCAGTAAACATTTTTAAAAATAATACAAACAGACACTTTGGGAAATTAAGGCAGGAAAATCGCTTGAGCCCAGGAGTTCAAGGCCAGCCTGGGCAATATAACGAGACCTCATCTCTACAGTTAAAAAATAAAAATTAGCCAGGCATGGTGGTGGGTGCCTGTGGTCCTAGCTACTTAGGAGGTTGAAGTGGGAGGATTGCTTAAGCCCAAGATGTTGAGGCTTTGAGGCTGCAGTGATGGGCTCTGGTTATGCTACTGCACTCCAGCCTGGGCAACAGAGAGAGACTCGGTCTCAAAAAAAATACTTTTTAAAAAAATAAGCACATGGAGTACTTGCTTTAATTTTTTATTTAAATAAATAATTCTGAGATGCAGAAGAATTTCTGCCTTCACTTGAATGTAACTAAGATTTCTTTTAATTCAAAAGACTGGCATTTTTTTATACAAGAGATGACTTATAGTTGTTCAGCTTTAACATTTGAAAAGTAATACTTGAGTGTTTATTTTCCATACCTCCTTAAAGATCCAGTCTCTGCGACCGGGCGCGGTGGCTCACACCTGTAATCCCAGCACTTTGGGAGGCCAAGGTGGGCGGATCACGAGGTCAGGAGATCGAGACCATCCTGGCTAACACAATGAAACCCCATCTCTACTAAAAATACAAAAAATTAGCCGGGTGCGGTGGCGGGCGCCTGTCCTCCCAGCTACTCGGGAGACTGAGGCAGGAGAATGGCGTGAATCCAGGAAGCGGAGCTTGCAGTGAGCTGAGATCACGCCACTGCACTCCAGCCTGGGCCAGAGAGCGAGACTCCGTCTCAAAAAAAAAAAAAAAAAAAAAAAAAAAAATAGATCTGTCCTCTGCAGTGATTACACGCTTGCAATGCTCCCTGCATGCCACAGCATTGTAATTGTTAACCCATCCTATTCCTCACTAGAATACACATTCCTCCAGGGAATGGGCTCTCTTTTCTTGGCGATAGTAGATACTTAATATTTATGGTTGGGGGTGGGATGAGGAGTGAGAAGGGGTAAGAATAATAATAAAGAAGGTCTCAGGCAATGATCACAGCTGTCAGCATAGGAAAAGTATTGGCTGAGACTGTTGGTTAACATTAAGTAGAAAGATCAGTGCCATTTGCTTATGGCCACAGAAGGAAGTAGTGTCGAATATGCCACCCAATAGGAGAAGTGGTTATGTGTGTTATAAAAGCGTCCGTGCTGCCCATTTCATTTGCCCACCCTGTGCGTCAGGATCAACACCACGAAGATTGGCGAGGTTTGTATGCTGAAATTCTCTCGAGCGGTGACTGGAAGGGTTTTTTAATTTGGAAATTGGTGAGGATAAGCAAAAAAGTAGTTGAGGATGACTGCATATGGTTTCTGCTCCCTAGGAATTTTAGAAACATGTTTAAGAGTGGTTGGAAGCATTGATTCTAGTTCCTAATTCACATTTTATTTCGTAGTCTAAAATTTGCTGCCCATCTTTTGCGTTCTTGGCCTAGAATGTTCTACCATGGAACGGCCTCATCTGATATAAATCCCTGTTACAAATCGCCTCAATACTGGCTGTATTGCAGACCTTTGCAGAAAGTTCTGTGTGTATGTACCTGTTTGGAATCTTTGTTATTGATCCTTTAAAGAACTTGGCTTTCCTTTAATACACAGTGGGTAAAATGCCTACCTCACTTCCTGGGATGGCTTCTCCAGGATTTGTGGGGGACCACTGTGCTCTGTCCAGGGCAGGTGACTAGAAGAGAGTTTATCAACTACACTTGTTTCAGAAGGAGCAATGAAACCCTCAGCTTGGATCTCAGCTTAAAATAGAATTTCATTAGGCACTCACAGGGCAGCCAAGGTCTTCCCATCTTGGGCTGTAAGACGTGTTGATGGGACGCTGCCGTAAATGCCTGCCCAAGCAGACTCTGAGGCCAGATCAGAGGGGATCAGGGCAGCCTCAGTTCTAAAGTCATAAAAATCACCCATGTTACGATATTGTGAGACCTAATGCTTACTGAGCACTTAGCATCTGCTAGGCACCTAATTATCTACCCAACAGCCTGGAAAGACGGGTATTATTACCATTAGTTCATAACTTGCCTCTGGTCAGGTTTAGCAAGTAGCAAAGATGTTTGAACTGGGGCTGTCTGATGCTGAAGCATATGGCTTTTGTTAAGATTTTAATTTCGTTAAAAATGTGTATATATTCATGGGATACAAGTGCAGTTTTGCTTCATCGATATATTGCACTGTGGTGAAATCAGGACCTTCAGAGCATCTATGACTGGAGCAACGCACATTGTAACCATCAAGAAACCTTCCAACATCCCACCTTTCTCCCACCCCTCCTTTGAGTCCCACTGTTCATCATTCCACACTCTCAAGGCATATGTTTTCTACCACTGTTCCAGCCAAGACCTGGGAGTGTGCACGAGCAGGGATTTTCACTTGAGGTGATGGGAAATAAAAGGCTGTAAAGTCTCTATTCCACCTCCCCAAGTCCCACCTCCCAAGAGGTGAACTGTAACAACAGATGCTTCATGAACGTTTCAGCCCCTTCGCTAACAGGGTCTCAGCTTAAGACAGGAAGCTTGTGGGACATCTTGGTCCCAGACCAAAGGAGAAAGGCCTTCTAGTCCTAGAATTTCAACATAATCACCTAAGGCAAGAGCCTCAGCACAGAAGTAGCAAGGGAAGGGAGCTTTTTCATTTTTCATCCTTCGCGCTTGTATACTCTTTTAGAATTCACAAAGTGCAGATCATTTGCATGCTGCTACTCTCATTTACACTTTACAAATAAGAAAAACAGCTTTGGGAGGTCAAGCGATTTGCTTGAAAGCACAGGCTAAGTGGAGGGGAACCTGCAGCTAGAATGGACTCATTCCATTCAATGCAGCCTTTACTGAGTGAATGGCTTTGCTCTACCAAAACCGTTCTTAGGTGCTGAGAAAACAGAGAAATTCCCAAGCTCATTCAGCTATCCTACTTTTTAAAATACTAGTTATCTGCCAGTGGCTCTCCATTTTTTATCTCCAGCCTAGACGTCTCTTTCAAATTCCAACAACCTCCTTCACATCTCCCATGTAGATGTTCAGTGAACACTCAAGTTTACTATGTCAACTGAACTTCCATCTTCTCCCCTAGCTTCTCCCTCCCCAGCCACCCCCCCTCCTTAGTTGATGGAATTCCATTATTCCAATGACTCAAGCTCTTTTTTTTTTTTTTTTTCTCACTGATGTTCAATTTAATAGGATATTCTCTTGGTTCTATCTTCAAACCATATCCAGAATCTGAATACTTCTTGCTTCCTTCACTTTCATCCTCTTGGTCCAAGCTACCTTCATCTCTCACCTGAGTAACTGCAGTGGCCCCCCTAATGGTCTTCCTGCCCCCGGCAGTCTGTTCTCAGCCCAGCATCAGAATGAGGTCCTTTTAAATTGTAAGTCAATGGCCTCTAATTTTACTCGAAGGAAAACCTGACTCATTCCCATGTCCATTAGGGCCCTGCATGATCTGATTCCCCCTTTTTTATGTCTTTGCTCAGTGTCACCTGGTGAGACCTATTCTGGCCATCTTCTTTAAAATCATAACTACAGTCCTGGTCTCTTTTTTCCTGCTTTGCTTTTTAGCATTGTTCTTCAAACCACACAAATTGTCCATTCACTGGATGTGCTGTCTCCTCCCAGAAGCATGTCGGCTCCTTAGAGAAGAGATGTTGGTGTTGTCCACTGATGCATCCCAGGCTCACAGAATGGTGTCTGCCATATAGGAGGCACTCAAAAATTATTTGTCGAATGAAGTATTCCATGTGGCTCACCTGTCACCCATGCCTGCCCGCAGGGTCTGTGTGTGGTAATAAGCTGTGGGTCCCCCGTCTGTCTGGCAGTGCAGGCAAGACCATGCATCTCAGAGCTCACCGAGGCCTCTTCCTTCCAGCAGGGTGACTGCTGGAGTGTGTGAGCCTGGGGGGACCATCAATTCCTGATCTGTGTTGAGGCCCTCTCTCACTCCTGTCCTGGAGGTTAATTTTGACCTTTGGTTTTTATCTCTTGGCAAACTTCTGAGCTGTAGCATGACCACAAACCGAGGTTACCAACGGATGGCAGGAGGCTTGGCTATAAAGGTCTCATGATTTCTTGGGGATTTATATTCAAATAACGGAGAAAATGGGAGCTGAGATGTAGAAGAGAAAAAGGAAAAGGAAAAGGAAGGAATGGAAGGCACAGATGTGGACAGATTACTTTGAACCTGTGTCCTGTCTGGAAGACTGTGTGTGTGTTAGGAAGATGGGCCCCAGCTGGGGCTGCAGATCCCGGACCCCTGTTTATCTTCACCTGCTCTCCGCACTTCCATCCCACCCGATGAAAGGAGAAGTGTAGACATGGTGGGAGTTAGGGTCCCAGTGACGTAGATGTGTGGCCATATCCAAAGAGTGCTTGTTTTGACTGAGAAATTGAACATTGTGTGAAGAGGGAGAGATGGTGAGAGCAACAGTGAGAGAGGTCCTAATATGGAAGGGCACTCATGTGTCCTTGCAGGACATTGCCACCTGAGTGTGAAGCTCCACTTCCTGACTCTGTGTTGCAGAGCTGACAGAGCGTCCCAGCATGAGCTGGAGAAGGACCTGAGTGACAAACAGACAGCTTACCGGATTGACGACAAATGCCACCACCTGCGCAACACGTCAGACGGTGTCGGCTACTTCCGCGGAGTGGAGAGGGTTGATGCAACGTAAGTCAGGCACACGCCACTGCTGTGATTTTGATGTCATTTAACTCTTTCTCCTTTCAAAAGGACACAGCTTACAGGTTAAAACGGAAAGCGTGGTAAGATATCTGAAGGTGAGAAACACACCCAGCTTTTAACAAGTCTCCAGGAAGCAAGCATGTTCTTGTGGTCAGATCTTGATAATTACATCCTGAATTCTTTTATAAAGGAATATTTGTCGTTTATATTTTCTAACTATGAAAATAACCCTACCTGATGCAGAAGTCCTAGAAAAACACAGACAAGGCTGGGCACGGTGGCCCACACCTGTAATTCCTGCACTTTGGGAGGCTGAGGCGGGAGGATCAGTTGAGGTCAGGAGTTCGAGACCAGCCTGACCAACATGGTGAAACCCTGTCTCTACTAAAAATACAAAAGTTAGCCAGGCGTGGTGGTGGGCACCTGTAATCCCAGCTACTCAGGAGGCTGAGGCAGGAGAATCACTTGAACCTGGGAGGAGAGGTTGCAGTGAGCCGAGATTGTGCCACTGCACTCCAGCCTGGGTGACAGAGGGAGACTCTGTCTCAGAAAAAAAAAAAAAAAAAAAGAGAGAGAGAGAAACACAGACAAGCCACACGTGGCCATTGTATAGCATGCCCTGGATGCTGTGGGATACAGGTTGAAAATAGTTCGATGCCTTTCCTACCACAGCTTGCTCCACTTACCCCATCAGTGGTTTCTTTGCCAGGCCCCTGGATGCAATTTTGGGCAAGATCCATGGTCTCTTCCAGCCCACTCCCTTAAAAATTTTAACTTGATTGAGGTGAAATTCACGTACCATACAATGCACCCAGTTGAAAGTTGAAATATAGCCTGTCTGAGTTTTCAGTAACATTGTTTGTAAAATAAATATTCTACTTTAACATGAATTTGCCTGGTATATGGATTACTTTTTTGAATGTACCACAATCAACCTTTTTGGTTTCAACTTCTGAGCATTTAGATTGTTTCTCATTTTTCAGGGATCAGCATAAATATGGCTGAAATGAATGTCCTCACACATACATCCTTGGATACATTGTTTCCTTATAATACATTTCTAGAAGTAGAATTTCTGGGCTTTCCACATTTGAATGACAGTCTCTTGGTTTGTGCTACCTTTTTACCCTCCAGGAAGGTTGTACTAATTTAACATTCTCATCTGTAGGATACGAGAGAAACTTTTTCTAAATATGCTCTCCAGCCTTGCTAATGATCTTTCTCTCTACTCGTGCTAATATTTCCTTAGTAGGCTGCTTTCATTAATGCTTCTTTGATTACCCTTGAGGTTGAATATTTTGTCATATGCTTATCGATGTGATATGTGACACATTTATAATGAACCTACACATTCACGTCATTCATTAATCCTTTTGCCCCCTGAAACTGGCAGAAGAACTAGCTTATGCTTTAGATACATAGAAAATGGATTAGCAGTAAAATAAGAAAGAATTAAGAAAAGTTTAAAATAAGCCTCACTCTGATATTTATATAATGAAGCTAGGATCAGCGACCTGGGGGTTTCTCTCTCACAGGATACATGGTTGCCTAGCGATCCTGTAGGCTGATTCATCACTCTCAGGGTTGTCTGCTCCTGCTTCTCTTTTTCAGTGTCTCAGTGCCCGAGTCCTGGGCCAAATTTACAGATGACAATATTCTCTGCTCCCAGAGTGAGCGGGCAGCTTCCGCTAAGCTAAGAGACGACACTGAAAACCTCTTGGTTGTGACTGCCAATGAGATGTGGAATCAATTCAACAAAGTGAACTTGTGTTTCACCAATCGCATTGCTGAGACTGCAGATGCTAAGAATAAGATTCAGATGCACTTAGCAAAGGTAAATCAACCACCAGTGGTACCTCTTAGCTGACCTGGACAGAGTGGTGTGCTCTGGGACCACAAATCTCTCACCACTCCCAGAGAGGCACCATAGGCATGTGACAGCTTGGCCACACAGAGCAAGAAAAATTTAAAACAGCACAAAGCATGCCATTTATTTCAGCCAGGTAGCCAGGTGTCAAAATGAAATTGGAATCCGCTGGTATTTGGAACACAAAGAAGGCACTATGCAATGAAAGGTTCTTAGTCTTTAATAGAAACAAAAATATTATTATTAAAGTTTAATGCATCACTGTATATAACTAGGAAGTGAATTTATTATTAGAACATATGGCAGAAATGTCTTCTGTTAAATTATTTCAGACCCCTTTTCTGTAATACAAAACCAAATACAGGAAACTGTTACGTAGTTCAAAGTGTTTCTGATATTGAAAAATTTTAAGTGCTCTAAGCATAAGAGTTTTACAATGACTATAAAAAGAAGGAGTAGAGCAGAATTTGTATGTTTCAAGATAAACGAGGAGCTCTTTCTTTCCTTAATATCGGTCTTGGAGCTCTTACTGTTTTTGTGGATTATGCTGAATATAGTTTGCTGTGTCTTTTTAAAAAAATTGACAAAAAATAATTGTACATATTCATGGGTGGACAGTGATGTTTTGATACATTTAATGCATGGTGATCAGGCCAGGGTAACGAGCAAGCATATCCATCCTCTCAAACACCGATCATTTCTTTTTGTTAGGAAACATGCAATATCCTTCCTCTAGCTATTTGAAACGATATAATGTATTGATGTTACCTATAGTAAAAAAAAATATGGAACGTTTCATGAATTTGCACGTCATCCTTGCTCAGGGGCCATGCCAACCTTCTCTGTATTGTTCCAATTTTAGTATATGTGCTGCTGAAGCAAGCAATGTTGTTTCTTATTTTTAAGAACCTTGAAGCATGAGCTATGTTGCCTACGATGGTTTTACCCAGTTGAGGGAACCACATTTTCTCAGGCTGCAACCATTTACCTTTCCTTCTCGTGGTGCCTGCTTTAGGCGACAAATATTAATTGAGCCAGACAGTGTGCTCCACGCTGTGAAAGGTGGAGAGAAGCATCAAATGTAGTTTTTGTTCTGAGGAAGTTTACATTACAGAGAAGAAATACTTGCATATGAAAAGCTCATAAACAATATGAATAGAATATTGCAAATAGTGATGATCAAATAACAAATACAAAACTGTTTTTGGGATTTGGAGGGAGAAGGGAACATTCCAGGTGGGGCCACATCTTGAAGAAAGCCTTGGAGACAGCAAATCAGAGGATGAGTTGAGGTCTGTCAAGAGACTGGTGTGTGACTGGTGTAGATGGTTTCTGTCCTGGGAGAGGAACGTGGAAAAGTAGGTTGACGACAGTTTGTAGAAGACATTGATGAGAAGGTTAATGGGGTCAGACGCTACGAATTGTAAGAAGACATTCTAAAGGCCTTTTAGAAGGCTGGTGTGACAGAGTTCCTTCTTCAACAAATTTTTATTCACTGTTATGTTAGTTTGCCAGGGCTGCCCTAACTCAAAGTACCATAGACTGTGTGGCTTAAGCAGTAGAAATTAATTTTCTCACTGGAGAGAGAGAAAATTAATTAACGGAGGCTGGAAGTTTGAGATCCAGGTGCGGGGCAGGATTGGTTTTCTCTGAGGCCTCTCTCATCAGCTTATAGATGGCCACTTTCTCCCTGCGTCTCCACATCATCTTCCCTCTGTGTGTGTCTGTGTCCAAACTTCCTCTGCTTATAAAGACACCAAAGTTGTATCGGATTAGGGCCACCCTAACCACCTCATTTAACTTAATCACCCCCACAGAGACACTGTCTCCAAATATGGTCATCTTCCAAGGCACTGGGGATTCGTACTTCAACATAGGAATTTTGGGGGAAGAGGCACTCTTCAGCCCTAACAGGTATTCTCAAGGTATTGTGCTAGGCACTCAGGGATGTACATATGTCTCATGTCTTAAGAGACGAGACATGCACATAGAAAACAGGAAGTTGCATTAGAAAGGTGCAGAAAGAACTTGGAAACACAGATGAAATGTGAACACAGTTTACAAGAAGGAGCAGTTGTTTCCACTGGCAAGAGATCAGGATGGTTTCATGGAGCACATAGTATCTGAAGAAGGCCTTAGTGACAGAAACAGGGAAATGATTTTTATCTTGGGAGAGAGATCAAAGCTCAAGTGACAGATTGAAGAGTGCCTGGATTACACAAGTGCTAAATCTGTGATTGCATGAGGTCTCTGTAGTGTAGAAAGGATATTGCACAGACATCACCCAAGGACAAAGCCTTGCACTGGAAGGGAATGAGGAGTAGTTGGAAAGGAGGGAGTTGGAACAACACTTGGCCAGAGAAAACAAGATGAGGGTCTCGAGGAGAGGGAGGTATCAGAGAGGTCTCGATGTCAACTTTGAAACTGAAGTTTCATGACAGCAGCTAGGGCCAGAGACAGAATCCAGGGGCCACTGGGAGACGAGGTGGGTGGGAAATGAAGGGAGTGGGCACAGCCATGGTTGAATACATTTGGCAGAGGACTCAGTTGGGACTGGATGGGAGAGTGGTGGTAAAAACATAGGGTTTCAAAAAAAAAAAAAAAAAAAGATGATTCTTGGTTGTATCTCCAGGCCATGGAAGGGAACCCAGGATGAGGGACAATAATGGGGAGGATGTAGAGTTACGGGAGTGCAGAGATCAAGATGTGAGGAGAAGGGAGGCTTTTCAGAGCATAGGACAGGGACTCTCTTTACAGAGAAAGAGGAGGTGGAACCAAGGAGGGAGCCATGTTTACGCAGTTTGGGGGAGTGGCCTCTTTAAGAGAAAACGAATACAAAATCAGGAATACAAAACTGCCAGTATTCCTCTGTTGTAAGTAAGGTACCCTGAAGCTTAAGCCTGATTCGCTGCAAGGACAATCCTCTGTGAGGAGGAAAGCAATGCTCAAGTTGGTAGGAAGAGAAAGTGGGAAGAGACGCATGGACATATGGATGTGAGGAGGGAGATCAGGGCCACTCAAAGCCTCACTTTTACCAGAACACAGATGTGTGCTGGTCAGTAATTAACAATGGCCATTGGGGGTGGCATGCAGGGAGCCCTTGATTTGTAGTATTTGCCAATTTCTGTGGTTGAAATACTCCCACCGTGGCTGATTTCCAGTTACCAAAATGAGGTCACTGAGTCTGGGGTTGGGGAGAGAGGCGCCGCCCACTCTCCAGAGCAGGTGCATGCCAGCTCCAGTGAGACACGTGGGTTCCCTGGGGCAGGGCTGGGACGGACAGATGGTCTTGGTGAAGCGACCTCCTCATCAGCGAGGTCGAGGCAGGTGCTGGGCATGGAGTGGACAGGCAAGAGGTGGGAGGCGGGTTGTTGAAGGGACCGCACCAAAGCTTCAGGCAGTTGCTTCTCTTTGTCACAGACCCTGCAGGAGATTTTCCAGACTGAAATGACCATAGAATCCATCAAGAAGGCCATCAAGGACAAGACTGCCTTCCTGAAGGTGGCTCAGACCAGACTGGACGAGCGCACAAGGCGGCCGAACATTGAGTTGTGCCGAGACATGGCTCAGCTACGGTAAGGTGGGAGGGGACGGCTCAGGGCTCGCTCGGAGGGCCACCAGACTGACTGTGGCGCTGGGCTCTCTAGAAAGCTGCTTTCTGCCCATACACATCGTGTAGGAGCCTTCTGTGAGAATGGTAGCAATGGGGAGATGTTCAATGGGGAAGAGTTTCAGTGTGGGATGATGAAACAGTCCTGCAGGGGGATGGCGGTGACGGTTGCACCAACAGTGTGAATTTGTTAATGCCACTGATCTGTACACTTAAGATTGGTTAAAGTTTTATGTGGTGTGTATTTTACCACAAATCCTTAAAAAAGGAAGGGACATCAACACTGCACACACAAAAAGTGCTATTAAGCATTTAACTCATTCAGGGAGGCAGCGTGGTGTTTGGGTTCTTTTGCACGTCCTTGGAGTTTCTAGAACTCCTGTCTTATAAGCAGCAGTTTGTGACTTTCTGTGTAGTTCTCAGCATGGGGGACTCGACAGAAAAGGGACTTTCAGTGCCAATTCCACTGACCCCTATCTACTCATTTGCTGTCTGTGTGACTGAGGGTCTCATTTAAGTTTACTTCAGTGTGTTTCATTCTCAGTAGAAATCAAAGCCAGCTGGTCTTCATCGAGCACAGCTCCTATATATATACAGCAGGAGGAATCTGACCCCACAGTTTTATCTACCAAACACTACATGAGTTTTATTATTATTTTCACTTTGAAGATTCATTTTGGGATGGACTTGTAAGGGACTGGCCAAGATTCCCTCCCCACCCCTGCCACAATCTGGCTTCATTTCCAATTTCCCAATACCTGTGAGTCTGCCTTTTCTTTCTGGATTTCATCATTGCTGTTCTTAAGCCTTAAAATGCTCCGTGCAGAAGTAAATCAACTTGATAGCAACTGGAGGAGCCAAGTGGCAGTGCATGAACTCCAGAAGCCTTTCTGGTGCAGTGGGGGAGATGCCACTCGCTCTGCTTCCATGATAAAATTCTCTTATCTTGAAGGATTGATCCTAAGGATAAAATAAAGAAATAAATGGTGGTTTGAGACAGTGGATTTCCTGAAATGGAAGGAAGGGGGATCTTGTGAGGCCAACATTGATAATAATAATAATAAAGACAATGATGGCGATAATCAATGCAATGATAATAATAGCTGCTACCATCTCTTAATCTGACTCTATGCCGAGCACTGCCCTGAGCACTTTATACTATCTCATTCATTACCTTCATATTACAAGTGAGGAAACTGAGGCAGGAGTGGGTGAGTGGCTTGGCCCAGGCCACATTTAGTGGTAAGAGAGAGCTGCAGTTTGAATCTTTGCCTGTCTCACAGAGTTCTATTCCACCAAGCCATTTGCTTCTCCTTCTCCTGTCTTTTACGTCGTGTAATGCTTTTACCACTCCCCTGTCAGGTATCTGATCCCCTGTCAGGTATCTGATCTCATTTGAGAAGAGCTGGCAAAGTAAAGGCTGCATCCTCATCTCTTTCTCACACAGAGGATGAAACTGAGGGTCACAGAGGAGATCATTATGATAAAACACCTTACATATGTAGCACGCATGTTGTCTGCGTTGAGTGCCATGAAGCGTGCTTTAGGTTGTACGCACATGATCTTCATTTCCAGGATGAGCTGCATTTCTCCTGGTGGAGCTGTTATCTAGGCCGTAGCCACAGAGGAGGTCCCTCAGGCTGCATATTTTTCAAAGTGGGTTCCATAGAGCCCCTCTTCATGCACAGCTCGTTATTCAGGATAAGCAGCTCTCCACTCCAGAGACTAGATGGGCCCCTAGACAGCCAGCTGGAGGCACCTCTCTGCTTTAGAAGAACCCAGCAGTGAGTGCACACCCACTTGGCCTATTAGGATTAGATCATCAGTTTTGACTTTATGTAAATGTTATTAGGAGAAGCTGAGCTGATGTTTCATTCTCCAAAAATCTCTGCAGAGTTATCAAAAGTGGAGATGGGAACAAATAAATTGTTTATACTGCCGTTAGACAAACACAGGGTTGCTTTTAAAATGGGTTTTGGGTAGTGGTCTAAGAGGACTTTAGAATTATCAAACAATGAGGCATTCACAGCTTCTCCTCAGGAGCTGAATGATTTTTACTCTTGTTTTTTTTTCCTTTTCCTGGCTATACAGAATTTGCTTTTCTTTCACTTCCTGCCGACTTCACAGTATGTCTATTTCCTCTGCTCCTTCACTGACTTTTGAACAAAACCTACTTTTGTTTCCGTCAAGTTTTCTTGTTAAAATATCTTTGCCAAAAATCTTTAGGATTATTACTGGGGGAGGGGATTACTTTCCTTCTTAAATGGATCATTCTGAAAGCAGCCCTTTGGCGGTCTAGATTTAGAAAAACTAAAGATCATAAACTCAGGGGAGTGGGGACTGAGAAAAATTGCTGTTTTCATTTCAAGACTTTTATTTAAAAATGGTCTAAATGAGTTATTTCAAAAGTGATT
Organism: Chlorocebus sabaeus; assembly: GCF_047675955.1. NCBI lineage: Eukaryota > Metazoa > Chordata > Mammalia > Primates > Cercopithecidae > Chlorocebus > Chlorocebus sabaeus. The sequence goes on along the minus strand of NC_132919.1, from coordinate 15,135,782 downwards.
CTAAACATTCTTGGCATTTTTGGTGGCAGGTCAGACAGACCAGGCTCTGCTCTACTTAAATAATCTATCTATCCATCCACACATATATTTATATATATTAGTTTTAACATATATATATATACACACACACACACTGTGGTAGCTTTATTTGTATTTGAATGCAAGATGTTTTGTAGTTCTGTAATTCCAAAAAAAAAAAAAAAAAAAAGAAGAAAGAGAAAGAGTGACTCCAGCAGAACAGCTCTCTGCAATCAGCCAAGAACAAGGAAACTGGGAGTGAAATAGGGCCTTGAAGATGATGAACAATATATTTCTAATTAACGCTGAGGGAAGTGGAAGTGTGTTATTCCCTAGCTGTGTCCATGCAGCAGTGTGAAAACAAATACTCTAGCTGCCTACGTTCTACGTCTCTTGAATTATTATTACTATTATTATTATTTTAGCGTTAATGTTTTGACATGTACATTTTCAAAACTTCCCTCCCAGATAAAATTTCCACTAGGCTCGTATTTGGTTGAAAGGAGTAAAGACTCATATATCATCCTACTCTGTTTCCTATGTTGGGGTTCAGGGTTCCTGTTGAAGCCAGGGAGGGTGGGAGGCAAGAGGCAGGCCCCCTGTGTTTGTAAACAATCCACCACCAAAAATCCCATTACCAGCCAGCTGCAACAGCCTCGCCGAAGATCTGTTTCTTTGCTGGTGATGTTTTATGGGATCTTTAAAGAGCCTTTCTTTTCAAATTAAATTTGACCTAAACAATAACAAGAAATTTGCTTTCTGATGAGTTCTCAGATTTAGTGTTTACCGTTCCCAGACAAAACCAAACTTTGGCACTTAAGCTTTAATTCTTCCTCCCCGCATTGGAAAGCAGAAGACAGTAGAGCTTGTAAGACGAAAGCGTTGCACAGCGTGGATATGTTCCCAGGGCCTGTTGTTGCTTCAGTGAGCACGCGTGGGGGCCTTTCCCAGCGCCTTCCTCTTCTTAGGCCACCTACAAGTGGCTTGGAAGGGAATGCTCCAGGCTCCGTCCTGCCTTTCCTTCCTTTTTATTGCCTTGGGTCTGGGTCTTTTTCTTAGTAGATTCCATGGATTCAGACCTTTGGGCAATTCCCTACCTCCCAAGACGTCCTCCGTTTCACCGAGGGCATGAAAGTTGGTCTTCACCCGATAAGTAATTTTTGCACACCTGTATTTTTGCAGGAGGGGCTGTGGACGCAGCCCTGGGCAAGGCCAGCAGATGCTGCAAGCAGACAATCACAAGACCCTGAGTGCCGTAAAAGGCTTGGTCCTCTTGGAAGTCATAACACAGGGCAGCAGATGGTTTCCGGGTTAAGGGAGGGACTTCCGGAAGAAGTGTTAGTTCACCTAGGATTTGAGAAGGGGATAAATTAGCGGGATGAAGAATGGGTTAAGAGCATTCTGAGCTTGGGGGACAGCAAGAGTGAAGGACTTGAGGTCCGAGAAATTGCAACCATATTCCAGGAAGTGTCTGCAGATGATGAGATGGGTCTTCCCGGGTCTCTGCTTCTACTCTTCTGTCTCAAGGCACTGAGAGCGGAAAGGGGCCAGGAAATGGGACCTAGTTTCTTATTATGGCCACTGAAGCTCTGTATTTCCTTCTTAGCTTTCTGGATAACCAGGTACAGCTTACAAACACATGTGGGCCCTGTGTCGAGGAGAGGGCAGCATATGAACCCCCGGGCTCTATTTCCTAGTCTGTAAAACAAGAAAGTTGGGCTTGGAGACCTCTCTAACTTTGTTTTCTAGTTGTGAATTTCTGTGAAACTATAGACTTGCCTTAGAATAATGATTTTAAAATGGTCTGGATATTTTTCTATAATTATGAAATCCTTTTCTGTCTCCTGGGACATCTACATTCCCATTGGCTGATTGTCACCATTCTCTTTATATTTCTTTATATTTTATTAATTTCATGCACCCCTCATTTGCTGATAAATGTATCCTAAAGTAAAGAAAACGTGAGCTTTGCATCACTGGTTACAATGTGATGTACTTGGAGTTGCGTAAGCTACAGACGTGTGACCTCTGCTAACCTAACCATGCTGATTCCCTTATGCTGCAGCCTTGTTAACGAGGTACACGAGGTTGACGACACCATCCAGACCCTGCAGCAGCGCCTGAGGGATGCAGAGGACACCCTGCAGTCGCTGGTCCACACCAAAGCCACCCTCGAGCATGACCTGGCTGTCAAAGCCAATTCCCTGTACATCGACCAGGAAAAATGCATGAGCATGCGCAAGAGCTACCCCAACACCCTCCGGCTGGTCGGCTTCTGCTAGGGAGCCCACCGGCTGTGGTTTTGATACCCCTAAGTTAAGGCTGAGCCAGAGCACTGTCTCAGCATTTGAACCGAGTGCTAATATAGTCACTTATTAAAGGATTATGCTGATGGAAATGTACCAACGTCCTGTCTCAGAAAGCCTTTTGTTCGAATCCAAACCTTAATTTTCTACTATTTACTAGGCGTCTGGGTTACGGGAAGGATATGAAGAAATATAATCAATCTAGTAGAGAAGGTAAAAATGATAACTGGTGTGATTCTTGTCATTCTGTGTGTAATCCAAATGGACTGGAAAGGAGGACTGTATTCTCTCAGAGGCAGTCAGGAATCATGAAGAAGGTGGTTTCTGAGTTTTGCTTTAAAGGATCCATAGTGAGAAGGGGAAAGGCCATTGGGCATGAGGTAGTTGGGGTAATTTGATCAAAAACAAAGGTAGAGAAATACAGAGTGCCTTTGGAACAATAGTAGGTAGGGCCAACTTGGCTGTGATTCATAATGCATAATTCTTAATGTGTTCTGCACGTCTCTTTTTGTTCCACTCTCATCTCTCCAGTTCAAACTTTCATTACTTGAGCATTGCTTTCATAAAGCCATTTCCATGCTCAGAGATACTCATCAGTTCCCCAGCCCCTGAACCTGGAGTTGAACACCCCCTGCCCCACCTCTCCAGGCACCTCGTATTTCTTCATATGTGACACTTTTGTCCTATGTGCTGACTATATATTCTTTATATGTTACTTTACATTTTGCTTATGGTCTTTTTAAAGTACAGAAGTAAAAATATGTCAGTGTTTTCTGTATGATTTATGCCTTTGGAATTATGCTCAGAAAGCACTTCTGTATCCTAAGATAATGTATTTATAATTTATTCTAATTCTTTTGTATGTTTAAAAGTGGCATTTAATCACCTGGAATGTATGTTTCGATGGTGTAGAAAGCATGCTAGTGTTGAATCCTTTTGGTCTGGCAGCTCGGGAACGGGAAGATGAACCAGGAGGGGAGCAAGGTTTTCTTTCTTTTCTTTCCTATTTCTCACACTTGTGTGTCTCTCTCTCTTATTAGCATTTCTCTCTGTATCCTTGTGTTCTCCTTGCTCTGCCTTAACCACTGTCCATTAACCCCAACTCCATTTCCTTCTCTCTCTCTGTTTCTTAAAAGTGTTTTAAGACCTTGGTTAGTCAATTCCACAAATCATCTCAGAACGCCAGAAGAACGGACGTCCAGATGAGAATCTTGTATTGGGGTTGTGCTGTGGTCTCAGTATATCATTTTAGAAATCAAATTGTAGGTTTAGTTGTTCTGCTTTTGCCTCTAATGGAAACAAAGGTATATAAATGCCACTAAAATTTTTAGCAATGAGAGTAACCAAATGTTGGTAGTTACGACTTTTAGACAATAGCAGGAATAAACTTAAATTCAGCATATCTCTTATTTGTTATGTGTCTGGGGTAAAACCTTTCTGACTTTTTTCATGAACTATATTTTTGTCTTTAGGAATATATGCTTATGTAGTCCTTTTACTGAAGCATATATATTCCTGGCATTACAAGACTGTGATGGGAAGGAAATGTAATTGAGACATAGCAAAGTTTTTTTTTGTTATTTTGGTAAACCGTGGGCAAGACTAAATTCCACAAATAAACATTTGGTTTCTCATCTAAAATACGGCAGCTACTCCAGGAGGGTAAATATTCTAATGCTGAAGCCCAAGAGCTCCAAGGCTCAGAAGCGTGGTCCTGTTTAAGAATCTTAGGACTACAAATACTGGCACGTGATCTGGCTTTATTTATTTAGGCCCAAACTATCTTTAATATCATGTGGCTTTAAGAAGGGCTGCTGGAATGTCAAAGGCTTCCACTTACCCAAGCATCATTCAGATTTAGAAATGTGTGTAATTGCCCCTAAATAACCGAGTCGGCTATAATTTTAGTAATTTCCATTTATGTCTCTGGAGAGTGTTGTCATAAACACCTCACCTGGCACTTTGGAGTCCTGAGTTCGTGCTGTAAATAGCTGAAGTGTGGGGTCTGGTTTTAGGTTATAATTTTTGTTTTGCACCAGAAACAGGGGCGGATTCCTTCCCTTTGTGTGCAGGGCTGACCCAAAGCACAAAGGAGGACGTGAAGCTGCTGCTCATCTTTGTGGCTGAGTCTTCCCTTGCAGCCTTCCTCCTTCTAGCCCTGGCCCTGAAGCTGTTCCTCCAGCAGGGCTGGATTCACTATTGGCTCCAACTGCTAAGACCGGCCTTCTATGCAGAGTGCTCTGATGGTATTATCTGAGCTCTATATTAATATATATGGTCTGATAAGTATTCATGCATTAATGGGGAAAATAAACAATACTCAATCTCTTCCCCAGGGATGGTGAATCCATTCACCTTGGAGGCCAGCCCTAGACCACTGGGACTGTTTATTTGGAAGGCTGAGTTGAGAAGGATCCTGAGAGGTCAATAGATAGTGCCACATGAAGTGGGTGCTGTGGCTCACGCCTATACTCCCAGCACTTTGGGAGGCTGAGGCAGGAGGATTGCTTGAGGCCAAGAGTTCAGGACCAGCCTGGTTAACATGGGGAGACACCATCTCTCTACAAAATAAAAAGAATTAACCAGGCATGGTGGCACACACCTGTGGTCCCAGCTACTTGAGGGCCTGAGGTGAGAGAATCACTTGTGACCAGAACGTTGAGGCTGTAGTGAGCTGTGATCATGCTACTGCACTCCAGCCTGGGCTACAGAATGAGACATGTCTCAAAAAAAAAAGACAGTTCCATCTGCAGGGAATCTAGAATGGGGAAGTGGCTGCATACATTCCCTCATCCCTCTCTCTAAACAGCTCTGAATTCTTTCTCAGCTCAGTTAGATCCTTGGCTTTCAATATCAGAAGGATCTGTCTTGCGACCTCTGGCTCATTCCTACAGGACCTTCCCATTTGCTAATTTTGCTAGGAGCCAGAAAGAGACCCTTTCTGCAGCCCACTTTTTCGTTTTAGCAAGACAAGATCCCTACATATATCACCATGACTCCTGAACAACTCAGATGGCCTCATGGTAGAGTGAAGGGGGAGCTTATTGGCAACAGGGAGCTTTTCATAGCTATTCTAAATAATATCTCCTTGTGTATGCATAGGGCTGTGGGAACCATAAAAATAACTTTTATTTTGCAATTACTTTTTTTCCCTCCCTGTAAAGTAAAGGTTAATTTTAAGGTGATGTGAAATCTTTGGACTAAGTTTCAACATTCCTGTCTTTGGCATTTTAACCCTGCAGTCACTCAGACATAAGAACGCCTTCCCTACTTCCATTAAAATGGTGCCCTGCTTGCCCAAGAACCTGCTCTTTAGTAAAACCTGCATATTTTCTGATAATGAAAATCTGTATCTGTATTGAGGGCCACCCATTTATTTGTGACAAGCGGGTTGTCTTCATCTCTCAACCCCAGTGCTCTTCATGGGTATAGCAAAGACAGGGGGCTCCTGGAGAGATGGGAGGACAGGCAATCTGAGAGGAAAATAATAAGCCAGGTCCACACACAACACCCATGAGAACCACATGTAGCACAGTCTGACAGATTAACACATTGGTGCTTTGTGGCAGTGCTGGAAGGGGCGACCAAATTTCCCAGTTTCCTAAGGTAGATATTATAGATATTGGTCAGCCCCTGTGGGAAAATAACTGTGCCTCCAAATATTCATGTCCTTGTGAAGCCTTCCCTCCTTGAATATAGGCAGACCCTGTGATCACTTGAACCAAGAGAGTGCAGTGGAAGTAACATTGTGTCAATTCTAGGTCTAGGCTTTAAGAAGACCTGGAAGCTTCTGCTTTTGGAAGTTAGCTGCCATGTAAGAAGTCTGACTAGCCTGAGACCACCATGCTGTGAGGAAGCCTAAGCAGCCCATGGAGAGGCTCCCCAGCCAACAGCCCTAGAGGAGTTCTCAGGCTAGGCAGGCACCAACTGGCAGCCATGGGAGTGAGGCCATTTGGGATCTTCCCACTCTCCTAGTGCCCCAGCTGATACCATGTGAGACAGAAGAGCTGCCCAGTCAACCCACAGAATCTCAAGAAAGAATATATTGTTGTCTTAAACTACTAAGTTCTTAGGTAATTTGTTATGTAACAATAGACAACCAAAGTTTTCACTGGATTCTCAGAAGTCAAATTCCTGGAGAGGAAGGAAATCTGACATTTGTGGAGTGCTTACTGTGATCCCATCATATAACATGACAATCTTCTGAGTCCTCTTGTCTGATGCCAGGATGTGAGCTCTTAACTACCACGCTATACTGTTAGTTGGTCTCTGAGAGGAGGGTAATCCCAGACAGTGGTTCTCTTCTCTGCAACAACAAAAAATGTGTAAAATGATTGTATTATTGGAATTAGAACTGAGGACAGAGGCATTTAAGACATTTTTACTTTTGGAAAATGTGTATAAAATTAAAACATGAGTGGGATCCAGCTTCTGTGTCATTGATCCTATCTTGAGATTGACACATGTAATGATAATGATAGTCAATTTTCCTGAGCAGAAGAACTGCACGTGTATCGTTTCAACATCACGGGTAAGATACATACATTTAATGATTTATATTCTAAAATGGGAAAATTGAGACTTAGGAAAGGAAAATAACCCAAAGCCAAACAGGGGCAAATTTCAGAGTCAGGAGTTAAACTCAGATAAGCTTGCTTCCAAAGCTCTGTGCTGTAATCCTACAGTGCCTTCTTCTAAGCTGTTTAGAATCAATGAGACATCCTCAAAAGTTGTGTGTTTAAAGGAAAATTATTTTTAAACCAATGTTTTAATATCCCAATAGATATTCATGAAGGTGTAATATTTTATTATAAATAATCAATACCATCAGTACCATAAATTTTACCATAATATTGCCAAGACTTAGCTTTAAACTTCTTTGATTCTATCTTTAAGTAGAATTTAAGTATAAGAGCTGAGTATCTATGTGCTCTCTTTTTTCAGATAGAGAAAACAATTCCCTGACAATTTGATAAAAGGTATATGGAGGTTAGTCCCACATCAGTGTCAATGGGTATTGCCAACAGGATGCTAAAAGAGATTGAGTGAGGTACAATTATTTGATTTCCAGAACTCTGTCATTGAAAACCAACACTGGTAGCCATTAGTGGCCTAGACTACTAAACTATTTACAGCATTCCATCTCCTTAGTCTCTTGTGGATGAGTGGATCCATGTGACCGAGCAGAAGGGATGTGAGTCACTTCAGACTTGCATATTTAATTGCCAGTGTGAGACTGTCTAAAGTTTTCTTCCTTTTGACATGGCAACCAAGAACATTTGAGATATTCCCTGAGCCACCAAGATAAACAGAACTTACTTGCTGACCCACTGCAGCCATTTAACATGTTGAAGAAATATATTCATGTAGTCGTAAGCCATGGACACTATGGAGTTGTTACTGCAGCGTAACCTAGCCTATCCTAACTGATGCACCAACCAGAAGAAACAGCTGAATGCAGGGACTACAACGTGAATGGTCATTTTCTACTCCGAAATTCAGACTGTTTAGTTCCCCAGAGTGCAGGTAGTGCTGGCTAGGCAATTGAGCACATCCCATCCCTAGAAATAGTAGGCTAAAATGAAATAGTTTTCAGTTGGGCATGGTGGCTCACGCCTGTAATCCCAACATTTTGGGAGGCCGAGGCGGGCCAATTACCTGAGGTCGGGAGTTTGACTAGCCTGACCAACATGGAGAAACCCCGTCTTTATTAAAAATACAAAATTAGCCGGAGGTGGTGGTGCATGCCTGTGATCCTAGCTACTCAGGAGGCTGAGGCAGGAGAATCGCTTGAACCCGGGAGGCGGAGGTTGTGGTGAGTGGAGATCCTGCCATCGCACTCCAGCCTGGGCAACAAGAGAGAAATCCCGTCTCAAAAAAAAAAAAAAAAGTTTTTACTTATTTAGGAAACAGGACAAAGCAAGGCCCTCTAAGCGCAGAATAGCCAGCCCAGAGGTGCAGGTATTTCTAAGACTATGAGAGCCAAAACAACCCAAGACACTTCAGTGTTAAAACCCTCGGAGGCTATAAAGTGGGGATGGCAAGCTCAAATGCTTATGCGGCCAGCCAGGAGATACAAGCAAAGGTTATTTAGCTTTCCTGGTATCACTTTACTATAATAGAAACAACAGTGAGGTTCAGGCTGCGGGGTTGGGGAAACAATACGGAGTTTTAGGGGAGCAGAGAGCAGCCTTCGAATAAGCAGACCTGAAGAACGTGTGCCCAGACTAAAGAGGGAGCCTCTATTCTGCTCTGGAATGTGCCCTTTGTGGCTGGAACTGCTGTACCCTGCTGTTGAGGTTATTGAAACCCTGGTAAGAATCAGAAAGCTCTGGCTTAGAGACTGAAATAATACTATGATGTCTTCAGATGCTTATTTTACAAAGCAACTTAATAAGGATAACAGTAGAGACAGGAGCCCCAGTGTAGTCCTAGGGCTTAGTTTTGTTTTATTCAACTTTAAATTGCAGCCTTGGTGGCCACATTGGGCCTGAGATGAACTGAGGCCCAGAGATGCAAGAATGTACCAGTTGGGACAGGTAACATGATGTGGTTTTAATTTATGGCACTAGTGTACAGTCCAATAGAAAATGGGAGATTGAGTCATCTGGGGGACCTAGACCTGTCAAATTAACTTTAAAAGTATATGTTGTTAGAAATCAAGAAGTAGGACCTAACCCATAGTGCAATACATGTTCATCCGTGTCTACAAAAGCAGCATTATAGCGTAGCTTAATTCTATTTATAAAAAATAAAAGAAACTTGAAATTCTCTAACACAAAATTTAAGCTGTCAATTGGGCAAAGAGAGGAAGAAGCACATGAGCCAAAGACACGGGCTTTACTACAAATTCCAAATGGATAATACAGAAGAACTTGATGGCGCATACTCTTGTGATTCTTTACCTTTGCATGATTTTATAGAAGACTGCGCGGTTAGAGTATAATTTTGAGTTGAAGAGAAATCAAATTAAAATTTAATAACCAGATTGGCATTACTGAAATACTCTGTCTCAGTGAAGAAATCAAAACAACTAGAGAAACTAGTCAACAAAATCTATCCCATGATAAGAATGAAAAGCTCTGTAGCATCAGTTATGTGATGGATATAATCAAGGCAGCTGCTTATTTTAACATTTAAATAATATCTATATATTTACATCTGTATGTTCATATATATGGATATTTTTGGCTACAGCATCCTTGTTTTTAAGAATTTGAGTTTTAATTTTTTTATGGCCAGGATGGTGAAGCAAATATATAATATTAAGTTTTATATACTTTTTTCTTTTTTTTCTGTCCATATTACCTATATAGCAAATGACTTATATGTTATATCTTAATATTATAAAAAAATACATGACAACATAGAACTATATTATCCCTTTAAGATGATGAAACATTACAGATAAGGCTAAACTCTTTTTTGACCTCCACCCCCCCGTCATAGCCTCTCTCTCCTCAGTTAAAAACTGTTATCAGCCAGATGAGACACACTTATGTTTTTAGTTGTAAAGACTGCGTTGCTTGGCCTTTTGGAAGCCATTGCTATGTCTTTAAAATAGAGGTCAGAAACCCATAAGACTTTGAGGAATAATCTAATGAAGTCTTTTTTCGTAATCAGTAAAACTCCCTGAAAAATATATAAGCAACTCAAATTCAGTGGCAAGTGAGAAGAATACACTGAGACCCAGCAGGAACAACAGGATGGTCCAATAATACATAAAGCTTTGGATTTACTGTCTCCCTGCTCTCGGGCTGGTTGAATCAGGTGTCCTGAGTGACACTAGGCTGGATACCACATTTGGACTGAGAATTGTGGTATGCTCACCTCCAGAGTCATCCTCCTCTTGTCCCCCCTGCCAATCCTTTGGAGAGATGGTATATAGAAAATTGCGATTCATTCATTTATTCATGGACTCAATAAACACATTTTTACTGAATACCCTCTATGTGCTAGTGCTTTATGCGACCATGGAAATAATATGATGAACAAGACAGAAATGGTGTCTGTCCTCATGGAGCTTACAGTCAGTGGATTAGATTGGCAACCAATAATCACACAAAGAACTAAGTTAATTATGAGCATTTATAAGGATTTGAGTGTTTGGGCCTTTGGAGGTTTCAATATGCAACAGGATGGCAGTGGGACAGCCCCCATAGTTGTTCCAGATAGAGAGAAACACATATTACAAGACCCTGAAAATTTGCGTAGTTATCTATAGGAGTTACATATGGGCAGAGCCAGCTTCACTGGTGTGAGACTCAGAAGGGTCTCTGCTCGGTTTAGTGCTTTATTCTCACCATCTTGAAATTCTATGTATGTATTTATTTATTTTTGTGATGGAGACTAGCTCTGTTGCTCAGGCTGGAGTGTAGTGGCGCGATCTCAGCTCACTACAACCTCCTGCTCTTGGGTTCCAGCGATTCTCCTGCCTCAACCTCCTGAGTAGCTGGAATTACAGGCACGTGCCACCACACTGACTAATGTCTGTATTTTTAGCAGAGACGGAATTTCGCCACGTTGGCCGGGCTGGTCTCAAACTCCTAACCTTAGGTGATCCACCTGCCCTGGCCTCCCAAAGTCCTGGGATTACAGGCATGAGCCACCATGCCCAGTCCATCTCGAAATTCTTAATAATTTGTGAACAAAGAGCCCTGCATAGCCATTTTGCACCGGACACCTCAAATTATGTAGTCAGTCCTGGGTGTGCGAGTGGGATCTGGAACCCTTCGGAGGGTTTTAAGGCAAGGAGTGACACGAATCTCAAGTCCTACAGGAGCACAGTGGTTGTGCTGTGAAGAATGAAAAGATGGACATAGGCATTGCCCTCCAGGAACTAAGGGTATGGCTGGTAATGCCAAATCCAGCCAAGGCGTTTGTTAAAAGTAACACATTATAGAAATATATTGAAGAGGATCCGGGGAAATTGGAGGTCCGGCAGTCATCTGATAGTATCTTCTCGTTGGGATAAGCTGTAATCTCTTATACATTGCCTCCCAATCTCTTTGCCTGAGCTAAATACCATGCAGTTCCCTTTGCCTTTTTGACTGACTGCTCGATTTCTTACATCGATTAAGAAGCTTAAAAACCTGAAGGCCAGCTGGGCGCGGTGGCTCATGCCTGTAATCCCAGCACTTTGGGAGGCCGAGGCAGGCGGATCACGAGGTCAGGAGATCGAGACCATCCTGGCTAACACGGTGAAACCCCGTCTCTACTAAAAATACAAAAAAAAAAAAAATAGCCGGGCGTGTTGGCCGGCACCTGTAGTCGCAGCTACTCTGGAGGCTGAGACAGAAGAAGAATGGCGTGAACCCGGGAGGCGGAGTTTGCAGTGAGCCGAGATCGCTGCACTGCACTCCGTTCTGGACGGCAAAGCGAGACTCCGTCTCAAAAATAAATAAATAAATAAAAATAAAAATAAAAAATAAAAAAACCTGAAAGTCATCGCTTCCCATTTGAAGCTTCAGATTACCTTTTAAAATTGTTTGGTATCTTTGACTCAACACTAGAGGCTCCTGTGCAAGGTGGGGCTACCTCTCCAAGGTAGCCTTTTCCTCTTCTTTCCTATCATTCAATGAGCCCAGATGATTGCAATGGGGTTTTTCAGTTGTTTGTCTGAATCCCTACTAATCGACTTCCATGGGCACACTGGAGTAATCAAGAGACAGAGGCTGTCTCCTCTGCTAAATGCAGTGTTTCTGTTTTCTGTGTAGCTTCTGTTCTAGGCATTTCCCATAAATAGTATTTAATGACATTATTGGCAGACACACCACTCTTCTTGTAGTGTTTTATCTATCAGCACTGTCCAGTAGTGCTTTCTGCAATGATGGGAATATTCTATATCTTATCTGTCTGAACGATAGCCACTAGCCACATGTGGCTATTGGACACTCACCAGAGCACCCCATGAAAATTTAGGGCACTAAAGCTTAGCAAGGTTATATAGTTGTTGAATGTGATGCAGCTAGAATAGGGCAAATTTGAACCTAAACCAAGATCTGTTGGTTCTCAGTGATCTTTTCTCTACACAACGATTGGGTGGTCTCATGCAACAATTCATTTGCAAAGTCGTACAGAACACCTACTACATGCAATGGTCATTTTGGGGATACCAAGAAATAGCTCCAATGGGTCAAAAGGGGTGACCAATGAGAAAGGAAGAGAGAATCACTTTGTTGATCTCCAAGAGCAGAGAAGAAGCAAAGGAGGGTCCCTGTGTTGACCTCTGAGAAGATGGAAGAATGAAGGAAGGGGAGCCCTTTTGTTCACCTTCTGAAGTCCGGAGGTGTTACCATTACTGTTGTATTGTGTAGCCACATCCTGCGTCTATGCTCAACAAGCAAGATCCTTGATCACTGGAGGGTCTTCATCGTTTGACACATACAGGTGACATGTGGGAAATCCCACTTATATCACCCAAGGTCTTTGATGAGAGTGAGGCTGAGTTACCTGCCCAAGCCCACATAGCCACTAAGAGACCAAGTCCAGCTTGAAATCCAAATCCTGTTGACTTCAGTATCAGTCAGGGTGGCAGCAAGGAGTACAGATGCTGCAAACAACGTTTGTGCACCGACACTGGGGTTTTTGGGTGCCAGGGTAAGAAATTTTGATTAATCCAGTTGGGACCAGGAAGCCAGAAAAGCTTTTAATAAAAATCTCCATGGAAGCTACTTAGGAAGTAGGAAGAATAAGCTAGTGGAGGTGGTAGAGTGGAAGGAGGAGAAATCACGTGGTAAAGGTTTGTAAAGTAGGGACTCCATTCACGCACATCCAGAAGATGTCTTGGAGGTGCTGGGGACAATGGTGCCATCAAAGTGTCAAGGAGAGGAGCTGTTCTGGGAGTCCACAGGAAGGCGGACAGTTCCTTTTAGACCAGGAAGGTGTTAGCTGACAGTAGACCACACTGTGAAAACGGTCAGCTGGTCCTTGATGAACACAAGCCATGTGAGCTAAACCACCTCATGTTTTCAGGGTTTGGGGGTGTCTTAGTCTGTTTGTGTTGTCTGAGACTGGGTAATTGATACAGAAAAGAGATTTATTTAGCTCACAGTTCTAAAGGCTGTAGAAGAAGCATGGTGCCAGTATCTGCTTCTAGTGAGGGCTTCAGGAAGCTTCCACTCATGGCAGAAGAGGAAGGGGAACGGGTGTGTCTCATGATGAGAGATGGAGCAAGAGAGAGAAGAGAAGATGCCAGGCTTTTTTCAACAAGCAATTCTCTTGGGAACTAAGAATGACATTCATCCATCCTGAGAGAATGGCACCAAGCCATTCATGAGGGATCCGTCCCCATGACCCAAACACCTTCTCATCAGGCCCACCTCCAACAATGGGGATCAAATTTCAGCAGGAGACTTGACCAGACCAAACAAACCATATCCAAACCACAGGATGCAGGGAGTGAGGTTAAGGAATGTGTGCAAGGCGCCCCCAGTCACACTTGAAGTGAAGTGTGTACAGGCAGCACACGTGCAAGAAAAGCAAGAAGGCAGAGAAGTTTCCAGCAGGAAAGTCAGAGGAGGTCCAGGTAGGTAGTGGAAAGAGGGTACCAAGGTGGGCCTGGCAGTGTGTTGATGGGGCAACATTATATAAGGGAGGCCCGGGAGGCTGAAGATCAGAAATAGACTTGAAGGACATGAAGGAGGTCACTGATAACTTTTAATAGTTCTCTTTGGGGAGTGCAATGTACCCAGATAACACAGGAATTTAAGGGAAAGAGGAACACGTTCCATGGCGGCAGGGGCGGATCGGCAGTGAAAGGAAGGAGAGAAAAGCAACAATTAGAGAGACAATGAAGTCAATGCGAGTTGCTTTGACATAGAGAAAGCTATTTACATGTGCAGGCTTGCAGAAGGCAAGAAAGTAAAGCACGTACAATACAGCATATATTATCTTCTAGTGATAGATGAAATTCTTCATAATAACTTTGAAGTTATTTTTAAGGTAAGACTTCTCTCATTATCTTTAAAAAAACTTTTCATCCATTTTTACTTGATTATTATTCCAGAAGCAGTATTTTTAAACTATAGTCATTATGACTGGGATAGACAGACAGATCAATGAAATAGAAAGTCCAAAAACAGGCCCGCATGTGTGGTTGGATCCAATAAAATCCACAGTTCATGACAATGAGGGAAAGGATGGATGACCTAATAATTGGCTTTTTGGAAAATAAATTAGAGTGTAATTTCATGTGGTATGCTCATATAAATTTCAGATGATCACAGACTTTAAAAAGTCATGAAAGTACTAAAAATTAAATTTAATAATCATCTAAACATATTAAAATCATAAATCTTAGTTCACCATTATAGGCCATTCAGACTGGAAGGAAATTTTAGGTGACTCTTTCAGAAACCACCTGACGAAGAACTAAATAGATTATGGTGAGAAACTGTTCTGTACTCCCTGCATCCATTTAAATATTTAGAAGTGTAGTAAGAGTGTATTAAACTCAAAAGCTGGAAGGTAGCAGTGAATGATTCCTAACACACTTTTTATTTGAATTGGGCTTTGGAATTTTTCAAATTCCATGGTATCCTTCAGTTACAGTTTTGAAGTATTGTGTACCCAACAACAGGCCACTACTCTCTTCCTCTAGTAATTGAAGAAAATCATCAAATATCTGAAAGGAATCAAATTCTTAGCAATTAATTCATTTGCATCCAGCGGCCATCTCAAACAATCCTCATGAATTGCCAAATATATTGCTAAGATATTCCACATGCCACATGGATGAATCACTTACTGTTATTTAAAGGGCCTTAACTGATATTATCAGTGCCATGTAGTAATAATGCCTTAAAACACACACACACAAACAGTCATAGCTGGGCGTGGCAGTTCACACCGGTAATACCAGCACTTTGGGAGGCCAAGGTGAGTGGATCACGTGGGCCCAGGAGCTCGAGACCAGCTTGGGCAACAAAGTAAGACTCCCATCTCTACAGTAAATAAACAAACAACAACAACGACAACAACAAAAACCTCACAACCACTCATTCCTAATTTCAAATCCTCATTTGGGTACCCCTTATCCTAACAGTCTGTGTGGAAAATAAATTTTATATTCTGCTAATACCTTCACACTATGCACTCAGAAGATATATATACACCAAATAGGCACTGCTTGGTTCTAATTTCCAATCTGAATGTACTTCCTTCATTATTGCATCACAATTAATATGTATAATGTTGAATGCCAGGTAGTAAGAAGACTGACATTGCGAAACAAGTTTTTTTTTGTTTGTTTTGTTTTTGAGACAGTGTCTTGCTCTGTTGCCAGGTTGGAGTGCAGTGGTGCAATCTCGGCTCATTGCAACCTTCACCTCCCAGGTTCAAGTGATTCTTCTGCCTCAGCCTCCCAAGTAACTGGGATTACAGGTGCACACCACCACGCCAGGTTAATTTTTTATATTTTTAATAGAGACAGGGTTTCACCGTGTTAGCTAGGAGGGTCTCGATCTCCTGACCTCGTGATGTGCCCACCTTGACTCCCAAAGTGCTGGGATTACAGGCGTAAGCCACTGTACCTGGCCGAGAAACAACTTTTTTTACTGTCATGGCATCTCTTTTCCTCAATGCCTATGTAGCTAGTTTCCATGTATCCTGATTTCAACACACATTTTCCAGTCCTTACCATGACTCACACCATAATTGTTAACTAAAACAAACACCTCTTCTTTTGTAACATAAATTTCCAACAGGAAAACATCACCAGCCATTTTTTCCTTGAATATATATCACTCTTAGTCCAAGAGTGAGTTCAAAATTTGCTGTATCAGTGGTTTAATCCAACCATAAACCAAAAGCAAACACAAGCCTTGCTACTGCCCCCCTGTGATGTTGCTCATTGTATACTGTGCATACGCACTTCGTATGCTATTAATACCCTGCCTCATCCAACTTACGTCTAAGGGTTAAAGAGTTCTGTCAGTCACTACGTATCACTCAGAATGGACTAAGTTATGCTGCAGTAACAAATGACCTCCCAATCTTACTCAGCCAAGTTCATACCTGGCACAGGTCAGCTGAAAGTCTGCTGCATGCCTTCCTCACTCTGGGACCAAGGCTGGCGGAACCGCCATTACTGGAACAGTGCCAAGTTGTCATGGTGGCAGGGAGAGCGACAGCATGGTACATGGCACACAAACTCTTCAAGCTGTGTTTCCACTCGCATTTCCTGAAGCAGGTTATAAGGTCATGTCTCACTTTATGGGCAGCAGAGAGATGTAATCTCTTGATGAGCTAGAGAAACATAGTGAACAGGACAAATGATTTCCACAAGCGTATTCTGTTTCCTTTCTGAGCAGAAACGTTCAAAGACTAACGAAACTGGTTTTACCAACTTTGGGGGATTATTTTGACCTAAACCTGTTTGTGCTTTGGAGAAGGCTTTGCGTCTTGGCTGTGTGACTCTTTAGATAGAAATATTCAGTTTAAAACTGGAAAAGCAGTATTTTGTGTTTGTTTTAGGATTTTAAAAACCTCAATGGGCGTATTAAAAAAGGCCACTGTTGGAAAATGATGCGAAATCTTCACATCTCTGTTTAACAATGTTTCTAAACAGAAAAATCGTTGCCGAGTGGAAGCAGATTCCTTAGTCTAGGGAAATCCAATTTAAAAATTTAACTCTGCAATTGAGGTTATTTGTAGGAAATATATTTGCCTGTCCTTGCTCTAGAATATGTAGCTTTATAGTCTATATTTGAACGAGACTGGAGTCATCTCTCTTATTTATATTTATGATGTTATTTTGAGCTGCAATATTTATATTACCATTTTCTTTACAGTTTTATTCTTTAACAGACCAGTTTTGAGTCAGTGACTCTTTCTTGTAAACCGATAATTTAACCCAACAGAATAATGACAAAAAAATTAAGAAACTTTTTTTTAAAAGAAATTATTTGCAAAGAAAATAAAACTGTGCTAAATGAATTAAGGTAGACTTTATTGTAGAGAATGGATATATTTGACAAAAGTGGATTTTAAAATACATCAATTTTTTTCTACAATGTTCCACAGAAAATGTTTTCCCATGGGGTGAGTGGGTCAGGAAGGCAATATACCAGGAAATTAAATTTAGAATATCCCTGAGTAAAGTATTCAGAGGGGAAGTAGCTTATGTGTCCCAGAGATCCTGTATTGTGAAGAAATATAAGCAAAACTCCACATCCCTAGAGTTACATAATGCATAGGACCTTACCTCTTTGAATCTCAGGAAATGAGGTACAATCTGAAAAGGTGAAAACTTGGAATCTCCAGAGAACCAGATTTTTTTCTCTGTGCAATCAGACAATGTCGCTCTCAATACCCCTAGCTACATTTTCCCGCTTTGTGCAAGAGCTACCTCAATCATTTAATTGACCTTCCTTCCCTTTTAACTTTCAACCTATTTCCATGGAACCAATAGAGGTTTGGAGGTCATTCTCTCTTTCTCCTGCTGGAATATATACAAAACTCTCATTAAGCAACGGAGAAACACTTTCACTTTATCACTCAAGATTGCAATAACTGGCCCGCTGCAGGAAGCCACTGTAAACACCAGAAAAGGTGGGTGGCACATGAGCACTGGTTCTGACTCCATGGCCTTGTTTGCCTGTAGAACCAATGAATGTCAAGTTTTGATGAGTTGCACGGTGCCTTCTCCTGCTTGAGGAAGGATCCTGGAGGAAGAAAGAGAGGGAAAGGCTGCATACGTTCGCTTCACCATTCCTCTAGATGGGAGAGAGAGCAAAATCTACTCTTCTTTGGGCCAAAATATGAAAAGATAGAGAAAAAGATTTCTTCTAGTAGACACTAGTGTTAGTGACTCAGAAGACAGTGGCAGCAATGAACAGCTTGGATGTAGTGCTGGGCTTACATCCAAGGACAGCAACTCCACAGTCAATGAAAACTGGATAAGTTGGACGACATGGAAATTAGCAATTCTTGTGCATTAGGGAGCATAACAGACTGAAAAGCAAGCCATGGAATGGGAGAAAATATCTGCAAGTCATATATCTGATCACAGGTTAATATCAAGAATCTATAGAGAACCCCTATAACTCACAAACAACAAAAAAACCAGAAACAATCCAATTAAAAAGTGGTCAAGGGGCTGGGCACAGTGGCTCATGCCTGTAATCCCAGCACTTTGGGAGGCCGAGGTGGGCAGATCACAAGGTCAGGAGATCGAGACCATCCTGGTTAACCTGGTGAAACCCCGTCTCTACTAAAAAAAAAAAGTACAAAAAATTAGCTGGGTGTGGTGGCAAGCACCTGTAGTCCCAGCTACTTGGGAGGCTGAGGCAGGAGAATGGGGTGAACCCAGGAGGCAGAGCTTGCAGTGAGCCGAAATTGCATCACTGCACTCCATCCAGTCTGGGTGACAGAGCGACACTCTGTCTCAAAAAAAAACAAAAAAACAAAAAAACAAACAACAACAACAACAAAAAACACACACACACAGAAAATAACAAGTGTTGGTGAGGATATGGAGAAACTGGAACCCTTGTGCACTGTTGGTGGGAAAGTAAAATGGGGAAGCTGCTATAAAAATCAGTACCACAATTCCCCCCCAAAATTAAAAATAGAATTGTCTTAAGACCTAGTAATTTTACTTCTAGGTACGTGTCCAAAAGAACTGAAAGCAGGGACTTGAAGAGACATCTATATACCTATGTTCATAGCAGCATTATTCAGGATAGCCAAAATGTGGAAGCAGTCCATATGTCCATTGATGCATGAATGGATAAGCCAAGTGTGACCTGTTCATACAATGGAGTATTGTTCAGCCTTAAAAAGGAAGGCAATTTTGACACATGTTGCAATAGGGATGAACCCTGAGGACATTACGCTAAGTGAAAAAAACTAGTCTCAAAAAGACAAAGACGATTCCGCTTATATGAGGTACCTAGGGTAGTCAAATTTATAGAAACAGAAAGTAGAAAGGTAGTTGCCAAGGGCTGGAGGGAAGGGGAATGAGGAGTTATGGCTCTATGGCTACAGAGTGTCAGTTGTGTAAGATGAAAAGTGTTTTGCAGATGGATGATGGTGGTGGTTGCACATAAATGTGAATGTACTCAATACCACTGAAATGCACACTTAGAAATGGCTAAGACGATAAACCTTATGTCATGTGTATCTTACCACAATGAAAACACTGAAGTAAGTAAGTAAATAAATAAATCAAAAGAAGGGGGCCCCAGCTCCATCCAATTAAGCTTGGGTGCTGAAAGTCCAGGTAATGTACTAGGCATTTTATAGTAACATGAAGGGGAAACAGGACTGCCCTTGTGCTCCAGGGATCATGGAGGGATTTCATGAGAGACCACACAGGATAAGTGCCATTCAAGAAAGGTGAAGTAAATGATGTCAGGAGGAAGGGAGAGACAGAGAGAGAAATCGTGAACAAATGCATATGTGAGCCCAAGGGGGCAAATGCATGCTCTTAGTTTTTGAAGGACAGGAAACTTAATTGGGAGGTGAAATTCAAAGGAGGCACAAATGCAGTATGTGAGTTGTGACGGACAGAAAGGGTAAAGGGAAAAGTCGGAATAAAGGTATAGAAAGGGAAGCTTTGGGGGTTGGGATTTTAAAATATAAATTTTGGAAGGACAGAGTTCAGGCCATAATACCCCTCCCTGCCCCATGCAGAACAGTGTGGTGGGGCCTTGGTAATTAATTAAGCATCCCCAAGGGAAGGCAACTTTGGGAGAAGAAACTTGAGACTTCAAGTCTGGCTTTCCCTCCCCCAGGGGATTCTCCTTCCAGAGCAGCCTTGCAGTCTCTGGTGTGTTTCTCAGTTGCCTGGATCTAAAGGATCAGGGAGGAAAGTTGTGGAGGACATGGCTGGGAAAGAATTCTGGGGCATATGATGGAGTAATTCAAATTTCAATGACCAGTACATGAGGAGGCATTAAAGGATGGAGCTGTGCTTTGGGAAGATATTTTGAGCTATTCTGTGTGGGGTCTATGGAAAAAGGGAGGGCTCAGGGGGGCAGGAGAGTTAGTGATGGGTGGGATATGGTTTGGCAGAAATTGAATTTGGCTAAGAGACAGACTGCAGAGAAATAGAATTCTTATGAATAAAGAGGAAACCAGAAACTCCAAGCTGCCCTGGAAGGATGATCTGTTTTTTGGGAGGGGAAGCCGGACTTGAAGCTACAATTTTCTTTGAAATTTTCCTTCCTTTGGAGCTCCCCTATTAATTGCTAAGGTCCCACCACACTTTCTGTGTAGCGGAGTGTTGAGTTGAATTGTGTCCCACAAAATTTGTATGTTGAAGTCCTAACCCTCAGTACCTCAGAATGTGACTGTATTTGGAGATAGGACTTTTAAAGAGGCAATTAAGGGAAAATGAGGTTGTAGGGGTGGGACCTAATCCAGTATGATGATTGTGCTTATAAGACCAGGAGCCAGGGCAGACACATGCAGAGGGAAGGCCATGTGAAGACACAGGGAGGAGACGACCCTCTGCAGGCCAGGGAGAGAGGCCCAGAGGAAACCAGCCCTGCTGACACCTTGGTCTTGAACTCCAGCCTCCGGAATTGTGAGAAAACAAATTTCTGTTGTTTGTGCCACCCAACCTGTGGCACTTTGTTATGTCAGCCCTAGCAAACTCATACAGGGTGTATAAAAAATGACCCTTCTTTTGATGTCTTATAGTATGGTTGTGGGAAGACATTTAAAATAGGCTTTTGGGTCAGGCTCAGTGGCTCATGCCTAATATCTCAGCACTTTGGAAGGCCAAGGTGGCTTGAGCCTAGGAGTTTGGGACCAACTTGGGCAACACAGCAAGATTCTGTCTCTACCAAAAATTTAAAAATTAGCCTAAAGTGTTGGTATGCACCTGTAGTCCTGGCTATTTGGGAGGCTGAGGAAGGAGGATCATTTGAGCCCAAGAGTTTGAGGCTGCAGTGAGCTATGATCATGCCATTGCACTTCAGCCTGAGTGACAGAGTGAGACCCTGTCTCTAAAAATTAAAATAAAATAAAAAAAATAAAATAAAATAAAATAAAATAGGCATTTGTAAAAGTTGAGAGACAGCAACAGGGAACCAAACTCACAAACTAAGGTAATACTAACAACCCATCTCAGGCATAAAAGGGTCTCTCCAGGGATGGAAAGCTTTGGGTCCCCGTGCTCCTCTATGCCTACAAGGGGGAAGCCCTACAGTACGGCCATGGATATTGTGTCATGCAATCTTATGCTCACGTGTGCTGAGACCAGAGCTGGCATGCAGAACCACAAGTGGCCTGTGCCTGGAATTTGTGACCGAGAAAGGAGCCATAAAACCCAGACGTTACAACCACAGAATTCTCCAGAAACCCATCTGGACATCCAGGGACTTCAAATGGCCATAGTGTCCCCATGTGCATGCTGGGAGGGCTACGCCATGCAGAAGTGTTTGTAAAGCATTTGGATGAGAACTGTGTGTTTTGACGCCCCTGTGCTCCGGCCCTGAGTGCAGCCAAACAGGCAGGTGCCATCCCATCATCTGCACGTAGAGTGTAGCGATGGTGAGAAACATTATAGGAATGCTCTCTGGCAAAGACTAATCCTCCAAGATGCTCCAGGAAAATAGTTTTGGATGCAGGAATTGCCAGGTCTGGATAAACATAGTTCAGTCCCTCAGATGTTTTGAACATGACTAAACGTTCGGCTGCACGGCCCTTCATCTGAGGCCTTCAAGTAATTCATGTTAAATCCTGATCCTGTCCCGGGCAGCGGCCAGTGAAGAGTTATCAGATCCACTGCTCTAGTAACCAAGCACCTTGGAGGGTTTGTCCTTCAGAGATAAAAGCGAACCAGCGAGAAAGTTAAAGTTTCACACGGAGCTGCTGGAACCGCACTGTGCTTACACAGGAGGGTCCAGTTCCAGTCTTCTTTGCTAATAAAGTTGCTTTATACTGGGATCCTCGTTTCCCTGATGTTGAAAACAGAAAAAAAGTCTTGCCTCAGCATCTGCAGGGATTGATTCTAGGACTCCCTGCGGATGCCAAAATCCGAAGATGCTCAAGTCCCTTATATGAAAGGGTACAGTATTCACACACAACCTGTACACATCCTCCAGTACACTTTAAATCACCTTTAGATGACTTGTAATACCCAGTGAAATATAAATACTATGTAAATAGTTGTTATACTGTATTTTTCTTTGTATTACTTATTGTTGTATTTATTTTTATTTTTTTCCTGAATATTTTAATCTCTAGTTGGTTGAATCTGTGGATGTGGAACCCATTGATATGGAGGGCTAAGTGTGATAATAAAAACGTGCCTTGGTATGCATGGCCTCTAAGTATTTTATCAGTTTGAAAAGCACAAAGGGATTGACTTTGCACAGTAAAGCTCTGGAAGTTCCTGCACACGATAAGCGTTCAGGAAGCCTCAGGGGTGATGGTGGTAAAATGATAATGTCCCGATAGCTCTTCCAAGAGGCGTTGATCCCTGTGCTAAGGATTCTTGAGACATTCTGTGATATCATCGGGCCACACTCTTTCTTTTTTTCTAGTCTTGAAGTCTAGGTGGCAGAATGACACTAGATGAGCCATTAGGTTAGAAATTTAAAACATTTGAAGCAACACAAACAAGAGAGTTGTCAAACAGCTGAAAGTGATGTTTTAACAGCCAAAATGTGACAAATATAAACACAGGGTCATCAAAGTGCAAGCATTCTAGTAATACACAGAGGTTTGGAGATCTGTACGTTTTTCTTCTTATGCTTTTATTCATTCATTCAGCAAATACTTATTTTATGCCAGAGACTGTATTTAGGCAGAGGAATAAAAAATGGTAAGACAAGTCCCAGCTTTCAACGGGCTCCATATATATAGCCTATAAGGAGGAATCCAATAAAGAAACAAATGAAGAAATAAATTCAATAAAGCATAATTAGATCCATAACAACTAGATTTGGTATTCATGATGTCAGCAGTCCGTGAGCAGTCATGCAAGGATGTGAGGTGCAGTAATGTTAATTCTGCTGAGGCACAGAATGAACTGATGGGCTGAGAATAATAAGCAGAAGCAACGCACCAAACAAAAAGAGACCAGCTCACTTCTCGTTGCCCATGTCTCAGAGATGCGTGGTTCTCCATGGTAGCCACCAGCACAGCTGCCTTCTTGTGATAAAATACTTTCTCAGTATTGTCTGGGAGAAGCAATCTTGATACAAAAGCCAGATGCTATTGATGATGGAAATGAGGAGAAATTAAATTCTTCTAAGGAAGCAATTGCTCTTATCCAGAAAACAGAAGCATTTTGAGAGAAAGGATAGTGCTGTATTGGATACCACCATGGAAACTCATGAAGTGCTCAGAATGTAGCCCTCATGAATAGCACAGGCTTTATTCCATGTGCCTTGTGCAATGGTAGGTGAAAGACGTCAGGAGAAGATTCATAAAGGAGGCGGTCTTGGATCAGATTCTTGGAAGGTAAGTCAAGTGCTAACCCTCTGACTAAGATCAAGGGTTAATAAAGCACCTGACCTGTTTGGAAAATACAGGTTGAAAAACCAAAGGAACTTGTGTTTCTGGCCAAAATGGAATGATAAGGACTGGACTGACTCTCCGACCAGAAACAGCAACAACAAAACAAACAAACAAACCAATATAAGACAAAATACACAGAACAACAGTTTTCAAGACACTGGACATTGGATAACAAAGAACAGTGATCTCTGAGAGACGAGAAATGAATGAGATGAATCCTATAATAGCCTCAGCTCACACCACTGGGTTTCCAGTTCATGACTCAAGGAGGAGGAATCAGGAAGATCCCAGTGAACTCCCTGAGTTGAGGTGAAAGAACTGAGTTTGGGCAGACTAAGGATGCTAGGGGTCATAGGACTAGAGTACCAAAGAGGAGAGAGAGAGAGAGAGAGAGAGAGAGAGAGAGAGAGAGAGAGAGAGCCCTTGAAAACTCAATAGAGTACTGATTGGTCCATCTGTGAAAAAGAACAAAAACAACGTGAGACCCAGAGAAAGGACTAGTCAAAAGGATTAGAGGGAACAATGCTTTGCGCTCACACAAGGGTGGTAGTAATGCTTGTTTCCACCATCCACACTGGAACAACTCCTAATTAATTAGGCTAGTCAGAAAGGTCTTGATTCAGTAGTGGGCAATAATTAGCTCTAGACTTGCCTAACAAATCTCAAAAGCAAAATCAGAAAGGATCAAACTGTTTCCAAGTAATTTAACTGTGCCGTAAAACAAAGCTCGAAAATATTTTTAGGAAGACAAAAATATCCAGCACCCAACAAGATGAAATTCATACTGTCTAGCATCTGATCAATATAACCAGGCGTGCAAAGAAATAGGAAAAATGACCCACAATGAGAAGAAAATCAATCAAGTGAAACAAACCCAGAGCTTACACAGATGTCAGAATTAACAGACAAGCCCATTCAAATGGTTATTATAACTGAATTCGAGTTGAAAAAGTTTAGTAGAGACGTGAAATGTATGTAACCAGAAATCAAACCTCTAGCAATAAAAATGACAACATCTGAGATGAAAAATACATGGGATGAGATTAATGACAGATTAGACCTTGCAGAAGAAAAGATTAGTGAACTAGAAGACATAGCAATGAAAACTATCCCAAGTGAAACACACAGAAAATAAAATAAATTTTTAAAAATGAGGCCAGGTGCCATGGCTCCCAGCATTTTGGGAGGCCAAGGCAGGGGGATTACCTGAGAACAGGAGTTTGAGACCAGCCTGGTCAACATGGTGAAACCCTGTCTCCACTAAACATACAAAAATTAGCAGGGTGTGGTGGTGCATGCTTGTGATCCCAGCTACTCAGGAGGTTGAGAAGGGAGGATTGGTTGAGCCTGGGAGGCAGAGGTTACAGTGAGCTGAAATGATGCTACTGCACTCCAGCCTGGATGACAGAGTAAGAGTCCATCTCAAAAAAAAAAAAAAAAAAAAAAAGAAGAAAAAGAAAAGAGCATCAGTGCACCATGGAACAACCTTAAGTTGATTGTGTGTGTGTGTGTGTGTGTGTGTGTGTGTGTGTGTGTGTATGTGTGTATGCAGCCCTTAAAGGAGGAGAGAACAGAAAGGAATTGACAGAAAAAAACATTTGAAGAACGAATGCAGTGTTTTTCAAATTTGATGACAATGAACCACAGGTCCAAGAAACTCAATGAAACTGACGTACAAGAAATAGGAAAAAAATGACATCAGTGCACATCCTACTCAAATTGCTCAAAATGATTAATAAAGAGAAAATCTTAGAAACAGATTTAAAAAACCAAGTTCTTTAGAGATAGAAAGAGATGATAACAGCAGGACCAGCTTCCTGTGCACACAACCTGTGCAGTTGCACAAGGTACACTTTGAACGGTCTCGAAGCTTGGTTTAATGCCTTGCTGTTGCCATCTTGAAATTTTTAATAATTTTTGTACAAGGGATCTGCATATTCACTTTACACTGGGCCTCCCAAATAATGTAGCTGGTCTCAGAATAACACATGTTTGATCAGAAGCAATGTAAGCAAAAAGACAGTGAAGCAACATCTTTAAAAGCCGGAGAGAAAAAGATATCTGTCAACCCATAATTGTATACAGAGGAAGAAATATTTTCAAAAACAAAGGCAAAATAAGGACTTATCAAATTGTGTTCTTTAAATTTGTGTGGTTTACTCCATGCTAACTACACTTCAACAAAATTGTTTTGCAAAAAGGAAAAACAAACCAACAAAACCCGTTTTGGTAATGGTTGATGCTCTGCCCCTCAGCCTTCCTCTGCATTTACCTGTTGGCTCAGGGGAGGGTTCCTATACCTGCTGACAGCTCTCCCACCTCAAGCACATGCATCTCTGCTTTGGTGCAGGGGGTTGCGGGGGGAGTGGGTTTCAAAGGAACCGTGGGAGTTTTCTCAGCCTGTATGCAAGGATGCAAGTGACCGGGATTTAATGCTTCCAGGAGCAACTCTCAACCAATGACATATGGAAATCAGTGGATAATACCCAAAATGAAGCAAATGAGGCTCAGACAGTATAAAGGATCTTCCCTACGCCCATTAACAAGAAGACTGAAATTGGGTCCTCCTGCATCAAGACAACGCTATTCTTCTGGATCTACCCAACAGACGTTAAAAGCAAATCCAGAAAGAATCAAACTGTTTCCAAGGAATTTAACTGTACTGTAAAACTAAGATCAAGAATACTTATAGGAAGACAGAAATATTCAGGATCCAATAAAGTGAAATTCACATTGTCTGGCATCCCATCAATATGATCAGAGAGATACTGGGAGATATGTTCTACCTGAGTCTTTAAAAAGTTCCCAGCAATAGTAACCCTCTCATAAAAGAATCCCATGTTGGCTTCCCCCAATCCCCCTGACAAGTTATCTTACTTTCCTAATTCCCTACTTTTGATTACTGGAATCATCTCTCAGACAGAAAGCCTGCACCAAGTCCTTGCCTCCAGGTGAGTTTTTGGAGGAATCCAAAACCAATGCACTTTCCTTCTTGACCAACTTCTCGCACAGTCTTGCACTCAGAATTCCTTTTCTCTCCTAATTTAGCAATTCCTTGGTTGCTAAGTTTACAGAAGATGCCTATCTTTAATAAATCCTATTGAATTGTATCTTTCTTTGGATTCTTGATTCCTCTTTAATAGTTAAGCAATTTACATTGTAGCTTAACTCCTCTAATTTGACATCTAGATCTGCAATGACCACTAAGTAGCCATCAGCCTCAAAGGGTTATGGTGCTTTTGAAATGTGGCTAGACCAAATTGAGATATGCTATAATATAAAAAATATATATTGGATTTTGAAGACTTAGTACAAAAAAGAACAAAATATTTCAATATTTTAATATTAATTATTTGTGGAAATTACTTTGGACATATGGGGTTAAATAAAATTTATTGTTTAAACTAATGTTTCTTGTCTTATTTTACTTTATATAATGTGACTTCTAGAAGTTTTTAAATTTACATACATAGTTCACATTATAGTTCTATTAGGCAGAGGATTTTTGCAATTGTCCAAGACTGTGAAGGACTCTCATCTTTTGATTGAAATTAATTGGTTACTGTAGGTGTCTTCTACCCTGAAGGTAAAAGGAATTTGAAATCTAATTTTTATACAAGAACCAGGGGAAAAAATTGACTTTTAGTGAGTCATTTTCAGATAGTTCGTTACAAGTAATTTCAAGTTTACAAAGCAATCATTGTAAGAACTGTTTCATAAGTCAGTTATTTGCCCTTGAAATATCATTTCCCATAGAACTGGTTTTAAGTGATAGTTTTATTCCTAGCTAGCCACATAGGGAATTCAGCCACATGGGGAATTTCAACCACATTCTTTGTTCAGTAGGTTTTGTGGCCTGGTTTGAAGACTCAGTAACCATTTTAGACATGGTGTTTTGGAGAAGATGTCGGGTGAAAAGTGGAGAGAAAACATCATATTTATTCCAAATGTTCTTTTTCCCAGCTGCCAGTGTCTGTTGAGACAGAAATAGGTGCTGGTGACAGGTCTGGCCTCTGGAAAAAACTGGATGTCACCTCTGTCTAGGAAAAGGGCATCTTTTAGTCATTGGATGAAGGGCTTGTTTAAGGCCTTGGAGGGCTTTTTCCTCCCAGGAGAGGCCTGTCTAAAGCTTCTGGCTACTTTAGATCACGTCAGTCCTGAAGAGGGAAGTGAGTATTCTTATGAATCAAAGGCTCTCCAATTTCATACAGGATCTTTTAACCCAGAGTAATATAATGAGTGAAGAGGATTGTGTAAGATGATAAATGGAAAATAAATGCCAGTTTCGGAGAGGCAGTAGGGTCTGTGGGTAGCTGGTAAAATAGAGCACATATCTTGCTATGGTAGAGATAATGCTCACTAGATTCTGTGTGTTCGCCCACATTTCCCTGTCTCCTTTGCAGTTGGCTTGGGTGCGTTGGATTAGTTTTGGTCAACAGGTTCTGAAGAAAAATGACATTTCAGGGAATTAAGAGCACGTGTTCCTCCCTCTACCTTCTCTTTCTTCCCCCAGGGACCTTGGAGACTACTTGTTGATAAGGTGAGTCACAAGAAGGAGGAATCCTGGATCCCTGAGTCACTGCTTGGATTATAGTGCTTACCAACCCTCACTGGACTTTGAGTGACTAAGAAATCATCTTTCCTTGGATTAAACCACTAAGATTTGGATTTTATTTGCTATTTCAGCAGAGTCTATTCTATCTTGACTAATATACTACCTAATAGTGAGCCATTACTCAGCTCCAAATGACTCCTGCCATACAGTCATGTACACACGGCATTGCCAAATAGCCCAGTTTTTCAAGAGAAGCCAGAAGCAGGGATTTTCATGTGACTCTAGGTTTAAAATGCTGAAAATGAATTCAGTTTTAAAACACTGTGACCCAATACTGTGTAGACCAAACATATCAGTGAGCTGAGTTCAGCCTATCAGCTGCCAGTTTCTAATCTGAGTTCCCTCTAGCCTACTTAAGTATTTTGCAAACTGTTAATGTTACAGTCTCTGTAATTTTAGACATATAAGCACCAATTATGTGAAACAGTGGTGTAGAAAGAAATGTCTCAGAAACTTCAGTGTAATGTGTTATGAGGCCATGACTGACAAGGGACAGTCCATAATCCAAAGTGAAACCACTTCTTCATCTTTTCTGTCTTCTCTCCCTGCTCTCCTATTTGTTTCTTTCCTTTTCCACCACCGTCAAGAAAATATGTGAGGTGGTGCCTTATGTCAGGTTTCCCAGAAGCAGACTCTGCAGCAAGGATTGACAAGCAAGTGACTTATCATGCCAGGGCTCCCAGGGCAGACTGGCGAAGTGGGAGGGGAAACAGAGCAGGCAAGGAGAAGAAGCCGTGCAAGGGTATCATCTCAGATAAAAACTACAGAGGGTAGCTTCAGCCTGAACCCATGAGGAGCATTGGAAGGTAGGTTCCAGCTCATAATTATCCCATCTCAAAGCTAGCAACCTGAGTTCATTTTCCTCAATCTGACAGTCCGGTTAATGGCTGAGGTGGGGTGGGCGGCAGGCAGGTGGGCTCCCATGCATTCCCAGCTCTCTCTGCCTGCAGGTTAAGTGGCTCAGAAGCCCAAACAGGCTCCAGAGAAGAGCTGCAGGACTGGCTATTGGAAGGCGAGTGATGAGGGCAGCCCAGGGAGCAGATACACAGAAAAGATCAAATGGGATTTGACAGACTTTGGGTGGAGCTTCAACGCTGTCACTTTAGGTATAAAAAAAATTAAGGCAAAGGGAAAAAATAAGCCGTGTCTGAAATTGCATCATTAGTGAGTAGAGTTCTTTATATACACATGGTAACTGTGTGATTTTGTACATCTCACTGAATTTCTCTGAGCCTAAGATAATTTGAGATTACAGTGATCCTTCAATATCTGCAGGGCATTGGTTCCAGGAACCCCTGAGGATACCAAAACCTGAGGATGCTCAAGTCCCTGATATAAAAAGGTGTAGTATTTGCATATATCCCGTACACATCCTTGTGTGTACTTTAAATCATCTCTAGATTACTTGTGATTGCCTAATGTGATGTAAATGTTACATAAATAGTTGTTATACTGCATTTTAAACATTTGTCTTTTTAAATTTTGTTGCACTGTTAATTTTTATGTATTTTTTAAAAAATATTTTCAATTTGCAGTCGGTTGAATCTGAAGAACCCTCAGATGCGGAGGGCTGACTGTATGTGGCTACTCTGAAGGATGTAAGAAACAGTGTGTGATACACTTAGGGCTTGACACATTTTGGTACTTACTAAATTTTCTCAGCATCTTCCTTCTACATGCTCCTGGTACCCCTTATCCAAGCACCAGCTGCCTTCTGCTCTCCCCAACCTGCTAGAACACACCTGGGTAGGAACCTGCACTGCCCCCAAGCAATGCCTCCTTCCAGCTTTCCAGCCTTCTCCCTCCACATCTCATCTTTATCCCAAAACTTTGGATAAACTGAATCATGCCTGTTTAGCATTCCCAATCTAAAAATGACTCTCCAGCAATGACATTGAGAAGTGTTAAAAATCTAGGTATTTCAGGGCTGGGTGCAGTTCACACCAGTAATTCCACCTCGGGTGGATCACCTGAGGTCAGGAGTTCGAGACCAACCTAACCAACATGGTGAAACCCCATCTCCACTAAAAATACAAAAATTAGCCAGGAATGGTGGCACTTGCCTGTAATCCTAGCTACTTGGGAGGCTGAGGCAGGAGAATCGCTTGAACCTGGAAGGTGGAGGTTGCAGTGAATTGAGATCGCGCCACTGAACTCCAGCTTGGTCAACAGAGTGAGACTCGGTCTAAAACAACAACAAAAATAAAAACAAACAAACAAGCAAAAACAACAACAACAAAAAAAAAACCCTTGATCTTGAACTGGAATTGCAAAATTGACCTAGCGACCTGAGGCTCTCTCCATCTCACTCACTTCCAGTCCTCTAGGTCCAGCTATGACAGAGGTCAGCAGTCAGCCTGGGGTTCCCCACCCCATCTCAGTCAAGGGCTCCCTCTGGGTGAAGAACAGCTTGGCACAGGCTCCCAGGCACACACTCACTTTCATGTCAGGTGACAGGATTGTGATGTTTGCAGTTTTGTGGGACAAGAACACACGCAACAAAACTTTGACCAAGGGTTTATGTCTGTGACATGCTGAGCCACTTACCTTCTGCCCAGAACTATAAGGTTAACATTTACTTTTATGATTTTGCAGCCACGTATGGAGCATGTGGTATGAGTCAGAAATGGTGTTTTTGCCCAATTTAGAGACTAGTGTGGAGGACAGGCAAAGAAAAAGACAACTCAGGTCTAATACATTGTGCTTTTTGTGGGGAAGTGTGGGTTGCTGTAGGAATACAACAGACAGGTTAGCAACAGTCCTCTCAGGGAGTTTAAGAACTTCACAAAAAATAACAACCTGAGACCTGGAGGACAAAGAGAGTCAGGGAGATAAAGAGCAGATGGAGGTCATAAGAGAATTTCCAGGGTTAGAGTGCCAGTGCCAGGATCTGAAGGTAGAGAAACCATGAGTAGTAACCCGCCCATCACGTAGAAGAGAAAATGTACTAGGACATCGTTCAATGCATCGTCATGCTACCTTTTGGGTTACAGGAAAAAAGGATCTTAATTGGTTAAGAAACAGGCCATAAACAGGTTTTTATTTTGTTCTACTTTGTTGTTTTTATTGCGTGACTTCTCAGACCCTTTAAAGTCCTTTTATATGTTTATCAACAAATCCTCCAATGGGCCTTTTTCCTCCCTGACAAGTACTTAGTGTGCCCCATGGAGCCCAGAGAGGGCAGAGCCATATTGGTAAAAGGGCTCAGCCATATTGGTAAAATGGGAATAAAGTGGATGAGAACTCCAGCCAGCACTGAGAGGTCGTTCCTGTGGCTCCTTGAGCAGCCCTCGCCAGCACTCTTTGCACCAACTTCCGGGGATGAACTGGCACTTGATCAATCTTGCCATCAAGACTGGCTCATGGATGGCTATAGAACAATGCTTCCTACCTCGACTACTTTTTCTAGTCAATGAGGTGCTAAATGATGAGAGTTATTATTATTACTCAGTGCCCTTCCAAAGTAAGTGTTCTGTTCTTTATAATAGTTTTCCTGTTGATGTGGTTTGGCTCTGTGTCCCCACCCAAATCTCACTTTGTAGCTCCCATAATTCCCATGTGTTATGGAAGGGACACAGTGGGAGATGACTGAATCATGGGAGTGGGTCTTTCCCATGCTGCTCTCATGGTAGTGAATGGATCCTCATGAGATCTGATGGTTTTAAAGATGAGAGTTTCCCTGCACAAGCTCTCTCTCTTTGTCTGCTGCCATCCATGTAAGATGTGACTTGCTCCTCCTTGCCTTCTGCCATGATTGTGAGGTCTCCCCAGACATGTGGAACTGTAAGTCCAATAAACCTCTTATTTTTGCAAATTTTCCAGCCTCAGTATGTCTTTAACAGCAGCATGAAAACAGGCAAATACACCTGTTATCTGATTTTCCATAGGCCTTGCATTGAGCACTAAAGAAATGCCATATTGTTTCAATGTTCAAAGAAAAATGTTAATGGTCAAGCTCATTTCACTTTTGGGAGTTTGTGGTTCTAGGCCTGGGGCTGTATACTTAGAGGGCCCACCTCAGCTCTTTCTACAGCAAAGCTACTGAAAGTGTTGTCCCCACATGGGACCAGTGCCAATTCACAAACTTTTAAAGGGCTGTGGTGAAGTGAGTACAGACAGTGAGAATGAAACTTTAGAACATTTGATAGAAATTTGATGTTGTCATGGCATCCAAGTGCATGATAGTGGGCATGTTCCATCTCCCATGGCCCACCTGTAGGTCATGTCACTGACTGTGATGAATTAGAAATAAAGAACAAACAAACACCTTGCTTCACCCTAGTTGGTTTGATAAGTCCTGCTTGACACTATACCTCAGAGCACTCCACAAATCCATGGGACTCTCTACAGATCCATAGCATTCTCCAGAGAACCACAGGACTCTCAGAAAATGCCTGAGAGTCTCCATAGAGTCAAGCGACTCCCATAGAACTCCAGGAATCTTCTCAACCTCCCTGGCCTTAACCACTCTCCTCCTTTAGAGATGCAACTGAGCCAACTATTAGAGTCCACTTTCAGGTTCCAGACAACCAGTGGAACAAGTGGAAGTCAATTTTCTACTGCGAGGGATAATCACCTCTGCCCCTGCTGGCATAGAGAC
Organism: Chlorocebus sabaeus; assembly: GCF_047675955.1. Taxonomy (NCBI): domain Eukaryota; kingdom Metazoa; phylum Chordata; class Mammalia; order Primates; family Cercopithecidae; genus Chlorocebus; species Chlorocebus sabaeus. Next base: position 15,102,766 of record NC_132919.1, on the reverse strand, counting down.
CTATTTATAAATATAATGCATTTGGTGTCTAACCCCAAGTCCAGGATTGTTAATGTATCGGTTAGCATTTGCTGTGTAACAAGCCACCCAAAACTTAGTGTATCTTAATACAGCAAATTACTCCTTTTCACAATATTGAGTTGTAGTTAGGCTTTATTTGGCATCCATTCTGGTCTAGGTCAGGCAGAGCTATTCTCTGCTGTGGTGGCTCATGTGTCTAGGACCTTAGCTGGGATGGCACAGGTGGTTCAGATCTCTCTCAGTGTTGCCTCTCAATATCCAGTGGTTTGTCCAGGCTTGCTCAGATGATGGTGGAAGGGTCCCCAGCAGCAACAGAGCAAATCCCAATAAGAATGTTCTGTTAAAGCCTCTGCTTCACACTGTTAGTGTCCCATTTGCTAAAGGAGGTCACATGGCCAGGTCCAGACTCAAAGAGTGGAGGAATCAGGCTTCACCTCTTGATGGAGGGAGCAGAAATGCCACACCACAAGGGGGCATGCATACAGGGATGGGGAGCATTTGGGGCTACTTCTGCATGCTAATGAAGACTGAAGAGGCTGAATGATGTTTGCTTTTAACCTGTAGCTGTTGCTCAATAAATATCTATTGAATGAATATTATTTTAAGAGGACTTCAGTTTTCCTTTCCTTCACATAGTTGAGGTCATGATGTCCAAAATACACTTCTCCCAGACTCTGATTCTGGCTGTGGGTGACTTTGGATGTCAAAAACACTTAGTCATCTTCTGTTTACTCTCTCATCATGGAAGAAACTGCAAAGGCCAGTGACCTTAGTAAAAGGGATTATATGACCTTTGTTTCCTTTGTACAAGAAACCGCTGACGTAGATGATGAACAGACACTTCAATGTGCGATTATTAAGAAGAGACCTGCCAGATTGGGTTCTATTGAGGTATTCGCACATAATATCGTGTGGAAAAGGTAAGGATTGTTCAGACACTGAAATTGTTGGGTGAAAAGGGGTCTCTCAGTCCTCTGAGTGGGAGTATACCACGTGGACTGCCACTAGGCTTATGCATGGGCTGAGGCACCAGGTTATTTGATATAGCTCCAAGGCCGAGCAATCCGTGCATTCAGCCTCTTAACAGGTCTTCGCTCTCAGCTTGCTGGGGTGAAGGTTTTTTCACAAGGCCTTCCAGTTGGGAGTATATCCCTGGCAATCTACATGAACCACTTTCCCCTGGGTTCTTTGGAAGAAACTCTTCACTGGGTGATGTGAGGAAGCTGGGAAGGCCTGTGTAATGAGGCCACCAGAATGCTTCTATTTCTCTGGAGGATTTCCTGCCCCTCCCTTATACACAGATCCTAGTGGCACTGCTGGGTTTCTGTGCTTAGCTGCAGGTTCCTCTGCGTCCAACCTTTCCCGGTCCATATGTGGAGATTTGTTCCAGGGACTCTGGGGTCTGATCAGGAAAAAAGACAACAAGAGGCAATAAAATACAACAAACTTTATTGGTGTGCCTTGGACAGGGTTTCAGGATGGGGAAAATCTTTCACAGCTGCAGATCTTCCGGGGGGGCCACTATCCGGAAAGTTAAAGAGAAAAGGGAACTCCCTGGGCAGGGGGACATGGAGACAGGGCTTACTAGTCTTGGTGATATCAACGTCACTCAGCAGTGTGGTGAAGAGTATCTGGGTCAGAGAGCTCCGAAGGGCCATAGCAACTTGGGGTCTTAGAGCCACAAGGCTCTATGGTATCCATGGCAGCCGATGCGAGTGAGGTTTCATGGGGCATGCAAAGCAGGCAGGTTCCAAATGGCTAAAAAGGCTGCTTGTTTGAGCTAATTTAAAAATAACTAGATGTGTAAAAATTTGAATTTGAAGCCAGTGGGCTTTTGAGCTGATGGTTCTCAGTCGGCTGTGAAGAAATAAACCACCTAGGGGTCAATACCCAGAGACCATCGTGGGCTCATTTATAGAACACCTTACCTGGGTTCTGGGCAGTTCTTCCAAAGACTGTGACAAGGTCACTCCCTGAATTGAATCACTGTGTTCTTCCCCAAATGGGAAATAAACATATGACGAGGGAGAGCCTGAGCCCCACTGGGAACGATGTCTCTCCTGTGGAGAACCACATGACCTCAGACCACATCCACCCAGTTCCTTACTCGGAATCACAGCAACACATTCCTTTAGGATTTCTCTCCAATGTTGGCTTCTATGGATGTTTTCTGTTCCCTCTTCGCTGGCCTGGAGTCCTTAAGCCTTTACCTCCTGCCTTCAAATCTGCCTTTTCATATTCTGAAGTGACTGTCGTCAGCTCACCCCCGTGGTTGGAGACTAGAATCGTGGAGCCCAATGTTTCCAACAGTGAGGTCCGTGGAACCTAAATCTTGCAGGTAATCTGGGAATAAAAATTCCATGGTCCCATACATTTAGAAAATGCTTTGTAATCGAGTTCCCTCCTAGCGATTCACAAGACACAGTTGCTGGTTAAATGATCCAAGATTAGACAGGAGTGAAGCAGGAGAGCATGGGGACATGGGGACTGTCCCCTGGGGAGGACGGGTAGAAACAGTTTGTTGGGATGAGGAATTCGAAAATGACCTTGGGTCTCCCAATAATCAAGGAGCTCACAAAATCACAGAATTCAGATAGCTAAGTGATTGCAGTTTCTTTATAGTTTCACATTGTGAGGCTGGAACATGAGAGAGAGGGGGGAGGGGGGAAATGGAAGGGGATAGAGAGAGGTAAAGGGAGGGAGGGGTAGGGAAAGCCAGAGAGAGAGGGATTCTGAGAAAGAAGGCAATGCGGTAGGTGATAGACCATTGGCAACCATGAGAGTTTTCTCCCTCGGTCAAACTGACCATAAATGTCAGTGCAGTTTTACTCATCTGAACCACATGTCTGACCATGCTCTTGCTGTGGGTTGGAGGGATTCTCATATTTAAAGTCGCATACCTAAACCAATCAACTGTTGGCTCATTCAGGCTCCCTCAAGATCAAGAAAGTTCAAAGTCACTTCTCTGTTTTCCTTTTATTTTTCTTAATCTCCCAATGCACTTAAATAGGTATAAGGTATAGTTATTAAACTCATGGTCTATATAAATGCCTACGTTTTACCATCAACATTGTAACATGCACAGCTCATTCCAGTACTGCTATACCACCTCTGTGCCTGGAGTGACCCCACTTGAGGTCAGTGCAAAAGATGAAGCAAGACCTGGCTTGTGGCCCTCCCAGTGCCTGCCTGGGGTTGACCCGGTGTGTGTTTCCTACACTGAAGTCACAGAGTCAGACTCCTTATGATGGAAGCACGAGGCTGAGATGTGCGATCGCTCACCACAATGAATCCTGTTATGTGTTCAGTTCCATGCAGTTATTTCTCCCATTTAATGTTAGAACTTGGAAACACAGTGTTGAACAAATTCGGTCGTATTGCATTCTTCTGTCTTTGCATTCTTTCGGTTTTACTTTCATTTTTGTCACAGTGGTACTCAAAGAATGTACATTTGATGGAATGTAGTGGTCAAGAACCTAGGGTCTTGGCTTCAAGTGGTCGAAGTTTATATATTGGCTCCTCCATTTTCTCACTGTGTGGGTGTCTTGGGGGTCATGGCAGTTCTCCCCTCATGGGATTGTTGTAGGTATTTAATGAGAGGGTTAGCACAGTGCCTGGCACATAGCCAGTGCTTAACAAATTATAGGTGTGTTGTTTTGTATCCATCATGAATGGCTCTTCATTTCATTAAACCTTCTTCTTGGACGTTATTTTTAATACTTACGTAATATTTCATCCCATGACTGTACCAAAAGTTACTCAATCATTTCTCTAGTATTTGAGATTTAGGATGTTCACACTTTTCTTTGTTATAAAACATGCCACCTTTATTTGGCTATAAATACCATTGTAGCCAAATTTTTGCATATCCATGACTTTTTAAAGATACATTTCTATAATTTTAATTTCTCAGCCCAAAATTTAAAGTAAAACAATTACATGAGGCCCAGGTTTACCAGTGAAGTCTTCTGGATTAGATATTTCCTAGTCTAACAATGAAGAGTAAACATTCTTGAAGCTTTGCCCAGCTTTCCCTTGAACGTCTCAAAAGGATTTGACCTTTGTCTGTGAACTTCCCTGGTTTAGCTGAGGTTTCACACTTGATAAGTGGTTCAGGAACTCGGAGATGAAGAAAACATCTGCCCTCCAGTTCACTTTAAGTACAACTGGTGTTCCCTAGGCTCAGAAGTGCACACAGAATGGTGCATTGCGGGGACTATGATGCATCATGGGGCTTGACCTCCCAGGGTCCCATCCAGGACTGTTCGCGGTCACCTTGTCCTTGCTGGAGATTAATGCCCTATTTCTTGGTGTGGTTTCAACTGCCTGAAGCAGGCGTTTCCTTGGGTTACAGTGGTCTTCCTGTGCACCTCTCTCAATAAGGACAATCTCTCACATCAAACCAAGGCTTCTTTTCTAGACATTGCTATGCCTGGTCTGCAGTGACCTAGAAAATCCCTGCATTCCTCCCCATTCCGTCCATTCCCATGTGGCAAGATTGCTCAGCTTCCCCATATTATTTGAACCTACGCCCTACTGGAGCAGAAGCATTTTCACTCAGGAGTAAGCAGTCTTAGAAGAGTTTTAGAGTTTGCAATCCCAAGTACACGTCCATTTCTGACTCTCGCTTGAATTGCTCCCGAATCCTCTAGCTGCTAGCTCGTGAGATGTCAGAGAAAAGACTGCTTTCTCCCCCCTCCTTGCATCTGTGGAATCTGGCTTTCCTAAGCAACAATGCATTTGCGAACAGAGAGTCCTTTGTACTTGGTCTGGTCCCACTGCCACAACATAATAATTCTGTGACTTTTCTCTCCCACAGGTGAAGGAGCTAAAGATACAATTTACTCCAAGATACCTTTCTGTATTTTAAAGACGTCATTTAGGGAACAGTCCTGTGCCAATGTGAATTTTTTGTGTGTCTTTATGTTGCTTTCTGACTGTGTCTGTCTTGTTCGTGAAGAATATCTTCTAGGGATTGAGACCTGACATAATTTCAAACTTGCTTACTTGTAGAAGATTCCGTCATGGAAGTCAAACTGGCTCCTTCTGTTCCTTTTATTCTCCCTTCTCCTTCTCTTCCTTCCCCTCTTCCTATCTATAGCTCCCTCCCTCCATCTCTCCTTCCTTCCTTCCTTCCTTCCTTCCTTCCTTCCTTCCTTCCTTCCTTCCTTCCTTCCTTCCTTCCTTCCTTCCTTCCTTCCTTTCCTTCCTTCCTTCCTCCATCCCTCCCTCCCTTCCTTCTTTCCCTCCTTCATTCCCCTCTACCTTCTTTCCCTGCCTTGCTTGTTCTTTCAACAAGCTGCTCTCACTCAACATCAAAACAATCTAGCTGAGTCTAGATGAGGCAGGATTGACTTTTGAGGACCCTTCCAGGCCAGCTGTGTCCAGGGCTGGCCAAGAACTCCCACACAGGCTGCTGGCTATGAGGACACAGGAAAGACTTCATTCTTAGTGTAAACACTCTTCAGATATTGATTGAGCACCTGGTGGGATAGATGCTCCAACAACAACTTCATCACCGGGACAAACACCAAATTCAGACTTGCCTCTGGTTTTCTCTCTGGGGAGCCTGCATAGTGAAAAAATTACAGATTTGGGAGTCAGAGGAACTGACATTTTTAAGCCCGAGCACTGGCATTCACTAGCTAGTCCCTGAAGAAAACATTGTAAATTTTCCAAGTCTCAATTTCTTCAAATAGAAAATGACTATAATAATTCCTCTTAAATAAGATACTGCTATATGTTAACAGCATTTTATTAGCTATAAAGTGCAGAAGGGCTTCCTCCCTCTTCAAGAGTCTGCTAGGATTCCACTGTCATGGATATTTCATTCTTATGAAATTAAATTGTCACCTACAAGCAGGATTCTGCCAGTGCTGGTGCTGTACAGATGTATGGAATGCAAATGTCCCCAGAGGAGCACACAGTCTTATTGACAGGATGAGACAGGATTCTTGAAATCTGTACTAATGTGACTGGTGCTGAAAAAATGGATGTCTTAGGATATGTCCTTGCCTTTTTAATGGAAAAAAAACCATGAATGCATAAATGTGTATAAGTGAGAATATCTTTCATACAAATAGGACATTAAATGATAGTGTCTATGGAAGCATGATGAGAAGATATGCTAGGAACATGCTGGGCACAATTAGGGGCACGGTAGAATGTGAAATAGCCCAGGCTGTGAGTATGGGATCTGTAGCCAGAATGCCTGGTTGGGATCCAGCCTGTCATTTCTTTGCAGTGTGTCTGGAGAAAGTGACTGAACATCTCACTGTGCCTCAGTTTCTCCCTTTTCTAAAAGAGAATGATGGGGTGCCTATTTCATACAGTTGTGAGGATTAAGTGATTTGATGCATATAAAATGTTGAAGATGGTGCCTGGCATATGCTAAACATGACGTAAATATATAACCTATTATCATCATTATCAAGGACTTGCGGACGATTGATGCCACTGAGCCGATGAAGTGTGGTGTAGCAGAACAACTCAGGTGCTGGAAATAGCCAGTCTCATTGACTCAACTGTGTTTCCTCAGATAATCTCGATTCTCATTTTTCCTCTTCATAACTGGAAGGGAGGACAGTAAATAATAATAAATGTTATTTGGTGACTATTCTATGTGTTTATTTTGCAAGAGGCTCAGTGGGATATTGCCTACAGCTTTGCAGAGACATTGTCCCATTTGGCTGAGAACAGGGTTATTGGAAATGGGAGATGGGGGACCAGGAAAGTATTTTCCTCACTTGGCTCTGGGAAGGGAAGAGAGTCTGGCCCAGATGGGTAAAGACAAGTGTGTTGGCATTTGGTAGACGGGGCCGGTGGAACACAACAGTAACCAGCTCTGGTGCTGACAGCCAACAGGGACTCTAGGGTTTGGCTGCTGTAGGACCTGGACAAAAGAGACAGGAGGCCAAGGGAGCAGGTCTCAGAATGTGGAGCTCATGGAAGCAGAGAGAGAGGGCTGATCAGATTGGTCCTATCTGGTCGGAAGCCATGCCCCACACTCACTAGGCCCTGCCCCTTTTCCTCGTAATCTTTAGCTCTTAGATCAGAAATAATCTTAGATGTCTTCAGGCTTGGTCCTGGCCTGAGGGACAGCAGCCTCTGTCATGTAGCCTTTGGACCTGATCATGGCAGTACCCAGGAAAAGGCTATCTGGAGAGGCTGCAAAAACCCATGCTCACTGTTCCCAGTCCCTGTACAGACCACGTCAGAGGAGGATTGAGGGAGGCTCCTCTTTTCTCTCTCTCTCTCTCTCTGTCTCTCTCTCTGTCTCTCTCTCTCTCTCTCTCTCTCTCTCACACACACACACACACACATGCAGAGAGATATATATACAAGCACACACTACTGCTTTGCCTGGCAGAACTGATCCTGCAGCAGCCCACACTGCACCTCATCTCCATTTGGGTTCCACAACAGAAGGGAGCTGGAAGGAAATCAGGGACGATCTAATTCCACATGGCAACCTGGCTGGATAACCAAACATCCAGCGGGGAGAGAGACACTGGAAATTACCCATACTTGAGCCCCATCTCACACCACCTGAGTCAGCTTCTCTGAGCATGGCCCAGGCTAGGTCATTCACAAAGCTCTCGAGTGATTCTAAAGAACCACTGCTGGGAAAAATAAAAATGATTTCAGCAAAGAGAGAAAGGTGAAACTGTTTCATCGGCACTGGCTGTGATGTTGACTGTCAGCAGATGCTGGCTGTGGGCAGAACAGAAGAGAGGGCCATTGAGAGGCCCTTGTGACCAGAGAGTCCAACCAAAGATAAAGTGTGTGACAGGGAGGGACTTCTCCAAACTCTACAGGTCTCTCCAGACTGGGGATCCCTGACACAAGAGGAAGTCTTATGCCGCAAGTACCAGAATTCCAGGAAACTCATGCAATGAAACCAGTCCCCTTGTGTGGGAGCTTGCAGCTAGAAGCGGTTCAAGGGATGGAGGACTCTCTGGGAGCTGGAGTGGGTACGCTGCAAAGAACCTAAAAATACCGTAACTTCCTTTACCTCCCTCTCCAAGAATTTCCAATTGCTCTTCCAGCCTATCCTGCCTGAGAGGTTAGAAAGTTTTCAGTAGAGGTTCGTTTACTTACACTGAATTATCTCATGAAGGTCAGCTTGATGAGGGCACATTGAAGACAGAGTCGGAAGAACCCCTTTCCCTAACTTTTATTCTAATGTACAACACATGTGATCGTTTGCGATGGGATCTAGGCAGACAGAGCAGGTAACAGAGAGTCTTTCCAACCAGGCATTGGAGCAAAGCAGGCTTGATTTGGTGACTCTTGAGATATTTGGCTCACTGCTATGATGCTGTGAGAGATTAGCTGTGCAATGTTTGGGCCCCTTAAAATGATGTTTATTTGAAATAAAACTTACCTGCACATATGTAACACTGTAGACACAGATCCTTCACACAGTGTATTTAATCTCTGCAGAATTCACTGGGAGGGGAGGGGAGCCAGTGGGGCCTCTTGGCTGTTACACAGGTTGGCACTTCCAGAGAGAACAGCCTTGGCATCACAGATTTCAGGCATACTCAAAGCTCTTCTCCCTTCTGATTCCAGTTCCTCCATGCCCTGCAGGGCCTCTTGGGATTACTGTATTCTGGAAAGCACACAAAGTTGGACACTGTCTCTTTAAATAATAGAGGCTGAGAACCTCTCAGGCCACCATGACATATCCCAGCATTGGACCAGCCCCTGAATAAACTGGAAAGACGCCTGGTCTGGCTTCAGTTACAGGGAGCACCACCAGGGAACATCTCAGGGAGCCTGGTTGGAAGCTGCAGGCTTAGTCTGTCGGCTGCGGGTCTCTGGCTGTCCTGTGGGGAGGGCCTTGCCTTAGCATCCCTTGCATTTGACTGCAAAGAAATCTGCTTGGAAGAAGGGGTTACGCTGTTTGGCTGGGTGAGTTTTACTGGCAAACTGTGCCTCTGGGTGATGCATGCCTATGCTTTACAAGAATTGCCTAATTCCCCACCCCCTGCAAGCTGCAAATGAAAAGGATTGCAGGAGAGATGGTGCATTTGTGTTGGAATTGACTGGACATTCAGGGGGGTTTTATATCCTTAGTTAAGAGATGGATATACACTCTGGCTAGGGAGGTGGGGGGCCATCTGAGAGCATCTAGAAACCCTAATGCATCCAGATTGAAAGGAAGAAAGCAATCTAGATGCTTCTTCCCCCATGGAAAATAGCTGTTCACACACACCCGGCAGGTGGCCTTGGTAGGCAGGTTAGGGAGAAGCTGCCACCTGTGGCAGAGCCTTGACCAGCCGGGCTCTGGGTGTGGCAAGCCTGGTCAGCAGGCACTGAGTAGCATTTCCTCTTCCACCATTCAGAGCCAGGCAGGAGAACAGAGGCAGTGAGGGACAGATGGGTTGGTTTTACCTGTCTGGCAGTGTATGGTGTGGCTGTGACCTGGGTGGTTATTACTTAAACTATCGGGCTCAAAAGAAAGGAAGAAGCAAGCTGTAGCACCCAATATGTGCACTTTTTTTGTATGTGTATTAGACTTTATTAAAGAGTTTATTTGAAAATCACAAAGGAAGGGAAAGAAAATCCTGAGTTAGATATGCTAATATTTGTAAAGTGCTTACTTAGAACTGTCCTGAGTATGTAGTAATCACAAAAATGTTGGTTAAATAAACAAATGTCCAAACAGCATAAAACAAAGTAATAATTTCTAGAGCAAATCTAACCTATAAAATGACCCATGGAGGAAAGAAAACACTTGCAGGTCTTTAGATTTTTTTTTTCTACTTGCCTGTGCACTTTCATTTATAAATAACTATCAATCTATCGATCTACCTGTCTATCGATCGATCAATCGATCGATCTACCTATCTATCAGAGTTACAAGCTACTTTCGTGCAAAGGTGGTCAGGTCTTCCCTGAAGAGTTGATGTGAGAGTTAAATGTGATATAACAATAGTGGTGGCAATTTGGGCACTGGGCCCTTATTATGTTGCAGACACGATGTTAACTGCTTTGTAAATATTGTCTCCTTGAATCATCACCACAAACCTTTAAAGCAGGCATTACTAGTTCCTTTTGCATCTGAGAAAACTGAAGCTCACTGAACTTCAGAAATTGTCCAAATTCACAACAAAAGTAAGCAGGGTGATTAGTTTTGTTGGAGCCCAGAGACAGAACGCTTAACCACTGCCTCTCACAGACCGTGCATACAAAGTCCAGGCAAAGTGCCTGGCATGTAATGGGAACTGTAAATACAATTTACAAGTACGGTTCATTTTACTCTGATAACATGAGAGTTTTAAAAAGATCACCGTTTGAAGATTTTTTCAAATTTATTTTTACTTACAGTAAGAATATACAATTAACTAAAGTAGCAACTCCTTTCAAATTGTAAATTAATAAAGAATTATTTGAATCATTGAGAGGGATGAGCTTCTATGACACAGCACACTAGAGGTAGGGAAGTGTGGGGGTGTGTGTGTGTGTGTGCGCGCGCGCGCGCGTGAACTGCTGCATTTTCAGGCAAAGACCTTTAACATCCACATTCCTGCTCCCCGTCCCGTGCATCAAGGCTGGCCTGCGCACGGGAGTCTCAGTTGGGCGCGCCTCTGCCAAGCGGAGACTGAAGGGCTAGCTTCTCTCCCTGTAACGCTGGGCGGGTCACGTTAGGAGGCTATGAATCAGCTGATTTCCTTGGCTGCTCCAACCCCACCTCAAATGGCCACCTCCCACCCGCCCCCTAAACCCCATGGCCAGGATGCCAGCCAAGGCTGACAGCCAAGCCCGACTGCTGCAGGAACACTTTGCCTGAGCTTATTCGGTGGTAGTCTGGTTTTGCCCAGGCTAGGAGGAGCCCAGTCCCAGACCACGCTATCCGGTAGTCGCCGGACTTTTCTTTCCCTAATTCGCACTCAAGCAGAGCCCGCTAGATCAATCCCCGCCAATCCTAGGAAGCCGGCATGCTTGGTAGGTGCGGACAGTAATAGCGGGGACTGGCGAGGGGCAGGTGTGCCCGGCTAAGACGCCAGGACAGGGCAGGGGCTCCACGATCCGAGAGGAGAGGGACTTCCTCCAGCCCTCAAGCGTCCGCTGCCCTCTGTTAGTGGGAGTGGAATCCAACCTCAGCCCCGCGCGGGCGCGGTCGGCGTCGGCGCGCCCCGAAGCCCATCCTTGGGCATCCGCTGAGCTACATTTGCCTGGGTCTTTCCAGGGTGGGCTGAGGAGCCAGTTTCTCGGTCAACACTAGGTTTCCATGATCTCCACGGGGCCGGGGGAGGAGGGAGGTGGGAGGTGAGAAAGCTCGGCGGCCTCTGGTTTCGAGTAAAAGTCGCCGCGATTTTGCAGAGACCAACTTTTTCCTGTGGCGCATTTAAGGCCAACTTAACTGTCTCCTGCCCTCCCTCTCTCCTGCCCCCTCTCTTCCCTGAGTCCCGCCCTCCCGCACACGCTGACCCAGGGACACACCCTACTGCAGCGACGCAAACAGGGCGTTGTTCCCGTTAAAGGGGAACGCCGGGAGCCTCCCACTGCCCCCTTGCTTCGCGCGCGCGCAGCCCCGCAGCGCAGCTTTGGCGGCGCCAGCAGCGGAGCCAACGCACCCGAGTTTGTACTTGAGGCCACCCTGAGGATCGGGACAGCTGTTCCTTTGGGCTGTAAGTGATTTGGTGGGGAGAGTGAAGGAGATGGAAGAGAAATGTGAGCATCTTCCAGTGAGGGTGTCAGAAGGCGCAGAGCAGGCGCGGGGCTTTGGCCAGCTCCCTGGAGCTTCTGTTTAGGGGCACAGGGTCCCTTGTGTGTCCTGTTCCCTTTCAATGGGGCTTGGAGTAATACAACGAGGGGAGCCTTTATGGTCTGTAAGACCTTACAGGGCAAGGGTGATGGTGCTGGTGTCTGGATAGCGGATAAGGGCGTCTCAGTTTTCGCCTTGCTGAAGAGGCGTTGACTCCGGGACACAGTGGCAAAACAGCCCCTGTGGCGGACATCACGAGAGTGCTGGACTCTTGTGGCTCTCCAGTTCCCAGCCTCATGCCATCTGTTTAATTCAAACCCTCTGGGAGTCATCAGAAATCCTTGTTTATTTCTTCCAGCGCATTCCAGTGTCTTTGAATGTGATGCTTGTGGAGAGGAACGGAGGGGCCTGGAATTGGGTACTTTCCAAACTGGGTTATTGAAACGTTGTTTCCCTGGCCCAAGACTCTGCCTGAAATGGTCCCCAGAGTCTCAGCCAGATCTTCCACAGCCATGCATGTCCTCTAACAAGTCATCCCAGCCTTCAGTGCCCCCAAAGTCTAAAATGAGGGGCGAGGACCGCATTACTTGGGATAGATGGCCTGCCAGCTCTGACCGGCTGAAATTATCGGACTCAGCCTTTTACTCTCTGTCTTTCTCTCCCGTCCGCTGGACATCTACTCCCTCCTGTCCCACCGCGCCCAGACCGGAGCTCAGTCTTGATGGGGTACGTGTCCTGGCTTTGAGTGCCTGGGGTGCAGACTGGACCCCTAGGTGAGCACGCGGGTCTAGCGCAGGAGCAGAATGCCCCCTGCCCCCAGGAGTCTCAGCTGGGCGCGCCTGGGGAAGCGCGCGGTGGACGGGAAGCGCAGGGTCCGGGCAACCCTCCCGAGCCATTCTTTCCTTTCCACACTCCTCTGGCTCTGCACCGCCTCTCCGGAGCCGCCAGAGTCTGCGCGAGGCTGAGCTGGGGCCAGGACGGTTCCTCTACGCTGGCAGAATTGGGTGGAAACTTGGAGACGAACGGAATGCGGAGAGCACTGGGGTCTGGGAAACCAGCCTCCTCGCTGCTGTCTCCCCCAGGGCATGTCACGGGTGTCTCCAGGTCTCAGACGGAAATCTGGGCGCCTACTCCCCTCACCTCTACCTCCACCCGGTAGGGGAACTCACAATCTGAACTGGGGTCTGGGAGAACTGGACCTCTCCCCTTACAGGGCGGTCTCCCGGAGGCGCTCGGGATGGGTGGAAGCCTGCAGTGGCCTCTGCTCATATTTTCTGGAAACCCCTCTATTCCCTGGGTGTTTTTAGACGTGCGAACCGCTTGTTTTGTTTCCAAAAGCAAAAGATGTTCCGTTGCAGGCGGGTCCGGCTGGGCGCTGGACGCTGGGCGCTGGTCCTGCAGGAGGCTGCTGCCCCCTCTCGGCGGCAGGCGGCGCGAAGGCTCCTGACCCGCGCGGGCGGGCGGGCTGCGGGCGCTGGGCCAGGCCGGGCCTTACGCTAGTGCGCGGGACCCTCCCTCTGCGCGCGCCTCCCTCGCTCGGCCCAGTGCGTTCGGCCTCACGCCCAGCGCTCTCCCCACAGGCAGAAACTCCGCTGAGCAGAACTTGCCGCCAGAATGCTCCTCCTGTTGCTGGGTATCATCGTCCTCCACGTCGCGGTGCTGGTGCTGCTGTTCGTCTCCACGATCGTCAGCGTGAGTGCCTGGCTGGGAGGCTCCCTGCGCGGCCCGCTCTTCCCTATCTGAGTTCCCAGCCCGTGCTCCTTCTGGTTCAGGACTGTGTTATTTGCAGACAGTTGGAAGTCTCAGACGTCCCAGGGAAGTTTCTGGCAATCTGCCCCCTTCCAGTTGCTTTGAGAAAACGACAGCAGATTCAGTGATAGGAACGAAGCGAGCGCTGGGCTGGGTTAGGTGCGCAGGTCTCTATTTAAGCTAAAAAACTTCAGAGCAGATCTAGGGACCCCGACCTTCATTTGATAAGATTGTTGTTTTTTTTTTTTTCTTGATGCAGCCTCATTGAAGAAGAGGGGTATTTATGAATTTTTTTTTTATCCAAACCATAGTCAGATGAGTGAATTAATTTATAAAACACCCTTTTAGGACTTGAAATTGGAAAGTTAAAATGGACTTTTCTGGAAAAGAGTTCACTGGTCCCATGTCGCATTTACGGCATGAACACAACGCCTTGAGTAAAGCTTCCACTGATAGAAACAGGCCATCAGAGTAACTTATGTTACAAAACTGTCCAGCCCATGAGATCTTAAAGTTATTTTCTTGGCAATGAAGATGAGCAGACATTCAGGCAGTTTTCCCATGGTGGCTTTCACTTCTTAATTCAAGGCACATTGTAAGCCTGATTTTCTTTTTCTTTTTCTTTTTTCTTTTTCTTTCTTTCTTTTTTTTTATTTTTATTTTTTGAGACGGAGTCTCGCACTGTCGCCCAGGCTGGAGTGCAATGGCGTGATCTTGGCTCAGTGCAACCTCTGCTTTCTGGGTTCAAGCGATTCTCCTGCCTCAGCCTCCTGAGTAGCTGGGATTACAGGTGCCTGCCACCACACCTGGCTAATTTTTATTTTATTTTTTTATTTTTAGTAGAGACGGGGTTTCACTATGTTGGCCAGGCTGGTCTCGAACTCCTGACCTCATGATCCGCCTGCCTCCGCCTCCCAAAGTGCTGGGATTACAGGCATGAGCCACTGTGCCCGGCCTGTCAGCATGATTTTGTAGTCTCTGTGAGAGATAATTATGTTGGGGATTTGTGACTTGGTTTAACATTTACAAGCATCTTCACAGTATCTTCATGGTGCCTGGTGATGATAACGTTAGATTGATAGGAGCTATATACAAGGAACTAGACTCAGAGAGAGGAGCTTGGGGAATGATCCCCAGAGATGCTGGGAGGAGAGAAGGCTTGAATGCAGGTGTCTCAGGTTGAGTTCATGGCTCCTTCTAGTATAGTAAACATCTCTGCACATAATCGTTTCCGTGCGCATGGTGAACTTTTCCATTTACAACGTGCTTTTAAGTCATAAAACATTGGCTGTTACCATGCAGGGGTGGGCGGGGTAGCTAGGTGCATCAGGGTGCTTTTCATCATCCCTGGGCCTTTCTCCTTCCCCTTTTCCTTCACTCCTCACTCCCTCTCTGACTCAGGATATCTGTCTGATTCTCTCTAGCAATGGATCGTGGGGAATGGACATGCAACTGATCTCTGGCAGAACTGTAGCACCTCTTCCTCAGGAAATGTCCACCACTGTTTCTCATCATCACCGAACGGTGAGGCTGGTTTTGTGCTCCACGAGCTTGTCCTCAGATGCCTGTAACACGTTTCTCAGTCCAGAGCTGGAAACGCTTATTGGAAGACACAAGCCAGAATGCTCTTGCTGGGGTGGGTTGGGATGTGACAGGGAGCCATGAGTCCAAGGCAAATGGGAGGGGTGATCTCACTGGGGAAGCTGCAATCCTGGGCATCATTATGATTCACTCTATCTAGAGACATGCCCTTAGCACCCTCCTGATCACTTAGAATAATGCTTTTTGTGATTTTTTAAAAAACTGTCGACATGGGAGCTATAAAGGTGGTATAATAGCTAAGCCTTAGGCAGACCCCTTGGGACATTGGATCAAACGTGTATCTTTGGTTTGGTGGCTGTGCCTATTCAGAAATGTCCTGCCCCTTTCTGCTGCAGTGACAGTGGGACTGCCTCACTGCACCATCAGTCATATGGACACAAGACTGGCCTTTCCAGGTCTTGGACCTCAGTGATGCCACCTAGCATCAAAACCTTTGAATGTTTCCTTTTTGCAAGATGGGGACTTGAAGCTGTTTGCAAAACCCTAAGCTAAGCCTTGGGGTCCTTCATCCAGAAGATTGTATTTCTCCTCTGTCCTCAGCATCTTTGCTTGTGAGATGTGGAAGCCAGGCTTCATGAGGGTCAAATTAAGGGATAGTTGGCAGCAGAAGCACCAACTACATACCCTAAGCACCCAGAGGGAAAGGAACGCCCAGCCAGGAGCCCTGCGTGTTTGGATGCAGACAGGCGGAGGTAAACAGAATGAGCTGTTTTGGTGGCTGGGTAGGCCACAGCGATTGGTGTTAAGAGCCCATGGACCTGGATCCACATGATCTTTTGTTCCAAAAGATGTGTCCTCGGGCTGGAAGGACCTATAGATATAGCAGAGCTTTCCTAACATCCTGGGTTTAAAAGGCCACGGAAATACAACTTTAAATGTTGCTGCCCCTACTCATAGATCCAGTATGTATGTTCAAGATGCTACACCAGATGAGAGAAACCAGTTTAGATCCAGTTCAATAAAACAGGCAGTGAAGTGGCCTTTGGTCCTGGCTTTGCATAATCCAATTTCTTTGCTGGACTTCCCCTCTTACGGCTCTGTGCCTAGTAATACTCGAGCATGTCCCA
The DNA here is from genome assembly GCF_047675955.1 of Chlorocebus sabaeus. Taxonomy (NCBI): domain Eukaryota; kingdom Metazoa; phylum Chordata; class Mammalia; order Primates; family Cercopithecidae; genus Chlorocebus; species Chlorocebus sabaeus. The sequence continues at coordinate 15,086,611 of NC_132919.1, read as the reverse complement.
AGCTGAAGCATTATTAACCAAATTCCTTGAACCACAGTACAAATAGAAACTGCTAAAATACTCATTAGGTAATTTATATGGAGAAGATAAGCGAGGAGTGGAAAACACTGCTTTATGTTTTTACCTTCTGGATTGGGGAGGGATCGGAGAAAAGATCCCAGTCCTATTGAAGTGAGAACAGTGCTTAATCTTGTCTCTGAGTGTGTGAAAGACATTGAATTAAAGCCATCCCAGAAATTACATGGTGGGTTTGCATGGTGAGTTGGCAACTGGGTAAATGAAATACTCACGAGTGCCTGAGAATGTGACCATAGCACTGCTTGTCCCCAAAGCCACAGCATCTGGTTTCTCCCCATTCAGGGTCTGGCTAAACTTCCCTGAGCACTGTGGATGGGAGTCTCCGTCCTCGCTACTGACACCTGGTGGTTACAAGTAGTGACTCAGCCCGAAAAGGGCAGGCTTTGGTGCTCACAGGCGCCATCCCCAAGTGGCATCTGGCCACGCGACTTGGCACGGAATCCTGGACTCTTGGGCCCGGAAGGGGGCAGTTTTGGCAGATGTGTTAAAACCCGGCTGAGCTTCAGCAGAAACGAGGTGGCAGAGGAGTTGCTAAGTTGTGTTTAAACCATCTGCAGGAAAGAAAGCGATATTGACCTGTAGCCTGTTACTGACTTGCATTTGGTGTCTTCTGCGGTTGGAAATAGCTGTCAGTTGGTGCTAGAAGCAGATCTCAAAGAGGCACTAGGGTTATTTTAATCAGGAAACTTCTTATCTCTCAACTTGTTCCTTCTGTTCCAAGCTCATGTTCTTGGGTTCATTTACAAGGCCTCCTTAGGGTGGGTTTCAAATCTGTCTCATTGCTTTCTGAGAGCACCCCGGAGTGTCTGTTCTCCACATCTCCCTTCTCAGCTCTCACAATCAGGGCATTTTTAAAACATCTGGATGCTGTCCCTGAACACGCTGGGTTTGTTTCCACTCCACTCAGGCTTAATCTAAATTTGAAATTTCCGTTTACACTTCCCTAGTGGTGGTTATCTCTGCCGCTCTCTTCCCCAACGTGGCAGCACTTGCTACGACTTCAGCCTTAAGTGTTGAATCCTCGGGGGCCTCTTCGATTGAGTTTAACAATTGTGGCAGCAAGCAATAAGCTGAAAAAAAATGTGTAATTTTTAAAACATTATACTGCCTTTACAAATGAACTATGCTCGTTGCAAACCATTTACCGTGTCTGTATTTGCTCTTAGAAAGTATGTTTGAAAAAAAATACTTGTTAAGTAATCAAAAGTAACTCATTATTGACATCGATTTGTGAAGAATATGTTGCAAGTGTGAAAAAATATGTAGTGGTATGATCTCGGCTCACTACAACCTCCGCCTCCTGGGTTCAAGCGATTTTCCTGCCTCAGCCTCCTGAGGTGCTGGGATTATAGGCACCCACCAACATGCCTGGCTAATTTTTGTATTTTTAGTAGAGAGGGGTTTCACCATGTTGGGCAGGCTGGTCTCGAACTCCTGACCTCAAGTGATCCGCCTACCTCGCCTCTCAAAGTGCTGGGATTACAGGCGTGAGCCACTGTGCCATGTGACTTGGTATTTTTTTCTGAAAGGACTCCTTTTTCTGGTGCATGACCACGACACTGCACCTCTCTCTGGGGGTTGCCATTTATGTTGTTTTCTATATGAGTGAGACCTCCTGGCATCGTGCCATGAGGCAGTCTAACATCTAGGTTGTATAGTTTGAAAGAGATATACCAGATCTTGCCCCCAAACTACATCTTGATATTAGAAATAGTTTTAGAGTTTTAACTGACTTTGACTCTGCCTGCCTTCTCGTTTTTCTAAATGTGTTTGTATACTTTCTGACATCCCCTCCTTATCTGCCTCGTGTAGGTAGAGGTAAGAGAGGCTTAGTGTGGGGATATTCATTATGATCTTGTATCCAGTTCCTTTCCACCCCAGAGAATACGAGGATCTGGAAAGCATGGGCCTTGCCTTGATGATCCCGAGCCTGGTCAAGGAGTCAGGAGATAACTATGGAAGGGTGAATCACTCTCCTGGAAGGCAGAGCAGGCCAGATGCCCAAAGGGAGGCAGGCAGACAGCGCCCAAGTTCAGGGAGGAAGTGGAAGGGAAGTCTCTGGTGGGAGGTAGAATTTGATCCATCCTCCAAAGGATGGGCAGGATTTAAGTCAGTACAGGCAAGGGGGAAGAGAATATTCCCTGTTAGGGCAATGACATGACCTAAGGTAAGGGTAGAGCAAGGCAGGGGATGGGGTAGACCAGTTGGCTAGTGTTCTGGTTAGGATTAGGGTTGACTGTGTATAAGAGAACATCTTCAAATGATAGGTGCTTAAATAAGGTCATTTATTTTTCTCTCTTTTCAAAGAAGTCTGGAAGTAGGTAGCCTGAGAGAGGTATGGAGGTTCCATGAAATTGTCAGAGATGCAGATACTTGCTAGCTCATTTCTTTACCATCTCTTGGGTTTGGTTGTCATCTTGAGGAAACAAAAGGCTGCTAGAGCTCCAGCCGTCACATCCCTGATTCAAGTAGTAGGGTGGAGAAAGGAGGTGGGGAAGAATGAGTCCCCTTTTCTTTTAATGAAATGTAACACGGTCACACCTACACCTATTTCTAAGAGAAGGCAAGAAATATAGTCATGCGGCCTTGAAGGAAACATGGCTTCTCAAATCACAGACACTTGACAGCAAGTACTTCTCTGTAAGCCTGGTGTGGAATACTTCCCTTGAGGGTTTGACCATCCCCTCCCATACCCAATCATACTCTTTTGCAATAGCTCAGTTGCGCCCTGTACAGTTCCGTAAGTCCCGGTTATTTCAGCATTCTTCAAAGAGTCCATCTCTGCTGCATCCTGGGCTCTGTCAGCACCCCACCATTCTCATATATACTCTTCTCAGAAACTTTAGGATCTGTCGAGGCTTCTCTCTATTTCCACCACCTCTCCAGGTACAAGTGAAGTCTTACTATTATTATTGAGACAGAGTTTCGCTCTTGGTGTCCAGGCTGGAGTTCAGTGGCACAATCTTGGCTCACTGCAACCTCTGCCTCCTGGGTTCAAGCAATTCTCCTGTCTCATCCTCCTGAGTAGCTGGGATTACAGGCATGCGCCACCACACTTGGCTAATTTTTTGTATTTTTAGTAGAGACGGGCTTTCTCCATGTTGGTCAGGCTGGTCACGAACTCCCGACCTCAGGTGATCCGCCAGCCTCAGCCTCCCAAAGTGCTGGGATTATAGGCGTGAGCCACCACGCCCAGCCGTCTTATTATTATTTAATGACGTCTCTTGAATCTCTATTTTCCTCCAGTCCAGATCTCTCTTCTGAATCCCAGACCTGTTTATCCAGCTATCTCCTGGTCACTTTCCTTGGGATATCGAAGAGAGGCCTCCAAGCCACTAGGCCAGAGAGAGTCCTTATCTCCTCCGCCAAATCCACCCCTTTGTCACTTTCTAGTATTTTAGTGAATGCTGCTTCACCAGCTGGCAAGCCAGATATCTAGAGTCTGCCTTGACGTGTTTCCTTCTTTCTCTTCTCAGCATTGTCACGGGTCCCTCAGGCCACCCCGTGGTTCCAATGCCTGTTGCCCACCTGTGGTCACGCTGCTTCCTCGTTTGTCAGAGGCGCCAGGGCAGCCTCCTAACTAGTTTGCCTGCACCCTTTCTTGCTCTTCTGTGACTCATTTTTCATACGGAATCCAGGCTGATATTTAAAAAACCACAAACCTAATTATATCACTCCTCATTTGGAAACCTTTCGGAGGCCCTTCATTGGTCTTAATCTTCAGAGGAAAATCTTTAACGAGGCCCATCGATATCTACCTGAACGATGCGCTCCTGCTCCTGTTAAGTCTCATCTCCCATCTCTCTTCCCCTCATCTTGGAATTTCAGCATTTTCTCACTTCCTGAAATGTGAACTTCCCACTTCGGGAGCCTCTTCATTTCTCTTCTGATCTTTCATGCGAGACTATTTCTCGAACAACTATCGTGTACCAGAGACTACTGTAGGTACTAAGGTTACAAGAGTGAACAATAGCGTATGTTTTACTGGACAAATCAGTCAATAAACATGGAGAATTTGGGGGGGGGCAATGGTAAGAACTATATAAGACAGGTTAATGGCATAAAGAGGGATTGCAGTTGGTGAAGGGAGGTCTCCTTGAGGAGTGACCACTTGAGGGTGGCCAGGAGCCAGCCATATGAACATCTGGGGAAGGTTCCATACAGAAGGACCATCAAGTGCAAGATCGCTGGGCAGGGAAGGAGGTTGTTAGTTGAGGGACAGGGGGCAGGGCAGAATAGTGGGAACAGAGAGTGAGGGGTAAGTAGAATCACAGACCATCTCAAAGTGTGTGTGCTCCCCACCCACACTAGGAAGGAGCTGGGTGCATATGCATGCATTTCTAATCTTTGTGGTTTCCTTAGACCTGCTGTCTCCATGGGTTTCTCAGTGGTCTGCTGGATTCCAAGTTGGAGTGACAGTCTCGAAGCCTCCATAAGGCAGAATATATCAGAAATTGTACAAGGTAGAAATGCATCGGTTATATTTTCAGTGATTATTTTGGGTGACAGGATTCTTATCACTTTCACTGTTTTCTTTTGCTGCCTTCCTGTTTTCCTCATTGAGATCTTTTATTTTCACAATCAGAAAATAACTGTGAACATTTTATGCTAGAAAACTGGTTTTGAGTAACAAGTAGGTTGGCTTTGCCTTAATTAAGAGAGTGGAGCCCCAGGGCATGGCAGGCAGGGTCCATGGGTTAGCTTTGAATGAGGCCAGTTCCTGGAGCTTTAGTTTGCAAACTCGTACAATCTGGAAGGCTCTGGTGAGGGGGAGGGGTGTGCCAAGCTTCCTCCCCAAGACCCTACGGGCAAGTTGAAAATCTACTGGCCCAGAGGATTCAGGCAAAATATTTGCCCTGCTGTTGAACGAGCCAGTGCTGGGTCAGAATACTGGAATTAAGCCACAGGCGACGTGGGAGCCCAGGAGCTGGAAGGGCACAGTTCTGGCTTACCCTGGCCCCTGGCTGGTCTTCGTCAGCTTCAGTGATGAGGCAGGACCCAGGCAGAGTTTGTGTTCAGTAAAATCTGTCTCTCAGGCCGTGTCCCTGCTCACAAAGTCCTCTCTTGTCTCAGAAGAAAAGGTAGTTGATAAACTTTTTCATGTTGAGGTGTTTGGTGCAAAAAGTGTGTCCCTTTTTGAATCACTTTTGTTTTTAAAGAGGAGGCCAGTGCTCAACACCAAAGCATGAAGGGAATTATTGAGCTGTCCTCTAATCTGTCCCCAAACATCCTTGGCCACCTCCATTGTCTAAGGGCAGTACCTGCAGCCCCTCATTTCCCAGTGACAACAGGTGGGTCTCCTCTGCCACAGTATGTGGGCTGGACCAGCACCAGGCACTGAGAAGATGACCACTTACTACTCTTCTTTTCTGTTTAAACAGCAGCAACAGCAGGAACAGCAAACTCATGACTATCAATAGGTTGTGTGCGGCATTAGATCAGTGCCTTAGGTTGAAAATTAGAGAAACTAAATCTTGCCAGTCTCAGCAGCCCCCAACATGAGTCCTTGGTGGGCTCCTATCATCCCTGTCTTCAGAATGATCCCAGACTTGTTTATCAATTTGGCGACACTGCCATTTTGGCAAGGACACCAGACAATTTCTTTGTCTGTGGCCCAGCTGTTCGCCAGATTTTAGAAAACACAGGAGACCTTCTGCCTTTGTGGGCCCATATTTTACATTTTAAAACCTTTGTGGCTCCCTGAGTCAACCCGTAATCTCTACCCAAGTAATGGCTCTGGATTGTACAGGCTCTTATGAGATGCTGAGGCCCTGGTGGTGCAAAGGAGGTACAGAGGATGGAATGTGTTGTCAACAGGCCAAGATTTCAACCCTTAGAGTTTCTCTAATGCCAATACCCAGGAATTAGTATGAAATGTTTGTTTGAACCTGTGTCTGAACCATATGACCTGGAAACTCTAGTCTTTGTTTTAAAAAAACTTCAGTTGTATCCCCAAGATTTCACCAGCACCAAGAAAACATCCCTTGCGTTTCAGGAGCAGGGATTGGCCACGGTGCAGCCTGAGGTTGTGGATGTTGATCTTTGGTGCCCGAGAGAAGGCTGTCTGGGATGAAGCCTTCTGACTGTGCAATCATCCACACACGTGTGGCCCCCAACACTGGCAGGGACCTGGAGTCATCTGGCCCATCCCTCCTCCCTGTTCCATCGAGCTGCAGACCTGTCTGCAATATGCCCTCCACATGTTCATCCTACCACTGATGGGGAACTCACTACCTTCAAGAGAGCCTCTTTTATTTTTGAAGAGCTAATAGTGAGATCCATTCATTTGTTATTCAACTCTACTGAGCCTGTCCTACATACTGGCCACTATTCTAGAAATGGGGTGCACAGAGATGAACAAGAAAGAGCAGGTCCCTGCCATTGTGCAGCTCACAAGGAGCTGGAGGAAACAGGCAATACACAATAAATGCATCACTATGGGTAGTGGAACGTGCTCTGCAGGAAACAAATAGGGTGATCAAATGGAAAGTCACCACTGGAGGAATGAGCTGCTCAGGGAAGGCCTCTTCCTTCCATAGTGATGTGGTCTGAGATTTAAAAGACAGGGAGGGACCAGTTATAGGAAGAACCATGGGAAGAAAATTCCAGGAGGTAAAGGGAAGAGCCAAGGCCCTGAGTTAGCTGAAGAAAAGAGGGTGGGGAATGTGGGAGAGAGGGATGAGAGCAGGATCGCTGGGGCCTCACAGGCTGTAGTACTGAGAAGGACAGTTGGGACATCGTTGAAGGGTTTTAAGCAGAAGAGTGTCATGATTTGATTTGTGTTTTGTAAGCTCACTCTGGCTGTTGAGAATGAATTCTGGGGAGACAAGAGTAGAAACTGGGGACCAGTGAGGAGTCTGTGGTCATAGTCCAGACTGGACATGATGATGACACTGAGATGACAATGATGACAATGACGATGATGTTAAGAATACAAACAGCTCACGTAAGTGCCAGGCATTCTTTGAAGAGCAATGCATTTAATCCTTACAAGAACTCTAGGAGGCAGCTGGTGGCTTAGCTAGGGAGGGAAAGTAGAGAAGAAAACAGGTCTCATGAAAGGGTTTGCTGATGGGTTCGATGTAGGGAGTTAGGGAAGAATGATTCTAGATGACTCTAGGTTTGGGGTTTGAGCAACTAGTGTGTAACTGGATCTTGGACTGAGATGGGGAGACTGGAGGAGGAACAGAAGATTTGGGGCAAGGGGTAGAAATCAGGATTTACATTTTGATCATCAGAGAGATCAGCAAAGCACTTCAATTTAGAAGTCTTTAGCTCAGGGGAGAGGTCTGGGCTGGAAATTCAAAGTCAGGAGTCATTCCTCTATACCGAAGGGTATTCAATGTCATGGTGCCGAATATAGTTATTTGGGGAGGAGTTGAGAGCAGAAGACAGAAAAGGAGAACAGTGTTCAGAGCTAAGTCTTGAGCATGCCAGGGGTTAATGAGGGTACAGGAAGGAAAGTGGGGATGAGCAGCGAGTGATGAGGGAGGAATGTCAGGAGATGTTGTCACTTAAGAAATTACCTCGTTAAACCCAACGCTGCCCCTCTTTTGTCCAGTCACTTCTGGTTGCCTTCATTCATGCCTGATGTGCTGGCCTTGGGTTTTATCAAGTTGCTTGGCTCGTCCTTAAAGAGTTTAAATCCCCATAATGCCTCCTGGACAATGACCGCAGGGTGACCCCAGTCTCTCCTCTACATGATGACTCTTCAAACAGTTGACGATTGCAGTTTTTCTTTCTCTTCTCCAGTGGTGGTACCTCCTTCCCTCTTTCAGTGGCTTCTCTGGTGCTGGGGATTCCACTGGAGTCCCAGCTGCAGAAGCAAGGCCTCTTCTTGCCCGTCTGTAGTTTGGTCAGTGGTTTGGCTTGACAGGCTGATGAGCGGAGAATAAGGGGAGCCCCTCTCTCTTTGCCACACCATTCTCCTTCCTCTCTCTCTAGTTTGTGTGGATTCTAAGTCTGAAGAATGGTGGTAGAATCATTTAATTCATTAGATTTCAAACATATCATTGACTTCTCTGTACCCCAGTGTGTTGTAGTGGAAAAACTAGTAGTGTGGGCATCAGGGATTCCTTGTTTTTCTGCACCGGGTCTGCCTCTAACAAATTAGGTAATCTGGGGCAGGTACCCTGGTTTCCTAAAAGCAGAGTGGGCATTGAGGTAGGACCTGAAGTTGAGGTATGACCTGCACATTGCGTGGGTCCTGGAGCCTCTGTTCACGTTCAGGATGTAATTGTTGCATCGAGGGATCCTAAAAGGAGGTGGCCTCTGAGCTGGGCCTTGGCAATGGGGTAGAATTTCAGTAGGCAGAGGGAGCAGGGATGGGTTTTGTGCTTGCAAATGGGCACTGGTTTACTGTCGCTGGGGGAGGGGAGCAGTTCTGTTGTTCTAGCTCTTAATTTCCATCATGCATGGTCTTTTTTCATACTTTGGGGAAAAGAAGGAGGAGAACTCTATTATTTCTATAGGGAGAATTCCTCCTAAACCTAAAGATCTTAAAACTACACCAATTATTCCCTGTTCATTCTCCACTGATGCAGTTCATGACTGCAATTGCAACTGCCTTTCTCATCATTTTCTGTGGCCAAAGTCCGTGTTTTTAAGTGAGCTGTTCTTTTAAAAAACAGAAAAAAAAAGTTTCCTGATAAGTCAGTTTGAAAGACACTAAGTTTTGAAAGTTAAGCAGGCTTTGATCATTCATGGTACATTGTGAATTACCAAGAAGGGAGATTGATATCCTTGATCATGCAACCCACGCGCCTCCTTTTTCTTTTGTATCTGGTGGAGTAAGTCTTCCAAGAGCAATTCTTAGAGAAACAAAGCCTACTCTGTTTCCCTGTTTCTAGAATTTTCCAACAAGGGTATAAAAAAGCCTCAAACAGCTTACTATTATCCAGCAACCTCAGGTACCTCAGTGGCTGCATGTTATTCCCTTTAGAAGTCTAAGAACTCACTAGCAGAACAAGAATATGGATGCCAAAGTGCAAAACTAGAGCCGGACAAACTAGCTCTGTGCCTGCCACAAAGCCTCTTAATTAGGAATGCAGGTCATTGAACAACTGTATCAGCTTTAGCGGGAATACCTTGACACACGAAGATTCCTTCCACTTACTGAGCAGTTTGTGCCCACTAGTGGCCAGACACAGGCTTTGCTCTAACTAAAACGCCCCCAGAATTACCTGTTGAAAGAGCCATCCATGTGGCCTTCATCGCCTTTGTGAGCTCCATGCTGGCACACAGTTGTCTCCATCTGTTTTGCTTTCTGCATGAATCATGGGCAAAGTTAGCCTGACCGGCGAGCCCCATTTCAAAGCCACCAGCTGGGGGAGAAGTTGAAGCCCAGGGGCAAGACCCACGCTGGGCTCTGGGCATGCTTGAGCTGGTGGGCGAAGCATATGGGCAAAGGCCACATTGTTTAGGATGGGGGCCTTTCAGAGACTCAGCTATTTCTGGAATGACATTCATACTGAGAAATAAGGAAAATGGCGATCTGTGTGATGGTTGTGGGCTGGGAGGTTTGGGCGTGGGAGTCCTGGTCTTGGGGTCATGTGTTTTGAAAACAGTCTAGCGCTATGCAAATGGGAAGTATTAATAACTCTCTGCCTCTGTGATTCACTCTCTCATGGCTTTTCCTCTCTTGGCCTCTCCAAGGTCTCTTCTGACTCTTTTGCAACTGTCCTTCCTTTCACTTACAAAAAACCTGTTCTCTTGACTCAGAACGGTTTTATGAATTGCCCAGAGTGGGACTTGATATGGGGCAGGGTTGGTGCCATGCTGGTAATGAAAGATGCACTTGAACTGTTACATTGAAAAGTGCTTCATACTTTCTGAGTCCTTAACTCACTGGGTTGTAGGCCCTGGGCTAAGAATACAGCTGAGGGGGCTGATGTATTTCCTTCATTGCTCAGCTGCTCCTACAGCAGGAATCTGACCTTGAAATGAGCCTTGATTGTTGTGCAACTCGAGCTTCCCACTATCTGGGGGGGAGCTGGGTCTGGGTGCTGCCACGGCCCATGTCAGAAAGCTGTCAGCAGCTCTTGTACCGGACACTCTCAGAACAGGAGGCCTGCAAAGAACATTTTTTTTGAGACAGAGTCTTGCTCTGTTTCCAGGTTGGAGTGCAGTGGCATGATCTCGGCTCACTGCAATCTCCGCCTCCAAGGTTCAAGTGATTCTCCTGCCCCAGCCTCCCCAATAGCTGGGATTACAGGCACGTGCCACCACACCCAGCTGATTTTTGTATTTTTAGTAGAGACGTGGTTTCATCACATTGGCCAGGATGGTCTCAATCTCCTGACCTCGTGATCTGCCCGCCTCGGCCTCCCAAAGTGCTGGGATTACAGGTGTGAGCCACCACGCCTGGCCAGAGCTTTAGTTTTTAATTCAGTGTTCAGCACCAAGGCTGGATATTAGCTTAAAACTGCCAGTGGGAACTCCACGAATATTTACCAGGCCTCCACTTTGCACCAGGAACTGAGTGTGGCCTGGAGGACAGCAGGTACTCAACATAACCTCTACTATTTATTGCATACAAATTGCAAGTATGGGTGGGGGGTGGGGAAGAGTATCGCCACACTGGGGCTTGTGTTAATCTGTAGTTTAGCCACTTGGGATGTTGGTGTCACACGAGGTTTTATTTAAATAAAACAGATTGGTAATTGACAACATTTTTCCTTGCATTATATTTCTCTGAACTCGAATAATTATTTTCTGTACATCTGACTTGTTTTGCTGTAGCAGAGTGTGGCAAGTAATAGCTTGCATGTCGAATCCAATCTGCTTCTGTAAATAAGATTTTATTGGATATATGGCTATTGGGGGAATGGGCCACACCCACTCATTTACATCTTGTCTGTGGCTATGGCTGATTTTGTGCTACGAAGGCAGAGTTGAGTAGTTGCTAAGAAGACCGTATGACTTGCAAAGCCTAAAGTATTAGGTCTCTGATTCTTTATAGACAGTTTGCTGTCTGTGCAGATATTTTCTCTCTGACTCTGTAGCACCTTTATGCTGGAGAGTAGATATGAATTGATGCCAAAGTTGTATCAAAACACTTTTTGGAGTTCTGGCCGATGTGCTAATAACCTGGCTTGTGTGAACATCGTAGCTCCCATTTTCATACTGCTTGGTGTGACCCAGATAGAAATGCTCCAGAACCTGGCCGCTCAGTAACAGCCTGTAAGTGCTTGTTTACCCTGTTTCCCACATCAGCCTTTTAGGTGGGGTTATTTGCACTATCCTTTAACAGAGCTTCAATAGCAACTCTTTTGTTTGATGATTATGACAACCCAGTAAAATATATTAGTGCCTCAAGTTAGTGAAGCAGAATTCAAGGCCAAAAAAATGTATGTGGCAAGAAATTGGCAACAGAGCCCAGCCCTGCCTGGACTGTCCTAATCAGAGCACGCAAATGCTGGAGAGAGTCAAGCTTTGCACTTGCTCACACGGGACCCCATCCTTGGACAGGATCAAAGCCCTGTCGTTTTCGGAGTGTGTGGTATCTGCTGTCTCTTACTGCCCTGGTTATCTGTCTATTCCAGTTCTGATGAATGGTTCTGACTGGGGAGCAGCATCATCTGAGTTTAGAAATGTCCTCAGGGGCCTGTGGGCTTCCCTTTGAACAACAACGAGAGCTCTTGAATCTTGCTCCAGCCTTTTGGAGCTGGATGGAGGTTGCTTTCTTCTGGGCTGGGCTCTGTTTTTTTTTTTTCTCTCGCCGTCACTGTGTAGCTTTTGATCAATGCTGTTGGAAGATAGGAAAAGCCCCTGTTCTTTTCCTGGTCGTGTGGAAGCCCAGTCCTGCCCAGAATTCCAGTAACCCTTTGAGTTTTAGAATCCTAACTCTTAATAAGTCAATAGACTGCTGCATCTTTTTTGCCTATGTAATCTTTTAAATTGGTTTTCATTATTTAAGTAGTACAAGTATTATAATACATGAAAATATTCTCTACTGAAAGGCCTTCTTGACCAAACTCTTCTTCGTTGCAACAGTAGTTCCTGGGGGAACCCACTGACATCAATTTGACACAACTTTGACTCTTTCTCTACGAATATTTGTATGCCTGTGGATGTCTACATGCAATTATATAGTTTTTTGGTGTTTATTTTCATAACGATGACATGTTGTGTATGCACCTTACTCTTTTCATTGTCTTGAAGATCTTTCAAAGACTCTTCATTTTCTAACTCATGATTTTTTTAACTACTGCAAAATATTTCATTGTAAGGATATACCATAATTTATTTTCCCTCATAGAAATGCTACAATGAATTTCCTTATTTATTTTTCTCTGAGTATATGTTCAATGTTTTTCCAGGATATAGTAGATAAGCACTTGAATATATATATAGTTGTGTCATTATGCTGGAGGTGTTACAATTTTTAAATTACTTTTAATAGCAAAAACTACAATTACTTTTTTATCAACCTAATACATTCTGCCACAAAATGGCTGATCACAAAAGGATTACAATAATAATAATATTATTATTCCTATGAATGGTGTATGCAGGTAGCTATCACTTATTTGTTCTGCTGATATTATCTTTTATTTTGAATTTTGCCTATTTACTGGATGAAAATTGGTATCACCCTCCTCATAGGTTTCACTTGCATTTCCCTGGTTGCTAGTGAGGTTGAGCACCTTTTACAATGTTTATTGGCTGTTCATATTTCTCCTTTGCTAATCATATGGCTCTTAAATTTTATACTTAGCTGTTTTCTCTTTGTTCTCTCTGTAGTTTAATTTTGTTAATGATGTGAACTAGAGATTTAATTTTATGTTTTACCAAATGAATAGCCAACACTATGTATTGTCTGTTGTATTTTGCTTATTATAGTATATGGTATAAATTAAATATACAAGCTGGGCACGGTGGCTCATGCCTGTAATCCCAGCACTTTGGGAGGCCAAGGCGGGCAGATCACCTGAGGTCAGGAGTTCGAGACCAGCCTGGCCAACATGGTGAAACCCCGTCTCTACTAAAAATACAAAAATTAGCAGGGCATGGTGGTGCGCGCCTGTGCTCCCAACTACTCAGGAGGCTGAGGTAGGAGAATCACTAGAACCCAGGAGGCGGAGGTTGCAGTGAGCTGAGATCATGCCATTGCACTCCAGCCTGGGTGACAAAATCGAGATTCCATTAAAAAAATAAAAAAAATTAGCCGGATAATGGTGGCGGGTGCCTGTAGTCCCCGCTACTCTGGAGGCTGAGGTAGGAGAATCGCTTGAATCCAGGGGGTGGAGGCTGCAGTGAGCCAAGAATGCACCACTGCACCCCAGCCTGGGAGACAGAGCGAGACAACGTCTCAAAAAAAAGAAAAAGAAAAAGAAAAAGAAATTAATTAAATATACAATTAATAATTATATACTTTATAATATATAATTATAGAACATATCATAGAACTATGATAGATAATTATATATTTTATAGACTATATATTTTATATGATATTTATATATATTTTTAGACATACGAAGCTTATATTTGTATTATAAAGTTTTAGCAATTCAAAAATATGGTATTAATCATGAAAGAAAAATAAAAGAATGGGACAGAATTAAGACTTTGGAAGCATACATGTAAATTTAGTATATAATACACAACATCATATGTGTGTCTATAAATGAAATACATTTTATTAATGATAATTATGTATTATATAATTATAAGCACTTGAACATGTTCTATAATTATATATTATATAATTATATATCATAGTTCTATAGTATGCTCTATAATTATATATTATATATTTTTATATATTTATTTATTATATAATTATATATTATATAATTATAGATCATAGTTCTATGATATGTTCTATAATTATATATTATAAGGTATTTAATTATTAACTGTATATTTAATTTATACCATATACTATAATAAGCAAAATATACATATATGTTTTAAATCTGGTAGGTGATATCTTGACTCACTGGTTTTATTTGTTTTTCTGACTTTCTTTTTGTTCGTTTTGGTTTTTAGTTGCTGTTGTGTTTACTTCAAAATTTTTCTTATCTGTCATTGTTCATTGAACCAGACATTTTTATTAAAAGCATTTTAATATTTTTTTCTGTCTCATTAGTCTGTGCTTTTATCCATATTAAGTCAATTAATTTTGGACTTATTTCGTTGTTTTTTTTTTCTAGCTTCTTGAGTTGAAAGTTTAGTTCACTCTTTTTAAGGATTTTTCTAGCAAATGCTTAGAAGTGTATACAGTGTCCTCTGAGAACTGCTTTGGCTACAACCCACAGGTGTGCCATGTGGCTCTCAATATAGTTCCTTGCTGAAGAAATTTTTACTTTTCATCTTGATTTTTTTAATCCGAGGAATTATCTGGAGCACTGTTTTTAAATTTCCAAATTTATTTTGGCTAGTTTGTTTTTAATGTCTAATTTTGGTTTGCCTTTAGTTATGTGTTGAGACTATAACATTTCTGCTTTGGTATTTATTGCGATATTCTTTGTTACCTTAGAGTCAGTTTGAAAAGCTGTCCCATGTGTGTTTGAAAATAACTTATGGTTTTGCTGTATAGAAAATTTGTGTCTTTTGCTATATAGACACAAGTTTTCTATACATCTATTAAACCAAATTTGTTAACCCTCTTATATAATCTACATTGTTTCTTATTTTTGGTCTACCTGACATCTATTTTGAGGAAGGAAGCTAAAGTCTTTTACTGTCATTGTGGTTTTAACAATTTCTTCTCATATTTTGATTATGTTTTGGTTTTTACTTTTCCAGGCCATGTTATTATATGCATAAACATTTATTTTCTTCACTCATAGATCATGTAAACCAGAAGTAAATATCAAATAAACCAAATCTTTCCTCTATGAAACAACCGAACAACTCTCTGGTCACTTTCATCCTTTCAACATAAATTCTATTTTTTATTATTAATTTATCTTCTTTCTTTTTTGTTAATATTTGCCTGACGCTTCTTTTCAAAATCTTTTTTGTGTTTGACCGTTGCTTGTGTTAGGTGTATCTATTGTATTAGAATATAGCCACAAGGTCTTTTTTTTCTTTTTTAGACAGAGTCTTTCTCTGTGCCCAGGCTGGAGTGCAGTGGTGTGATCTTGGCTCACTACAACCTCCACCTCCTGAGTTCAGGCGATTCCTTGTCTCAGCCTCCCGAGCAGCTGGGACTACAGGTGCCCACCACCACACCTGGCCAGTTTTTTTGTATTTTTTGTAGAGATGGGGTTTTGGCATGTTGGCCAGGCTGGTCTTGAACTCCTGGCCTCAAGTGTTCCACCCGCCTTAGCTTCCCAAAATGTCTTAATTAAAGATAAAATTCCATATCTTATGAGTGCCTTGAACCCATTCACATAATGTGGTTGATGATATACTTACTATCTTAATGCATCTGTTTTATTTATTGTGCTTATGGTTGAAAACCATCTTCTTCATCTCTGGCTCATCAGAGTCAACCACAGGGCTTGGCTCCAAACAGTAGGTATTTGGCAAATGCTCATTGAATAAAAATGTCCTTGATCCTCTAACTCTGATTTGATTTGAGAAACAACTTATGGCAAACAGCTCAGTTGTAATGGGGTTGGGACTAAAATTCAAGTTACTGTTGAAAGACGTTTCAAGAAGTGTTTCGGTTATATTATTAAATATTAGACACTTTCTGTTTATATAGATTTAACATATAAAGATTTTAAGTTTTCTGTATATGTGAGGTCTCGTAGTAGTTCCTGCTGAAAATGACAGGGGCGCGGGGATAAGGGTCAAGACAGTATCTCAGGACTGGAGAAGGAAAGCTAAGATATTGTCTCTACCAGCCATACTCCTCATGAGCATGCGCATGGAAGGACATTTCCCAGCCAAAGCGAATCCCTTTATTTGTTTTAGTTTCAGATTTGGGTCTCAGATTTCTTTGTAATTCCAGCTGCATCTACCGAAGTGCTAGATAATTTTTTTATTTTAAGCAAATAGTATTATGGGAACATTATCTTTATTGCAAAGTGCTCCTCCAGAAGAGCCGCTATGCTGGATAAAGACCAACATTTAATTAAGGTTATGTAAGAGTGACAGCGGGATGGCTCACAACCCCATTAGCCATTATTTTCTTACTTTAATTGACAAAGAAATTGAAAAAATAAAAGAAGCATATGTTGTGCTTGAATGTGAAGAGTACTAGACTAGAATCAAAGGCCTCTCAGATTTGGCTGTGTCATTTGGACTCAGGAAAACACCTCTGGAATTCTCTTTCAGTGCAAAGGAGCTGGACTAGTTGATCTCTCAGTTTTCTTCCAACTCTAAAATATTTCCAGTCTGTGCCTTGGAAACATCTTATGTGAAACTCTAGTAACAGTTAACCTAATTGGCACCCTTAAAATTCTACCTTGAGCTGCTTACAACTCAAAACAAGTTTATCTTACTCAGTTTTTAATTATAAACCATCCAGATTTCAGAACCGTGAGTACTGGTTGAAGCATTGAGGTATGCTTTTGAAGCCATTACATATGGCAGTTACTGAGCTGAAAGGATTAAATGCTGCAGCTTCCCCAGTTGCTTTTCCTCCATGAGAGCGGTGCCTGCCCCCAGCATTCTGTGGCACTTGGAAGAGAAGACAGAGGCCAAATGCAGCTTTTTACCCTGAGCTTCCCTCTACAGTGTGGAACTCAGGTTGCTTCTTCTTTCCTCCCTGAAATGACATGAATTTGCAGTGGATGGTGAACTGAAGAAATCATAGGAGGCACTGTCTTCTTGCCTGAATTTCAGTTGGAAGCTTGGAGATTTGGGGTTCAACAGAGATAAGGAAGTGTAAGCCTTCATCCCGTCTGGTGGTTTGTGATCACACACCGCTCTGCACTGAGGCTAATGGCCATGATCAGAGTTTACAAAAAAAAAATACAGGTTGCCCAGGCAAATGGATTTCCATACCTATGGAGAGCATACCTTTCTCCATCAGTATTTTCTTCCATTCTTCTAAAAAATTAGTTTGGGCTCTAACAGCCATTCCCATAATCTTTACCTCTCCTTGGGGAATGAAGATAATTTGAACAGTGGTTTTAAACTATTTTTCTTGGAATGCAGAAGTTCCGATAAGCTCTTCAAAGACCCCTGAGGGCAAGAAGAGGGAAGGCAGTAGGCAGGGCTCAGGCCCTCTTTAACACAGACAGATGTACACAAGTAACACATTTGCACCAACACTGGAAGGAAATTCAATATATTTTAAAATGACTTTAACTCCTAGTGGTGGAACTATAGACATTTTTTTACAGCCCTTCCCTAAATGTTCATATGTGTTTCACATATATGTGTGTGTCATGTATTTGTATATGTGTATGTACACACACATATATATAGAAACACATACATATATACGCATATTTGTACATATAGGTATATAAGTATGTAATGTGTACATATCGGTACATACGTGTGTGTATATGTATACATCGGTACATATATATGTATGTGTATATTTATATAATTTTTCCTCCAACAGAAACTGAAATAAAGAATGACTTTTTAGATTGTGAAAGTAAATTGAGTTCTGCTAAGGAAAAAGGGCTTCTTTTTCTGCTGCCTGTGAGGACTGTGCTGTCAGCAGTCACGGCCCCTCAGGCCCTGCACCTCAAGGCAGAGCCCTCCCCCAGCCACGGCCAGCTGTCCTAACCAAGTGTCTCTTTTCCCCAGAATGGCTGCAGTCTGTCCAGGCCACGATGATCCTGTCGATCATCTTCAGCGTTCTGTCTCTGTTCCTGTTCTTCTGCCAACTCTTCACCCTCACCAAGGGGGGCAGGTTTTACATCACTGGAATCTTCCAAATCCTTGCTGGTAAGTTGTGGATGGTAAAGTCCGTGTGGAAACGAGGCCTATCCAAGTCTGTGGAATGATTAGTTTAGTAGAAGGATGTGGCCTCAGAATGGCTGATGTTCATGAGTCTCCCCATTGGATGCTTTCCATAAAAGCGAGTGTGGGTGCTTGTATGTGTGGGTGTGTACGTAGATGTGTCTTAGAACTTGGGACTTAGAACTCTCTTCTTCTCCCTGGAATGAGATGCATATGAAAGAGAACTTAGAGGATCTGGAAGGAAGGTCCCCACCCAAGCCAGGCGTATCACCAAGAATGAAATGGCAATCTGGACACATAATCAGAGGTGAATACTGAGGCTATCCATAGTGCAAAGGTCAGGCTTGAGAGCTGTTTCCTATAGATTACATTATGCCTCCGGAAAATGGCCCCGATGTGCTAAGAACAGGCAAAGTTGTTATCAGGTATGTGTCTTCTACCAGCAGGTAGTGATGAAGTCACACTGACATTCTCACCTTCCTTGTTTCCAGTTTCTAGATTCCACTGGGCTTTGATTGACTGTTGTCATCCTCTGATATCTTCATTTTGGTGCTCCTGTGTCACATATTGTCATTTCCAAACATGGGGCCATGACGACACATGAAAACACATAAGAAGTCTCCTTAATCTCCTCCCCAAACTGTCTTCAAGTTCCCTCATTAAATACATTTTAAATATGCACAGTGTGCAGAGACCTAGAAACTTCTATTACATAGGGTGACATCTTCCAACTTTTTTCTGGATTATGCCTAGCATCTTGCTTCATTAGCTCTTATATGTCTTTCTGTTGACTTACTGTTGATGGAGCCAGCAGGGCATTGGACAGAAGTAAGAGCCAGATGTAGTGGTGGATTTCGTGGTCCAAATTCATAGATCACAAACTTCATATGTACCAGAGTATGTCTAGGTCCTGTGAGATGTTCTCAATTCTGACCCTCTGAGAGCGCAAAGGATGTAACATCTCTTCTCTGAGTTGGTTGTCAGAATGCCTGTAGTACCATTTCCCCACCCTGTGCTCAGGAGCAGTCGTTGGAAGGTTGAAAGCAGCCCATGTGTCTTCAATGGATATAATGCCTTAAATAGGGTTGTATGGGAAGACACAGCCTGAGGTTAGATGTTGGTGACCTTGTCTAGAAGCCAGAGAGTTCCCCTTTCCTGAAAGAAGGAAGTAAATGATTAACCACTTCTCATTAAAGACTTAAATACAACATTTCAATACTCACGGTTTTGAGATTTCAAAACCAGACAGTGCTTTGCTACTTACCCATGTCTTATGACACCAAGCCAAGCTCCTGGATGGTTGCCGGCTCTGTTAAATGACTAATTATGCAAGGAGATATCATTTCTAGGTACGTTAAAGTGAAGAGTTATCTTTACTTACTCAATTTTCAGTTGTAATAAAGACAACTGTAACATATTCTGGTTTTTTTTTTTTTTTTTTTTTTTTGCTTACTTGTTTTAATTTGATATCAAATCAAATAATGATCATATCCTTTGCATCAGTGGATATGCCCTCAAGATAATATGGATTTAGAACCAGAAGTTTCATAATGTATTTATATTGAAATGTTAGTTTCATAAGCGATGATTGGGTTTTCATGCTCATGTGTGAGAGATGTGCCTCCCTCAAACCTTGTTATGATGTTGGCACATTACCCGTCTGAGGTGAAAAAAATCACATTTTATTTGTACAGGCTCATTATTCTACTGATGAATAATTTGAGCCCACCAGAGGCTAAATGAATGCCCAAGGTCACCCAGTTCATGACAGGGATGAGTGGGTGTTACGCTGAATATAGTGAGGTACTTCTCCTTATATTTTAAAGACAGAATCCACCAAAAAATTTAAAGAACACAAAATCCAAGGCAGAAGCTCTGGCTTTTATATTATCTTTTATTGGAACTGATTTACAGTGGAAGGTAAATGCAAATTTGCATCATGTATTGTTCTGAAGTTCCAAACATCTGTGATGAATACAAGCCTGTAGCATAAGACCCAGTCACACTGAAAATATGGAGCCAAGAAGAAGCAAGCTGCTGTTGAACGGGCTCCTTGGGTTAGCTAGTACCTTCATCTTCATTCATCCTGCTGAACTGTTTCGGCTTTAAGTCCTTTAGCAATGTCTTTCTAGCAACATCATTACATCATTTTAGGCCAAAACTCAAAGTACAGAGATAAGAACACTTAGGTCACTCATGTAACTGCACTGTGTGTTAAAAGTATTTCAGTTCAGCCAAACACTCTTCTAGGTATTGCAATTTAAGTACGTTTACTAATCCACTCTTGCTTCACTATCTTCATTCTCCTCCCAAGTCAATACAAGATGTTTAGAACTGTGCTGGAAGTGCAGAATTCCGAATATAAAAGCACGTGACTTTGTCCTCTTTATCCCCTTTACATTTAGCTGCTTACCTCTCATGAGACTGAATTTTCAGTTATCTGTTGGTCCACATTTGAATAGGAAGTTATCTTGAATTTGAAATGCTGAGCTGTAATAGCAGTTGTATTTTGTAAGTCTGGAGAGTGTCCTGTCCTCCGTTGTTAATCTCAGTCAATGTCATCTGAGAGTTGGTCTCCAGGGAACCTCAGATCTCTAGGATGTTGCACTGGAAATGGTTGCAGGGTCTTTCCACTAATGCTGAGAACTGAAAGAGTTAAGAACTCTACTTGGAAATTTCCTGGTTCTCTTATCGTGTGACAGTTCTAAGTCAATTTTGTCATGTGGTTTTCCGACTCACAGACTAGTAAGAAGTTAGTAATTAAAGAGCTAATTAGAGTAGGGTTGTTGGAGATGAGAAACCCAGGTTTTGGGAAAACCTGGGAAGTGACAACTTAACGTCAAGGAAGTAGTTAGAAAAGCTAAAACTGACAAACAGAAGGAAAGAAAAGAAAGAAGGGAAAGAAAGGAAGAAAGAGAGGGAGGACAGAAGGAAGAAGAAAGTAGCTCCACACTCATGGGATGTAAAATCTACGAGCGTGCATGCCCGGCAAATGCCTGTCCAATGCACTGGAGCATATTAAGTGGAAACCACTAGAATCTCTGTGTAGTCTCCGGAAGTGGCTGTTATGGGCTGCATTATCTCTGCACAGCTTCCTCTTGGTGGACCCAGCTGTGATCTTTATGGATGGCACACATGAGCTTTCAGGAAAAGCACATGAAAGACGTTAGGGCTCTTGGAGCTGACTGTAGGTTTGGGAGTTGTCCTGTCTCCTTGCTCTAGATTACAGCTCTGTGTGTCGTGTGGGGTCTCCATGGTTTGCCAAATCATCTCTTCCTTACTTAACCACCAGGCTCACAGTTAGGAACTATCTCTTCTTGATTGCATTAGGTTGGCTGCTTCTTAATGCATATCAAAAGCCTCCTTCCTTTAGTTCAGTGCTTTCAACCTGAGCAGTGCATCAGAATCACCTGAGGTTCTTTTTTAATTAAAAAAGTGACAGTGGGCTGGGCGCAGTGGCTCACGCCTGTAATCCCAGCACTTTGGCAGGCTGAGGTGGGCAGATTGCTTGAGGTCAGGCGTTCAAGACCAGCCTGGCCAACATGGTGAAATCCTGTCTCTACTAAAAATTTTTTTAAAAACCCGGTGTAGTGTTGTGCACCTGTATTCCCAGCTACTTGGGAAACTGAAGCAGAGGAGAATCACTTGAACCCAGGAGGTGGAGGTTGCAGTGAGCCAAGATTGTGCCACTGCACTCCAGCCTGGGTGACAGAGTGAGACTGTCTCAAAAAAAAAAAAAAAAAAAAGACAGTATTCAGGCCTCATCTCTGGAGACTCATTAATAGTTCTGGGATGGATCCACTGCCTAGGTGACTCTGACATGCATTTAGGGTTGGGAACCACTGACATAGCCAGTAAACTGTCCCTAATCCCACTGTAAGGTTTTCTAGGATATTTCCCCAGAAATAGCTAAACCAACTTCTTAGAGAAGGAACATCCTGATCCTGTGTCTGGACTTTGGAGTCATTCTTATTTTCAGAACCTATAGCCATCTATTCCTAGACAGTAGCTATCTGTGTCTTAGCTCTGTCGGGTTGGGTCACACTAGACTGGAAAACATCTAGAAATTAACCTAGACACAGACCTAAAAGGAAGATTTGCACGTTTTGATTTATTTCACTGCTTATACCCAGCATCAAGCTCCATGTGGGGCACATAGAGGAGCCTGAATAAAACTATTGGTTGGATGATTAGATAATTGTGTTTTCTTGGCAGAATCAAACTCAAGTCAAATGTGTAGTTAGTGGGATTAAGAACAGAAAGAGTAGAGGGGACTCCTGAGTGAGTTTCACTTTCTCTTTTTGTTATTGTTGTTCATTTGTTTTGTTAATAGAAAGATCAATATAGCTATAGAGCATTTAGAATAAAAGGATTTGGGCCAGATGTGGTGGCTAATGCCTGTAATCCCAACACTGTGGAAGACTGAGGCGAGAGGATTGCTTGAAGCCAGGAGTTCGAGACCAGCCTGGGCAACAAAGCGTGATGCCTTCTCTACAAAAAATGATTTAAAAATTAGCCGGGTGCCTTGGAGCACGCCTGTGGTCCCAGCTATTCAGGAGGCTGAGGGAGGAGGATTGCTTGAATCTGGGAGGTCAAGACTACAGTAAACTGTGATCAGGCCTCTGTGCTTGCTCCAGCCTGGGTGACAGAGTGAGACCCTGCCTCTCTAAGAAAAAAAAAAAGAACTTGGTGGGGGGAATTAATAAAAGTTCAGTGCCATCCTGTTCACAGTGATTCAAAGATGGCTTATGTAGAATACCACATTTAGACATTTTTATTAGGGGTAAATGATTATGGATGTCTCATTGGCCATGCCCAGATCGGAGTCAATGCTATGGGTGACTTTGTAGGCAGCAATGGTCACTTGATACCGAAAATGAAAAAGGAGTGGGCTTCAATCACAGAAACACAGAGAAGCTTCTTGCTTTCAGAGGAACAGGCCTCATAGCCCCTTCCTGCCCTAGCTTATTGCCCTGAGGATGAAGCGGGAGGGAGACAGAGGCACCCACTCATCAACCCAACATCATAGCTGCACCTTCCAGTGACCACCCCGGTGGTCTCACTGACATCCCTTTCCAACCAACTTCTCTCTGGCTTCTGCCCCAGGCTCTCAAATGAAAGTGCTTTTGCTGAGGTTACCAAAGTACACTTTGAAGTCTTTAATTTGTTGGATCACTCTGCTCCTTTCAATACTGTTAGCTACTCACTCTTTGAAGCTTTATTCCCCTGGCTTCTGAGACATCACCGTGTTCCCACTTGCCTGAGTGAACACATCAGGCGGTCGTGCTGGCCTCTCTTCTATCCCTCGCCCCACAGTCAGCCTTCTACTGAGTCCTGTGTTTGGTCAGCCTCCTCCGTAGGCATTACACCCATTTCTTTTGTCTTGACTCACTAACCCCAGTGCAGCTATGCAAAGGCCTCCTCATGCGCCTACCAGCTGCCTGCCTTGTCCCTGCCCGTGAATCCATTTTCTGCACTGTGGCCAGAGTGTTCATTCTGAAACATGCATCTGATCATGTTTCTCCTCTGCTGAAGCTTCCTCAGAGGCTTCTCATCACAACTTCCTTAACATGTCATGTAAGGTCCTCTCTTTCCTGACCCCTAGTGAGCTATCAGCCTATTATATGAGAGTCCGTGTGGCTTCTCCAGTTCCCCAGTATGGACTCAGTGCCCGTCTATGCTCTTGGGGCATCTGGTGCATTTCCTTCCTTCCCTTGAAATTCCATCGGATAATCTCGAAATTATATGCAAATGTCTGTCTTCTAGACACACAGTCCTTAAGGTAGGAGCCATGTCTCACTTACCTTGGTGCATCTAGAACAGCAGCTAGAAGAGTGCCCGCATGCAGTAGGCACTCATTAAATGTTCACTGAACCAAAGGGAGTGGAGATGATAAGGATGTACTGGGAATTCCCTCAGCTGCTTCCTTTGACCTTGGCCCCTTGGGTGCTCCCTTCCAAAAGCTCTGGGCTCTAATCATTCACATGGGGTCGCAGTCACTGTTAAAGGAGCTTAAGACTTTCTCTTCAAAAGGGCTTTAGGGAGAACTTGCAGGAAGTTGTTGCAGACCTAGCCATCCTGAGACAGGGAGAAACTCTTGTAAGTTGAATGCCCAGCGCACATTTGTGTTGTCTGGACAGGGTCAGTGTCCTTCTGCTTAAAGCCGACCTATGCTCCCAGACTCAGGTCACTCCCAGGGAGTCCCGGTCATTGCCAAAGAGCAGAACATCTGCCTGTGCCTCAGGGCCTCACTTACCCTTGCCACGGGGACCTGGTGATGCATCTCCACCTACTGGTTGCTGAGAAAGTGAATGACAATCCACTTATTAGGAGGACTATTTGGCTTTTGGAGATGACCACTGGATGACATTAACTGCGTTGGGTTGCAGACAGCAGGAACCCAGCCAAAGAATCATTCTTCTCTCTTTCAGTGTACATCTATTGCTTTACATGCAGACAATCTTGTAATAATATATTCTCTAAAACATCAGTCTCCTGACAACAATCATATAAAGTGTGTATCCTCTCTTTGGCTTTGTAGGTATCTGAGTTTACTGCTTATCACAGTTCAGCTTAGAGTCATTCACTGCTGAGATTCTACTAAGATGAGAGTCATACACATTAAGCTGTGTAGTCACTGCACTTCTGTATATTGCCTCTTTCTGTCCCTCTTGTTCAAGGATGGAATCTGATATTTCCTCTTAGCCAGTGAAATCGGGGAGTAGCTGGTCCACTCAGCTCCCGAGGCATTTCTCATGCCAGATCTGGTTAGACAGCCCATTTGGGAACCCTGCCTGCACGATGTTAAGTGTTGTCCTGCCCTGCTAGCACTCTGTTAACACCTTGCTCTCTGCCAAGATCATACTTCCTTTTTTATAGCCCTGCCCTCATTAGATAAATCAGACAGAGCCCAAGAGGCAACTTCAGTATTTCTTTCTTTTTTTTTTTTTTGAGACGGAGTCTTGCTCTGTCGCCCAGGCTGGAGTGCAGTGGTATGATCTCCACTCACTGCAACCTCCGCTTCCTGGGTTCACACCATTCTCCTGCCTCATCCTCTCGAGTAGCTGGGACTACAGGCCCCCGACACCACGCCCGGCTAATTTTTGTAGTTTTAGTAGAGATGAGGTTTCACCATGTTGGCCAGGATGGTCTCGATCTCCTGACCTCGTAATCCACCCGCCTCGTCTTTCCAAAGTGCTGGGATTACAGGCGTGAGCCACCGTGCCTGGCCAACTTCAGTATTTCTTAAAGACAAGAGTTAGTGCTTTGGAGAGACAAGCCATGGAACAGTGGGACAAGATAATTAAGGATCCTGGACCTCAAGGCAAATAAAGTGTGTCCCCAGCAGATCAAAACTGCTGTTTTCCTCAATCAACAACTAACCAGCCATGATTTCGCTCCTGACATGGCCATCTTTGCCGTTTTCTGAACTTCCTGTAGGTGGCAGGTCCTGGATGCTGTCCCATCTTGGTTCCAAGACTATTGTATGGCTCTCTTGACCGGGTCCAATCAAGCGGGAGTTTTCTCCTCTGAGTTGCAGGAGGACAGGCTTAACAGGGGGGTTCATGTGGCGTATTCCCACTTCTGTACTGTCCTCAAACAAAGTTGCAGTGTCCAGTAAAACAGCAGCCCAAATAGCAGTGAGGTTAGATGTAGGTGGCCGGGGGGGCGGGTGCATTGGGAGCTCTGGAACTGCATGAATCCCACACGGCATACTGGATTTATAATAGAGTCACTCAGAGCTTCTCAAAGACCCTGTTTTCAGGGAGGAAACAGACCAGGCTTTGTGCAGCTCCAGGCTGGGGTGCTGACATCACTGGACCCCTCCTCGTGGGGGAGCGCTGACTGTCACGTGGGCTGGGGCCATCAGTTTGAGCATGGCTGCTCCACAGGGCCCAAGGTGGAGGTCTTTCTTCTCTTTTCCACACCGAAGGGCTGCAGTGGTGGGCCAGGGAAGGTCGCTTGACCCGCCTGCGTATCCAATGCCCTTTAGCCTTCCTTGGGCTTCAGATGCAACCTTGGGGCACCCAGGGAAATGGAGCTTGCCTTTGATCATTTTCGCCCTCCACAGCGTGGTTTCCCACTCGTACTATGTGCTGCGTCCTCATTTCTTCCTCACTTTCTTTTTTCCCCTCCACACGTTTCTTTGTCTGTTTGGCAGTGTCCATAGTCATTGCTTGCTTCACCTGGTACGTGGCAACTCTGCTAGGGGGACTATGGGCCCCTGTGGTCTGCATGGAGCTTAATCCTTTTACCATGGCGTGACTCCAATAATGGTAAAATGTCACTTCACTTCCACTGGCTTCAGGTAATGCCACTACTCATTTGTAGAGTGGCACATAGATTTCCAGGGGCTTCCATACCCAACCACCCTTGCAAAGATACAGGTAGGTTTTTCCTGCAGCCTGAATGCCTGCTGGCCATGTAGTGTGGCCTGGGAACTGGTGATAGTTAAAGAAAGAGAAATAGGGCAGAAAAGGTAAATAAAACCCTCAGAGATTAAGGCCTGGATGGCCGAGATTGGAAGTAGAGAGCAAGTCATTTTCCTTGTTTCCACATTTTCGAGCTACCTCCTTTCAATTCTGGACCTGGAAGTAGATTTCTTTCCAGAGGTAGAAATGTTCTTCCTATGCAGTGTTTGTCAGCATCTGGTGTGGCGGAGACGGGGCCACTCTACCATGGACTCTCCCTCACCCAGCTTGTCCCTCTCCTCCACCAGGTCTGTGTGTGATGAGTGCTGCGGCCATCTACACGGTGAGGCACCCGGAATGGCATCTCAACTCGGATTACTCCTACGGCTTTGCCTACATCCTGGCCTGGGTGGCCTTCCCCCTGGCCCTTCTCAGCGGTGTCATCTACGTGATCTTGCGGAAACGCGAATGAGGCGCCCAGATGGTCTGTCTGAGGCTCTGAGCGTACACAGGGAAGGGAGGAAGGGAAACCAGAAACCAGAAAAAAAAAAAAAAGAGCTAGCGGAAAATCCCAAACTCAAACCAAACCAAACAGAAAGCAGTGGAGGTGGGGGTTGCTGTTGATTGAGATGTATATAATATCTCCGGTTTATAAAACCTATTTATAACACTTTTTACATATATGTACATAGTATTGTTTGCTTTTTATGTTGACCATCAGCCTCGTGTTGAACCTTAAAGAAGTAGCTAAGGAACTTTACATCCTAACAGTATAATCCAGCTCAGTATTTTTGTTTTGTTTTTTGTTTGTTTGTTTTGTTTTACCCAGAAATAAAATAACTCCATCTTGCCCCTTCCCTTTCATCTGAAAGAAGATACCTCCCCCTCAGTCCACCTCATTTAGAAAACCAAAGTGTGGGTAGAAACCCCAAATGTCCAAAAGCCCTTTTCTGGTGGGTGACCCAGTGCATCCAACAGAAATAGCCGCTGCCTGAACCTCTGTGTGAAGCTTTACGCGCACACGGACAAAATGCCCAAACTGGAGCCCTCGCAAAAACACGGCTTGTGGCTTTGGCATACTTGCCCTTACAGGTGGAGTATCTCGGTCACACATCTAAATGAGACATCAGTGACAACAAATCTTTGAAATGGTGCTATGGATTTACCATTCCTTATTATCACTAATCATCTAAATGACTCACTGGAAATCCAATTAACGATTTTACAACATAAGATAGAATGGAGACCTGAATAATTATGTGTAATATAAATGGTTTATAACTGCTTTTGTACCTAGCTAGGCTGCTATTATTACTATAATGAGTAAATCATAAAGCCTTCATCACTCCCACATTTTTCTTACGGTCAGAGCATCAGAACAAGTGTCTAGACTCCTTGGGACCGTGAGTTCCCAGAGCTTGGCTGGGTCTAGGCTGTTCTGTGCCTCCAAGGACTGTCTGGCGATGACTTGTATTGGCCACCAACTGTAGATGTATATATGGTGCCCTTCTGATGCTAAGACTCCAGACCTTTTGATTTTGCTTTGCATTTTCTGATTTTATACCAACTGTGTGGACTAAGATGCATTAAAATAAACATCAGAGTAACTCACTGGTCTCTCTTGAGTTTTTGTGGGGACTTGGGTGTGGGTACAAGGTGCCTGTTGGAGCAGGATGAAGAGCTTCAGTGGAAAGCAAAGTTGCACTGGAGATTTGGGTTATAGGATGGTGCTAAGGCACCAATATCATAGCTGTTTTACAAACTACTATGAGCACATGGTGCCTTCATGATGTCTGTGCAAACGTCTGCTAATTGGAGACAGTTGGGAATTGTAGCTGAAATGGAAGCTATAAATGGACTGGAAAGAACTTGAGTATTCATTTAGTTCAACCCTCTCTGGTGCTCTGTTGTCTGATGACCCACATGGAAAACATGGAGGCATGTCATGAGCTGCCGTGATATACCGGGAATGTTGGCATAAGCATCTCAGATCCCTAACCTTGAGGTATGATATGGTGAAAGGTCTGAATGATGGTGACTTGAGGCCACTCTTGCAGATAAAACATTGGTTGGCACCAACTGAGCTCCTAGTGCCATCCTGAAGGAGAGAAAAGGCCACCATTGTCACCCAGCTCAGGGTTTCTGAGTTGTGTCTCTTGCGTCCATATTTTTACCCATTGACCTTTTATTGTGTGTCTGCAAAATAACAAGCAAATGATGCACTTGATAGTCCTTCATATGTTTTGTGCAGCTATTTTGAATTGGGTGCCAAAGATAAAGAAGGAATGACATATATCTTAACATCGAAAAGTCACATTTTAGTGAGAGGTACAAGTAAACAAGTGACTATATTATAATAGGGTTAAGAGCATAGAAATGAGAGCCTGGGTTTGAGCCTGTCCTTTGCTGCTTACCAGCCATAGGAGCCTGAAAAGGTTACTTAAACACTAAGATTCCATTTCCTCATCTGTAAAACAAGGATGCCAATACCAAGGGTATAGGGCTGTGGGGATTTAAAGGAAGTTATATGGATAAACTGTTCAGCATAGTGACTAGTACCTATACTCTTAAGGATTAGAGTGGTTATCACACATGTTACAACAGAGGTGTATTTGAAAGAGCATGAAGGAGAGACGTTGACTGTTATGCAGGATTCTCAGTATCAGTCTGCACATTGGAATCTCCCATACAGGAATTCCCATTAGAGATTTGGATTCCCTGTTTCCATGATGGGACCTATCCCAGACTGTGAGGTTTAAAGAACACTTCTGGTGATTACAGCATGCAACTGGGGATGACACCTCTGACCTAGTGCAGGAGGCCTCATACTTCAACATGCTAGTGAATCACCTGGGAAATCAGATAGCATGCAGATTCTGAAACTTCAGGTCCAGGTGGGGCTTGAGATTCTGCATTTCCAATTAGTGCCTGGGTGAGGTGGATGCTGCTTGTCCAACGACCACACTTTGAGTAGCAGGGGCCTAGCATAAAGCCACCTTCAGGTACCTTGTGCTCTTCTGTCTTCGGGTGTCTGTGATGGCAGGACTTCTCTTTTCTGAGGTTTTCAGTAGTGACCTACTACTCTGCTTTTGACTCAGATAGTTTTAAGGTGGCACAGGTGGCCATGAGATGCATGTGAGATTAAGAAAACTAGGAATTTTGTTTCATGAGCTGGTACTTTGAAAACATACATTTTTATTTCATAAACTTTTCTAACATTTCATTAAAAATTAATATGGATAAGAACAAAGAAGAAAACCAAAAATGGCCCTTAATCTCCCTACCCAGGTAATACTCTTGGCATTTAAAAAATAAATAAATAAATAAATCTAGGATTATAACATCCTATCTTGTATCTAGAGGGAAAAATACAATTTGAAAGCCTCTTTCCCACCTATCCACAGTCTTTTGCCAAAGGTAACCATAAGACAGAGTTTCTTATGATTTTTTCCAGGAAAAAAAATTGCCCACATATGTACATCCATCTATGTATTTTTTAAATGTACACAAAAGTGATCATACTACTCACACTGCTTTGCACTTTTCATTTAATGATAAAAATTTCAGATCATTCTATACCATTCTATACCAGCATATACCTCATGCTTTTTAGTGAACACTATTTTATTCTTTCAAAATTAGTATTTAATTGTATTGTTGTACAAACCTTTATTTAATATGTTAAATAAAGCCCTCCATTGACAGACATTTTGGTTGTGTCAGTTTTTATTATTAATCAAAATATTTCTGTGGACATCCTTGTACATGAATATTGGCGAGTTTTTAAAAGTATGTCCAAACCTTAAATTCCTGGTAAGGATGTTGCCAAAACAGAGGGCATGTATATTTTGAAGAATCTAATAGGTATTTTCAGCTTAGTCTCCAGGAAAATTACACCAAGTCAGATGACAGTCTAGCCTTACATTCTACATGTAACTCATGGAGGCCCCCCAAACAGAGAAGGGTTAGAATAAAACACCTGAGTAGAAACAGCTTATCTGCTATCAGTTCCTTTGGTCATGATTGCTATTGATCTCTTATCTATGGGACAGCTTCGCTTCCTTGGGAACCTGTCTGCCTTGAGGACCTGCAATGATAGAAGGGACATTATACTGATCCTCCACAAACACAAAAAAAATTATAAAGAAATGTTATGAATAATTGTATGCAACAAATTAGACACCTTAGATGAAATAGACAAATTCCTTAGACACAATTACTGAAACTGACTCAATATGAAGTAGATAATACGAATAGGCCTAGAATGAGTGAAGAGATTGATATATTAATACTACTACTACTAAATTATTCACAAATAAAAAAACCCAGGCCCAAATGGCTTCACTACTGAGTTCTACCAAATATTTAAAGAAGAATTATTACCAATTCTTAACAAACTCCTCTAAAAATAGAAAAGTAAGGTAGGTAACACTGGTCTCTTCTTATGAAGCCAGTGTTCCCTTGGTACCAAAACCATCGATATCACAAGAAATGAAAACTACAGACCAATATTTCTTATGAATATGAATTCAAAAATTCTTCACAAAATAATAGCAAACTATTTCAGCTATATGTAAAAGGATTATACACCACAGACAAGTGGGATTTATCCGAGGAAGGCAAATTTCGCTCAATATCTGAAAATGAATTCATGTAAAACATAAACAGAACAAAAAGCAAAAATCACATGATCATTTCAAGAGGCTCAAAAACCCATTTGACAAAATCCAATATCCTTTCATGATAAAAACACTCAACAGACTAGCAATGAAGGGAAACTCCCTCAACCTGAAAAAGGACAACTATGAAAAATCCACACCTAACATCATGTGTACTGGTGAAATATTAGATGCTTCCTCTCTAAGATCAGGAACAAGACAAGGATGTCTGCTCTCAACACCTCTATTTAACATTATACAGGGAGTTCCACCCAGTACAATTAGACAAGAAAAAGAAATACAAGGCATCCGGATTTGAAAAGAACATTAAAACTATCTCTATTCATAGATGATATCACCTTGTATATAGAAAATCCTAAGGAATCCACTAAAAACCTTTTAGAACTAGTAAAGAAATTCAGCAAGAATTAGTATACAAAAATCAATTATATTTGGTGAGCTGATTCTAAAATTCAAATACTTGCAATTAAACATTTAAAAATTAAATTAAGAAAACAATTCTACTTATAATAGCATCAAAAAGGATAAAATAAATAGAAATAAATTTAACTAAAGAACTGCAAAACTTATACTGTGAAAATTATAAAATATTATTGAAAGACATTTAAAAAGATCTAAATACTAGGAAAGCCATCCCAGGTTCATGGACTGGAAAGCTTAACATTGTTAAGATGGTAATGCTCCCACACTGTTTTCAGATTCAATGCAATCCCCAATAGAATCTCAGCATATTTCTTTATAGAAATTGGCAAGCCAATTCTAAAATTCAAATGGAATTGCAAGAGAACAAGAATAACCAAAACAATCTTGAAAAGAAGAACAATGGAACAACGTAGCAGGATTCAAACATCTTGATTTCAAAACTTACTACACAACAATGGTAATTAAGACAGCGTGATATTGGCACAAAAATATATGCATAAATCAGTGGAATAGGATTGAAAGTCTAGACATAAACCCACATATCTACAGTCAGCTGATTTTTGACAAGGGTGTCAAAACCATTCAATGAGAAAAGAATAGGCTTTTCAACAAATGGTGCTGGGACAAGTGAAAATCCATAAGCAAAAGAATGATGTTAGACCCTTATCTAATACCATATACAAAAATTAACTCAAAATGGATCAAAGGCCTAAATCAAAGGCCTTTCATGACCTTTGACATGAAAGTTTTTGACAAAGGATTCTTAGATATAGCACCAAAAGCTTAGGCAACAAAAAAGTCGATAAGTTGGATTTCAACAAAATTCAAAATTGTTGTGCTTCAAAGAACACCATCAATAAAGTGAAAAGACAACACACTACATAGAAGAAAACATTTGCAAAGCATATGACTGATAAGAGCCTTGTATCCAGAATAAGTAATAAACCCTGACATCTCAATGAAAAGACAAACATTCCGATAAAAAGTGGGCAAAAGCCTTGAAAAGGCATTTGTCCAAGGAAGATACACAAATGGCCAATAAGCACAGGAAAAGATATTCTGTGTCATCAGTCACCAGAGAAATGCAAATCAAAACCATGAGATATCGCTTTACACTCACGTTAGCCAGAATAAAAAAGACTGATAATAACACATCAGATATAGAGAAATTGGAACTCTCATACATTGCCGTTGGGAATGTGAATGGTGCTACTGGTTTGGAAAACATTCTGACAGTTCCTCAAAAGATTAAACATAGAGTTACCATGCGACCCAGCAATTCCTCTCCTAGATAAGTACCAAAGAGAAATGAACACGTATGTCCACACAGAAATTCATGCACAGATAATCAGCATTATTATATTAATGAAAGGTGAATTATCTAATACTATATAGTATTACAGAAATTCATGGATATGCAGCATTATAACAGCATTTATTCATAATGCAACCCAAATGTCCATTAACTGTTGAATGGATAAACAAAATTTGGTATATCTATATGCTAGAACATTATTTGATGCTAGGAATGACACTAAAACATTATTTGTCCACAAAAAACAATGAGGTACTGATACATGCTACAGCATGGATACATCTCGAAAACTTTAAGCTAAATGAGAGAAGCCAATTGCAAAAGACCACATATTATGTAATTTCATTTATACAAAATGCCCAGAACAGAGATATCCATAGAGAAAAAAAAGTAGACTAGTGGTTGTTTAGGCCTGGGGAGTTGGAAAGGGAATGTCGGGTTGTACTAGCTAAGTGGTACGACATGTCCTTTTACAAGATGAAAATGTTTTCATAGTCACTGTGGTGATGGTTGCAAATCCTTTAAGAAATGTGAATATACAGTGGCTGGCAAGATGGCCGAATAAGAACAGCTCTGGTCTGCAGCTCCCAGCAAGATCAACACAGAGGGTGGGTGATGTCTGCATTTCCAACTGAGGTACCTGGCTCATCTCATTGGGACTGGTTAGACAGTGGGTGCAGCCCATGGAGGGCAAGCAGAAGCAGGGTGGGGCATCGCCTCACCAGGAAGAGCAAGGGGCTGGATACATCCCTCCTCTAGCCATGGGAAGCTGTAAGGAACTGTGCCATGAGGAACAGTGCATGCTGGCCCAGATACTACGCTTTTCCCATGGTCTTCGCAACCTGCAAACCAGGAGACTCCCTCCAGTGCCTATGCCACCAGGACCATGGGTTTCAAGCACAAAACTGTGCAGCTGTTTGGGCAGACACAGAGCTAGCTGCAGGAGTTTCTTTTCATACCCCAGTGATGCCTGGAACACCAGTGAGATAGAACCATTCACTCCCCTGGAAAGGGGGCTGAAGCCAGGAAGCCAAGTAGTGGTCTAGCTCAGTGGATCCCACCCCCACACAGCCCAGCAAGCTGAGATCCACTGGCTTGAAATTCTCACTGCCAGCACAGCAGTCTGAAGTCAACCTGGGATGCTCGAGCTTGGTTAGGGGAGGGGCGTCAGCCATTACTGAGACTTGAGTAGGCAGTCTTCCTCTTACAGTGTGAACAAAGCTGCAGGAGTTTGAGCTTGGCACAGCCCACTGCAGCTCAGCAAAGCCACTATAGTCAGACTGCCTCTCTAAATTCCTCCTCTCTGGGCAGGGCATCTCTGAAAGAAAGGCAGCAGCCCCAGTCAGGGGCTTATAGATAAAACTCCCGTCTCCCTGGGACAGAGCCCCTGGGGGAAAGGGCGGCTGAGGGCACAACTTCAGCAGACCTAAACGTTCCTGCCCACCAGCTCTGAAGAGAGCAGCGGATCTTTCAGCACAGCGCTCGAGCTCTGCTAAGGGACAGACTGCTTCCTCAAGTGGGTCCCTGATCCCCATGCCTCCTGTCTGGGAGACGCCTCCCAATGGGGTCAATGGACACCTTATACAGGAGAGCTCTGGCTGGCATCTGGTGGGTGCCCCTCTGGGATGAAGCTTCCAGAGGAAGGAATAGGCATCAATCTTTGCTGTTATGCAGCCTCCACTGGTAGACCCAGGCAAACAGGGTCTGGAGTAGACCTCCAGCGAACTCCAGCAGACCCGCAGCAGAGGAGCTTGACTGTTAGAAGGAAAACTAACAAACAGAAATGAATAGTATCAGCATCAACAAAAAGGACGTCCACACCAAAACAACATCTAAAGGTCACCAACATCAAAGACAAAAGGTAGATAAATCCATGAAGATGGGGAGAAACCAGGGCAAAAATGCTGAAAATTCCAGAAGCCAGAACACCTCTTCTCCTCCAAAGGATCACGACTCCTTGCCAGCAAGGGAACAAAACTGGATGGAGAATGAGTTTGACAAATTGACAGAAGTAGGCTTCAGAAGGTGGATAATAACAAACTCCTCTGAGCTAAAGGAGCATGTTCTAACCCAATGCAAGGAAGCTAAGAATGTTGAAAAAAGGTTAGATGAATTGTTAACTAGAACAACCAGTTTAGAGAAGAATATAAATGACCTGAAGGAGCTAAAAAACACAGCATGAGAACTTCATGCAGCATACACAAGTATCAATAACCTAACTGATCAAGCAGAAGAAAGGATATCAGAGATTAAAGATCAACTTAATGAAATAAAGCATGAAGACAAGATTAGAGAAAAAAGAATGAAAAGCAATGAACAAAGCCTCCAAGAAATATGGGACAATGTGAAAAGAACAAATCTATGTTTGATTGTGTACCTGAAAGTGACAGGGAGAATGGAACCAAGTTGAAAAATCCTCTTCAGGATATGATCCAGGAGAACTTCCCCAACCTAGCAAGACAGGCCCACATTCAAATTCAGGAAATACAGAGAACACCACTAAGATACTCCTCGAGAAGAGCAACTCCAAGACACGTAATTGTCAGATTCACCAAGGTTGAAATGAAGGGAAAAATGTTAAGGGCAGTCAGAGAGAAAGGTCGGGTTACCCACAAAGGGAAGCCCATCAGACTAACAGTGGATCTCTCTGAAGAAACCCTACAAGCCAAAAGACAACGGGGGCTAATATTCAACATTCTCAAAGAGAAGAATTTTCAACCCAGAATTTAATATCCAGCCAAAATAAGCTTCATAAGTGAAGGAGAAATAAAATCCTTTATAGACAAGCAAATGCTGAGAGATGTGGTCACCGCCAGGCCTGCCAAACAAGAGCTCCTGAAGGAAGCACTAAACATGGAAAAGAACAACCGGTACCAGCAACTGCGAAAACATACCAAATAGTAAAGACCATCAACACTATGAAGAAACTGCATCAACTAACGGGCAAAATAACCAGCTAGCATCATAATGACAGGATCAAATTCACACATAACGATATTAACCTTAAAAGTAAATGGGATAAATGCCCCAATTAGAAGACACAGACTGGCAAATTGGATAAAGAGTCAAGACCCATTGGTGTGCTGTATTCAGGAGACCCATCTCACGTGCAAAGACAGACATAGGCTTGAAATAAAGAGATGGAGGAATATTTACCAAGCAAATGGAAAGCAAAGAAAAAAAAAAAGCAGGAGTTGCAATCCTAGCCTCTGATAAAACAAGGCCATTACATAATGGTAAAGAGATCAACGCAACAAGAGCTAACTATCCTAAATATATACGTGCCCAATACAGGAACACCCAGATTCACAAAGCAAGTTCTTCAGAGACCTACAAAGAGACTTAGACTCCCACACAATAATAACAGGAGACTTCAACACCCCACTGTCAGTATTAGACAGATAAACAAGACAGAAAATTAACAAGGATATTCAGGACTTGAACTCAGCTCTGGACCAAGCAGACTTAATAGACATCTACAGAACTCTCCACTCCAAATCAACAGAATATACGTTCTTCTTAGCACCACATGGCACTTATTCTAAAATTGACCACATAATTGGAAGTAAAACACTCCTCAGCAAATGCAAAAGAGCAGAAATCATAACAAATAGTCTCTCAGACCACAGTGGAATCAAATTAGAATTTAGGATTAAGAAACTCACTCAAGAGATCAAGACCATCCTGGCTAACACAGTGAAACCCCATCTCTACTAAAAAATGTACAAAAAAAATTAGCCAGGTGTGGTGGCAGGCACTGGTAGTCCCAGCTACTCGGAAGGCTGAGGCAGGAGAATGGAGTGAACCTGAGAGGTGGAGCTTGCAGTGAGCTGAGATCGTGCCACTGCACTCCAGCCTGGGTGACAGAGTGAGACTCTGTCTCAAAAAAAAAAAAAAAGAAAAAAGAAAAAAAAAAAGAAAATCACTCAAAACCACATAACTACATGGAAACTGAACAACCTGTTCCTGAATGACTACTGGGTAAATAACAAAATGAAGGCAGAAATAAATAAGTTCTTTGAAACCAATTAGAACAAATACACAACATTCCAGAATCTCTGGGACACAGCTAAAGTGTTTAGAGGGAAATTTATAGCACTAACTGCCCACAAGAGAAAGCAGGAAAGATCTAAAATTGACACCCTAACATCACAATTAAAAGAACTAGAGAAGCAAGAGCAAACAAATTCAGAGGCTAGCAGAAGACAAGAAATAACTAAGATCAGAGTAGAACTGAAGGAGATAGAAACACGAAAAACCATTCAAAAAATCAATGAATCAAGGAGTGCTATTTTTTTTTTTTTTTAATTTTTTTGTGAAACAGAGTCTCACTCTGTTACCCAGGCTGGAGTGCAGTGGCGTGATTTTGGCTTACTGCAAGCTCCGCCTCCTGGGTTCATGCCATTCTCCTGCCTCAGCCTCCCGAGCAGCTGGGACTACAGGCACCCATCACCATGCCCAGCTAATTTTTGTATTTTTAGTAGAGACGAGGTTTCACCATGTTGGCCAGGATGGTCTTGATCTCCTGACCTTGTGATCTGACCACCTTGGCCTCCCAAAGTGCTGGGATTACAGGTATGAGCCACTGCACCCAGCCCAGGAGCTGGTTTTTTGAAAAGATCAACGAAATAGATAGAATGCTAGCCAGACCAATAAGGAAGAAAAGAGAGAAGAATAAAATATATGCAATAAAAAATGATAAAGGGAATATCACCACTGATTCCACAGAAATACAAACTACCATCAGAGAATACTATAAACACCTTGATGCAAATAAACTAGAAAATCTAGAAGAAAGGGGTCAATTCCTGGACACATACACTCTCCCAAGTCTAAACCAGGAAGAAGTTGAATCCCTGAATAGACCAATAACAAGTTCTGAAATTGAGGTGGTAATTAACAGCCTACCAACCAAAAAAAAAGCCCAGGACCAGTCAGATTCACAGCCAAATTCTACCAGAGGTACAAAGAGGAGCTGGTACCATTCCTTCTGAAACTATTTGAAATGGTAGAAGAGGAGGGAATCCTCCCTAAGTTATTTTATGAGGCCAGCATCATCCTGATACCAAAACCTGGCAGAGACACAACAAAGAAAATTTCAGGCCAATATCCCTGATGAACAGTGATGTGAAAATCTTCAATAAAATACTGGCAAACTGAATCCAGCAACACATCAAAAAGCTTATCCAATATGATCAAGTCGGCTTCATTCCTGGGATGCAAGGCTGGTTCAACATACCCAAATCAATAAATGTAATCCATCACGTAAACAGAACCAATGACAAAAACCACATGATTATCTCAATAGATGCAGAAAAGGCCTTTGACAAAATTCAACAACCCTTCATGCTGAAAACTCTCAATAAACTAGGTATAGATGGAACGTATCTCAAAATCATAAGAGCTCTTTATGACAAACTCACAGCCAATATCATACTGAATGGGCAAAAACTGGAAGCATTCCCTTTGAAAACTGGCACAAGACAAGGATGCCCTCTCTCACCACTCCTATTCAACATAGTGTTGGAAGTTCTGGCCAGGGCAATCAGGCAAGAGAAAGAAACAAAGTGTATTCAGATAGGAAGAGAGGGCGTCAAATTGTTACTGTTTGCAGACGACATGATTGTATATTTAGAAAACCCCATCATCTCAGCCCCAAATCTCCTTAAGCTGATAAGCAACTTGAGCAAAGTCTCAGGATACAAAATCAATGTGCAAAAATCACAAGCATTCCTATACACCAATAATAGACAAACAGAGAGCCAAATCATGAATGAACCCCCATTCACAATTGCTACAAAGAGAATTAAATACCCCGGAATAAAACGTACAAGGGATATGAAGGACCTCTTCAAGGAGAACTACAAACTGCTGCTCAAGGAAATAAGAGAGGACACAAACAAATGGAAAAACATTCCATGCTCATGGACAGGAAGAATCAATATCGTGAAAATGGTCATACTGCCCAAAGTAATTTGTAGATTCAATGTTATTCCCATCAAGCTACATTGACTTTCTTCACAGAATTAGAAAAAACTATTTTAAATTTCATGCGGAACCAAAAAAGAGCATGAATAGCCAAGATAATCCTAAGCAAAAAGAACAAAGCTGGAGGCATCACACTACCTGACTTCAAACTATACTACAAGGCTACAGTAACAAACAGCATAGTATTGGTACCAAAACAGATATATAGGCCAATGGAACAGAACAGAGCCCTCAGAAATAACACCACACATCTACAACCATCTGATCTTTGACAAACCTGACAAAAACAAGCAATGGGGAAAGGATTCCCTATTTAATAAATGGTATTGAGAAAACTGGCTAGTCATATGCAGAAAACTGAAACTGGACCCCTTCCTTACACTTTATATAAAAATTAACTCAAACTGGATTAAAGACTTAAACGTAAGACCTAAAACCCTGAAAACCCTAGAGGAAAACCTAGGCACTACCATTCAGAGCATTGTCATGGGCAAAGACTTCATGACTAAAACACCAAAAGCAACGGCAACAAAAGCCAAAATTGACAAATGGGGTCTAATTAAAATAAAGAGCTTCTGCACAGTGAAAGAAACTATCATCAGAGTGAACAGGCAACCTAGAGAATGGGAAAAAAATTTTTGCAGTCTATCCATCTGACAAAGGGCTAATATCCAGAATCTACAAAGAACTTAAACAAATTTACAAGAAAAAAACAAACCCATCAAAAAGTGGGCAAAATATATGAACAGACATTTCTCAAAAGAAGACATTCATGTGGCCAACAAACATGTGAAAAAGCTCATCATCACTGGTCATTAGAGAAATCCAAATCAAAACTACAATGAGATACCATCTCACGCCAGTTAGAATGGTGATCATTAAAAAGTCAGGAAACAACAGATGCTGGAGAGGATGTGGAGAAATAGGAATGCTTTTACACTGTTGGTGGGACTGTAAATTAGTTCAACCATTGTGGAAGACTGGCGATTCCTCAAGGATCTAGAACCAGAAATACCATTTGGCCCAGCAATCCCATTACTGGGTATATACCCAAAGGATTATAAATCATCCTACTATAAAGATACATGCACATGTATGTTTATTGCAGCACTGTTCACAATAGCAAAGACTTGGAACCAACCCAAATGCCCATGAATGATAGACTGGATAAAGAAAATGTGGTACATATACACAATGGAATACTATGTAGCCATAAAAAGGACGAGTTCATGTCCTTTGCAGGGATATAGATGAGGCTGGAAACCATCATTCTCAGCAAACTAACACAAGAACAGAAAACTAAATACCACATGTTCTCATCAATAACTGGAACTTGAACGATGAGAACACACGGACACAGGGAGGGGAACATCACACACTGGGGCCCGTTGTGGGGTGGGGGACTAGGAGAGGGATAGCATTAGGAGAAATATCTAATGTAGATGACAGGTTGATGGGTGCAGCAAACCACCTTGGCACGTGTATACCTATGTAACAAACCTGCAAGGTCTGCACATGTATCCCAGAACTTAAAGTATAATAAAAAAAGAAATGTGAATATACTAAAAGCCAATGAATTGTACACTATAAATGGGTCTATTTTATGGTATGAGAACTATATCTCAATAAAGATGTTAAAAAAGAAGGCCGGGTGCAGTGGCTCAAGCCTGTAATCCCAGCACTTTGGGAGGCCGAGGTGGGCAGATCACGAGGTCAGGAGATCAAGACCATTCTGGCTAACACGGTGAAACCCCGTCTCCAGTAAAAATACAAAAAAATTAGCTGGGCGTGGTGGCGGGCGCCTGTAGTTCCAGCTACTCAGGAGGCTGAGGCAGGAGAATGGCGTGAACCCGGGAGGCGGAGCTTGCAGTGAGCCGAGATCGCACCACTGCACTGGGTAACAGAGTGAGACTCCGTCTCATAAAAATAAAAAAAAAATAAAAAAAAATAATAAAAAAAAAGGAACAGAGACCACTGTTTGCCCCAGCGGTTGCTAATTATCTGATTAAGTCTGTTCTTTCAGTTTAAAAAGTAATACACCTTTTATTCTTGTGGTTTTGGTTACTTCTTTTTTTTTCTTTTTTTTTTAAGGGATGAGATTCTTATTCCTTCTGAGCAACATAAAGCAAAACAGGATATTGGAGATGAACATATTTCTTCACTAACACAATCTTAAGTTTTCCCAGGGGATTGTTTTGATGACATTTATTTTCCATCCCTGGGCACTTCTGAGAAATATTTCAGTCTCAGGAGTTTACAGAAACTGAGTTTTGATTAGAAACTGCCCTCTTAGCAGCTGCTTTCTGCTCTGTTTTCGGACTTCAGGGAGTGGCAAATGCCTGGAGGGAAATAGCTGCCCAGGGTATCCGGCTTGCTCCTTTGCCTTTCTTTTCTTTCCAGAGTCATGTACCCTTCACGCCCTTCACGCCTTAGCAGACCACAACTCCAATTTGTCTCCCTAACTCTTTTGGGTGCTGAAAACTCTGCTTGGTTTTTCTGCCCTTAGCATTTTCTTTCAGGCCTTTTTTTTTTTTTTTTTTTTTTGAGACGGAGTCTCGCTCTGTCGTCCAGGCTGGAGTGCAGTGGCCGGATCTCAGCTCACTGCAAGCTCCGCCTCCCGGGTTCACACCATTCTCCTGCCTCAGCCTCCCGAGTAGCTGGGACTACAGGCGCCCGCCACTTCGCCGGGCTAATTTTTTTTTGTATTTTTTAGTAGAGACGGGGTTTCACCGGGTTAGCCAGGATGGTCTCGATCTCCTGACCTCGTGATCCGCCCGTCTCGGCCTCCCAAAGTGCTGGGATTACAGGCTTGAGCCACCGCGCCCGGCCTCTTTCAGGACTTTTCAACCTCTTGGTCTGTTGTTTATTAATTGGCAAATTCCTTAAGGGGAAGTTCAGGAAAGAGTGTTGGGCTAACTTCAGTGGGTTTCCTTCTCTCTAACCTGCTAGTCCCTCAAGTCTTGGTGCCTTTGGAATCTCTCAGTGCTTTTAAGTAGATTTTGTTTTGTTTTCGGTATTTTACCCAGATTTTCCAGTAGTTCTCAGCCAGGATTTATCTGCTGTAAGCTATTGTACAAGAAGGCCCTTCCATTTTAAAAACAAAAATTCAGTTTTTATTTTGAAAGAGTTAGGTTAAACATAAATTAATTAGGGGAAAATCAGTATCTTCCCATGCAGGTATATAGTATGAATAACTCTATTCAGTTCTTTGTTTATGCTTTACTAAAGTTTTTGTTTTCATTATAAAGATGAATATATATATTAGTGAGTTTCATTAATAAATATGTTAATATGTATTAACTTTGTTTCTAGGCATTTACATACCTTGTGGCTTTCATGAATTGATTTTATTTCACTATATCTTATTGTTGGTTCTTGTGGGCATGTTGGAAACCAACTGAGTTTTCTTTCTTTTTTTTTTGAAATGGAGTCTCACTCTGTCACCCAGACTGGAGCTCTGTGGCCCGATAGCCACTCACTGCAACCTCTGCCTCCTGGGTTCAAGCAATTCTCCTGCCTCAGTCTCCTGAGTTAGCTGGGATTGCAGGTGCCCACCAACACGCCCAGCTAATTTTTGTATTTTTAGTAGCGATGGGGTTTCACCATGTTGGCCAGGCTGGTCTCAAACTCTTGACCTCATGTGATCCACCAGCCTCAGTCTCCCAAAGTGCTGGGATTACAGGCATGAGTCACCACGCCTGGCCACCAGTTGAATTTTCTAAACCAGTTTTATACTTGGTTCCCTTACTGAACTGTGTTTTTCCCTTTCCCTAATATTTTTCCAATTAATTATTTTAGCTTTTCACAAGTTAGTAAATAATCACTGCATGAGCAAAAACAGAAAAAAAGATATAATACGCCTCTTCTGCCTTTCCTAAAAGTTCTTAATTTTCTTTATTGCCTTACTGATCACCTAGAACTTCCAAAACATGCCAAATAATAGATGCGATAATGAACATCATTTTCTTTCTTTTTTTCTGAATTTAATGGCAACGTTAGTGCTAATGTTTCTTGAGTCTCAATAGGGAATTTAACCAATAATTTATATTAAATGTTAACATCTTTTCAGATTTTATCAGGAAGACTGTTTTACTTTTCTGCCTTTAAGCAATTATTATGGTGAATCCTATTAATGGTTTTTTAAATATTGAATGGTTTGTTAATGAAATACAGGTCCCTTCCTATTGGTGCATCATTCTTTTAATACATTGATTTTTTTTTTGGCTAACATTTTATTATGGCTTTTTCGGTGTTCATAAATGAGACTGGTTTTGAAATTTGTATGTGTGCTATCTTTCATGGGTTTTAATTTTAGGGCTACATAGCCCTAAAAGCACTGAGGTTACAGGTGTGAGTCACTGCACCCCACTGCATGCCTTTACTTTTAACATTCCCTCTTTGGGCATGAATTATGTATCCTTTACTATGATCTCTTTTGCAGTGTTTTGGAGGACATATATCTTTTTTTTTAATGTTATTGCATTTTTTAAATGCCGTTGAACCCGTATTTATTTAATTTTCAGATTTCTATGAAATAGAAAAGTGTCATAAACTTTTCCTGTCTTCTCACCTCTTTTCCCTTTATTCACCATTTCTCAGGTTTTAAGGGTGTCACACGACACAAGTACACATTTGTGTGTGTGATTAAGGGACTTAAGTAACATAGTTCTTACTGGTTTTCTTGAGAATTTCATAGAACTCAGCAGTGGAAACATCTTGGCTCTCTGATAATGATCCTATCAAGTAAAGGATGACAATTTGATAGCTTTCTCAAAATTTTGTCCCACGCTTTGTGTCCTACTTAAGCATTTGAACTCCTAATTTATTTTGATTATTTAGATTTTTTTTTAGGAAGTGGTACATTTTATTCAGATTTTCTATTTTGTTTTCATGAAGTTACATGCGCTTTTCTGACAGTTCTTCTAAAGCTCCTGTGCCAATGTTCTTTTTTATGATTTTGCACGTTTGTGTTTTCTCTTTTTCTTGATTAGTCTTGGTAGTGGTTTTCTCTCTTAATTTATTAAAAAGTATTATATTTATCAATTTCATGTATTTCTTTGTAATTCATTAGCACTTTTATTTTTCTTGCTTTTCCCTTCCTTCTTTGAATATTCAGTTTATTATTCTTTGCCAAATCTTCCTTTGATCTCTAATCATTTCTTGCTTCATTAGTATTGATACTATGAGAGTTATGCATAAGGAATTTTTATGGTTATAGCCCTGTCTGAATTATCCCGGTCTGAATTGAGAATGTAACATGGCCCTATTTGTCCTAATCAACGTCTATTGCTCTGGATTTTACGTTGTGTGAACATTACATTGCCATCCCATTTCTTTTTGTTTACATTTCTGCAATATCCTTTTCTGCATGCCTTTACTTCTTTTTTATTTTTATTTTTTTTTTTTTAGATGGAGTCTTGCTTTGTCACCACGCTGGAGTGCAGTAACAAGATCTGAGCTCACTGCAACCTCCCTCTCCCGGGTTTAAGCAATTCTCCTGCCTCAGCCTCCCCAGTGACCGGGACCAGAGGCGTGTACCACCACACCCAGCTAATTTTTTGTGTTTTAGTAGAGATGGGGTTTCACCGTGTTGGCCAGGATGGTCTCTATCTCCTGACCTCGTAATCTGCTTGCCTCAGCCTTACAAAGTGCTGCGGTTACAGTCTTGAGCCACTGCACCCCGCCGTATGCTTTTACTTTTAACATCCCCTCTTTGGGCATGAACTGTGTATCCTTTACTATGATCTCTTTTTCAGTG
The DNA here is from genome assembly GCF_047675955.1 of Chlorocebus sabaeus. Lineage (NCBI taxonomy): Eukaryota > Metazoa > Chordata > Mammalia > Primates > Cercopithecidae > Chlorocebus > Chlorocebus sabaeus. Next base: position 15,042,136 of record NC_132919.1, on the reverse strand, counting down.
TTTTGGAGGACATATATCTAGGTTTTTTTATGTTATTGCATTTTTTAAAATGCCGTTGAACCCATATTTATTTAATTTTCAGACTTCTATGAAATAGAAAATTGTCATAAACTTTTCCTGTCTTCTCACTTCTTTTCCCTTTATTCATGATTTCTCTGGTTTTATTAAGATGAATTGGGTTTTTGGCTGAGCATGGTGGCTGAAGCCTGTAATCCCAGTGGTTTGGGAAATTGAGGTGTGAAGATCACTTGAAGTTAGGAGTTCAAGACCAGCCTGGGCCACATTACAAACTGCCATTTCTACAAAAATAAAAAAAGTTAGCCCGGCATGGTGGTGTGTGCCTGTAAACCCAGCAATTTGGGAGGATGAAATGGAAGGATCCCTTGAACCCAGGAGTTTGAGGTTGTAGTGAGCTAGAGTCGTGCCACTGCACTCTAGCCTGGGTGACAGAACAAGATCCTGTCTCAAAAAAGAAAAAGAAAAAAAAAAGGTGAACTAGGTTCTTAAAATTCGTATTATTGCATTTGGGAAGAAAAGGTAATATATTTTCCTCATTCATCACAAGGTTTGTGGCTGACACTCCTATTACAAAGACAGACTAACAAGAGAAAAGCATAAAAAATTTATTTTACCGAAGTTTTACATGACACAGGAGCCTTCAGAAATGAAGACCCAAAGACCCAGGAAAAACTGTATTTTTATGCTTAGGTTTGGTGAATAATGGATAGATAGCGTATGATTGGACAAAAAGCGGATGTGACCTAGTGGTGATAAACTTGGGGGAACTTAGTGAAGTGGGTTTGTTCAGATGCTTTCTTGGTCTCTCTGTGTACCATTCCTTCCCTGCAGATATAGGGCAGGACATCTGTCGCTTAAGGGTCTTCAGGAGAGAAGGTCAGAGAGACTTCTCCTCTTCCGTGGTTTTCTCAATTTTCTTCAGCTTAAAATATTCAGTATGACAAGATGCCACATTTAGGGATAGCATTTCCTGTATCCTATCACATACATATACTTGGAAATAGGTTGTATCTTTAACAATCACTTGGCCGGGCACAGTGGCTCACGCCTGTAATCCCAGCACTTTGGGAGGCCGAGGCAGGCGGATCGGATCACAGGGTCAGGAGATCGAGACTACGGTGAAACCCCGTCTCTACTAAAAATACAAAAAATTAGCTGGGCGTGGTGGCGGGCGCCTGTGGTCCCAGCTATTCAGGAGGCTGAGGCAGGAGAATGGCGTGAACCCGGGAGGTGGAGCTGTAGTGAGCCGAGATTGCGCACTGCACTCCAGCCTGGGCGACAGAGCAAGACTCCGTCTCAAAATAAATAAATAAATAAATAAATAAATAAATAAACAAAAACAAAAACAATCACTTTTGTAGTTTTGTATCTGTCTCGGCAAATAGTTTTACTATCACTGTTCTCATGGCTTTCAGAACTGGTCCAGTATTTTATACCATATCATCTTCATTCTTTAATCCTTAAGTGGGCTTAATTTTTTAGTTTGTTGGAGGACATCTTCAGCTAATTAGTCAAGAAAATATGGATGTAATATTTTTGAAATCTGTGAATAACTGAAAATGTCCTTCTGTTAACTGAATACCTGAATTGATTGGAAATAAAATGCTTAGTTCACACATTTTCTCCACAAAATGCTAGAAGACATATTACTTCTTGGTGTTCAGTGTGGCATCTCAGGAGCTTAAAGCAACAATATTTTGTTCTTTTTGGTTACCTTATTTTTTCACATGTTGCTTATAGAATTTGATATATATCTTTAATAAATATTCGTGTCATGAATAAATGAATGAGAAAATGTTTTTGGCTGGGTGTGGTGGCTCACGCCTGTTATCCCAACACTTTGGGAGGCCGAGATGGGAGGGTAGTTTGAGGCCAGGCATTTGAGATCAGCCTCTGCAACATAGCAAGACCTCGTCTCTATTCTTAAGAGTAAAAAATGTTTTTTAACACATATATCAATGTGTTACAATACTGAATATAAAAACTTGTTGCCAATCAGTAAAAAATAATGCAAATACTGGTAGAGAAATGGATGAATGTAACCAGGCGATTTGCAAATGAAGAATTATAAAAGGTGCCAAACATGAATCGAAAATTGCAAATTAAAATAAGATTCTTTGTCTACTAAACAGGAAAAGAAACAGTAGTATATGATCATAAATTGATACATTCTCTCTGGGGAAATATTTGTGAATATATATCAAAATTAGTGGCTCATACCTGTAATCCCAGCACTTTGGGAGGCTGAGGTGGGCAGGTCACTTGAGGTCAGGAGTTCAAGACCAGCCTGGCCAACATGGTGAAACCCCATCTCTACTAATAATACAAAAATTAGCCAGGTGTGGTGGTGGGTGCCTGTAATCCCAATTACTCAGGAGGCTGAGGCAGGAGAATCTCTGGAACTCGGAGACAGAGCTTGCAGTGAGCCAAGACTGTGCCACTGCACACCAACCTGGGCCACAGAGTGAGACTCCATCTAAAAAAAAAAAAAAAAAAAAAAATTAGCACATATGAAAATATCCTTTGACCTAGCAATTTTTCCTGTTGGATTTTACTCTAAGGGAATAGTCAAGGCCATGTGCAAAGTTTTAGCGCCTTCAAAGGCGTTCATTTCAGATTTGTTTATAACAGGAAAACTTGGAAACAACAATAAAATATTATTTAAATAAATGATGATGCATCCTTAAAATGAAATGCCAGCAGCTATTAGAAATGTTGTTGTAGAAGAATATTTATCAAAATGGAAATATAATCACAATACATTGCATTACATATCACATCGTAAAATGATAAAAGCTGACTATAAAACAGTATTTCAATATAATTCTCATTTCAACTTAACTCAGAACATTTTTGTTGATTATCTACAATACCACAGTAGGTTTAGTGGATCTAACTTTGAACAGGCTATATTCTCTGTGAGGAAGATCACTTCTGTAAATTGGATTATGTCAGAATCAAGGTGTTAACAGAATCATGGATCTCCAGTTCAGTGTAAAAATGAATTCTCCTCTTAACTCACACTCAAAAGCTTATTTGTGGACATATCATATACTCTTCCCTCTTACAATCTTTTAGACATAGCTCCTTGTTACAAATCTCCCATGAAGTCCACAGAAGGTACTCAGCAAATGATGCTGAATTGAATCTTGATTTCTCACTTTGATGTTCAAAGTGAGAAATGCAGTCTCAGCTGGTTAGACAGCGTGTTGTTAGGGTGTGTGTGTGTGTGTGTGTGTGTGTTGAAGAGAGAGGAGATGTGCTATGAACTCAATCTCTATTATTAGTACAGAGAAAAATGTCAGTTTGTCTTTTTGGCCACTCTATAGGAAGAGTCATTTCTATACACTTGGCAGTGTTCGCATCGTTGCACTCTTTTGCAAGGAGTTGTTGTGAATTGCAAGAGAATTCATGATTGATTTATTGATTTGACATAGTTGATAATGCCTTTTAGACCGTATCACTCATAGTCTAGTCTGGGCATTCCAAAATTTAGATCTACATGTTTAGAATTTCAAATGATACTGTTTGGAATTTATACTGGTTTTCTCTCTCTCTCTCTCTCTCTCTCTCTCTCTCTCTCTCTCTCTCTCTCTCTTTCTCTCCCCCTCCCTCTCCCTCTCTCTTTAAAAAAATTTCAAATGAAGCCAAGGTAACATAAGAGTTTTAAATGCCTAAGCTGTATTACTGCATCACAGATTTAGGATATAAAATCTTCAACATGTTGATTCCTCTTGTTCGGGCCAGTAGGTTTGAGAGTTGGGGAGATATGACGATCATCTTGAGATGCTTACATGGTTAGGACCTAAATTTCTGAGAAATACAAGGCGAGTCTATATCTCAGATAGACTGCAGCTGAAAAACCTTTCCTAATTGTCTATCAGGGTGTTGAGTACAAAATCATCCCTTTTACCCTCTTGCTCTTTTGGGTTCCATTAGATATTTTCCAGGATAATTCTATTGCTCTGCCAAATTAAGAATAGCAACAGCAACAACAAGAAAATCATTTTCTGGTGCATTTTCTTAAAATTTATAACACCATTCTATATTCATTCTATTCATCCTAAAGCAGATGAATCTTCTTTTATTTATTTGAACTCTAGAAGTATAGGAAACACTTTCATTACCTATGTAGATAGATGATATCAGCCTTAAATGTTTAAATGCTTTTCTTGTTCCACTGCCATATAGGTAATTCAAGAATTCCACTGTTTAGTGCTTTTCTTGTTCCACTGCCATATAGGTAATTCAAGAAGACATCATTTACAATTTATGGGTTTCAAAATAGATTTCCAGCAGGGGGAGCCCCCGCTTGAGTAATAGAACCATTGGCTCCCTTGTTCCTCTTACCTATCTTCAAACCCACAAACTAAAAATTTTGAATAGAATTCTTTTTCATATTTTTTTTCACTCCTAGCTGTATACTTGTGCAGTAAGCAAAAGATACTTTTTTAATGGCTGAAATGAACTAAATGACCATTTCCTCATGTAGTCTCCAGGGCAGGAGGCTCCCAGGGGTCAGCCGCTGGCTTTGGGGGCTGGCTAGTTGACCATGAACCACCTGAGGGTGTTCGGAATTTCTTCCATCTGTCCGCAGGGCTTGTTGATCCCACAGTATTTGTCTTGCAGTGAAGAGACATGCTTTTAACAGACTGGGAAGCTTTAAGTAGGTGTCTGGTTTGTCACTTTGAGTCATTTTCACCCAAAGCCTTCTTAACCATCATGCTGCTTCAGATGAAGCCACAGATGAGAAAACTGAAGCGTGAGATCGATCTTTTGCAAGGCTCAGCACTAAAGTCCCGCCCTGGACTTTATCTAGTACCTTCAGGGATGGAGCGTTCTAGGTGGTCCCTCTTTAGGGAAAGAAATGAAAGCGGCCTTGTAGCGATTTCTCTGGATTAGGGAAAAAGAATGCCTAGAGTTCATAAATTCAATCCCATCGTTGTCTCCATAATGCCAAACAGTGGTGTTTATTTGTTGTTGTTTTCATTCTTGAATTGACTAGGAAGTTAGCTTGCTCTAACTTGCCATTAAAAAAAAAAAAAAACCATGTAGCCCGGGTGTGGTGGCTCACGCCTGTAATCCCAGCACTTCGGGAGGCCGAGGAGGATGGATCACGAGGTGGGGAGTTCGAGATCAGCCTGGCCAATATGGTGAAACCCCGTCTCTACTAAAAATACAAAAATTAGCCAGGCATGGTGGCGGGCACCTGTAGTCCCAGCTACTCAGGAGGCTGAGGCAGAAGAATCACTTGAACCTGGGAGGCAGAGGTTACAATAAGCCGAGATCACGCCACTGGACTCCAGCCTGGGTGACAGAGCGAGAGTCTCTTAAAAAAAAAAAAAAGCCATATGAGCCTCAAGAGGCAGCCAGCCCTGTGTGAGGTGGAGGTTAAGAGCATGGGGTTCAGGCATCTTGCATTCAAATCCAGCTTTTTCACTGACTGTGGGATGTTGTTTGACCTTTCCAAGATAATAACAGTATCTACATCACAGAGATGAGTGCTGAGTGACACAGTGCTGGCAAATAGTAAGCACCTAATATGTGTTAGGTATTATTGCTACTGCTGTGTTTATTAGGCCTTGTTTGTCTTTGGGAACTTAGAGTCTTTCATTTGAAGTCCTTTAATTCTCTTCCTCATTCCTACCATCTCCCCTTTACCCCTGCAGCTTGCTGAAAACTGTAGGACACATAGTTAGGCAACTGTTAATACTTCAGACACTATAGAAATATCATAATATCATTTCATACGGGTTATACAATGTGGTATCACTAAAACACAATTGACTAGGTTTGGGCAGAGGAAACGGCAAAATTAATTATAAGCTAATGTTTATTTATTCACACATGGATTCACTGTGCAAAATAAAGACCCTAAGAAAGACAATAAAAATGACAGGAACAGATCTTCCTTTAGGCAGTTTACAACCTTGTTGGAGAAGATAATTTAGATTCTTGGGAATGTATCAGGGTAATTACGGGGTCATATGATTAGAGACTTTGATTAGGTAACGAGCAATGTTTGAATTTTGCCCACAGACTATCCAACAAAATAAGATTTCCAAGAAATATTTCTTGTTACAGTAAAAGATCATCTGTAAAGAATGTCTTGGACAAGACCTACACTGATTTCATAATGCTCCTGGAGTTT